>NC_051276.1:26382121-27694621 GCF_015220745.1 Sebastes umbrosus
GACCTTTTTTGTGTCAAATTATTGATTTCTTAAGTAAGTAGCCATGTAATAAATAGTATAATGTACAGCTAGCGGGTCATTGTTGTGAAATAAACCCCAACAGGGTGATGCTGCATACCGACGCAAAGCAATTAGGGCTGGCAATTGATTAAAATATTTAATCGTGATTAATCGCAAATTTCACATTTTTTTATCTGTTCAAAATGTACCTTAAAGGGAGATTTGTCAAGTATTTAATATTCTTATATTTAAACTACTTTATGTACTGATAGGTAGTTTAATTTATAAAATGTATCATATTTTCTAAACATATATGTTTTGTATTTAAAATCTTAAAGGTCCCATATCATGCTCATTTTCAGGTTCATACTTGTATTTTGTGTTTCTACTATAACATGTTTACATTCTGTAAAGTGTAAAAAAACAACTTTATTTTCCTCATAATGTCTGCCTGAATATGCCTGTATTTACCGTCTGTCTGAAACGCTCCATTTTAGCTAATTTCAACAGAATTGCAATGGAATTGCGTTGCTAGACAACAGCTTGGGTCCATGTTTACTTCCTGTCAGCTGATATCATTCACATACACTGCAACCAGAAATAAACTGGGACACGTTTTAAGTGTTTACGTTTAAAACTGTGATTGTAATATAGATTGAATATTTGTGACATCACAAAGTTACAAAAATCCTCATAGTTTGTTTTAAAGGCACAGTTTCTGAATACGGGGCGGGCTGTGTGTATTTCTCCATGGATTGAGCGTTTAGATACTTTCACGGTATTTATACAGCACTTAAACCTGCTTTATAATAAAAAGACATGATAATCTCACTTTTTATAATATGGGACCTTAAATTGCAAAGTACTATAGCTGCAAAATAAAGTTACAATGTTTCCCTCTTAAAGGTTGTGGGGAAGAAGTATAAAGTAGCAGAAAATGAAAATACTCCAGTAAAGTACCTCAAAATTGTACTAAAGTAAAGTACTTGAACAAATATACTTTGTTATTGATGGGATATTTAATGGGATATGTAATGCATATAATGACAGAGAGTTACTTTAGACTGAAAAGGTTATAGGACATTTTACTCATAGCAACAGTAAACTGTCACTGTTGTTAAATTATAATAAATCTCTTTCTCTCAAACAATCTAAGTCTTTCACTGTAATTTAAGTGCAGGTTTTACCAGCCAGTAGTATCTCAGGGCCACACAGTTACATTTCTCTAAAGGGCACACGTCATGCTAGATTACTTTCCAGTGCAATCCCTCTCAAACCCGTCGGTTTTGGGCAAAATAAATGTTGGGCCTTTTTTTTTTTTCTCTTCAAGAGTGGTGAAGCTCATACTGGGTTTTCTATTTTTAGGGCTGGCTGTGTTTGCCGTGGACTCTCCTTCAAAGTGCTGCATGATGCGTGCAGTGAAACACACGAGGGTGCTGTTTCACACTTAAGATGACTGTCTGAAAGAGGCAAAGAGGTGAGAAGCACCAGTGGGCTTACAAACACACACACACACACACACACACACAGTGCACCTGTTTCTATCCAGTGAATAAGATAAGAAAAGCTTCAATAGACACATGTGAAGGGAAAGTCATTCAAGGAGTATAATTTGGATTTTTCAAATCCTGATTTTATATTCTAATCTATTGAGTTTCCATTTATGCCGACAATTCAGCAGCTTTAAAATTCATACCTGAGATTTAAACATAATCTGCTCATTTGCATTAGTTTGCAGCTCAACTCAGAAGTAAAACACCTCGCCCATTTCTGTGAGTTAGAATGATCTAATACGTAACTGTGGGCATCAACAACTCTCTCAAGTCTCCGATTCCCCTAATTGTGCCGAAAGACTCACTTATATTGATTTAAATCTCAGACAAATAAATAAAAACACATATGAATGTTTTGTGATCTTTCTTTGATCACAACTCCAGCCGCAGGAACAAAAAAATTGTATTTCTTCTTGAAATGATTAAAGGTCTTATTGATAACGTTTTTATGTAGAAAAATATTTTTTAAAATATAATACATCCACAGAGCCTTTACAAATGTGCAGAATAAGAGTTCAATTAAAAAATAATAAAATAAAATAATAAAAATGTATTATGATTTTTATTAATCATTTAAAAAATGTTGGCGGTCCAAAATGAATGTTTTGTTTATCTCTGTGGAAGATATCTGACGTTCGGTTCCCACTTCTAACAGGCTTGTGAGCCAATAGTAAAACGACGTTGGTATCAGGTGGTATCTCTAGGTCGTCAGTTAGTGTGGAAAAAACGGATAAATGGTTGAGATTGATGGTAACTGCCTGGCACCGACTTGTTGTGACGTAAATGCAATGGAACGCGGAGGGAGAGTGGGACATCTAGTGGCTGAATGTTATCAATAGCACCTTAAACAAGTAGAGTAATTTCCTAATAGCCTCATCCACACCTCAATGAATCTCTATTGTATTGAGCCACAGAGCTACCTTTACTGCACCCACTGCTCTACTAGGATCATGAGCACGTCCTTCTCACTCACTTCCTTCTCTCCCATAATGTAGCTATTAAGATGATGTATTGCTGAAGTCCTCTGACTTGCCTTTGTGTGCAGTTTAGTATTGAGTATGTCGTAGCCCAGGGGTTTCCAAACATAATGGACCCCCAATTAGATTTAGACCCCAACATAAAAACCAAGACAGTACTCCCATATATAAAAAGGACTTATTGTGCGTCTCATGGCATGTTTACAGTGGACTGTCATACTTTATGGTAGTTCCAGTCTCCTGTATCATCACTTCTGTGCCTATAATATTTCTATAGGGACCTAATAGTAATGCACAATGGCCGTATGGTGCTTAAAGCTGCAGTGGGTAGAATTGGAGCAAATATGATTTAAAAAAAAGTTATTTTTATAAAACGGTCGCTATATCCTGAGAGTAGTGCATGAGACAGGTAATCTGAAAAAAAAAACATGTGTCCTCCGGTGCTCCTAATGGCATCTGCAAGATTTCACAGACCGGAGGAAAACAACCAATCAGAGCCGAGCTGGAGCCTCGCCGTCTCTGAGCAGCTGTCAATCACTCGCAAACTCCGATCAAGCAGTCAAACTAGGCAACGCTGATCAAATATTAAACAATATTCTGTTACTGTAATGCCTATTTCTCGCCTCAAATCTTTTCAGAAACATCTTGTAGTGTACTGTTTAGCTGTAAAACGAGAACGTTTGCGACCCGGCAGCACCGTTGAGATCAGTTGAGGAAATACCAAGCACCGCCCACCAGCCGGAGCACAGCCAATAGGAACACTCAATAGGAACACTCTCTCTCTGAAATGACCTGTGACTGGCCAAAGTCTCCCGTCACGGGCTAGATTTTTTTAAAGCCTGAAAACAGAGGAGGTGCAGAAGTCTAGTTATCTCTCAGAACACTTGAATTACGATATACTAAAAGATTATTATGACATTTTTGCCCAATGATGTTGAAAAAAAATTCTGCCTACTGAGGCTTTAAAGTGAGTTATTATTATTACCATCTGGAATAGCTTTGGAAGGATATTCCTGCCTGTTTTTCTTTTTTTTTTTTTTTTTTTTTAGTTTTGCTGTAATATAATCCGGTTATTGCTGTGGGAATATGCTTTTAAATCCATTCTTTAAAGAGGGAAAATCCGTTTATTAACCTGCTGTTCATTGCACCACTGAGTCCACCCTCCAACCCCAGCAGCGCCACCCTCTCCTCCTCCTCCTCCTCCTCCTCCTCTTCCTCCTCCTCCTCTTCCTCTGTTCCTTTTCTGCTGCTTCCCCAGCGCTGCAGGTTGAATCTATTGCCCCTATTTCCTGTCACATGGGTTGGAAATAGGATCCCTGCTTACTACTATCTGTTCCCGTCTCTGTGGTTGTCAGTGTAGTAGAAGCTGTGGGACCTGCCTTGAAGTTCAGGGACTTTTAAACGCCGGATAAAGAGCGACTCCTGCACAGACCCAGACAGACAGTCAGTCAGTGAGAGAGTCAGTCCACCATCTGCGCATCCGTCCGTCCGTCTGTGCTGCACTTCACCTGAGAGCCGACTCTTTAATCACACCATGGATTCCTGGACAGCCACATCTGCGCTTCTTCTTCTCGCTGGGGTTATTTCTTCTGCGGCGTTTAGTGTTTTCGACACCGGTGAGTCTTCAAACTTTTATTTTTCCGCTCGCCTTAAGCGTCTCCAAAAGTTGCGCACCGGACAGGCTGTTATGATCAATGTCATATAGCACACTATTGCACACAATTTATTTGGGATATTCTTCCAATTCGCTTCCATCGGACATGTCACAGCATTTGCAGTCGCAGTTAACTTCATTCATAGTTCAGGTTTTGGTCCAAATCCCACTAATACGACACTGTTTCCCCTAAAAAAAACTGCCTGATGTCTTTGCTTGGGGGTGTTTACAGAGGGCGGCCAAGAAGGAGAAAAAGAAGGAGAAATGTTGTTTTGCTGCTCTGTGAGCGGAGTGTCTTGTCTGATTAGACTATACAGTTTGCAGTGTTAACCTCCACACCTACAGGGTAAACACTTGTGTGCTCCGAATTTCCAAGAAATCATCTGGAGCCACGATGTTGTGTTTCTCTCTGAAAGCGTTTCGATTTAGAGTCAGTGTTTATTATTATATGGTGTTTATTGCCAGGTGTGAGAGGTATACACAATAGGGATTTGCTTTTGGTGCAAGTCAAACAGTATAATAACAAAATAATAGGTAAAAACGTTAGAATAAAATAAGAATAAAAAAATTGAATTTCTACCAATATACAAAATAAGCTATAAACATGATATAAACAGATATATATAATATCAAGCAGACGTTGGGGCTTGTAAACCCCCGAAACCAGCAGCTTCTTTTACGCACTGGACTCCAGCACATCCTGCACCTCTATAGTCCTGTGTGTGTGTGTGTGTGTTTACCTGTTCTGCATCAGCTGTTTGTATATTGCAGTCTTTTTGATTGGTCTTTTTTTTTTTTTTTTTTTTATTGTGTTATAAAGTGATTACAAAACAAGTGAAGACATATAGGGACATATATATAAAAAGACCAACATATATTATACAGAGAAAGACAAATAACAAAGTACAAAAACAAAACTAAACTAAAACAACACAAGGGGATAAAAGCAGGTTGAAGAATGTGTGTGTGTGTGTGCGTGTGGATAATGATAATGGGTGTGTGTTTAGCATTGAATAAGGCTAGATGGTCATATATGACATATATCTACTCTTAAACACATACAGATTGGTCATTTTTTAACAGTCATGGCTGAACATCTTTACCATGTTTTAACCTTCATCATAATAAACTTATTAAATGTAATGCTGCACTGCATTACTGGCTATTGTGTCTTTAATTGAACCGTAGAGACATCACCCCCCACCCTCACACCCACTCACTCCCACCCACTGAAATGAACTGGACACCCTCAGCTCAGTCATCTGATCTGATAGCATCCATTTAATTTGCCATCAAACTCCCATTAATACGCAGGGACATGCTCACGTCTGTCTGCAGAACTTCAAAGTTTACAGCCATTTCAAAGCTGAATATTTTTGTTTGAATGTGAATACCTAATAATGATGACCACACAAACCGAGCTTCTCCTTGCTGTAATTTGTGCCGCGTTTCATGTCGGAGCAGCAAATCCTCATGCTTTCCTTTTTAATTTTTTTGTCTCTTAATTATACCCTTGGCTTTCAAATTAGAGGGTCCACCATCTGGGCTAGTGCGTAAGTACTCCCATGTGTACCTATGTATTAACAAAGTATTTAAAGCAATGGTATTCCCCCTCATAACACTGGGGAGAGAAAAAAAGAAGGGCCAAGTTTAGTTTAAGTCAGCTGTGATATATTTACTGTACACTAAAACAATAATTTCATGCGTCTACAAGAAGTCAGTCTCTCGTTGTGAATGAGAAGACTGTTTGATGCTCTCCTGGCTGTTTTCCCCTAATATGTTTGGACTGTGCAGGTCAAACTGAATGTGAATCCCAACAACACATAAAGGAAAAACCCTAAATCCCTTCTGCACTTATAGTAGAGACTGTTAGTTCAACTCTGTTTCTTACAGTCACAGATTATTTGCTAAATGTCTGGAGCTACAATAAGCAGAAAACGGCTCATTTATGTTAAATGTGAGTGGAAAGATCAGTTATTTAGTGTCAGAATCAAAGAATAAGGGCGTATTTCCAGACATACGGTTTTGTGCTCCTGTTTAACAGGAGAGATTAGAGGAGATTAAGTTTGTGGTTGATTGGTGAATAGCATTCTGGTAAATGTAGGAACCTCAGGGGCAAAGTGGACACACTGAAACAAGCAGGGGCTGCAGGATACCTCCCTGGATTGCACTGAACTAGTTGATATGGATATTATAAGGGTGCTACCATGTTATTCTTGTGGTTTAGCATCGTCCAGATATGAATGTGAGCTGTATCCGAAGAATCCCGGGCATGTCTGTGATGGTATTAAGAAGTACAATCTGGGCGTGTGCAAATATGAATTCTTAAACACAGAGTGATTTGCCTTTAACTCTCTCAAGCTGGGTTGTGCAGCATCTTATTAATGCTTTGCAGAAAGCCAGCCGCTGTTGCTTTTGTGACTAGTGTCTAAAACAATTACACTGGAGTGCTTTCACTGTCCTGGTAGACTGCAGCATCGCATCTAGCAGAAGTGGATTAACAGCAAGAGTGTTTTTCATCTTGCGCTGAGGGATAATAATGCGCTGAGTGATGCCGGTATATAAATGCACAGTGGTGGAATGTAACTAAGTGCATTTACTCAAGTACAAATTTGAGGTACTTGTTCTTTTAATAGGGATACACCGATACCGGATCTGATAGGCCGATACTGACTCAAATAGCTAGATCGGGTACGCATAAAAGATTAAACACCGGTATCGGATCAGTACTTGGTATCGGTATTGAAACAGTTGGATTGGTGCATCCCCTTGTTCTTTACTTCCATTTCATGCATCTTAATACTTCTACTCCACTACATCTCAGAGGCAAATATTGTACTTTATACTCCTCTACATTTGTCTGACAGCTTTAGTTACTTTACAGATTACAGTTTTTCATCCCTTTCCTGTCCAGTGAAAACCACGTTTCTCCAGATGTGTTGATTTTGAATGTTTGTGATAAACTGAAGCATGAAGTGTTCCTTTATGTGTTGAGAAAAGCCTCCTACTTCTTAAGCGCAATAAACTCTTTAAAAAGCCTCTCGGAACAGCTGGAAAATGCATCATCACAAAGCTGAAAACAGGCTGTTTTTTCTGACACCATGAAAAGTTGACTTTTTAGAGATACGTGGTTCTCACATGACAGCGACACTACAAACACATGATGGTCTTATAGAATATGATGCATTGCTGTAGATTAAACTAACTATACATACTTTTACTTTTAAGTTAAGTTTTGAATGCAGGACTTTTACTTGTAGTGGAGTATTTTTACAGTGTTGTATTAGTACTTTTACTTAAAGGACCAGTGTGTAACAATTAGAGGGATCTATTGGCAGAAATGTCACCCGAAAATAAGAATTGTTTTTTCGTAACCTTAGAATGAGCCGTTTATATCTACATAGAAAGTTTATATTCTACAGTAGCCCAGAACGGACAAACCAAATACTGTTAGGCCGGTGATAACATTACTCGCTCCCCTTGCCGCTGCTCTCTCTCTCACGCTTCACCACTCACTTCCCACGTACACCCACACTCTACGCACTCTTCTCTTACAACAACTGGCTCTACAGGGCCATTTGCGTTTTTCGCGTCGGCTACCGTAGCTCTCCCGCACGCTCGGCACACAGAAGATGTAATCTGCAACCTCGCCGCTAGATACCGCCAGATCCTACACACTGTTCCTTTCAGTAAAGGATCTTCTTCCACCACTGGGTATAAACACACAGAGTGAAAATGTAGCTAAGGGTTAGAGATGATGTGTTGGTTGTAGCTGGAGCAGCTAAGTGCCTTTATGCAACCTATAAATACGAGAATGGGCTCTTCTTCCGTACAGCACGCCTCATGCTCCCAGTATAGAGCGTTAGTTAACCACCGACTCTTACCTTTAATGTATACGATTTCTCTTCCACCTGAACTCGGAGGCTTTATAAAAGGAACTCATCCAGACTCCCACATGCTTATTTTGTCTGCTGTTGCTCATTTGGCAGCTGCTTCAGTCCTTCGTACAAATGTACATATAAGTGGAAGCTGAATCCTGTCAGAGCTGTCAAGATGAGGCGTAATTGAGTTGCTCTGTAAGCCGGTAATGATGTAGCTCACGATGTTGTTGTCGTGAACAAGCTCGAGCTGGTTAATCAGCGGGGGAATTATTTTGTGCTTGATGTTCCTGGTGTCCGTGACCAGCCTCACTGGCAGGTTGGTGAAGGGGGCCAGTGGTTAGAGTCTCACAGTGCACCTACATGTATGTCTCTTGTTTGTGTAAACGATGCATCTTTTTGAGGTTGAGGCAGCATGAAGTTTTGCAAGGTGGCTCATCTTTAAAGTGATCCTTTTTAAATTCAGTAGCAAGGTGATCAAGCTGTTTTCCTGTTGGCACATGCAGAGAGATAACCAAACCTACAATCTGTCTTCCCCACCTGGGATCGGGGGGATGATTAAAGGAACATTTTGGGAAACATGGTTATTGGCTTTCTTGCTGAGAGTTGAATGAGAAGATCAATACCACTCTCATGTTTGTCTGTTGAATATGAAGCTTCCACCATCAGATGGTTAGCTTAGCTTAGCACAAAGACTGGAAACAGGGGGGAACAGCTAGCCTGGCTCTGTCCTCAGCTAACAAAATCCACCTACCAGCACCTCTGAAGGTCAATAATTAACATGTTATATTGCGTTTGTTTAAACTATACAAAAACTGAAGTGTAAAAACAATGATTTTTAGGCCAATTGTCAACAGGTACATAGCCTCTCTGTAAAACAGTTTTTACATTTCTACTCTTTGGTTTTTGTACGTTTTAAAGGTACAGTTTGTAGGATTTGGTGGCATCTAGTGGTTTGGTTGCAGATTGCAACCAACTTAGTACCCCTCCGCTCACTCCTCCTTTTCGAAGACTGCGGTAACGTGAGCCACCGAGTGCAAAACCCTGGTATAACACTACTTTCGGAGCAACGGAAGTCAGACGGTGGCTCTGCGGCTCCGTGAAGAGGACCTCCTCCCTATGTAGACATGAAGGACTCATTTTAAGCTAAAGAAAAAACAACCATTCTTAGTTTCATGTGATTATACACTAATTAAAACACATTATATTATATTATATTTCTGTTAATAGATCCCCCACAATGCTACACACTGTCCCTTTAAAGAAAAGAGATATAACATGTTAATTAGTGACACATCCAGGCTAGCTGTTTCCCCCTGTTTTCAGTCTTTGTGCTAAGCTAAGCTAACAAGTTGCTGACTGAAGCTTCATATTTAATGGAGATATGTGAGAGCGGTATCGATCTTCTCATCTACCTCTACGTCAGAAAGTGAATATGCGTATTTCCCGAAATGTTTAAATATTGCTTTAATAGTGTAGAAGCAAATTTTTCAATCTTTCTCCAGTCGTCTTGACTGTGAAAATCTCGTGAATCTTCTGGATAGTTTTACCTATTCAAGCATACATTAATATTTAAATTGAAATGGAAATGGAAATGGGTAATTACTCGTAGGAGAATTACTTCGTTGAACTGCTCACAGCTCATAGTCGTATACAACCTGTTACAAGGGATTGCAAGAAGGCATTGCTTTGATTGATGAAGGTTAGCAACAACTGATCCGTCTGTTCCCACTTTTTGCAGTCATGAGTAACAGCAAGTGAAGTCACAACCTGTGTATCACTGGACTTTCTTTCTATTACCTTTTAAAGGAAAACAGTTAGCTTTGGTTGTAGCTCAGGCTGAGGCTTGAAAAGGGCACGCTGTGACATTTTGGCAATATGAAATGCACTCTCATTATGTGATCACAGAAGACAGAGCTGTCAGAGATAAGGCCAAATGAAGAAAACATCAGGTTAATATCAGGTTGTGTTCGACCGACTGAATCTTGGACTGATCGAAGGAGGCAAGGGGTGCCTTATGGGCTTTCTTTTCATCTGCAGTCTTTGCCAAGTCTCTCTACTTAACTAGACATGCATGAAATAACTTGTAAGGTCACAGTGGGAAGATTTGTAAAGGCTGCGTTCTGTGCAGCGAGGTAGCTTATCAAAACTAACTTTGCCGCAGGTAAATCAGCTCAATTATTTCCAGACCAAACTGGAGGTTTTTAAGCTTTTTACTCTCATTCAACGCTGGCACTCTTTCTTCCTTGAAGCACTGCAGGCACCGAATAGAGTGATGGGGGGATGAATGACAGCGTGTGTTGGGATTTCTTCTTTGTAGCCTGACATGCATATAAGCTGCTGCATAAACTGGCAACCCTCTGTTTTATCTGGCAACCCCGCTCCCTTTCCTGCTCCCTGTCTGATCGCTGTCCAGCAGGGCACGATGTTGGCCTTGACTCTGTCAGAATCATTGCACTCGGCCGCAGACGGAACTGGGAGTCGCAGTGCGGCGCAGTAGGCGAGGTGAGGCGGCGGAGAGCGTTGTTCAAAACACTGCAAAACTCCTGTAGCTCGCTCAGAGGTTTGGATTGTAGTTTTTGATGCTGCCAACAGCCGTGCAGCTTCTGTTTTCACCAGGTTGACGTGTGATTGATAGGAGTCTACAGTACATGTTATTTTCAGATGTTTGGCGTAACATCAACTCAGAGCGCGTTGACTGCGTGTGTTTGTGCGTGTGTATACTTACCTCTCTGTGAAAAGCAGAAGTTTTTCAACATTTACATGTATGCAAGTCCAGGATTATTGAGTATTTCTGTGTGAATATTTCTGCTTCTGTACCTGCCCAGGTGTGTAGGGCTGCAACTTACAATTATCTTTATTATCAATTATCATCTGTTGAAGTTTAATTATTCAACTTGGAAACCGCATTTGAGAGAACAATTCCACCACAAGGTCCATTTAGTCATCCGGAGATTTTGATCATATCACTTGACCAGAGTTGTCATGGAATTGTAGATCTTAAAATTTCCTTTTGAAGGAATGATCAAATGATATAAAACAAAGAAAAGTAGCAAATTCTCACATTTAGGAGGGTGAAAATGCTCATTTTGCCATTTGATTTTATAACAATCGAGTAACAATTTAAAGTCGTAACACACATCCAAAACCGTTGTAGGCAGGTGCTGGACCAATAGATGACAGCAATGAAAATATTGGGCGGTAGAGCGGGTCGTCTGCTATTTGGGACATCGGCAGTTTGATCCCTGCAAGTCCATTCACCATAAATAAAGGTCTGCACACTGTAGCTCCCTGAAGTGCAGTCTGAAGAAGAGCATCTGCTCGAAACGTCACTTTTGGATGTGCTAATAAATTGCACTTAAGGGAACTACAGTGTGTGGACCTTTATTTATATTTTCAGGACACTTGAGTAATCAATTAATCAGCTAATAATTTCAGCACTACATGTGTGTTTTTGAGTGAAGTTCAAACGTGAGGCAGCTGTTGCCAGCTGGAGCCTCTATAAACCTCCGACGTTCCTGCTTTCGATTTTAAAGGGGCCACGTCCAGTGCCAAACCATGAGGTCTCATATCCTCTATCTGATGTCCCTCCTCCCGCACACACACACACACACACACACACACACACACACACATTCACGCATACACACACTCCCACACACAAACAACTGTCTGTCCCAATCCACAACTCTTCCTCATACAGCCAATCACCCTATCCGTCTCGACTTAATCCACTCTCAACTTGTAAACGCAGTCCATAAAGTGCAGTTTATCACTGGCCTCCAGCAACCTTTCTAACCCCTGAGACAGAGGGATCTTTGTGAATGTGTGTGTGTGTGTGTGTGTGTTTGTGTGTGAGAGAGAGAGGTGCTCTGAATCGTCTGTCTCTGAAGATAATAACAGACCATCTTCAGCCACGATCTGAGGAAACACGAGCTTGTGTTGGCAGAGGTGATCTGCGATGGAGCGTTGGTTTGAGGAGAGACAGCGGGTTCTTAAAGAGTTTAACATAAGGGCTCTCGGTGTGCGGGTAAACCCTCTGTGCTCAATGTGGGGAGTGTCAGAGGGTATTATGGGAAGAGGGTGCATGGGGTCGGGGTCTGGGCCTCAGATGTGGGCCTTGTGGGCCCTACCGCTTTTCCGGTTCGGCGATGGAGATGGAAACCTCTCCTCCCCTTGTGAGCTTCTGTGCTGCAGACGCAAATACAGACAAACCACCGAGGTAGATTGGTACTGTACTGTACTGTACTGTACTGTGTGTGTGTGTGTGTGTGTGTGTGTGTGTGGGTGTGCGTGTGTGTGTGTGTGTGTTAGGGCTGTGTATTGGCAAGAATCTGGTGATACGATACGTATCATGATGCAGGGGTTACGACTCAATATATAGCAATACTGTAAGTAAGGCGATATATAAATATATAAAAAATATATTGACGTGTTATTTAATTAATTGCACACAAAAAAAACTCCCCCAGTGTGCAAAGGCCTTAAGAGGAAACATCAGTTTTGTAGCTCTTCTCTTTTTCTGACTTTTGAGACAGTGTGAGTCCTTTGCCTTTCACTCAAGGGCATGCAAAAGTGTCTGCATCAATCACAGGGCAGAACAATCTACCGGAGACACATGGTTGCTTTTACTGCCTAGTTTCTCATCACTCATTGGGATCATGAGTAAGCTGACAAAAGGGCTAATCTCCCTAAAACTTTTGTACACTCTGTAAAACTTTATACTCCTTTTAAATGTCCTGTGAGTTGCACGCAGGTTCATTCACTATGTCCTGGTTGTTTTTACAGCAAACCCAGTCAACCTGTCTCCTCTTTGTGTTGTGTCCATGCACAATCAGCTCCACACCAGCCCCTATTTAGCCCTCACGGATCAATGGATTGCCCCAAGAGGTTAAGTTTACCAAGACACCAAAAAACACCAACAAAAACCAACAACGCATATCGACTTTTTCTGACACTGGGACTGCAAGGTGACCGAATATGTTTAGGTTTAGGACTGTTGGTTGGACAAAACAAGCAAATGGTGATGGCATTTTTTATTTTTTTTCTGACATTTGAAGGACTGAACCTTAAAAACACCTTGAAAAATAATGCTACCAGGTTTACGTGGCGGAGGAATAACAGGCTAGGAAGACTCTCTACCTCTGAGCATCACCCGAAGGTAGATTATGAACTAAGCCATGATCATACAAACCTCCAGGTCTGACAGTAACACCAGCTCACAGTAGCTTCCTAGCAGTGATAGATGAGGAGACAGAGAGAATTGCACTCATTGAGAAACCAGACATAGAGAGTAAAAACGCTGAATTGGAAGAAAATAGACCAGAGCATTTTCCTTCTTTGCATATTCCGACACTCATGATACTCAGCGTGTCTTGACTTGTGAAGACAGGCCAAAGTTTTGAAGAATTCCCTCATTTACTTGGCCGAAAGTAAAGTTGAATCAGGCTCACAGTTGGCAACGGAAGAAGAGGAAAAAAAAGCTCTAGGTCAGAAATGTGTGCTGCTGTGTCAAGCTGCTGCCCATTTACTTCCTGTTGACCTCTGGGTGGTGCCCTGTGAAGGTCAAGTTGCGGGCAACGCCCTTGTTCTTCCATGCCAAGGCATTGGACCGCCCACCAAACCACCAACCACTAAGACGGAGAAACAGACCTTGTTATTATAAACACAATCATGCTTATTATCGTGCCACTGTGATTCGCGTCCTGTCGTGTTCAAAGGCTTACATTTGTTTTATCAAAGTGCCTCTCTCTGTGTCGTTCCCCGCTCTCTCCATTCACTCTTTGAACTTCCATTGAGCGCAGCTCTTTTTTTTTCTTTTTCTCTCACCTTGTGCAAATCACCACCTGCTCAGGCGGTTGGTCGGGCGACCCAGCATGCAAAGCAGCCAGGCTTCAGGATCTGTGGTGGCGATGGTGGCGCCTGGGCAGCACCCCTCAGAGGTGACGAGGCGTGACCGATGCGATAGTCATGTAAAGCTGCAGAGCGGAGAGAGAAACGGGCGTCCCCAAACAAAGTGGTGCGAGGTTGAGTGTGTCGCTCCGGTCCGATCCCTGACCCACGGAGGCGGTCTCGTGAGACAACATGGAATTAAGCTGTCAAGCCGCTGCTGGCTGTGCAAAACTGTCAGGCTTGAAAGAGATAAACAATGTTGAGGTGGGAGAGTGCACACATGTGGCCAGAATAGTGGTTTGTGAGGTTTTGTTGCTCGAAGGTCAGTCAAGACCAGTCAGAGTATTTTTCTGAATGTGCTGTGACATGTTGGTTTTGGATGGAGCTCTGTAAAGCAATGTAACCTCATTACTTATTCTATCACAACTCTTTTCATCTCTAGATTGTTCTCCAAGTTTTCTTCCTCCCTCTCTCGCAACCGATTCACCTCTCTCTTCCCTTTCCCTCGTTTGCACATTTTAATACTATTATGCATGAGCTGTGTTCCCTGGCCTCTTCGTGTACCTTGACATTTGCGTATGCATGAGGAGGCCCACTCCAGTCAATGCCAAATGACATTCTCTCTCTCAGCTTCGCTGGTGCTCTCTGCAGCAGTCGGAGCCCATCAGCTGGAACACACTCCAGGGCGACGTGGGTAAATCAAATAGTGAGAGAACAGTAATGAAATACCATAGAGCCTTATGTTCTTCTATGAATTCTATTAACTCTCAAACAAACAATTGTTGTCATTATCAAAACTCAATTTAATTCACGGAGAATGGAATTTTAAAGGTTTTAAGGCCCCGGGCAGGAAGTAGCTGATGCATGAAAACATTACACAAAATAAAACGTTCTTCTTCATCGCTGGAGTTATATACTGAGGTGAAATAAAAATAGAGCGTTATCGGCTTTGGGCGTCTTGATAGAAGGAAGTGCAGCTTTGCTGTTCCCTAACGGCGCTCGTTTATTTCTGCATTTCGAAGAGAACAGGAAAAAAACGATTAGACTTTGGTTTGATTTGTTTTGGTACAAGCTCCAAACCACCCTGGCTTCCTGTCTCTGTATTTTTCCTTTTGAACATACTATTAATAAATCGTTTGACATAGTATGATTAAGGCAAATTAGCTGTTATTCTTTCTTTGATTCAAACATGTAACATGTTCCAAACATCCCGCCAGTGATTGGTTGGCTGTTTTTTTACACGAATCTCCACAGACTGAGTTTCAAAGCAACCATGTATTTTTGTGGTGTCACATTCAATTCTGAGTTTTGAGAAGCGTAACCAAGAACATAACGGGAGGATATTGAATTGCTACTGTGTGAGACGTGACCTGTCCGGCGAACCTAGTTCTTTTTATACTGTAGTTATGGTTGGGCCAGGGCCACTGAGGTCTGCGCTCTACTGCGGTAGAGTAATGGCAACCACTTTAAATAAATGGAGAGTAATTTCGAAGCTGAGCCCCGGGGTCTGGTTTGTGTCCAGCTGAAGCAGTTTGTGGCCGAAGAGGCAAATTGTCGCCTTTCCTCCTTGCAGGAAACGCCCACAGACGGCACTGATTTGACAAGGCCAAGCAAGTGGACATGGCTAAGTGGACAGAGCAAACATTTGGACAAGTGAAGGGAGCAGACGTAGCTAAGTGGACAGCAAACAAAGGAACAAAGCCAGTAGCGGGCAGAGCTAAGAAGCCGTGACGGGGAAATGTGAAGTGGATCAGAGAGCGCAGAACAGAGGTTGGACAACGTGTTTCAGTGTGGTCGTTTTTGAAAGAATATGGAAATAAACGTGAATTAACCCGAGCTGTGATACCCCGGCGACAGTTGACTGAGCTTAAACAGTTCATGGACCCTACCTCACAAACAGGAACATCTCAGTCAACCGTTTTCACAAACAACCATTGTCCCTCAAGCTACGGAGCCAGTGATATCCCCTTGCAACGCGAGGCCCTTTGAAAGAGTTCTGAACTCAAAAGGGGTGAAACCCAAGTCACCAAGAGGCCCTGATTTAGTTGTCTGTCCTGCATCGAAGGTGAATACAGCTCCCCTAGGTGAACACAAAAAGGGCTGGGTCTGCAGCAGCCTACGCGGCACCAGCCCACGACCAACGCCAACCGAGGGGTGGTCACACTCGGCCGATGCCATGAAACAGAATCTGCCCGCCCTCAATAGATCCACCGTAATGGATCCCCTTCTCAGGGAGGCCAGTGGGATGCCCCCTGTCTTTTTTACCAGAGCCATCTGGTTCCCAGTACTGCTGCTCTTCCCACAGCCGCACAAAACCACAGTGAAAAAGGATCGCTTTCACAATCAAGATCAGGAACTGGAGACGTGGCTGGTTAAAAGGGGTCTGAATGTTGAGCGCTGTGGTCCCCTCTGCAGCAGCCTATTGTGCCGTTGTTATTGTGTCCTTAGAAGTGCACTCTGTTGCGGTTTATCTGACAACCTTTTGTGATTTGATACAGTGGAAATGTGTGCTCCGTTCATACTCTGACCAGGTCAGTCAGACAAGATAATTAAAAAAGGAAGGTTTAAACATAATAGAGTACAGTCCACAAATTGAGATGTGTACTTTAGCGATTATGATTGGCGATTGTTCTAAAGCCAACAACCGGCGGTTCAGTGTAGCGAGAGATTAAGGCAAAATGTCTTGACACAAAAGGAGATTTTCTCCACAACGTACATGGATTTAAAGTGTTAAAAAATCTAAACAAGCCAAAGAATGCTGAAGGAACAGACCTCCATCTGTAGTTTACAAAGTTAGACAAAACAAACACACTGGTGCCTTTTTATTCTGATGTGTTTGCCGCTCTCTCCAAGCGAGCACGTTGGGGATTCATTGGATGCAGATGGGAGCGTGTTTGTGCTCCACACATTGGGCCTGTTCCTCCACCACTGCAAGCAACAAGTAAAAGTTGAGTTAAACCACAGCATTCAATATCATCTATTACTGTTCTTTCCATGTTGCCTCCCGTCCATCTACTTCTCTGCGCTGCCCAAAGGGTGACTGAAATCCACCACTGGTCAGCTTTAGTTACATTTAATCACAACACATGGCTCTAAGCCTTACTCTGACATTTGATCAACTTAAGCACAATTTCCAGTAACCGTGTTGTTCTCAAAGCTTCCTGTAAAGCTCAGGATTCCCAGGCTGACGTGACACTTGGCTTTAGTGGATTCTAGAGAATATCCAGACAGATTGAGTGAGGTCTAATTTAGGTTTTTATTTTTCTAGTTTTGTTAATCCGTACAGCAATAAACAACACATTCTCATCCCAACTCGTCACATACTGTACTGAGTTTTTGTGAGACCCCGTGGTGTCACTTTATGGTCGCAGTAAACTTAACGTTGTGAATTCAAACAAGAACACTTGCTTAGGTTGTGGCAACAAAACCACTTAGTTAGGTTTAGGAATAAAACATCATGGTTTGGCTTAAAATTACTACGTTTGTAAAGTGAAAATGAAACTGAACATTGTGAACATGGGACATGAATGAACTAAAGTTAACGCAATAATAAGGCGTTAACGCAAATTCATTTTAACGCCACTGATTTCTTTAACGCATTAACAACTTGCAATTTTTAATTAACTTCTTAAAAATCCGACGGGCCGCCGGAGGTTGTAGCGGGTTCAGTTTTAAAGCTATAGTGAAGATACTGGCATCATAAGAAACTAAAAAACCTAAAGAATCCATTGGTAACAACCATGTTTGTTGTCACGACGGAGGTTAAATACACTCCAAACTTGCTCGGCCATTTTCAAAGGGGTCCCTTGACTTTTGACCTCAAGATATGTGAATGAAATTAAGTCATAGTCTTAATTCAAATCAATTCAATTCATTTTTGTATAGCAGAAAATCACAACAGAAGTTATCTCAAGACACTTTATATAGCAGATATATATATACGGTCATAGAGCAGGTCTATGACCGTACACTATAGTTTAGAGACCCAACAAGATCCACCAAGCGCGCTGTGGCCAGGAAAAACTCCTCTCCTCTAAAGTCAAGTCAGCACACTGACACACTGACAGCTGTTGTTGCTTGTTGGTCTTGAGTTTGCCATGTTATGATTTGAGCATATTTTGTATGCTAAATGCAGTACCTGTGAGGGTTTCTGGACAATATTTGTCATTGTTTTGTGTTGTTAATTTATTTCCAATAATAAATATATACATACATTTGCATAAAGCAGGCATATTTGCCCACTCCCATGTTGATAAGAGTATTAAATACTTGACAAATCTCACTTTAAAGTACATTTTGAACCAATAAAACGTGCAAGTAATTTGCGATTAATCACGGTTAATCATGGAAAATCATGCGATTAATCACGATTATATATTCTAATCGATTGACAGCCCTATTAGAACAGCTGATTGTGACGTGAAAGTGACACTTACCGCACGTAACACGAACTTCGGTCTCCTGGATGAAAGCCTTGTGTTCGTTGGACCCGTCCTCCTCCCCTCCCGCCCCCCCTATGTGTGTCTTTTTGCTCTTTAAACTACGTCACCACACTCCCGGAGCACTTTCTTTGAGCGTTTAATATTGCCCGGGATGGGTTTACATTGTAGTTACTTGAAAGCGGTGACAAGGTGTCTGTATTTTATGCCCTGGGAATGAGAACGGGCTGCAATAAAACATAGACGTTAGGGGGTAAAAACCACAGAAAATTAATCAGCAACTATTTTGATACTCACTAATTTAGTCAGTTTTTAAAGCATAATTACATTTTTTTTAATGGTTGCAGCTCCTCCCCTAGATGAAATGCCTCAGATTTTCTCATTCCCCAGATTATACTATTATGGTGTCACATGTGACAGCTGGCAGGGAATCTCCACAACAGGAAATAACTAATCAAAGCTGGAGAGCAGAATCGCCTCTAAACAGCAGCAAAGGGGAAACCAGAAAGGATCCTGTTTGAACGCTCTTCTAAAAGGATTTTCAGCAACACCTGCACTCTCATCAGCTACAGCATTGAACATGGGAAGTGAGCAGTCAACTGTTTATATCCTCAGAACCAAACAAAAAGCTGCCATCGGCAAAACTACTTTGATTATCAGATCCTTTAAATCTCCTCTGCTGCTTTACACAATGGCTTGAGCTTCTCTTGCCTCGAGTCTTGATGTGATTCACTCAGGAGAGGCATCATTCTGTTTTAATAATAATGTCTGTTAAGAATAAACAGGAAAACGAGCTGAGCTTTTGATCTCTTGCAGCAATGTGGCTTTTTTTTGTAGTTTGCATTAGCGGGGCAGGTCACATCGCTCCCTCCCCCTCGCCCCGAGGCCTTTATTTATCCGAGTCAGACCTCATCTTCCCCGCTACCCTGTATTCACACAGGACCTCAGGATAGAAGAGACAGAAGAGGTGGTGTGTGTGTGTGTGTGCGCTGTAATGGTTGCACTCAATCCCTTGCAACAGTACTGACAGACCTTCAGCCCAAACCACATATAATTTACATTCCTCAGATAGCAGCTAACCTGAGCACAAACAGGACGATCGAAAACAGGTGTGTTTAGCGACAACCCTTTTTCTTTCATGGTTCACCTTTCTTTGAGGTGCTATCTGGCTTTTATGTTATAGCTTAAAGTGGCTTAACACAGGGGGCGAAGGGCCTACGTATGGATCTGGGATCCATCACTGTGTGTGAATCAAAATGTTATCATCGGAGCAACGTGAAATCATCCTACGAGAGAGCGGACGGGAGGCCAGCCGAAGCCGTACCGGCCCCACAGCTTACATGCTGTTACCGCAAATTGATTACTGCCTTCGAGAGGTTGGCCCACTGTGAGGACAGGAGTTAGGGAATTGACACACACACACACTCAGTGGGTGATATCTACAGTACAGAGACGAGGGGGTGAGAATGGCATCACCACAATGACACTGGCCCCTACCACCGAGGGAACAAAGGAGCCTGTGTGCATGTTAATGTGTGTGTGCGAGTGTGTTCTCCTCTCCCTCCACATCAGATCCATCTTTAAATACTGCGGCTGCTCCACTGATGAAAATTGCTCCCTTTCATTCTTACTGTAAGTGCATCTGGGGGCGGGAGGGGAGGGTATGGGTATGAGGGGGGGGAGAGGGAGGGAAAAAACGAGCTGGAATGATGTGGGCAGGAGTGCATATTAACGCATGTTTTGTCGCTGCATATGTTTATCGGGGGGATCTGACAGTGCAAGTTGACTGAGAGATCATTTTACCATCCATTTACAGGCAAAAACAAAAGAGAAGAGCTTAAAACACCCCCATGCAACGCACGCACGGCCATTAGCAACAGTGAGCCTTCATGACTTGTATCACAAGCCGTAGATCCTCCGGTTATCAAAGGCTGCATGCGATGAGGAACCCATATGGGGTTGTGTTATTTTCTTCACAGAAGACACGCATTAGCGAGACATTTTTTCTCTCCCTTAAGCCCTGCGTCGGTTGTTTATTTGCTGGTAAAAAGGCCCCAGCACGCAGCTGTGCCACAGAGCTCCTCTGGAATGAGATTTGTACCTTCAAAGTGGCGTTGGAGACGCTAGCTCTGTGTTTGCTGTTAATTTTACTAGCCTGCTCTTTGTCGGCCTTGTCTATAACACGGGGGAAATGTGAAATAAACCCAGTGTTCACTTCATTGGTGCTGTGCACAAGAAGGAGAAAATTAGAGCCTGGGTTAACAATCTGCGGGATCATAAAAACGGTCTTTGTCCCACCCTGACTCATTCTGTGTTTGCATCTCTGTTTTCTTCTTTCTTTTATGCTTCATTTTGCTTCCCCTGCCACCGCTCTGTCTTTCACAACCTTGCCTCCAGTCTCAGTGCTCCGCTCTAATTTGCAGTTTGGTTTAATTTAGGATAGATCGATCCCAGACGCACTAATTGTGCACCTTTTGAAAGCTCTGAACCGAACACCCTCAGCTCACCTCGGCTTCTCTATCTCTGCACCCTCCCTCCTTCCGTCACTTATGCTTTCTCCTGGCTGCACACGTCTTGTTTACTCTGGTGTCAGAGTTGGTTTAGTTGGCAGGTTCAGTGGCAGGAGATTCCCTCTTCTATTTGCTTAACCGCTGTCTTCTTATTGTACGAGGTGTGTGATCGTGTGGATGCGTCAGTGTGTGACAAACTGCTGAAAAAACAAGGACGGCGTTAGAGGTGAAGACGCTTTTAATCATGTTTGGAAATATGGCCTCTTTTTAGCAGCAGATGTGGATTATGACTTGCGGAAACGGTAAGGAGGTGCCAGAGGGAGGTAATTGAACGCGACACCTCGTCCGCCCTCGTGTCAGGTTGGCTGGCGGGTCTCTGATGTCGGCATTCTGCAGCAGCTTTTTTCCCCAGGGTTTCAGGAAGTCCCTGAATGTCCTTTACGTCACTGTCAGAGTCTGCAGCCCATCAGTCACTCCCTGAACGTCTGCCAAGTAAAACTCAAAATCGTCCCTCCTCGTTCCATTCTTGTCCGCTCACAGAGCCAACCTTTGGTCAGTCTGCGCTGTGCGCTGTCAGAGATCATCCCGGCCGCTATGGGAAATCCTACAAAGGTGGATGTCTTATATGCTTTGCTATATTTCCTGATTGATTTTTCAAAATCCCTCGAGACATAACACTTAAATTTAAGGCCAGAGAGCTTGCGGCAAAAAAAAAAAAAAAATCCTTTTATGCTTTCCATTTTTGTGACAAGCAACTTCAAACAGAGGGTTTTTTTGGCAGCGCGTTCAGCCCACCACTGGCTCCAGCAGATTAGACTCTTTCCATTACGGAGCTAAATAATAGGGGCCGCACTAGAACGAGATGGGGCCATGTTTTATAGGTGCTACCCAGCAACTTTGGCAGGGAGTCCTGTGGGTCTGTGGCTACTGTGGTAGTGAACTCAGGAGGTGGTGCAGCGGAGGGTTTTTGCAGAGGAAGAATGGTGGCGATGGAGGCTATTTTGGGACTGAATGAGGTCTTGGTTTATGGCCTGGTTATCTGGGGCTGCAACCTATGACAAAAGCATAAGGACTTTAAAATCCCATTGAGGAGTCATTGTCTGCACGTTTAACTAGTTAGAGGCATCTGTTCTCATCTCCTGTTTTTTTATTGCACTTTCATTGACCCTCTTGCATGAGGGCACTTTTAAAAAAAAAAAAAAAAAACCTCTTACAGGAGAGGAGAGATCAGAGGAGCAGGGAGGCGTGGTGTGGTCCATTAACTGCAGACACCCCCCCTCTGAGAAATCACTGACTTCTCCTCAGCAACATCCGACTTCATTAAAAGAGCCTCACTGAATCTGAGACTATCTGTGAAACCTGGATAATAAATGCGAAGCAGTCCTCCTGCGTCCTCTGAAGTCTGATGTGGTTTTGATGTGGAAATGGATGCTGCTGGGGAAAAGGGGAACCAGACTTGTGTTGCAGCCAGCTGTGTCCCCCCCCCCCCCTCCCCCTCCCCTGAAAAGAAATCTCTAACCCGCTACCTCTGGCCTGGTTTGGCCCGGCCCTGCCCTCTGTTCTTACTACACTGACATTAATGAGGCCCACAACAGTAATGGCTACCAGGACACAGTGGAGGGGAAACATATTGTGGCAGGTTGTGCATTAATAATCTGCCGTTTCTGTCATCTTTGTTTGTAGACTTTGGACGCTCTCTGAATCCCCACTGAGCAACCTCCAGTATTTGGTGGTGTTAGTGCCTGTACAAATTAGCCTTTTTTTGTGCTTAATACTGCACACGCATGTTTCTATTATAGACTCATTCGGTGTAATTTTATTATAATGGAAATATTGCTCATGCACTAAGCCTGTTTTGCTGTCCCCATTGCTCGAAGCATATAATAAAGATGGAAGGAAGCTCTTTATGTCAGCCCTCTGTGAGGAAGCAGTCGTCTGTAATTATCGCTGCTTTTCATCCCTCGTAGCAACAAATAAGTGCTCTTGTGTGACCTGGCAACGGAGCTCAGAGAAACCGTTTGTTTGTAAGCTTGTTTGTTTTTGTTCTTGAGATCACATGACCAAAGCCCCATACTCATTTCTCTCTCTCTCTTTCTCCCCCCCACCCCTCTTTTCCCGGAGCATCAAGTGCATTTGAAGTTGCAATGTGGAAGTCATTAGCCACAAATCCCAACCAATATAATAACAGGGCGATTAGCTCTCTCTCTCTCTCTCTCTCTCTCTCTCCCAGTGATCCTCTGCTGTTTTCCTTTTTTCTTTTTCTCCCGTCGCCGGGGTGGTGCAGTGTTCTGTGAGCGCAGGGCTTGGTCAAGGGCGAGTCCGCCTCTTCCCTTTCCCGGACTTTTTCTATTTGTAGATCTGCATGTATTTTATAGGAGGCTTTTTTCCCCCCCTTCTCTCCGTCTTTCATGCGGTGGTGGTTCTGTTTCCCATCACGGCCTATGATGAAACCACAAGAAAGCCCAGGCCCATGTGACGAGGGCGCAACAGTTGCTTGGTGACAAGGAAAGGGGTGTGAGATGGGGACTGGCCGTGTTCGGAGGGGTGTGGGCCTGGAGTGGTGACGGTCCAATCAGCGGATGAGCTCTTCATTTCCTCCAGGGCAAGGATAAAATGCTCATATCCACGCCGCTCCAAAGTAAAATTGTCCTTTCCTCTTAAGCTTGATAGATGTGTGGCCGTCCGCAGGGCTCTTAATCGGACCATTCATCTTTAACGATGGCCTCACTTATCTCTGAGTCCTTGCAGAGCCGCTACTTCCCATTCCCACCACAAACAAATGATGCCTCGAAACCACCTGGAACAACCCCACCGCCCCCCGCCTCCCCATCTCCCTCCCGGTGGCAAAACGCTGCCATATTTACCATCTCGTCCTGGAAAGCCGACTTGGCCACAGCAAGGTGGGATGATTGCCAGAAGCATCTCGTTCCAGGCGGACCATGTGCAGACGAGCTCTGCTTCATCCTGAAACACCAGAGTAAAGTTTCCTGAAGGAGGAGAGGAGGCATTCACAAAGTCATTTGGCTCTTTCTTCTTTGATACAGTGTGTTGAGAAGCGCTGCATGCAGCCAAGTTCAGTCATTTTAATGCCCGCTCTTTTCGAGGAGAAGATATTTGAAGGACGTGAGCTCATTTGGGATGCAGCCGGCTGCCCTGTCCCTGGCTGATGGTATCCTCTCTGACTGGGGCACTAACAGTCGTGATTGCTCTTGGGGAGCAGTGACTCATGATTGTGCTTGTGCCGCTGCCAAACTCTCAATAGCAGTGTTTCCTTCTCTGTCTTTCTGTTGCCGTGGCTGCCGGCATCCAGAAAAATGTAAATGCAATGAAAATCCATGTCCAATGTCCATGTACAATCTGATTCCTGTCCTCCCAAATTAGTAGGGGGTGAGGGGAAAAATCGATTCACCTATGTATCACAATTTTCTGTTTTTTTTATGATTTTGAAATTGATTTTTTTAATGCCAGAATCGATATACAGTATTTGCTTCAGTTGAGTCTATACGGAGGTAGAAGGAAGTTACCGCTTTTATTGTTGTAGTCAGAGTAACATGACTTTCTGTATCCGTCAACCAAAACAAACCGCAGCGAGCCGAAACGAAAAAGTAGAAAACGGCGGAGGGTCCGCATGGATACGACCTGCACCCTCACATGTTAAATCCAAAGTGGTAAACACTACACATACAGTAAAGTATGGAAACACTTTGGGTTTCACACATTGCAGGAAAAGCACAGCTAGACATCACGGCTAAAGCTGCATGCTAACTCTGTCATGAACAGGAAACGTTATCGTATTGCGGTAACGTGCGGTCAAGCCAGCCGTCACTCGCATCTCTGTGGTCAAAGAAGCCGACGCTACAAATCGCTGAAAATCAAACAATCGCAATACTCAACAATTGCAATACATATCGAATCGTGATAGTATCGAATCGGGAGATAAGTGAATCATCCCAGCCCTACAAATTAGTAATGTATATATCATATTATAGGATGTATGCCATCATTCTTGAACTATACCAGGGCAGCTGACACTAAGTTCTCCAAAGCCACCATCTGCCTCCTTTGCACATGCAACAATTGAGACCTTGCAAACGTGCATTATTTAACACGCCTCCCCTGTCCTCTGGGTGTCAGCCCAACAATAACTTGTGTCCTCCACCACTCTCATCGCTCCCTCGTGTAAGGCTAGCAAGAGCACGACCCCCGTTGTTACACCATTAAGCTGTTTTTCAAATTTTACGGAGTCGTGTTCCGCTTCAGACACAAGTGGATTTACGATCGGGCTGTTGATATCCTTGCATGCCGAGGTGGTATTAATTTGCTAAGAGAGCCATTTACAGACAATAGAGTGGCATCATAATTGCAACCTGACACCCTGCAGCTCCTTGCTGCTGTTGAACTCCTGTCAACCAGACGATGGATGGCTGACGAGCTTGACTGAACAGCTCAGTCGAAACAACTTTAATTAAAAGCAAGTATGGCTGACACACTGAGAACAGCCGGGGCCTTTGATTTACTCTAAAATTAAGTGCAGCACTTTTGTGGTGGATGCACGAGCCTGGAATGCGTGTTTGCGTGCAAACTAACTGCTTTAAATATTGCAAAGCGTGGTCGAAAGTATGGGGAGCTAATTACTAAACACATGAAACTTTCACAACATCGATTTCTTGTCTCTGTTAATTCTGCATTATACACTTTCTGAACATCTTCTAATTTAATCGACACACAGACGATTTGGGAGTTTATTGATCTCCCAAAAAGACTAATCTTTTCTAGGTCTTTTAAGGGGAGAAGCTACAGGTGAATCTGGTAAAATGTGTAACTAATAGATATCACCATGAAACTTCCCCAGTTGATTACTTACATTAAGGCAATTGTTTTTTGTATTACAAGTTTTCTGAAATTCTATGTTTAATCATGCAAATGAGGCGTTATCTTATTAAATATGCGCATACATTTCCAGGACGAAATGTAAACATTGGATAAAACCAGTTTAAAAATTCTGGTTTTACTTTGTTGATATATTTGAGTCAAATTTTTTTTACACAAGGGATTTTTGGATATCTATTTTTATCGCTCCATAAATCAGAAAAAACTGTCAACAGCCATAAAAAAAATCAATTTTCGCCATGTTTTTAGGTATTAATATAATATAATATAATTTTGTATAAATCAGGCTGTGAATGATATAAGAACAAACCCGTCTGTAAAAACCTTCAGAATATAGATAGGAATGAAACTGGAAAGTTTGGTGTATGTAAGTGCTACTGAAGTGGAGATTTCTGGCTCAAAGTCTGAGAAAACACTTGTTGTGAGAAAACGGCCTTTAAAGATATGGATTGCAAACACACTACAGGTGAATAGGGTAAAACTTTTTAACTAAGAGATATCACCATGAAACTTTCCCAGTTGATTACTTAGATTAAGACAATTATTTTTTGCATTACAAGTTTTTTAAAATGTTATTTTTAAATTTGCAAATGACCCCTGATCTACTGCTAACTTTTGGTAAATTTAGGAGAAATCTAAACACTCAACTAGACAAAGTAGTAAAATAAACACCTAAATGTGTATTTTGTATGTTTTTCTTTCCACTAGTCTGAAAGAAGACATTAAAATCTCAAAATTAACCAGTGCATAAAAACAGTGTTTTTACCTGTAGGGTCTCTCCTTAACTGTCATTACTGACGCTACCTGGCTCCTCTAAACCTGGGGAATGGCATCTAGAGGTTGCCATCTAACGATGGACCTGGCAACAGACTACAGAAATTGCATTAGCTGTGAGACTAAGCGATCCCCAAAGATATGTTTGTCTGTAAAAGAGTTGAAAGGGGATGACAGAAAAAGCCAAAGCAGCAAAGGAGAAAAGAGTAGAGGGTGGTGAGAGAGGAGAACAGACGATAAGATGGGAGAGAGAGGAAGTTGGGAAACCTTGCACTCGAAAGAGAATGAGAAAGAGCCTTGGAGCACAGCTGGCTCACCAAGGGGTGTAATGACTGTCATATTGCAATGCATTAGCTCATACTCATAGCCCAGACAGCTTGACTTGATGAAAGGGGCCGGTCATTGACTAACCGCATACATAGCAACAAGACCCCATGGAGACGAGCCAAACAAGCGAGTATTGTTCTTTTTCTTAGTAGTATTTGATTGACAGGCCTGAGGTGAAATAGTTCCATGTGCTTTTGCTTGACATTTTGAAAAGTAGATAAGCCAACACTAGAAAGTGTCAATGCGTATACTGTATATTAGAACGTCAAACTGTTGCCCTTGTAGCATCGTTTGCATCTACTCTTTGCAACTTAATGAATAAATACTGTATATAGACAGTGAAAAGAAAGTTTTAATCCCCGCTGTCTACACTGAAGGAGTATCTTACAACGCTGTGTCTTACAAAATTACGTTCCCGTACAACTAAACTGCATTCTTCAATTACGTTTAGAGAGAAACATATTTTCTCCTGGATTAGGGTTGCAGTTTTAAGTAATTTTAAACATGTGGTTTGAGTTGTAAATTGAAACAAAACAAACAAAAAATGCAACAAAACTACTTGGTAAGGTTTAGGCAACAAAAGTACTTGGTTAGGATTAGGCATCAAAACTTCTGGGTTACGTTAAGTAAAAAAAACATCATGGTCCGGCTTAAAATGACTACGACTTTGAAACAAAACAAAACAAAAACGCAACACTTTTATTTTCAGCGGTCTTCTGGGGGAAAGTCCTGTGTTTGTTTGACCCATCCACAAAATTTGTTTTAACGCCACTAATTTCTTTAACGCAACGTGCGAATTTTAGGATGTAGCGGGCTCAGTTTTAAAGCTAGAGTGAAGATACTGGTATCATATGACACTAGAAAACCTAAGGAATTCATTTTCTAAGGGGTCCCTTGACCTCTGACCTCAAGATATGTGAATGAAAATGGGTTCTATGGGTACCCACGAGTCTCCCCTTTACAGACATGCCCACTTTATGATAATCCCATGCAGTTTGGGGCAAGTCATAGTCAAGACAGCACACTGACACACTGACAGCTGTTGTTGCCTGTTGGGTTGCAGTTTGCCATGTTATGATTTGAGCATATTTTTTATGCTAAATGCAGTACCTGTGAGGGTTTCTGGACAATAATAGTAATTATTTTGTGTTGTTAACTGATTTCAAAATATACATATATACATACGTTTGCATAAAGCACTCATATTTATCCACTCCCATGTTGATAAGAGTATTAAATACTTGACAAATCTCCCTTTAAGGTACATTTTGAACAGATAAAAAATGTGTGATTAATTTTGCGAATAATCGGAATTAACTATGGACAATCATACAATTAATCACGATTAAATATTTTAATCAATTGACAGCCCTAGATATTATACAATGCAACTTCCATTAACGATCGCTCGATAAACTGCGTCACCTGCTCTGTGCGTCGCTCGTTGTTCTCATGAATGTATAAGGAGGACTGGATACAGCGTTTGTGGCAGCTCTCGTTCATTCCTATGAGAGTTGCTCAGTGCTCAATTCCACCATTTGACGAAAAGTTGCTTCAAAGGCCAGCGCTCTTCCTGGAGGTTTAGTTGTACTACGTCGCTTGCTGCAGCCTTCCACGGTCTATCATTACAAACATATATGTGATACGTCAAAGATAAACATAATCTGTGATTTAAATACATTTCCCTCCAGAAGTGATTGAGAATGCAGTTTAGTTGTATGGGGATATAATTATTAGGAGACAGGGCTGGAGTAATCATAACAGTCACATAATAGATTAATATTTTCCATCCTAATGCAATCAAAAGAGGAATTCAGTTGTAGCCGTTAAAACTCTCTTTGATGGGAACCCCCCTCCTGAGGCTGAGAGCGATGAGCGTTGAAGGCTCATCACGCTCCCATCAGCCATTGTTTATTTGAATTCCCTCTTACAGGGAAGAAAAGCCTTCCCATCAGCCATTGTTTTGCCTTGGGAAACCAGCTCTCTCTCTTTCTCACTCTCTCTCTGACTTAGCCATATGGTTGTTATACACTTCCTGGAAATTCAAGCCATGTTTGCTTTCTTTGTATATCTCTGGGCAATTTCTTTTTCAATGGTCATGCGTTGACATTATTACAGTGATTGATCTTGCTTTACCACGTTTGGCCAGAGCTGAAATGAAGTGTGCAAAGAATACAATTAATCCAAACTTATTGTCTATGATCATTCCAAACACATTAAAACATTTAAATAAGCACGAGAGTATTTCAGTGAATCCAGATTCTCAATAAAGCAGATCACATATGTGGCTGTTTTTTATACATTTATACAATTTAAAAGCTCTCGCCAAGCTTTAGATTTCCATCTTATCCCTAAGTGCAGACACCAGTGATTTCTCTCACTCTCTCCATCCCATTTCTCTCTTTTCAGAGTGTTACACTGCCAACGGAGAGGACTACAGGGGCTTCCAGAACCAGACCAGCCTGCATGGTGGTAAACCCTGCCTCTTCTGGAACGAGACCTTCCAGCACCCTTACAACACCCTCAAATACCCCAACGGAGAGGGCGGTTTGGGCAGCCACAACTACTGCAGGTCAGTCCGTTTTCTTCATCTGGAAGTTTAACCAACATAAAGAGTTTACGTTATAATCCTGAAGGAAATTCAAGGTTCAAGATTCTTTATTTGTCATATGTTAAATCCAGCAAAGCAGTCATGGCAATGAAAATCTTTGGTCTCAGGTTCCTTCAAATAATCCTCATAAAATATGTATATATAAAAGGGAAAATCACACAAATAGATGTAAAAGCAAAATGATAATCTAAGGCATAAAATGGTGCAGTTAAAATATAGGGCTTAAATATAAACGTAAGTAAATACAAAATAGTAATGTAAATGTAAATTTCTAATTTTGTTGAAGACAGTATTTCAGATGGGAAAACTGAATATAAACAGGATGCAGTATGTAAATGCATGATGAGAAGTGGAGGATGTACGTGGAGGTGTACACAGAAAAGGAGATTGCTCAAAAATTACAACAACATAAGAATTTTAAAAACACAACAGAGTAATAAATATAAAGGGTACGAATATATTAACACCAGTACAAAATAGAATAGCAACAAGTGTAAGATAAATTTAGTAATATACGTAAACTAAAATAGAAAAGTAAATTACAACAACATAAGAATAGAAACATGAGTAAAAATGTAAAGTGTACAAGAAGTAATACAAACACCAGTACCTAATAGAATAACAATAAAAGTAAGATAAGTTCAGTCAAATAATAAACTAAGAAGAAAACTGTCACAGAATAGAGAAAAGTTGGAAAAAAGTAGGAAAAAGTGGAGACCAATGGAAAAAAAGATGCCTAATTGAAACCTTTTGTAATGTCTGATGGTATTTACAATGCAACATCAGAGGTCACACTCATCTCAGAGCGTTACATGTAGCATTTTAAACATCAGTTGTATTTATTATTAATTGATTAGACTGTGTTGGTATGTTTCCTGTATGCAAATGCTCGTCCCTATCTCACGCAGATTGTACGTATATTCTGAAATGAAGACCATACCTGCTGTCGCTCCATGTCCCTTTGTTTTAGAGAGGCTACACATAAAGCAAATGGTAAAAGTTTAGTAAGACATTATTCTGAAAGCCTTTTCACTCATTTCACCACCAGGCATTTCAAGTAAGCTTTAGCTCTCTCTGCACTGGAAGAATCCAGAGTCCCCTCTCGTTTTTTTTTTAATGTAAATCTCCTTTTATGCTGGAAATCCATCAGATTTACCACACACTCCTAAACACTGGCTCACAGTGTAAGACTGCCAATCTTTTTTAGCAGTTATGACAATCATGATTGATGTTACTGATGTCAAAATGCTGCGAGTAGCACCTTTAAAACTCAGACGATGTTTGACAGTGCTTTGAACTTCCTAGACAAAGCATTTGACTTTCTGAATAATTTAAAACCAGGTCGTTTTTGCAAAGAGGTTTGAGCATAAGGGGACCTGCTCAGACATTCGCCACTGAATATTTTATAGGTGGTACCCAAGCAGAACGTTTAGCCCTGTCATCACAAGGACGCAAAACACGCTTGAAGAGTTTGTGTAAACAGATCTCCATCCCTCATCCCTGGAATGCGAAGGGACACGGTGGCTTTGGGTGTCTAGAAAACCCTTTCTCTCCGTCAGTCACACTCCAAGTACGACTGTCAGCGTCGTATGCACGACTGTCAAACTAGTGTACTTGCAGGGAGCCACACTCTTTCGTGAGTCAGTTCAAATTCACCGAGACGTCCAGAACAGTGGCTTGGCCCAGATCGCCAAGCCGTAAGAAACAGAACACCCCCCCCTCCTCCTCGGCCCAAAGCCTCTGAAACATTTCTCTAAGTCATGGTTGTAAACTCATAACGCAGCAATGCTTTGAAGTGGCATTGGGCAGATTTGTTTTTACTTGAACTGGATGGGAATTTGGAAGATTTATGAGAAGGATACAAGCAGAGAATAGCAGAAGGCTTTCCCTGCACATTAGGAGTGTATTATGTCCAACAAGCGATCCAAAATGGACATCTTCACTGTTTGGATTTGGCTGTTTTCTTGGCTGCGGATGCAGTTAGCAGCTTTCCTGACTCACTGACAGCTCATTGCTTTGTTTCTTCCTGACAGAGGGATTTCTGTCACTTAGGGCTGAAGCTACAACTACTCTCAGTCTCTCCCCTCTCCTTGTAAAGAGGGGCTATGGGGACCAAAGTGGCCACTTCATTGTGAAAAGATGAGGGAGGGCATTTATGGCATGTCTGCACAGGGTCAAGTATTTGTGCAATCGTCCACCCACGTGTGTGTGTTGGTGTGTGTGCACACAGCGTGTACAGAGGAGAGGGTTATCCCACTGCAAAGCAGGATGTTTGATTTGTTTTAACACAGAAAGTGAGATGTCTTGGACGTTGTCCCTCAATTTGAATTGCAAATCGCCTTATTTGCATGAAGCGCAACTTGCAATTCAAATTCTGTTTCCCTAGATTTCTTTAACCTTCAAACTCTTTCTCATCTTCCTACCCTTATAGCTTTGTCCATCTTTCATGCGAGGCTTACTTTTTTGTGGTCGTTTCTGGCTGGAACACAATAGGTGGTAATTCTTGGACAAAAGGGGGAGGTAGCAGAATGAAAGTGAGAAGGAGGGGTAAAAAAAAAAAAAAAAGCAGAGCCAGGGCAGTTTTGGCATGTCTGACCCTGAGGCCAATTGGGGTTTTATGAGATGAGAGCTGAGGCCAAAGCACAGGTGGATAATGTGAAGCTGCATGTTTTAGCTTTAACACACAGCTCTAAGCTCGTATCAGATGTTGAGAAGCAGAGAGGATTACAAACTCACTTCTTGTCCAATCACTGGCGTTTTCCCGGTGGTGATTCAGTCGAGAGGGCACCACAGTGGTGCTGGAGAAAGAGCCCTAACAGCCCCCACATTTCATCTTTATAGCCTGCTATAAAAAAAAACAGTGAAAACGGAGAAACTGGGCAGAGGGGAAATGTCACATTGTTCCCCTGCAAAAAAAGAGGGAGCACAAAGCCTCAGGAAAGGGACAACAGCTCTCGTGTCTAAGCTGAGACTTAGCGAGACTCATTTCACCAGCGGATATCACACCACTTATCATCAGCGTGGTTCGATTCACAATTCATATCTTTGAGTGGAAGTGAATGATCCATTCTTAAGTCTGGTATTGAGCTCGGGCGGTGCGTTGCAGTCATTTCGCAATCCTACTCTTAAACAAGAAGCTTTTTTTCACTTCTTAAGTACTTCTTTGACCTTTTCTGAATACTTCACAACATTCATACGAAGACCATCGCACAAATCAAAGTCCTGATTTATATTTCATTTATTGTTCCTTCCAATCTACTGTTCCCACAGGCTGATATTGGACTCTCCCCCCGGTGCATTAGTATGAGGGTGTGAAGTGCATGATGGTTCAGTGGGTGGTTGAATAGCTTTGCCAGCCATTTCCTGGCTATTTATATGCAGGTGTGTGTGTGTACTGTACAATTTATGAGTGTCCACTATGGCTTCTAATGCTTTTCCCTTACATAGATGAGATAATGGAAATGCCAGAGTGAATAGTGTTCCCCTAGTTGATTATAATTGAATCTCCGGGATGTCAGGTGCAAATCGGAGGTCAGGCAAACTGCAGCCAAGTTGTCCACCGTTTTTATGACTACATTACGATCCCAGTGCGCTGCTTTGTTAAATTGAGGAAGTTAATAGAAGTGTCCTGTAAGAAGATGTACTATGTGGCGCTAAAGCATCAGCCATCAACATCATAGAAATCTCAGAACTATAGGGACCAATTTCATGCAATAAAACGTACCCCATCTTTGAAGGGTTACTTCACCCAAATTACAAACAAACGTGTTTTCGAACTTGGTTTTTCGCCATGCAGATAATTTTGGTTTTATTTGCTCAGGGTTTTGAGATATCACTTTCAGACATTTCTGTCTCCAAATAATAGTTAGAGGGAGGCTTCTTTGACATTATACTGTGTTACTGAACATAGAATCAAAAGAGTCTCCCGAATTATGTAGCAATCATATAGATATACTCAAATCCGGGGAAGTACCGGAAATAACCAGGTCCCCATTACTGCGGTGGCGTCTCCCTACAATACGTGCACGTTTGAATGCAATCTTTCCTAAAAGAAGTGTACAATTTTATACTTTTACCTGTACTTTCTATGTAATGTTCCTTTTGACGATGATGTCTAAGAGTCCGTGAAGAACCTGAGCATTTGTCAGCTGCATAATGTTAGCCTATTATGGTGAAACAAGCAAGTCAGCTAAGTTAACCCTGCTTAGCTAGCATAGCTAACGTTAGTGGGCTAAAGGGACTGTCTAGCTGCTGCAGTGGTCCCACAGAATAAATGAACTCAATCAACTATATGTTATTGAGAAATATAATGTTGGCAGTGAGATGTGTAGATTATCCAAAGTAGGACAATTCCTCAATGTTGTGAGCACTTCGAATGAAGGTGGAGGCAGAAATCTCAGAAACAAATATCTTAAATCCTGGGCAAATAAAACCAAAAGTATCTACATGGCTAGATACCAATGTTGAGAAAAAGTTCCTTTTGTAATTTAGGTGCATCGCCCCTTCAAAGACATCAGTCAAGAAACATATTGATGTGTTTACCGGCCACACGTGACACTGTAACATCACAACCTCATATTTAGCACAAGTGGACCGTGAGAGAACAACAGTAGACTATACATATCGGCCCACAACCGACAAGCCCTCGTCTTCAATACATGCATTCATGCGGCACAGCAGCAGGCAGCAGTTTGCATGCTAAATCATCCAAGTCAATTAAAGAGTCTCTTCTCTCAGGCAGTAAATTGCCAGACTATGATCTGCTGTTGACCTCAAATCCCAATCCAGACAAGCCTTTCACCACCACTTTCCAATCAACAATTCTCCTCTCTCCAATTCTGCAAAATTAGCTTTCATCTTGTTTTACGTGTCTACTAGTTTAAAGGGTAACTTCAATGTTTTTCAACCCATGTTTTTTTGTGTCTAAATTACTAATGGGGATAGCAATTTTTGAAATTGGTTCAGTATTGAGGGAGAACGCTGCAGACTCTTTAACAGGCTGCAATGTAATCGCTCGTCAATGTATGTCCTCTAAAAGTGTTTTTTTTGCCACTGACAGGCTGCTGTGTGCACATTGACGGTGGGGAATTGCCCCTAGCAATTATATTGCAGCCCGTTTTGCAGATGCCATCTGCAGCGCTCTCCCTCAATACTGGACCAATTTCCAAAATTGCTGTCCACATTAGACACAAAAACATGGGAAAATGGGTTGAAAAATACAGAAGTTACCATTTAACTAAATAAAAGTCCCTCTGGAATCTCACTTAAAGGTGCAGTGTGTAGGATTTGGCAGCATCTAGCGGTGAGGTTGCAGATTGCAACCAACTGAAACTTCTCCCATGTGCGAAGCATGTAGAAGAACTACAATTACCCTCGTGAAAACGTAAATGGCCCTATCTAGATATAAACGGCTCATTCTAAGCTTACGAAAAAACAACAATTCTTATTTTCAGGTGATTAAGTAAGGGATAATGTACAGCTAGCTGGTCATTGTTGTGATATAAACCTTGACAGGCCAATGCGGCACCTTGAAGGGGTTTATTTCACAACAATGACTGGCTAGCTGTACATTATCCCGCTTATTACACGGACACTTGCTTAAGAAATCAATAATTTGACACAAAAACGGTCCACCAGAGTCTGACGTCAGATCCGCATCCATAGCAGCAGTCTGTTATACATAGTAACGGTCTGCTATAAAGAAATAACAGACCGTAGAATGCCGTGATTGACCAATCAAACTCGAGTATTCAACAAAGTCGTCTAATGGATACTAAAGAAAACATACGTCTTAATATTATATTCCATTTCTGCCAATAGATCCCCCTAAATGCTACACACTGTTCCTTTAAAGTTTGACTTGTGAGAAACAACTAGAAGCATGTTATTCCCAGCATTTGCACACATAGTTTGATGTAAATGATTTTGAGATTTTTATATGTAGTTTCACAGTGCCAGGCACTTTAAAGGTGATCATAAATTTACTGATTAAGGTACGTGGAAAATGGTTATTAAAGGAAACCTTTTGAACAGCAGCCAGCCAAGAACAGCTGTTTTTCTCTGTGTTCAGATGTGAGCCGCTCTTGCATTCAAGTGTACAGAGCCTGTGAGGCAAAATGCAACGTGTCTATAATTGGCTCCGTACCAAAGTGTGTGGCTCACTCCGAGCTAAATGAGTCAATAAGCGTAATTGTGCCAATTAAGTGTCCAAACATCTTCTGTGATCTACCTCTGGGTATGGAAGTGTTTCAACAAGCCCTTCTGCTCAGAGACAATTGGCGGGCCATCTCTGACGCACATGGAGGTGAATGCAACCTTATATATGATACTTTATATATACCTTTATACTGTATATTAGGGCAGTCTATCATTAAAAAGATTTAATCCCGATTAATCATATGATTCTCAATGATTAATCACGGTTAATTAATTAATGTACCTTAAAGAACCATTTGTCAAGTATTTAATACTCTTATCAACATGAGAGTGGGCAAATATGCTGCTTTATGTAAGTCTATGTATATATTTATTACTGGAAATCAATTCACAACACAAAACAATGAATAATATTGTCCAGAAACCCTCACAGGTACTGCATTTAGTGTAAAAAAATAATGTGCTCAAATCATAACATGGCAAACTTTTGAGCGTTATTTAGCCTCCTTGGCCTATAAAAAGGTGTCTCATTACCAAGGTGTCACACAAGAAAAATCTCATGATGGGTAAAAGCAAAGAGCTCTCTCAAGACCTTCGCAACCTTATTGTTGCAAAACATAGTGATGACATTGGTTATGGACGCATTTCTAAACTTCTGAATGTTCCAGTAAGCACTGTTGGGGCCATAATTCGGAAAGAACATCATTTCGCCATAAACTGGCCACGACCAGGTGCTCCTTGCAAGATTTCTGACAGAGGAGTGAAAATAATTATCAGAAGAGTTGTCCAAGAGCCAAGGACCACTTGTGGAGAGTTTCAGAAAGACCTGGAATTAGCAGGTACAATTGTTTCAAAGAAATCAATAAGTAATGCACTCAACCGCCATGGCCTGTATGCACGCTCACCACGCAAGACTCCATTGCTGAAGAAAAAGCACGTTGAAGCTCGTTTAAAGTTTGCTGCACAACATTTGGACAAGCCTGTGGAATACTGGGAGAATATAATCTGTTCAGATGAGAGCAAAATTGAACTCTTTGGATGCCATAATACACACCATGTTTGGAGGACAAATGGCACTGCACATCACCCTAAAAACACCATACCAACAGTGAAGTTTGGAGGTGGGAACATCATGATGTGGGGCTGCTTTTCAGCATACGGTACTGGCAAACTTCACATAATTGAAGGAAGGATGAATGGAAAAATGTACCGAGACATTCTTGATAAAAATCTGCTGCCATCTACCAGGATGATCATCATCACCATCCTGGTAGATGGCAGCAGATTTTTAGGATTTCAATTGTACCTGCTAATTCCAGGTCTTTCTGAAACTCTCCACAAGTGGTCCTTGGCTCTTGGACAACTCTTCTGATAATTATTTTCACTCCTTTGTCAGAAATCTTGCAAGGAGCACCTGGTTGTGCCCAGTTTATGGTGAAATGATGTTCTTTCCACATCTGGATTATGGCCCCAACAGTGCTTACTGGAACATTCAGAAGTTTAGAAATGTGCCTGTAACCAATGTCATCAGTATGTTTTGCAACAATAAGGTTGCGAAGGTCTTGAGAGAGCTCTTTGCTTTTACCCATCATGAGATGTTTCTTGTGTGACACCTTGGTATTGAGACACCTTTTTATAGGCCATCAGTTGGGACTGAACCAGCTGATATTAATTTGCACTGACAAGGGGCCGGATTGCTTTATAATTACTGATAGATTTCAGCTGTTGTCTTGGCTTTCCATGCCTTTTTGCACCTCCCTTTCTTCATGTGTTCAATACTTTTTCCCTGTGTCATTTCACATCATTACACATTACTTAATTTCTGAACTTATTTGTTTTGGTTTCTTTGTATGTATGGATTACTTGGGTTGTTACCAACATCTGGTGAACATTTCATGTCAATAGCATCTTTGGAAATATATTTACTGCGAAAAATGGTGACGTGTTCAATACTTATTTTACCCGCTGTATATATATATATATGTATATATATATATATACTGTATGTGTATGTATATATATATATATATATATACACACACACACACACACTGGCAGCAACTTTTATCAGAGTGACACCACAAGGACCAAAGTCTTTCTCTGTGCTGCCGGGTTAAATGAATGGATTTTCGTCCATTGAGGTCTGCTCTTATCTGCACGGTGGCACCTCGGCTAATCTGACACTGTCTGCTTTCCACCCTCCCTCCGCTCACACACACACTGGCACCTCGGGGCAGGATTGATTATGTTTCTCTGTCATGTGGGCTGGCCTGTTCACCTCAGCCCTGTGGATGATGTTCCCATGCTTCTGCTAAAAGGGTATTTGCAGGTGTGTGTGTGTGTGTGTGTGTGTGAAAGAGAGGGATGAAACACTATTTGGGGACGAGGGGTTTAGGAGAGAGAGCTTGGAGGGGCTCACCACGTCATCTAATGATCAAAGATGCCGGTGGGTCAGACATGGGATGGGTTGGCTACTGAGGATGTTTTCTTTTTTTTTATGCTGATGGTTGTAATTCATTTCTGTCTCCTTAGGGGGTGATTAGGAAAGTGCAGTAAATTACATAAGTGCTATAGATGAGCTCTTGGGAGTCTTATTTCAAATGGGGCTATTACACGTTGACAGGCATGAAAAAGAGAAGGGGGGAGAGAAAGAGAGAAACTGTATATAATCCAATGTTTTGATGGTTGGACCCATGGTTTTGCTCTCATTTCAGCAGTAGCCTCAGGCCAAACAAACAGGTGTCTGCTTCCAAACTGGGTGGAGCAACGAAAAGATCTAGGGTCATGATAAAGAGTCGAAATTTACTGGAAAACAAAACTGTGAACATGGGGAAATTTCAGGTTAAGAGAAGTTCTGAGTTGTTTTGATGGCAGAATGCTAAACTAAAGAATAAATGTGACTAGATGAGCTCTTTCTTCACACATTCCCATCGATGAAAGGCTGCAAGAAAGAGAGAGATAACTGCCAGATATTGAGAGTGAAAAGCTTTAAGGCACTTAAACTTGAGTTCAACCCAGAAAAAGTCTTTACAACGACATCTTTGTCAATACCTCATTCTGAGTGTGAAAAGAGAGGAGGAAACTCAGGATAGTGTTTTTGATAGGAGAAGAAAAGAAATGGAAACGCCCTTCACAACTTCGCTCACAAAAGGCGAAACGGGATAGTGCAGCGCCCCAGGGCTTTTTCAAGATGCTACAATGAGGTGTGTCAAAAGAGAAGAGAAAAGGTCTCTGGCAATTATAGTCAGGTCTGAAAAAAAAATAACAATGTCATCTTGGAGAGCATTTTTAGCCGATAGTGTGTGTATTTTTATTAGGGCTGTCAAAGTTAATGTGATAATAACACGTTAACGCAAATTTGCTACTAATTTCTTTAACGCATTAACGCAATTGATCTTTCGGAGGTTGTAGCGGGCTCAGTCTTAAAGCTACAGTGAATCCAATGTCATACTAACTAGCTTGTCGCCAAGAAAGTTAAATAATGCTCCAAACTTACGCTAAATTTTGGTGAGGAAAAACTGGCATGGCCATTTTCAAAGGGGTCCCTTGACCTCTGACCTCAAGATATGTTAATGAAATGAGTTCTATGGGTACCCACGAGTCTCCCCTTTACAGACATGCCCACTTTATGATAATCACATGCAGTTTGGGGTAAGTCATAGTCAAGTCAGCACACTGACACACTGACAGCTGTTGTTGCCTGTTGGGCTTGAGTTTGCCATGTTATGATTTGAGCATATTGTTTATGCTAAATGCAGTACCTGTGAGGGTTTATGGACAATATTTGTCATTGTTTTGTGTTATTAATTGATTTCAAATAACAAATATATACATACATTTGCATAAAGCAGCATATTTGCCCACTCCAATGTTGATAAGAGTATTAAATACTTGACAAATCCCTCTTTAAGGGACATTTTGAACAGATTAAAAATTAACTTGCGATTAATCACGATTAATCATGGACAATAATCATGCGATTAATCGCAATTAGATATTTTAATCGATTGACAGCCCTACTTTTTACAGTTCACACTAATCCTGAAATAGAGCTTAAAGAGCTGAAACAGCACCAAGCTGAGCTCCCTCTGCATACTTTGATATCATTTATCAGCAATTTGGAAGTTGCCGTGAGGGTCATGATGTACAAAGTCGCATGATCACCCAGGAGATATGGAGCCTGCTCAAAGCTTTTCCATCTTCAATCCCACCTCTCATTGCTTTTGCCAGTGAAACTGAAAAGCAAAAGCACCGAGGGGCCTGTCAGGCTTATTATGATGGGTTAAAAGTGCCTTGATGAGGTTCAAAGGAGGCCGAAGCCTCAGACAAAAGCGTTGCCCCATCACCCATCCCCTTTTTCAGGTCTGCGTCTGGCCACGGAACAAAGAGCCTCCCCCCTCCGACCTCCAACCATCTCCACCCATCAAAGACCCATTGGTCTGGCCCTTGACTGACATGCATGGTCAAGCCTCGAGAGGAAGAGGCTAAACCAACAAGCGCCAAGGGGTGCTACCGGGGATGATTGACACAGCCAAGATAATCTACCTCTGAAACATTATTGAGTATTCAGCCCTCTGCAGCGAGCTTTTCAGTTGATCTTTGTGTTGTTGTTTTGCCCTCATATCTCTGCCATCACCCCGTTTACCCTCCATTCTCCCACTTTACCTTTCTCTACCTTCTCTCTCCTTTCATCACGACCTCAACACACCTCTGCCTCCACACTGAGACAGACAAATCTGAAAATGCAGTGTAAAAGCGATGATGTGCACCTACTGTCATATTTGTTAAGATCTCTGTCCACTCTGAAAGTCCAAAACAAAATCTAAATCTCGTCCTTGTTACCTTTTTTGATGAGCAGAAAACAAAAACGTGCATCTCAGCCAACATCTGGTGAAGAGTGGGACAGACACAACCCTGTTACTCTACCTCAGTGCTCAGCTCTCTCTAAAAACTAAAGTACAAACTAAAATAAAATAAAAACTAATTGAAAATTCAAAACTATTATAACCTTGGTCCGAAACAAACTCTGCTGACTTTCAACCAGAAGCCAAAATGCAGAGAAAAGATACATTATCAGATTTAACCAGCTTAGTGTGGACATGATCTAACTTTGACCCCTGTGTGTCTGCAGGAATCCTGATGGGGACGTTCAGCCGTGGTGCTACATCGCAGATCACGACGACGGGATCTACTGGAGATACTGCGACATCCCTACCTGCCAGAGTAAGAGATTATTGCCACTCCTTGATCTGTCTTGCTCTCTCTGTTCTACCCTTCCATGTCCTCAGGGACATATCATAGACACCAACCATTTTCATTGCTATGCTCATCTGCTCGCCTGCTATGAATAGCTTTTATAGACTGTTGGCTTGTACACATCTATTATCATCTAAAAAATGTCTCTAATTGCCTCCCGTCACCCCTCCTCATGCCATGCCCGGACCTGCCCTTACTTTAATGCGAGCTGTCAAACACCGCCTCTGTGTGTGTGTGCGCATATGTGTGTTTCCCCTTTGGCTTTGTAGCTTGTTTTGACACGTTTTTTTGATGCGAGTGATTATGAGCATCTACCTGTTTGTGGATAAATTTGTATGTTTTGTGCACACGAGGGTGTGAGAGTGTACCTGTCCAATATTTCCTGGGTGAATGTGTGTGATGTAAACTGGGAGATTTTGGGCTTCTGTCTCCTCTACCGGTTTGGCACACATTTACAAAGAGCTGCCTGTCTTTAATCCCATTACTTTCATTCCCTCCACCTTTTTAATCACGGCTGTTGAAAACCAGATCAACCAAAACAGTTTTTGATGCCAAAGATCAGAATTCCTGCAGAGGAGGTTCAGATATAGTGATTTGCTGCGAGCATGTTTTTTTCTTTTTAACTGTCACACATGCTTATATTTCCAAGGCAACTTAATGTTATTCCAACATTTCCCATGTGTTCTTCACTTTGCAAGGCCGATTAGGTCAGAAGTGTTATTGCATACTTTCTTACTTAACTAAAAGAATCTGGTGACTGCACACAAGTTTTGCCAAGCAGTACTCAAATATTCTGTTTGACTAAAATCAATATTTCATTTATCTAATCAAATATGAATTACATTCCCCTTTCTTATGTAATCAATCGCTACTTTTTTAGTTTTTGCTATTGTTCTCTGAGGTTAAACATTCCTCCCCCGTTTTTATCCTTCTGCAACTCTATTTCTTTTCCAAACTTTCTTTTTTTACCTCTGTTATATCTCTGCCTGGCCCTTGCATTCCTTAATATTTGTATGTGTTGCAGGAATTTTGTTGTAATACGACAGATAAAGAGATTAAATGCAGCATGTGTTTGAACTTGAGGTAATCTGGTGGACAGTAGTGATCAGACAGTGGAGGGGCAAAGCTGAGACTTAAGGTCTTTACACACCGGGAGCGTGACAAATAAACAACACGGAATACCTTTTATTGTGAAAGGTAAGAACAGACAGAGTGGATCTGGTCTGCCTTGCTTTTCTCAAAGTTTTAAAGGAGTAATAATGTTTGCCGTCTTGTTTTGAACTACAGAGCCTCTGTGTTGTTGTTTCATAACTACGCACAATGTGATTTGTTGATGCCTTTATTCGCATTGCAAAAGCTCAGAAAAATCAACCTCGTTCCGAAAAAAGGTACTAGTGCTGTTGCTGTGAAGAATTTCCCCTGTGGTGATAATTATCAGCTTAACAGCGTTATATTATTGTCTCTTTTTTGTAAACTTATTCTTGTATCCTGATTTTAATGCTATATAAATAGCCTTGAGGCTGATGGTGCCTTTAAATGGGGTCATGCATGACATTGACGAGCACAGCGTTTTACCCAGAGTTTCCCATTGCTCCCATTGCAAAGAATTAAAAAAAGAAAAAACGCAAACATAGCAGTTGTGGCGGTCACTTGCCATCCCCTGAAGTTGGCTTGTAAATAGCGCAGCATTGCAATATTGCAGTTATTGCAACAGCCCTAAAAGGTACTTTGCTTTTTTGACGAATAATATTATTGACTTGCGAATTAATCACACACAAAAAAAGCTGCCAGTGTGTAAAGGCCTTTAGAGATGTTGTGACTTTTCATTGCAGTAGGTACCACCAGGCCTCAAGAACCCCTCTAGCTATCCCGCTTGACTAAAGCCTGCTGTTTGAATGGCTCGCGTGTTTATGTGTATAGGAGCTTGTGTGCATCCTATTAGACTTTTGACTGACCTATTTCAGACAACTGTCCATTTAGCTCCATTTTACTAGGCCGATATCCTGAACCTTTGTGGTTTGGGAGGAAAGAGGAGAGCAGCCCACATCGACTCTGTGCGGAGCCGGGCTCGTCCCTTATCTTTGGTGAAATTAGGCCAGCTTTTGTTCCAGATGGGTTTACCATGTGCTGGCTCAGCCTTGTTTTTGTCTAGGATCCAGTACTGTGCAGCGTGTAACCCATCCAATGGCAGAGAGCTTCGCCCGTATCATATGCTGTCTTACATGAACATCCTTTCTTTCTGTTTGGGGCATTTAAAGTTATCCAGAGCCCTGTAATGTAAGAAAAGGAGATGAGCTTTGCTGTGAGCCAGGCATCCAGTGTCATGAAAACATGTCTGCTCAGCGGAGACGGTTTCTCCCTGCAGGGCAACCAGGGAGCTTTCAGACACGAATGCTCTGTCTCGTCTATTGTGAAACGACAATCGACACGTGGTGCCTCACCTTCCGGCGGTGCCTGTTCTCAATCTGCTGCATTTGAAAGCTTCAGCTGCTAAGTGAGAGAATGCCGATGCTCTCTCAGTGTCAGTGTTCTCAGTCTGCGGCTGGCAATATAAGGCTGAAAAACACAGCGGTGTGCCAGAGAAAGGGCAACAGTGCTCTTTGTTTTCATTTAGTCTGGCTTGTGTTTTGTCTGCGCCTTAGTTTTGTCTACGTTTTTTTGCTTATGTTTGATGTCGCGTGTTTGGTAGTTGGTGGCACCTGGAGCCTGCCAGCGGTCGGTCTGTTATCCAGCTGGGTTCCCTGTCATCTAGGGTCATGCCACCCTGGTGAGGGTGACACACCCTGCTGGAGTGCACACTGTTAGGCAGGTCACTTGAGGCCAGAAGCACATAGTTGGACAGGGTGGATTACAGTGTAGGTCACGACATTTGTTGATCCTAGTAATCCCTCATGGCAGCAGTTATCATGTGGTGGAATTATCTAAACATTTCAAAAAGGCGCGCTGTCGAGGCACATCGACTACTGTACAATTTGACATTTCCACAGCGTGTCACGGTGGACGCCGGTTTTGAGGCTCTTCTCATTCCCAGGCCACTAAATGCTCAGTGATGCATGACTTTTTTCAGACACTTTCATTGTGAAATTTCTCTGTACTGTAGGTCACTTCAATACTGATTTATTTATATCAAGCCTCAGTGCGTATGGCAGAGAAGACTTAATGTTGTCTGACTCAGTGCTGATTCTTACTAGGTGTGAAGAGTTTTGCAGTGGAGCTTCTGGCTAAAGTAGTACGTTCTAAGAGGTTAAACTCCAGCAACACTTGTAGTTTACAGAGCAACTTTATTGTTAGGCCGACGCGTTTCGGCTTTCATCAGGGTCACTGTGCCGGAAATCCCGACTCTGCTTCTACACACCATAGGTTCACTAGATGAAAACTAGAGTTGACAGCTCAATTCATTATTAAGGGACTTTAGTTTTACACAGGTTCAGATGGTTCCATTAATGTCTGGAAAATCAGTTTTCTTGTTACTTGTGTTGAGGCCAGTTTCTTCTCAAATTAGCTCAATTTGAAAGTAGATTTTACTGCCTTGTGATAAAAGATCCATTCATATTACTGCCTGACAAGATGGCAAAGGATTTGCAAATGAGATTTTAAAGAAAATCCGGTTAAAAATGATTCAGATAACGTTAATAAAACCAGATTTAAACCATAGCTGTACTGTATGTCTCACTGCGGATGTAAAAAGTAATTGTTTATTTGACCTCTGGCAATGCAAAAGTTCCTGTTGAGCCTCTCCTTCTTCAGAGTGTTCCTTACTGGAAGGACATTTTGTTTTGGTGTGGCTCCTTTAAGCTAAAATGTATTGGCTTCACGATGTGCCCTGGCTGAATTTGATTGACACAGTGAAACTGTCAGGGTGAAGTCCTCGAGCGTTTGCCAAGACAAAGACACTTTGATCTGCACGCCGGGAGCTCATCTCTCAACAGCATACTGTAGAACCAAGAAAAACTTGTTGTTCCACTGTGTTTTCCAACAGAATTTAGACTTGCAGCAGCTGTGAGGCTTTCCCCTAATGGGACCGGCCCTTTTAGGAAAATGCTCATTTGGAATATATTGCATGTGGAGGATAATGATAAGAAACCAGGAATAATGTTGGGTAACAAAGCCATTTAAACTCCCACATCTCATTTTACTTTGCAGGAATCAAGTTTATCCACCTTTTCAACATCAATGTTTATGGCTTTAAAGCAAGATCACGACACGAACATTTAAGGAGTTCGATAAAGATCATTTTTAACCTTTTACCTGACCAGGTAACTCCCTCCAAACTCCCTATAATATCTGTGCTATAAAGGTTTAATTCACACTTTATATCTTGTCAATTGGGGACAAACTGCCATTGTATTTTATATTTCTATACTTCACTACATTTTGAAGGCAAATATTGTACTTTTTAAACCACTACAATTATTTGACAGCTTTAATTACAGGTTACTTTGCAGATTTAGATAATTGATACAAAACATAAATCAACTGATGAGTTATGATGTGTAATTATAAGTCAGCTATCCACCCTACATTAAAGTGATGAACGCATTAATGCATCAATAATTACAATCCAGTAATTAATATTATTCTAAAAATGGGCCATTCTGCATAATGAGTGCTTTTGTTTGGAGTACTTTAGGTGTATTTTGTTGCACACTTTTGCACTTTTACTGAAAGCTACTAGAGAACGTTCATTTTGTGTTGATTTTGGCAGGTCCCTGTGGACAAAAGCGGTAGTGTTTCCGAGCACCAGAGTCCTTTTAGAAAACCTCTCATTTTACTGTAGCAGCAGGGTCTGACAGTCTTCCCCACGCGGTCCTGGTTCTGGTTCTCCCGTGCCTCCCTTCCCTCCAGCGGGCCCAGCAATACGGCCTGGGCCTACAGCAGTGTGGTGTCGGTGTTGGCTCCCAGCGGGGACCGGCGGAGCAACGGGGCGAAGCTCTGCTCCTGGCCGGAGGAGGAGCTGCTCCTGCTGGGCGTGGAGTTCTCCACCTCCCGCTGGAGCTTTGACTGCAGGTCAAAGGCGTCAGTGAAGCCGGATCCGACCCGGTGGCGCCGATGACAAGCATTAAGAATAACTATATAGAAATAGCCAATCTGCTCGCTGATGGTCTTGTTTACTCATGTAGGTCAGATAGGGTTGAAAGTTCCTCATAGTAACTTTAAGTAAGCAGAACTTTTTCTTGAAACAGTATTTTAACACATTAATATTGCTACTTTTACTTCAGTAAAAGATCTGAGTACTTCTTCCACCACTGATTTAGACATAAAGATAGGACCTGTTAACAGGATGGGAAAAAAATAAACATTACCCTGAAGTTATATATTTTCTATAAATAGAGTGTGGTACCGTATTGTATGTTTACAGTATATTTTTATTTCACACATCATTATTGCGGCTGACAATACCTACTGTGTTGGGTAATGAGTCTCATTAACTGTACACCAATTCCCGTAAGCTACTCTGTGGTATTTTTAAGATGTGTCTTTGTTGTAGAGCTATCAATGTGTTTGCAGCTGAACATTTAAGAGACGTGATGACTTGAATTCTTCACTTAAATGTTATGCTGTCATCTAGTTGAACAATTGAGGGAACATCTGATTAACCTTGTCTGTCACCACGGAACAATAGTCCCAATACCGGAGGCACCACATCCATCTGGCAAGCTAACCAGCCACACCTTGAAGACATTAAAGCAAAGTAGTTATGTGTTTGGCCCAAGGTTTTATTACCTAATGTTGAAGAAAATATGCGGTGTTGAGATATTGCCTTCATTAAGAGTGATTTATGAAGCCACTAAATGGCACTTTGAAGGTGTGGGACACCTGAGTAGAACGACAGCTAATCTTGATTGAATCTGTCTAAGTTGTTCTTGCTCAACCTTTTGGAATGAAACTGAGGAGTAGTCCGTGGTTCAGGGGTTTACAAGATTTCTCAAGTCTTTTTTTTTTTTAAACTCTGCCTCGATTGCTGTAAATGTCCATCTTCTTTGCTCAAGTACAAGCTGTTAAATTTACAGTTTTATGAAATGCAAAAAATACCACCACTTCTTGTGAACATATGAATACCTGACACAGAAACACCAGGTAGCAGGGCTGTAGTCGAAATAGGGCTGCAATTAAGGATTATTTCATTTATTGGTTGGATTATTTCTCTGGATGGTCTGTCGGTTGGTTGCTACGGACTTTGGTAATCCCTTAACTTCTCCTCCAGCGCCACCTTGAGGTTTACATTTTTGATGTTTAGTGAAGTGTCTCCACAACTGTTTAACTGATTGCCATGAAATTTGGGACAAACATCTTTGGTTGCCAGAGGGTTGAGAGTTTAGTCTTGATAAATTACTTAAATGATTAATCAATTGTCGAAATTGTTGTTTAGTTATTTTCATTCAATTGATTAGTGGTTTCTGCAGTAAGTCAAGGCTATGTTAGCCGAGTCCAGATCAGTTCCAGGGCCAGGCATAGTGGAGTTTTAGACAAGAAGGGGACTGATAGAGGTCAAGACCAAGCCCCTAGTAAGAGCGCCAGGCTTTGAATCAAATGTTCGTAGTGGTCATACGGTGGTACTACAACTTCCGTGTTTGTCACGTGATGCCATTGGGCCCAAAAAGACTTTTTCCCGTAGACTTACATTGGGAAAGAAACATCTGTAACTCAGCGTATAATTTTTTTTGAGGAAAATCAACTCACCAGTATGAACACTTGAATAACCCATATTTAAATCATTCGTCCTATAAGCTGTAAAATAGCCAAATCCAGAGTTATTTGAATGAGACCCAGACTGAGGCTGGAGCGAGGGCTGGGAGGCGGAGTTAAAGGAAACGCTGCTGCGCCTGCTCTATGGGCCTAATGGATGCGGAAGATCGCCGAATGATTCTGGTACTTTATCACTCGGCAGTCGAGCCATTTTGGCTTCATGCGCCACTGAGCAACTCTCATAGGAATGAATGGGAGCCCTCCTACAACGCTGTATCCAGTTCTCTTTATACATCCATGGTCAGACTGAAGCACAGCAAAATCAGTAGATATTAAAGACCAAAATGGACACACAATTGTGTGTAAAAAGATTGATTTATGAGCCTCTTAAAGAGGAAGACGTGTACCTGTCTCTGCATCAGCTAAGTGCATCCAAAATAAGAGAATGTGGATCAGGTTGAGAAAAAAAAGCGTATCTTTGAAGACTTAATGATAGGCAGGAAAAGGGAATCGGTTGAGTGAATGCCTGAGACGAGAACAAGTGCGAGTCAAAATAAGCGAGAGGCCGAGACAAGCCGAACATGTCGGACATGTGGTCTGGAAACCGAGCCCAGACTGAAGCACCACAGCCCTGCCTCGTGGCCGTTGTGGTTGCCTGAACCAGGGATGCTTTCAGGTTCTGTTATTTCAGTATTTATCTCACTCTCTGTCATTGTTTTCAGAGGCAGAATATTTCCCCTAGGTGGTCTTATACCAGCTTTCACCACAACCAACCCTCCCAACCAGCATACTGAGGCAGGTTCAGGCATCACTGAGTGGAGAAGGGTGTGTGTGTCTGTGTCTTACTGTGTGTTACTGTGTGTGTTTGTTCCTGTTCTTTTGACAGGGTTAAAACCAGTCAGAGATTTAGACCTTCAAAGTGAGGACATTTTTGTGAAGTGAGCTCATTTTGGCCATTCCTTACCTCTTTAAGAGACTGTTGGAAATCGTATTGATCAAATTATATAAGAAAGTTTAAAAAAAAGAAAAGATTTCTAACTTTACTAAGCTTATCATATGGCTCCTCATAAAATAATTACATTCATAAAAAGCTAATGTGTTTAATGGAAAATATGTGTGTGCACTCGCATGCAACCAGTGTCCATAATTAGCTTTTTGGCCTCAACACCCCAGGCATGTAAATTAAAAAATTACCTGGCAAGATTATTTCCTACCAACCAAATTAATTATCATACATTTTTCATCCAACCTCCTTCTTTTTAGAGATATTTTATGTATAGAATTACCACAGGTGCTGTGCGAGTAGATTCAGAGGTTTAATTTAAAACCTGCACACTCATACAATGGAAGTTTTTTTCTTCATTTTTTTCTTGTCACTGGCCTCCACATCCACATGGGGATGAAGTTAACTTTCTGCTAATATTAGACTTGTTAACCATCCACACACTGGAGAAACCGGAGAGAGCAGCGAATCAGGAGCCTGTGACGGAGCCATATTGCCACTACAGTTTGATTTCTCAGTAAATAATGATCATGCAAATTTTACCCTTATTTGGCACTTGACGGGTATTCATTTTTGAATATCTGTCAGTTTGACATGTCCCCTTTCAACTGTATTAGGCCTGTCCTTACTGTACCTGGATAGAGCTGCAACGATTAAACGATTAGTTGTCAACTATTAAATTAATCGCCAACTATTTTGATAATCTATTGAATCTTTACTCCTTTATGACAGTAAACTGAATATCTTTGAGTTGTGGACAAAACAAGACATTTGAGGATGTCATCTTGGGCTTTGGGAAACGAAAGTCCCTAAAAACTTTGTATTTCAACCGGATGTTAAGAATCAAGTCACCCTAGTCTACTGTTAATATTAAATTGGTTAATCCTAACGTTAGATTATATAACCTTAAAATCACGTCATGTCAAGAAATTTAAAGTGAATCGCTTGGTGAGTGTATGAGAGTTGAATTGCGTGTGTGTGTGCGTGCGTGGGTGCGTGTATGTGTACGTGTACGTGTGTGTGTGTGTGTGTCTGAGAGAGAGGGAGTCAAGTAAAATCAGTGAGATCAGTAACGTTAATCTCTGCTCTTTGGATTAACGTTTTATAGATCTATTCCGAGGTGCCTTCATCTTTATTTTCCAGAATAAGGTTATGATGGTCAATTTGAGAATGAATCAGCAGTCAGGTAAAAGTCCTTTAAAAATCTGCAGGGAAGTCAGGTCACTGTTGCAGCCATGCCAGCAGTAACAGTAATCTCTAAGTGTATCTTCGTAAAACAATGATCACAAAAAAAATTCAAAATCATCTTGGTTTGAAGGTACAATTAGACGTGAAGTCTCCTGTAGGTTTAATCTTGGCGTTACGGCAAAGATTAGGTTAATAAACAACTTTTTAGGTAACAGTTTTGCTAGCTTATCCAAAAACTGAGGAGACAACCCACTGCTGACAACGTGCATCAGGCACACAACACTCTGTGTGACGCAGGACGTCAGGCACCACCAGGGTGAAATACCAAGTTATCAGGGAGTCCCCTTTGGGAAACACTGATCAACATTTTCCACCATTTTCTGACATTTTATAGACCAAACAACTAATTGATTCATTAAGAAAATAATCAATAGATTAATCAACCATGAAAATAATCATTAGTTGCAGCTCTACCTGGTAAAGAGGGTTGGGGAGCTTTGAACACGCTCATTGTTATCTGACCTCTGACCTCCTCATAGTTCCACCCGCACCTGCCCTCAGGGGAAATACCTGCCTGCAGTGATGTGAGGAAACTCTCAGACAGAAACTAGAAAGTAGAGACTCTTACAAAAACAAACCATAGGACATCAGGTAGATTTAATCTCTCAGCCTCTCTCTCTCTCTGGCTCCTTCCCTCTCTCAACATGGCTGGGGTTAAATCAGCCGAGGCCATTAGGGAATTAAAGGTATTGATTACGAGGCGAGCCCGTTGTGTAGAATGTTTGCTAATGAGAACAAGTAGATGGCCATTGTTTAGTGCTTGTCCTTTGAAAGAGGAGGAGATGAATAGCGGGTCATCCAATTTAGCTCTCAGGAACGAGGGCTCACAGCCAACTGTAGACGGACCGGCATGGTTCTGACTGAGCAGGTGCAATAAATGTGATTTTATTACTGGATATTGTTCAGCTAGTGTAATTCGAGCTCACAGTGCATGTTGTGTGTGTTTTGCCTTTTTTTCAATCCATCCAGGACACAAAATTGAGATACTGTGTGCATCAAAGTGGTGGGCTGACTGACCCCTGGCTGCTACGTTAACACCACGGTATCTGTTCGTCTAGAAAGACACAACAACTAACCATAATATCTCTATATGACTACATTCATGATCAAATTGACACAATGTTCTATTGCACAGACTCGTGACAGTTATGGAAAGTTAAAGTTACATCTCCTCTCTCGTACAATTCCTGAGCCTCCGGCTGCGCGACTACTTCACTCAGAGCAGCTGTCAATCATGACGTCTGACCCCCTTAATAACTAATATTATAAATAAATATATACATACATTTGCATAAAGCAAGCATACTTGCACACTCCCATGTTGAGTATTAAATACTTGACAAATCTCCCTTTAAGGTACATTTTGAACAGATTAACAATTAATTTGCGATTAATCAGATTAACTATGGACAGTCATGCGATTAATCGCGATTAAATATCTGAATCGACTGACAGCCCTAATCTGAATGCAGTCTGTTCACACCGAAAAGAAAACCTCATGTCACATGTGAGGGACTTTTATGGCTGCCGTGTTAATCGTAACACATTTTCTACATCTGGCAAACTGTTTTTTACACATTCCCGGGGTCTTCGCCACCGTCAATGACATCCAGATAACCAGGACAACCTGCCACAGCAGACACACAAGAAGTCGATCTCTTTGAAAGTGAATGATGATGAATGGAAGTGCACCGCTGTGCGTATCCAAATGCCTGAGGTGGTCACAAAGTGTCTGCTCATCTTTTCATCTCCCAGTCGCCTCGGTATCGTGTCCCCCGGGACTCCTCGGGACACAGACTATTTGGTTTGTCAGTGATGCAGTGTGGCGGACATTTTTCATCTCTTCCCTCGCATTGTTCGGCCCGGTCTCTGAGGAGGCACTAATTATTCATTTAAAGCTCCGGCTCGTCCCTCTTCCCTCTAATTAGATGGTTAGTCACTCTCTCAGGGCCCCGGGCTGGGGCATTGATCTCCACCATCTCTATCTTGTTGTAACACGGCCTCCACACACACATGCACACACGTACAAATGTTTAAACGGGATAAAAGAGGACATACAGATACAGTAAACATGCACGTGGTATACGACATACAGTGGAGGCTCTCTCTCTCTCTCACACACTCACAGCCCAGCAGCGTGTTTTTGAACATCCCACTAGCAAAGTCAGTCCGCTGGATACAAATACTTCTCTCATTCGGTCCAATAATAAGCCCCTTATTGTCCAACTGTAAACTGTTCCCATTTACAGGCTGTATAATTTATGATCTCCATAGAAAAGCAAAGCATGAACCCCAACAGAAACACATAATAGCAACTCCCACCCTCCTCACAAACAATACAGAGTTTCCAGAAATGCTCGTCCTGGGGGAGTTAGTGGCATATTTCTCCGTTTCTCTTGTGTTCTCGCAGGCTGTGGTGCAGTCGACAAGACTAATCACAGGCTAGATGAAACGCAGCAGCTGTATTTGTTTATGTATTGGATATACTGTACGTAATAAATGGAGCCGAGACACAATGAAAGGGAGACAGAGCGAGGAATAAAGGCAGAGAGACAGACCGTGATGGAGGGGAGAAAAAAAAATCACATAAACACCGACCGTGATAAGTGTTGTTTGTTTCCTTGATTTGTTGCTCTTAGCATTCCTGGGAAGGCAGTGTATGTTCCAAGAAGTGTGTGTGTAAGTGTGCATCAGATTTGGATGGTTAACCTGCTGGCGGTGCATTAATGGGTTGGTGGGAGTGTTTCCAAGTCTTCAACATACCTGTGTTTTAAATGACTCACATCAAGCCTTTTAGCACTGTGTTTATAAAATCCCACTTCTCCTCTTTTAACCTCGCGGCTTTAACATCCCTTCTCTAATGTGGTAGCACTAATGACTTTTTGTTTTGTTTTGTAACTGTCTCTGGTTACAGTTTAATTGGATGTTAATGAAGCAATGGTGCTTCTTAAAGCTGGAGTAGGCATATTGGAGCAAACATGATTTAAAAAAAAAGTGATTTTTATAAAACGGTCGCTATATCCTGACAGTAATGTATGAGACAGGTAATCTGAAAAAAAGCATGTGCCTCTGTGTCCTCCGGTGTCCTCCGGTGCTCCTAATGGCATCTGCAGGATTTCACAGATCGGAGGAAAACAACCAATCAGAGCTGATCTGGAGCCTGCCGTCTCTGAGCAGCTGTCAATCACTCGCAAACTCCGATCAAACGGTCAAATTAGGCAGCACTGATCAAATATGAATCAATGTTCTGTTACTGTAATGCCTATTTCTTTCCTCAAATGTTGTCAGAAACATCTTGTAGTGTACTGTTTAGCTGTAAAATGGGAAAGTTTGTGACCCTGCCATATTGAGATCAGTTGAGGAAATACCAAGCACCGCCCACCAGCCAGAGCCAGACACATTAACCTTAATTTTGGTGCTTTATTAAATGTATTTTCAAGCCCTCAGGATCTTGTATCCATATTTTTTTCTGTGTCATCGTGGCTTCTCTTGTATATTATAAGATCAGAACCGACTGAGAATAGCTTTTCTAGTCTGAAGTCCTCTGGTGTTTCAACTGTGCTCATAAAGCAGAGACGTTAAAGGTTCATTGTTCCTTAAGGCTTCATATTCTCTCTCTATCTGTGTCTTGCCTCGTCTTTTAAGTGAAAATATGTGGCACGCTGTGCTGGGAGGATACAAGCAAGCAGACACACAGAGTCCCATTAAAAAGAAAAAAACATTTCTTTAACTCGCTCTCCGTGTCTTTCTAATTTTTTTTCTTGGATTTATTTTGCTCTTTATTCTCTAGATGTCATAGCAATTTATAACTGTAATTATGTTTCCTCAATAACATGTTTGCCCTCTCCCTGTTTGTTATATCCCTCAGTGTTTTCTCTCTCTCCTGTGTGTTTTGGGTCGGCCCTGTTGTTGTGTCTGCTGTGTCAACGGAGGTGTCTCATTTTCACTACTAGACAGACACCCATGAACTTTGTTGTTTCGTCGGCTGCCTCCTGTCTGCATTGCACTGTGTTGCATTGTGGGAAGGCTAACTAACTGCTCTTTTCCGAGCTCAGGCAGCATGCTGCCAGGCTTGTGAGGGATCTGGCTGCAGTCAAGCCTTGTTTAGCTCTCTGTGTCTGTTTTCTTTTTTTACTTTGTGGGAGTCTCCCCTCCCGCTGTGATCTCCTGAGGTTTTCAGAGGTCTGGTCTGGGCTGACTGGAGCATTTATGCACCTTGTGTTTCCTCCATTTCTCCCCTCTGGCTCGTTAAAGTCTAAATTCCACCGACAGCTTTGAAGTGTGTTTGTGTGTTTTTTTTTTCTTTTATTGTACGTGGAGATATTTGCACTTGTTGTGCCTGCAAAGCAGATGTTTTTAAGGAACAATGCTGAGCTCAGGAGTTTTCATACAATTTTACACATTTTCTTTTTTATAAACGCTGCCGCCGTCTTCGTCTCCGGTTCCACGCAAACCTCCAGTGCTCTGGTGTGATACGATCCCACCACCTGCTGCTCCTCAGCCAGCGCTTCACAGCCCCTGGGACGAGAAGAGGACAAAGACTGATCAAATTGACTGCAGTCTGCAATCTTCTTGTCAAAGCAAAATGAAAAAGGAGCACTGCTGCCTTTAATCTGGTAGTCGAGCCCTGCAGTGGCATTTTTCTCCTCCGCTTTTCAAAAGCTCCATTGAAGTAATACCTGGCAGCCTGCCTTGCTCGGAGGGAGGTTGCTGGTTCCCAACCAGGTGTTTATCTCTCCTCTCCTCTCATCTCCCCTCCTGCACACTTCACTTGGGTTAATCCAGTGTATACTTAAGTCGCGGATATAAAAGAAACTGCTGTCAGCACTGTCCCGTCTCACCCTAAAAATATGACGTATTGAAGATTCTTATTACTGTCATGTTTGCCTTTAACCTGTCATATAATCCAGCCCTTCATTCTGCAAGTGTGCGCCGTGGAGTCTTGCTAAATGATTCAAACAACCATATTAATCCATTTATAAAGCTTTGGCATGGTTGTGACTGAAAGAGGAATATTGCACATGATTTATTGCTGGTCTGAGAGAATCTGAGGACTTTGTCTTCTAGTGTTGAGTCATCTGTCAAACACAGATCCGCGCAGCAGCGAATCGTGGCTGCAGCCAAAAATCTCGCCGGTCACTTTACGGTCAGCAAACGTGGGTGAAACGCAGGGAGCGGCCCTCTCTCTGCCAGTCTGTTTCACTTCACACACCCCCCTCCCCCCCTTCACATTTCCAGTCTGTGGTGGACATTCTTGTGGAATCTCAAACATGTCACACTTTTCCCCCAAAAACCTTTGTGCCTCATTCTTACATAAACAGCAAGAATCTGCAGCATCTGTTGTGCAAGTAGAGGAGCTTTCGTGCCAGCCAAAAAGTTAACATTGGCAACAACTGGCACCCCAAAAACAATGCACATGTGTGGTCTTTATCAAGGTTATTTCAGTTCATGAAGGCCCTTCTACAATAATGTTATACATATTAAAATTGTATGCTAATCCATACTTTTTTTTCTTTTCTTTTTGCAGAATACCAATATATTCCAAAATGTAATCACAAGCTTGTAAAAATGAATCAAGTGTTTTTCTGTCTCTTACTGCCAAAAACTGTGTGCCAGTTGTTCACTGGTGGAACTGGCTGTCATCAGACAAGCAGCTTTCAATATGCAAATGTTTGAGAAGCGAAGACACACTCAACAACTGAAAAGCTCCAGAGAAATTCAGTTCTAGGACAGTTTTGGTACACAGAACCAGGGGACAAACTGCTCCACACTCTCTGAGCTTCTTGTCACAAAGCAAGCCTGTTGTTGCAAACAGATAGACAGGACATGCCCCTGTGTAATATCCAACTCATGATCAAATGTTGTCTTCTACCAATTTATGTGAGGAAACGGCATTGCTGAGTTCTCTGCTAAACTGCATTTGCATTCATGTTTAAATTGCTCAAAGTAACTCAACACAGATGCGATTAACTCTCCTGTCTTGGGCCTACTGGAAGAATTTCATCATCTTTTGTTGCCGTACGTTTAAAACTCAACAGGTGCAATGCTGTTATTTTTGCTGTTTCTATTACTGTAGAGTCAGTACAAAATTTAAATATCTGATTTTTTTCTTTTTGATGATTTGTTTACCAGCTTCAGAAAGTCATTTTGAGTTTACAAGACCGCAAGACATGATATTAAAGAAGCATCCATCAGTTTGAGCTCAGTATTAAAGGGGACGTATCATGCTCATTTTCAGGTTCATATTTGTGTTTAGGGTTTCTAATAGAACATGTTTACACGCTTTAATGTTCAAAAAAACATTATTTTTCTCAAACAGTCTGTCTGAATATACCCGTATTCACCGCTCCGTTTTAGCGCCTGTCTCTTTAAGAACCCCTCCTGAAAAAGCCCAGTCTGCTCTGATTGGCTTGCTTGAAAAATATGGTGCACCTTTGCAAAGGTAGTTCTCAAGCTGTGGGCGCAACACATTCTCACTCCCAACTTATCAAATACCGCCGCTTGGTCAGTGCTGCTTGGCATGTGGGATGTGCACATGGACTGAAAAAGTTAGTTTTTCATGATATGTTCCCTTTAAAGCTGGTTTGTGGGTCAGTTAACTTGCACTTGGAAATCAAAATGAATTTGGAAATCGTAGAGGCTTGATAAAGAACTGGGGCGTTTTGTAATGTCACATGCTTTTGATTTTTGCATCCACATTGTCTTTTCTGTCTTCTCCTAATGAGCTTGTTTGTACTCTACGGTTGTCGGATGACACTAATTCCAATAAGACTGAAGAACTTTAGGGGCAGACTTTTCGTACTTGCAGTCGAAATGACTTTGAGATCGTGCATTTACTTCTGTTTGTCAAATTCATTTCACCACAGAACATTGAAATGAAACAAGAGTAAGCCTGTTCGCATCGCAATGAAAAACAAATCACAAGGGGGGTATAGACTGCTGGAGGCTTTGTTGGCACTTCCTGAGCCATTACCTTGAATTTAAAGGCTTTGGAGTGTTTAATCACTGCGCTGGATTTTGAAAGATTGCATAGTATTTGATGAATACACAACGGATTAAGGGAGGCGGGCTGATTTGTCTGACTTGAATTTGATCTGGAAAGGTGTCAGCATCCATCTTCCATCCGTGTGGTCTGTGATCCATCTGCGATTGTTGGCCTATTTGTGTCATACATCCCGAGGCCTTGCCTAACAAACATTTTAATGTTCAATAGTTATTGATGTGACGGGCTGCAACAACGGTCAAAACCAAGAGGGTATAAAAAAGTAAATCTGAGATGTAGGAGTTGTATGTAGTTGCTGCTTGCATTGTTGTATGAAAGTTTATCTCAGGTAGCAGCAGTGAAACCGAAAACTTTGCAGCATTAATATTTGCTCACGCTCCAATATCACTTTTTAAACCTGCGTTTAATGCAGACATATGGTGTTGGACTTGGCCTCCTTCCAGATGTTGCCATTATGTCAAATACCATCTGGAAAGGCGCTATATAACTTTTTTTTCCCCCATTTCTTGGCACACCACACACGCAATATCACACATGTAGAAAACGTTATTGTATTCCTAATCTGATGCAACTTGCGCTCACATCTGACGGGGTACATTTTCTAGATTCCAGCTCTCTCTCGCTATGACATAAACATCCCTGTCCCCTTCACCCGTCTTCCCTCCCTCTCTCTTCCTCCTCCTCCTCTTCTCTTTTCCTCAGAGGCCAAATAGTTGGCTTGGCAGTTGGCAATTCACACCAAAACATTCAAACAGAGGCCTGAATATTTTATAGAGTGTGTCACCATAGATTGTTCTTTGGGGGCGGGATGATGACGCAAAATGTTAATCACAAACATGATTATTAGAGTCAAAAAACTTGGACGAGGCACATGAGGGTTCAAGGCATGCAGCGTATGATGATGTGTTTCATAAAATACAAACCAGGGACTGATCCCTGCAATGAATCAAAGAGGAAACCCTTCATATGCTAATAATCAGCGTTTGATACAGATTGCCTCTAAGTTGTGTGTAACTGATCTTTTTTTTCACCCTCTTCTTGTCTCCCTACAGTGCCAGGGAACTTGGGCTGCTTCAAAGACAGTGGTGACCCGCCCACTCTGTCTGGCACCAGCGAGACCTCCAACAAACTCACCATCCAGAACTGTATTAGCTTCTGTAGGAAGCAGAGATACAAGGTGAGATTTAAACCTAAAGTAGAAACCTGTAATCATAGACTGTATCTAAGAAGTGGACACGGTCCCCGGGATGTCACACATTGGTTTGTGGACTGCCGTTTTGAAGCCTCGAGTTCGGCATTTTGTTCGTCACCGTCTTGATTTACTAAATGAACATCATGCTGTATTGAAGAAGACTTGAAACTAGTGATTGAGACCATAAACTCATGTTTACAATGTTTACTGAGGTAATAAATCAAGTGAGAAGTAGGCTCATTTTATCACAGACTTCTATACAATCAGACTTCTTTTTGCAACCAGAGGAGTCGCCCCCTGCTGGCTATTAGAAAGAATGCAAGTTTAAGGCACTTCCACATTGGCTTCACAATTCAGACCTGGACGTTGCCCGCTGTCTTTAACCTAAGAGATGTTCAGGAACAAAACATTAAAAACTAAAAGAGATAAAAAAAAAAGACTCAAATTACTGACTCCTTTATCCTGGCATTCGTACTGGAAAGTTCAAATGTGTCTTCTCATCGGATGAGAAAGTGTCCAGTCAATTGCCTTTGTCCTGTCTAAAATGGACTCGAGCTGGCTCTAGCAATAGTCAAGCTTTTATGTAAATCATCTGCGTTTACGAGCAATTTCCTGACAGTTATCTCCATGGTGCCCAGTGCGGTCTATACCCTCTTTATTCAGCCATCAAACATCCTGTTTCAAACCAACCAGCAGATGACAAATCATCACAGCAATCAAGGCTGACAGCTGGAAATGAACGGTTATTAGCCCAGTGGGCACCTCCTCTTCAATACATATTTCTCATCTCTGTATCTGGCACGCCATTGTCCCAGCTATAAACAGTGCCAGGTGTTCATTTTCTGTCTCAGCAGATCCGGTTCAGCTCCGTCTGCATTGACAGATACTGACAGCCCCCCCCCCTCCCCTCTAAATTCAGCAGATGTTACAGGATGTGGTGGCAGATTGGCATCGTCTGCCTACCCTTGGACTGTCACCGTCCTTAATGCGCATGTGAGACGTCGGTGCTCGGAAGTATGCATCCCGCGTGACTTTTTGACAAAGAGCATGCCTGATGAGTTAGACAGCAATCCATCGCTTGTTTCGCTCTGCCAGAAGTATTCACGTTGGTGTTACTTCATCAGATAGAATAATGCAACAAAGGACGTAGCTTGGAACATCTTGACGAGAGCAGGGGCTCCATAAATTCCTATTCCATGAGAAACGACGCAGAGTGGGAAATGATGCAGTACCTTCAGTTGTGTGAATTCATTTAGGGCCTGAAAATTGGACAATGGTGTCCTTTTGAATGAAGGACAATAGCTCTTTTGAGAACAAGCAGCCAGTGGTGGCGAGGTCAAGATGTGTGAAGGTTTTTGACGTTTCGCATTCCTGCTCCGACGCTTTCAGGGACAGTTTAACTAACAGTTGTGGTTTGAAAGATAGATAGGTGCTATTTCTGTAAGGTTTATTCTCTGTGTGCAGCTGTGTGTTTGAAAGAAGGCTTCTAATCAGCTGAGAGGTTGTGGTTATCCAGACTCAGATTACAGCATCATGTAATCATGAGAAAAAGAGCAATTAGGGCATTTCAGACTCAAGTCGCTTTCATTTCAAAGAGAGAAGGAGCTCCATGCAGTGAACTGTTTACTAAGTGTGAACACACATAAAGCTGATATGAAAAAACACAACCTATAAAACTACTTTTATTTGAATGTGTTATGTATTTGCAAACTTATTTTATTTTGATGCAAAGTTGTCATGTAATCGTGTAGAAATTTATGGGGAAAATGCCATTTTGAATATCCAGAATCTTCATGTTTCCTCCGCAAAGTTTGCTCTCTGCTTTCCCCGCCGGCACCCACGCCAAATGGATTTATAATGAATAGCATAATGGGAAGTGTTGCCCAAAGTTTGTTTTGAATTGCTGATGCAATAATTTGCATAACTCCTTTTGTGTTTTGCAGCTCGCCGGCATGGAGTCAGGATATGCCTGTTTCTGTGGCAACGAAGTGGACCAGCGTGACCACGGCGAGTCGCCTAGCATGGAGTGTAACCATGTTTGCTTCGGCGACCACACCCAGCCCTGCGGTGGAGACGGCTGGGTCATCATCTTCGACAGTGAGTGTCACTCTGGGTCTGACTCTGTGATCTATTAGTATGAATTCTAATGAATTCTGGGGGGGGATACAACCAACTTTAATTTTAAGATTTCCAAAGCAATATAAGGTAAATCCCTTATACAAATACATCTGTGGTATTAACCCTTAGTGCTCTTGAGCCCCTTTACCACTGGACAAAAAACCTACTTACACCCACTAACATCTGGTAAAGGTTACAATCGTCATTGATTCCTGGGATAAATGGCTCTGCAGTAGTCACGGGTATTTATCGGCTCCAGCTCCGATCGGCAGTGATGGAAACGTGACACCCGGGTGGACACGCTTATATTCGCCCCTTTTCCGGTGCGATGCTGTGTGATGTGCGTTGAAGTGAATATATAATAAATAAAATCAACAGCGATTTGGACAGTTATTATAATTTATTAACGTACAAAACAACAATTACTATGCTCTCCTCAAAGCCACCAGACTCCAGTCAGGAAACAGTCATTTTACCTCGCTAATCGTCGTAAAAGACACTTCATTCAAACTTCACTGAAACAGTACACTACAAGATGTTTCTGAAAACATGTGAGGAGAGAAATAGGCATTACAGTAACAGAATATTGATTCATATTTGAGCAGCGGTCCCTAGTTTGACCGTTTGATCGGAGTTAGTGAGTGATTGACAGCTGCTCAGAGACGGCAGACTCCAGATCAGCTCTGATTGGTTGTTTTCCTCCGGTCTGTGAAATCTTGCAGATGCCATTAGGAGCACCGGAGGACACAGAGGCACATGATTTTTTTCAGATTACCTGTCTCATGCACCACTGTCAGGATTTAGTGACCGTTTTATTAAAATAACTTTTTTTAATCCTATTTGCTCCAATTCTACCCACTGCTACTTTACTAAAGTCAGTAATGGGGCTGATACCAATCTGGTGTATCAGATTGATGCATCCTCATTCAGTGCCATGAAATCCTGAGACATGATGTCTGTTACCAAGATACTCATGAGACCAAAGATAAGCCAGTAATCAGCTCATAGACTGAACAATCTTAACAATCTCAACTGCTTGTAAGCTTTGAGTGCATCACTGACTATTTTTTTCTCTTCTTCCTTGCAGCCCGAGTGGGGGCATGTGGTGGAAACTACTCCGACCCATCAGGGGTGATCTACTCCCCTGACTTCCCCGACAAGTACAATGCTGGCCGCGTTTGCTACTGGACTGTCCACATTCCTGGATCCTACGCCATCCTCTTCAACTTCACCTTCTTTGAGATCTCCGACCAGACGGACATGGTGGAGCTCCTGGACGGCTACACCAACAAGGTGTTGGCGCGCTTCGACTGGCGCAGCCCGCCGAGGGAGCTGGTGAACGTCACAGGCGACTATGTCATACTGTACTTCTACTCAGACCGCACCAACCAGGCCCAGGGATTTGCTCTGCTTTACCAAGGTAGGATTTCGCTTGCTTTTTAGTATTCCTGCTGAGAAGCGTTGCGTCAAATGAAGAATTTGAAGATTTTTGTAAAATGTGTCAAAGCTTCGTATCCCTTCTCATGTTTGGTTTGACTAAAATCCCCACCCTCAAACCCACCGAGAGCCACATTTGCATGATCAGGTGCGTGCTGACTTGTTGGCTCCATGATGGAGTTTTGCATTGCAGCCCTGGTTTAATGCCTTTTAGCTGTGGTGAGGCAGTTGTCTCGCCACTGGCAGGGCCCTTTTCTCTTTTCATTTGCTAGTCAATGTCTCACAGCCCCGGGTGATACTGCATATTTAAATAATGTTTTGTTTTTCTAGGAACTCGCTCTCTTATCAAGCCGCGGCAGGCTGCTTTGCTTCTCCAGAGTGTTCCTTGGTGAATTGCACTGCGAGTTTTTATGCCACCTACATACAAAATACTGTGATGCATCGCGCCTTCTGATAGCTTGAATTCACTGTAGAGCAGACATACAGCTGGGGAGCTATGGCTCACAGAAAGTCGAAGACCTCACAGCAAATATTTGTTATCTCTCTCTCCAGACTAATGTGGAAAATGTAGAAACTAGGGCTGTGAGTCGATTAAAATAGTGCAATTAATCGCATGATTGTCCATAGTTAATCGCTATTAATCACAAATTAATCACCTTAAAGGGAGATTTGTTAAGTATTTAATACTCTTATCAACATGGGAGTGGGCAAATATGCTTGTTTTATGCAAATATATGTATATATTAATTATTGGAAATCAGTTAACAACACAAAACAATGACAAATGAAACCCTCACAGGTACTGCATTTAGCATAAAAATATGCTCAAATCATAAAATGACAAACTGAAGCCCAACAGGCAACAACAGCTGTCAGTGTGTCAGTGTGCTGACTTGACTATGACTTCATTTCATTCACAAATCTTGAGGTCAGAGGTCAAGGGACCCCTTTGAAAATGGCCATGCCAGTTTTTCCTTGCTAAAATTAAGCGTAAGTTTGGAGTGTTATTTAACCTCTTTCGAAGCAAGCTAGTATGACATGGGTGGTACCAATGAATTTATTAGGTTTTCTAGTTTCATATGATACCAGTGTCTTCACTCTAGCTTTAAAACTGAGCCCGCTACAAACTAAAAATCACAAGATGCGTTAATGCGTTAAAGAAATTAGTGGCGTTAAAAACAAATTTGCGTTAATGCGTTATTATCTCGTTAACCTTGACAGCCCTAGTAGAAAGACTAATGTGGAAAACGAAATGTTCATATTGCTGTACGTTCTCTCAAAGTAGCTGCATGAAAACTCTGAAAAAACAAAATTAATAGCTTAATTTCTGGAGGCATGAGAGGAGCACACCCTGATAGTGTAGGTGACATTCAAGCTCACAGCTCGCTTCACTGTGAGGCAATCTGTCGCTGCTCCTCCCCTCCTCTCTGCCTCTATTTGTAATCCCCTGTCATTTTTTTCTCGCCGGTGGCGTTACAGTAAAAACAATATCGGGAGGTCAAAATCCTCTGACCTCTGGACAGGCACGATTCTTTCTGCTCACGTCTTGGTTCTTGTTTTGTGTTAGGCATCATGTAGCCAAGAAATGGAATCTGAGACATAATATGAGAAAAGGTCACCTCCTGGAGTAATAGGTTTTTTTTTTTACAGAAAGATAGAGAGAGAAATACACAGTGACTGGCGTTCAGAGACCAATAACAGAAACAGAAAGACAACAGTTAAACAAAGTTAAAGTCGAAGAGTCGGCACTGAATAATACATCTAATATCTCCTCTGTGTCACGCCGAGCAGTCGAAGCGGTAATTTCAGAATAAACGCTCTCAGATGGCGGTCGACGGAGGAGTATTTCAGCTGAGCCCGGGTTTGAGGCATGGTATTTTGTTTGCAAATGGGGAACATGTGGGAAGTTCTGGGAACATCACAGTTACGTTGAACTATTATGTGAAAAGAAAAGAAAAAATCCCACGCTGCTTTAACATCCGACCACCATTCATGGATGAGTGGAACCGGCCTGGATCAAGCAGCATTTAGAATTAGTTCTGGGTGTTTGATTTAACTTACATCGGACACAGGATGGGTGGGGTTGAACATTTAGTTTGGAGGGTATCTCATCTCACCACTAGGAGACCTCTGAAGTCGATGTTGATGTTCACAAAGCTGTTGAGAGCAACTTTTAGTCTTAAGACAAGAGGAGAGGTGGGGTTGACCCTGTTGCTATGGATGACATCATGTTTCATGAATGAACTTACTCACTATGTCTGCAGCGAATGTGAAATAATATATTAACCAAATGAAATAAGACAAGGAAGGTAGGTAGGTAGGTAGGAAGGAAGGAAGGTAGGTAGGTAGGTAATTAGGAAAGTAGGTAGGTAGGTAGATAGGTAGGTAGGTAGGTAGGTAGGTAGGTAGGTAGGTAGGTAGGTAGGTAGGTAGGTAGGTAGGAAGGAAGGAAGGAAGGTAGGTAGGTAGGTAATTAGGAAAGTAGGTAGGTAGGTAGGTAGGTAGGAAGGAAGGAAGGAAGGAAGGAAGGAAGGAAGGTAGGTAGGTAGGTAGGTAGGTAGGTAGGTAGGTAGGTAGGTAGGTAGGTAGGAAGGAAGGAATGTAGGTAGGTAGTTAGATAGTTAGGAAGGTAGGTAGGTAGGTAGGTAGGAAGGAAGGAAGGAAGGAAGGAAGGAAGGAAGGAAGGATGGAAGGTAGGTAGGTAGATAGATAGTTAGGAAGGTAGGTAGGAAGGAAGGAAGGAAGGTAGGTAGGTAGGTAGGTAATTAGGAAGGTAGGTAGGTAGGTAAGTAGGAAGGAAAGAAGGAAGGAAGGAAGGTAGGTAGGTAGATAGATAGCTAGGAAGGTAGGTAGGTAGGTAGGTAGGAAGGTAGGAAGGAAGGAAGGTAGATAGTTAGGTAGGTAGGTAGGTAGGTAGATAGATCGATAGATAGATAGATAGATAGATAGATAGATAGATAGATAGATAGATAGATAGATAGATACGTAGGTAGGTAGATACGTAGGTAGGTAGTTTGATTGATTTTATTGCAGCTGTTGATTAATTATTGTACAGTTAATGACCTATTGTACAAATTGAGGTCTGAAAAGCATATGTTTGGTTTGATTTGTGTAAACCATCATCTCCAGTGTTATTGGACTGTTTTTGATCTGTTGGTGAGCCGACTGGATCTTTATTAACTCTCCCACCATCCAACTATGCTTTTAAAAGTTTATTATCCTCGTATTTTTCAAAGACATGACTGATTGGGATCAGGTCCATGTGAGTCCTCTGGACGACCTCTAACTTCTCTGAGGGGCTAGTGTCAGTGCTAAAAGGCTTTGAGTGATCTATTACTCTAAAACAAAACACATAGCCGTCTTAAAGTTAGGACTGACTGTCTCTGCTAACTAGGCTGATTACGAGCTACTTTTAACCTTAGGATGTTGTGTCAAGTTTAGAATAATAGTTATATTCATTTGGAATCACCAATATCTGAAATTATTCCTGCTTCCTTCCCTCTTAGGAGCAATGGAAAGAGACCTCTTTGCGAGATGTGTTTGAGGCAAATAAGAAAAGCTGATCTTATTTAGAGATGACTACAATCACAGACTGCTGAGAGATTTCTGAGATGTTTCTCTTCACCAAACCACACGGCAAATCAATGCTACTGTTTGTTTCTCAGGAGCAAGAAGAAAAACTCTCAAAATCACACAGTGATTTTTAAATAAATCGTGTCTATGTTTGGGAGAAGTAAATGAAAGGCAGAGGAGATCTTATTTGGGATGTTGTTTCCTTCTGGGAACACATAAATGAGTTGAAATAGTCCACGCTCTCTGGCACAGTTGTTTTATGAAGCAAACGCTGCCACATCTGGTGCTATGAGCAGGTTAAAACAAACCGAATTTATTGCAAACACTCTTTGACTGATGACAGAAAAGCTCTGAACACCACATGTTTACAGCACGCATGAGTCAATCTGTTTCTTAACAAACACAGTTAGTATTAAATATTCACTCGTGACTCCACTGTATACTCTTTTAACAACATGATGTATCCTATTACTGCGTGCTTGCTGCAACAGCCCAGTTTGCCCACGGGGATAATTAAAGGGGCGTTAAGTGATATGTGTCCTCAGCTTGTAGAAATTACATGGCAGAGCTTTTCCTCTTCTGTGTCTCTGGCACAACATGCACCGCTCACCACTCCTCTCCGTCGGAGCTGTGAAAGCCTGTAACACATAGAAATAGTCACATTTTTGAAGAGGTGATATGTCACATTGCAGAGAACGGCAACAGTAGTCCAATTAGAGCTGGGCAATATGGCTGGAATTAAGTATATTATCAAGATTAATAAGAAGATGGAAAGACTAACTTTATTACTTACGGCTGAGAAACGACTCAGACGTTACAAGATGTACAAATTGAATAATGTATTTTCTTCAGTGATGAAAATGTCAGCCTGTTTGCCTCTTCCATCCACCCTTTTCCTTTTGTTGTCTGCTTTACAGATCATGGATAATTATATGCAAATTACATAGAGCTAAATAAAGACTCACTCTTCACAATTGTCAGTGATTGCAATATAAGTAAAAGTGATGGCGCTTAGCAACAGCGTTGATGTTTGTTTTGTTGTTATTGACAGATATAAAAGTACTTTAAAGCAGCAACTTTACAGTTTTGGCTCACCACTCTCATCTCCATTGTTTTTGGCCACAGCAGCTCTAACATCTCACTGTATGCTACCTGTCTAGCACCAAACAGTAGACAGACAAAGTTAGAAATTAGCTAGTGAACATTTGTTCGTGGAGCATTTAGCTGCTAAAGAGACAGATTTTTCCCGCAAGAGTTGGTAGAGACCAAAAGCAGTCCTATAATGAGAGTGAATATTGTATGTGCATTAGATAGATGGCCAAAACATGACTCCAAATGATTGATAATGTTGCTTCGTATCTACTTGGTGTGTAAAGGATAGGGCTGTCAATCGATTAAAATGTTTAATAGTGATTAATTGGGAGAGAATTAATCAACATGGGAGTGGGCAAATATGCTTGCTTTATGCAAATGTATGTATATATTATTATTGGAAATCAATTAACAACACAAAACAATGACAAATATTGTCCAGAAACCCTCACAGGTACTGCATTTAGCATAAAGATTATGCTCAAATCATAACATGGCAAACTGCAGCCCAACAGGCAACAACAGCTGTCAGTGTGTCAGTGTGCTGACTTGACTATGACTTGCCCCAAACTGCATGTGATCATCATAAAGTGGGTATGTCTGTAAAGGGGAGACTCGTGGGTACCCATAGAACCCATTTTCATCACATATCTTGAGGTCAGAGGTCAAGGGACCCCTTTAAAAATGGCCATGCCAGTTTTTCCTCACCAAAATTTAGCGTAAGTTTAGAGCGTTATTTAGCCTCCTTCACGACAAGCTAGTATGACATGGTTGGGGTTTCTGTACAATATTTGCCATTGTTTTGTGTTGTTAATTGATTTACAATAATAAGTGAATACATACATTTGCACAAAGCAAGCATATTTGTCCATTCCCATGTTGAAAAGAGAGTAATCTCCCTTTAAGGTGCATTTTTGACAGATAAAACGACTAGCTAACTACTAACTATGGACAACCATGCGATTAATCGCGATTAAATCGATTTACAGCCCTAAAATATATAATAAATAAGTAAGGAACAACATCCAACTGTCTATGAACCTGTCTAAATCTGCTCTTTTTCTTGTCTCCTCAGCACTGAGAAGCCAAGACACCAGAACAATGGAGGCTGAGGGAGCTGGTGAGGATGAAGGAGGGAACGTCTCCAGCACGGCGGGGCCCCGGCTAGTTGGCGGCGTCACCGAGAGATCGAACAGCACTTCTAACGGACGTTCCACCCAAATCCTCTACGTGATCACGTCCAGCCCCGGTAAACCGGAGCACAACATGCCAGGTCAGTGGGCTGGACGCGGCGAGACCACCGGCCACAGCGCTAGTATGTTAACACCCATGATACACTGCACCTACTGCACCTCTCTCTACCTCTGCAGGGATGCTGTGGGAGGTTTCTCGGAGCTAGAGCTCCCGTTTTTGCATGACCTGGTTTCTCTGAAAGTATTAAAATCATCTTAGTTTGATGAGAGGGCTTCTGGAAGCTTTGGCCCAGAGTGACTTCCTGTGATCACACATTGAAGTAATGCTGCTTGACGCTTGTTTTTTCCTGTCAGTGATTCATAACTTGAAGTTACTTTGGGTCTCCCTGCTGATCACAATCAGGCCTCTTGTCAAAGCTGCGCAGGGTGGACTGACGTGTTCTGTGCTTTCCTACTTTCGTCAAATACTACTCTTTCCAAACTCGGAGCGCTCTGTCTCAAAGGGAGATCTGATGTGTTTCTCAACCCGAAGAGAACAGATGTGCATCGAGAATGCATCATCATTTCTTGACAATTTGCTGGCTGAACACTGCTAACAGGTGCGCCAGCGGTGCTCGAATAATCCTTCGCTTGCTAATCCCTTCAGTCTGCTTCAGTTTGTTTTTATTACCGTGATTCGATATCTGATGTCTTGTTGCTGCGTTGCTCCCTCTCTGTAGTGTGGACCATTTACGCTCTGGCTGCTCTGCTCATTCTGACAGTCATAGCCATGGTGGCGAAGCTGCTGCTGCACATCACGGTCAAGTAAGTACGAGGATGTTCGAGGTGTGCATGACCAACCAAGCATAAGATGCCAAAGCATTCTGTAATCTGTAGTGTTATGCTTCATTCATGTCATATTGGGAAAAGATGAAAGAACAGGATGACATTCACACATTTGTTGCATTTTTCCACGATTATAGCATCTTAGGAACATACAAAATGAGAGCCAAGGTCGGCCCAGAGGGACTTCCTATGATCACACATAGAAGTTAGGCTATGTGACACTTGTTTTGTTTCCTGTCAGTGACTCATAATTGAAGAAGTTACAGCTATAAAGGGAAAATTCACAGATTCCCGTCATTGTAGCAACACAGGAAATACAAAAGAATAAACAAATTAGAAAGAAGACCCAGCTTGTTACGGGAAAGGGAAGCAACATAAAACCGGATGTGTTAAATAAACAGACAATTAATATAACAATGAAAGCGTGAGGCAGACTACAAAGGAAAAAGGGCTGGTGGGTGCTGTTCAAATCAGTATCAGTATGACACCCTTTGTAAATCACTGTCTGTCCATGACTCTCTTTTCTAATTCCTCTGCTTCCCCTCTCTCTCTCTCTCTCTACCTCTTCTCTGTCTCTTTTTATCTCCTCCTCATTTTCCCTCTCAGGTCTCCGAACATCCCGACGGTCAGCGGTTCAGACAGCTGCAGCCAAAGCACGGCGTCCTCCGAGCCTTGGATCATCCTGTACCGACCCTCTACCATCTCCCTCTTCAAGAAGAAGCTAAAGAACCACCACGGCGACCTCAGCCCCCTGGTGGGCAACTAGCGCCACTGCTGCGCCCCACCGTTAACCAAACGCTACCGCCACCCACAACCACTCTGTACAAGGGCCGTCAGATGCCATGCCCTCGGACGATGAAACTATACGAGGCGCTACGCCAACAAGCCAACAACTGAGTGGCTAACGACAACTGACTAAATGCTACTAAGTGGCCCGTGGGCCGAAGTGGCTGGGCCCTCCCATCCTGCTCAGCACCAAAGAGGAGGGGGTCAGGCAGGGCTGTCAGTGACCTCAGTGTGGGAGAGGAGAGTGAAGGAGTAGATGGAGGACGATCTGCAGCTCTGACAAAGACACAAGGACGCTTTTAACATGCGGGAAGCGCCTCTGGTTCAGCGAGGCTCCATTTCCATCACCCACGGATGTCCCTAACAATCAACATACCTCCAAAAAACCCTTCCAGACTGCAGAATCACCTCAAACATAGCCGGGTGCAGAATAACGGCTAACTTCGCTGTTCACTTTAGGAAACAGAGAGGTTTACCTCTTCCTGGTGCTTCAGAGTCACAGCGGCAACCGAATCTTCATCCGCATCAAGGAAAGGATGAAGATACACGTATGGTGTAACACTTAACAGTTTTGTATAACTCTTCTAACTGCCTCATATGGACGATGAACACCTGCAGCCAAAAACCAGAATCCTCCCATCCAAAGAGTTATATATTTATTTGTCTTCTTGATTCCATATGCAAAGTGCTAATGTTTCTTTTTGATGTGTTCTACGTGACAACCAGCTTTCTGAGGAGAAGGAAACAGGACGTGGAAAACGTCAAACGCAACGTAGATATCACAGCACTTTGGGGATGAATCACTCGCCATAAAATGAAAAGATCAGAGACAGAGAGAGCGCGCTCGCCCACTCGGTCCCTCAGCGCTCATGTGGATTTGGGTGGAGAGATAAGTAGCGTTGTTCACTGAAGGGGGGGGGTTGGGTGATGCAGTTTGCAGAAAAACTGCCATTTAGGGAGGCTTGGGAAGATCTGAGGGCTTTTTTCCTGCTCGGTTGTGGGAGGGAGTCTTTCCGGTTTGATGGTGTCCAAGTGCCTTAAGGATCTCCTCTTCTCTTGTCTCAGCTGCATCACATCTGTTTCTTTCATGGGTCTCCCTCACAAGAGTCTGCACTTCTTTAAAATCAGCGTGGATTTGAAGAGTTTCATTCCAAAATAGGATTTCCACCACTTAAATGTAAAGTTAAAAAAAATGATCTTGTACAGCGATTGAAAGCATTAAATATTTTAAACATAGTACACTCAACTGAACACCTCTGCAGACTAGATATTTTACATTTTTATTACATGATGGACATTAGATGATTTTTTTGTTTGTTTTCCAAAATGAACACACAGCCTTTTGGGATAGAACTCTTCATGTAGTCGAGGCTTTAAAATAAATCTTTGTTTCTAATTTCTGTGTGTGTAGTCTTGGACATTTACTGAACATATTGTTCACATTAAGTTGTCTTTTGATTACAGGGGAGGGGGGCGAATAATGTTGTATATTATGTAATTCAGTGTGGGATTGATGATATTTATGTCCGCTCTTTCATTTTGTGCCTCGGCAAAGCATTTGAGAGACCCGTCAAAGTACTTCCTCGTCAACTTAGCTCAAAGGTGGAATGCATTTTCTCTCTCCGTAGACGGCAGTAAATTGCTTAAATTCTACAAGATGCTGCAGACCTGGAAGGTTTTACTTGTCACCTTGATTTCAGGCCATGAGGTTGAGCGCAAACAATATACCCAGACAGAAATATAACCACTCAATGGCACGATGCACAAGCCGTCAGCTGGTTTATAGCTGTGATGGTTTCTGTGCATTGCTGTGACATTTAAACTACTTGTGAAAGGTCAAAATCTACTAGTCCGCCATTGGCATAGTAATTGGCCTTTCCTGTCTTGGGACTGGATGTTTCTGCAGATGGTCACCGCAAAAACTCTTCGAATCAGTGACAGGATATATAAAGGAGAGGTTCGAAACATCAATGCACTTAAATTTGCTTCTACTTACAAGATGAAATAGTACATTCACTGTTGCATTCAGTGAAAAGATTAAAAAAGTACTTTGTGCAGCAACCTGAGCACTTGAGACAAAAGGTCACATTTTATACACGATGCAGCATCACAGTGACATTCAAGTCAAATAGCTTTCCAAGAATCAGAGCAGAATTTGAGGCGCATAAAACAAGAAAGAACCGTTCTTTCCCCAATCAGAATATTGTAAAAATGTGTGTGTTCTGCCTGTCTGCTCGACTGTAACTCATGTTAATTATTGCAAGACAAGAGCACATGCCCCTGGGTCTGTGATGTTCAGGGCAGACCATGCGTAGAGAGAGGGAGGAAAAAAAAAAAAAAGAGCAAAGATGTGAGAGCGATGGGAAATTAATGTGCGTTCAAATCAAACACAAACTAACGAAATCTGACAGATAAAATCTAACAAGGGCATATTTGTTTGGATAGCCCGGTGAATTATGCAAACTCCCATTTTCTGTCCCGTCTTCCAGTCGATCGGAAAATTCCTCGCCATCTTCTGAGCGGTGCAAACTGTCGTTGATGTGAATGTCCTGGAGAGCTTGTAGACGTGAAATTACGTGGGGAATGATCTGGAGGGGCCAAAATCATTGTTTTCATGAAATTGTAAATAGCAAAAATAGTGAAATGTTTAATTTATACAGTAAATTATTGTTATTTTGTATGTGAATGGGATATAATCTATCTTTTGTATAAGTGAAGTATCTTTGTAGTTTTATTTAATGTGTCCTGGTTGCAAAATAAACACTGTATGCATGTTTCTTAAGCTTGTGTTGTGCTTCTTCTTTTGTTTTGTTAATAAAACTCCATTTATTTCTTAATCGCACACAATATTACGTACCGAAGTGGCTGAGAAGCATATGGGCCACAAAGACTGGATCAAGCTAATCCCATTCACTTTTCCATTTGAAACCATCCCATTTGAAAAAGCCTGTGTTGTTTGCGTGGTGGGACATCTGCACCCTCTTTTTTTTTTTTTTTCTGTGGAGCTAAATACTTATCAGATATGCGAAATGACTCCCAGACTGTTTGGAGATGCACAAACACGGAGGGAGGATTTGCAGTGCCATGTGTAACCCATTGGTTCCCCTCTCCGGGATGAGGTCAAGCATGCAACCTGCACATTTTAGAGGGTAACAGCAGGAGTTCGGCTTTACAACTGGAACACCGTGAAAAAAACAAACATGGGAGGACGTGTAATAAGCTGGAACACTTGGGATGTTTGCAATGATGATTTCTTAATCCGTGAAAGGTGTTTCTTTCATCAAGTGCTCACTCGCAAACTGTTTAAGAGCTGGTTTTGTTTCTGAGAAACTGGGCAGCAGCGTGCGCTCGCTATTTGTTGGCAACTCCACGGAGCAGCAAAATGTTCCTCTAAAAATGTTTTGCAAGTGCGTCCAAACAGGCTCATATGGAAGTGCATGTACAATAACGAGACCTCACAATTTGTCAAAAACACGGAGGTGAAACTTTCTAGGTTTCCTGAAAAGTGTCTTGGCTGTAAGGCTTCCAAAAATCCCAAATCACGTTACCAGTGAGCCTCTGATGCTTCTGACTGAACCACATTTTACAGCAAAAACCTTGTGCCGAACTTCTTTATGCTACATTGAAAAGTCATTCAGAAATCCAGCCGCTTAAACTGTTGTCAGGCTATTAAATAGGCGTTATCGGTCGCTATAAGCCCCATAGATGTGGGTCAGTAGGGGCCTACTACACCCACTAGTAGGTTTTATCATCTAATCACATGGTAGATCACCGAAAGAAGGTATAAAAGAACAAGACAGCGACCTCAAGCGACCGTAGTAATTATGACAGGAGCAGAAGTGGAAGTCAGGCGCTGTAGTATAGACAGCGTGAAACTCCATAAGGGCTGGAAGTCGGTGACGTAAAACACAGAGTTTTCACCCAGAACACCGGAGTACGCATCCCATGTGAAACCAACAATGTGTAGTTGTCTTTGTGTTTGTAGTTATTTTAACCCAAAACACGAACAAATAAAATCAGCTGTATTATTTAGTTTATCCATCAACACTAAGATTAGCAGAACAGTTTTGCAGCCACAAATCCACTAAACTAGTTTCTCCGTTTTTTTGATAACTTACCAAAGTTAAACCCAAACTGTAGCAGACTGTGGGGCACCAGTGCGCAGGAAGTGATGATGCATTTATGGTAAAATAGTTTCAATCCGTTTTCCAGCATGCCTATATGGCAATGCATCATGTTTCCTCCTCTGGAAGGGCACCCTGGAGGGCACTTTATCACATTTTATCTACCATAGGGGCATCCAAGAGGGGACTTTTGCTGCGTTTTTTCCAAACATGGGGGCAGCAGGAGGGGGCGAGCCTTAACATAAAACCTGCTATTAGCTTCAGGTCATTTGGAGACAAAATAGTTTCATCTTCTATCAGAAACACACACATTCCAGTACAGGAAACAGAAAATTGAAAACGACTCTCTTCCTCCCTCTACTGGTGATATGATGTTTGAGCACATTTCCTCAAAAGTACCCCAATAATGATGCTTGGTACTAATGGTATCCTTTTTTTTTTGCTTGTTATGGGTAATAAAGGAAACTTTATTAGCCACAAACAAGCTGCATGTTACAAAAAGATGAATATTTCTTCTTAGCTGAGGTTTAGTAGGACTTCCTGCAAAAGTTCAGACATCCATACAACCACAGTAAGATATCAAATCTTAGTGGCCTTCTACGCACCCTCCCATTGACCTCAAAATGTTCTTTTTTCCTCAAAAGCAATTGTGAAGCTGTAACATTAATCCTTAGCCAGACTCTGAGCTTTATCATCACTCCTCTGGGTCCCTGTGAAAAGGACTTGGCCTGCAGACCCCCCCCACCCTTCCAGTCAACCTTCCCATAGCCAAGGAAAAGAGCGATGTAAGCTGAACCCTCTGAACCCGACTCGACCAGTAATTAAGGCAACAATGGGACAATACGGGGCAGTGTCTGGTTACTGTCAGAACGAGAAAGTGAGAAGAATGGAAGACAATACCTGCCACTTTCTGCACTCAGGGTACTGAAGTCAGGTAGATTAGGAGAGAGAGACTGTTCGGGGGAAAAGGAGCAGGTCTCCCTTGATGGATTTGGAAAAGAACTGTGTGAAAGAGGTTTACTGGCTGTGCAGGAACTTGTCTGTTTTGATCCGCCTCGCTCTGCAAACTCGTCTGTGACCCTGGTGCAATTAAGGCACTCTCATGCCCTTCAGTGGTTTACAGTACGTGCATTGGCCTGTTTGATGCTTGAGATTTATCTTCTATTATTGTAGCTTTATGCTGCTGAAAGCTGTTTATGTACACTGCCTTTTCACCTCCGCCTGCAGGAAAAAAATCATTTACCCTGCAAAAATGTTAAATATTCACTGGCTCCAACTTGTCAAACATGAGGATTTGTAGCTTTTATGTCATTGTAAAGATAAGATAAGATAAGATAAGATAACATAACATAACATAACATAACATAACATAACATAACATAATATTACATAGAGCATATCATGAAGCAAAAATAGAAAACAAATAGAAGATATATACAAATATAGTAGTAAAAAAATATATAGTAGTACACAGACATTATCGCACATGAAATATGAAGTGTTGTTATTGTACAGGTTATGGGTATTGCACAGTGGTATACATTGATATTGCACATGAATGAATGAATAAATTGTCAGTTCCGCCAACATTTTTTAAATGATTAATTCACAATCATATTATTTTTCTACATAAAAATGTTATCAATAAGACCTTCGAAGTTATTTTATACTTCTCATGTGTATTTGTATTTTACCACTCTAATATGTTCTGTGCTGCTTCTATTTACCTGAATTCTTTGTAGGCTATATTATAATTTTGTCAGTAAATCAGAAATAGGCCTATTCATTATCTTACTTTATATTTTACATACAGTATGTTATATTTTATGCCTATATTTAAACATATGCACTATTTTTTGTCTTAGATACTCATTATTTATTTATTTTTATAGATACATATTTGTTTGCGTATTGTTAGAGGGGAGCCTGAGATCCAAGATTTTCATTGTCAATGACTACTTCTCTGTTATTGTTGTGCATATATATGACAATAAATAACCTGAAACCTGAAACAACCTACAGGATTCCTGCAAACTGTCAAGACTTTATTTCAAAAGTTCAATACAGTATATTCATAAACATGTTTTTTAAAATGTTTTATTACAATTCTGCAAATATATTTTACAGTATAAAATAATATAAAAAATAAAATAAATTATACAACAAATAAAATGTAAGATGAATAAAAACAAACAAACAAAAAACAATCGGGGTCTGTTAAAACAATTGGAATAAATTTGAAATGTCTTAAAGGGACTATTTGTAACTTTCAGAAATGCTTCTTAACAGCGACACCTGTGGCCGTGAAATCAAAAGTAAAAAAATAACGACATTGATTTGACAGTTAGCTTCAGCGAAACAGAAATGAAGAGCATTATTAAACAGAGGCTACGTTCCAAATCGCATACTTTTTCTTTTTACTTTTAGTACATACTGCAGCTGTGTAGTGTTGCATGTAGTATGCATAACATTGTGCATTTAGTACGTACTGTGCGTTCCAATACCCCATACTACCCTACTACTTAACATGCCAGAAAAAGATTCAGTATGTCCCAATACATAACATGTCAAACGCAGTATGCCAAAAATACCAGGATGTCCTATTACATCCAGTTGCATTTTGCAGTATGCAAGCCAGCATGTTTTTCTGGCTATTCTGACCCACAATCCTCTGTGCATGGGGATACATGAGCAAGAGGGTCAAAGTTCAAGGTGCAATGTTATAAGGAAGTAGTATGTCCCAGTTGTATGCATATACTGCATGCAACAGTGCGTACTTTGTAAGGGCAGCTGCAGTACGTACTAGAAGTAAAAAGAAAAAGTATGCGAGTTGGAACGTAGCCAGAGACTGAGGGAAAAGTGGCAGAAGCAATGGGAGGAAGAGAGGAAAGGATGGTGGTTTTACAGAATTTAAAGGAAAGTGGGAGAAATGAGGTGTAATAGGAAGGAACCGGAGAGATGAGACAATCATATCAAGACTCAGATTTGGACACACTGGACTAAACAGCACACTATTTAAAATAGGTAAACATGACACAGTGTAAATGTAATTACTGTGGACAAGAGGAAACGGCGGAGGATGTCATAATGCATTGTGAGAGATATGAGGAAGAAAGATTTGAGTCAAGGCCTCAAAGAGATTAAAGTACACTTTGATTTAATAGATATTCTACAAAATAACTCACTAAATGAGTGTTATAGAACATTATTTCAATACCTTAGACAAATTAATATGATTGGAAAAATATGAGTTTGTTTGTTTTCTTTTTTCTTTTTACTTTTCTTTTTCTTTCTTATTTTGTTTTGGGGGGATATAGTAATTATTAGCCAGAATGATCCACACTCCAGACCAGCTGGTGGCGGTAATGCACCAACGTTGTTTGCCAAAAGCCAATAAACACCAAAGCAAAAGAAGAAGAAGTCTGAATGGTACCGTCGCCTGTGGATTACGACACCCTGTCGCTTAGTTATCTAATCAGCCAACATGTCTGCATCCATGAGACTGCTGGTCCGGAGGGTGCTCCGTCTCTCGCAGAGGAACATCACCGCTGCTGCTGCTGCTGCTGCTGGAGGGGTTTCAGGCCGGTCAGGCTGCTGCTGGGGACCGTCCACCTGTCGGTGTTTCAGCCATGCAGCCGGAGACAAAACGACACATTTTGGGTTTGAAACGGTGCCAGAGACGGAGAAGGCGAAGAGAGGTGAGCTGCAGCAGAGATACTCTCAGATTCCCTCTACATAACGACCTCCATTCACAAATCATGCTATTTAAAGGTCCCACATCATGCTCATTTTCAGGTTCATACTTGTATTTAGTGTTTCTAGTAGAACATGTTTACATGCTGTGATGTTAAAAAAACCACTTTATTTTCTTCATACTGTCTGCCTGAATATACCTGTATTTACCCTCTGTCTGAAACGCTCCGTTTTAGCACATTTTGACAGAATTGCAACAGAATTGTAACAGAATTGCGTTGTTAGACAACAGCTTGGGTCCATGTGTACTTCCTGTCAGCTGATGACATTCACATACACTGCAACCAGGAAATAAACTGGGACACATTTAGAAAACGTTTACGTTTAAAATTGTGTAAAGGGTCTAAATATTGTATATTTGTGACATCACGAATGGGCAGAAAACCTGACAGATTGTTTCAAATGCAGAGTTTCTGAATACGGGCTGTGTGTATTTCCCTGTGGATTGAGCGTTGCAATACTTTCACAGTATTTTTATAGGACTTAAGCCTGCTTTATAATAAAAAAACATGAAAATCTGACTTTTTTATAATATGGGACCTTTAATGAACTCTCATTAAAAAAATCCTGCTATTTAACAGTTTGTTGCCTCTGTGTTAATGTACACACCTTGAGGGAAGGGGTTTTAGATGTTGATGAGGATTTGCTGGACTATTCGACATACATTTGAACCATGAAGTGGGAAAAAAAACTCTAAACATTTTAAATTCACTCTAATTTGCAGTGCAATGTCTGGTGTTTGCTTTATTATATGTAGGCCGAATTTAGTGGTATGCAGTAATTCGTCTAACCTTTTAAATCATATTGTACATGCAGTGTTGTTTTCATAAATAAGGAAGATAATATAATTTTGCATGCAGCATATTATGTGTATTATTTTCAGACCAATGTTTTCTTGAATTTTAAATAACATCTGTTGTTTAGGGACTGTTTGAGGGACATACAACTATGAATGGTTGTATTTTGTATTTATTTTATATAATTATTTTATCTAATTATTAATTTTACAGCTGTATGGTGATGGGACTCACTAAACTTAGTATTTTTTTATTTTAAAATAACTTTATTGAAATTTTATTTATTATAAATATCATTTTTTTAATATATATATGTATATATATATATATGTATATACATATATATATACATATATATATGTATATATATATATGTATATATATATATATATACATATATATATATATATACATGTATATATATACATGTATATATATGTATGTATATATATATATATATATATATATATATATATATACATACATATATATACATGTATATATATATATGTATATACATATGTATATACATGTATATATATGTATATATATATGTATATACATATATATATATACATGTGTATATATATATATATATATATATATATATATATATATGTATATGTTACATAATAGGCCAACAACAACAAAAACAGTCCAAGAGAATAGGCCTTACAACCATCTGTGTTTTAGCTCATGGTTTTCAAAGTGGGGTGCGGGGACCCCCAGGGTCCTTCACAGGGTTCCCCAGCAAAATGGGAAATAATTTAACGTGCAGAAGTAAGGAAGATAATGTAATTTTGCACGCAGCATATTATGTGTATTATTTTTCAGACCAATGTTTTTCTTGAATTTTAAATAACATCTGTTGTTTAGGGACTGTTTGAGGGACATACAACTATGAATGGTTGTATTTTGTATTTATTTTATATAATTATTAATTTTACAGCTGTATGGTGATGGGACTCACTAAACTTTTTTTTATTTTAAAAACCTTTATTCAAATTTTGTATTTATTTATTTATTTTATTTTTTTTTACTTAAAAGGATAATTAAGATAAATTCACATTCAATGTGTTACATAGGCCAATAACAACAAAAACAGTCCAAGAGAATAGGCCTTACAACCATCCGGGTTTTAGCTCATGGGTTTCAAAGTGGGGTCCGGGGACCCCCAGAGGTCCTTCACGGGGTTCCGGGGGATCCCCAGCAAAATGCGAAATAATTTAATTTCACTATAATTCCTCATAAGTAATACAATCTAATCAGAATCTATGACTATTTTGGTAATGGGTTTCATACGCTGTCTGTAATAATACATCTAAAAGCAAAAAATCCAATCAGATGGGAAACCCTGGGACAAAATCTTATCAAATGGGGGTCCGTGGTCTAATTTGTGTCAGTTTAGGGTCCTTGACATGAAAACATTTGGGAAACACTGTTTTATTTAATCTCAAAAGTGTAGTATGTGCCAGGGGAAGTCCAAAGTTCTCCTCAGCAAGGATATGTTTGATCACAATGGCACATCTTGTTTTCCACGGTTTAAAACAAACAATGCTGATAACAGTTTGGCATCTTTCACCCCTCACAAATAAAGAACAGTTCCTTACTTGTGTGTTTTGGTTAGACCTAATATTTACTGAACATCATGAACATTCAAACAAGTTCCTTCATCAAAGTGGTGCATGTCATCATTTAGGAATATAAAACCATTTTCTTTACTTATAATAAAGACTTTAACCCTGTAAACCATATGCAAATGGTGCAGTAAACTGAACACACACTATCGACATCATGTTCAAGTTTATTTGTTACTTCAAATGTAAAAAAAGACCATAAACTTTATAAATAAATGAATAAATAAAAGAAAATTTAAAATAAAAAAACATTTCCCTGAAACACAAAATGTAAAAGCATCAAAAGAAAAACATAAAACCTCTAAAGTATATTGACAGATGATCTCTCTCTTTCTCTTTGCTTTTTCAGTTTATAAGGTATTTGAGAATGTGGCGCAGAAGTATGATAATATGAACGATGCCATGAGTCTGGGGATTCATCGACTGTGGAAGGACACGCTGCTGCACGTCATGCACCCACAGCCCGGGGTGCGACTCCTGGACGTGGCGGGCGGAACAGGTAAAGCAGCTTGTGTACACCTCTGCAAAAACATCAAACTGAAACCCCCGACTGCTGTCACAGCTCTGTTCTGTTTGTGATGATCCGCCCCTGCAGGTGACATTTCCTTCCGTTTCCTGGAGTACGTTCGCTCTCAGCAAGAGCGGCAGAAGCGGCGGGCGGCGCGGTCCATGCAGACGCCGTCGTGGCAGGACATTACCAACAACTACTCCACAGAGGACGAGGGCGAGCCTCAGGTATCCAGGGCTGTGGTCTGTGACATCAACAAGGAGATGCTGAAAGTGGGCAAGCAGAGGGCCGACAACATGGGCATCAGTGCTGGTGAGCTTTTGACTTTAAAACTGCAAAACATCTGATCTCTGCATTTTCCCCAGTGGGCAACTCCGGGTCTGAGAAGTGAAGTCAATGTGGGAGTACTTTAAACTTGCATTTTTTCTAACAGCCAGCAGGGGGCGACTCCTCTGGTTGCAAAAAGAAGTCTGATGTATAGAAGTCTTTGAGAAAATGAGCCTACTTCTCACTTGATTTATTAACATTGTAAACATGAGTTAATGGTCTCAATCTCTAGTTTCAAGTCTTCTTCAATACAGCATGATGTTCATTTAGTAAATTATGGTCCCATTGAGAGTCAAATAGACCATAAAGCAGGGGATGCTTTAGGGCGTGGCTACCTTGTGATTGACAGGTCGCTACCACGGCATTGTCCGGTCTGGGAGTTGTCTGTGTTTTTGTCTTGGAACTTTAACCCTTTCACGGTGTTTTTTCAGTTCATGAAAGTTAATTATAACCTTTTTGGTCGCCTAAAAATGTCTTATTCAGCGTTTGGTTGTACTTAGCTCCACCCTCTCATGTCACTTCTGGTTGCAAATAACCAAGATGGCGACCAAGCTCCCAGGAAGATAGACTTACATTGGGAAAGAGACATCTGTAACTCGGCAGATATTTTTTTTTTAGGTAAATCAACTTCCCAGTACGAACACTTGAATTGCCCTTATTTAAATCATTAGGTCCTAAAAGTTGTAAAACACACTAATAGCCAAATCCAGAGTTATTTTCCTTCCTCCATTCATGTGAATGAGACCCAGACTGAGGGCTGAGAGGCTTTATCACTCGGCAGTCGAGCCATTTTGGCTTCATTCGCCACTGAGTAACTCTCATAGGAATGAACGGGAGCCCGCCTACAACGCTGTATCGGTTCTCTCAAACCAATGGATGACGTCAAGGTAGTGTTGTCAAAAATATCGAAGTATCGATACATATCGATATTTGAAATGGTTTCAATACTCAATTTCCATATACTCATTTTCCAAATACTGTCCAGTGGTGTAAGCTGGCATTGATATCTTGGTCTTATTTAGTTATTATTTGATCAGATACGTTAAATCATAATTTTGCTCTTTTTTAAAGCTGCGATCAACCAGCAGCGCTTTGAATCTGAGAAGAAAACAAAGTTGAAATGTAGACAGTTTTTGACTTGAGTGTCTGTGCCTCTGTGTTTCAGGTCTGTCGTGGGTGGTGGGCGACGCAGAGGAGCTGCCCTTTGATGATGACCAGTTTGACATTTATACCATCGCCTTTGGAATTCGAAACGTCACCCGTATAGATCAGGTAACTGACCCGATTGTTACTACAGCTTTTTCTCTATGATCCCATAAAGACAGTTTGTGCTACAGCTCTGCACTTATCAGCCTGTAAGTAAGCACTCTTTAGGACACTGAGCTGCTACCTGCTTTATAGACACCAGTACTGACAACTGTTTTATGTGATCTGTTTGATTAAAGGTGCTGTTGATAACATTCTACCACTAGATGTCACATTCTCCCTCCAACCGTTCTGTTGCATTCACTTCACAAGCTGTTGCCAGGCACTTACCCTCAATCTCAGCCACTTATCCGTTTTTTTTCCACACTTACTGACGACCCAGAGATAACATGTGATACCAACGTTGTTTTACTATTGGCTCACAAGCCTTGTTAGAAGTGGGATCTAAACGTCAGATATCTTCCACAGAGATAAACAAAACATTAATTTTGCCTTCACACTTTTGCAAAGTCCGGGGTGATGTCTTTGAGTTGTCCAAAATCCAATGATACTCAATTTACAATGACACTGAACATGAAAAAGCAGCAAATCCTCACATTTAAGAAGCTATAACCAACAGATATGTTGCTAGATAAATGCCTTAAAATGATAATTAAAATTGCTGTTAATCATGTCGGCGTGAATTAATTTTTTTCTTTAGGCACTGACGGAGGCTTTCCGGGTCCTGAAGCCTGGTGGCAGGTTCATGTGCTTAGAGTTCAGCAAAGTGACAAATCCTGTATTGGCAAGGTGAGGAGGAGTGTTCACTCCAGATGGATGACTTGGTGTGAAAATGAATCAACCTTGTGAATCTCAGAAAGTCTCTGTAGATTAATTACTGCCATCACAAATCCAGCAACACATTTTAACTGCTGCTGCTTGTTTTTGCTCCTGGAGGTTTGTTGTGTCCTCATGGACAAGCTGTGCAGAGTGTTTCTCCAAGCTGCTGCAGAAATGAATAAATAACAGAACAAATTAAGAGTTTTTCTGTCTCACCATTTTCTAGGAGAAGGGATTTTTATTTTATAATGGATATCCTGCTAAATTGAGACATTTCCCATAAATGCTCGACTTTATTAAACACAAATGTTAAAAAATATATATGTCTATATTGTCTATATATTTATGTATATATATATATTAGGGCTGTCAAAGTTAACGCAAATTTGTTTTAACGCAACAAATTTATTTAACGCAATTTGTGATTTTTAGGTTGTAGCGGGCTCAGTTTTAGAGCTAGAGTGAAGATCGTGGCATCATATGAAACTAGAAAACCGAAGGAATCCATTGGTACCAACCATGTCATACTAGCTCGTCACTAGCCCGTCCAAATTTGCACTAAATTTCGGCGATGAAAATGGGTTCTATGGGTACCCACGAGTCTCCCCTTTACAGACATGCCCACTTTATGATAATCACATGCAGTTTGGGGCAAGTCATAGTCAAGTCAGCACACTGACACACTGACAGCTGTTGTTGCCTGTTGGGCTGCAGTTTACCATGTTATGATATGTGCATATTTTTTATGCTAAATGCAGTACCTGTGAGGGTTTCTGGACAATATTTGTCATTCTTTTGTGTTAATTGATTTACAATCATAAATATATACATACATTTGCATAAAGTAGCATATTTGCCCACTCCCATGTTGGTAAGAGTATTAAATACTTGACAAATCTCCCTTTTAAGATACATTTTGGACAGATAAAAAATGTGTGATTAATCGCGATTAACTATGGACAATAGTTAATTGACAGTCGAATTGAGATATATATATATCTATATATAGATATATTTATATCTATATATAGATATCTGAGTGGATTTTGTGTCCTTCTCCTCAAATTTTAGAAACTCAACAAACGTTTGCATTGTGTGGTTTGGACGAACACCGCCCTCTTCTGGTTTTGTACCTCAAAGCACTTCATCAGATTACCTGATAAATACCATAAATGACCTGGCTGCACAGTACTGTAGAGAGTATGGAGGGCCAAACGTGTGCCATGGAGGGTCAATAGTTTCCTACCTCTGATTAGCACTCCTTCAAATGGCGGGAAAGAATTCATGAGTGAAATCACCTTTTGATCAGTTTGAGGTCAAACCTGCAGACTGTTGGTTAACTACCTCTCTTGTACTATATATAGTGACCGTTTTATAAAAATACTTTTTTTTTCACATTTGCTCAAAGTTACTGACTGCATCTTTAATCTGCAGATGTTTGACTTACAAACATAGATTTAGTTGTAAGTCCATGTTTGATTAGTGGAAACAATGGTGGGTTGGCAACAGGTTTCAGCTCTGAGAAAACAGCTCTTGACTCCCTTGTATTCTGTTTTTATTTTTCAGGCTTTATGACGCATACAGTTTCCAGATGATCCCAGTTCTGGGAGAGGTGATTGCTGGAGACTGGAAGTCGTACCAGTATCTGGTAGAAAGCATCCGCAAGTTCCCGGACCAGGTGAGGAAAAACAATATTCTTTTATTTCTTACTCCCCATTTTTATTAGTTGCTACTCTCAATTCTGATGATTCACCTCGAGTTAGGTCTATTTTCAGTGATTTTGTATCTCCCTTTTGATCATATAGATCTAATTCAGGGTATTAAAGCGGACCTATTATGCTTTTGTGCTTTTTTCCCTTTCCTTTAGTGTGTTGTATAGTCAAAGGGAGTTACGCTTCCCCACAGAAAACACAAATTCTGTCAATTAAGTTTGATATTTTTGCTCATCATATTTTTTTTTTAGAGATGATTTCATTAGACATATAGGCTTTTAAAAAAAAAAAAAAAAACAACTTTCCCAGATGTTTTATTTTTCATTTTACTTCTGGGACTGTAACTAATGACAATTTAATGATTCTATTAATTGATTTTCTTTTTAATAATTAATTCTTAAAAATAGTCAGAAAAGTTCACCAAGAGTCCAAGACGTCATCAAGTGTTGTTTTGTCTGATCAGCAGATATTCAATTTATAATAATTTATTTAATAATTAATTAATACAGACAAAAGTGGCAAATCATCAGTTAAAATCTGGAATCAGAATAGTTTTTTTTTCCAATGTGATAAATGATGTGAATGTTAATTGATTATCAAAATCTTTGCAGATTATTATTTTTTGATTAATTAACTAATTGTTTCATTGCTATTTCCCACATTGCCAAACTTGTTAGATTTTCATTAGTTTTAATTATTTGACGCCAAACACTATGCACTAGTGTCGCTTTGCGGATTCAGTGTCACTGAGACATTTCCTTTGCTCTTTGTCTTCTGCAGGAGGACTTTAAATTTATGATTGAGGACGCAGGTTTCTACTGTGTGAAGTACCACAACCTCACCGGTGGAATCGTGGCTCTTCATTCTGGTTTCAAGCTCTGAGATGCACTCTTGGCATCTCTTGTGAAAAAAGCAAATAGACTTGCTCTGTGTTTCAGGCTTTTCTGCCTGTATGACAAACTCTGCAGAGTTCTCAGACATGAATTTCAGAGCATGAAGCCCCAGAGCTCCTCTCTGTAGATGTCACTACACAATGACTGGACATATTTATTGATTTATTTTCCAGCTGATCAGCTCAGCTCAGCGTTGTACTAAAAACTATACTTAATACCAAAGCTTGTGTAAAGAATGCCACACTAAAAAAACAAAATGTTACTGTATCTGTGGTATCAGTGTTGAGACTACAGGCAAGTGAGTTAAACCATTTAAGTGCCGTTAGTTTTGGATAATTTTTGAAAATATTTTGGCAACAAATAATAAAACTTGTTGACAAAGTTGGTCTCATTATCTGAATGTCATTAATTACTTACTTAGTCCTTGTTGCGCCTGGTGGTACATAGGGCAAGGACTAAGGATCTCCACTCATCTCTTGTTGTTTGCTTTCTTCTCAATGCTGTTCCAGCTGTATCTATGTCATCAGATGGTTTCTTTAATACATGTCCAAGCCATCTCCATCTTCTTCTTATCAATATTGTTTCCATGTCCAAGCACCCTGTCGTTTTGTGTAGTTCATGGTTTGTAATCTTCCTAGGCCAGATTATCCTCATGATCTTTCTGAGGTGGGTATTGGGAAAGCTGGAAGGCTTGCCTATGTCTCTTTAAGTTATTCTCCAGCACTCAGCACCATATGGAAGGACAGATAGTCATTAATGAATGTCAGAATGTCATTAATAAGTCATATTATTTATGTCGTAAAGAATGTCAAAAAAAAGTCATAGTATGTCAAAAAAGTCATTAAAAAAGTAATTGTATAGTACGTCGAAAAGTCAAAAAAAGTCATAGTTAAGTATGTCGAAAAAAGTCATCTTATAATATGCTGAAAAAAGTCATAAAAAATTCATAGTTAATTATGTCGAAAAAAATAAAAAGTTATAGTATGTCAAAAAAAGTAATAGTAGTCATAGTTAAGTATGTCGAAAAAAGTCAACTTATATGTCGAAAAAGTCATAAAAAGGTAATAGTATATGGTATGTCGAAAAAAGTCATCTTATGTCGAAAAAAAAGTCATAAAAAAGTCATAGTTAAGTATGTCAAAAAAATTAAAAAAAAGTATAGTATGTCGAAAAAAGTCATAAAAAAGTCAGTTAAGTATGTCGAAAAAAATCATCTTATATGTCGAAAAAAGTCATAAAAAGGTCATAGTATAGTATGTTGAAAAAGTCAGAATAGTAAGTCGTAAAAAGACAGTAAAGTACGTAAAAAATCATAGTATAGTATGTTGAAAAAAGTCATAGAATAGTATGTCGTAAAAAGTAACCTTATATGTCGAAAAAAGTCATTAAAAAGTCATAGTATAGTATGTCAAAAAAAGTCATATGTCGAAAAAAGTCATAAAAAGGTCATAGTTAAGTATGTCAAAAAAAAAAAGTTATAGTATGGCAAAAAAAAGTCATAGTATAGTATGTCGAAAAAAGACAGAATAGTATGTAAAAAAATTCATTGTATAGTATGTCGAAAAAAGTAATCTAATATGTCGAAAAAAGTAATCTTATATGTCGAAAAAAGTCATAAAAAGGTCAGTGTCGTATGTCGAAAAAAGTCATGGTATAGTATACCATTAAACTGTCATAAAAAAGAAAAGCTCTTGACACTGCCTATGCAAAAAGACTGGCTCTGTGTTTCAGACTTTTTCTATATGACAAACTGTAGAGGTGTCAGACATGAATTTTAGAGCATGAAACCCCAGATGTGATTCATGACTGGACGTATTTATTGATGTATTTTGAGAAGGCGTGTAGTTCAGATCAAAATGAAGGCAGAATTTGAAGATGGGTCTGGTCCGAGCAAGATCGTCTTTCGTTACTACTAATGATAATACAACTACTAAGTTTCAGAAAGCAAAATGTAAAAATCTCAATATGGAATGCAGATAATGGAAAGGAGGCCACCACAACATGAGTTACTTGAATAAAACTGTATATTTTACAGATCTTTGTACACTTTAATTACAAAACTGTATGGTACTAAAGTTTTAAAATCAGTTTTTTGGTCAGAGAAGATTTAATCGTGTGCAATTACCATGTATATACAAAGTCTCATGTTAGTGATTTTTCTCAAAATAAAAAGCAACCAAATAACTCAAACGTTCATACACTCTGAACATAAGACATGGCTTAAAGATAAATATATTAGTAAATAAATATTCAGAGAACATATTTCCATTCATGAAATGTGTTTGCTATACAGGTACAGAAATATACACGGATTGATTTCTAGCCTTTTTAAAACATTTGTAATGGTAATGACAGAAAATAATTATATTCTTAAAAAATTAAAAAATATTAATTTTTGTACACATTTTAATCTTCTTAAGTGCTAGAAACAATAACAAAAAAAATTTAAATAGTGACTCAAGTACCCCAAAATGTTATATTTGCAGTAGGTACATATCTCTATGCAAAAGGCAAGATTAGATTCTCACTTGATTACAGCACTGGGTTAACTTATAAATAGGGTTATTTCAGAAAGTTTTCCTCTGTGGAGAGAATGTGTATATTTCATAGAAACAGTATAAAAACAGTCTGTAGGACAAACAGAAAGGCATGAATGACAAGCATTGATATCGCGAGTATGTATTATGCATGGCACGATATGATTCAAACGGATACACTGTGGTATGTATAACTGCATTGTTTTAAAAAAAAAAAAAATAGTCACAGTACAATAAGGAACTCTTATGAAATATGAGTCTTTTCCAGCTACTTTCCTTTGGCCTTTTGATACATGCTAGAACCTTTTTATAGATATTTATAGAGCATGCCTCATTGAGGAAATTGGGTAAGTGACAGCAAAGATACACTTTTAAGGGCTTCCAATCAAAAGGTCGAGTGCTACACTCTACTTCTGACCCCGAGACACTGTCACTTTAGACTGGAGTTGGACTAAAAGCGGTGCAGTGTCCTTTAGATATTGCTACAAATAGCTTCCCAGCGTAAGGCTTTTCATGTTGCTCTGGCACATCTCATACAGGTAGGCCACTACTGGATAGAAATGCAATGCATAAAACAAATTCTGTATTATATTGAATAGAGACCAGTGTCAGCCTTGCATTCACATTTCTATGCATTTTTTTCTGTAATATATAGCTTCTTCTCCTCAGAGAAATGTGTGGGTCAAACTTGACACTTGAAAGACCCATTTTCCCTGCTTTTTGAAAAAAGTAAAAAAAAACAAAAAACAATCATGTCTTTCTGTTTTGGTATAGCTATGTCCGTACAACCTATTTGAGTTGGTGGTTGAAGCTTTATAGGCAGTCAGTGTTCATGTGCGCACATATACATGTAGATGCAGATGTTTGTGAATTAAGAGTGTATGTAGAGACAGAAATCTCAGATTCCTAGATCTTGCACAAAGAGTCTACAGATCTTGTTCTTGACAAAATCTGAAAACAAATCTCAAACGAAATGGGCCCGGATTACTGAAGCGCTGAAGGGGCCTAACCCTTGATGGCAGCACACAGTCCGCAAATAGATGCCAATACCAACCTACTTCTAGTTTCAGTTAACAACCTCCATCCATAGTTGTAGTATCACTCTGTCTCAGTTCTATGGTAACATAGTTTGGTGCCGAGACATTTGTGGCCACAGGAATGAACTTGATACACTGTCTAGAAACGACAGGCCATTTCAGTAGAAATCCACACAATCGAAGATGATAACATTCAATGCTCAGAGAGCAAGGTTAGAACAAGGCAGCTGAGGGTTTCAATGATTGACTGATTCGGTACCAAGTACATACTTCTGACTGAGTCCCTTCTCTCTGGGCTCAAATTCATATACCCAGACCTCCCTCATTTGTTGAAGTACTGCTTCCCAATGCAGTGGGGCTCGCAGAGAGCTGAGGGTGAAACAAAGCCCTGGTCTCCTCCTCCTGAGGGTATGGCTGACCTCTAAACTGTCCTGAGGTGAAGTACCCCTCCCTGGGCTCGTGTCGCTCCCCTGTCCGCACCTCTGCCTCCACTGTGACATTAATGGGCAATAAACTGCTCTGGGTCTCCGCCCCTGTGCCCATTTCACAATCTGTGTCCTCGGGAATTATGGGTATTCTCTGGTTGAGTTCGCAGCAGCCCTGTCCAGAGCAGGCCTCTGAGTCTGCGTGTGCATACTGCACGTTAACAGCGTAGTCCTCGGTGTAGCGCCCCGTTGTGGCCCTGTGCACCTTCATCTCTTTATAGAAGCAGCAAGGTAGCCCTTCGTAGCTCACCTGCTCAGAGGAAGGGCACATGTGCTCAGGAGCAAAGTAGTTCTTGGAGGTCGAGCTCTGAAAGTCCACCCCCCTGTGAAAGCGTCCTGTGGCCAAAGGCCCAGCTTGGTCCGAGTCCTGCCCTTTGCACTCCACATTGGGAGGAAGCACCTCGAAGCAGCAGCTACAGGCTGCGGCCCCGAGCTCCCCCGACTCCTCCTGAGCCCCTTTCCCCCTGTCTGCTCCGGCAGCCTCTGGAGCCCCGGCTGAGGTAGTGCTAGTGTTGCTGTTCTCCCTGGGTTCCAGTGATGAGTGACTGCTGTAGTTGGGCTCCAAACTGCAGTTGGAGAGGTGGTCCCCCGAGTTATATCCTGAAGCTCCGGGAGGGAGCTGGAGGCAGTCATGTCCCAAGGGAACCGGGGATGACGAATCCTCGGCAGGAACTGCGGTGCAAGCCGCCGCAGCCCCCGCTTCCCCCACGGAGCCCCTACACGGGCTCTTACTCCGGTAGACGTAAGGATCGTAGTCACTGCTCAGCGAGCTGCGGAAGGTAGAGCAGCTACCGTACACCCCCTGGTTGCTGACCTCAGTACAGTCCAACATGGAGTCGCTGGAGGAACAGTGGCACTGGCCTGAGCTGCTGCTGCTGCTGTCACTGCCGGGGCAGTCAGCAAGGTAACCACTGCATACTGAGCGGTGGCCATGGTAACAGCTCAGGCCAGAGGCGCTGCCGTTATCACCTATCCTCGACGAAGAGGCAGGTGCCATGTGTACCACTGTGGGGTATAACAGCCCCTGCTGAAAGGCCCTGCTGTGGTGGCCCTTGTGGGCCCCTGCTCCTCCACCAAGCTGCCCTGCCATAGCAGGCCCTTGGCCGCCCTCAGGCTGTTGAGGGAAAGTCAACCCCTGAAAATAGTAGTGCTGGTACATTGTTTCGTACTGCGAGAAGCAGGCTGCTCGAGAAAAGTTACGCCCGTGGAACTTGGGTCGTTTAAAAGCAGCGTGATGCGGCTGTGCTGGATAGGCGGGGGGTCCGCGGTGCTCTAATCCACAATGGTGGGGGTTGAGCGAGTGGTCCAGATGGAGGGTGGGGTGGTAGCTCCGGAGAAACGCCGATGTCGATTGGGGTGGGTACAGACCTTGAGGATCTGGGTGCTGGTCCACAGTGAGCATGGTGATGGGGTTGCCGTGGGGGTCCATGCTGGTTCTGGTTGGGTAGGCGGTCACCTGGCCAGCACGGTGCACCCTGCCGGGATAATGGACTGGCAGCACCACCCGCTGCCGGCTGTGGACTGGGTTGCCAGGATCCATACATGCTGGTCCTGGATTTCCCTTCTTTTGCTCTGTGTAAAAAAAAAAGTAACATGACATTTTACATTTTCCTTCAGTGAAATAAGTGTTTCTGTTACTGACAAAGTATTTTATCTAAACATCAAAGCAACTCACCGATGATGTTGTGTCTACAGTGGGGACAGGTGTGATGCTGGAGCAGCCAGGGGTCGACACATTTCTTGTGAAATCTGTGAGCACAGGGGATAACTCGCAGCTCCTGTAGAGAAAATACAACAAGATTTAATAGTATTGTCGTGAAACGGCATATTATACCAAGACTTTTTGTGAAATTTTTTATGGCATACTAGACTAAGACTTTTTGGTGACATCTTTATCTGTGACAATTTTTTATGGCATACTAGATTCTGACTTTTTTTCTTTTTATATTTTTAACGGCATAGTAAACTATGACCTTTTTTGGGCCCTTTTTTATGGCATGCTACTGTGTTTGTGCGTTATAGGGAACAAGATTGTGTTTCTAGCACTCGTGTATTACTGATGGTACTCTTTGTAATAAACCTTTGCATTGGGTTTAGTCACTCAATTCAATCTCTTGTGCTTTGTTCCCAACCCGTCTATCTGATTTATGTTGGATTGACACAGTGGTCCAAGGAGTTATTACAAACTGAGACTCTTTGGTTGTGCTATCTTACAATCAATGTAAGTAAGCAAGTCAATGTAAGTTTAAATAAGCGGTTAGAACTCAAATTGCAGATGAGGTCATAAAATGTAAGGGCATGGGTCTTAAAAAAAATGTCTTGAATATAACTTTGGAATACCTGCATATACCCTGAGGTATTACAAACTACAACGGGTTGTAATTTCTCAGAGGGTGAATAAATATGTGGTCGAGAGCAGCTGAATGTCCAGAAGATGGCAGCAAAGCTGTACAGAACTGTCAACTGCGATGATGGTTATGAGCCTTAATCAAGTTGTTTTACCTCTGAGGAGCCAACTTTACATCATGCCACAAACAAAACTCTTAACTAGATGCCACACCGCACAGTACAAATGCAACTTTGATGCTCAATGTCACCACTTTCTGGAACAAAACAAACAAAAGGCTTACACTTGAGGATTGATATGAAAAGAATGCAACACTTTGTATTCAGGCGGAGAACTGGCATGGAGGAATTCCAAAAACACAACAGCAGGAGCACTATGAATATGAATTATAATACTCTTCTCCAGTGAGAGCTCTTTCACTGCCATGAATACTTTACTCTCTGGCTTTATGTGACTCCTCTTTGGGCTCTTTTCCACTCAAGCTTTTGTTGCTTGGTTCACTGCTCAAAAAGCGCTTTGATGCCATTCAGCCTTTTATATCGCCACTTCCTCTGTGCGATCCTGGCGCCATGCTTTGTTGTGTTTTCTTCTCCTCCTTACCGAGGAGACAAATAACCACAAAAAAAACACATCCACCATCTATGTCCCCCTGGGCACTGGGGTTAGTCCCTGCAGCGTCCGTGTAGAGGATGAGCAATGCTGTTACAGTAAACCCTCAAAGTCCAAGATTAGGATGCATATTTCGACAATGGCTCTTTTAAGGATTAAAGAAGGCCACACTGGGAAAACAGGAAGCATAATCACAACCCAGTGCACTCTGGGTACCGTTATCTCTCCAGGTGCTCTCAAAGACGGAACTAAACATCTAAAAGGCGCCGGAAAGAACGTCAGCGAAGATCGCGGGACTGCGGTCCCCGAGCACATCAGGGGAACTTCCATTCTATTGTCCACAGAACTGCATTATGTTTCATGTCTACAGAATATGTAATGAAAGAAAACAAGCTCAGTGGGTAGATGACCACACCAACACTGCCAGTTAAAGAGGTTTGGCTCCCACATGGTCCACTTATGCACATAGAGTTTGGATAAAAAGCATTCACCTAATGCAGATGATTTGTTTTTCTTGCAAATGTTCATAAAAAAATATAATTATGAAGATTTTAAAAAGGAACAGCTCAATTTTGATTGGATTTTATGTCCCAACACAACAAAAAAATGTTGCTTCCTGCTGCAAAAAGACACGGTTCACCAAAGTTTACAATAAATACGATCCCTTGTGGCAAAAAAACGGATTATGTGCATCATAATTTTAAAACAAATTATTATTCTGCAAAGTATTTGGGATGCAAATGCTATTTTTGTAAAATAATTTATAGTATAAATTTACCTGGATTTTTGTACTTATTTATCAAATTATTCTCTTAGCATTTAAAAGTCAAAATAAATATCGAAACATTAATTTTTTTCTCATGAAATCTCAATAGCCTGATTGATTCAATACGGGTAACTATAGCAATTTCACTAAGTTAGTCACCAAGTTGAGGTATTAACACAGTTTTATGTGTTTTGTCCCTTTTATGCATTAGATACCAATACATGTGGACTAACTTAAAAAAGTTGTTTTCAAAATAGAATATATGAGCATCAAATGTCTACCGTTCTATTCATTAAGGTGGCATAACAACCCATATAGTGAAGCACAGTTTATGGCGAGTAATACCATTGTTTGCATCATACCGTTTAGACGTTTAAGTCCCTCAAAGCAGATCAAGTCAGCATTATTTAAATCAAGTGTCTTTTCTTACCTCCCCATCAATGTACTTTTCCAGACAGATGGCGCAGTCAGAGGTGGAGCTGCTGCTCAGCGTATCAGAGGCTCCACAGCTGCTCTCGCGCTGGCCCTTTCCTTTGGCCTTGAACTTTCTCGTCTCCATCTTATCCAAGGCTTGGATGGCCATTCTGTTCATCGAGCTCTGTGGTGGGGAGGGAGGAAGGTTGGGACAGGGTCAGCGGGGAAGATCTCCATGTTTGATGAGCCACATTTGACTTTTAGACCCTGTCTACACGTATACAGATCATTTTAAAAACATATTTTGTCCTCCGTTTAACAACCTTTGTTTTACAACATACTTCTGTCCACACCTGAACGCAAAAAACAACTCCATTCACATGTCACCACAGATCACAAGTTAAGAGTAAAGGATTTTTGTTACCACCCTTCTCACTCCCTTTCCTTTGGCTTCATTACAGTCAGTTCGATAACAGATATTGTTCATGGGGGGGGGCTGGGATTCCTGGTCAAACTGCACGACTGTCATCACTTTGCTGTCATCAACTGTCTCTTTACATGCATAAATGACAAAAGGGAGGTCATTCAGGTTTATGTCCATAGCCCCTTCTGAGTGCTCCAAACCTAGCCTTCAATCGCCCCAAAAGCACATTCAATCAGCATTCAGCCTCCACATGTTTAATGTGTTCCCTGCTTTGACCTCCCGTGACTGGAACATTTTTCAAATGTAAAGTAGTAATTAATCTGAGCAGCGCTAACAAAACGTAAAAAAGCCTGTAGTCCGCATGCTCATCACAAAAAGCAACAATGGGCATGCACGAAATGAGAAGAGGACGTCATCGTTTTTCCAAAACACTTGAGAAGGCGTGGTCAAAAATATCCTTTTTCGTGACCCAAAACCTTTTTGGACAAGAGGCCGAAACGTAAAAGAAAATATCTGTTTTTAAAACTATCTGTATACGTGTAGACATGGCCTTAAAAAGACCCTTTTAAAGAATTTACCATGAAAGCCAACAAACATGCAGCCAAAAGAAGACATTCAAATGACAAAGCGAACTGTCAAAAGATTGAAGTAAACATGCTGTTAAATGTCTATACGTCAGCGTTGGTAACTTTTGATCCGTGTTCCTCTCTGCTGACGTTAATGCGAGAGGGCTGATGTTGCCATGATTTGAGACTTTCCCCCTCCTTGACACAGTACATCATTTTGCAATGTTTGACTGATGCATTAAGCGACTCTCTCTGGCTCTGCCTCTCTGGTTTCTTTTTATCTCTTAATTTGTTTCGTGTTGCCTGAAAAATGTTACTTATTAAAAAAAATGGTGACTGATAAGTTGACACACACACACAGAACCACTTATTAGGATTAAACTTAATGATTCACATGTGTGGCAGACATCGGGATTTATAGCAGTTCCTGCCTGCACTGCTAGAGCATGACTCATGTGAAAGAGTTATTTATGCTCAGGCTTAACTCAAAAAAGGGTCTCCGGAGGGTGTTTTCTTCCGTTATGTTGCCTCACAACTAGATAATTGAAGACTTTTTGAGGACGTGTGGATATCCTGGTCGGCAAGAGAGCAATGAACTCCGGCATGAAAGTCATTTCTCATCACAGGGTTGACAAAACATGAAACATGAGGACTTAAAAAATCTGTATTTTCAGTGTGTAATTAACTGTGGCCTTGTGAGGGCAAACCCTTCGCTAAACCCCAAAGTATTCTACTGTTTACAGTTAAATCGGATAGGAAATGTTAAGACTGTATTAACAATATTTACTCCACAAGAAGTTCATTAATTTTTCACATTTCAGGAAGGAAAGGTTGCCGCATGTGACGAATGTGCCCCCGGTGTGAGCCGTTCTCTTAATTAACCACCAAAGGAAGTCACGACCAAGTCATCCGCTGCTGTGACACACACAAACACACACCCATTATACACCCACACACACAGAAAAAAAGTGTGCAGTCTTTACACACACACACACACACACACACACACAGACAGGATTACACCTGTCTTAACGGATGCCGCCACAGGTTTTCTGCTCCGTCATGACACCTCTGTGTGTTTGGCTCCAACCTCTCATCAGCGTTAATTAAATGCTAATCCTGATTCGTGCGCCCGACATAAGCCTCCACTGAGAGCTTTTTGTCAACACACGAGAGGAATCAATCAACAGCAGCGCTACTGTCGCCTGAATCGACGCCTGCAACTCCATGCAAAGTCGTGTTGACTGGAAAAACAAGGGCACTGCGTCGTGTGTTTGGGTGTGTTTTGTGTAAAGCCGAGTTCACACTACACGACTTTCAAAGTCGTCAGATCGCTGTGCTGTTCACACTACACAACTTGATGTCTTTGATCGGTCTTTAGTCGTCGTGGTTTTCACACTACATGACTGACCCGGCGACAGGGGGTCACACACTACAAGATCTTTCACCAGGGAGGAATCCCCGATGAGGTCTCCAAACTGCGTTTTGTCACAAAAACACGTGAGAAATACACGGTAAATGACACGATACCATACGCAAGACACATTGATGATGTCGTCGTTGGCACGTGTTCACAAAATAGCCTGTTTCCACTGGTTTCTACACTCTTTTTTTATTCCTCTAGGTGCAACAAAAGCTTTGCAAATGCAACACATACTGTAAGTTCCTATTGTTACAGGTAACTCCTTCTCTTTCAGGTTTCCCCTAAACCCGTGTCTCGCGCTCTCATTGGCTGCAGCTCGTGGCCGGAGTCCCCGACAGGTCCAGATATTTAGCATGCTAGATATCTGGGATGTGTCTGCGAGGCATCGGCGAGCATTGATCTTTGCGCAGCTCATACATGACGCTCGATGTGCGAGCGGCGAGCCAACACCGATTTGCCTCTGATTTGGGGCTTTTTCAGGGGAGTTGTGTAGTGTGAACTAGACATAAGAGGCACACACCAGTTTTGGTCCTATGTGACTCAAACTGGGGTTCATAAATAAAGTTGTTTCTGCTCTAGAGGCGATGAGTAGACAGACACTAACCTGGCTTCTCCTTTGCTTGAGTTTGATCTTGATGAGCAGAATGAGGCAAACCAGCGACACAACCACGAAGAAAGCCAGGAAGATGCCCATGTCAAAGTATTCCGTGGGCTGCTGTGGAAAAGGAGGGCAAGAGAAACACAAATTTGTCAAATAATCTTCACATGCAGCTGGTTAAAGAAGTTATTAAAAGCCTGAAAACAGTTGCATTTTTCACTCAGGATATTAGCAGTTAGGTGCTCAGCAGACCAGAGCACTCGATGATGTGACTCATTCGACTTCTCATTATGCAAATAAATAAAAAAAATGGGACCTTCACACATAATTCGGTGGTGTTTTCTAGAGTAAACACATGGTTGATTATTCACGCAGTTCAATCATTTTTCTTCTTCTTGTGTCAATTCATGAGTGTGAGTAATTTACTCAGGTAAGTGCTACATCTCTTATACAAATGAGACCATTCTGCAGAGCGGTGTTTATTTTGTTAAATGAAAACGACATATGTTCGTCAACGACCTTTTTTTTCCATGACTGAGACGATGGTTGAGTAAAGCATACGTTTACATGTTAGGTGGGCGGATTGGTGGATGTGACCGAACCGTGCATCATTAATGAGCGCAGTCAGGAGGACTTGAACTAACTGCAAAGCTGCTTCTTAATCATTCAAACTGTTTTTCCATCAGATAATAAGAGTGAAGGGAGAATGTGATGAGCATTTTTTCCACTACGTTTTGCCATTTACCAAATTAAATAAATCAATCAACCACATAATAGGCAGATTAATTGATGAATTTATGAAAATCGTTAGTTGCAGCCCTACAGCAGAGTTCAAGACGAGAGAAAGAGCAGATTTGATGTCTTTGCTTTTTTCTTGAGCGGTTGGAGACTCGGTGAGAATGGCCAGATTGTTTTATTCTTCATCAGAAAAACGTCTCTTATCGGACAGTCCTTTCTCTCGGGCTTTCATTATGTCAAGTTATTTGACCTCAAAGTGTGCTGGTCCTCTTATCAAATATTCCAAGCAAACAAACAGCTCTTTGAATGGCTGATATTAATCTCTCACAGTGCTGCGAAAAAAGTCCTCGGCCTCGGGGCAGCGGAGAGCAGAGAAGAAAGGAAAAGGGTCACATTTCACAGCTGGAATTTTCGTTTGTCTTCACATCTAAAAACTTCTCAGCGCCGTTTGGTGCGTGGGCCTCACAAACATGTTCACCTCTTCCTCATGTTCCTCACATGTGCCTTAGATTAGTCTCTCACACACACACACACACACACACACACACATGCACGTCATCTACACTGAGTGTGGTTTTGGGTTTTGGCATGTGCGCTTACCCTCGGTGGTCTGTGTTGTATCCGAGCACGAGCCACTTTCTGCTTGTTGACGATGTTCATCAACTTAACGGCGTCATTGCCCTTCACGTAAACCACCGGCCGCTTCAGAGGATCCTCGGCGACCTGGTTGAGCTGAAAAGAGGAGAGAAAAAACGACATCAAACACAGATGTACTAACACAAGAGCTGTCAATCGATTACAATATTTAATCGCATGATTGTCCATAGTTAATTGTGGTTAATCACACATTTTTTATCTGTTCAAATGTAGTATTTAATACTCTTATCAACATGGGAGTGGGCAAATATGCTGCTTTATACAAACGTATGTATATATCTATTATTGGAAATCAATTAACAACACAAAACAATGACAAATGTAGTTCAGAAACCCTCACAGGTACTGCATTTAGCATAAACGTGCTCAAATCATAACATGGCAAACTCAAGCCCAACCTGCAACAACAGCTGTCAGTGTGCATGTGATTATCATAAAGTGGGCATGTCTGTAAAGGGGACTCGTGGGTACCCATAGAACCCATTTTCATTCACATATCTTGAGGTCAGAGGTCAAGGGACCCCTTTGAAAATGGCCATGCCAGTTTTTACTCGCCAAAATGTAGTGCAATATTTGGACCTCCTTCTAGATACGCTAGTATGACTTGGTTGGTACCAATGGATTCATTAGGTTTTATAGTTTCATATGATGCCAGTATCATCACTCTAACTTTAAATCTGAGCCTGCTACAAAAATAAATGCAAGTTGCGTTAATGTGTTAAAGAAACAAGTGACGTTAAACGAATTTGCGTTAACACGTTATAGCGTTAACTTTGTGAGCCCTAATAGTTCTGAATATGATATTCCATTTCTGCTAATAGATAACCCCAAATGCTACACACTGGCCCTTTAATTATTCAAATGTAACACAAAAAAGGAAAACATGGATGTTGTCTTTGCTTTATAAACAAAAGGTGTCAAGGGTAACAACAAAAGGAAACAAGAAAAGGCACTCAGAGGTCTGAGAATAATAAAAAGTCTTTAATATTGCATAACACCAACGTGTTGTGGCTGAAAGCCTCCATCGGGGTATGAAAAACGGAACACTTTTAACCAAAACGTGATGGTGTCAACCATGCAATATTAAAGGCGTTTAATTAGACACAGCGCTGTGAGTTTCATCCTTTATTCAAATGGAACAATCTGAAAATCACTCCGTGGTTGAACCGCTCACAAGCTGATTGACAAATGCAGCGCGTGGTGAGGCGTCACAAGCAGACATGGCTTCATTTTCAGGGGACATTCAGCGAAAAAAGTTTGGGAACCACTGCCCTAATGCATGTGTGACTGTGTGAACGCAGTGTAAAAGGCATGAAGAAAATGACCTCGAGGCTCAAGACATGGAAACTGTGGTCGCAGTTTGCCAGAGGGAGCCGGGGGAAACAGTCAATGAAGAGTATGCTCTGGCTTTTGAGTCAGTTGACATACTCCCTCTACTCCTCCTCTGCCTCTCTGTTCTCCCCTCTCGTCTGCTGGTTGGAATCTGTAATTTGAAAAGCCCAAGGGAAATACCGAGGATATTCGCATTTCTATTTCTTCCGCTGCCGTCATGTTCTCCAGTGAAATACTGTATGTTCTGGTTTAAAAAGTATAGGCTGTGAAACTTTTGATCTCTGGCTTGAATTTAGTGCGTTGTTGCCGCTTTGAGAAATGACTCCACTGACAAACAATATACCATTAAAAGCACACCTTTAAAGAAAAAGAGTGTCTTACTATTTAAAGAAACTTTTCCGCAAACAAGTGTTTCAGCCACAATCAGCACTTCTTGGCCTCACATAAAGAATCAATTGAGACAAGAAGGAGTACATAACTTTATAAAGCTCCTCTCCTAATTTCAGCCCCGGGACTTTTAATTCTCTCTAAGCTCGTCCTCCCTGCCCCTCGGCCTTGTGGGTCCTGTCTCTGCTGATCGGGCCGCTCTGACTGGAAAAGCCTCTCGGGGGAATTTAACACAGCCGCCCAGCGCTGCCTTTCATGTGGTCTCGGCGCAATCCCTTTTATCTCTCAGCTACGAGCTTTACGACCCAGCGGCAGAGAAGAGGAGAAGAGGAGAAGAGGAGAAGAGGAGAAGAGGAGGGAGGGAATTTTTTTTTTTTTTTTTTTTTAAAAGCCTGCAAGTCCAGACCTGGCGTGGTGAGGATGAATACCACAGGAGAATTCTTGCGACAAAAGGCGCTCAGAGGAGCAATTTGTGTATTATAACAGCAAAGAAACAAGAGCAAGAAGAAGGAATGTGAGCGTCTGGATGTGTGTGACAAGAAATTCTCCCACAAATGTGCTCCTCAAAAGACAGATCCATAGTCTCGGGGGGATGAGGTAATGTGTGCTACCTGTGCAATTATGAGCTCAACAAGAGTTCGGTCATGGTCTAGTGCAGGGGTGCCCAATACGTCGATCGCGATCTACCGGTCGATCGCAAAGGTAGTGTGGGTAGATCGCATGGCATTTAAAAAAAAAAAAAATTTTTTTTTTTTTTAAAATAGACGTCAGCCAACAAATTGCAACACTGTTTCACCTGAACTCATCTGGAGTGGAGGATGAGATTTTGACACTACAAGCTGACATTCAGCTTCAGTCCAGGGCTCATGGACAGTTCTGGAACTTCCTCACAGAGGAAAAGTACCTCAACATGAGGAAATGTGCTACCTCCTTGACTGCATTATTCGGCTCCACTTATTTATGCGAGTCAGCCTTTTCCCACATGAAGATTATTAAGTCCAAATACCGTTCCACCTTGACTGATGATCATTTGGAAGTGTGCTTGAGGCTGGCTATCAGCAGCTATTGTCCGGACTATGCATCCCTGGCTGATTCCATTCAGTGCAAGTCATCAGAGTAAGGTAATGACAAAACATGTACAGAGTTATATTGTACAATATGGGTTCATGCAGTTATGCAAGGTACACCAACATATATTGTACATATAAAGAATACTCAATATATTTATAAATAAATATATGTTTTGCATTTTTATAGTAGGTAGATCATTTTGACTTGGTCATTTTATAAGTAGCTCGCATGCTGAAAAAGTGTGTGCACCCCTGGCTCTAGTGAAAGCTGAAGCTGGATATCCATTTACAGTCCCTGTCAGAGCGCAGTGCACTCCTCCAAACACAAGTTAGAGAAGCTCAAAAGGGCCCAGAGCGCTGCTGATCCAACATGCTTTTGAACCGAACTAAAGATAGAAAGATCATTGTTTGTACAAACAGCACGCACACACACACATACACACACACACACACACACACGCACACGCACACGCACACTGCCAGTCAGAAGGGCAGGGCATGCCGCTGAGCTTTCTTACGCGGTGAAAAGCGGAGCGTCTTTTCACAGACAGACCGTTTCAGCGTTGTTGAAACGTGACTGTGTGTGTGTGTGTGTGTGAACGCCTGGGTGACTCTAGGTGTGTACCAACCTGGTCGATGGCATCCGGATTCTCCGACACATCAAAGATGACGGCCGTGGCTCCCCGCTGCACTGCTCTCTTTGCCTACAAAAACACAGAACAAAAAAAAGGGAATCATTAGATATATTCAACAACAAACAAAAAAAAAAAAAGCCAGGGAATGTATGATCACAACGTGAAGTTTTCACATTCAAACTGAGCCCACTAGAGGGAGTTCTCAGCCTGAGTGTAGCATGCAGATCATCTGGAATGAGCAAATGAGAGAGAAAAAGAGACCCAAACAGACAGTAAAACAAGCCATTGGTGACATTTGCTAGGACGCACATGTGGTCTATGTCTCCATGATGTCAATCTGTGTAAATCTGCATCGCATTACGCTAATAAGCATGACAGAAACTAAAAACAGTTGCATCCCTGTGTCGAGTACTTAACGCATGCTTGGCTCCAATGTGATGCAGCTCTGCACGAGACGGAGCCGCGTTTGAATTGAATTGTGCTGTGCGCGCGCTCAGGAAAGTTTGGAATAAAGTTATCAAGGATTTTGCAGCTGCTCCAAAATTGCGAGCTTCTTTCATCTGAGAGCAGGGAAAGTCGCAGCACAGAGGTCTTTTTTTGAAGACTTCTGCTAAAGGCAAAAGAGAAAGGAAATGCTTGGATCTGCAGAACCCCAAGTATCTCCTCGCAGAATCCAAATTGGCTTCCCCCCCTCGTACTGGAAAAAAACTTTACTTTATCTTAACTGCTGCTTTCCCCTACAACCCGTCCTCACCCCGCTTGATTCACGGCGCCCTATTTAGACAACGTTTTGATGTCTGCACTACATGATCTAAAATAGCGTGGCTGGGATCATATCCTGGTATTATCAAGTGCCCTTGGGCTCCTGCCAGCGCTCTTCATAACTGGAGGGAAGAGGAGGAGGGAGGATGGGGGTGAAGATCAAAGCGACAATGTAGTCGCTGTGACTCTGCTGCCGAGTGGCTGGAGAGTGTCATCGCTCCAGTCAGCGGGCACTTACAGAGGACACAGAGAGAGGGGGGGGAGACGGGGACATCGTGTTGATTTCTGAGGTAACAACACTCAACAATGGGATGTTGAGCAAGTTTTTTTTCACACTTGTTAAAGGGCGGGTCTGTATTTGTGAGTTTTTTATATCATTCTGTAGCTTCACAGTGGTGATCCTTATGTATTCATATCAGAACATTCAAATTGTGGTCAAAGTGTGTATGTTGTTGCATCAAAATGCTATTTCCCCCAACCTGACGTAGGTTTCTGCATGATGACGCTGCTACATGTACAGTATGTATGCATCCTTATAGTCAGTGTATTCATGTTACATGTAGTAACTTAGATGACGGTTGGCGTGCTCCCAGTTTGGAGAAGCAAGACAGGAGTACTGGCACGGAAGCTAAGCAATGCACTGCTGTGCGGACGCCACGTTCTTTCGGATCCGAACGTCACACAATGACACAAACAAACTAACTGATGGATGCAGCGATAGATCAGCAACTCCTTGTTCTGCGAGGTTAAATGACTCTTAAGACTGTAATGACTAAAATGACTGTTTTTGTGAATGGAGTCTGGTCTGGGACGGCGATACAACGGCTTCAGTTCCCCGTCGGAAAGGGCTGTCTGGCGGCGAGGTGAAGCGGTGAAAAATATTCTAAATATAGCGTACACTTTAACTGAAACTGATTTTTTTTTAGGTGGCTAAAATAGGTTTTTCTGCTGCTCCCGTCCACAGCCGCTTTACCTCGCCGTCTGACAGCCCGTTCCGACAGTAACTGAAGCCGTTATATCGCGGTCTTCAAGACCAGACCAGACTCAATTCACAAAACAGTCATTTTACCTCGCAGAACACGGGAGTATACATACAACCCTACTGGCCACCTCCAGTCCTGTGAGCTCAAAGTGAGGTCTTGTTTTGACTGACCAACACTTTCCAAACCATAAAGATATGAAAAACAAGAAACGTTTGCGATATATACTTTGAAAAAATACCTTATCTAAATAGTTATCAGTTACCCTTTCAGCACTACTTGTACCCACTATTCCTCTTTAGTGAAGCAGTTTCTTTGGGCACGATTTTAAAGACTGTTGTAAGACCTGACGTATTAAATAATTACGTTTTATTTTGAAGTTTCAGCAGCTGATTCTGCCACTTTTTTACAGCTCTGTTTAGTTGTTTCTTGCTGCTATAAACCAAAGCATCATCCGATCTCATATGTTCCAGTTTAGTAACTGTAATTGCGACATTATGTTAGATTTCCTTTTCCACAGGGTTGCAGCATTACTCCCTGTGTGCACTATGAGTCTTTAGAAAGAAAGAGGTTAATGATTAAATAAAGCTGCCCAAGAAGTAGCATGTGTAGCTGAAGTAATCCACACAACGTCTCCACTCAGCACACACTGCAGCCTTCCATTGTTTAAAGAGGTTGTTTTTCCCTCCGAAGTATTTGCATTCTCCAGGCCTGTCAATAACACAGTCACTAACACAGTCAATACTGACACTAAATATAGAATGGGTTTGATTTTTTTTTTTTTAACTAGCAACACACATGTGTGGGTCTTCTTCTTCTGCAGGTACCTTCGGTGGGCCTGCCGCAGCGTGGACAAGTCACAGCAGGAGGGAAACAGAAGCAAACTAACAAAAGGCCTTTGATATAAGAGGGTGGCAAATGTACCACACAACTTTAAAACCAGCTTCAGGAAACCGTAAACACATCACGGCTCTGAAGTGTGCGCGCTACGTCTCAATTAGATTTCCCCTCGGTTTAATCCACAGACAAAATGTTTATGAATCTGACTTTCATAGCTCATTAAAGACTAATTAACCCTGCAAACTGATTCGATCTTTCCCAGCAGCGTATGAAAGCCTTGTCAAACACCGAGACATTATACACGGCGACGCGCTATAAATACAAGCTCCTTCCAACTTTTCTCTCTTTTCGTCCTGCCTCCTTTACATAAACTAACATCGCTCTTTTCTTTCTTCTTCCACTTTTGTACTTGGAAAGTTCAAAAGCGAGCGGAGCGAAATCTCGCTCGGCTTTTCCCTCTCACCCAGTTTTTCTCTCACTGCCAGGCTCCAGCCCCCATTTAATTCAGCACAAGTCTGCTCCTTTGATGTTAGCTCTCCCAGTTAATAATTAATAGCTCTTGGTAAGACGCTTTGAGAAGAAAGAGATCTCCCTCCTAAAGAATCTCCACTCGGGCAGGCCTGCGCTGCAGTGCAGGGACTTGCCTGACGACAACAAAAATGCACCCAGAGGCAAACTGGCTCTCTTAAAGAACATGACACATCTCCTTCCCAACCCCATAAAAAAACTACAACCTCGGACACCAAAGGAAAGATCTCGCTTTGTGACTGCTGTAATAGAATGCTTTTTCTTCTTGAGACTTTCTCATGCTGCTTAAGACTAAACACTTCAGAGAGGAAATACTGTTTACTTCTCTGACTCAAACTGGCTATGAAATGCCAAGTGGCAGAGCTCCTCTGTAGGGAGGTATTGGGCAAACATTTTCAGACAGGATTGAGTCTTCGGCGCTTGAAACGTGAGCTTTCATTCGTACCAGTTTCACTGAGATCGAACAGGGTTCTCAAAAGCGTCTGTTCATTAAGCTTATCGGGGTGAAGTCGATGCGAGATGACATTTTCATCTTCTCATTCACGATTAAAGATGAGATCGGATGATATATCATTTTTAGGAATCCAATATTTCAAGGACGAATGCAGCGATAAAGTAGCAACTCAGAACTTATAAAGAAAAATAAAATGTTCCTTTTTCAGCCATCAGAGTGCAAAGAAGAGTTTGACATGTAGGCTAGAAGTTTATAAGATTTGAGCTTTATGCAGTACACCTGTAAGGTAAGACGGAGTCATTGTCTTGTCTCAAGTCTTTGCACTCAAGTCCCAAGTCAGACATGCAAGTCCCAGTAATATTTGCTGAGATAATTTGCTGATAATACTTTGGTTCTTTTTAGGGCGGTCAATCAATTCAAATAGTTAATCGTGATTAATCGCAAATTAATCACACATGGAAATCAATAAACAACTCCAAACAATGACAACTATTGTCCAGAAACCCTCACAGGTACTGCATTTAGCATAATAAATATGCTCAAATCATAACATGGCAAACTGCAGCCCAACAGGCAACAACAGCTGTCAGTGTGTAAGTGTGCTGACTTGACTATGACTTGCCCCAAACTGCATGTGATTATCATAAAGTGGGCATGTCTGTAAAGGGGAGACTCGTGGGTACCCATAGAACCCATTTTCATTCACATATCTGGAGGTCAGAGGTCAAGGGACCCCTTTGAAAATGGCAATGCCAGTTTATTCTCGTCAAAACTTAGCGTAAGTTTAGAGCATTATTTAGCCTCCTTCAATATAAGCTACTATGAAATGGTTAGGTTAGGTTTTCTCGTTTCATATGATTCCAGTATCTTCACTCTAGCTTTGAAACTGAGAACGCTACAACCAAAAATCGTAAATTGTGTTAATGCGTTTAAGAAATTAGTGGCGTTAAAACAAATTTGCGTTAGACCGCCCTACTTCTTTTACTTAAGTGAGATTCTAAATGCAGGATTTATACTCTCGAGTACTTTTTCAGGCTTTTATTGGTACTTTTAATTATAGTAATAGAAGTACTTCTTCCACCACCGCTGGACACAAATAGGAAGAAGACCGTAAATCAAGAACTACAAATTCTACAAAAAGTGCAATAATAATATTCTTCTCATAGCTGAAACATCCCCATGCGTTGTGTTTGATTAGTAGTCCATGTTCAAAAAACAGAGGAAATTGTCATTGTTCAGCCATTAACATAACTTTATATAACATTCCTGTAACAATAAATCAAGGTGCAATCTTTGAGTCAAAGAGGAGGAGCGGATGAACAGGAAGAAGGAAAGTAATCGATTGTCTCCTCTGCTCATATTTTTCTCAAAGCTGAAACATGATCTCTGGTCCCCGACATGAGTGCTTGATCAGTCATCCATGCTCAAAAATCAGCTAAACTCTCAACCTTTACTGCGCGCTGGGGATTGTGTTTCACAGGTACTTCACAATACTGCTGGCTAAACAAACTTCCCGCTGGCTCGGAGGCATGAGAATTAGGGTACAATCTTCCCCGAGTGAGCAAAAAAACCGCAGCAGAAAGTACTGAGAGAAGCCAGTCTAGACACAGAGGAAAATGAAAGCTATGTTTAGCATCCCTAAGTAAGCCTGCCAGCTTGTAAGATCTGAGGGAGAGAAATTCTCACTCGTCTGGAAGGAGGACTTTTCTCAGCGTATAGCGCTCTACTTCATCATTCACATCATGGACCGAAGATTCTCATATGAACACACCACCGGCACATGCAGCTACAAAACAATGCATAATGTAAATACGTGCACACGTTCATAAATATGCATGGGAAACGGTGCATACATGCACACCTGGATTACACCTGCAACATCTGGCTCTCGCACTAGTTCCTCCAACACATCCTTCTTCCTTTCCTACTTTCTTCTCCTCTGCTTCCCTCCTTTTTCTTTCCTCCTCCTCTTCATGCTTTCCTTTCCCTCTCTCTCTCTCTCTCTCTCTCTCCGCACTGCTATAATTAAGGCAATTAAGTCTTCAGAAGACTCTCCACTGCTATTATGCTGTAATTTCATGTTGCCTCCTGGCTTTACGGTTTATTAAAAGATAAAGGCATACTTTTCTCCCATGGATTTTCTTATATGTGGTCGCCCCCTTTTTTTTTTTTTCTTCCCTCCTTCCCCGCTCCCTCTCAGAGCCGGCATGTGTGCCAAGACATTATTTACATTCAACTAAAATAAAATCAACGTTTTCAACGTGGCTGTGCGTCATCTGATTGGAAGCTTGTGCAGCCCCGGAGAGAGAAATGAAAAGTATACGTTTGAAGCACCTCTTCCTCGTTTATTCTCCCGTACATACTGTACTGTTGCCCATGAAGTCATCTGTGTTATCTTGACATTTTCATTATTCATTTCACGAAGCACATTACTCACCATCTTCCTGATCCCCTACTGTTTGATGTTAACACTTCGCTGGCAGACTGTTAATCTGTCATCACATTTTATTCTGTTTACAGATACTTGACATAATCGTATTGGCTGTGTGACTTATAATCAACTGGTTTGACACCCTATGCGTGCTGGATCTGCTACCTGCTGCGTCACGACAACTTGTTCCCACATAAACACAATCCTGGAACCATTTCCAACGTGAACTCAGGTAACCTTGTGGAGCTTAATCCTGCAAATAACTTCTTTTCACGAATCCCCTTCCGCTCATATTTAAGGTTTTGACTCACAACCAAGACATTCAACTCCTACATTGCAGATTAAAAAGAGGTAAAGATAAGTAAAAACATTCTCTTCTGAAGGTGTGTTCCTCTGAGTTTTAAACAAGTCATTGTTCAATTTCTCCCTCCACCTTCCAAAACTTTTGAACTCTCCCATATTCCTGTTTAATATTCATTTGAATGCTGTTAAGCCCCCGGCTGGAGCACTTTACACAAGTCCAGGGACGTCTGAGGCACCATTTCTCGAGCTGCATAAAACATGTTTACGAAGCACATAAAAATCCACTTGTGTGTCGCACCGGCGGAGGACGGGGGGGGGGCGGCCAGCCTCCTCGAGCTCCTCTCTGTTTCGGCCGCCGTCGTATAAACGGACAGTTTACCGAACGTAAACACACGGGGGAAAGAATCACTTGAAGCTCTCAGGGAGCTCAGTGAATGCCATTAATATCAAACTGCAGATGAGAGGTTGGGTCAGGGAGTGAATGCAGACCTGTTTATCGAGTTCAGTTTTAAGAGATAAAATGTGTTCAATGAGGTGATCATCTTTAGGTTGAAGCTGCATTCATTGATTTTTGACCGCTAGTTGGCAGAAAATCATCAAAACATGCTCACAGATGCACAGCCACCGCAAATCACAGGCTTATAAACTAGGGATGTCACGAGAACCGATGCTTCGGTACCATGTCAAAGCCAAAATCCTGAAAACGTGACAGTACTCCTTTTTCTACATTACTGCAGGTGCCCCAGGTATCGAGGATCAGGGCTCGAAGAGGAGAGTTAGTAACGTTAGCTGTTAGCAGCCATCGGGCAGCACAGTACTGCTTGACTTAATAACGGAGCTAACTGCTAAAGTACGAAAGTTACAATATGATGTGTTCAAGCTCCATTCAGTAATGAGTAAAATGAGTAACGTTATCATGATGATCAGGGCTCAACAATAAGGATTGCCTGCTTGCCCGGGCAAGTAAATCTCTCGTCCGATCGGGCAAGTGAGTTGTAAAAAATAATTAAAACACATAGTAGTTTCCGGAGCTGATGATGGAGGTAACTAAGGAGTGAGCCATCACGTTTCCTTCTCATCTCTGTTGAGAGTTTCACATGCACAGTACCAATCAGGCACTCGCGAGAAAATGACGGCAGGTAAAGACAAAGCCTATGAGCTGAAGCGCAAGCGAGCATTTCAATTATCCTGGAAACAGGCGTTTAGTTGGGTGGCGTTAGAGAAATTAGGTGAAACTTCAGATTATTTTACTTAAATAATGATTAAACACGACAATTAATTTGGTCTTTATAACCGCTAATAAATAAAACAATTTATATGGGGCCAAGTAAAACAAATTTGACTTCAGGCAAGTAGATTTCAGACACCTTTTGTCAACTGTCCTTGCAACATGTTGTGAATGAAAATGGTGCATAAAGCGTGAGCCACAGGCCGTCAACCTGTTGTGAAGTAGGAAGCACAAAGAATACAAACATGCACATTTAAGGCTTCTCTTTCATACTGCAGAGTGCAGACAGGGCTGGGTATCGAACCTCAACACTTTTTCAAAAATAAGTTGCCATTGAATGATGAGATGGACCCGGAAAAATGTTGCCAATTTTAGGCTTTTTTATTTAGGCAAGATTGACATATAGGTTAGGTTAGGTTAGGTTAGGTTTTGGCACAGTGTCTCAATATGGAGACACAGAGGGGTTTGTGGGTAAACTGCATGCCAGCCCAGGAAGACAGAGACAGAGCGAAAGAGAGAGAGAGAGAGAGAGGGAGGGAGATTTGGGGCGGATGTAATGACCTCACTATCAGACAAAGACAAGGCCCGCCCCAGGTACACTGATCCCCGACCCTGCCTCTGTGCTGTACATCATGTACATGACCAGCCAGCGCGCACAAACACACACACACTTATATAGTGCGTAATGACTATCTGCTCCACTGTGTCGCCATCCCCGAGGGAAAATCAGTTCCCATGGGTGATGTATCTTCTTTCCACCGGTTTAAATCCCCAAATGGGAGACAGAGTTGTGGAACAAACACAGAAAAAGACGAGACGCCCATAACTCTAGTCCCCTTTGAATCTATTCCCTTTAATAAGAGGGAGATGTTTTTCACCAAGAGGCCTTTCTGGATTGGTGTGAAAAGCCTCTTTTAAAAAAAGGTGCTAATGTCAGCTTTGGAGGAAAAACCAGAGCTCTCTCTGGGGGACAAAAACAACAGATCAGAGAGGGAGCCTGAGGTTTTCCACAAGGATGCTTCTACCATCAACCAGCTCCAAGTCGACGTCTCTTTAAAGCTAAAAATCTCTCAATCTCTCCATGTGTGTCTGACAAATCTGCCTTCTTTTCCTCCAACCAGTAACCACCACGACTCCCCCCACCTCCAATTCTGTCTCTGCCTCAGCGCACAATGTGGGGTGGCCATTCACCCACCATTGCATAACCAGAATTATACAAGAGAATTGTGCTATCAAATGTGTGTGTGTGTGTGTGTGTGTGTGTGTGTGTGTGTGAGGGGGCACCTCGGAGGGGGCCCGCCAGTGGACCTTGGCAAAGAGCCGGCCCCATTAAAGAGTCGAGAGAGAGAGAGTGAGTGAGGTGTACTGGGGAGCACTCCCTCATCATAAGACCCATACATAGGGTCTCTCCTTCATACGCACTTTTATCCACTTCCTGTTCTGTACCAAATCCTGACCCTGATATTTACTGCCAACTTGTAAAAAAATACAGAAAGTGCTTAAACTGCAAATGTGTCCTCAGCACAGAGTATTGAAAACTGCCAAGTACCGAGAGTTGCCATTGAATTCCTGCTTACGTTCATACTCTTCTTTACTTATTCTTTAATGAGATTGTTACGGATTTAATTCATATTTTTTTTGCCAATTTTAGTCTGTATTTCCTTCTGATATATCTTCATACAACGGTTCTTATGATATCTTACGAAAGGTTATTTCTAATTTTTCGTGCGTTTTCCTACGAATGTCCAGCAACACGTGTCAATATCCGCTCGTTATATGTTACATAGTCTTTTCAAAATAAACTTCCGTCTTTACAGGATACAACTTGGTTAGGTTTAGGCAACAAAACTATTTAAGTTTAGGAAAAGATTGTTTTTATTTATGTTTTATTTCCAAACATGATATTTACGGTATTCGTACTAAAACTATGGTATCGGTATTAACTCCGGAATAAAAGAATTTCAAACCAGCCCAAAACTATTTGCATGTTGTTTGAGAGGAAACATTGAGAAGAGGAAGAAAAGCAATGATAAGGTGAAAAAATGCATGCCAAATGTTGTTGCGGTCTACTACCTGTGATTGCAGTCCTTGCTTTTTATCTTTAAAAGGTACGTCTAAATGATGTGTAACTTGAGTCTATTTTCGAAAGGTTTTGGGGAGTGACAGACTGAGTCCTCTAACTAACAAAATGAATTATACTTTCTGAAATGAAAGGCAAAAGCACCTACTATTGGAGGTGGATGAACACTATAAAACAGTTTTTGTTACAAAAAACAAACAGTTTTGGGAGAAAGCCTTCATCGAGGTTATATAACAAAGAGATAATTCTGAAATATTAATTTTTCTGAGGAAACACTTATTTTTTTATGAACCAACAGACCAGTTTTAGAACTTTTGTTGGTCCTTTCAACCTTCCTTTCCTTTTCCAGTGCATGTATTTTGAAGATAAAATGACAGCGGCTCTTTCTCATGTGTGTTGTGAAGATATGATGAGTTAATTACATGATGGCTGAAGCTCTGAACTCAAAGCTCTTGTGAAATTTAAACATCTTTCTTTCTAAATATACACGTTTGTCTTGCTTGTTGTGCACCACATGCAGCATTTCCTGTCTCTCTCGCCGGTCTGATGTCTTGTGGCGTCAGACACGCACGCTTCCACAAACACGTACACAGACGCAAACGCGTTGACTCAGACCGCCGCTAATGAAGAAGCCTTTTAGTTTTCTCTCCTCTCCCTTCTCCGCTGCCCACCGCTCTGCCCTGGGCTGGGGCCGGAGGAATGGACAACCGCTAATTAAATTTCCTCCACTTTTCCTCTCCGTCCCTCCCATGTTGTTTTCTTACCGGTTTTGGGCTCGGGCCCTTTGTGATTCACAGGAAAATAAACAAGCTTTCCGGCCAGGGACAAGAATACTACTTTTTAAGTGCCTCTTCTCAACTAGTGTTTGGATGGAAGTGACGGGAAGTCTCGGCTAGAAATGATTAGTGATAACCTGTTATTTTTATCTGGCGTAAAACACTAATATTAATTAATTAGATTATCCGTAGTGATTAGTTCAACTGTCAGTCAAAAAGCCCTTCATGTTCTCTCTGTGAATCCGTTTCAGCATGATTTTTTGATATATATATGAAGGACATAACTTGTAATAAGAAGAAAAATCTGAAATTTTCATATAAGATATATTTTTTTATTATCACTTCTCAGCTCTCAAAGGAACACCCGAAGGTGGAAGAAACTTTTTCGTGCTATTGAAAATTCAGAATTACCATATTTTTCATGAGATGAGAGCTGTCAGCGTTGGGAGAAAGTAAAGACAAGCGAAACACTCGATTTACGCCTGCTGCAAGTCTCCTGGCACAAAACACATTAAATGTTGTTCTTCAACTTTCGAGGATATACTGAAAACAGTAGGTCAGACGAGTTTAAGGGATGTGGGGCGGTTTGAGGCTGTGTTATTTTGAATCATACTCTATGCTTTATGTATGAGTTCCTGTTTTTTCCCTCTGTGGCTTTAATGTGACGTACAGCAGCAACAGCAGCTTAAGTCCTCCGTCTGTGTCTACACGTGAAGAAGTGAAAGTCAATTGTCCGAGCGCTTTGCATCCATTCCCGTGTCCAGCACTGCTTCCTGTTTACACCGGCACGCGCATGCCCAGTGTCGTGAATGGACGTGGTAATATGGATGGAGATTAATTCTGTAACGGCCCTAAAACGCTCGATGTGGATGGAGATTGTTGTTGTTTTAAAACAAAAACGTATTAGTGTGTAGCCTCAAACGTACAGGTGCACCTGCCATTGACAGCTGACGTAAATTCTTAGCTTCGTGAAAGTTGATTTACATTACTATACCTTCAGTAACTTTAACAACAAAGTATTACATTTAATGGTTAACTGACATTTCTGAATGTGACATTAACTACTACAAAATAAAACAGCAACACAGCAGTATTTCCTTTCCTTTACCCAGGATGCCTCCGTGTGAACACGCACTATAATCCAAAATGTAGTCGGCCACTTCTCTCCTTCCCTTAATTCGTCTGCAGTCAGACGGTTTTCCTCTAATCTCTCTCTGCCTTGAAGCTGCTTTAGGAGACCATGTCCCTGCTTGCATGAAAGAGAAGTTGTTGCTGTTGTTGCCTCTCTCTCTCTCTCTCTCTTGTAATACTCTATCCTGCTGCTGGTGGAGGGGGTGTTGCTGCTGCTGCCTGCTGTCTTCTTTCCCTGGGCAAACAAGGCAGAGCAGGTCAGGACTCGGCCCTTTAACCCCCATTTTACCTCCTCTCTCGCTGTACCTCTCGCCTCCCGCTGCCAGCAGAGGAGACCGAGTTCACCTCTGGTTGTTTATTTCATTTCAGCAGATAAACATGTAAAAGGAAGTGCTGGAGAAGAAGCTGACTGGGTCCATCATGTATTTGAAAGGGAGGAGGAACTGTTTTTGCCTTTTGATGATGGAATGTGGAGCAAAAGTAGTGGTCAAAGAAAAGGTATATACTGCATTAACAGAGGTTAGATTTAGCAACGCACTCTTGTGAGACTCACAGTGGAGAGATTTAAAAAAAGGATTCAAATCGATGCAGCAGAACCAAAGATATTGTCTTTTTTTATTCCATGCATTCTTCTTCCTTGTCAAAACCTGGCGCCTACATTACCCACAATGCAACCCGACCGTCGAAAGTTCAGTCAGAGATTTGGGTGTGTTGTGCTAGTAGCTGCTAATGTAGCCTCGAGTTGCTATCTTCAATCAGAGATGAGGAGCTGGCTGCAGATTTCCTTCGTTTTCAAACCTGTAGTCTTCAACCCCAACTGACGCAAACCGACACTTCCCCTTTAAGTAATCAATGCTTCCAAACCTTAAAACACAAGACTAAGGAGTCACGAGATGGTTGAAAGGGCAGGAAAGCAGAATAAAACCCATACCGTAGGCCTACTTCTTCATCACAAAATCAGACTTGTTTGTTCAGGCTTTCTTCTTACATTTGCTTTTTTCCCCTCATGACTAGATTTGACGTCTGCAGGCCTCTAAAAGTATTCAAATAAAACACTCCCTGAAGGAACAATCACATATTTTGTAGGCTGAACTGGTCACAAAACTGGCCCAAAAGGCAGGAAACCATTGAACTACAGAATGATGAACTGCTGGCTGAGTCTATCTCTTCACCAAACATAACAAGCACCTTTTCCTTCTGTTGTGTCCCAATAAAGATTAAGATCAAAGCAGGAAATGTCCATGGATGTAAATAGGATTTGAACAAAGCATGGCAGCAGGATGGTGCAATAATCAGGTGTGTTTACCTCATTGGTCTGCGACTCCAATATAACACCTCATTGTTGTCTTATCTCAGCAGTATCTTTGTCATCAGAAATGATACACCTACTACCATACAGTCTACCACCACATCCAGGGGTCACGAGGTAGAGCCCTTATTTTACTACATTTTGAGGGAAATAATGTACCTTTTACTTCCCTACATTTATCCAAAAGTCAGTTATTTTGCAGATTAAGATTTTTCAAACAAACACATTTAAACCAGGGATGTCAATCGATTAAAATATTTAGTCACGATTAATCGGAAACTAATCACACATTCTTTATCTGTTCAAAATGTACTTTAAAGGGAGATTTGTCAAGTATTTAATACTCTTATCAACATGGGAGTGGACAAATATGCTTTCTTTATGCAAATGTATGTATATATTTATTATTGGAAATCAATTAACAACACAAAACAATGACAGATATTGTCCAGAAACCCTCACAGGTACTGCATTTAGCATAAACAATATGCTCAAATCATAACATGGCAAACTCAAGCCCAACAGGCAACAACAGCTGTCAGTGTGTCAGTGTGCTGACTTGACTATGACTTGCCCCAAACTGCATGTGATTATCATAAAGTGGGCATGTCTGTAAAGGGGAGACTCGTGGGTACCCATAGAACCCATTTACATTCACATATCTTGAGGTCAGAGGTCAAGGGACCCCTTTGAAAATGGCCATGCCAGTTTTTCCTCGCCAAAATTTAGCTGAGGTTTGGAGCGTTATTTCGCCTCCTTTGCAACAAGCTAGTATGACATGGTTGGTACCAATGCATTCCTTAGGGTTTGTAGTTTCATATGATGCCAGTATCTTCTCTCTAGCTTTAGAACCGCTACGACCTAAGTTGCGTTAATGTGTAAAAAGAAATTAGTGGCGTTAAAACGAATCTGCGTTAACGCGATACCACGTTAACTTTAACAGCCCTAATTAAAACAATTTCTAATGTAAAGAATTATAAACTTCTTTTTAAGTAACAACCAGAGACACGGTCATCCAGATGTCTCCTTACATTTTATCGTTTTATTGGTCTCCAATAATGTCTCTCCCGGGTTCTGCCAGGTGCATTCCCGTCCTCCACCCCCTCCCTATCTCCATGTTTCTCTTTTCTCTTCTTCCATTACCTCACTGTCTCAGAGCATGGGCAGCTCCAGTGTCGCCCTCATACACCCACACGCCACTTCTTCCCCATCTCCTTGTGCTGGGCACAACCTCGCCTTGCTGGCAGAGCATAAAAGAAAGTTCAAACCACAAGAGCAGGATGACATTTTCACCCCCGCTAACCCTCCAGTAGAGGAATCATCTGTAGTGGGAAGAGGCATCCGATTAGCCGTGTGGGGACCAGGGGGCTCCAGTTTCCAGCTTCCGTGCCAGGCCGTGGGCCCGAGCCTTAAAGACAACATGGCCCTGACATACGCGGCGGGGCGCGGGACACGAGGATCCTCATGCACACAAGCACATTCCCCTACAAAGCAACAGGCTTAGACGGAGATGAAGAGAGAAAAGACGGGGCTTTGGTTGACGTGGGTGGATGTCTGGTGCTATCTTTTCTAAGATTTACTTTTTCCACGGCTCATCGTTTGATCCAGCGCCGCCCCGTCTTTTCTGGGCACAGTTTGACAGACGGGAGAGCTTTAGTCGTGGCTGGGGTCCGACTTTCAAATAACAATTGTGATTAAGAACGAGAATGTAAGGGAGGGGCAAAAATAAAAAGAGAAACAGCTCAACAACTTTCCTCTCATTTCCCCCTCCTCTCTTCTTCTCTATTTTCTTCCCTCACCCTCTCTCTCTCTCTCTCTCTCTCTCTCTCTCTCTCTCTCTCTCTCTCTCTCTCTCTCTCTCTCTCTCTCTCTCTCTCTCCATCTCTCTCTCATCTTAAGTCCCCAGGGCTCCTTTCTTCTCTCTTTAAATAGGGGCCTGAGCTGTGAAGTCTAATAATGGTCATTTGGCCTCCCATTGAAAGCTGGGTAATTCGGCCCAGGGACGGCTCACTTTGAGCCACATGACACAAGGAGCTTCCCAGTGACCATGGAAACGAGCGCAGTGGGATCCCGGGCGCCTCCAAGCGCCGTGAAACGTGGTGAAGCGGTGATTTAGGAGAGGGACTGTTTTTTGGAGGGGGGGGGGGGAGTTTGGGATTGAAGTAGGAAGGTGGGTGAGGGTTCCAACACAGCCGGAGAGAGGGGGGTTGAGAGAGGGAGAGAGAGAGGCCCCTGCCTGGTCACAGTGGAAACCTCTCCCGACACCCCGCCAGGAAGAGCGGCCAAGATAATATCAGCAAGTTGAGGCGTACACAAACATGAAAGGAGAGCCCAAGAGGCAGGCCCCTGAGTGCTCCGTGCTTCACAAGCTTTTTTTTTTCCTCTTCTCCCCGCTGCTCCTCCTCTCTTTTTGAAATTTCTCTTTCTATCCCTCCCTGCATGCTGCGGTGTTTTTAGAAAGTGTTTGTTCAGGGTGTTTGGGGCAAGGGGCAGGTGGAGAGAGGAAGCTAAAGAGTTAGCTTGTGCATTTTAACCCTCACACACTGCAAGAGTAGCTGGACTGCTCGTTGCTTAAGTTTGATTTTGATTTCAAACAGCTAATGTTGCCCCAAAAAAAGTTGATATTTGGTTCTTTATTGAGTGTGTGGATGCAATATAATCATGTGAAAATCTCTGTGAGAACTGGGAATCCCTACAACTTTTTGATTTGTAAAAATGTGTGAGAAATATTTTCTAGTACGGGCGCCACGTTTATGATTCTATATCGATTGAAATTAGCTTCCGATCTCGACCATTGCAATCAAAAACAGGATCGACGATTAGATTTTCTCTTTCCGCCCTTTCTACGCCGCGTACATCCCAAGGTATAATACAGATGTACTCAAGAACTCATGGTTAAAACTATAAACGAAAAACAAAACAGACCCATTACATTACAAACACTAACAAAAGTAACATTCGCATTTTGGAGCATAAAACAGCAAACTTAATCTACTCAGTCCAGCACTCAGGACGGGGCAGGCATGATGGGAAATGTGGGCCGTCCCTGTTGCTACGATACTCAGGGCACTTCCTGCATACCTGTGGCATTTCACATTGCATGAATTAGCCTAACGGCTAGCGGACTTTAGTAAGTTAGTTAGTTTCCTTACTCATCATAGCTCTTCAACTCTTACTTGGTTTAACATTAAGTCGCTGCATTTCCCGACAGAACAACACCACGGTTGAATCTCAGCCTACATGCACGTTTTTTTTAACTCAACATTGTTGAATCAGAGCTGCCGATATTGGTTTCAGCAAGCTAACGGGACTCTAAAGCTCCGCCTCCGCCCTCAGTGACACACAGCGATCAGCGATAATGACAACAAAACCGTATTTTTGTAGATCACAGCACACTTGTAATGCCCTGCAGAAGGATTTATGTTTTGTTTCTGTAATGATTATGTACTGTGGTTGGTCACACAGATACTGGTATTGAAAAGATGCAGCTTTTTATATCCAAGACTGTTGTAGTCTGATTTCTGAAACACTTTCTAAATAAAAAGGGAGTTCAGTTCTCTTTTTAAAAGAAGAATTTGTAAGTGTAAATGACAGTTATCAGAGCATAAAACCAATGATCTGTTGATCTAATAATGGTATGTTTAAATTGAAACCTTAAAATTGAAAGTCAAATCAAATCGTGGATTTGGAGAATCGTGACACCCCTATTTTCTAGAACCCTTGAATTTGAAAAAAACATCTTTCAGATGGGGAGAAGCACACTCTTAGAGGAAGGGAACTCAACTTAAAAGTTTAAACTTGTATATCTGACAAAGGCAGAGAAGTTACTACAACATTAGCCTCCATTATGCTCCATGCTACAGCTGCCAATATCAGCCGCCTTCATTCAAACAACCCCAAAATTGACTTTCAATTTGCCACACTCAACTGAAAGGAAGTAAGCCCTATCATTTTCTACAAGCGTAGGGGAAAAAATGGTCTTATCAATATCCTGCATCTTTATGGCTCCGCTATGAAAAGATTTCTTTTAAAAAGTCTGGGGGGCAAAAAAACAAGCTTCATCTGTATCGAACAAAAGCCGCCGTTGTAAATCGATCACCATTGTGGCTTCACTGCAATTTAACAAAACACTCTGGAGACTGCAGAGTGTAAAACTACAGCAATTTAATCTGGTTCTGTTGTAAAGGCTCTCTGCTTCACTGAGGTGTTTGCAAAGAGAGTGAAGGATGAAAAAGGGAAAAGGAGTGAGAAGAGAGTGATGGAGAGAGACTCGGTGAGTCATTCAGCCGTCTGCATCGCAACACAACAGCCGATCCTGCCTGCGTTCTAGTTCTCCTCATCCAGACTGATGAACAGTGGGTGAGCTAATGCGCACACATATCAACAAATACACCCACTGATCAGACGGTATTCCTGCACATGAAGGCCAGAAGGCTGTATTAGAGGTGGTCTGAAAACAAGGCCAAAAAGCAGCCAGTTCAATCCAGCATTGAAGCGTCTTTACAACAAGCCCTGCGGCTTGACACCCTACTGGCATTGCCGTGGCCTCAGCACGACCTCGAGCACACACCTGAGTGTGCAGGACAGCTAACCTGGCCGCAGGCTCGGAGCCAGTCGCCCGCAATATCGCACTCATCTGTCTGTTGCCATTTCTTTCTTTTAATGCAGGTCTCTCTCTTCTTCAGACACACACACACACACACCGTCCTTGTAGCCCTTGTGTACTTTCTATATCCCCGTTATTCCTCTCTCTCACACACACACATACACACACTACACCCTCTCTGGCTGAGATGCCAGACACGGTTAGAGTCCAAAAGCCACTTAGCACTAAGACGCAACAGCTGTTTGCTCTGGCCTGCTGTCCCGTAGTGCCAACTTGAGTGCCACGGTAGAAAAAGACGCACTCCTCTGCCATCTCACATTGTTCCATGGCAACTGCGGTTTTAGGATTGTGTTTGTATGTGTGTCAAAGCAGAGCTTTTCCACACAGGATACACTTCTTATGGTTGCGTGCCTCTGGCTAAAACTTTAAAGCAGCCAGCTTTATTTCTGGGAGGATATGTCAATAGAGATGCTGAAACTTTGTCTTGTTGCTCTAGTTATTTTTAAGGGCTTTGTAGCGGCCGGTCTCGAGCCGGTTGCGCTCCGCTGCGATGAAATGTTGTCTTTGGCTGGCGTTTAAGGTGGAACTGATCGCGGTTCAGAGACGAGCTGGTCAAGGGCAGCGCCAGGCCACACACAACAAGCACATACCGGGGAGGTTTACATGCGATGCCAGCCAAGAGGCTTGCTCTACACAAGCTGCAGGGCTGTGTGGGAGGATGGGTCGCATTTTTCTGCTTATGTGCGTACAAAAAAAAAAAAAAAAAAAGTTGTACCAAGCGAGACACAAATCCCAGCCACCCACTTACCAAACCAGACACATTCGCCTTCGTCATCTCCTTGAGAAGCCAAACCCCCAACCTCTCTCCCTTCCCTCTGTCCTCTAACTCCCACTCCTCTCTCTATCCGCCACCACTCCACTTCTCCGCCTCTCCTCCCCCGGTCGCCCGGGTTGGGGGCTGATGTCATGAGAGCCTGAGGAGGATGAAAGGGGAAAAGCCGGCATGCTAAGGCCCCGTGAGGCCATTGGACTGACACCGCGGTACTTGAAAGAAGAGATATCTCACTGGCACGGCGACAAAGACCCTGACCAGCCTGGGCCACCACCAATGAAAGCCAGTGGCATGATTTCATGTTCCACAGGAGCTGCCAAAAATCGCAGTGTATGTGTGTGAAAGACAGCGTAGAGACGAAGGGAGGGCCAGTTCTGAGAAAGTCAGGCAGCAGAGAGGAAATGACAACCAAAAATATGTTATTGACTGCAATAAATAGTTCAACTTGAGAACGGATATGTGTGTACAGAGGTGTACGCACGGTTTACAACATTTACAAACACCTAAAAGAAAGATAAGAAGCTGGACTGCTAATGGTCTACTAGCACCAGGGCACCTTGCAGTGTCATCCTCATATGACACCATAACTCAGACAACATAACCACTTCAAAGAGTGTCTCAAGCGCAGTTAGCTACAGTAGGAACCGATTTGCTCATGGTTTTCCTGCTGCTGGGGGAGGGGCTATTGCTGTGGCACACAGAAGTCGGGGGTTTCACAGCCCTGCGGCTCTCACAGGAACCAGACAGGAAGTGCAGGAAAAAACTGTGTACATATATGTGACACACCGGCACTTTGGTGAGGTTTGCACGTGGACTTCAGAGGCCGGCATGAACGACCTCTTTTCCTCCTCTTCCTCTGCTGCTAATAAATGCTGATTTCTGCAACAGTAAGAGCGGTCTGAAATCCTTGAGTCACAAAGCGGAATAATTTAGTAAGAGCTAAAATCAAATTGACATAATATTGACAAGAATGACATTAAAAGGTCCTGTGAAGAATTTATTTAAAACCTAAACCAAAAAGCTCAAAATAAAGAAAATATTCAAAAGACAAAAATGTGTATTTGTACAATAGCAAACATTAAAGCTTAGTTATGGAATGAGCTGCAGCAACTTGGAGAGTGAATCTACACTATGACTGCACTCACACCAGATTGATTGTGAATGGGGGTAGTGCGTATGCAAAGATACTGCCCAAAATTCAGGATCGGGTATGGGCAAGTACAATACCATAATTTATTAACCCAGAAAAAAATCAACCTGTTTAACCGGAAATCAATTCTTCTTCGCCGCTCCAAACCAGCAGCCTTCCCTGTGCTGTCGCCCTGGATGTATCATGGATGCCACTGGCAACTGCTGTTTTAGAGCAGCAAAGAAGAGCTGATTGCAGGTAGATTGTCATGTGACGATAGCAAATAACAACAGCGCGGTAATAGTGGAGAGTTTAACGGTAGTCAGAGCGAGGAAAATGTTTGGCAATAATTCACAGTGGAGAATCCAACGGGTAAAACTGAATAATGAAAGAAAGCATGTATTTGTTCATATTTTACAAAGAGTTTAACCTGAGCCAGGCCATACAACAAAGATAGTAATCATATCACATCCATACATGGTCAGTAGTAAACAGCTGTCAGACATCGGAAACTATATTGGGAAGGAAAAAATGGTATCGGAACATCTCTAAAAGTGACTCTCCCACACGGTCCGCTCAACCCTACGGCGAATGACCATATATGCATCAGCCAATTAGGATTGGACAATTTAAATAAAGGCGAGCCCCTTCCTCGTCTAAATAAAGGAGGGAATGCCCGTTGCTACTTGTTGACCAGCTCCTAAGCACAGCTGGGGGCCTTGTGTTCCCAGACACTTTATATTTAGACATGGATTGGCATAAACAGCATTTTTTCTCTCCTACAATTCAGTTTTGTTGTGTTCACTGGGATCCTGTAATTGAATGGAATCTAAATTGACCAGACAAGACCCCAACACTGTTGGTGGCAAAGTGGCAGCAAAGTGGAGTGGGCACTTGGGTTCAGTCAGGGGCCAGTCGGGTAGGGCAGGCGGGGGGCGTGGGTTTGCCGAGCACGAGGCCAGCCGAGGCGGGGTGAGTGTGTAAGAGTGGGCATCGTATCCGGACTGGGCCTGAGCATTGGTGGCCTGGCTGGCAGGGCAGAGTAAGCAGACTGGCAGGGGGTAAACACTGCACTGTCTGGCCGGGCAAAAGCGGCGGTGCCAACGCAAAGCACCCAGCTGTGTTCGGGCCCCGGGGCGAGGGTCTGTCAAGATGCAACAATGGGCTTTCCCTCCTCTAATTAAAGTCCTGGCTGGATAAACACAGAGGAAACCGAGTGGTCTAGAGGTTAGGGAGGCTGGCTAGAGGCCAAAAGGTCAAGGTTCCCGCCATCCTCACTACAACGTCCCTTAGCAAAATATCAAACGCAGAACGTATAAAAATGGCCAGCTCATTAGCGCTGTGCTTTGACTGGTTCCAATGAGCGGAAGGGTGTGGGTTTCTGGTATCCGGGTGTCCTCGTGGCTCAGTTGGCTAAAGCACATGACATGTAGCCACAATCTCTGAATCTGGCCCGATCACATCTCGCCCGTCCATCCCCATCTCTCAAATCGTTGTGACGGTCCCGTAAACAGAAATCTCATCACAACAGTTGAACAAATCTGGTTCTCAATCTCAGCTTCCCTCACTTGGCATCCATCAAAGGTATGTATGTGCTGACGTTAAATGCCCGTCGCTAGACACTAGAGCTCAGCTTCATATTGGTATCATTTCTCAAAAGAGTACTCCACCAATTTAGCATTGCACTCCTATAACATTGCTCGTGATGGACAGTCATAAAACAAAAACCCAATCAAAATCGATGCAGCAGAACTGGAGATATCGTCTTCTTTATACCACGCTTTCTTCTTTATTGTGCCTACACTGCCCAAAATGCAACTCAAACTTTATCAAACTTCACACATCTCCCTCTGGAGCCACAAAAGGCTTTAAACATGAATCCGGGGAAGTACCGGAAGTAAACAAGTCGCCATTACTGCGGTGGCGTCTCCCTTCAATATGTGCATGTTTGAATGCAAACTGTCCTAAGAAGTGTACAATTTTCTACTTCTGCCTTTACTTTGTATGTAACATTACTTTTGACAACAATGTCTAGGAGTTTTGGAAGAACCTGAGCAGTTCTCAGCTGCTTAACGTTAGCCTAACATGGTAAAACAAGTAATTTGATGGCGGTCGCTTTCATAAAATCGGCAGAGTTCCCCTTTAAACGTTCTCCACCCACCATTAAAAATCATGTACTTTTTCTCTTATAGACTGAGCCCATGTCGGTGTTACCGTCCTCCAAGCATACTAACTGTTCCCATGACAATTATAGTAGTGGTAAGTGATAAACAACAAATTAAACCAGTTATAGTTTCCCTGGTTTCCCTCTGGAACTGTAAACTGCTCTTCAAACATGGACGCACCACCTCAGTGAAGACCATTTACTAGCGAGTGAAGCCACCCGTGACAGTGATGTATTCTTAGCTACAGTGGAAGAGGAGTTTGAGTGCTGAACATTAGGTCAGTTTTCAGGTCTCAGCATGAGAATGCATCAGCTGGGTCGCAGCAACCACCACCAAGGAGAGTGCACCATTAGCATGTCTATACGGCACAAGGGCTCCTTAAATTATGAATGGCTGCTCTCTTTCTGTCACCGGCCATGCACAGGATAAATGAGACTATAGCCGCCGCCGCCGCCCCCCGTCCCCCATCCTCCGGGGAATGTTGGTACATTCCATTAAGAGGAACACTTAATTAAAGCATGATAAAATACCACTCGGAGACTCCAGAGGGGTCTGGGAGCACCGGAGGAGGGGGACGGGGGGGGTGGTGAGAGACGAGAGGGATTGAGTTCACCCTCATTCTCTCAGCGATGGGAAGTAAGAAACTAAATAAAACTAAATCATCCTTCCGTGAATTGTCTCCGTGACTACAAAAGATCACGGATAAATTCTTAAAAAGGGTTTAATTAAGTACAAAGGGAAGAATTTTCCTTAACTTGAGTATAGCAAAGGGGGACTGTCTATATACACAAATCTTCATGCTGTCTGCACGTTTCGAGCCAAAAATCTCAAACATTTAATACACCTGATAGTGTTGTTTGTTTACTTTGATCTGGACCCTTAAGATTTCCAACCACTGTGTTCACAGGCAAATCAAATTATTATTTTTTCAGTGCATTCGTGTGAAATTGGCTGTATATAGCAGCTGTAAATAAGAAATGACCCTGTATTTTTACCCTGAATAAGGCCGATCTTCAACCATGCTATGAATGAACTCACAAAATCTATCATATTTTGACAAAGTTACCAACTGCAGCTTTAATATATGGTCTCAAATTAAGCAAGTCATCACATGAAGGAGTCAAAATGACTAAAGTCCTAACAGCAGAAAGATGGTTCTTCATTGCATTGCATGACTCAACTCACCTACAGTGGAACTCTAATACATCATGTCATCCTGCTGTATGCATATATAGAGGACTTTTACATATGAATGCAAAGTGCACGTGTAGTCTTGACGGTGTTGCACGGCCTATTGTGCTGCTCTTTCTTTACAATGTACATTAATTCCTGAATATCATTTCCAAATAGAACCGGTTCTTTACCTTTCCCAGCACGGTGAGACAACTGGGGTCCAGCTCTGGTTGCTCCAGCTTCACCACTCCGACCCAGCCATACTCATATAGGTCCTCCTCATCATTATTATTACATAGTCCCAAAGGATGCATCTGGAAAAGAAGACAGAAGTGACAGATAAGTATTTATATCTAAACAGTTATGGACTGACTGACGTTTTGAAAAGACATGTCACGTAAGTCAAACACAGGATTTTGTGTCTCGAGTTCCTGATGCAGAGAACAAAAAAAAACTAGCATGTGCAGTGTTTCAAGAGAACATGAAAAGCCGCCCCACACGATGCATCAAGTCAGAGGGTCCTGGCATCAGCGGCTTATAGATTTGCTCCCCCTCGTTTGAGGGAGTGCAACAATTTCTAATCCACTTGTCACCTATTTTCCATAATGAAACATAAGAGCTTAAGAGCATTAGACGTCTCTGAAGTATTCGCTGTGTGCGGCAAAAAAAATCATGCAGGGTCTAAACATGCAGTACAGCGTTCCACCAGACCTCTCAGAGAACAGCAGCAGATAAGCAAAACTGGGATTTATGTGCTTTCGCGGATCTGCTGACGTGGCAGATTTTCACAGAATTTGTACTTAAGGAGCGGTGCGTTCAGACTACTTCAACTGCTGCAAATGATTAATGGTGCTGCCGTTTCTATTGTGTTTGGGCACACATGCACAATACTTTTTTTTATCTGCTCTTATTAAATTGCTGACGTTTCCCACCAACGCAGTCTGATTAGCGTCTATCAGACTATCTGGAGTTGTCCTCTCATCACACTTAAGGCCACTAAATTGGCCCAGTTCTCTGTGCCAAAAAACGCTCCGCAGAGCAAGCGCCTAGACGATGTCTGTAGAGAAAATTAAAGCGAAAGGATGGCAGACATCACAAACACTGACTCACTCACTGGGCCTAAAAAAAGAAAGAGGTGGTAGCCGCCTTAATTGCAAACTAACAGAAGAAGCATTTATCTCAAAGCACCTCCGTTACGTTACTCTCGACTGTGGGAAGAAGGTTGAGAGTGGCTAAATGTCAGACAGGTTGACACAGAATGAAAAATTTAAAACCTGTATTCCTCATTTTTTGACATCAAGAGAGTGCCGGAGACCGTTATCTAATCATTAATCTTGCGTATGTGCTAGTATGCACTCCCAGGAGGCGTCTGTATCATGAGGGAGGTTAACAGATAACGCAGACAATCACATCAGGCCATCACTTGAACTGAACAGTGCAATAAAAAGACGTGAAACATAAAAAAATAAAAAAATAAATGAAAGCAAAAAGTAGAAAACTACAGCTGTCGGCCATCGACCAGGATGAACCAGTTATCTGATCAAACACGGTTGGATTAAAACTAGGGCTGCACAAATTCTTTTCTTTTCTTTAATGCAACTTGCGATTTTTAGGTTGTAGTGGGCTCAGTTTTTAAGCTAGAGCGAGGATAGCTTGTCGTGAAGGAGGTTAAATAACGCTCCAAACGTGTGCTAAATTTTGGCGAGGAAAAACTGGCATGTCCATTTTCAAAGGGGTCCCTTGACCTCTGACCTCAAGATATGTGAATGAAAATGGGTTCTATGGGTGCCCACGAGTCTCCCCTTTACAGACATGCCCACTTCATGATAATCACATGCAGTTTGGGGCAAGTCATAGTCAAGTCAGCACACTGACACACTGACAGCTGTTGTTGCCTGTTGAGCTTGAGTTTGCCATGTTATGATTTGAGCATATTATTTGATGCTAAATGCAGTACCTGTGAGGGTTTCTGGACAATATTTGTCATTGTTTTGTGTTAATTGATTTCCAATAATAAATATATACATAAATTTGCATAAAGCAAGCATATTTGCCCACTCCCAAGGTAATAAGAGTATTAAATACTTGACAAATCTCCCTTTAAGGTACATTTTGAACAGTTAAAAAATGTGCGATTAACTATGGACAATCATCGATTGACAGCCCTAATTAAAACTGTTACCAAGTGGAGCCCTGGATCCGTTCCCCACCCTGGCAACAGTGGAAAGACAAGCTCCTGTATTAGCATTAGAACTGGGCCAAACTGACCTGCAGGCCACTTATCCTATTAACCCAATGACCACCGCACCCCAATCAGCCAGCACTGTGGCGCCGAGCCGTTGGCCACTCTGCTAGCCCCCCCACCACCCCCGGGCCACCGCTGATGACCCGAGATACCCTTCTCCCCCTGGCGACCCCTGACCTTTGAACCCCACTTCATCACGTTGGGAGCAGGTTAGTCGTGCAGCAAGCCAATTGAAGAGATATTCAGAAGGCGCCTCGTCACTTCAGTGCCACAAGGCAGAGGGGTCAAGCCCCTGACCTGAAGGGTTTTTTGGGGAGGACTAAGCTAAGAGTAAGGGGGTCAAATGCAAATCAGGTGGACTCTATGGAAGAGTCAGAGGGGAGGAATGTGGACAACGTGTGCTGGTACGGAGCTCCACGGTGTAGCATCTTATCTTTCTGCCTTAAGGCCCTGACACACCAAGCTGACGGACGGTCATTGGACAATTTCGGGCCGTCGGTGAGCATCTGTCGCCCTAGGTTTTGTGGTGTGTGCTGCACCGTCGGCTCTAGTCGGCCCGTGTCGGAGGCTTTTTTGGTCGATTCGGCATGGTGAATCGGCGGCGGAGCTCGTTGGCGAGAGAAATCCCGCTGTTTAGCTTAAACGAATCAGTCCACGAGAAGAGAAACGGATGTGAGGAAAGCAAGCAAACTCACTTTTCATCTTCATTTCATCTGATCATTCAAATACACGGACATTTTCACAACAACATGGCCATCTGGAATGAAGCTAAGTGATCACAAGCTTTAAAAAGGTATAAGACTGAAGACACATGCACTGTCTCTTAGATTCTGAATTGCACCTTTAAAGAAAAAGAAAAAAAAAACGCTCATCCTTGAATCCTCCTCCTCGGGCCTCCCATACACACAGCATGACAAACATGAAAGATCAAACTCCTATATTCAATCACAACCCTTTGAATCAAAACTCAACATTCTCACAACAGAGTAAGGGAAACCAAAGAGGAGGTCATCATGAGGCAAGGCACTCTGACTCAAAAACACCTTTACACAAATCCACAGGATGCACAGTCACCTTGTCTGCCTGCATTTCACAGATTCACTGCGCATTTTGCTGCTTCTTTTTTTTTTTTTCAAGTAAACAAAGGCGAGTACCGAGCCGCCGTGCTCTGGATTTGGAAGATAGATATTAGCCTAGGGCTGGCAGGAGCAGCGAGGCAGCACAGGTATACATTACACACACATTTGGTATGATAATTTCAGAGCGCGCTCTCCCTTCTCCGCCTTTTGGAGGACGCCAAATTGAAGAGAAAGACAAAGATCAAAGAGCGCGACCAAGTCGGGTTTCCATTCAACCTGCGCCTCCCACAAAACCGAAACAATTCTCTGACGCATGCCGCACATCCCAGTCGACTGAGGTAACACTTTGAATTTCACGTGAGATACCCTGTGAGCAGGGGAGGAAGCAGTAGGAGGGGATCTTAAGATCTTAAGAGAGGATGAATCTGCCCTTGTCTCAGTCGGACCAGGACGTGGAGCGCTGCTTTGCTGTGTGATTGTGACCTCTCTCTCCTGCTGTCTAACAGCCGGGATGGCAGCGGGGAGCCCCGCTGCGCCCCTGGGTCCCGAACACTGGGCCATTGTGCGGGGGCTCTTGCACTCCAAAATGGGGCAGTGTTGTTGTTGTGGACCATGTTGTTATTTAGAGGCTGGCCATTGCGCCATTATCCTCCACCACGGGGATTTTTCTTTTTGTCAGATGTTGACGTAGGCGTTTTTGATGGATGAGGAGCAAAAAGGAAAAGGTTCGGATCAGAGACGGTGATCTGGTGAAGTGGGTCAATAGCTACTGGCCGTGCGCCAAAAGAGTAACGAGCACAAATGCAACGTGCCTTCACACACACGCACACACACACACACACACACACACACACACACAAAATGACAAGAGACTGTCCTCTCTTGTGTTCCAACTGCTAGCTGTCCCCGCTAGGCCCCAAATCACACAGCCCACTGGAAACACCCCGTTGCTCCACTTTGCTCCGCTCCTCCGTACCCAGGGTTCTGGGTGAAGGGCATCCGGCGCCCCTGAAGTGCCACAAGGGGGCGGCTCTCGTTCTGCCGGCCCGTCCTGCCCCTGGGGGAGCAGCCTTTCACATGAATATCCCGTTACAGAGGCCACACTCTCAATGAAATCCTGGCGGGGGTTTGAACTCCACCTGTCACTCAAGCTGGCCACGCCCCCCTGCCAAAGCCCCCTCCCCAACCCCTTTCTGGAAAGCCACCTGTAGAGAAGACTCCTGCTCACATGGGATGCTTTTTAATGTGATGCCATCTTCTTTTTTTTTTCCTCATTTCATTTTTTATTTTAAAACAAAATTTGTAATTTGCACACGTATATAGTATGTTATTGTTATCTATCTATCTATCTATCTATCTATCTATCTATCTATCTATCTATCTATCTATCTTCTTAGTACTAGTAGAGTAGTAGTAGATATTTGTTGACGACTGATTCATACTTTGGTGTTTTTTGTTGTTAAATATCGTGACTTCTTCGGTTTCATTGTAATTTCCAAGATGAGTTTATAATATTTTCCTTCCTCTATTGTCATTTTGTCAACATATCTTTTATACACTTTCATATAAATACAGATGGTGACTGTAAAGCACATTGTAACGTGACAAAAGCCCCAAACAAAAACATCGTCTTGGCAGATTAAACACTGAAATTAAGTTTTGGTTCAGCTGAGAGAAAAAACCATAAATCACAAAACTTTCTTTTAACTCCGTCACTCCCAGTCCTTTATGTCGTCTCCTCCACGAACAAGTGACCTGATAACAGTGGTAATGGGATCAAAACAGGGCCCTACTTCTAAAAAACTCCCACCACCCCCGGCTACCCCCGCTCCCCCAACCCCACCCGGCTCTCAAAGGAAATCAAAATGCAAGTCACACCATCCAACGCCATTCTTCTCCGTCTGTCTGTGACACAATTCGCTGAGCCTTTGATCATACAACAACCACTTCTTCTGCCCCCCCTCCTCCCCTTGCCTCACCCCCTTTTTTCCTCTCTCTCCCTCTAAATTATTGGTGGCCCTGGTTACAGACCCCTCATCCATCCCGCCCCCCAAACAGTCACCCTCCCCTGCTATATCGCCCTTCCATGAAAGAGCTCGTCTTTTTATTCTGCACTAGCTGTGTGCGCGCTTTACAAATTCTATCCTCACTTGCACTTCAACATGAAAAGTGGTAATGGCCGACATAAAAAAGTAATTATCAGCAAGTTTGTTTTTTAAAAAATTATTCAGGACGCCTTTGAAATCTTTACAACTTCTCCAAAACGTCTGTATTTGCACATAAACCATCCCCTAGGCTAAAAATAATTAAAAATAAAATAAAAGCTTTCTTTGTGACAAAGCAGAAATTTCAAAAAGATTACTCTTGCTTTTTAACACCAGTGGGCAGGAAAGTCTTGTGAACTTAAGGAAAAAATGATGCTCATAGGGTATAAAAATCTTGCTGAAACATGGTGCTGTGCATTACAACAAGGCATCCGCTCTACAACACACCAGGAGCTCAAACATCAAAAGGCGAGTAGGCGGATTGGGAGGAGAACGATCCCCGAGCTAAACCGATCTATACGGGATACAGATATACACCCTTGCATGTCCTTGAAACATGAACTCTAAAAATAAAATCTTTTTAGTGATCTCAAGCACCAATATCTAACTGAGTTCCAACACGTCTTCCGACGGCATTTAGGTCACACGGAGGATGAGTTTATGTCGTAACAATCAAAGCTGCCTTGTTGTCTGAAGCGTGTGCCAGCCAGAGACAATTTTTACAAGATGTTCTTTGTGAAGCTGGCTAAATGATTAACCGACAGTTCTGTTGTTTCTTTTATGAATTTTGGAAGAGCTGGCACCCATTTCACATGCACACAAAATCCAGAGGAAGAAAAACCCTGGGCACGGCGCCAGTCCTCGCACCCACCTGCTTGCCCGGCGCCGTGCATGGTGTTACGATCTCACTGTTTGAGTACAGGAGGCGTGTGTGCAGGTAGCCTGAAACCGCATCACGGGTGACCCGAGGGGTACTCGGTGCATATCTCGCTGCTGACCGTCTGAACTCATTCACCCCGGCGAAGAAGCTCACGCCCACCGCCCCGCGGCCTTTAATTCGGCCGACCCCTCCGACCTCCTCCATCGCCCCTCCTCGCCGCCGCCTCCACCAACACTTTCCACCTCCACAGCACTGGGCTCCCTCTCTACAGGGGGGGTAATGTCAACTTCCCGGAAAAGCACACCAGTCTTGCCAACGGAGGTGGCGGGGCGGTTGTGTGAGGCTGGTCTGATCAAGGCCACAGACCAAGTCTCCCTGGGACCTGTGGTGTCTTTCAGAGCCTCATAACACCACACACACAACACTGCTTTAGAAGGGAAATAAGAGGAGCTACTTCAGGCCAGGACAGGACATAGGAGATGTTTGCAACAGGATGTTCAGGACTAGACATTAACAAGCACACAGCCCATACTTGCCAACCTTGAGACCTCAAAAATAGGGAGGATTTCAAAACCAAAGCAAGAGTGTTGGCAGTCCTCCCCCAGAAAAATCAGTTTCAGAGACTTTGTTTCCTTCATTCTGGTGACTTTTAAGGAATGAAAATAACAAATGATAAGTAAACTGCATACAGCATTTTTTTGTTAAATAGACTACTTTAATTGACTTTTAATTCTCTAGAAAGAAAACTGAATAATTCTCCCCTCTGGTGTGAACTTGTGTGAATCTCTGGCATACGCAGATCTCTCTTCCGCCGAGAAACGACATTTGGTGTAGCTGTATTGTCGTCTGGGTGGAAACACCAGTGCTTATACTGTACATGCTGTACAGTGCCAGAAACAAGTTGAGATAACGAAAAGCAAAAAGGTGTGAAAATCTGGAGAAAAAGAGGAGAAGTGAAACCAAGAAAGGGTAACGCTCCACAGATTTAAACAACCTAGAGCTTCATAGTAGCAGCCATTCACACCATCTGACAGTGTATATAAAAATAATACCCCATATATATGCAGCAGTCCACTAAAGAAATGTCTAAAAGTTTTCATCAGCATGTCGATGTTAACTACCTAGCAGTGACACATGCCGTTAACAGCCTATTGTGAGTGTTTGCAACTCCATCGTTCACTCACAGAGATACCACGGATAATAACAGGACTGTAACTGACAGTCAAAGTAATAATCTGACATATTCATATAGGCGGAGGAACAATTTGCAGCTGTCTGTCACTGCCTGAAATGACACAATAGTGGCTGAGCCTGTAGTTAAATCATTAGATAGTTAAATTCTTGCACTTGTATCGGCTGCAACCAATGGTTATTTTAAATTTAGGATAATTCTATCAATCTTTTAGTGTGTAAAATTTCAAAACTAGTAAAACACCCCCAATCTTTAAGGTATTTAAAGTGATAAAAATGCACTAAAAAGCAGAAAATGCTCACTTTTGTGAAGCTGGAAGCAGCAAAAGTTAGTGGCAGTTTTCAGGAAGCAGCGCTGGACACTGGAATTGATGCAAAGTGATCGAATAATAGCTAGCCTCCTGCGCATGTAGGCAGTAGTAACATAATAAAAAGCAGAATTTAACTGCACAACAGCTGCAAGCAGAGACAACAAGGTCAGCAACACTTGTTGTAACTCATGTTGAAATTAACCACTGTTGGTCGAGTCTGATGTCGTTTGTTTTCTTCTGGAAAAGGTGATGGGGCGTGACAAATCAGGGAGGGAAGTCACGACTGATGAGACCCAATCAAGAAGCGAACGTGGGTGTCTGCGTCATCATTTTCAAAAGGTCTCCGTTTCAGCCCGTCCAGACTAAAACACAACCCCGGAGTTTTAAAACTCAAACGGGGTCAGCAGCGTTTTCAAACGTCTCTGCTTTAGCGGCTCGAAAACGGCGGAGTAGTGTGGACGCTGGGCGTAAACGTAGCAAAGTTATGCATTTTAAAACGAGACCGTATTAGTGTTGATGTAGCCTCAGTCAATTAACATTTCTTAAGTAGATTTTTATGCTTTTTTCATAATGAATGACTTATTTCCAAGAAACTTATGAGCACATCTCTGGAATACATAAGATTTAAAGTGCTGCTTTTGTGTGATTCTTTGTGGAGAAACTCAGTTTTACAGATCGACTAAGAACGTTTGATCTGTTATCAACTTGTGGATTCATTTTCTGTTGATAGAGTACTACATGTGTTAGTGGTAGCTGGTTAGTCTTTCCAGGAAAACAATATAGCGATGCCCAAAATCACTGAAGCAAATATCATTAGCACTAAATATTTCACCTAAAAACACAACTCTAACAGGCTAAATCACCACCTGTAATAACTGCAAAGCATTTTACACAAACCAGCTCATAACAGGGATGCTCCATTATGTAGCATCCAGCAAACAGGCATAAAGCTGTTGGCCATAACACACAAACTAGCAAAAAATGTCAACACCATGTTAGCAGCACCGGCCACCCTGCAGCACCCACCCTGAGAACAACCCCTCACCCATATGCCCTGCAGGCCAGACACGGGCGCATGCTTTAACCAATTACGAACCTACTGGCGCTTAACCCGCAACCCTCTCCTGCACTCTTGGTAATAAGACCTCCAGTACACATGTGGAGGGTGAAAGAGATGAGGTTTTGGCCGCTGCTTATATGAGTCGCAGATCTTGTGGGCGAAAGTGGCATCCTAATTTAAAGTATGTGAGAAATTCACACAGACACAGCGACCGATCTCATCTAGAAACGCGGTAATATGCTCCCAATAACAGCGTGGCTGCACTCAGACACTGATCAGATTCATACAAATGCCTCCTCTAGCTTTCATCCCTCCACATCTTCCTCTATTTCATTATCACATCTTCCCCACCACAGACAAACAGTCTGAACCCCGAAGAGCTCAGACATGATGTTAGAAGGACAGAGGAAGTCTGAAACTGAGCCTTAATCCAAAAGATGACCCCGAAAAACCCCTTGATGAAGCAGGTGAGGATGGCGAGACTCTCTCTCTACTCTCTGGCAAGTCATTTTGGTTCAGGCGCTGTGAAGTTAAGCCACTGGTGCCGATTGGGATGAGCGCGTCTAACACTCAGACCTCACCAGGAGGATTTACAGCGAGTGTCCTTGGCTGCAGACAGGTTTGGGGTAACCACCAGCCTCTAAGACACAATGAGTCCGGTCAGGGTTTTCTTTTGTACGCCTCTTGACAAAAATCACACCAAGTAGGTTTTACAGCGACTTCAGGAGAAACTATTACACAAATATTGAACTTGAACTTTCATTAAACTTGAGATTTGTGCATACTGTTACTCCCACTGTTACCTCTGCATCATACCAGTTACTTGACATAACTGGACACTGGAAATGTTTTGGCACTAAAGGTATGTCATTCATCATGGGGAGATTTGTCAAGTAATTAATACTCTTATCAACATGGGAGAGGGCAAATATGCTTGCTTTATGCAGATATATGTATATATTTATTATTATAAATCAATCAACAACACAAAACAATGACACGTATTGTCCAGAAACCCTCACAGGTACTGCATTTAACATAAAACAATGTGCTCAAATCATAACATGGCAAATTCAAGCCCAACAGGCAACAACAGCTGTCAGTGTGTCAGTGTGCTGACTTGACTATGACTTGCCCCAAACTGCATGTGATTATCATAAAGTGGGCATGTCTGTAAAGGGGAGACTCATGGGTACCCATAGAACCCATTTTCATTCACATATCTTGAGGTCAGAGGTCAAAGGACCCCTTTGATAATGGCCATGCCAGTTTTTCCTCGCCAAAATTGTGCGTAAGTTTGGAGCGTTATTTAACCTCTTTCACGACACGCTAGTATGACATGGTTGGTACCAATGGATCTCTTAGGTTTTTCTAGTTTCATATGATGCCAGTATGTTCACTCTAGCTTTAAAACTGAACCAGCTACAACCTAAAAATTGTGTTATAGTGTTAAAAGAATGTGTCGTCAAAACACATTATTATCTAATTAACTTTGACAGCCCCAAAAATAATTCACCTAGTTCGTAGAATTCAACTTTTTTGGAGGAAAGAAATGTGGAAAACATGAAATATTTCTCTCATTTCAACAGAGAAATCTGTGAGAAAGAAAACTCTTTACACATCTCAAGTCTCTTACTTTGAAAATATGGCTGTGCAGCGGACTTTCTGCACTGCTCTCTAAGTTGTTCCATCAATCTTTCTGCACCGACAAACTGTCAATCAAGTTATTGGGTGGTTTGTTTTCTAGCCTATAAATAACACGTCTTCAGGGCTTATTGAGAGGTTGATTTATTTACTTCATATCACAATATGTCAAGCACAACTATATGCATGTTCTGGGAGCTTTCTCATCCTTGCACATATAGGTTCAATGTCAGGGCTGTGAAACAGGGTGAAACGAGCACAAGAAAGCAACAAGAGTTTTGAATTGCAGCTTTCTATGTATAGCATGCACAAATAGACACGCAAACTCGAATGCATGCACCGACACACTACACACACACACACACACACACACACACACACACCTCCCCTCTCACTCTCCCAGTCGCTCTCTGCCCCTCTTTCCCAGCACTGGAAATAACTTCAAAGGGGGCTGGTAGCCTTGAGGAGAGAGGGAGCGGGATCCAGTTACAGCGGAGCAGCTGGGAGGGCCCTACAGGTGGGGCCGACACTCCACCTCCTGTAACACTATCGCCGTAAAGGGATCCCTCTGCTTCTCCTCTCGAATAATGAAGACTTCCTCCCTTTTGTCTTCTCCACTGGGACTAAAGGAACAATTAGCCAAGCTAGCCTGCCGTCCATCTTTTATTTTGGCAGTCTAAACCAACGTAAAAGGAGGAGTTTAATAAAGAAAACACACAATTTGGGGAGCTGAAAGGGGGAGATCTGTCAATACGAGAACTAAAATTACATTTGTATGATGTTATCTGGCAACTAATTAAGTGATTGAAGCTTTTACTTTTAACTAAGACAACTTTTTCTTAAGTCAATGCCTTAAGCGAGCTTTGTGATGCGAGTCTCCGCTCAGTCATCATCTGTTTCCCCCCCTCCCTCTACTCGCTGTCCCCTCCTTAACCTTCCCCCGAAAATCACCTCCACGCCATCTTCATAGCAACGGGGCAAAGCAAACAAGTGTCATGGTTTCAGTGTGAGCAGGGGACGCTGGCAGAGGACATCTAATATCATGTAAATGTCCTGATATGTAGCACAAGGCTCCGGGGTTGACAGCTTTAACACTGAGCAGGACGCCGAGCTTGTGACTCTATTAACTCTCTGCGAGTGCATCCCGAAACCGTCAATGGCGTGTGCGTGCGTGTGTACGCACACTCAAAAGTCTCCTCTGGTGTCACTTTCAGCTCTTCAGTCTTTAAAAACCCGGAGCGACACGAACAAAGCGCAGGCCGACAAAGTTCAGGGGTCAACGTTGGGCTGGATGCCACCATTTTGGAAAGAGAAGGAGGGGAGTGGAAACAACAGCCCCCCCCCCAACACCCCCCCATCACCCCGTCCTTCCCCGAAGAGATCACACAGCATCGACGTGAAAAGATAAAGTAACAACGGCAAAGCAAACATATTGTCTCCGTGCGCAAGAGGCATGCTGTCCTTATGAGGACAATTACAAAAAGTAGGCGAACACGCGCATAAATTATTTGTCAGCATCAAGGTGCCACAGTGAATTCATTAGCATGACTAACAATGTAACAAGCAAAGGGGAAACGGGGCTCATTAATAAACAATTCTATACGGCGCACAACTGCAGAGCAGCGAGTACACGTGTTTTTCTTCTCGCCAACACATTTCTCACAAGATTTCATTTAGAGAAAGACGACTTCCCTTTCTACCAAAAAAAAAAACAATCATGAGATATCGCCCCAAAAAAAAACACACAAAAAACTGACACCTTTAACTGTTAATCGTCTATAAAACATCAGAAAACCGAGAAAAATTAGTTCCCAGAACTAAAGGTGACGTCTTCAAAATGTTTGTTTTATCTGACCCACAGTAAAAAACAAGACTCGGCAAAACCGAGTATATGACTGGACCGTGTGCGGTCAGTCTGTGAATTTGTGGCTAAATTGTTACACAAATAGTCAGTGGTCATGTCTATAATGTTAAATGCAGTGGTACATGTCCAGCAGGTCTGGCGAGGACACTGGGGGACGCGCTGCTCCACTCAACTGGCCGTTCCATCGGTGACATACCCTATCGTGGAATGCACCTGATTGGTCCCTGGTTTTCTGCTCGCCACTTCAAACAGGAAACAACATGGCGACCTGCTCGTAAACTTTCTGTTATTCCGTCTAAACAATCCACCAAAATCTACTTTTGAAAACGAGAAATAAGCGATGCCACTGCTGAAGTCGTGTTTCATTTTAGAACTAGCTCGCCTAGTTGGACAGCTTGGTCCAAGTTTCATGAGCTTGACGCGTCACGCTGGACGGGGATCATTTGCATAAAGTTGAGATTTTTCAACTTTATGCAAATACAGACCCTCTTCAACTCGCCGCAACACTCCCACCATGCACTGGGTAACTGCTTCTCCTGCTTTCCATTGGAAATGAATGGAAAGCGTTGAGACGCCCTCCGTCACAGCATCTGGTGGAAATGCGCCGATAGAGGAGCACCGGTGAGTGAAACCTCTGACACGCCCCCCCCCTGAAAACGTAAACAAATAACTACTCCCACCTTTTGATTTTGAAAGAGCAACGGCCAATGAGGAAACTCCAATACTCGACTGTAATTGACTCATTTCAGCACAACACAATTTATCAAACAACAATTTCCTGCCGTCGTTCAACACACCACATCCAGTGTTCGAGCGGCTAGATTATGTCCACCGCCAGCACCGCCCCAAATATCAGTGGCATCCCCCTGCCCCGGCCCGCCCCGCTCCTCTTCAACCCTCGCCATAAAACAAAAGTCACTACTTAATGAGCTATGATTAATGCTGCTGCAGGACGGCTGGTGAGCCCGGGGGAGGAAGGGGAGAGGCTGGAGGGTGCGCATACCTGGCGCAGTCGGCCCGCTCTGTGTGTGTGCGTGTGTTAGAGGGCTGAGGGGTTGAGGTTGCTAAAAGTGGACCGAGGGGAGGATTGCAGTCATCAACACCTAGGCTCTGAGTGGCCTTTGATGTTGCGCGGCGTCTTTGAAGGCCCCCGGCCATGGAGGAATGCTGCTCGCCCTCCCTCCCCGCCCGAAAAGCCCCCGGAGTTGTGGAATGCGGCGCAAGCTGCTGCTGCTGCTGCTGCTGCTGCTGCTCGGCCCGCTGGAATGGGATTAGAGCATAGGCCCATGTTGCCCTTCCTCCCTTCCCTCATCTCCCTCCCACCCTGCCCTCTGGAGTGGACAACATGGCGGCCACCTTGTCCATACCCCAAAGTTTTGGGGTTCAAACTGTTGCAGGTTTACAGTCGGACGCTACAACAGCGTCATTCACTGATGTGCACTTCCTCATCCATGAAAACATGATGCATCTTACCAACAAGCTGATGGGGAAGAAGTTCTCTTTTTAGGGTGCTACTAACGATCATTTCATTATCAATCAATCAACAGCATCATTCTCTTAATTAATCAATTAACTGTTAAGTCTATTATGTCAGAAATTGTGAAAAAAGTCCACTCCAATTTCATAAAGCCCACTGGGACGTCTTCAAAATGTCTTGTATAGTCCAACCAGCTGACCAAAACCAAAAGCTATTCTGTTTAGCGTCACATTAGGCTTGCCGCAGTAGTTGCGGTGTTACAGTGTTCAGGCATATACCGACGGACGCTACAAACTGAAAGTGAAAGTGTCTGCTCCATGTGGAGTCTCAGCTCAGAGTAGCAGGAGTCAGGCTTTCACACACGGGATTGAGGGAGAGAGTGACACACAAGGCCGATGGCGGAAGATTTGGTGTCAAAGCGAAAACCAAAAGCGCCTATTTAGCAATATTTCAGATTTAAACCCAATGCTATAAGGGAACCATAACTTTAATGAGGCGACCGCCGTGCGGAGGACGGAGCAATCACAGCCAGTGTGCACGGCCCTGCAGCAAAAGCTCGACCGGAGAGGCCAGACACACATCCATCTAACGTTAAAGATCAAAGTAAGCGCTCCACATGTTGAGCGTCATATTGTCTTGTGAGTTGTCCGGTGTAATCGGTAACACCGGTGTTGTCACAAGTTTATTAACTGGTGGGAAAATGTCCTCACATCCCTACGTCACAAAAGACAACACAATAAAATAAGAGCTAAGGCTGGTTGAAATCAAAGCCAGAATATCAATATGAACATTCATCATAATGTCTGCAAAAATCACACAAAAAAAATATTAAAATTTAATATTGAATCCTGTGAAGTTAAAGTGTTCCACTGGTTTGCATTCCACTAAACAAAAGTCTTCATGTGTGGAACAAAACTTTCATAAGTACTTCTCTCAGTATCATAACTTTGGATGAAGAAGGATCATATGATCATATCATCACAGTATGATTTTACTAAAAGACAATATATAACACTGAATATTTGTCCATCTCTTTCTTCAGCTCAGTGACTCTACACCTGGAACCAACAACGACTCCGATGTGATCAGTCTCCATTGTGAAATTTCAGTGTTTGGATTTGCAGTATGTGGGAGCGGCGACAGAGGTGGCCTGTGGAGATCAAACACGTCCAAGGCGAGCAGCTGGCCCGCAATCAAAAGCTGCACCACCTAAACCCCGATGCTTTGAGATATTAGATTAAGGGAACGGCAAACACTCCAGATGACCAAAGTCGCTCGCCAAATATGCACAGTGGCCCTGGCATATCAAAGTGGAGAGCCGCGATGTGAAATGACTCTCACACAGATATGTGTGACAGTTACAGCGGGAGATGAGTGTTGTAATCTCCTCAAAGGAGAGACACACCTTCTGCAAAGGTCAGGTTCATATTGTCCTCACACACACTCTTAACTAATGAATGACCTTCTACACAACAACTGCACAAACAAGCCATTTTGACCAATGCGTCTGGCCGGTGTCTGTCAGGGCAAGGCTAGGCTGACCAATGAACGCTGGTTTATGCTGCACAGTGTTTGCTGAGGATTGTGGGAGAGCTGAGAGGTGCACAGTGGAAACCGCTTATAGTGATCACGTCTGTCCGGGTCAAATCGATCACTATAAGCGGATGATTATTATAACCAAATTGTCTGTTGTTGTGCATCATTTCTAATGCAGATTATCTAATTGATATTTGTATATCTATTACATGAAGTAATGAATCGGATCGCTTCGCTATTTTCTGGCTCGCTGCCGAGGGTGATTGCTGGCATTGCTGTGTTTGGCCGGCTCTGCAGCGCGAGCGGTACTTGCAGAACGGTCCACAGGTGCCTTCTCCGGGCACATTAGTTTTTTTTATTCAGAGAAATTCCTTTTCCCGTCATGATATCAATGTGCACGCAGCATCCTCCTCAGGTATCCAGCTGGAAAGCAGACGGTTCGCGAGGCAAAGTATCAAGGAAGTAATGTAAAAAGCAAAACAAAACAAAAAATGAACTAACATTAGTCTTACTAGTATTAAAATGTTTTTTTCCATCTGTTGTCATGTATGAAAAGACTCTGAATGAACACTGTAAGCGGACTACATGATTACTATATTTAATCGTTTGTATGGAGATGATTCTGTCCCAAGCTGTTTGATCCATATAAGCGGTTGATCACTGTAATTGTGATCACTACAAGCGGTTTCCACTGTATATGCACATGTTCACACATTTAAATGAATGAGCGGTGGGTTCCGTACTGTAAGAGCAACTCCCCCCTTCTCTCCTTACCTCCACTTTCCCCCTGACCACAGGGTTTAGGGAGGGAGGGAGGGAGGGAGGGAGGGAGGCGAGGTGGAGAGGCAGCCGGCATTAGCGCTGGTTTCAGATTTCGGCCGCCTCTGACTTGTTTTCTTTAGGAAACACTTACTGCGGCTCCAAATACACCAGAGGAAGTGCTCACCTACATCACTTCCGGGTCGGATGGCTAAGGTCACGCTGCACTCCGGGGAAAGAGATGACGAGTGGGGGGGCTCCATTAAACCACATGTGGAATGCGTTTAGTATCACCGCAATTAACCTCATGATTTTCGTTTCACATTGTACCGACCTTTTAGAAAACACAGAAGAAGAAGCGGTGAGGAAGAGGTTGAGAGATTGATTTTTCCTTCTGAAAACTGCCGCACGTAGAATCAGCCTCTGACACTTTCCCCGAGTCTTTTCTTGGCTCGCTTGTGTCGGCTTTTTTCTTTTCCTGCCTCTCTCTCTCGGTTCTGTCAATGGCTGCACGATCACCTTTCATGACAACCTGGAGGGGAGGAACGCTCGATCCGGGAGCCTCAAGGCCCTCCGAGGAGCTAATGATATTCCAGAGGAAATGAGAATGTGAATAAACAAAGCCAGAGCCATTTCCAGGAATAACGCGATGGGGAAACGTGGATTGAGATGGAATTAGGGGTGGTTCAATGGAGAGAGGGGAGTCATCGCTCAGCTTCCTACTTAGATTCCTTAAGGGAAGATCTTGGATTGCAAGAACAGGAACACCGGAAGCTATTTGGATGCTCTCCAAACTGCTTTTGTCTTTCTTGTAGCTTTAAGGATAAGACGCATAAACGGAATGAGCTTCCAGAGGCTTATTAGAGCCCAACCGATACATCGGCATGGCCGATACTACCAGCTGATCTTTGTACGGTAGATATATGGTATATTTGACGGCCGATAAGCAACAAGAAATTACATTACAGAAAAGCCAAAGCTCTAGTTTGAGGTGATTTAGGAGCAGTGTTAGTTAATTCAACAAAGAGCACAGACACATTTATTTTTCAGCTTTAAAATCTCCTGCTCAGTAAAATATCTTGGTTAAAATTCTTTATTAAATAACTTTAAGGGATCCTTATCAAAAATGATTGTGTGTTTACGTCAAAAATTAGTATCATTGTTAATGTTAGTACATTTTTTAAACTCCCAAATATCAATATTGGCCTTTATCAGTCAGGCTCTACGATAGATATACACTAGTTAGGAAACGTTTAGTTGATTAATGGATGGATAGAAAATCTAATTGACAGCAATTCTGATAAACAATTAAAGTCATTTAACAAGCAAAAATCAAATCTGAAAAATGCCTGCTTTTTCTGTTATTTATCGTTGTTAATTGAATATTGAGTTTTTGGACTGTTAAGCCAAGTTCCCACTACACGATTTTCAAAGTCATCAGATCGCTGTACTGTTCACATTAGGGCTGTCGCAATAACCACAATAGTGCAATACCGCAATATAGACAAGCCAACCGCAAGGTGATGGCAAGCGACCGCCACAACCGCTATGTTCAAGTTTGATCTTTTTTTAATTCTTTGCGATGGGAGCGGCTTGGCGAGGCCCTGAGAGTCTGTTCTGCAATGAACGCTGCACGTATGGTGTTTTTTTCTGGTCGCTGAGAGTTGAAAAATGTTCAACTTTGGGTAAAACTCTACAACGACCAACCGTCACATCCAAATGTAGGCTAAAAGTGCAGGACAACAACAACAACGGAGGAGAACTTAATACACATAGACCGACGGGTCAGTTCTCTATCCCTACGTGCTTCAGCCTTCCCTTCATCCAGAGCTGGTACTCTACCTTGTGCTGACATTTTGATATTCCGTATCATAGCAACCAGACGCAACCACAGCGTATCAGCTGAAACAACACTGCGCCTCATTGCCCTTCTTTGTTCTGCATTCATGCAGCAAGTAGTTTTAAAACTTGTCATCTTTGTCATTTAAAAAGCAACAATATACCCAATACTAGCCCAACAATAAAGCTTATTTATATAGCACTGAAATCAGGACAAATTATGTTATTTTGCAAAAAAGAAAAAACAAAGGTTGCAATAATACAGCATATCATGCTGTTGAGCCAATCATTATCACCGCAGGGGAAATTCCTTCACCGCAACAGCCCTTGTTCACACTACACAACTTGCTGTCTTGTAATCGGGAGTCTTTAAATCGTTGTGGTTTTGACACTACATGACTGACCGATGACGGGGGGGGTCACACATTACAAGATCTTTCACCAGGAGGAAACCCCGATGAGGTCTCCAAAATATGTTTTGTCATAAACACGCAACAAGCGACTAGGGCGTAATCAAGCTTGTTGATGTTGTCGTTGACAGGTCCAGATATTTAGCATGCTAGATATCTGGAATCTGTCTGCGATGCATCGACTTGCAGCTTTGAACAGTTCACACATAGCAACTCGATCGCCAATTTGCGAGCGCTGAGCCAACGCCGATTTGCTTCTCATCATTTTGGGAGCTCCAAAAAACTGTCGACATTGGGCTTCAGGAAACAACTGAACGATTAGATAGATTAATCAATGATCATTAGTTGCTGCCCTAAGACCGAGAAAATAATGTCAAATCAGCGTAAACTTTTCAAGGCTTTATGTCGACTGCAACATGAATAAACTTCAAACTATAGTCAACACAAGCCTTCAATAGAAACGGTAACATCATCAACAAAATGTGAGATAATTCATTCAGTTAAATACTGCTCATGCGAGTTATTTAATCTAAAGCACCTTTATATTAATATATTGTTTTTATTCTGAGGAGGTCTGAGACACGAGTGATGCTAAAGGCATCAGGATGGACCGGAGGGCAGGTTTATCCCACCTCTGAACTTGAAAGCAGCAACCATCTCTGCATGTGTTTTCGGCGCCTCTCTCTGCGCTTATTCTGACCAGCGATCAGGTTAGACAAGTCCCTCTATTCAGAGCTACACAGTAATACCGATATCCCCAAAGAGAGGGAGGAGGTGGAGGAGAAGAAGAAGAAGAAGAAGGGGAAAAAAAATCCTATCTGAGAGATTAACTCGCAGCACCCAACCGAGCCAGAGCTGGGTTCACTGGCTCACTCAGTCCTATCTTACCCACTAGCCTCTTGTTCTAAAGCAAAGCATGTCTTTGATACTTGACTAGAAGGAATCTGGAGGCGTTACAGGTTTCTTTTGTGCTTTACGCTGCACAGAGAGTCTGTGTGTGTGTGCCAAGGCTGGGATTTCTTTTCTTTACCCCCCTCCCTCCCTCCGTCTTCTTTCTTTTTTCTCCCTCGTCCCTTTTGCCTTCATCTCCTGCTCCCCTTCCCCCACCCCAAACACTAAATCAGTGAATCATAAACCTTTTCTCTCCCATCACAAACTGCTATCTTAAACTCTTCCTGAAAAAGTTTCAAACCTGCTGTGCTTGTGGATCAAAGTGGCCATATTTGGGTGGTGACCGCTCCAGAGGAGTTTGAAGGCTGGGATTTTGGACAGAGAAGGAGGGGAGGGTAGAGGGGTAGATGGGGGGTGTGTGGGTGAGGTTTGACTCCCCTTGGAGATTTTCTTAAACCCATTACATCAGCTTTTTTCTGCTTCATGGGCTCCAAATCCGGGGCTTTTGTGAGGGTAGAAAATGACCTAAATTGACATTCAGAATGGTTGTGGTTGGTTAATTGTGGCCAGGCATTTTTGGCATAAATAAGACAAGATTCCAGAGGCCTTCTTCTTTAAGCCTTTTGCGAATTCTGCTTCTTTGAAAGCATGGCCTCCAATGAATGCAAAGTGGTCATGCCCAAAAACACTTCAGCTTTCTCAAATATGCTCGAACCTCGCAGATCAATACGGACCCCGAATGATTCTGAGAAAAGTATAATATCAAAGTGAGAAGGCCTAATTGCTCAACGCCCACGCTGTGATTCAGCTTTTTGAAGAAACTTCTACAGTTCTCACCAACTGTGCGGCGCTTGAATTTCTGCTTTTTGAGTGGCAAAAATATCGGACTGCCTGGGCTTTGATCACCACAAAGAGGCTGTCAAAGTGGCACATCCGCATGCTGTGGCTCCCTCTTTCACGTACGTTTTTTCTACATATATGATCGCAGAAGTTGACATTTTGAAAACACATGCTTTTTTTTCTTTTTCCAAACAGACGGGAGAGCGTGAAATAAGAAATGATGCAGCAGTCCTGCTAAGCTCTACCCACACATTCTAATCAAAAGGCTGAACAATGGCTGGCCTAAAAAACATAAAAGGAAAAGGAGAAATTCAAAAGAGGCCACTTGCTGGTGCCGGGCAAACTGATCAGCAGCACATAGACTGTCAAAAGCTAGTGGGAATGTCAAAAGCACCACTGATCTCTCTCTTTCTCCCCTAATGTGATCAAACAGGGTTCGTTCCCTGGAGGAGGCCAAAGAAAAGCGAGGCAGAGAAAGTGAATGGAGGCTTTGGTGCACCGTAGGAAGCCGGCCACCAGCAGCACAACCAAGCAGTGAGCACAAAACAACACGCCGTCTCTCAAGCTTTCTTCCAGTCCCACGACGAAAAAAGAAGAAGAGTGGGCCGAAGAGGAAAGAGTGGTTGGGCAAACAGTGAGGGGTAAGGGCTCAAAGGGGCCTGGTTGCCCGGGTGAGGGGGACCCGCTGCTCCAAAAATGTCCACATCAAGCGTCCGGCTACGGGCCAGGCCCCGCAGAGGTGCGCTCCCAGTGCGCTCGGAGGTCAGTGGCGTGGACAAAAGGGAATGAAACGGGCCTGGCCTGGCAGAGCAGCTGGGCTCAGGGTATAGAGGACTTGAGAAGAGAGGTGTGTATTTGGGGGAGGATGAAGGGGGAAATGAGAGAAAGCAAGCACATGATGAAGTGCGCTTTCAAATCATTTAACACATCCAAAACTTCTGTTCCCTGGGTTGCAAAATGGGAGTAGTCGCTAGGTCCAGAAGTATTTCCCCACCACCAACTGTAAATTCCCATTACGAAGTTTGTTCCACAACACAAAAACACAGGGGTAGGATGTTATAATTGGTTACTTCTGCCTACTCCTTTTCGATTATATAACATTTATTTATTTAGTTTATTTAGAATTTGCTGTACTGTTCATTTTATTGGTCAATATGCTTTTGTTTTCTTATTATTTGTAACATGTTCAAATATAATCTATTCTAATCTTATGAGGGGCTTCTTGGATAATTTAAGGATACTACAGGTTTATGTTATGGCCATTCATTTTTGATGTGATTGGTTAAACTTTAAAGTTCAAATAATATTTTTAAAAAAACAGCTTGTTCCAGCTCTTTGAACCATTCGAACCCAAAGACTCCCATGGGTTTTTATGACTGCACCATTGCATTAAATGACACTCTACAAGTTTTGTGCAGCTTTCATTTAGAGCCGAAACAATGACTAATGAATTAATCTGCAAATAAAGTCAAAAATATCAAAGAATCCGTCGTTCCAGCTATACAGATGTGAGGAACTGAAAGATCTTGCTTGCATCAGTTTGGTACGTCATATGGCTCTAAATACTACACTACCCATGAGCCTCAGCCCCTGTTGCTATGGAGAGGAATCCAGTCACAGATTCAGAGGTGTAGAAAATTCAACACACCTCATCTTTGCAATTGGGAACGAAAAACAGCACACCAGAGTTGCTGAATTCATCCAAAATTGACCCACAATCCCAAAAAGAACTGAGTTTCTAGAAACCGTAATCTTTAAAAGGTCTCATTGATAACATTTTTATGTAGAAAATAATACATCCACAGTCTTTAGAAAGGTACCGAATAAATATAGCTTTTCCTGTAAAAAAAAAAGAAGAAAAAAAGCCAATAGTAAAACGACGTTGGTATCATGTAGTATCTCTAGGTCGTCCTTAGGTGTGGAAAAAACATAAAAATGGCAACGACTAGTTGTGAAGTGAATGCAATGGAACTTGGCGAGGGAGAATTAAACATCTAGTGGGTGAATGTTAGCAATGTTATCAATAGCACCTTTAACTTCCGGTCACCATTAGACACGTGTGCAACATAAATTTAAGCTCAATGATTGGATGTTTACCCAAATGCACTTTGGGAGTTGTAAATTACTTCTTTTCTGTCCTTTTTTTAATAAACACGGCTTGTATGTTTGCATTTTTAATTGAAGAACCAGATCTTTTCTAACACAGTTCAATCAGGAGAGTTTATTTCCCATCAAAGACTTGGAAACGCTCCAACTGCAAGTCATCGAACACTTTCTATGCAGACTTTTACTTCCAGAATCTCGGATGTCCACATAACTCCTCCCAGATATCCAGCTCACTACTTCTTTTTTTTTGTGGCAAATTTAAGTTACCATAACGATCCAGCCACACCTCCTTCTGGCTGCTTGAAAAACAGTGTGCACACACACACACATCTACACTCACTGTCTCCACACACACACAGCAATAAAAGGGGGGTGGGGCTGCAGTGGTGATCGGACAAACACTGTTCTTGGAACTCTGCCGAGCGAGGCTATTGTGCAGGCGCGCGGTAAAGAGACAGAGAGAAAGGTTGGGGAGGGGCGGGGGTGGCGTTGAGGTTGCTTCAATGGCTGCTTCCATCAGTGGAGATAAAAGGCAGAAAGGTGCGGGCCAAGTTGAGGCCTGGCCGAGGTGCTGGAGAATGATGTGAGGGAAGGACTCGCAGTGGCAGGTGTTAGCAGGTGAGGCGGTGTCAGAGATCCAAGTTGGTAGAATAACTCAGGATTTGTTCAAATAAGAGTCTAACCACTCCCATCAAATCTCTGAGTATTTCAATGTCAATGTTTGAGTTGTAGTCCATAAATATTCATCTATTTCAGATTTTTTTTTGCTTTACAGATTAATTGACAATGACAATAATCATTAGTTGCAGCCCTAGTGTGGATTATCCAGAGAAACAGGGACTTTGTTTCTTGAAAGACAAATTCATGTGGAGTTTTGTACTTTGGGTGAACAAACCCTTTTAACTGTGAACTCCTCTATATCTGAAAAAAGGACCATAATGCCCAGAGTTTATCTTGCATGTGTGTATCCTTTACTAGTCACCTCAGGGCCACATGGACCGAAGGTCTGGGTGTGGATCCATGTCACCCGGCCATTCAATCCCCCTCATCTCCAACCCCGTCAAAGCCACACCACCGCCTGAGGACAGGGTCTGTGGATTTCACACATTCCTCTGTGGGAGGGGATACGCTTAAGATTCTTCCACTCAAGTGGTTTGGATTTTCAGGATTTCATAAGAAGTCGCTTCTGAGAAAATTGAATAATAAAAAAAGAAATAACATACCCAACCACCATGAAAAAACAAGTTATTTAGGACAGTGGGCGGGTAAACCACCCTGTAAATATTACCACAACATCAGTGGCAATTACAGGCAGAGAAAGTGGCATAAACTAGACTGGCATGCCTTCGTCACTCCACCCCCTTGCAAAGCCTGCACCTCCCCAAAAAAAAATGCATGTTTGTGCCCTGGGCAAGAGACATTTCCCTTTCTGCCGCAGGAGCAAAATAAATAGTCTACATGAGTGCAAGGGGGAGAGAAAAGTAAACTTTAATTGGTGTGGAAATAATTCCATTACCATATAGCTCCCTATAAAGGGTGATTTGTTCTTTTGATCGCCCCAGAGAGTGTTTATGAAGTCACTGTGGGATCAGCCCGGGCCCAGGGGCAAGGCCAGCCACCAGAATTCCTCCGAACATTTGTTTAGCAGCAGGCCGAGCGCAGAGCGGTGCACAAACGCAGTATTGTTCCTCCGTTCTCGCTGGTCGCGCTGCCAGAGGTAGGAGCTGACGGGGCCCGGAGAGAGAGAGACGGGGAAGAAGAGATGTGGGGCTGAGGGAGGGAATAAGCAGACCCTGGGATAAACATAACCACCCCTGAAGAGTTAAACATCAAACCTGCTTTACACACGAGCACTTCCTGCCATCAGCGTTACCGGGGACGCTTTGAAAAGGTAATGGCCAACTTCTAAAGATCGGGTCATTTCACAGTCGAGAGGGCTGCTCCATCGCTGAGTGGTCAGAGCTCCCTCCTCCCCTCCTCCCTCCTCCTCCTCCGCTCTCTTCGGCACGTTGTGGCTTATAAATTATACAATCAAAGCCAACAAGTTCCTCCCACATCCATGTCTTTGTATGGGGATATTTGGAAGAGATTTATCTGCCCAAGAGTTCATGACTCTGGTGTTATAAACCTCTAGGGATCCATGTTATTTGATTTGTTTTTTATTAGAAACAAGGAACCACTTAGCTGGCTGTAACCTCTGGGGCATTTGGCGCCACATCTAAGAGGATTGCAGGTCGCAAGTCCTTTTCTGAAAAGGGACAGACATGGCAAATACTGCCTCTGGAGACGAAAAAAAGAGAAGAAAAAGCTGGAAAACGATGCAGAGTTACCGTAATTTAGACAGGATGTCACGAAACTGCCAACTAGAGCTTTCTCCGGGTGCACAGGAATTTGCAGATTTGGCAAATTGTATGATGATAAATATGAGCAATGTAGCAGAATTCGCTTTCTCTTTGGGAGTCTGACATTCTAAAAAAAAAAGCGTGGCTTCGAGCTGATTTATACTGCAGTGTGATTATGTGATTTATTTTTAAAGCCTAGTCTGCAGGGGCCGTTACTTTGAGCCTCCACCTCCATGTTCGTATTGAACAGCGGAGCATTTGTTAGGCCAGACTTTGTCTCTTTGACAGGCAATACAGACCCTTTAGAAAGTCATAATCAGCGTGATGGAAATATTAAAAAGGACGGAGGAAAACGAAGGGTCAGGGAAGGTCTGCCTGTCGCTCCTTGAGCCAAAATTAACATACGCCTCACCATGACACCTTGAAGATGAATACCTAATTCTGAGGATGATGAAGCTGAAAAAAGAAAAAAGAGGACGGATGCATATTCAAATAGCTTGGCAAGTCTGGCCTATTTTTGCATATGAAATTCCATTGCGACTGAGGGTCGGGACCTCTGGGTCCTTAAGGAAGAATGTGTGACTTGAGATGGGAGACCAAAAGGGCTGCTCGCATCCCCCGGCCCCCCAGCTGGGAGGACAGCACACGGATCAAAGAGGCTCTGTGAATCTTCAAGAGGGGCGATTGGGATGAACTTGGAGGGCATGTGAAGGGTCTGGGAGCCGCTCTTCATGCATCGCGTGCGGACGCCCCATCTTCTCCTCGGACCGTTTACAGCTTCCCCTTGTTTCGTTAATAATTCAAAACAACATGAAAAGGCCACGGCTAGCTTCAGCCATTAGAGTCCCCAGGGGCGTGCTGCTAGCATGTTAGAGGGTGAGTCACACAGCCCAGTGAGCAGTGTGTTCGCCTCACGTTTGTCTTGGCCGGCTGCGCCGGCTGTATTAGAGCAGAACGAGGAATGATGAAACCTCTTCTGAAACGCGCCCTCCTGTATTTCACTAGGTGTGCACAAGACTTGCATGCATCATCTGCACGCTAACAAGCTAACAGTGGCCTACAGTCAGGAATCAAAGCCTTATTGTCGCTGTTTATAATCTCTTTCCAGAATAAAAGCTGAACAATCTTTGATCAATGGAAAACAAAACCTCAGAAAGTTGTAAAGTTAAACACACTCCTACTAAACCCATCTAATGTGTGTCTATAAAAAGGCACTGATCACTGAACACGTGTTCACTTATTGCTCTCAGGATGTGGCCAGTAATGATTTGTGAATGCCGATGACAATAACTTCATGGTATGTTAAATAGTCTCCAAAAATAACAAAGTTCAATATTTGCCTTTTTCTTTAAAGGGGAACTATTATACTTTTGTGCCTTTTCCCTTTCCTTTAGTGTGTTACATAGTTTTTGTGCATGTAAAGGTTTGCCAAGTTACAAAGTCCACACCAAAGGGAGTTACTCTCCCCCACAGAAACACTGCTCCTGAACTGCCTGAAATGCCTCGCTTGAAGCCTTTTCTTCCATAACATGGTGATGTCACCAAGTAACACATTTTTCCTAGCATCTAATTTGGCACACCCTCAAACAAAGCAAGTTAGAGCGGAGCTGAAGTGGAGTCCAAAGAGTTTGGTTCGGTTGACCAATCATAACAGTGGGCCAGCTGACCAATCAGAGCAGACTGGGCTTTTCGGGAGGGAACGGGGCAGGAGCTCAAACAGAGCGTTTCAGACAGAGGGTGAAAAGAGGTGCTGCAGAACAGCCTGTATGAGAAAAGTAAAGCGTTTTTTGAACATCAAAGTATGCAAACAAGTCTTAGCAGAAACCCCAAATACAAGTATGCACCTGAAAATAAGCATAATAGGTCCTCTTTAATATGGTGGGTATGTCCTCAAACATTTTGGCTCATGTAAAACCAACAAACAGCATAATAAATTGCCTAGATAATTTGCTTTACACCAAAAGTGCAGCCTGCGGCGAGCTGCCATGCAATGTCTATTGAAAAGCTGCGGCGGCCGCTTGATTCTTGGCTTGAAGTGCAGCCAAAATAAAAGTTGGGAAAAGTTTAACTTTTAGCGGCAAAGTGTGGCTATACACCCTGACTCCTGTGACATGTTGACATATGTTACAAAGAATTTCTTGCCACCTGAAACGCATGAATACACCTCTCGGTCACAAAAATTTCAGCATCCGCAAACCCATTATCCTGCTAACCCTATAACCATGTCAAAACATCCAAACACAGGTAGGAGATATAGTTGGCGCTGCGGGCCGCTTGGCTCCCACCTAAACCTGTGTGTATAAGTGTACCTGGCATGTCACAATAACAAGGGCCGGTCACAGGCAGAGAACAGAGTGTCCTTTTGTAGGGAGAACCGGGACGACCAGCATCCCCCGTCGGGCTCCTGCCCCTATGAGAGAGCTGAAGTCTCCCGACCTCCAGCACCTAGTCTGCCAGCCAGCCAGGGCCCAGCCCGGAGGAGCCTGTCATCACCACCACAGAGGCCTCTATTCATCCCCGCAAAGACAAAGCCAAAAGTGTACAGCAGCCATCCAAGGCATCCCAAGCATCCAGATATAACCAGCGATATCATTTTAGGCTTTTGTGAGCCCGTGCTTTGGTTTAACCGCCGTTCCCTCCCTCCCCGCCATCCCTGCTCTTCGTCCCCTCCACGTCGAGGATTTGACCGTTTTGTGGTGCAAGGATGGCGCCTCACATCCTCTCTACCCCACATTGAAATTGGTTTCTAATTAGTGACGTCATTTTAAACACTTTTGAGTAAATTCATGAAAGCTACAGGTGTCAGGTTACAGGTTGTTTCACCGGATGAACAACTGGGGTGCGTTCAATGTCAAAAAATGCACTGTTTTTTCATTTTCAACAATATCTTTCCTTTTGGAAAAATGTTTTTCTTTGAGAAACCATCGCTCCCATCGGTTGGATGTTATTAACATCCATAGTGAAAACCATAAAAATAAAATTCTATTTCTATGGTGAAAAACCAAACAGAGTACTGATATAAACATATACACAACAAAGTGTTTCAAACAGCCATTAACACATCATCAAACTCAAGATTTCAATTTAAACCTGGACTTACTCAAGCAGGACCTGCATAGTACCCAAACATTGCGACACAACATTCAGCATAACATTTAGCTGCTGACCATGGCTCAAGATAGCAAGCTTGAACTTCATCAACATCAAATCAAAAAAGAAAGAGAAACATGTCTGCCGGCGCTGTTTGACAAGAAAACCACTTGTGTCCCGGCTTAAGAACAGCAACTAATAAAGGCAGGTGTTCAAATGGCAGTGGGGCTCACATTGTTCAGTGTTCACATTGCACACGTTCCCATGTCAGACCCTTCCGGTGTGGCCCTCCTCTGGCCACGCTGGGCCCCTGAACTCGGTGGTGAAATCTCCACCTGCTGATAGCATCAGCTGCCCCACCGCTCTCCCCCTCCTCCTCCACCACCACCACCACCACCACCACCCCCTTCTCTCGGGCATGTGTGGCGGCCACTGATAAAAGAACTGTAGATAAGAGGAAACACAAGCTGTGATGAGGAACACATTGCCGCTAGGAGAACAGAACAGAACACCAGCCCAGTGGAAAGGAACAAGAAGGAGAGAGGAGGAGGAGGAGGAGGAGGAGGAGGAGAGAGGATCTGAAAGTGATTAAAGGAGAACACTGGGTAGAAGAGAACAATCTGTTTCCCCAGGCTAAAAAAAGGGAGTGAAGAGGAGGTTCTGTCAAACAAAACTGAACAACAATAAATATGAATGGTCAAAGAGCTGAAGGTTATTCTATACGGTGTATTTCTGAACCCGACCAGCGCCTTGTGAGATTTGGGATGCATGCGGTTTGTCGAAAAAATAAACAAAAACGTTACCGCAATCAAGTTACTGCAGACAAGTACCCATAAATACGACATGGGACGTCGCATAAATACATAGTACGGTGAGTCCAAGCAAGAATATTACTGAACAAAACATTGTTGTTGTGTTTAGCAGGCACTACTGCAGTATTTCTAGTGCAAGAGCTTGAAGATGTTCTAGCTGTTGCTGGGTTTAGAAATACTCCTACTGATAAACAATCCTCTGCTGTTTCCAGCTCAGTTCTCTTGGAAAACAAGAGTGAATGTAAATAAATCGGAGCTGTTGACGCGGGCTGAGAGTGGAGGGGACAGGTGCCACAATGACACCGCCGACCTCCAGGGGATGTATGCATCCCATAGCGGTGTCCCCTTTCAAAGATGGACACCGGAGGGGACAAACCAGTTGGTCCACACCCAGTACAGCAGCGGGTCACTCTGCTACAGCCAGGGAAACACCTGCGGTGGCTTAGGAGGCACTTAGCGTGCATTGTTTGGGAATTTTTAGGCATATAAATCACATTTCTGTCCATCTCATGCTAAAGACAATATGTCTGTCTTGTATAAAAATTCTCTTTTAGGTCTTATTTATCGTCCTTTTATTTTTCACTAGGGCTGTCAAAGTTGACAAGATAATAACGCGTTAATGCAAATTTTGTTTAACGCCACTAATTTCTTTAACGCAACCTGCGGTTTCTAAGTTGTAGCGGGCTCAGTTTTAAAGCTAGAGTGAAGATACTGGCATCATATGAAACTTTAACTTTTGGCGAGGAAAAACTTGGATGGTCAATTTCAAAGGGGTCCCTGACCTCTGACCTCAAGATATGTGAATGAAAACGGGTTTTATGGGTACCCACGACTCTCCCCTTTATAGACATGCCCACTTTATGATAATCACATGCATGTTAATTGGGATTAACTGTGGACAATCATGAGATTAATCGTGAATCAAATAATAATCGAATGACAGCCCTACTTTTCACATATTATTTTAGGGAGCACCGCTCTCGGCTTTCTACTCTGCTGTGCTTACTGTAAGCCGTGCTGGATACAAGCAGCTTTGGCATGTTTAAAATGTAAACTAATATATATAGCTCAAAAGAATCTATTAGCCTGCATTTGACCAAGTACGCCCTGCTCCTGGCCGGGCTCCCTCCTATTGGCTCGGAGTCAACGTAAAGTGTCCCCGCTAATCCCAACAGTTGTCTGGCCACGCTGAAAGTCACCTCTGAGTCCAGCTCTAGCACATCGTGTCAGGAATCCACAGGCTCTTTGCATACCGAGTGGCCGGATATCCTCTAGTTAAAGAGGGCCCTCTAAGCCAGGGCCATGTGTTGGGTCGACTGGGGAGGGTGACAAAGGGGGTAGCGGTTGTGGCGGGGATGTACAGGCGGTGCTTAAAAGGCCTTTAGAGTGACATCAGCATCACTTTGAGCGGACACAAAACGGTGGAGCGAGAGCGCGGCCTGTTCAGGGTTCCATAGAAACCGCTGCGTTTTCCTGCAGCCGGCTAAAAGTGCAGTTGCTCCTGCTCCGAGCCCGCGGATCTGTGCATCTGTGAATGGCTTTGTGTTGCTGCCGGGGCAGAACAAAGTGAGTTCAGGTTACTGCACTCCTCCCGTTATTGGCCCACATTGTCTCTAATTATTCTAGCAAACATTGACACAGCATGTGTGGTCTCACATTTATACCCCCCCTCCCTCTTCCCCTCCCATGCTTAACAGAGAGAGAGAAGACAGAGCATGAAAACAAGACAGAAAGAACTTATGAAAGGAGGGGAAGGAATGATGAGACAAGAAACGTACTTGCATTCATTATGATGCAATTATAAGTGGAATTGCTTGAAGCCGTACTGAGAGGCTGTGCTTGTTTTCTTGTTTTCGAGCCTGTGAAGAGAAACGCAGTGTATTCTCAGGGGGGTTTCCTCACCCTTCTCCCATGCCACCTCAACTCGTGAGAGAACAAATGCACCATGCCAACTCGAGCTTTGATACACGAGCAACCAAGACCGACCAGCGGAGGGTAGAGTGCAAAACGATGGAGTTTTCTAGGATGCAATAACCCAAAACAGAAAACAGCCACAGCTCTCAAGCTCAATCCCACTCTAATTTGAATTCTGAAGCTTTCCCCCGTTGCCGGGGCGCTTCTAACTCCGGCTTTTGCAAAACAATAATTATGACGAATGTATGCATCAGTAGCTTACCAAATCCTCTGTCCATGAGCTTAGCTTGAGGCAATGCTGCAGAAAAGCTCACCCAAATATGCTACATGTGGTTGCCAATAGGAAATGGCTTAAAGTTAGGCACAAGGATGGTCTGGTGTAAAATCAAATGAGGGAAATATAGAAATGGTCAGAGAAGGCGAGCTTAGCTACTGAAAAAATTGGCACCATAACCTCTTATCATTTGGTAGCAGTGCTATAGAAAAGCTCAGCGGAGTGTGAAGCCGTTACTGTAAAGTTCCCTTAAAAGCCTTTCTGAGCAGATCTATTGCAGATTTTTACTGGAAGCCATTAGAGCAAATGGACTGACTCATCTGCCAGGAAGTACAGCATAGATGGGTTCTGATTAGTAACAGTGGATTCAGGCTTTATTAATTTTACACCTCTCCTCTGAGATTTGATAAGATCATCATGTTTTGTCAGATCGGATTTGAATTGATGTACTGAAGCTGCCGTCAGGATTATCAGACTACTGCACTTTAACAGAAAAGTGGTGGTGTGCAGCATGTGAGCTCCATGTGTTTCACTACAAAGCATTCTACTGAAACTAGTACCTACAGTACATCATGTGTGGGTGGTACCATAAAATCCTGTCCTGCAAGGTCATTAGATGAAGTTTGTGTGTGACAGTCATTATCTGCTCAGTCATGATTGGATGCTAGGGCTGCACAATCACGGTTTTGGCTTCCAGCAATTAAATGAACATGAACGAATTCAATATTGACATTTAAAGAGGACCCATTATGCTCATTTTCAGGTGCATACTTGTATTTGGGGTTTCTACTAGAACATGTTTACATGTTTTAATGTTCAAAAAAACGCTTTACTTTTCTCATACCGGCTGTGCTGCAGCACCTCTTTTCACCCTCTGTCTGAAACGCTCTGTTTGAGCTCCCGTCTGCTCTGATTGGTCAGCTGATCCACTCTGTTGTGATTGGTCAATCAAAACAAACTTTTCGGACTCCGCTCCAGCTCTGCTCTAACTAGCTTTGTTTGAAGGCGTGCCAAACTAGCTGCTATAGGCAGGTATTATGCAAATGTGTTACTTGGTGACATCACCATGTTACGGAAGAAATCAAGAATCATGTTTCTGTGGGGTAACTCACTTTGGCGTGGACTTTGTAACTTTGCAGAACATTTTTACGTGCACAAAAAACTATATAACACACTAAAGGAAAGGGAAATAGCACAAAAGCATAATAGGTCCTCTTTAAAATGTGTGCTCCGCTGATAGAAAACATAACATAATAACATAATCGTGCAACCCTAATGGATGTTTCTGCTAGCACCTATAGTCAAGATCCAGACTAGCTGTTTTCCCCTATTTTCAGTCTTTTTGCTAAGCTTACCGTCTCCTGGGTGTAGTTTCAGATTTATCAGACAGATGTGAGAAAAGCAAATAAAGTAAATATTTCCCAAAATGTTGAACTATTCCTTTAACGATACTTAGATCAGGAATATATCTGAGCTGTATCTACTGCATGAATAAATCCACAATATACAAATTTCCTCCAGCATCTGTTATATGACAGAGAACGATGCTTCCAACCAACTGGTGAGGCCACGTCCAAATCTCAGAGCCGCAATCTCTGGGATGTGTTTTACTTCGAAATGCCTGCGGGATGCATGTCACCCCGGGGGTGACAATTTGACTTTGTCACATGCCTGTGGGATGCAGACAGAATAGCAAAGGGCTGCATTGGCCAGTCTTTTCTGTCATTCCCATCTTCTCCCACTCGATCTCTCCTTTCTCTCAAAACAGCATTTCTGAGAAACTAGATTCCTTGACATGTCTGAGGACAAGTTGTCATTATAGCGAGCCAAGTGTGTTTTGGACAAACTGCCCATACCCTGCCAAGCAAAGAATAGCCAGATCTCCTTCGGTGCCTTTTGTCGTCGCTAAAAATGAAAAGTGCGGCTTTTATAGTGACACATGACAGACTGGACGCATCTGGGTAAATAGAGGAAGGGGTGGGATTGAGAAAGCACAGTGACACTAATAATGATGGGCTCCATCTCACGACACAAAACAATTTGATTGTTCCTTCCTATTTTCATGAACTTTATCTATGTTTTGAAAAAAAAAAAAATGTATGCTGGTTAAAAAAAGAAAAGAAAATACTTTGACATTTTTTCCCTGACAGCAACATGCAGGGTAATGAGGGGTGAACAGATGGATTGCAAGGGGACAAAAATGGGCACAGCTGGCCAGGAGTAATTGTCCTGGACCTTTTCATATACACTCAGGTTCACATTGAGCATGGGGGGGGTTTGGAAGGTGTGGGTATCAGCCCTCCTGTATGCTACGGGAGTGCGGATACGATTTGCAATGACGGAAAATGTCATATCCATTAACCGACTGACCCGCGGCGTTTCAAGATGTTGTCTAGACACGGTGCACCTTTCCACTCACTCATCTAAGAGATCTAATGTAAATAGATATACTGAATAAATTAAAATGCCTCGGTGTGCATCTCTCTACAGACATCCGCTGTAAAACGTCTTTTAACCCTTAATTCCACTACTTAGAGTAAAGAAAGTCTATATTAACAAGCTCTGAAGCAAATCCAGTTTAGATACCCAAATCAGTTCTACTTTAAGAACAAATATCCCGCTGGCGTTTGTAGAATATCTGTGGCTGGAAGGTTTGGACCGTCTTTCTTCCCCCACAGCATGAAGCTCAATTGCAGTTTTCACCTAACAGCAGCCCTTGAGAGGCGCAGTGCACCTGCAGACTGACACTGAAAATAGAGACCACGTGATGGTTAGCTCACAGTGGACCTGCTGGTTTTCTTTCACTGAGGAACTATATCAATGTGAATGGCAATTAATATCAAACTGCCGGCCACGATTCATCTTGTTCCTGATGCTCTGCATCAGGGGCAGGTTCCAGTGTTTTTAACAGCTGGCGTAGTTGTAGCACGTCGGGTTGGAATAAAAATCAGAGCAGCAAATTAACTGGCTTTATGAACTGGTTTCAATCAATTACCTACTAATTATGAATTAAAAGCAATTAAATAAATTACCAGCAGCGCGATCTGTTGTTGTTTCTCAGCACAGTCATGGACTTAAACCATTAAATTATAGAATCGATTAGTTGGTGGTCAGAGTTAATTATAACTACTTATAGTGTGAAGTCATTCATCAAGTAAAAAGTGCTAATGAAACATGTAAGCTACTCTACTGTAAATTGAATATCTTTGGTGCTGTTGCTAAGACACAACAAGCTATTTGAAGATTTTGTTTTCATTACTTTCTGGCGCGTTACAGACTAATTGAAAAGATGAACCGATAAAGAATTGTTATTTGCAGCCCTGCGTGGAAGCTTTGGTATGAATTGTGTTTGTCTCCGTCCATCCACGTATACACAGCGATTAGCTGGATGGTCCTGTGATCGTCATGAATTGCTACGCTCTACATGCTGGAAACAAGGAGGTCTCCTCTTTTACAACCGCGCAACAAAGGCTTTGTGCTGCAATCTTGACTTCCGAGTCCGACCCGGGATGCACGAGTTAAAAAAGGCCGACCTCCGCGTGAACTCCAAATAAATAAATAAAAAAAAAAAAGTGCAGCTGTTTACTGCTATTTTAACATCAAAGGGAACGTCACGTCACAAAACAAGGGGCGAGGAGAAGAGGACTTCAATCAGAGGCATGCAAATAACCTTTGGCAAAGCGAATCAACAACGGTGAATTATTGCCGAGCGCTCTCGACGAGGAGATACTTCCCTGCCGTGTGTGTGCCTCCCAACTGTCATGGGAGCTGTCAATGAGTTATCAGCCTGATGATCATGGGGGCATTTTGAAAGAATCTGTGTTCATGCTTGGTTTAACACGCATTACAAGGGAAGCACATGTACACACTCTCTGCCATACAGGCCCTGTGTAAAGTTTACAAAGACCAGCGTCAACTCCGTTCCACCTGTTGTGTACTTTAGAAACGCCCAGTGGATTAACCTATCTGCTGAAATCAGATAAAAAAAACTCTTTCCCGCTCCAAGTCCTCCATCTAAAAACGTAAATAAAACTCCTTTCAGCAGGATCCTCGCGGTAGCTTAGCGTCGGGGAGGTGACCCAACACCTCCGCCTGCGAGGCGTTCTCTGGCTCCGACATAACACGCATTATTTTTCTCACCGCGCTTGTGCAAGGGAACACCTCCACCTTTATTTGTATGGGAGCGGATTTAGCTCGAAGGCCTGCAATTACATCATCATTCAGTTTTGCAGCGCCGCATATCAGGGCCGGCATTACTCAGAGAGGCCTTTGAAGAGTTTGGCCCAGCCCTCGCTCCCTCTCTTCTTCCCTCCTCCCCTCCTCCACCACCCCCTTCGGCACTGCCTTTGATGTCAGCGCGTGGAGCTGCGCCGAGCGTCGCGGCCTCCCAGGCCTCCCCGCCTCGCCTGATCCTATCTGCTCAGGCGGCACATTCATGTGGTTTACACCCGCAGCACGACTCCCGGCAGCTATTCACCCAACCCCGCAGGCCCCTCCCTGATCAGGGTCCAGCCGGGGCTGGAGAGGGACGCATGCATGGCCTGAGCTGCCGACGGGGGTCGAGGGGAAAGACAGGACGAATAGTGGCGGCTTTATCAAAGCCCGAGGTTGCACTGCGGAGCTTTTATTGGCATGGTGTGTTAGTGAAGGTACTATATTTGTGGATTCACGAAAGGAAGAGTCACACCTGACCCTTTCTGGAGTTGAATCAGAAAACAACAGTGACTTATCTCAGCTGCAATGCACAATCCTTCAAAAATAAATACTCAACTTTGAGAGAGCATTCTTTTGGCACAAAAAAAAAGAGGCAGCAAAGAGCAAAATAGAAAAGCCAGTATGCCCCACATATTTTCATACAGTATACCCATGATACAGGAACGACATAAAAAGAAAGCCAATTTTTCATTTTAGAAATGTAGGGCGCATCTTTAGCAACAGGAAGGAGGAGGAGGAGGAGGAGGTGGGAAGATGCAGTGATATATCTTCACTGTGGAGCGGAGAGGACATGCAGCTCTCTACCAGAAAAAGAAAAATGTGGAGATAACCCAGCTTGTTCTCATCTGACCAAGCAAGCCCAATCCATCATACCTCTGGCCCCATTGTGTTACAGCCTGGATCTTCCTCATTACTGGAACAACTACCTACACACACATAAGTGGCCTCTAGAAACCGTTGTAAGAGGCGAGGGTTATGGCAGAGATGAACATGATGGGGTCGGAGCTTCCACCTGAAACTGATTTGTCCCCATCTGGCACCCCTGTAAATGACCTTTGCCACGGTCGTGTTGGAATCCATTAAAGGAAACAAAAGGAGGGAAATGAAAAATGGTCGGTTATCTGGAAGATGGCCCATCAGTAACACAGACACATGATGCATTAGGCCGAGGGTGATCATGTGCACAAAACCAGAGAGATTGCAGCTAGGGCTAAAACGTATTAGTGTTAGGGCTGTCAAAGTTAACGCGATAATAACGCATTAACGCAAATTCATTTTAACGGCACCAATTTCTTTAACGCATTAACGCAATATGCGTTTTTTACTTAACCTCTTGAAAATCTGACAGGCCGCCTATCTTTCGGAGGTTGTAGTGGACTCAGTTTTATAGTTAGAGTAAAGATACTGGCATCATATGAAACTAGAAAACCTAAAGAATCCATTGGTACCAACACATGTCACACTAGCTTTTCGCGAAGGAAGCTAAATAACGCTCCAAACGTACGCTAAAATTTGGCGAGGAAAAACTGTCATGGCCGTTTTGAAAGGGGTCCCATTGACCTCTGACATCAAGATATGTGAATGAAAATGGGTTCTATGGGTACCCACGAGTCTCCCCTTTACAGACATGCTCACTTTATGATAATCACATGCTGTTTGGGGCAAGTCATAGTCAAGTCAGTACACTGACAGCTGTTGTTTGTTGTGATTTGAGCATATTTTTATGCTAAATGCAGTACCTGTGAGGGTTTCTGGACAATATTTGTCATTGTTTTGTGTTGTTAATTGTATTCCAATAATAAATATATACATACATTTGCATAAAACAAGCATATTTGCCCACTCCCGTGTTGGTAAGAGTCTTAAATACTTGACAAATCTCCCTTTAAGGTACATTTTGAACAGATAAAAAATGTGTGATTAATTTGCGATTCAATATTCGACTGACAGCCCTTATTAAAAGCAACATCGTGTCTGCATATGAGGCTGATACTTATGTAATGATGTACACAAGAGAAAGAACTTTGAACCTGTCTTGAACTTGAGTGAGCAGGACGGATCTGTGATAAGACCTCTCTTTTCATGAAAACAAATGTGAGTAGTAAGAGGACGGAGGGCTGAAGGATCTGAGTATATCAAGAGGTAGGAGGAGGCAGATAGTGCTCGGAGTGAAATGGACTCCCAGTGCAGCTACCTTCCCAGTCTATTGGCAAAAAAAGTACAACAAAAGGGGAGGCTGGCGTTGTGGCCTTCCACGGTTAGTCAGCACATTCCTGGCCGACAACAAAGCGCGCCTCTGCCTGGATGAGCCGCTGTGAGCATTGTCATCTCATAACCCTCGACCCCGTAGCCTTTGTTTTGCAGACCCTCTGTGTCAGTGGATAAAAATATGGGCTGAGGGGATGGACCGGGCCTTTCAGCTCTGTTTCATCAAACGCAGGCAGACACACCAGGGGCTAGTTAGAAAGCAAAAAAAAAAAAAAAACACTCCGGGCACTTCTTCATCTTTGACTCGTTACAAATGTGTTTCAAAAATAACCTGTGTGAAGATGGGCTGTGTGAAAAATCATTTTTTCCAACTTGTCAAAGTGTGACATTCTTTTATGGTGCATTTCCCAGCACTCATTGTAGAAAAATCACAGCCTCGGGGCGAAGCTGAATTAACATTTCCTCATCATTGTAGAGTAAAGCAGAGGACAAACACAAGACGGTCATACAAATGAGCTCGGACACATAATCAATAGCAGATCAGGAGGAGAGCGACGTTGGGGAATAGGGATCCCCTGGGAGAGGCTTGGATAGTGGAGAGAAACTGACGCTGACTGCTAATCTCTCTCTGAGTGGAACATCAAAGATGGGCTCAGCCACTCAGCCCAGTGGAAACTAACATAGCTACTGGGGCCACCAGTACCAACATGCACTTGTTCCAGGTGGAGCTGTGCAGTGAGCGGGAATGAGGAAGCTCAGAGAGAAAGAGTGAGGGGGTAAACAGAGCCAGGAGAGGAAAACAGGGGCTGCTGGTTTGAGAGATGGTGTGGCCAATTAAAAGAAGTCTGGACACGTACTAAGTGGTGATGCTCCTAACGACTAATTTCCCTGACATTTAAACGGCAGTTTAAATTTAGACTACACTTAAAGTAAGAAAACACTCAAAATAGAGCACACTTACATATTGTCCAAAAAAATATTGTGTATATTATATATCTTAGTATCCTAGCGTGCAAGTTTGATTCATTGATCTAGCTGGCTTTTAGATCGCTTTTGATTCATAGCACACTAATAATTTATAATAATATGAAGTTTAACCAACTAGTTATTTTGGTGCCAACTAGCGAGGGTAGGAACATTTAATCAACTATCGCGCACATCCCTAGGACTAAGACTAAGATTTTACAAATCTACTGTGAGATTGTGATCGAATTAGTCATTTAACAACTATTTCATACAGTGATTGATACTTTAGTGAGTAATAACGCCAGAATATTAGCTGGTTCCTGCTTCTCCAGTGTAACAATTTGCACTTTTTACTTGTTTAATATTCCATGTATTTGGGTTTTAATTGTTGTTCCAGACAAAATTGGGCAATTTGAATATGTTATCGTTGTTCTGTGGGAATATGAAATGTGCCTTTAATAGCGAGCCGACAGCGAGATTGACAGTAATGAGGGCAGAGAGAGGTGGGGAACGATATGCGAGAAAGATCTGGGGAGCAGGACGTTGTGGTTCATGTCGGAGCTCAAAAAACCCTACGCCACCAGACACCCAAAATACAAGTGAAGTTTTGGACAATTCATCAGCACTGCGCTGGTTAAGAGATGTCATGCACATGCATTATAGGATGCATGACAAATTTTGGATGCACCAAAAAGAGCAGACTGGTGGTGGGGGGTGAAGGTGTGTGTGTGTCGGAGAGGGTGGGGGTGTTAAGCAGAGAAAGAGAAAAACAGTTTAGGTCTGTTCTAATTCCGAAAAAGGGGAGAAACGCGCCTCAAATTACTTTGGCCGGGACATGAAAGTGAAACAGGGTGGCGTTAAGAGACGATAGCACTTAAATACAGCTGCGACCCGCCAAGCCAATAAATGGAAAAAAGTAGGGAGCAGCACTTTTAACCTTTTAAACCAGCGTTTGTGTACTGCTACTGTTGCTTTGGGCGCTGGAGTGGCCCGTCCCTGGCACCTCCCGTCTGGGCCCGGCCCATTATGGCCTCTTGGGGTTTCCAGCCTGTGGTGAGAAAAGCGCGCTGGATGCCTTAAACCACTAAAGCTCTCATTATAGTCTAAATGCAGCGCGACACAACTCTTGCCAGCTTCCAAGGTAGGAGCTCCAGTATTTAAGCTCATCGTTGTCTTAGCTCAAACCGCCACTTTCCCCCTGCACATCCAGTCGGAGAGAAAAACAGCCACTTTCAAAGAACCACATCATGAAGTCTCCCAGCTATAGTTACTGGCACTGCATGTGCATGGAGATGAAGTTCAAAGGTGAAACAGCTCATGGGTGTTGGGAAAATAAAGTCTCTTCTTCCTGACGCTGGATTCAGGGGATGTCCCGTGTCTCTGTGTCCCTTCGGAGAGGAAGTAGGCAAAAGCCACATTATTCCCTCTGGTTCTGGCCCGGCGACACTATGAGCTCCATCTGGTCCTCTCGGTGCCCCTGCCACGTCCCTGCCTCCGCTCCTCACTCGCATGCTGACAGCGCGGGCCCGCTGGAAATCAGAGGCAGATGTGCACTCATGCAGCGCATCGCAGCTCGTCTCAATGCAGGAAAAGACGATTTGGCGTCGGGGAGACAATAGAGAAGTGATGAGCAGCAGATGGCGTTTCCCTTCGTCACATCAAACGTGTATTAATCAGGAGAGCCACGTGTGTGCTGTCAACAATGATCATAATGTGAAGACAATTCCAGAAATTAGATTACATCTAGAAGCAGAGCGCTTTCAGTGTCATCTGGTTTTGTCAACACCTGCCAGTGTCCATCTTCACACCTGGAACTCAATTCAAGGACGATTTGGTCGTGCCATCAATTGCTCTACTTAACAGGCTTAAGGCCCTGACACACCAAGCCGACTGTCGGCCGCCGGACAGTTTTGGGCCGTCAGTGAGCGTCTATCGGCCTAGTTTTTGCGGTGTGTCCCGCACCGTCGGCTCTAATCTGCCCGTTGTCGGAGGCTTTTTGGCCAATTCAGCATGTTGAAATCGTTCTGATTGGCTGTTCAACTTAAACAAATCAGTGCACGAGAAGAGAAATGAATGCCGGCTTGGTGTGTCTGGGCCTTTCAGTCAAAACTGCTGCTAGTGTGTGGAAAGGTATCGCAAGACTACCATATGTATAGAGCCGTGACGATTAATTGATTAGTTGTAAAATATTAAATTAATTGGGCAACTATTTTGATAATTGAGTAATCAGTTTTCAGTCATTTAAGAAAAAAAAAGGTCAAAATTCTCTAATGCCAGCTTCTTAAATGTCTCCATTTTCTGGTTTCTTTACTCCTCTATGACAGTAAACTGAATATCTTTGGACAAAACAAAACATTTGACGACGTCATCTTGGGCTTTGGGAAACACTGATCGACAGTTTTCACCATTTTCTGACATTTTATAGACCAAACACTAATCGATAAATCAAGAAAATAATCACAAAATTAATCAGCAATGAAATAAACATTAGCTGCAGCCCTAGCCATGTAAAATATGAAGTTTAAGCCCAAGTCCTCTAAATCAGTGTTTCTTCACTTAACCCATTTCTCTGGGCCCAAAGCACACAATACTGATTTCTCATTTTCCTTCTAGCAGTCTAATCAGGAAGTATTTAAATCTGGGACAAGAGGTGAATACAATTAACTACCTGGCAGGATGGAGGACCTGCAGTACTCCGCTCGCCAGGAATCAGAGTTAAGAGCCAATGATGTAAATGCGCTCTTAAGGTCGTCTCAGGGAAAAGGCCTGTTGCTACACACACACAGTCAGACGGAGTGATTTAAGGAGACATTTGATTTTCTTTGCTATTACCGAGTTGAACTGGAGCAATCAGGGGAACTGACTTGGGAAGCCTGGGGTTTGGCACTGTGGCCAGATCTGCATCGTCATGCTTCCCCCCCTTAGAGCGGAGCGAGAGGCAAATTAACTTAATTTATTATTTTTGGCCCCCTGGCAGCCACTTTTCGCACTCTTCAGCAGAGCTGAGCGGGTGTTAGCTTTAGGGAATTTGCAAAGGCGAGTTAAGCGGTGATCGTGGTTGGGTCTTTGCTCAGGAACGTTGCCAAGCTCCGCTTTCCCCTGCATTTGAACCCATACCTGCTGAGGTCTGGCCACTACTGTGCACACTAAGGTAACGCCAAACCCCTCAGGGCTCTGTTCAAACAGCAGAAGAGTGGACCAGAAGGCCCCGTAAAACCTCAGGCAGACCAAATCAAGCGCCCTATTCACTGAACACAAGAAGGCTCAGACCTTGTAAGCAAAAAAAAGTCGACAAGTGCAACGCTTGCGGAGGTCACGGCGGACAACTGGAGGCACAGGAACCTAAATATTTGTGTTCAACCCGATTCCAGTGTAAAACTATATCCGTTACAACACCGCAGCAATTTCCCAACACGTTCCTGCAATGTTATTTCACAAGTATAGAATTTGCAAGTGGGGAATTTGATACCGGTTTAAAATTATACTCCTCAAGTTGTATGGTGTCATCCATTGTCAGTTTCAACTTTCATAAATCTTTCGTAGAATATATGTTGTAAGAAATTCAAGACAGAGCGCCGTGCCGGACAAAACTGCCCCTCATTATAGCCTGACAAAATATAAGCTGCCTCTAAGTGGTCAGAGGCTATGTTAGCAAAGAAAGCAAAAGCCTAAATAGATGTGGTTTTCGATGTAAAGCTGAGGTCCGACATTTCTGTGTGGTTACCGAGTGGCGCCAAATGGCCATCACTGTGTATAAACAGGGGCCATTTTTGTGCTGCGTATCCCCTCCTTTGATGCCCGCATATCATCTTTGTTTCAAAGTTAAGAGTCTGCAGTTTTGAGGAGAACAAAAATGCCTCTGAAAAAGATGCTGCTGTGAAGTCGATACAGACATTGTTGCAGCAAGAGTGGCAAGAGATGGAGGGATGCTACTAGATGTGTTTAACAGGAAGACAAATGTGCGAATGATGTCGCCGTCTTCTGACTCGTGGAGGCGTGGCTGCAGGAATTCTACGCCACAGTTGAGGTTTCTTGTGACGCAGCCCACCAGTGACACAACATGGTGAACTTGATTAAACTCAAATGTGTATTTGCAGCATTTAAACACCCCCCCCCCCCCCCCCCCCCCCACTCTCTCTCTCTCTCTCCCTCTCTCTCTCTCTCTCTCTCTCCATAGGCTGCACTGTAACCTAGCCTCCCACCACAGGACCATGATTCTCATGGAGCTCAATAGTTTCTGCAGTCTGAGGTCACACTTCAGCAGCTACCAGCTTTTATATACGACAAACGAAAACCATCATCTCTGCTGAAACCTCAAATATTTAACCTCACATCAGAAAAACTCTTCATACTGAAGCAGTGTCCAATCAGTCACAAGCTTAGGCGTAGTTTGAACTTTAAGGTTAGGGGTTCACAAAAAAAGAACTAGAGGGAATGTAATGTGTACAGTACACTTCAGAGAGGTCTAATGTATTGGGATGTGTGTAGCCTTCATATTAGCCTACACCCTCCAAAACAGAATGCGACACGAGCAAGCGTCAGTGACAAAATCAGTTGGATTGCGTTGTTTACTATTGGAATGTCCTAACTGGCCGTGAGCGACGAAGCGCTGCGCAGCGTGCGGTTTTGAGCTGAACTTTTGTCAGACGGCCTGTTTCTATTTATTCCTGTCGCTCGCTTTGAAAGCGCCGCAACGGACGAGGAACAGCTGATTATCTATACGATACCTCCTCATTTTACTACAAAAACCTAAATAAGGTGGCATCTCTCCTCACCAGGAGATCGTCTGAAAGTTTACTTAGGCTACTGTTGGCTGTATAGTATGTCATTTTCAGTAAATATTAGGGTTGGGGGAAAAAAAGAATCGATTCACCTATGTATCACGATTTTTTTTATTACGAATCGATGCCAGAATCGATATATTTGCTTCATTTGAGTCTTGCTTCAGTGAGGTAGAAAGAAGTTACCGCTTTTATTGTTGTAGTCTGAGTAAAGTGATGTCATATCCGTTCCGTATCTGTCAAACCAAAACAAAACCGCAACGAGCCGAAACGATAAAGCAGAAAAAGGCGGAGGGTCCGCATGGATATGACCTTCACCGTCGCATTTCAAACCCAACATGGTAAACACTACACATACAATAAAGTATGGAAACACTTTGGGTTTCACACATTGTCAGGAGAAGCAAAGCTAGACATCACGGCTAAAGATGCATGCTAACTCTGTCATAAACAGAAAACGTTAACGTGCGGTGAAGTTAGAATTCAAACGGCCCCGATGGAGCCGACCATGGATGTATAAAGAGACCGGAGCTAAAAATCGAAATACATATCGAATCGGCACCCAAGTATTGTGATAGTATCGAATTGGGAGATAGGTGTATCATCACAGTCATAATAAATGTCGCAGTATAAAACCTGTTCAAAAAAAACACAAACGCTGGAAGTACTACTCATTCATCATTTAAGTGGTTACGTCTCCTGTCTGATCTTGACCACACAGCTGATGGGTACGTGGTTTGTTTACATGATGTAACAGTGTGTAGTGTCCGATGTTTAGGCTATAAGTAAATAAAAAGACCATAGATCTATCTTCTCATCTTGTTGGCTTCTTATTCTGTCAATAAGAAGACACAACAAGGTCGATATTATTCAACACTACAATACATTACTAGTTCTGCGTTATTATAAAAGATATAGATGCTTTTGTAGGGTGTTCAGTGACCCCCTGAACCAACACAAACTGCTCACAAGGGACTGAACTTGTTGGCTCAACTATCAATCACACACTTCATCCAACTTGATGTGTATTAAAAGCACTTTGTATTTTATAGATAACTCCAAATATATAAAGATAAAACACCAAAGGGTGCATACAAGCCATACAAACAACTGCTTCACATTCAAAGTGGCGTCCAATCATTCACAAAGAGCTGCTGCTCTCCTTCCATCACCAATAATAACACAGGATATGTTAGAGGTCAGGACATAAAACATGAAACTTTAAAAGCTCTGGCACATGACTTAAGACCCCCAAACTCTTTTGCTGCCTTTACAAAGCAAGCGGCCAAGTAGATTAAGCAAGAATTAGAAAACTTCAAATAAACGCTTTGGCTCTGGGAGAGAAAAAAAGCTCCATATTTGAGTGACTTCTACTCCATCAAAGCTGGGGTGGTTGATCCAAGCATAACCAGCTCTGGGCCAAGTGCACTTGTCATGTTTGGGGGGGGAAAAAAAGATGGAAACATGGAGGCTTATCTTATATGATGATGACTACTAACTCAATACAAAACATGATGCAAAAATACAAAACATGCAACTTTAAAAAGGCTACATAGCTGGGTGGTTGATCCAAGCAGAACCAGCTCTGGGCCAAGTGCACTTGTCATGTTTGGGGGGGGTCAGGAATAAAAAAAAAAAGATGGAAACATGGAGGCTTATCTTATATGATGAATACTAACTCAATACAAAACATGATACAAAATACAAAACATGCAACTTGAAAAGGCTATATAGCTTGGTGGTTGATCCAAGCAGAACCAGCTCTGGCCAAGTGCACTTGTCATGTTTTGGGGGGGGCCAGACAAAAAAAAAAAAAAAAGGATGGAAACATGGAGGCTTCTTATGATGAATACTTAACTCAATACAAAACATGATACAAAATACAAATCATGCAACTTGAAAAGGCTACATAGTAACAAGAGGCAGGGTGTTTGGGTTAGTTTAGACCAAAAACAAACATATTCCACAATTAAAAACAACTTTTTTTGGATTGAAAAGCACAAAAAAAGTCGCTATTGAAAGGGATAAACAGTGAAAAAATGGGCACAAATAGCAGCCTCAGTAGCCTTCGCTGCTGCCGTGCAGCGTAAAGCCTGCTCGGTATGAGTTCACTAACTTTTTTTGTAGGAAGCGGTTTGGAGTATTTTGTTAGGCTACTTTCTAATGGGAAAAGGAGCAGCACATAGTGAACTCCAGACATCAACAAAATAACCTGCAAGAGCATGTTTTCCCTGTGAATGAATTCCACAAGATAGGAGCCATCTTGTGACCGCTTTGCAAAGCCCATCCTGCACACACACACACACACACACACACACACACACACACACACTAACCCCCCTCCAGCCTCTATGTGGGAAAAGTTTGCAGAAGAAGAGGGGCAGCTTGGTGGAATTCCACGCCGCGTACCGGTGCTGTTTCTCGGCGTGCTGCTGCTCAACATTCCGCTCCTTCCTCCACCACCTCCACAGTACAACACTTACTTGAACGATCTCCCCCTCCGCGCTGATAGTGGCTCCAGCTTTGGAGAAGCGTCCCTGCAAACCGGTCGTGTAAGTAGTATAATCTCCATTGGGACTGGACTCGAACAGAACCACTTCCACAAAGGCGGTATCCTTGGCGAGAACGGAACCGACGAGAGACGCGGCAACCGCGAAGATCACCAGCAGGACCACCGAGTCGAAAGGTAGGACGCGATCTGAGCCTCTCCGTGCGAGTAAAATCATCATCTTGCCGGCTGGATCTGCGCCGATCGGGACATAATTTCACACGGATTTTTAATTAATCGTGGGGTTGAAGTAAAATTGAAGTCGATGCGTCCAAAAAAAAAAAAAGAGAGGCAGAATTGTTGCAATAAAAAGAGCTGGAGCTGAGCTGAAGCGTGTTTATTTCAACCACTGCGAAGCCTTGTCAATTACATTGCCTGCAAACGCTCCCTCTCTCTCTCTCTCTCTCTCTCTTTCTCACCCTCCTCCTCCTCCTCCTCGCTACAAAGCGGATCTCCTTTGATCTCCAAACACGTGATTTTAGTTTTTTTCTCTCTCTCTCTCTCTCTCTCTCTCTCCCAAAAGGGTTTTATCCCCACCCACCAGTCTCTCCTCTCCTCTCCTTCTCCTCTCCTCTCCTCTGCTGCACTCCCAGCTCTCTCAAGTGCCAGCACTCAGTTAAGGAGGCACCGCCAACATCACTGCTCAGCTGCAGCAGAGAGAGGAAGAGGAGGAGAGAGGACTTATTGTTTTGATAAAATATTCAAGCTACATGTTAAAGTTTTGAGTTGATTCAGTGTTTTTACGTTTACAGCCGCTTGTTGCAGCTCTGAGCAGAACCAGTAGCGTTTATATGCCAGAGTTTTTTTTTGTCTGCCGTGCCACCTTAAAATAAACACTACCCTCTTCAGGACGCTTCATGATTGAACCGGGCTAATTTTTCCAATTCATGATTCATGTTTGCTTGCTCACCTACAGGTCACTATATGGTTTGCTTGAGTTTGATTGATAAAAAAAAATTAAATAATAATAATAATAATAAAAAAATATATTTATATAGAGAAATTAGGAACTTTAACAAAAGTTTTCCAATGGGAAAATTAACGTTAATATTCCTTAAAGTGTCCCTGCGTAATACTTTAACTTACATATATAGATGATGTTTTCACCCTGAATCACTTTAGCATCGTCTTTCTCTTAAATATTACACTTATAATTGTCATTATATAACTTATTTGTCTCTATTGTGTCTGTTCATTCAGTAATGTTTAATAATATAGTCCTAAATACCTATATATACACCTATATACATATACACACACCACATATATATGTATATATACACATATATACATAAATACATATATACGTATATATATACGTGTATACATATACAGTATATGTATACACTTATATATACATATACACATATATATACATACAGTATACACACATATATACATATATATATATATATATTTATATACACACACACACACACACATATACTGTATACTCACATATATACATACAGTATATACATGTATACACATATATACATATAAACATATATACATATACATATACTGTATATATACGCACATATATACAGATATATGTGTGTGTGCGTGTGAATACATTCGGTATGAACATTGATTCATGGTACAGTTACTAGGCAGATTAAGATTTATGGTCCTGGTACTTTTTTCCATTTTAGTTCATTTCTCTTCCGATACGTTATTAGTCATGAGCTGTTGTATTGCACATGAATTAAAGGCAATCCACTTGCACATCCAGTATAATTGTGCTCCAGTCTTTAGTCAGATGGATCTCCAATTAACTTTCCTTTGATGTTCAAAGTAATTGTCGTCAAAACCGGCCTGACAAGCTAATCATAGATAATTTACAAACCCCTAAATGTTAAATGTAATTTGACATAATTTCTATTTGCACAAAGTCAAATTAGTGGCAGGGTGGAAAAGTTATAATAGCGAGCGACTTTGTGAGTCATCGTGCATTTATTGATAAACATCAGTTTCATTATCTACCCCTTTAAAATATGCAGGCGCATCCTCCATTTCTCTTTCAAACAAACTGTTGCTGTTATTTACTAGCAGAGGAAGACAATTATTTCTCAATCAGTCTCTGTTGAGCATAAAGAGTCTATTGTCAAACTTCCATGCTGACCAGTTCCCGAGGAACATCTTCTGCCTGGTGCCTTTTCTTTCACTGTGTCACACTGTTCATTATGTCTGTTCAAATAAGCACACTGTGTCTTGAAAGGACACTGGAAGAATAGAAACACACACACGCTATCTTTTCATTCCTACAATAGAAGATGATTTGAATCTTTGTGCCACTGAACAATTGATGAAAGGAGCTCATAGTGCCAAGTGATGATGATACTGTACAAGCATTGTCTTATACTGGACTTAAACGTGGACTTTTTTATCAAGATATTACAAAAGAATGATGTATGAAATTGAATAATAACACTTTGGAAAAGGCCTGTTTTGAATAATTCTACCAAGCTGGCCTCTTGCAAAGACTTCACAGTGATAGATGTCCTAAAAAAAGCCTAGAAAACAAGGTCTCATCTTGCTGTCAGCTGTGTGGCAGTGTGATTATGAAAACCAACTGTGAGGACTTTTTAGGTCAAGAATGCAGCCGCCTCTGGAAGAAAGCGTGATGGTCAACATGTGTTCGGACTCAAAAAAACAAAAAAAAAAGCGAGGCGGAAAACAATTCAAAGCAGAAGAAGTTCTTTGGCGCCTCCAGCGTGACAATAATTTACAGATCACATTGGACGTCACTCTGTTTTATGAATCCTGATCCACACCACATGTCTCTACAACTAACACTCTGTTTCTCTCACATTAAATACAGATGCATTAAGACTCAATGAACAAATACACTAATGATGGGACTAATGATTTACTTTACCAGCTTGCTAATGGACCACAAAATGCATTAAGGCAACAAGTTATAGTTACTCACAGACGGTCTTGTTCCTCTTTTATTACAAGTCTGCCCTCTGCTGGTCGCTGCATGTTTTCAAGCTGAGTGATTTTTAAAGCTGCAACTCCACTTTTGTAGTTTCCTTTAATTTACCTGAAATAAGTGTTCACAAGGTTTAATTTCTAGGTTATTTAAAGAGAGTATTGTGGCTGTTTGGTGGCCTTTTTAAAAGTTGTTAAAAAGATATATTATGATTTCAAGAATATGTCTTATTTTCTCGCTTGCTCCCTGACTAATAGTCCCCCCCTCCACTCCATTATGTGTTTTTCATTCGACAGCAGCTGTGGATCCTCTCCTGACGCTTCGGTCTCTCTCTACACCAGTGTCTAAACTCAGGCCACCCTGAGAAGAATCAGCTGTCTACTTGTTTAGGCTGAGAGAGTGCTGAGGATGAGCAATGACTTTGAGAGATGATAACTGGCTCTGGATGTCTGTGGAGGTTTTTTTATTTTTTTTTCTAGTTGGACTCATAGAAGTAAGATTCATTGGCTAATTTACGACGTCTCATGATCGTAATACTAAAAAGCTGCACGGCTCCTCTGTTCTGTTCTCTCTTCATCTCTTCCCTTCTGTCAGTTAAAGGTGCAGTGTGTAGGATTTGGCGCAGCTAGCTGTGAGGTTGCAAATTGCAACCAACTGAAATTTTTCCCGTGTGTCGGAGAACTACGGTGGCTGACGCGGAAACATGAATGTCCCTATTTAGAGCCTTTGGTTTGTCCATTCTGGGCTATTTGTAGAAACATGGCGGCCGGCTCCGTGAAGCAGGATTATTATAGTAAACTAAAATGAAAATAAAGAGTGAAAAATTTAGACTAAATTAAAACGATACCCTTTAAGAAAAACTACAAGTTAAAGGATTTTGCCTAGGTAAAAAAAACTAATAAAAATAAAATAAAATTGAACGTAAATTCATTTCAGTTTTAGTTTTTTTAGCTCAAATATATCACAACCAAAAAAAGGAGACACAGAGCATGAATTTCCGTCAACTCTCGTGACATTGAACCACAGAAACCAAACGGTCTTGGCGCTATGCCGCAATTGCTTCACCAAAGTAGCACGAAGATTAAACATTAAACATTATGGCCATTCCTACACAGTTCTCCAACCATGTATTTTGTATGTATAGCTACATACTTCTGAGACATTATAGCTGGTCCTAATACAAACAAACTGAAACTACTCTAAAACTAAATACATAAATATTAAACCTTTCTGAAAAATGGAAAACTAAACTAAAACTAGTAAACACTCTGAAAACTAACTGAAAACTAAACTAAAATTAAATCGAAACATCAACACTAAAATAAAATAAAAACTAGTAAAACCCTGCCGTGAAGAGGACCCGCTCCATATGTAGATATAAACTGCTCCTTCTAAGGTAACGATTCTTATTTTCAGGTGATTATACACTAAAGAAAACATACTTATTAATACTATATTCCATTTCTGCCAATAGATCCCCCTAAATGTAACACACTCTTCATTAAATACTTTCTTCTTCTTCTCCTCTGACCGTGTAAACCTTGCTACAGCTGAAACAAATGGTCGAATAATCTATTAGTTAATTACAAAAAAAACCAATTGATAACAATTTTGATGAGAATTTGCTACTTTTCTTTGTCTTACGTGGTAGTAAACAGAGTTTTTTGTTTTGTTTAGGACTATGAGTCCAACAGGACAAGCAATTTGAAGACGTCACCTTGTGTTTTAGGAAATTGTGATGGGCATTTCTCACTATTTTCTGACATTACATAAACGATCATTAATCAAGAAAATAATGCTTAAATTACTTGATAATAAAAAAATGTAATGTTAATTGTGGAGAACTGGAGATTTCCCCTAATTTTACTTTACGTTTTAGAAGATGAATTAATCCTATATGTGGCAGTATCAAGCAGATAATCGAATTTATGAGGACTGGAGTTTTAAAGGGGGATAAGTGCATACAAATACTAGATTTAATATGTGCCTTAAAGTGGCAGTAGGCAGTATATTTTTGGCATCATTGGGCAAAAAATTCCATAATAAACTTTCAGCATATTGTAATTCATGTGTTTGAAGAAGAAAACTAGACTTTTGCACCTCATTGCTCTGTTTTCAGGCTTTAAAAAAATCTAGCCCATGACGGGTGACTTTGACCAATTACAGATCATTTCATTGACAGAGCGTTCCTATTGGCTGTGCTCCGGTCATGTGACCAGAAGTTGGCGTTCCTTCACCAGATTTCACAATGGCGGCGGCGTCACAAACTTTCTCATTTTACAGCTAAACCGTGCACTACAAGATGATTCTGAAACATTTGAGGTGAGAAATAGGCATTAACGTAACATAATATTGATTCATATTTGATCAGCGCTGCCTAGTTTGGTCGGAGTTCGCGAGTGATTGACAGTCGGCTCTCAGATCAGCTCTTACTGCTTGTTTTCCTCTGGTCTGTGAAATCCTGCAGATGCCGTTAGGAGCACGGGAGGACACTGGAGGACACAGAGGCACATGATTTTTTTTCCGGTTACCTGTGTCATGTACTACTGTCACGATATAGCGACAGTTTTATAAAAATAACTTTATTTAATCATATTTGCTCCAATCTCGCCTACTTCAGCTTTAATGGTGCCCTTGTTCTGCAAACTTATCTGTTGCGCCGTTTACTGTGTCCAAGCCCTCACGTGTCTGTCCAGCTTACCCCCAAGCTACTTCACTCTTTTACACATTTCTATACACCATTATCGTTATAACTGCGATGATACTTATTGCTTGTGCAAAACCCCCCCTTCCAGCCTGTCATTGTGAATAAGAATCTGTCCTTAATTGACTTGCCTGTATAAATGAATTAATATGAAATAAACACAAGATCACGTGTTACTAATAATACCCAAAGGGAACATTTGAATGTGTTTGATCAGTCCATCAGTGCAGCGCTATGCGTACCAACCGGGCTCCCAGCCCCTGTGAATTGTCCCTTTGTTGGCACGGTGCTGACGTTATGTTTTAATGAAGAAAGGAGATGATGAGGAGGGGGAGCATTTACATTCATGGCTCCCAGAAGAGCGCATCACTGCAGCATATTATTACATAAAGCAATTAGGGGGCCCCACAGCCCCCCAGATTATGGGAGATGCTTTCCCCATGATGACACAGAACGGTGATGACTATTGACTCCAGCCGGCTCAGAGTATGTTGCATGTTTGCAATGATGTCACTGCACAAACCCCAGTGGGAAACTCTCATGAAATGAATTATAAGTTGAGAGGACTGAGGGGAAAAATATCAACACTGAGGGAGGGATGGTGGAGAGTCCTTTGATGATAATAATAAAAAGGTTATTTATGGAGTGCCTTCACAAACACATGAAGATGTGAAGTTAAAGCGGCTATAATTCATATTTTCTAGAATAACAATGGATTAAATGACAGGGTGAAACAATGTGACAGCATGAAAGGAGTCACTTGTAGAGAATTATGACCTGAATCTGCAGCTCCCCTCGGCTTTACAGAGCTTCATAGTGAGATTCAGCTCATTGTTTAGCTGTCCGGCCCACAACCTTACTATTTTAGTTCACTCCCACTGCTCTCATATTTTCAGCCGCAGCAGGCAGTTGTTTTCAGCATAAAGGCTCTAAAAGCCCACTCACTGTACACTACCTGCCCTCAGGAGTTGGTGGAGACCAAAAACAGAGCTAAAAGACAGTGAACACTGGATTTACATTCGACAGGTATCCAGAAATACAACTCCAAACTAGAAGGGCACTTGGAGTGCACAGACCTCCGCCAAGGCCAATCCGCAACAAAATGTAATGGGTTCTTCCTTGGCCCATGCTACACCCTTCTACCAATTTTCATGAAAATCGGGCCAGTAGTTTTTCTTTAATCCTGCAGACAAACAAACAAACAAACCAACAAACTGAACCGAAAACATATCCTCCTTGGCAGAGGTAATAATGATAATGTTGCTCAGTAACTTCTGGAGGTGTAAATAATAGGGCTGTCAAAGTAACCGCGATAACGCAACTTGCAATTTTTAGGTTGTAGCTGGCTCAGTTTTAAATCTAGAGTGAAGATACTGGCATCATATGAAACTAGAAAACCTTGACCTAGACCTAGCTTGTTGCGAAGGAGGTTAAATAACGCTCCAAACTTACACAAAAGTTTGGCAAGTAAAAAACTGGCATGGCCATTTTCAAAGGGGTCCTTTGACCTCTGACCTCAAGATATGTGAATGAAAATGGGTTCTATGGATCCACGAGTCTCCCCTTTACAGACATGCCCACTTTATGATAATCACATGCAGTTTTTTTTCTTTTCTAGGTAGATTGACAATAAGGAGGTTTCTGAGCAGTTTACACAAAAGAAGTGCTTGCCATCCAATCGCAGAAAAATGCAATTCTTGCAGATACAGTATCTCCAAATGTCAAAAGTTGTTTATCCTAAATCACAGCGTGGCTTTTTTCTATGGTGTTCCTAAAGGTCTTGGTGACTTAATGTGGTATTCTGGAGGGATTATTGATCATTTTTTATCAGTTCTCGATTGGCAAAAAAAATGGGTTAATTTAGCACCAAATCTGTGTAACAAATGGTATCAACCCAAAAACAACTTATGCGACATAACAGAGCATGGGAATGACCATCATATACTTCTATCATAATGTTCTAAACCCTTATACATTCTCAGAATGTATTTAATTGATTAATTATTTAATTCATGTTTATTTCAATGACTAGAACACCTTGACACACAGCGCTGAGCTGCATCTCAAATTACTCTTCAGGTTCCCAGCTTTCAGATGATGTACAACACTTCCATGTGACATCTACAGCTGACCTGCTATCTACCCCTAAAGACCCCCTGTACCCCCCTAAAAAAGACAAATACAGGTCTACTGTGGGTCTCAGAGGGTTAAAGCTAATTAAGCATTATTTTATAAAAGTAAGTTTATCTGACCAAAGTTTTGGTCAGACAATTACAGTATCAACTTTACAGTGGACAAACGAAAGCATCAATCTACTTTTTAAAAAAAGTGCTCTCCAATTTTCAAACAGCTCCTAACTAAATGCTACAGGCTTTGAAGTCCTAACTATTCAGGGGCTGGGCCCTTTCCTGCTCGGACCGCCCCCTCGGATCTGGCTCGAGGGTGAAAGTCGACTTTGAAGTGCAGACTAGACCAGGGGGAGGTATTTCAATAGGCCTCTAGTTCAGTCGAGGGCTAAAGTTGCAGCCGTAAGGGGGGAGGGTGAAAATGAGAGAGGAAAAGGAGCGAGGGAGTCTTTTGAAATGAGGCACCTGTACATTTGAGGCTTGCAAGAACAGGTATGTTCCCAGGGGTTAGGGGCTTTGGAGAATTCAAAGTCATTTCAGTCAGCTCCAACGCTCATAATCTGTTCTGAGAAGTGAGGAGGATAGGGGGGATATGATGTTGATACACTCACACAGGCGTGAACATGTTCTCAAAGGACTGGATGGATGGATGGATGGAATCTGTGCTCACACTCGCATGCGCACACACGGCAACAAGACCAAAAAAACTAAACAGAGAGTGAATTAGACTAATGTGGTGGCTCACTTACTGCAACAAAAAAGAGGAGCTGAACAATTTTATTCTACTGAGCTGTGAGCAATGCAGAAACTATATATAGGTCATCATTATTCTGAGAAATGGAGACACAATATCAAAAAGAAAGAGAGAAGGAGAAAAAAAGTTAGTGGCTGATGTCCTCATCAAGGATCAAAGAGTAGAAGAGTGAGTAGGGTTTGCCTTGTGGCGACATGACGGGAAAGTGGATGAGGAAACTAAACTGGAAACAGGAGATAGATGACGACCCCTCAGGACAATGTGTGTCTGTGTGTGTGTGTGTGTGTGTGTGTGTGTGTCTTTTACCACTTTACAATCTCAGATTTTTTATCTATAAACATCATTTGTATCCTTAACAGAAATTAATGTTTCTGTGCTCAGTGGCAGGAATTATTGATACCATTTTTGGGAACACGCTTTCTTGCCAAGTTTAATATACTCTATGAAGCCAGTGTCTGTACTCTCTTATTCACATGTTGGTGTGTGTGTCAGACGGTGTCAGCAATCACTTGGGACTTATTCCTATTTATTCATTATTTCTTTAAGCACGATATACTGTGTCAGTTATAATCAGCTGTGATTATATTGCTATATTATTATACTTGGGTTATGCATCTTCTATAGTCGGACTATAATATTCCAACTGGACATTATAGGGTTAATGTGTTGTGTTTAGTGTTAGTTTAAGTGCGTTCCTGTGTTATTTGTAGCCTATAGTAGGTATCATCAGCTTTTAGGAGCATTGTCCCAGTCAGGATGCTCCTACATATTATACAATGACACATTCTGAATTTCTACAGTGAATAAAAGATACTAGGAGATACTGGGTTTGTAAATTTAAAGGTTTTTGACGTAAAACTTTACCATTATTATTACTAGTTAAATGATTATTTTATTATTTACATTTAATTCTTCTGGAAATGTTTGCCCTAAAAGAGCAGATTCATAAAACTATTAAATAATGTTTCATTAATTATATTTGTTCATAAATAAAAAAAAGTTTTCAGTTCACTAATTATTTTACAAAAAGGACGTGAACATTGTATTGATAAATTACAGCACCATCTTACCATAGTTCAGTGTTGTGTTCACAGGTTGTTGTGCTGCCTCCCTGGTGGCCAAAATAATTACTGCAGCTTTAACTAGCCAACTACTTTTTGTTTTATACATTATTATTATTTCCTTATATATGAAAAATAAAAATAAAAATAAAAAAACGAAGCATTCCAATAGTGATTTGGAGGTCGAATACCATGGCAACGGTTGAAGCTCTGAAGCATTCGGGTCAGCCCTATATTGTACTCAGTTCTATTAAATTACTTAAAAACAAGAACAGTATAAAGTTTTTGGACTTGTTTGCTTTTAATGTTTATATGTCTTACTTAAACATATTACTTAATGTGATTACTTGTTAATTAATATATAACAAAACTCTCTTCCTGCTCTTCCCTCCAGGAAGAGCTGGAAAAATACCCAGGCCTGGATAAGCGGAAGAAAATGGGATGGATAATAACAAACTTTATTTATCAGTTTATCTTGATTTTTTAAAAAAAAATTCTTCCTTTTGATTGGAAATGTACTTCGTCACTTCTTGCTGATTTTCATAGTGCGTCGATATCTGAAAATATGTTTGTGTTCCTGTTTGTAAATAAAATAAATACATAAATCCTCTTAATTAATAGCAAGCGAGTAGAACTGACCAACAAGTGCCTGACAAACAAAAGTTGTCTCTCAACATAAAATACCAGTAATTAGAATTTTATAGGCTTATATTTATAGATGTATAAAATAAACCCCATTAAGTTTTTTATATCTTGCTGCCACTTGAGGCTGCCAAAAACGCAGACACCAACTTTCTCTCACTAGTTGTTTCTAGCTGTTCAGTCTTTCTAACACTTTCACTCACTCTCTCTCGTCTTCATTCATCGCCTCTACGGCCTTGTCTCCATCCCTCCTCACTAACTCCTTCAACATATTCCCCAGCGTCCCATTCAGCTGCGTCTGACTGCAGGCTCAGATCATCACTCCGAGGAGGAAAACAATGCGTCACAGCACTAAAATCCCCAAACATCCAAATCCCCAAATGAAAAGCCGGTCCGCACATCACTCATGCTGCTCTCAAAGAAGGGATCTTTGGTTTGCGTGAGAGGACATGCTGACACAGTGCAACACTGCCACATGTGCCCACCCAGTGGTTGGTGGCAGTTAGAGATGTAAGGATGGGGGGGGTTGGAGAGAGGGATGACTGGAGAACTGGTCGGGGAGAGAAATGTGGTTCACCATGACTGGAAACAGATCATCTTCCCTCGTGGGTCTCTTTGATGTCTGTGAGACTTATTTTGTTTTCTGCTGATTTTGTGGTATTCATTCATACCCTCCCACAGACTCGCATACACATCAGTTGAAGGAGACATCAAAGGAACTTCAGTTCAAACTTAGCCGGTAAACACAAATTCAATTTCCCTTGAGAATCAGATCTTTGGATGAAGCACCAGCTTATTGAATTACTGCTTTACTGTATTCAAATAATTAGTTCACTAGATTTCAACTTGGATGTGGACCAAAACTCTGAAGTACTGCAAGTTTTTAATTCTTATGTCCGTACATGTGCAATGTGTAAGATCTGGCCAGAATTTTAGTTTAAAACCATTAAAAAATGGACATCATCAACAGAATGTGACGAGGGTTACAGCGTTAACGTTACGTCCAAGACGTCTACGTATTGTGTTTGTAAAGAAAATGAGCAACCAAGCTGTAGCGTCCAGTCTGCCCTCAGTCCAACATTAGAGGACGAAGAAATAGAGCTGCAGCGAGGGCTTGCCAATCACGTTGAAGGTACGCTTTGATGATTCGTTTATTGGATTCATTCCAAAATGGCAGAAAACGAGAGAATGTTTCAGGAGGACGAGAGCGGCGGCGGCTACGGAGAGGGAGCTTCATTTAGCAGTTAGCAGTTAGCTCGAATTCAGCTAGCGGCGCAAACCCCAGCACCGGAGGTCTGATCCACACATGGGAGAAGTTTGCAATCTCCTTAGGTTTAGGCAAACAAACCTACATGGGTTAGGTTTAGAAAAGATCATGGTTTGGGTTAAAAATAAAAGCCCCCCGTAGGCAACCTTCTCACATGTGCGGGGGGACTTGCCCCGACTTCCTGCCGGATCAGCAAACTTTCTGTTGTTGCCATTACACAGGTTAGAACCGGCGCTCCACCAGCCCGCTGTGACTCCCCGGCGCTGGGGTCTGTGCTGGCTGAATTCGGTCCATCTCCTGGAGACGCCGCACGCTCTACTCCTGGTGGGGTGGTCCCCTGGTTGTCGAGACGGATCAAAGATGCGGGTCGTCTTCCTCGCCACTTGAATTTGGTCCAACAAACAAAATATCAAATGTACACAGACCGTCCAGCCCCCGGTTAGTGGCACAGTAAACACAATATAGGCTGACGCCACGCGCAAAAAATTATAAGCTATTATTTGGACCGGCTCTCAGAGTTTCAGTAGTTTGGTTGAATTTTGCGTATTCTTGCCCTGCTGTTAGTTTCTTTATTTGATAACTGATGACTGTATGGACCAGTGCTAAAGGTGAAATGCTGACCCCTATTTCTTTGCAGCATGTGGTTAGATACACAGTGGCTCCTTTAAAACAGCAAACACAGTCGTGATTGAAAGTTCATCCTTGACCTTGTAAACAGCCGATGACCAAATAATCTCACCACTAATATGTCTACTCAGTGGCTGTTCTGGAGCTTTTGATCATACTGCATGATTTTCATCAGCAGGTGGAGTTGCAAACTCCTTGAGATGAGATTATTTTGTCAACAGCAATGATACTGTATCGTTGAAAACAGCTTTGTGCAGCACAAAAACTGCTTCTTTTTACCGACTACAGTATCACGTGTATAGTTGTCAATGTCATTTGACTAGTCACAATTCCAGTTCAAGATATCTACAACGTCATTCTGACTAGTCAAAATTGAATTTCTGATATCTAAAAAAAGGACAATGTAGATATCTACAATTGAGGGGGAATTAAAGATATCTTGAACTGGGATTATGACAGAATTAAATTGTAGATATCTGAAACTGGAATTCCGGATATCCACAATTCAGTTCTGGATATCCGTAATTCACATTGTGGGTATCCACAACGGAATTGTGTACATCTGTAATGAGAAACCACATACACATGAATGGCAAAAGTAGTTTGAATCGTACTAGTCAAAATGTAATACGGATATCTAAAATTAGAGATTTTGCCTAGTCAAAATAGAATGATGGATATCTTGAATTAGAGTTTTTGCCTAGTCAAAATAGAATTATGGATATCTTGAATTAGTGTTTTGACTAGGCAAAATGACGTTGCAGATATCTCTAATGAATATCCTGTCTGGCTATTAAATGTTAAAACGGATTGCCATAGAGGCACACTGAACTGACCAGCTTTTGTAGGCCTGCAAACTCATCAGCTCAATAACAACATGCACTGCCAGGGAAGCAGAAACCTCAAGCAGACCAGGCCGAGCAGAGACACAGGATGGGTCCGTAACAATGCGACATCACATAGTAACTTCAAAAATTGTTTGAAAAAAATGAATGCAATTTTCCACTTTTGTAGACAATTTCTTTATTTGTGAATAGAAACAGACAATCCAGATTTTAGAAAAAAAAATGTTGTGTGTAATTTGCTGTTTCAAAACACCAGAGGCAGTAGGACACTTGACTTCTGCGTGGGCAGCACACGCCAGACTTCAACCAGTCAAAAGCCTGAGTGGGAGAAGTCTGGTAAAGGTTAATATAAAAGTCTTTATAAAAACTCTCGTTGTAGGACGTGTGTCAATCACACGTATCTGAGTTTGACACTCACAAAAAGAAGAGGAAGTGAAAGTAAAGGAAGTGGCATGTCATGAAGACAGACGCAGGTTGTGATGACAGGAAGATTAACGTGGGTTTCATCATTGTTGAGGCCGGAACGTTCTTCCCCTCTTGCCTCTGTGTTGCGTCAGATCAATGTTGCATCATTTAGTGGATCAGATCAGTCAGATTGTTTTGATGATTGCTGGTCTTTTTGCAGATTTGTAATCTATTTGCTCTTGTAACAGCACATTTTTCACTGCCACTTCATTATTCCTCTTCAGTGCCACTGAGATAAATTCAGTTGGTCCTATATGCATATGTAGAATAGACTCACATTATTTAAGCATTTACATAAAGAGCCTACAGTCAAAAAGTGAGCACAGCAGCATCAACAGGTTATAAAGACGCTCCTGCACAATCTTGCCTTCCTGTATCTGAACGTTACAGTGCCGTCGCTGGAAAACAGTGTTGTTGTTGTTGTTGTGAGTCCGCCAGTACAGTGGGAGCGGAGTAAATGTGGCCCCATGGAACAAAAAGAGCGCTATGTCAGCTCTCCGTACCAACAAAGCACGGCTTATCTGGGCAAACAAAGTGCCTGCAGAGACCCTAAGACAATTTACGGAGAGGACGGACAACAAGCACTGTTCCACTGGTTGCATTTAGGTCAATTTATACTGAAAGATGCATTTGGCTTGATTGTTTCATTTCCCAGAAATGTTTATTTGGTGCAGAAACTGTGTGATGAATGGATTCATTAAAATGTGTGATGCATCAATGAGGATTTTGTGATCCAAGAGCAGGGACGTTTACGTGCTACTACTGTTGGAGGTCTCTCTCGTCTGTTTTACTGCCCACTTACACAGAGAAAATGCATACGCAAAGTGGTGTATACCTTATCTGTAGATTAGCTGGCACACATGCACTCACTCACACTCAGATAATGAGACAAGTGATTGTAGGGTAACTGGTGTGGAGATGTCAAAGAGCTGAATGAGTTACTGCAGCATCATATTTCAAGATGGAGCGACACTGCAGCATGTCAACACAGTGCTGCTTTTGCAGGCTGGAAAGGCTTTCACACAGTCACAGCAACTGAAGCTACATCCATACTACTACATACTACTACTCCACATACTACTTGCATAAAGTTGAGGTCTATGCTACTTTATGCAAATCAGGAGCGTCCGACGTGACTTCACCGCCATCTGGAAACTCTCCAGAAACTTTTAAAACTAACCGTTGTCGATCCAAAATAGAACAGATTCAGCGACCTGCATGGCTTATTTCTTGCATAAATTGTTTTCAGAAACACATTTCGGTGAACCCATTTCATGATGTAAGAGAAGAAAGTTTCCAAACGAGCCGCCTCGTTGTTTCCGGTTTGAAAGACGGGAGCAGCAGCCCACGAGAGAAAGCGTTTGTCTAGTGGCAGCCCATCAAGTGTCCAACGCTGGGATCGGGGCGATGGCAAATGGACTTGCATTTATAGACAGCTTTTCTAGTCTTTCCGACCCACTCAAAAGCACTTTACACTACATGTCAGCATACACCCATTCACACACATTCATAACTGATGGCAGAGGCTGCCATACAAGGTGCCAAACCTGCCCATCAGGATCCATCTAAATACTCATTCACTAGCGTCAATGGCACAGCCAGATATGTCATATGAGCGTGCAGGGCGGTGCAGTCCCGTGGGTTTGATGCACATTCATTATACCGGAGGAATATAACTCTGGATTCAGCTATTAGCTAATTTTACAACTTTGTGTTTATTTAAATGAGGGCTATTTAAGTGTTCATACTGGGAAGTTTGATTTAATTATCCTCTGATTTACAGACGTCTCTTATACTTTCATGGCTATCGACTCATTGGCGTTTTCAATCCAAAATGTTGGCAGCGCTACTACAGCGCAATCTAATGGCCATTGTCACAAAAAAAAAAACACTAGAGTTTCTATACTCTTTGGTAGTATGGATGGAGATTAATTCCTGAAACGGCCCTAAAACTTTCGTCTGAACGGAGAATTGTTTTCGTGTAAAAGTTTTAAAACTAAAACATATTAGTGTGGATGTAGCCTGGGATGCAAAGTGGAAACGATAAATTGGAAATGATGCAGTACAAATGACAACTTGACATGTAAACGACGAGAGAGAAAAAATGCATATTTCAACATTTGTGAAGAAATAAATGAATAAAAGCAGGTAGAGAAAATGAGAAGTCATGATATGCCGAAATTGGCAACGGATGAAATGACTAAAAAACCCTGAGAGAAAACAACAGAGCAAGAGATACTGTAGAGGCGAAAGGTGTGGGAAGGCTCAAGGCCGAACAAACAGCCCAATGAATCATGGGTAAGGGACGAGATGTGCGATGAGGAGGAGGTATAGCAAACACAGCGACCTGCCGCCCCCTGCAGCTGGACGCTGTCCCAGGGTGTGACCCCGCTCACCCCTATTGTCCAGCCCGGCGTCCGCCCTACAACACCACCGTTTACACCAGTACCCGCCCCGGTGAGCACACACAGGCGTTACTGTTTACCCTGCATGCCTTGCCTACGCTGTAGTAACAAGGCCTTCCCTAGAAAAAACTAAAAGGCAAGTCTTGATAGGCTGACAGCAGCCTCCAATAAAACACGCATGAATATTTTTGTTCTTAATTACAACGTGAGTTGGGACATGCTGTAACCTAATACTAATGGTTTAATTATGGTTACAATTAAGAAAGAATGCTGTGTGGCGAAGTGTACTGTAGGTTATGCGTTTGATGTGACTGATGGCAGCTGAAGCAATTATCTTTAATTTGACAGTTATCAAGCCAAAAAGTACAGATTGTCAGGACTCAATGCCACAGAACATATAAAGGTGTTTCTGCAACTACGGGCATTTTTAAGTCCCAGCAATGACATTCTTTGATTTTTCTTTTAAATGTACAGTGCAATGCTTGATAAATAAATACACTGTGTTATTACCCATATTGACATAAAAAATAATTACTAAATAATGTGATTTAATAAAGTTTCTGAAGCATTTTATGGATCCAACACCACTTTTCTTCATGTCCCACAACTGTGATTTCAATGTTGAGATGCGTAAAATGAGCTAATTAAATTACAATATGACATTATTTCAAATAGAATTGTTCATATACATATGAAACATGTTTAATTTTTAATAATTTTTAATTTAATTTAATTTTGAGTCAAAAGTGACCGTAGTTGCAGAAACACCCATAAAAAACATGTATAGATAAACTATCCATCGATTCAAAATAATAAAAATCTTTAAGGGGGTTACTAATGCCAAAAGTTTCTTTCTATGAATGATATGATGAATTAATTTACAGAAAAAAACCTAACCAGTTCCATAAAACACGTAAAAGTACATTTAATTCTGGGTTTTATAATCTGCTTTATGTAACTGTTGGATATCAGCCATTAGAAGTTTGTTTGGACAGGTGAAAATCATACTCACAATATGCTGTTCATTAAGCTTTTATCAACCCAAAACATGAACTGGCATAGCTTGAAACCTAAATGTATTAATTCAATAATATTAAATCAAATTACTTCTCTTCAGGAGACTTGGCTGAGAAAAGTGGGACAAACATAAAAACAGAATAGTGAGCAGTTTGTCAGTACGTTTTACAGTAATCTGGAGGGCCTGGTTATATCTTACATCACACACCATCTGGAAGAAATAAGTGGGATTTCTACGCCACGGCGATGTTTTTTTTTTTTATATATACTTTTATGGATTGTCCATTTTGAATTGTGGTTTCGAGGATCCACCCACCTTAATCACAGGCTCCAACTGTGAGCTCAAGGAGGATCCCCACTTCTGCATTTGTGAGTGTGAGTGTGTGTTTTAAGTACTGGTTGAGCCGAGTCTAGCAGACAGGGCGACTATAATTGGGTTTAGCTGTGCACACAGTCTCTCTCAGAGCCTCCAAGGAAGATTATCTGAATCCAGGATGTGTAACCAATGATTTAATGCCCACACTGCAAATAAAGTTAGTCAGTTTGTCTCATGTTATAAAAATATTAAACAGAATTACTCCTTAAAATACAGTAAGTAAACACTGCCAACTGAACTATTTTCTAACTTCCTTCCAATACACATGAAATGATACAGGAAATTTCTCTGAGAACTTTGTCAATATATTACATTTCTAGCATATTTAAAGGTGTAGCACACTGGTTTCCAACCTGGGGGTCCAGACCCCCACTAAGGGTCGCCGAAGCTTCACAGGGGGTCGTTATGGCCTTCTTGATTTTAAAGGGATGTAACACAACTTATTTTAAAGTATTTGTTTGGCCAAGATCTCAGCAATTTCATTCATTTCTGTGAAGAAAACTACATTAAATTGTTATTTTAAAGACAAGATAAAAGCACGGTGAAGACCTGAACACAAGCTATAGTCACAGAGCCATCCCTCTCTGCTAAACAGCCTCGTCCTGCATTAGGAAAAGTACGCAGCTAAAACAACCAAAGAGCTAAGAGAACAATGGCCGAGAGTCAGGGAGGAGAAAACACTGAATTTGTCAAAAAAAGAAGCCTATTAGGTGTGTTTTAATGTTAAAAAATTTAAAAAATACACAAAACAGAACTGTATTAATAGTTCCTAAAAATAACAGGAAAACTTCATAGTTTCAGGTGATTTATCTCATTAATATTATATTCCATTTCTGACAATAGATCCCTCAAATGTTACACACTGTTCCTTTAAACAAACAAGATATCATGTGTTAGTGGTCTTAGAGGTTCTGGTCAGCGTATTTTGTTACCGATGGACAGAGCCAGGCTAGCTGTTTCCCCCTGTTTTCAGTCTTTGTGCTAAGCTACACTAACCATCTGCCAGCTATAGCTTCATAACACATAACAAAACAGAGTGATTACTACCTGGGTTCTGTGTATGTAGTCATTTGGTGAAGACGTTTTTGTTTTGGAACAGTTGTTTTTAATGATAAGAAGTTCCGAGAAGCTGCAGGGCAAAACATTTCCTCTGCAGGTCTAGCTCAAGTATTCTACAAATGCACTCTGCATTCTTTAGAACAGTCAGACAGCAAACACCTTTAAAGTTTAAGAGCGTCTTGAGTCTCCTCGTCTCACTCTGCATTCAATGAGTGCTAATTGTTTGTGCTTACGTTGTGTTGTTACGCCCATGTAAGCACATCATGTATTAAGAGGATTTCAATCAAGTACTTTACAGAGTATTAGTTTGTGTCTCTTCTATGGGTTAATACACTGGTATGAGTCAATTGGCAGTAGTGGAAGGTAAACTAAGTATATTGAGTACTGTGCTTGAGTACAATTTTGAGGTATTTATTGAGTATTTGAATTTTATGGTACTTTATACTTTATATTCTTCTACTCAACGACATTTCAGAGGCAAATATAGTACTTTTTACTCCACTACATTTATCTGACAGCTGATAAAGACTTTATCAGTCATATAAAATTGTGATATTGTGTTATAGAATTAACTACTAAAAGTATATAAAGCATTTAAAATGAGCTCCACCACAACTAGCTATAACATTAAGTACAGTCTACATGTTAATGCATCAATAGTAATGGTCCAGTAATATAATTATGTAACACTGACAGGGCCCATTCTCACAAACAAATACTTTTACTTTTGATACTTTGAGTACATTTAGCTGATGATACTTTTACGTAAGTGAAATTTTGAATGCAGGAGTATTTCTATAGTGTGATGTCACTACTCTTACTTTAAGTAAATGATTTGAATATTCTTCCACACACTGTCCACTGAGACATTTTACTAGGAACTGTTTGAATACAATGCGGACTGAACACATGATTTGCATTTAAATGCGAAGCATTTTGCAGAACAAAAGAATATTTTCTGTCAGTTTGATGACAGATACTCACTGACTTACAGAATGTAGACACACTTAAGTATGAAACACAAAAGGACAAATCCCACTGGCTATTTGCAGAAAGATTTGCATTCTCTTGAGTTACTACCCCTCTAGCCCACTCCGGGGTTAACATAAGCTACACTCATTTGGGAGGTCACGTCACTGAAAGCAAATGTGACACTTGTCTCATGCATGATGGGGGATCCCCAACCGACTTTCCAGGTTAAAAATAGCTAACCATATTTATAATGTTTATGCCAGCGTAGTGTCCAGTGTTTGTATACTGTAATATTTCACTCGCGTACTGTTGGTTTCGTACTAAGGTTTCTTACATACCATAAAATCTCATACTGTTTTAACGTACTATAATAGCATGTGTGTGTGGGGGACTTCGGATACAGCCTTAGTCACTAAAGAAGGGAACTTTCATAGTCTGACTAATAGGGCTGTCAATCGATTCATATATTTAATCGCGATTTTTATTCTGTTCAAAATGTACCTTAAAATGAGATTTGTCAAGTATTTAATACTCTTATCAACATGGGAGTGGACAAATATGCTTGTTTTTTGCAAATATATGTATATATTTATTATTGGAAATCCAATATTAATTAAAATTATTAAATTAAAATCCAAATTATTGGGATCCTTAGGTTCTTTAGTTCATATGATGCCAGTATCTTTTTTTTCCAATTAATATAAATTGTATTTGTATGTACAACCTATTGAGAAAGTATTGTTTAGGGCCTTATTAATTGCCAAATCTATTTCTATGTATGTATCTATGTTGGTATGCTAACCTTGGAAGGGATGAGGGGTGGGAATGGATGGTGTCATCTGTAACTCTGCACCTATTCCTCTGAATAGAAAAATCTAAATAAAGCAAGAAAAAAAAGTAATAAGGTTAATTTTATTTTTACTAAGTTGTTTTTGAGGTGCTCGAAAAATAATAATAACTGTGTTTCATCTTATGGCAAGGGGGTAGTGTATAATATTAACTATCTTCACCCTGTTTGCTCTCTTGAGTGACATGAAGAAACTTGAAAAGAGGAAATGTTCACTTGGAAGTTTAAAGGCACACCTAACTTCTTATTTGCTTTCAGTTAGTGTAAACTTCCATTCACGAGGCCCTGGGAGTTTTACTAATTTGGTATATTGCTTTAAATAAAGGACATCCTGCATTCAAATCCTTCCTGAATACTACACTATACTCTGACACACCATCATAAACGCCTGCTCTCACTTTCTCAGATGTTGATTCTGCAGTGACGGTGACGCTTCGCAAACAGGCCAGTGTTTGCTCTAGCTCCTGTAGTTAGTCCTGCGGAGGCGAGAGACGACGGGGGCAAAGGGCTTAAAAGCTGTAAACAATAACGGTGGCCACATACTGCAAAAATGTGAATTCCTGTTTGAGGACAAACAGGAGTTTCAGGAAGAGAGTGTACTTGTGAACTAGCTTGATGTGTTTTTTTAAACAGTTCCTGACTGAGGCCTGTTTACTTTGAGGGGGGAGGGGGGGGACATCTTTATCTGAAACGATAGATGGCTGCTTGTTGAGAAAATGCTTAAAGCCACCTGAGGAGTTTTATTGTGATGCCACAGTCTTGTAGTCTTGTTATCAAAGTAGTAGTAAACTCTGCTCTATCATATTGAGTCATGTCTTTCACACGAGGCTCTCCGTTCAATACATGTAGTGAACTAAACAATTCACTCTTGTTGTGTTCAAAGTTGAGCAACGGCGTGGTTTGCTGAGCTGATCTCTTGTTATCACCACATCCGCTTGTTTTGTTGTGTTGTAAAGAACTACTTTTTTTTTATGTTGTGCATTATGGTTAAGCAAACCACAGTTTCACTACTAACCTTTTTTAGGCCTACTTTAAATGAAGTTGAGTGTTATAAAATCCGAAATGAAATGTAACAATATTGTTCAGGCAATCCTTTTTTTTGTTGTATCAAAAGTGTAGCAAACTATAATTTGTTATAGAGTGCTACAGGAATGAGTCCTAAAACCAGAAATGAGTTAGCAGTTTAGCACTTCTGGTTCCCTCGTCTGGAAGTCAATGGGCTTTTAGTTAGATGCCTGAAATAAGGTCTGTGGTTAACACAAGCTGAAGAGATTTTAATGTTTTGTTCTACGACATAAAATACGTCAGTAAAAACCTTTATGTGTCCTAAAAAAGGCGGTTGCTAACAAGTGGCTACTAAACGTCATGACGCCGGCTCATCCGCCTCCACAGCCTCGTTGTTTATACTCGCACTCATGCGACCGTGGTGTAGTTAGTTTAAAGTAGTGCTGTCCCGAATACCATTTTTGGGCTTTTTGGTGCGGCGCGGCAGGCTGACATGTTCTTCTGTCTCTTTGTCTCCATCTCCCCCGTTTCAACGTCCACGATATCCATCTGAGAATAACTAATAATAAATAATGTTGCAGGATTATTGCTTATTTTATGGGCTATTTGGGGATTTATACATTATTATAACATACTTATATATATATATATAACAAAAATGAATGAAAAAATACCACGAAGCATTCGAATACTGATTTGGAGGTCAATTTCCATGGCAACGGTCGAAGCTTTGAAGCATTCGGGTCAGCCCTAATTTATGGCCTAACGTTAGCTTTTTACTTCTGATGATTGCATTTACACTACAAAAATCACAAAAGTGGTGTTCATTTGTTAAGATTATCTTGCTGAATAAAATGTATAAGTATCATAAGCATGTGTTTGCCACAGAGCTTATTTTCTGCAATAATACAAAACCCAATGGAAAAATCCCATTGTCTTTTTGTCGAGGGAACCAGGGCAATGCTAACTTCCTGGTTGGCCTACAAAAATACGTCATCCATGGAGCACTCTCTTTGATCACAATGTAACAACTCAAAATGTGAATTTTTGATCATATGTACATAAATGAATCATCCACAGTGACATTTATTTTCAAAAAGAGTGCAAACATTGAACAATAACCTGTGGCTTTGTAACATGATCGCTGTTGCTTTAATTGAAAGTTACAGTAATTAAAGGAGTAGATGCAGGAAATAAAAAGCACTTAGGGGAACGCCATCAGAGTGGTTAAACTTGTTTTATGTGTCTTTAAGTAGACTCCTTCAAAGAAAGGAATGAGGAAATTATAATGTACAAGACAAAGAGCAGGGAGCACGAGATGTCTCAAAGAGGCAAACTAACAGCATCTTCAAACTGATGCTTGAACTAAACTAAACAATCAAGAATATCTTGTATCCTGGAAAAAAAAAAAGAAAAAAAGAAGTTTGGCCTGTTATTCTACAGTGACATTTCTGTTCTTAACTTCAGCTGATATAAAATCTAAAACCTCAATGTGACCTTTTTCTTTTAAAACCAACATAAAATACTCAGTGTTGTTTGTCTTTACTGGACAGAGAGGCAGTAAATACCATACACGGATGGAATAGGAACAACGTGGTGGATCCAGGAAACTCCAAATCGACACAGTGAAAGTACTATAGGCTTACAGTGTGTTGATGTGAACTGTGCAAGAGTGTGTGGGTGAAATCTGATGCAACTCCTAGAAATAAGGACCTAGGTATACACTGAAATCCCAGTCACAGGTCCCATGCTGATAGAATACAACAGAATAAGATGTCTAAAAATGACATATTATTGCCTTGAAACAGAAAGTCTTGATGGGAAATTACACTTTTTTTTTTTTTTTTAATTTTATGTTGGTTTTGTTTCATTTCTGTTGTCCATTTCTGTTTGGCACAGCTCTTTGTTTATGTTTTCTCTATGCTTCTTCTGTATGCAATTTTGTTTAATGTTTTCTGCTGTTTCTATGTATACTGTCATTTTGAAATACAGAAGAATAGAATAGAATAAAATACACGAGAAAAAAGATGACTAAAAATGACATATTGTTGCCTTGAAACAGAAATTGACATTAAAAGTCTTGATGGGAAATTTACACTTACAAGGAACTTGGGCAGCAATTCCAAGTGAAACTTCATATGCAAATTTCATCAGCACGGTCGACCAATCACAGGCCGTAAACAAAATACGTCAGAGCCGCTGTGAGCCAATCAGCTGTCACCACGACAGTAGAAAAAGCTCGCAGGCGCAGCTCGTCTTGTTGAACAGTAGAGAGAATCACCGGTGATCTATCGGGTAACCAGGGAAACCTTTAAGGTTTCTACTGAAATACAATAAAGGATACCCGATTATTTCCTTAAATTCAGACACCAGACCAGTAGGATATATTACCAACATCATGGTGGTGATAGCAGCAACAGGAGGCACCGTGGGGTCCCACAAAGTGCTCCTGATTTCCGGGAAACAGACGACCGGCTCTCAGACGAGCTTCAACCGGGCCATCTCGGTCGTTTTACCGTCACAGTCACCGGAGAGCCCGGACTCGTCCGATTCAGAGTCCGGCTCCTCAGCTGGGCCGCCCATAAGAAAGAGACAGAGACTCACACACTTGAGTCCGGAGGAGAAAGCACTCCGCAGGGGTTAGTCCTATTAACAAATCATCTCTAATCTAACACTATTCCTGAGGCTTTATGTGGGGACACGCCCTTTCTTTCTTTTGACGTTTTAAATGCTGCACTTTACTGTCTTTTCATTGTTTTTATTATCCTCTTTTAACTTATACTTATATATTCTTTTATTCATTTTATCTTATGCAGTTTGTGCTCTTTGTTTCTTGCTTTTATATATGTAAAGCACTTTGAGTTTCCTTTGTGTATGAAAATGTGCTATTATAATAAACTTGCCTTGACAGCACAAAGAAATAGAGTAGCATCTCTTAATGTTAGAAGTAGGTCATATAAGCGGGTTAGAAATGGCCTCATAAAGCAGTAACAGAGCAGGATACTGATATCCTGGTTAAATGCCTGCCTGCCTGCGTGGCAGCAGAAACATGGCCGGTGGTGGTGATTGCGCAGCACTGTGAACTCAAAGTCATGTCAGGGGGGCTTAGTCAGCAGCAGCATCATCATGAAAGAATGTGTGTTAAATTTTTTTTTTCTTTTTCCTCCTTCCCTCTTTTTTTCCAGGAAACTCAAGAACAGAGTCGCAGCTCAGACAGCCAGAGACAGGAAAAAGGCTAAAATGGGAGAGCTGGAACAGCAAGTCCTAGAGTTAGAGCTGGAGGTACATTTATTTCATCATCTTATTAATAATAATAATAAGACAGCAGGGCACACCCATCTTCACCCACTTTCCTCATGTCCACCCATATGTCATGTGATGCTTCAAATGAAACATATCTTGAGACATCACTGGATACAATTAGTTTGTAATAAGGGCATTAATCTGCTCTAGGGAGGACAGATAATACTGCATACAGTGCACTTTCATAGACTAAGCTACTGGAGTTACACCTTGCACTATACTCATTTTTTAACAGCCTCTTCTGCACTATATTCACTTTTTTTAATAGTCCTTTATCACAGCTATTACCCTGCACTATATTCAGTTTTAACAGTTTTATTCATCTCCTTGTATTTTTTTTATCTGGTATATGTTTTTTGTACTTTGTACTTTGCACTACTATCTTTTTTACTGCTTGTTTTGCACTATGGAACTGTGATGCTGGAAACTTGAATTTCCCTCGGGATCAATAAAGTTACTCTATCTATCTATCTATCTATCTATCTATCTATCTAATTATACCAAATACACTAAAATTTTTTTTTTTAGTGCTACACTTCCTCCATTTTGGTGCAGCTTCATTTCTAGTTTTGGTTCGTTCTCGTCATGCATCACTTCCCCTTAAAACGGTTGCAAGTTTCAAGTACAAAACATCTGTCTGTTTTTCGTCCCGCAGAATCAGAAACTTCACATCGAAAACAGGCTACTTCGGGAAAAATCGAGCGGCCTACTGACAGAAAATGAGGAACTGAGACAGAGACTTGGGTTGGACACCCTCGACTCTAAAGAGAAGGTAAAGATTGTGATGCAAGACCGTAAAGAGGAAGCCGGTTGGCTTGTGGTAGTGAATGTCATTCTTCTGAGTGGCGTTACCTTAATTCACCCGTTCTTTCCGTTCTTTTTTTTCGTCACAGGTTCAGGGTTTGTTGTCCAACGGGAACGACGCAGGTTTAGGGATCGGGTCTTCTGAGTCCGCAGCACTCAGGCTACGTGTGCCTCCGCAGCAGGTGCAGGCCCAGCTGTCCCTAAATCTGAAGACTTCTCAATGGATACAGATGGTCCTGACAGTACAGACAATGAGGTAAGTCTCTAATAAAGATGTCTCTTTTTGTTATGAAAAGACGTGTGTTGAGATTTAAATCCAAAGCTCTGTAATAACCAGCAGAGTCAGGTCATGGGTTACTAGGCTAATCTCTAACCTATTCTCTCCCCTCCCTCACTAGTCTGATTTGCTCCTGGGCATTCTGGACATCCTTGACCCAGAGCTGTTCCTCAAGTCTTGTGAACAGGAGTACCAGGAGCCGCAGGTGCAGCTGGTCGGAGGGGGGAACCCAGTACCTGCCACCACACCTACGGCTCTGGGGACCCCATCAGTTAAGCTGGAGGCCCTTAATGAACTGATCCACTTTGACCACATCTACACGAAGCCCGTGGAGGAGGTGGTGAGCGGCGGGCATTGCAACGACTCGGAGAGCGACACGGAGGAGAAGATCGACGAGGCCGCCTTCCCCATCGCCGACGTGGTGGTGGTCGAGGAGGAGATCGTCTGCATCAAGGACGAGCCGGAGGAAGTGGTCATCCCCAGCTGTGACGGTCACAGTCAAGTGGATGACTTTTTCTCTGGAACCTCCCCGCCTGCCCTCAGCGGCCTGGATAAGGAAGCCTGTCTTGCGGACACCTACAGCGACTCTGGATATGAAGGGTCCCCATCCCCTTTCAGCGACATGTCCTCTCCCCTGTGCTCAGACAGCACCTGGGAAGACATGTTCGCTAGTGAACTGTTCCCCCAGCTTATCTAAACGTCTGACTCAACCATCCAACCAATAAGTTATAATATATATATATATATAAGAGCTAATGTGTAGTGTTCAATAACTACAGATGAGCACACAATGCTTCATAGTAACATAGAACACCACCGAATCCTCTCGTGTATATAGGCTCAAGTTAAGCACATAATCTCCTATTATTACAGCAGGTCTGTACCACTGGCGATGCTGCATTGACTTGTGGGAGATGGAGTTCCTGACAGCTTATTTCGGCATCATTTGATTACTGCAGAGGATTTAAGATTGATTACAAATCTTTCACTCACTGTTCCAGACGACACGTGGGTGGATTCCAGTATTTCTGTAAATTAACAGGGGGATGGGGACGGATCATTTAAATATAACCTTTTTATTTATTTGTGTATTCTGCTTCGGAGTCGCTGTATGTCCACATGTAAAAAAACGCTTTCTTCTAATTTGTCGACGCTCTCCATGTAGTCCCAATTACCTGCATTAAAAAACTTTTTTGCATTGCATTTCGTCTCTTGGTTTCAGTCACTGCCACTTGCTTATACATTTTTCATAAAGTTTTTATCTTTACTATTATATACTGTTTATATATGCAATGTCACAAAGGATCATCTATCATGAACATGCACATGAAAGCAGAATGTTTAAGGAATAGATAATACAGGTAATATTATACATGTTTCCATCATCAGCTCCATATTAACGCTATTTACTACGCTAAAACAGTACGTGAGATTTCTTTTAGCTACCAATAGTGCTTGAATTGCATACTATTTCCAGTGAGATATTACAGTATGCAACGCTGGACACTATGGCGGCATAAATATCCCACAATGCAGTGCGGTAGTGAGAACAACGTTCATAACAGACGTTGACGGACAGCTCTATAACGTCAGTAACGTTTCAGTTTACAAAGTATAAGATTTCACTTTGTTAGGTGTAATATATATTTTAAATTAAGTCAGACTTTGATTCTCACAAACTGTCGTTTTGGTCACATGAGGTTGGCTCGGGTTACCATGGTTACAATTCTCCAACCGTTAAGGAAGCTCTCGGGAAGTGACGATGTAAATTACTGCTCTGCAAATTTTTCTCGGGAAGGACCCCCAGACCTCCGCTTTGGTTTTGAAACCCTATTTTTGAGTTCTCAAGGTTGGCCAGTGTGCAAGTAGATGTTGCTTCATTTGGAGGGGTCACAAAGCCAAAAAAAGGCTAGAAAACTACTGTACTAAGCAATAAACTATATAAAAAGGTAGCTGACAGATTAATCAACACTGAAACATCATCAAAACATTTTTCTGCTTACACAGAGGTTTTATAAAAAGCTTGTATCGTCTTTACAATTTACATCACATTACCAAGTTTTACCCCGAGACATGATAAGAGATAAGGAGTTTTAATTATGCAAATGATGCTTAATCAGATCGTTGAATGTTTACTATGCTCTCTTAGTTCAGAATGAGGTTAGGGTATTAGGAGTATTTTCACTAAACAGGTTTATCAAACAACAATCAACATCTATAACTCAATCATGCAAAGCGCAATCTGGTCACAGTTATCTGTCCAACTCTCCTATCAGTGAAATAATCTCACACGTGTGTAGACACAGTGTTTATATTCCCTATCTCTCTTGTTCCAGCACAACCTTGCTTTTCTGAGAAGCGGGCCTGCTTGTATTACATAACACTTCTAATGTAACTGGGAGTTTCCTGGGAGTCCAACCTTTAGTCTTCACTGCCCGTCAGAAATAGGTCAGTGTAAGTGTTGTTGGTGTTTTGGCCTGCTGTGAAGAGAAAAGGCAGAGAGGGGAACACACCTTTCTCCTCAGGCCGTTATTCTAATCACAACGAGGTTGTCATTCTGTATGTTAGAGGAGACAGTTGGCCTGTTAAAGTACCTGAGGCCGTGATTGGTGTGACCCACCCATTGAACGAGTCCCTGTTGTTGTGTGAGCTGATTAGATCAGCTTCTCAAATGCTGAACGCTGATGTAATTGATCTGCAGGGCCTGGCTGCCTGTTTGCTTTAACTCCTGTTCACTGACTACAAAGCTTTGTATTAGTGATGTCATCCATTATGTTTCACAGCAGCTACTCTCGTACACGACCTTCTCTCTGGCATCAGGACTCAATGTTTCAAAATGTGAACTCTCCAAACACGTTCTCATCCCAACTTGTCACATACTGACGCTTTGTCACTTTTTTCCGTCGCAGTAAACACATGCTTAAAGGTACTGTGTGGAGGATTTGACAGCATCTAGAGTTGTGGTTGCAGATTGCAACCAACTGAGTACCCCTCCCCTCACTCATCTCTTTCCAAGACTACGGTAACGTGAGCAGCCGAGTGTACATGGTGGTATTGACGTTCACCTCGCTTAGAGGCCATCCTTACCATAACAACACTACTTTAGGAGCAACGGAAGTCAGACGGCGGCTGGCGGTACCATGGTTTTGCAGTCTGCGACTCACATTACCACAGTTTCACAAGCGTGTCGGAGAACTACGGTTGCTTTGAGGTAACGTAAAAACATGAAAGGCTCTCTCTAGAGCAGTGTTTGGTTTTGTCACTTCTGGGCTACTGTAGAAACATGGCAGACTCCTTATGTAGATATGAAGGGCTCATTCTAAGCTTACAAAAAAACACAACGATTATACGTGATTATACACTAAAGAAAACATAGTTATTAATATTATATTCCATTTCTGCTAATATATCTCCTGAAATCTCATGTTGCACAACCCTGAGGAAACTTTAATAGGTCATATACCAGTTTAAAAAAGTATTAAATACCTTGGAATTCATATTCTAAAAATAAAATGAATTTTATTTGGAAAATAAATGTTATTGTTTAAAAAAAATGAGATTTTTTAGCAAGTCCGTGAGGCAAAGGTAGCATGGGGATACTGGACTTCATGGAGGTGAACTACACCTCCTATAGCCCCCATTTCTCTAATATTCATTGGGAAACAAAATGGTTTCTTTGTTATCCCCAACAAATTGAATAATATAATTACTTTATTGCCATGATGCAATGGTGAATGTCAATGAAGTCATGCCTGTTTTGGTATCCGTATCTCAGTATGATGATTCATGTTCTCTGTTTTGTCATATTGTCACACATTGTAATTGATGATTTCTACAATAAAGAAATACTAGGGGAAAAAACCCTCTCGTACATGACTGAAAATGATCTGGAAGAGGTTGAAGGGAAAAAACAAAACAAAATGGCAACTCAGCTATTTCATTGGAATTTGACCTCCATTTTGTTCCTGTGGTAGGTTAAAGGAAACCGCAGCACTCTTTGACGTAGATGCGCCTCAGCTAGCCCGAAAGAGTGTGGTGAGAAATTCTCGTAGATACAAACCACAACATAGACTGAAGCAGCCGTACAGCTGTAGAGCCGAAACTGAAAAATATCTGCTGAGGCAGGTCTTTCGATTTCAGGATGTAGATTCTGGTTATTTAGGGACAACAGACTCTTTTCTGGTTTCAGCTCGGTGTGTGTGAACCATTGGTTAGATGAAATAAGCTTTGGTTAAAAACGAAAGATCAGCTTGCCAAGTTAAGAGATATCTGCACCCTTTAGGAGTTTTCTGCATTAGACATTGAATCACCGCCAAAATCCTTCGTCGTCACTTGGCCACCATTGCTGTTTTTTCCCCCTTACAGTACATTCAAAGTGATTCCTGCTAATCCAAGATGATTCCTGCCAAAATGCTGAGAAAAAGCACATTTTTATGATCACTGGATGTTTCGAAGATGAATTCCCCTTAAAGCACCCAAAAGATTTCCTTGCAGCTGTTTTGAAACCCGACACAGAACTGATATTCAAATCATCAACAGGAAACCGAAGAACATGTTGGTATTTGAAGGTGCTTTTACGGCTGCTGTAACAAAACCAACATGTGAACTTTAATATTGATATCCATTCTTCAAAATTGCCAAAGTTTAAGCAGAAAAGTGACACGCTGTTTTACCCCCAGCACCAATTCAACGTCATCTGTAGACATCAGAGAGCGTAATTTGGATCTTGCTCTTGGCCACTTTTGGCTCGTTTGACTGACAAAAAAATTCAAGCACGTGATTCAGTATGTCCCAGGTGAGGACCATATTAAACTGGAACTTGCCAGTGTTCTCACAGCAGGGGCTTGAAGAGGTTTCATAATGACCATGAAGGTCTTTCGAACTCCAAATCCAAGTCTTTCAATAGAAGGATGCAGTTTCCATTGTTCAGGCAGGAGTGCTGCAATGTGGCTGCATTTTTTCATAATTTAGCCCCTAAATGTATGATAATTTAAACATGTCATAGTTTCAGTTTTTTTTTCTTTCTTCCTAGTAGTAGTTAAAATGGCACAAAACTGATCTGAAAGCAGCCTGATTAAATCAATAATGTATTACAGAAAACTGACCCTGGATCTCCCATTAATGATCTAATCACATATCTGCTGACATCTTGAGAAAGAGCTACTGCCCCTAATTACAACCTCATATAAACTCTGTGCGACTCTATTTTACGACTTCCATTTTATGTGCTTAAAGTGTCACGCTGTTTCATTTGATATGGTGCATGGTATGCTATCTGTAGCCTATTTGATTACACGCTGGGATGCGTAGTATGTCCTGTAGCCTGCCATAATAAATAACAGCCTGTAGTCAAACGCATTGTAGTCAACTTGGTGAACCCATGGATGTATTGTAAAGCGTGGGATATACTGTACGTTACTGATTTGGTTCTGTGTGACCACAGTCTGGATTTAAATTTACTATAGTTTACTCCGAAGTAGGATATGAAATAAGATTGATTGATTATCGTGGCCTATAAAGACAATGCTCAGCGTGTTCCTGGAAACCAGTATGAAACCAACCATGTGCTGGATGTCACAGTTCACGCTTAAATTAGAAACCAGATTTGTCGTGCTAATATGACACTGTCGTCACCTATGCACGGATTTGGATAAACCTTACTGCAGGCCTCGAGTTACTACGCTGAGCAGTGGTATAAAGAGGGATTGCTTAACCTACACTGGCAGCTGCCACTTCGATGTAAATGCGGGTTTTACAGTTTCAAGCTCTTCAGTCTAAACTGTAAACTCAAAATATACATTTAAACTTAGAGCAACGGGATAAAACTGCTCTGACACAATAACAGTTTACAACAAGGATTGTGAAGAATAAAAGAAGAAACCACCTGATCAAACAGGGTTTCAAAGACAAAGCGAGTCAGGTGTAAAGGCAAACAAGCAGTCAAGGCAGCCATGTGGCAGGTTTCTCATGTTAATGGTGATGCTGGGTGGGGGTGAGCTGGGGTCGCACTCTCTGCAGCCGCCAAGCCTCGAGGGCTGGGCGACTTCAGTCCCATGACCCAAATGAGGAATGCAAATCAACGACCCCCTTTGGCATTCTTTATTAAAAGACTAAAGTGTGACTGATCACAAGCTGGAGAGGGGAGCGGAGGGGGGCAAAGCTGTGGTATTTAGGGCACTTTATCAATGACTCTGTAAGACAATGCTGACCACTTTCAAATCCAAGATAAAGACCTGCCTGTTTACCATGGCTTTTAATTAATTTTCTTGTAAATCAACTGTATATGTTAATTTGTTTAATGTGCTTTTGCCTGTTTGCTTTTATTGTCTTTATCATTTGTTTCTTGTATAATCTTTAAAGCCCTTTGGGTATGAAATGTGCAATATTAAATAAATTTGCCTCGCCTTGCCGACATGCACATTAATATTACACTATTACTCTGAATATGACGATTGGTGCCTTCAACTGAAACTCGTGAGCTTGTGTTTACAGCATGGGAAGTCGTATACACGATATGCTTGGTGTTCAAGTGGTTAAGTCGTGAGAACACCTTTGCTAAGTAACGGCAGTATTAACGTTACTGTCGGCGTCTAGATGCCACAGAGGCTAACAATTTAGTAAGCAAGTAAGTGGGTAACATGTAGTAAAAGTAAAGGCATAATGACAAAGGAAAAAGACGAGGACAATTGGAATATCAAGATTTTCCTCAGACCTATTATAAAATTATGAAGAATATATTAACTTATTATGCACCGAAAAATGAACTTCCAAGGCCTCCGCCATTTCTGACAACGTCAACAAACACGTCACAACTGGTGAACTCGGAGCTTTCAGAAACTTTCCACTTACGAGGTTGTGAATACGACAAGAGGGGGGCGTTCACCACCCATCTGAAGACACCAAATATTCCGTATTTGATAAGGGTCATTTAAACAGCATATTCCATTTAGATATTCTGAATTAGGCCTTTTCCGATTAAGACATGTGGGATATGCCGATATTATTCAGGTTTTAGGAGCATACCTTGGACATGTACACAGTGCATTCAGAATATGCGTCCCAATTAGGATTTTTAAGTCAGTTTGCGACACACGGCCTCTTGCCTGTTTGCAGCCAGCTCTGTGCGTTGTACACAAACCAACTAGCCGACAGTTTACAGAGATGCATGTCCAAAAGAAAAACCCACATTTCTGGATGGAAGGAGAAACACACCTACTTTTAAACATGATGAAAGACTTGGATATCAACAGGTTTTCGCAATATGTGCCGACCTTTTCAAGAAGGTGGTTGAAGGAATGAAAGAGGGAGGCTGTGTTCACACCGGTTACATTAATCGGATTACGCAGAGCTGCATGTAAACAGGAATATTAATGGAATATTCATTTTTATTAGCCATGTAAACGGCTTAGTAGGAACATTGTCTTTTTCATAATAAGGGCAAAAGCAGAATATTTTGTGTATGTAAACGTAGTCAGTGATTCAGTTGGGGAAAAGTGAGTCATCAAGCGCGTCATTGCCAACAAACAACATCTGTCCATCTCTCTCTGTGGACATGGAGGAACACCTTTCACCAGCATGTACAAACTGCTGCACCCAATCACCTGGTAATATTCCAAGAAACAGGGCTCGTCAATCCCGTCTCCCCACTTCAAAAGGTGTGTTTGTATTGTCATTAATTGTTTATGTCTGGCTTGTTTTTCTGGATTTCAGTCATGTCAAACGTTCCAAACGATCCTTTCACACGCAGGAAATCATTATAAGCCGTCGATCATCTTTCATCTGCACCACCCTGTCCGAGTGGAAAACACAAAAGAGCACAAAAACAACCAAAAGAAAAACAACACTAACATGACAACCCCTCACTTCCTGTCTCGTCAGGATCCATCAACTTGGTTGCATCACAACTTGAATGTGTGTGCAAACAAGAAGCTGCAGACGTTTGTGATCTACTGTATGACGCACGCATACCAGCAATGCACTCACATGCAGACGCACACCTCACTCTTGTGCTCAGTCAAGGTGGTTTGCTCTCGAGCCGGGGGAGAGATCGCTATCCTCGGTTACCGCTGGCAACAAGGGACGGTCAGTGTGTGTGTGTTAATGCATGTCTGATCCGCGGCACTGAGCCAAAGCTCACTGAGAGAACAGTGGGGCTACTTATGGGAGTCAGATGTGTCCCTGAAAGTCAAGAACATGCAGTTCTACGAGTTGCTGAACAGTTGTAGAACTGTATGAAAAGATCCCCTTCAGAAATGTTTATTAGGGCTGTGAATATATTAAAATAGTTAATCAAGATTAATCGCATGGTTGCCCAAAGTTAACTGTGATTAATTGCAAATTAATCACACATTTTTCAAAATGTACCTTAAAGGGAGATTTGTCAAGTATTTAATACTCTTATCAACATGGGAGTGGGCAAATACGCTTGCTTTATACAAATGTATATATTTATTATTGGAAATCAATTAACAACACAAAACAATGACAAATATCGTCCAGAAACCCTCACAGGTACTGCATTTAGCATAAAAAATATGCTCAAATCATAACATGGCAAACTCAAGCCAAACAGGCAAAACCAGCTGTCAGTGTGTCAGTGAGCTGACTTGACTATGACTTGCCCCAAACTGCATGTGATTATCATAAAGTGGGCATGTCTGTAAAGGGGAGACTCGTGGGTACCCATAGAACCCATTTTCATTCACATATCTTGAGGTTGGGGTGGATGGTGTGTCAAAAAACACATGACTTTAGCCCAGGAGACTGGTGTTCATGTCCCATATGAAACGACAAGTCAAAGTTGGTTTATTTGTCAAGTAACTTCCGTACTTAAGTTACGTAGTAGTAGTAGTTTGTTGAAAGTCGTGCTTAGCGTCACGAAAAAAAAATTATTACATTTCCGTGACTATTTCAGAAACTACCGTGAGACTGTGTTGTAGTATGACATGGTTGGTACCAATGGATTCCTTAGGTATTCTAGTTTCATATGATACCAGTATGTTCACTCTAGCTTTAAAACTGATCCCGCTACAACCTAGAAATCGCAAGTTTCGTTAATACGTTAAAGAAATTAGTGGCGTTAAAAGGAATTTGTGTTAATGCGTTATTATCGCGTTAATAGTTTAAAGACATAAAAATACTAAGAATAAAAGTACCACATCTACTTATTTCCCTCATTGAAAAGTTCTGAATCTGTGAATATGCAAATACTTTTTATTTCAAAAGTTTAACTACTAGACACAAGATGTCTCCTATACTTCACTACAAAGTCCATTCTCAGTGTGCACTGGAGGCATCAAGTTTCCTTTTTATGAGGCTGCCTTTTGGATGACAATTACAAACTACTGTTGAAGTCAGATTTAAGGTGAGCACAGAGAAACTTTCCTCCTTCAGCAGATGAATGTGAAAAAAGCCTTCTATGTCAAACTCTGCACAGTGAAGCTCACACAAGTGAAGTGACAATAAGCAAAACACATTTTTTGAGTGGAGGGAGACTTTAAATATTTGGAAAACTAACATTCCTGCAAGATTAAATTAAGAGTAATGTAGATTATCACTCCAATTCATAACTTTTCTGTATGTATGTTAATTGATGAATGGCCACACATAAAGCAACAAAAGTGATGGCCATCTTTTGCTTTTAAAATAAATCAACAACATATTCTTTGGAATACAATCCGAGGTCAGCCACGAGGAAGAAATGACACGATGATACATTTCATAGACTGAATGACAGGAGGTTATCCGAGGCTTCCCGGAGTGATATTTAATAGGCACAAGCTAATGCAGGCTGCGGGAGAACTCGCGTCACACATTACACAAGGCTCCATCGCCATGGTTTCACTTCCTGTACATGTGGCAGCCCGTCTGCTGGAAGAAAACATTAATCACTTGGATTCCTCCTACACAGCGTGGCAGATTCTCCCTTTGAAGCTCTCTCAAAGGCAGCAAACCCACGTAACACAGATTCAGAGCGGATCAAGGGGATTTAAACTGCACATCGTGGATATCTTTTGATATTATCTGAATGCCTTCAGCTCTCACAACCTTGACTTTGCATTTTACTCGATCTGCAAACTAATTTAAACTCCAAGGTCCTAACTTTCTAACATAGTTTCTTACGCAACTTTTGGTTGGTCTTTCAGTGCTTGCTCAAACCAGGCCCCTGAGGTTAAACGCTCATACCTCAGCCTGCGTCTGCCCGCAATTACAATGTGTGCGCTTAGACATGATCACAAAGCACAGACCGACAGGCATGCACACTCATACGCAAGCTAAGTACCGTAATTCGTTTGGAAATTCATCTTTCATGTGTTTTCATCAGGACCACCTACACTATCTGAGACAATAAACATCCCTTAGCTGCCACAGCTTGTACTCTGTCTGTTGCAATATTGAACACTACCGCAGTGACCAGGCACAGGAGTCATAGATCAATAATGGTTCTGTCAGGGGAAAACTTCGAACTGTATGTTCGCTGTTTGGAAACTCAAAAAAGAAACAACCTTTTGCGTTATGAATACATTTTAACAGTGGTGGAAGAAGTACCGAGTCTAAAAATATTCCATTACAAGTAAAAGTCTCAAATTCAAAATGTTACTTAAGTAAAAGTACAGAAGTATTATCAGCAAAATGTACTTAAAAAATCAAAAGTAAAAGTACTCATTATGCAGAAAGGCGTGTTATATCTTTAGAGAATACTATATTATTCTGTATTTGTCACTAACACATACATGAAAGAGCATTTTAATGTTGTAGTTCCTCAATGTGGAGACAATTATAGATACTTTGTGTACTACTGAGTAGATTTAAAGTATAGTACTGCATCATATTATATAAGAATATAATGTGTTTCTTATGTAAAAAGTAATTAAGCGTCAAATAAATGGAATAAAAAGTACGATATTTCCCTCTGAAATGTAGTAGAGTAGAAGTATAAAGTAGCAGAAAATGGAAATACTCAACTAAAATACAAGTATGTAAAAATTGTAATTAAGTACAGTACTTGAGTAAATGTACTTAGTTACATTCCACCACTAATCTTTTATATGTATTCAAATAAGCAGTTGCTAACAAGTGGCTAAATGACTGGCTAAAAATCCCATTGGGTTTTTGTCGAGGGAACCAGGGCGATGCTAACTTCCGGGTTGGCATTCAACTATACATCATCCCTGCACCACTCTATAATAATAGGCTGTATAAAATATGGACGTAGTCTCCGTGACGTCACGGATAGGTGGAAGAGGGTGGATCGTCAGTGGAGCTGAGGCGAGGCCAGGTGACGCAGCAGAGCAGACAGCTAGTGACCTGGTACGCCACCCTCCTGTCACTCAAAGCGGCCACGCCCTCAATTATGCCGAACTTTAAGCCTTAATATAATTTAAATGGGTGAGTTGTATAAAAGTTCCCCTGTTCCCCTGTACAATTGTCATGAACTGGGAAATTATCTACAGAGACCAAAACCGTTTTTTTAGTAATTATAGAGTGCTATAAGAAGATTATAATGAATTATAAGTATGTTAACAATGCTTCTTTGAAAAACATTTGCCTTAGTCATTAGCCATTTTATTTCTGCCACTGAAAGGAAATTGATGCAAAATACAGGAAACTACTAAATTTACTTTATTATTCTAAGAAAGATAATGTGATCAATACAAAGTCACAACCTAGTAGCAGACATACAGTGCAGTCATGGTCAGATGTAAACTAATAGTATAGCCAGCGACAGTAGAACAGCACACTTTCACCGCTGCAGCCACAACAGGTGGTTTCCCTCAGAGGCCTCAGCTGTAAAAGTGTCCCGTGTGTGTACTCTAAGCTAACGCTACACAGCTATTTTGGTCAGCGGCGTGGACAGCCTTTAGCCCGGCTTGTGTGACAAGTTACTTTGAACTTGGGCTTAATGACATGTGTCACAGTGACATGAAGAATCCAATGAATCACCAGTTTTTACCCTGATGGACACAATATTTGGGTAGAAAATTCGAGTGTGTGCGTGACTTTGAGAACAGCGTAGGCCCCCCTGACTGTTTGTGCAGTGATAAGAGAGTGTCTACATGTGCAAAGTGCCAGCTGCGGGGACTTTATCAGTAGGACAAAGGGCTAACCAAGGGAACATACAGGAAGACACAATAAAGGAACTGATACAATTATGTGATGTAGCCATTACAGCTTACATTTGATATTTAAGAAAGTCTGCTATCACCTCATAATGCAAGATTTATGTCCTATTTTCCAATAATAAGGATTACAAAGAGCAAATGATTGTACATATACAGTATATTACTACAGCAAAAGTACCATAAAACCTACATTTCACAACCCCTAACGTCTGTTTAAAGTTGATTTCACTACAACTCAGCTTTTTTACGTAATAACGTCGTGATGCAGCTTTTAGTTGCACAACGTTTCACCACTAAGCAAACACTTCTCCTCTGTTCCCTTCCTTGCGGCCAAATTCACGTTCCTAACTACACGAGCATGTAGAGGCGGCTGCTGGTAAACTGGAGAGTAAATATTGAATTTTCCTGTAGGCGGCTCGGTCGCTGTGCTTTTGATATGATGTGTCGGAAAGGACACAAGGTTTTAAGATCAGGACGCCTACACGACTTCATCCTCATCTGAATCCTGAAGCAGAGAGCGGCGTTCTGTCATTGTTAATTAAACCCTATTTTCTGGTTCATGTTAACAGAAAGGATTTCAGTAGATGTTTGTACTCCTGACTGCTTGTAATGGTGGTGATCATAGAGTTTAATCTTGTTCTACTATTGTACTCACAACAAAAGCTTTCACCGAAATGACACGTAGATGGCTTAAATCCTCTTAAAATTGCAATTGTTTATTTCTATTCTGATGTTGCTCTTTTCATTTCTTCTTCTGCCCGATTTGAGTTTAGTTCCTCTTTAATGTACAGTATTTTCTGCTGCTTGTGCTTCTTAACGCGGCAAGTTTTTTGCATTAAAGGTGCAGTGTGTAGGAGTCGGTGTGTAAACTGTTTGACACAGCGTGAGGTCGTATTTATTTTTAAACACGACCGAAAAATGAAATGGATGAAAACAAAATGCAGTGTGTCCTGTGTAGTTGGTAGGCTAGACTTTGAGAAAAAAAGTTGTCTGTTTCCACTTTAAATTCATCTCTTCATTGTGTTTTATAGTGTACTGCTGTTGAGAAATGTAAGATCCTTGAACAGCAGGAGTTTGACTGTTTTTCTCCTGGTCCTGGTCCAGTTTTAAGACACTAAATCCACTCATACAATCACATTAAGTGAACAGGTTTCAGATTTGAGCACCACAGCAACTAAACTTCAGGCGTATAGTACATCTGGGATGGATCACTCCACGTTTACGGCCACACTCTATAGTGCCACCAGCAGACCAGCCTCGCAATAGCAGCTGTTTTTAAAAAACAATTCTCCCACACAGTTGACTCGAAGTCCACCCAGTCATTGCTTGCATCTTTCATCATCCACAACTGTTTGGCCCTTACTGCATGAAATCTGCATATACTTGATGGCAGACAAAAAGAAGAAGGGATACTCTCCATGAAGTTAAGATTCAAAGAAAAATGGTCTAAATCAAAGCCGCAGGGACATCCCCACATCTGTCAAGCTTGACATCCCCAGTTTGTAACACATGTTAAAAATGTGCAATCTCAAGCTGAAAACTGAGATAATCCTGATTACATCATTATGACATCATCAGGGTCAGCCACAGAAGACAATACACAACTGTGTTGTGTTGGAGTACAAAAAGCGTAGCTTAGTGTTATCTAAGGATCTATCTAAAGATTTTCAACGTCATTTAGATGATTTACACAATGTAGATGAGGTCTTTGAATTTGATGGCCGCCCGTATTTATTTGAGTCAGAGTATACTGATATTCAGATTTCACAACGAGACTTCTCCCTGAGCAGGACTTGGACACAATAACAAACAGACCTGATCAAGCGAAAGGTAAGAACATTTTTATATTTCTCTGTAGGGTCCTTTCCATAATGTTGTCAGACACTAATATATAATAACAATCTGAGCCTGACAGTGGCAAAAACAAGCACTTTTAGTGAACGCAACGTTACATTGACGCTGCTCACTTGCCCTCGCAGTTCGTTTCGTGGCTGCCGGTTACAGCATTCTCCCTCAATACTGGAATAATTTCAGAAATTGTTGTCCCCATTAGTCACTTAGATACAAAAACATGGGGAAATAAGGTCCAGGTTGAAAAATACCGAAGTTACCCTTTAAGTAACGCCACTTCTGTAGTTATTTCCTAAACCTAGCCAAGTAGTTGTGTTGCCTAAACACAGATCACTGGTGTTGATGGAGATTCGTAGAAAAATGCACAAAAAACAAACTTTTCGTGTCGTATGAGGATACGTTGATCTATTTACACCAGCTTGCTCATGCTCACAACAACTAACACTCTTCCACAGCTTCAAAACATTATGTGCATAATTCCACCAGTTTAAATCCACTGACTTGCAGCTATATTTATTAATAGCACTTTTATTTTCTATCTTTGGTCTAGACTTTGTGCCCTGAGGCGTGAGCTCTAAAACCTGAGTGAGAAGTTCAAATGAAAGAATGCTTGTTCCCTCCCTCATGTTTCCCTCTGCCGCGCTGCACCCCACCATCCCCCCTGCCCGGGGCTAAGCGACGGGTGTGGGGGTGGGCTGAGCACAGCTCCCAGACTGTGTGGCATTCCTGAGATGAGTGCTAGCTCTCTCTGCTGCCCCCGTTCCCGATCACACCCCTCCTCTTCCAGGAAGACACTTTCCCCTTTCACACTATGCTGCTGCGCCACTACACGCACACACACACACACACATACACACATACACACACACACACACACACTGAAGTAGATATCTTACGTGGTAAAAATGTTATCATAAACAGATAAGGAGGACTAGAAGTTCCTAGAAGTAAATCGTTTACAAAAGCAGTTGTTAAATGCATGATATGTATCGTGTTTAATTTCAGTCACATTCACTTTCAATTTCTCCAAAATGCTGATGGAGGCGATGAAAAGAGAGTTCATTATTCTTATCCAACAGGCAGAGTTGAAGGTCAGACTCTTTTATTCACACCCCCATCAGGGGGCGAGGCGGGGTTAAAGGTCACTGTGAGTGTTTGGCTGGGTTCAACAGCACAACGGAGTGTCGGTATATTAGTTTGTTCATCCATTATCCCATTGGACTGTGGTTCATCTGTGGCTTATACTTTAGCAGTAATAGTGGCCTGTCATATTTTCCATGTAAATGTCTGTTTTACTGCTCTCTACGGACAGATAACAGCGTGTGTGATAGTGATTCAACCGAGCCAGCTCTGAAAAGCTTTTACAGCACATCTGCTGGTCTAAACACGGAGTCAAGTCGGTGCTTTGTTTAGAATAAATAAAAGAAGAAGTGTTAGTCTGAATAGCAATGGCTGCCATGACAGAACAGAAAATATGCTGAACAGTGAACAGGTGGAAATGCAAAATTAGTTTTTCTTAATACTTTTTGCTCCATTACTTTAGAGACTAATTTAGGCTGTTTCAGCCTTGAGCTCACATTTAATTTACAACCCTGGTGTGCCTGTGTTCCCTTTATCTATTCGCCCATGCCTGCAGCCTTCCTCCAGGTCTTAATGAGTGTGGTTCACCTGGTGTTTGGGGGGCTCGGTGGTACTGTGGGGGGCTGTGGGACCCTTGGAGACAGCCAGGAATCGTACTCCTCCCTGGGCATCTGGACCACATGTTCTACGGCAATCTGACAGAGAAGAAGAGATACGGAGGAGTTTAAATACAGACAGACAGAAAGAAACTAGGGCTGTCAATCGATTCAAATATTTAATCGCGATCAATCACATGATTGTCCACAGTTAATCGCACATTTTTTATCTGTTCAAAATGTACCTTAAAGGGAGATTTGTCAAGTATTTAATACTCTTATCAACATGTGAGTTGGCAAATATGCTTGCTAAATGGTCATGACAAATGACCATTTGAAAATGAAAATTTAGTGCAAGTTTGAAGCGTTATTCAGGCTGAATAACCTTATATATCCTTGAAACGGATTGAAATGTATGTTGATACCTCATACAGTCAAAAGTAAGAAATATACAACTGATGTCAGACAACTAATGACAACTGATGCTACTGGCATAAGGGATACAGGACAAAAACTGTTACAGATGAAAATCAAGAGCATCTCTATGTCGGCCTCATAAAAAACACTGCTGGCAACCAAAACTATACTTTGGTGCCCCAAACTTTCCAGCCCACCCTGGTGTTCTCCTGCTGAGCCAGAAATGGAAACTAAAACAGGGCATCTGTGGTTGTTTGATTCAGCTCTGGTTCTGCTACATAATGTCACAGTGGAACACAGTGAGAATACAGCCAGCGCCCGACCCTCCCCGCTGGCTCTCAACATCACTGAAGCAACTTTACTGTCCTCTGGTGTCATTTATCAGTCGGCTTCCTGTCATTACACCTTCAGCCATCTGCTCTGGAGTCCGGGAAGGATCTATGGCCCCTCATTTCTGACCGGTAGGGGCGTGTTCAGAGGCTCTGGGGTCTGTTAGTTTTGGGAGTGGGGCTCGTCCCTAATTGAGGGTTTTGGTGGGAGTGACCGAGAGTTTACTGTCAGGCTTAAAGTTTGGGGAAAGATCAGAGGAGTTTAACAGAAAACCCACAATTGAATCTCTTTTATTCTACATGGACCCTGTGGATATACATCATTAGAGAATACTTATGGTGGGAACAAACAAGAGAATCTTTAATCTGCAACTGCAATAAGAATTTGGCCTCACCATTTTGTACAATTGCCTAAAACCATATTTACATTGTTACCGAGCTCAAAACACAGGATCACGTTCAAAGTTGCCCAGATTCCAGTTGTAAAGATCAATAATGTTAAACGTAATTGTGATAATTTCAGCTGGTCTGAAAATGTTAATCTTGAACTTGTACTATTTTTCTTGTCATACGTCACTTCTTCTGTATACATTTCTATGAAATTCTTTGCTCAAGCTTTGACATCAATCTGACTTTATTGTTTGTATAATAAAGTCTTTAAAAATGATCTGTTAGTGTATTATTTCATCTCATTTTCTCAGTGTGAGCTGCGGGAAATAAGTTATCAATTGTTACAGCCAGTTCCTTGATTCTTAAAATGTGTTCCAGTTTCCTGTAACTTAATGTTCTTTGTGAAACGTGGTGTGAGGAGGTGTTCTGTGTACCTGGACGGCCACACACAACTCCTGCAGACAGAGCTCCCACGGCTCCAGACCCCCCAGCACCTTCAGGAGGACATGAGGTCGAAACTCTGAGGCTCTGCTGCTCTGCAAAACCACTCAGCTTCTCCAGCACCCGGCTCACCGCTCGCTCCCCGCACACCTCCTCGGGCAGGCTGCTCAGCAGAGTGGACAGCCTGGACGTAAATGACAGAAGTGTCAGATCCACTGATAACATCAAGCTACAACACATAGGTCTGGTGTTTATTAGCTCTAATGTGCATGTTAACATATATGCATACCACATGTGCATGCAGTTCCATAGATCTGACCTCACCCAGCCCAGCCACAGTAAACCTCTCATCCCCCCCGACTCCACATTCCATACTAGATAATGTCTTCAACAGGTTACATACCACACATTGTTGCTGTGCTTGTTTTTATTGCTGTTGTCTGGAGCCTCTGTCTCTTGGCCCATGCAGGTCACATGACGAGGAAGGCCATGGGATTCGGTCATGTGACACAGGGCTCGATACCTCTGGAGACCGTTGTTTAACCTCTCTCTGGATGGGAGAAGAAAACTGAATTAAAAACTAGAACTTCTGCCTTGTGGGTGTATGCCTCCACTTCATCATTTTATCTTGTTAGACATCTGTGTGAAATTGTCACAGTTAGCACATGAATTCTTGTTTTGTGAGGTCAAAGTGACCTTTGACCACCAAAATCTAATCAGTTCATCTTTGGCTACGTTCACACTGCAAACAAATGTGGCCCAAATCCAATTTTTTTGCTCTCAAGTGACACAGATCTGGTTATCTCAGAGTAGTAGTAGACTCAGTTCTTCTGATAATCTCATTTAATGAAATCACATGTTATAAAAATTGCGGGCCTTGCTGACTGGCGGTGTTTTGGGATCTCAAACAGTAATGTTACACATCTTACTTTAGTTTAGTTCACAGAAGAGCTGTTAATGTTAAATATCAGCCGAAATGAAAAGTCTTTCTTTAGGAGTCATACAAAGTCCTACGTGATGATTTAAGAGTAACATCTGTGTAACGGGGAACCCAGATCTGTTAAATTGAGCAATATGTTAACAGAGTCTGGTAGTCACTGAACTCAAACAACTCAGGTGTTTATTTTCAGAACAACAGGCAGTCACCCGTGTGTGTGACTTTACTGGTTGCATGTGAGGCGTTTCAGGGCAGAGATCCGTTCACACTGATGTCAGATATGGATCTTTAATGTAAACAGTCTATGCAGAAAGATCGGATCTGGGCCAAACATCTGAACTGAGCATTAAGCCCTGTAATGTGAATGTAGCATTTGAGTCCAAGTGGACTTTGTGCCAGATTTGAAGAAATTCCCTCCAGGTTCCTGAGATATCGCGCTCACGAGAATGGGATGGACGGACGGACAACCCGAAAACATAACGCCTCCGACCATGGCTGTCGCTGGTGTGGAGACATACAAAGGAACTGGAGGAACCTGCAAGAACTCACATTATCTTCCACTCAGGACAGGGTTTATGCTGCAACGGCATACTGTACTGTACAAATACTGCTGTATTTGACTTATATTAAAATAATTTATGTATTAAGCACACAGCCTGATATAACAGAACAAATATGGTTGTTACATGAGTAGTAGCACCAGTCTGAGGGACGTTAAAGACGTTTACCCTCCAAGTCAAAGCAAAGGCTCAGAGAGTATGTGGGTTAAAGGCTATGACGGGATAAAACACGATAACATCACAACAAATAGCACAATGATCACGACAAAACACCTTCATCCCAGTTGATTTAGAGGTTCAGCAAGGAAGCAAATTTCTAAAATGTGAAACTATTCCTTTAAATATCACTTTTGATCATCTATTCATCCTGTGAAGTTTACATTTTTTGGGAAAAAAAATAGTAATAAGTCTTTGCAGTCACTGACTTGTCAGGAAGGCCCACAGATCTCAGCAGACACTCGATGCTCTGCCAGGCCTGTACTGCAGCACACTTCACCTTTTGCTTATTTAGGGGGATTTTTGCCTTCAGTCTGGTCTACAACGTGTTCAGTTGAACGGGAGATCAGGTGACTGACTTGGCCAGTCAAGAACATTGCTCTAATTGTACCTAAAACTCACTGGTTGCTTTGTATTTAGGATTGCTGTCCTGCTGCACTGCCGTACAACTGGTGGACTATGTATAAGGTATAAGGTATAAGGTATAAGGTGAGGGCTGTGACTCTTACACTGTTCAACAAAATATGGATGTGAACATGCTCCGACACCTTTCAAGCTGAAAATCAGCACTTTAACCTAATAGTTATTGTTATCTGTGTATTTATATCTTGAACAAAACATACTTATAAACAGAATATGATCAGTGGCCTAATGTAACAAAGTAATAATACTCTGTTACAGTAGTTACATATTTTTTGGAAATATCTGTATTTAACTTAAGATGTTATACTTCTGTCAACTTTCCCTCTTACTCCGATACATTTCCCCTTAAGCATCTTCGTTACTCGTTACTATTTCAAGCAAACAGAATTGGCGAATCAGTGGTCCTAGCTTGCAAGTCATTCATGTGATGGGCAACAAGTGAAAACAAGGTGCTCTCAAAGTTGTAGGTAAGTTTCAATTTCCACTCAAGTCCAGGAAGGCTGTATATCAGATCATGCTACATGCAACTATGAGGAAAGGAACACTGCATTTTGCTCTTTAAATCCTTTAAAATGTGAAGAATTTGTGTTTCATCAAGTGTAATGTAGCCTCCATTTTTAAGGTGGTGTACATGTTAGGAGGAATAATAAGGGCACGGTCATACATGCGCAAATTGAGTGAGCAGTTGAGTGACCCTCGCCTGCTGAGGTGATTTTCAAACTGAAAGTTCACCAAAGTGAACTGCATTTTGAATGCAAAGATGCGAATTTGCTTTGCAACCGGAAGCAAATGTTTTTTGCACTTTTATTCGCGTAGAATGGAATGAACAGGAGGAAAATATTATATTCACGCACGTCTGACCGCCCCATAAACATCGTAAATCTCAAAATTCTGACTTGCTTTTTTATTATCAGCATTTACTTTTACTTTCAATACTTAAGTGCATTTAATATCAGAAAATTACTTTTGATACTTAAGTACAGCAAATATCAAATACTTTAAGACTTTTACTCAAGTGATAGTCTAATAGGTGACTTTGACATCTACTATATTTTCTAGTTAGATATCAGTACGTTTACTCAAGTAGGTTAGAGAAGTCATTGAGGTCATTTTTTGTCCTTTGCTGACGCATATCAATCATGGGTGCGGTTGCAGTCGCACCTTTTGGGCCGAGAACTCTTTGCGGTCTTGGATCCGGTTTGGTCGTCCGTCCTCAGGGGTGAAGGCTGCGTTTTGGACTCGGGTGCTGTCAAACTGGAACGGAGGACGGTTACAACAAGTAAGACTTGTTTATAGAAGAGACGGTTAAAATAGGGAGAGGTCACATATGGTAAAAGTGTCATTGAAACTGAGATTGGATACTACAGTATGAGGCCTGAGATATTTGTCTCAGATACAGAATAAACTCTGGGCCTCGTTTACCAAAAGCACCTTAATACAGCAGGACTATAATTGTCTTAGGTTTAAGTCAGACTGGTTTAATGGCACCATTTCAGTTGGTTTGCTATTTGAAAGTGTAGCAATCAACAGGCAAAACACTTTCACATGTGTCCTCATGATCTTCTTTTGACATGTTTTTTGTGAATTTGCGCCCCAGAATATCCATTTATGGATATATTTGTGAAGGCTCATCGTTAGATTTGTTGTGGTGTTTATTATGACTGTTATATTTTATTTTATGTAAGTTTGTTTTCGGCGTTTATATTTGTTTGAATGTAATTGGCTGAACTAGGGCTGTCAAAGTTATCGCGATAACACGTTAACGCAAATTCGTTTTAACGACACTAATTTCTTCAATGCACTAACGCAACTTGCGATTTTTAGGTTGTAGCTGGCTCAGTTATAAAGCTAGGGTGAAGATACTGATATATGAAAACTAAAAAGCCTAAAGAATCCATTGGTACCAACCATGTCATACTAGCTCGTGAAGGAGGTTGAATAATGCTCCAAAGTAACATGTTGATAAGAGTATTAAATACTTGAAAAATCTCCCTTTAAGGTACATTTTGAACAGATTAAAAAATGTGATTAATCGCAATTAAATATTTTAATTGATTAACAGCCCTAGAATATACATGTACCACAAATACAGTTTTGAAGTGTTAACATTTTGCACAACAACCATTCAACGTACAAATGTCGATGCAGACCTTGTTGGCTCAAACCCATATTTACTGAAAGCTGGCAGAGAGAAAATTGTCATCTGGAACATGTAATCAGTCATTGAATGGAGGTAATCATGTGCAGCCAAGGTAAATATCAGGTAGAAAGCACCAATGAAATGTCCCTGATAACATTTTACAACATGCCCTTTTGTCCTCTCAACCACAACACAATTCCACTAACGCTTTACAGCAAATTCCTGACATAGCCTTTCAAATCACTGCCTTTAAAACTCTAAATAGACCAGTAGAGGAATGAAGATGAAGGGCACTAAAAATAGAAACACAAACTGAAGGGCTGTCACCACAGAGTGTGTGAGAAGAGTACGGGTTGAGCTGCCTCTGTAGCTTTCTTTACTCTACTCTTCTTCTCTTTACACAATCGTTCCATGGTCACAGGAGCACCAGTGCTGGTCATGATGGCTTGGACTTTTGCCCTCTTTATGATTAGCTGCTGTTGATGTCGGGAAATAAAGCTACTGTTATAGTTAGCCATCATAATGGGAGCCCAGCCCTGAAGAATAACAGCAGTCAGGGGTAGAATTATAGGATTTATGGCAGTAGGCTGGTAGTTGTAATCTTTTATACCATGTTTATCCTTCCGGCTGTTGAAAGTCATGAGATGGAGGTTCTTACTTACAAGTTGAACTAACCTGCTGGTTTGTGAGCTTCGACTCTCTTTCTTGACTTTCTGGTGGACATCTGACAGTGTGCGAAGACCTACAGATAAAAAAAACAAAAAACTTTAATAAGACCTGCTCCATCTCTCCGTGTCTTTTTCATCTCTGAATTTTATTATAAATCTGTAACCCTACCTCTAAATTTCTAATTGTTTGTAATTAGAAGGGTTCACACAACTAAACAAATGTTTCATGTCACATGGAGTTGAAGGAAAGCAGGGTTTCTGGGGCAGGAATGATATCAAGTCAGGTTTGTACACTATGATTCAGGAATAATGTCTTTGCCCAATGAGGCTCACCACTTATTCGAATGCAACCCCACACTCCTACATGCAGCTGCAACCTACTGCGTGCCATCCTGCCGCAATATAGAAATCAACATAATGTATTTGTCAATGTGTAACAGTAATTAATGACCTCTCAGGCATTGATGGATGACTGAACAGGCATATCGGGCACAGGCCCAGGGGCACAAAGTGTCAGGGCCCCCCTGGCCTTCACCGACAAAATGTCACTCAAAGAGAGAAATACCATCCAGGAAGAGACTCAAAATGACCACAAAGAAAAATGAAAAGACTACAAAAAGACTACAAAGAGACTCAAAATGACTACAATGAGATATAAGACAGCTGCAAAGAGACAAAAAACAACTACAAAGAGACTCAAAATGACTACAAAGAGACAAAACAATTACAAAGAGACACAAAACAACTACAAAGAGACACAAAGCAAGTACAAAAAGACACAAAATGACTATACAGAGAATCAAAATGACCACGAGACACAAAAACAACTACAAAGAGACTCAAAATGACCGCAAAAAGACACAAAATGACCACAACGAGACTCAAAATGACCATAACGAGACACAAAACAACTACAAAGGAACACAAAATGACTATAAAGAGACACAATAACAATTAAAAACAGAGGCTAAACAGCTAGAAAGTCTGTGTGTCTTTTGGTAAGAGAGGTGGTTTTGCATGTGTGTGCCCAGAGGCCCATTGTCTTATAATCCGCCCATGCTCTCAGGTCAACTGGTACACCTGCTGTACCTAAGGGTTAATACATTAACGGGTAGAGCAGCTTTTAGTTGTTCCCTCCCTGATGACTTGAGATGTGCCCAGGATTCTCACTTCTTTTAAAAGCAGCCTTAAAACATTTTGTTTATGTTTTTTGTGTGTATTGCATCCTTTGTAACTGAATAATTTATGCACCTTCCTGTGTGCTTGTGAATGGTTATTATCATTTTCTCCCCTTCTTTCATTCCTTTTTAATTTTCAGCAGAAAGAACATTGAGTATTTACCCATTTGAATGAAATGTGCTGTATAAATAAAGCTTGCCTTAACAACAAGATGATTAAGGCAGGAATGAAAAAGCTTTTCTATACTTTTCTAAATATTTTTGCATATTTGCTTGTGAAAAATCAAATACTTTATCACTTCAGGCCTGTAAAAATCCTTCAAATTTAAAATCTCTTTGGTTGAACTCCTCACAAATCACAAGCCACGGAGGTTGGGAACTACGGCTCCTGGCTATATAAGCCATTTGTACTAGTATGTTTGCAGGTTGCTATCTGTTAAATGTGTTCCTGCATCTCCATCAGACCTGTAGTTTAATGTGCTTAAGTGATTTTGAGTCTGATAAGAATCTAAATATGTAAGAAATTGCAGAAATATAAGTAATGGAAATATAAGTAGGCCAAATTGTGCAAAAAAAAAACTGATTACATCTTTTGCAAGTATTACTGTAATGCATGTATTTCCACAAAGTAAAACAAAGTTAGAATATGAAGACAGGTGTTGTGTTTTCATATATAATCTCACAGCTCCCCCTGGTGTTCACATGTTGTTACTACACCATGGAATTGACAGAAAAGTTTATCCAGTATGTAATCCCACTGAGGCATCAGCCTGTATAGATGTCACACGCGGGGATGACACCATAAATCTCCATGAAGCTTCCCGAGAGCATAAAGCATCCATTAAAATGTTAAATACCAGCCTAAATGATTCAACTTCTCTATGAGCTGTGACAAAATTAATCACAGTGTGGCAAATTGGAGAGATGAGGCGCTTATTAAAATGTATAGCATGACTTCTCTCGAGGAACAGCTATAAAAACCTGCAGCCAAAACTGTAATAGCCAATAACTTTTGCAAATTGGCTGGCTTTAGATTGAATAAATAGAGTTCTTATTTTAATTATCCCAAATGAATGCGGCGGATTAACTATCTGTGCTGCTAAAAAAACTACTGGGGGAGGCGTTGGAATGCAAAATAAACCTCCTAATTATTCAAAGTTTTACAACTCCTTTTTTCATCAAAGAGTTTGAAAAACTACTTATTTTTTTTTTTTCCCAAAGTATAGAACTCCTCTTTCAAATTCATTTACCAGGCAAAACAATGTAGCGTGGGCAGAGCAGCACATCTCCAGTGGCCAATTTCTGGATTTGAGACATAACTCTGGGGATTAGCCTGAACAGCAGTTAATTGCTTTAAACCAATGGCGCTGAATTAATCCTTTGATTTTTGGACTCCTTTTATGATTAGAGCGAGAGCGCAGGAGGGAGGGAGGAGAGGGAAAAATGTGAGAAAAGAGAGAGTAATGGAGACGGAAAAAGAAGAAACAACAATCTGACAATGACTCAGGCAGCGACGGCTAGCTGAACAGTCTTTCATCAGGAGGTAATGATATGAAACCTGTAATCTACAGGAGGCGGGGGTGGTAGGGGAGATCAGATGACTAATTATACTGAAGCAGTGCACTCTGGGATTGAGTGCAGGGCACAGGAGGGCTGAGCCCGGGCAGAAAGGCTCTGATCACCCAGCTGAGTAGTGAACTGAACAGACCCAGCTCTGATTTTGGTTTCCATTTCAGACTCAGCAGGTGGTGGCTATAGTGGAAGTATGTGTGTGAGCGTGTGTGTGAGAGTGCGTGTGTGTTCATGAGGTTGGACAGGGAATTCGGGTGCCATCATGTTATTTTCTGTAAAGCTGTCTCTACCTCTATCCGCAGGAATAAAGTGACTTTTTAAGGCTTTGTGATCATAAGTTGGTGTCAAACAGCCGTTTCTATGACAACAGAGCTGAGTTTCCCGTGAGTGTGTGTGTGTGTGTGTGTTCATGAAATTTCTTTCTTTCCGTCTGAGTTTCCTATCTTCACAGGGAGGGTGTTTTTGTGAAGAGAGATTGTTCTGGCTGTATATACTCTACTGTAGGTCCAGTTTAGATTTATATTGGGTGTTGGGTTGCCTTTAGGTTAACTCTGTTTTGACATGACAAGTCAAGAAGATTAGGATAGGCTTACGTTTTCAAAAACTTAAAAACCTAGATCATGTGCTTGTGCCAATGTGCTCAGAGACTCATTTTCATAATTACATCACCCTCTGAGATGCCCGTTCGCTTTCATGAGCCTGTAGTCCATAAGGACTCCGTGTCCTCCTCGGGGCCAAGAGAGGACACACTGCTGCTGCCCAAAGTGGTGGAGGTGAAGGCCGAGAGGGAAGACTTCCTGTGGGGCGTGGAGGCGAGCAGAGGAGCTGCGAGGGCGCCTGGGATGAACTCTCTGAGGCGTTTGGAGGGGAAAAGAGAAAGGAGATAAAAGTTTGTGCACGTTAATAAAGGACAGCATGTGTTTACCTTATCACCTAAACACAAAATGCAACGACAAACTATTGTTTGTTGTGGTCACGAGTGCAACAGACTTTCAACCCATAGAGGTCAGTATAACAAAGCTGTTCTTACAGTGCAGTAGCTCGCAGGAGTGTCCACATACAGCCCAATTTGATGATATAAAATCATCAGATAAAACTGAAACTTGAAAAACACAGTATAGCTAACTGCATACACATGTGTCACTAATGGCTACCACACCCCTCACTCAAACCATAACACCTCTAATGGCTTTAATTAATGTCCTTCATTGTCATCTGTTGAGGCTACTGTCAACAGAGGATCTATAATTGCCTCTTTTCTCCGTGTATAACTGTTGAATGACAGCACAGAAAGGGGATTCTTGGTATTAGTTCTGAGGGACTGTCTAAAAACCTGGCGGTAACTACTGATGGTTTAGCTCTGTGAATGTGTTGTTTTTTTGCATCAAGCTCCATTTTCTCCATGCTAGAAATATCTCAGTGTGAAGTCTCGCCATCTGTGTTTGGCCAGTTATTCAAGAGAAAAAAGTAAAGCAGACCAACAAACAACAACAACAAAAAGCCCAGAAATGGTGAAACGCTCCTATAATAACTTTTAAATGTGAATCCGTTTTCTTTAAAGCCTGGAGCTAATTCTTCAATTTATATCAGCTCCTTGAGCAGAAATATGCAAACACACACACACACACACACACACACACACACACACACACACACACGTACACAGACAGGCTGACAGGCGGCAGCTTGGCACACACTCACAGGTAGATCCATCTCTCAACTGAGGACGACATATGAGCAACAGAAAGCAACCAGACTCTCTCCCCGATGCCCTTCCCTCTCTCCTCCCTGTCCGTCAGAGAAGACCAGCCTTAAGTGTGTGTGACGCTCCCATCAGCCTAATTATCAGGGTGGACACTTCAGCACCAGCTCTCCAAATGTCCTCTACTGCCACACACTGCCATCCCCGGAGGAGGAAGTGTGTGTGTGTGTGTGTGTGTGTGTGTATGGAGATGCTTTTCACTTATTGAGCCAGTCAGTGAGTGTAAGCATGCATGTTTGACTGTTTCAGTAAGTGTGCCTGTGCATTAAGATTTAAGGTTTAGTGCCCCAGCATGAGTGAGTAAATGCACCTGACTTCCCATTTTTTGTATGTTTTTGTGTTTGTGTGTGTGTGCACCTGTGAATGTGGGTGTCACGGTGCAGGATTTCTGTCTTTCTGCAGAGCGTGGCAGGTAGAGGACTTTGAAAGATAAGTTCTGGGCAAACTGCAACCTTCTGCTGAGATCAGAGTTTGTCCAGAACTCAGTGGGACAGATGGAGAAAATGAATACCCTTGATGGACAAAAGTATGTGGACACATGAAGATTACACCCATATGTGACTGATGAACATCTTATTCCATAACAATGTGCTGCTGTAACTAGGCCTTTGACCAGATTTTGGAACCTGGATGCAGGGATTTGCTCCTATTCAGCCACAAGAGAATTAGTGATGTCCAACAATGATGTTGGGCGATACTCACCAGTACCCAGTACTGGCACTTCTACATTTCACTCTTGGCCGTACCGTGACTTTTTCTTTTCACAAGCTGCCACCCTTTTCTGCCTTCTCCATATCAGGGTCAGATTCAGGGTTTTCTCTGCCATTATACGGCGGAGCACCAGCGTTTTGATGCCACGCCTCATAAGCTGTATGAACATAGAAAAATGTGGGGAGCATCTGGACGAGCCGACATACGGCACGGGGGAGGTGAGAATGAGGGTGCTGTAATTTATCGGTACAATGATTAATGATTGATTAGTGAACTCTTTTTTTTATTTGTGAACAAATATAGATAATGAAACATTATTTAAAAGTCTTCTGAATCTGTTCTTTTGATTTTCAGAATATGATTTTACAGGGCAAACATTTCCAGAAGAATTAAATGTTCAGACGAAGGCTGTGATATGTGTTAATACTAAAATAATGATTTAACTAGTAATGATAAAGGTCCAAAATGATGCAAAAATTGCTTCGTTTTAAGTCAAAAACCTTCAAATGTTATTCGGGGAGGAACTTCAAACCCAATATCTCCAAGTATCTTTTATTCACTGTAGAATCTTTTTTCACTTCAAGCACTGGCGACAAGGTCTGACTTGCAGTCAGTCCAATTCGTCCTGAAGGTGTTGGATGAGGTTATGGTCAGGGCTCCGAGCAGGCTAGTGAAATTCTTTCACCCCAAACTGGGAACCGTTTATGCATTGGGCATTGTTATGTTGAAACATAAAAGGGTCGTTCCCAAACTGTTGGCACAACGTTGGAGACACACTAGTGTTTAAAATATCATTGTATGCTGGAGCATGAAGATTCTTCTTAATAAAGGCTAAGGCCGGTAATACTCTATGTTTTCATTATTGTCTTCAAATCACATGAAAAGACTGTAAGCAACAGTGGGTTACTCCCTCTCTCAATACTTTCCAACTTCCCTGTAGGTCTTTAAAAACAGGTCATGAATCTATATTTCTCTTCTCACAAAAAAGGCTAAGTATTTGTCTAAAGCACTGTATTTTACTCTCTCGCCCAGGAGAGTGTGTCTGTGGGAGGGAGAGAGCTGCGGGAGAAGCGAAACGCCAAAGCGAGTCTCATGCGGGCGGCTTAAAAAAAATTACAATTAATAATTATACTCGATGTTGACGATATAGTCATTTACTACATCCCACGTAGAAAAAGCCACAATTATTGACAGTAAATAGAAAAATCACCAGACTCATCCTTTAATTGGAACTGGGTGTCCACATACTTTTGGCTGTATAATGTAAAAACAAATTTAAAAAAAACCCATTAAAGATAGATAATAAATATAATAATAATAAAATGAAAGCGTGAGTTCTACCTTGGTTGAAACAAACTGCTCCCATTTGCTCTCAATGGCTCTCTGTTTTTTCAGCGTCTTAATCGTGGTCCTGCCTCGGCCAGGGTCTCTGCCAATGGAAAATGATTGCAGCTGTTGTGATACATTCATCACTCCGGTGACCTTCTGCGACTCACCACTAGTCGAAACCGGCCTTTTGAGGCGGAGACAGCTCGAGAGTCGCTCCGGCCATTATCAAAATCATAATTCATCTTATCCTAAAAACTGTGCAGTGTTGTTAGATTGATGCCCGACGTCAGAGCTGCCCGCCTGGTGGAAAGCCCAGCAGTGTCGTAACCTTGCGATAATGTTTCATTTCATCCTCTCCTTGTCTTCCTGTACAGTAATACCTCAGCTGGATCATTTGGCCCATAAAGCTTAAGACTTTCTGGGAAATTGGATTTGAAGCTGAGTGAAGGCCCTGGAGGCTGTAACATGACGACGTTTGAGTACAAAAAAGTTCTCTTTGTAGCTCTTTTTCCTTCCTTTTCTTTTTCATTTTTCTATCAATTATTCAAGACTTACAGTGGTGTGCAATAATATCCCTGTGCTACATTGTACAAGGAGGAGCCATTGTGACTTTAAACTTTATGAATTAATCTATTCTCCCAGTCCAGGGCTCCTCTGACACTTAGAGAGAGGCCATAAAGATCCTCATAGATCAATATCAAGGCAAGGGAAAAATAAATCAAAAGAAATATGAAGAGTAGAGCTGTCAATCGATTGAAATATTTAATTGCATGATTGTCCATAGTTAATCAAGATTAATCACACCTTTTTTATCTGTTCAAAATTAACCTTAAAGGGAGATTTGTCAAGTATTTAAGACTCTTATCAACATGGGAGTGGACAAATGTGCTTGCTTCATGCAAATGTATGTATATATTTATTATTGGAAATCAATTAACAACACAAAATAATCACTATTATTGTCCAGAAACCCTCACAGGTACTGCATTTAGGATAAAAAATATGCACAAATCATAACATAGCAAACTCAAACTCAACAGCTGTCAGTGTGTCAGTGTGCTGACTTGACTATGACTTGACCCCAAACTGCATGTGATTATCATAAAGAATATATAATAATAATAATTCTAATATTATATAGAAAAATAGCTGTATTTGTTTGTCAATCTACTCACTGGACCGATCAGAGCAGGGCTGAACAACACTGTCTGATATTCCACCACAGAGTGGTAACTGATATACAAACACATTAAATCCAACACATAAGGGATTAAGTCAAATATATATTATAAACCACAAATCATCCAGAAAAAACATTAAACATGAAAAACTATTATATAGAAAAATACATAGAAAATGGGCCAAAATAATGTTACTTGCCCAAATTTTTGATAATATAGGCATGTTCAGACTAGCAATAGGCCAGAAATGTATTAATACCTTCAACAGGGAAAACCATTGAACACAAATGAAAAGGGGATAATGAACAGGGAGGCGGCCTCAACAAATTTCTTAGAGAGACAATCAAAATATATTTGAAAATGGCCATGCCAGTTTTTCCTCGCCACAGTTTAGCGTAAGTTTGGAGTGTTATTTAGCCATGGTTGGTACCAATGGATTCCTTAGGTTTTCTAGTTTCATATGATGCCTGTATCTTCATTATAGCTTTAACAATGAGCCCGCCACAACATAAAAAATTGCAAGTTTGCAAGAAATTAGTGCCGTTACTATCCCGTTAACTTGGACAGCCTTAATAAAGAGGGAACCTTCATAACTGCCTTTAAGGAATTAAAGCAGACTACAGATGTAATGTAACAGCAATCGTGTGGGTTAAACATGAGTTTTAAGCTTTTGCCCTTCCTCTCCAATTCCTCCCTCTCGACACCCTGTGGTGGGTCAATATCACAGGAGCTGAAACCTGGAGGGTGGGGGGGGGGGATGAAGATGGAAGAATGCAATCTCTTCGCTAAGCCTGGACCCCCTCCGGAGCTTTGGACTTTATATTTCATCCAGCACTGTCAGCTCGCGCCTGCGGCTCCTGGTCACCACCACCCTCCATCACTGGCCCTCTACAGTACGGACGCTACGTCTCTTCAGGTGGCTCGCTTAAAAACAGTGCGAAGATGACAGAAGTTACTCATCGGTCAGCGTGCAGAGGTCAGCGCCGTAATGAGACGATGGCTGATGGATATGTCACTCACGCTGCTGTGTTTTAGCCTCTAAACTGGGGCTCCAGGCTGTGGATTCACTCTTTAATAGTAAATGGCAGTTAATGTATTATGCATGGAGCTTTTTCATAGTATGAAGACAGTACCTGACATAATCCTAACGCTCTGTGTGCTTCTGTGTCTCATTGCTCACAGTGAATGCACCATTATCCTGTCAAATGTGAACACTCTCTAAAAGAATTGAAGGATTATTAATTCATAAGCACATTAACTACACAGGTGAGGTTTTAACAAATATAAAACAAAGCATATTCAAAAATAATATTCAGGAAAAAAAAGATTCAGATGCACTGTTGTGGCCTAAAAGCTTCAGTACCAAGGAAATATGAAATGTTATGTCTATAAATTTCGTTCATGTTTTTACAGTGAGTTGCAATAAAACAATAAAAGAATATTGCATAATTAATTTGGGACAGTAGAGAAAAACAATTTCTGTGACCTTCAATAAATCATAAAAAGATTAAAAAAAAAAAAGATAACAATCAATCAGAGCCAGAATGTGTTTTGATAAACTGAGACTGAGTGTAAAGTGTAAAACACTGAAATTATAAATTGGAGCTGAAATAACTCATCAGAAGATCCAGAAATCTGACAAACTAAAAATGTTGTCTGATGATGATAAAAGTTAAAGAGAGACACTACAGGCAGAAACATTGTTTTTCATACACTGATCAATTTTGCGATTTTTTGTTTTTTTTGCTTCAATAACAAGTCTTCTTTCAGACTAGTGGAAATAAAACATCCATAATACACATTTAGGTGTTTATTTTACTATTTTGTCTATTTGTGTCTGTAGATTTCTCCTAAATTCACCCAAAGTTAGCTCCTCCACCTCATTTGCATATTTAAATATAACATTTCATAAAACTTCTCAAGTAAAAAATAATTGTCTTAATGTCAGTAATCAACTGGGGAAGATTCATGTCGATATCTATTAGTTATTTTTTTTACCCTATTCATCTGGGGTGTCTTGCAAAATGTAGTGAATTTTACAATATGTATCTTTAAAGGCTGTTTTCTCAAAATTAGTAATTTTGCAGACTCTGAGCCAGAAATCTCCACTTCAGTAGCACTTACATACACCACACTTTCCAATTTCATTCCTATCTATATTCTGATGGTTTTTACAGAGGAGTTTGTTCATACATCACTTATAGCCTGATTTATAGAACATTTTATTCATAAACATATGGCGAAAATAGATTTTTTTTTTTTATGGCTGTTGACAGTATTTTTGGATTTCTGGAGCGATAAAGAGAGATATCCAAAAAATCTCCTCTGTAAAAACCTTTGACTCTAATGTGTCAAAAAAATGAAACAAGAATTTTGAACCTGGCTTTATCCATTGTTCAGATTTCTTTTCTGGAAATGTATCCAAATTAGCGCATATTTAGTAAGATAATGCCTTGTTTGCATATTGAAACACAACATTTCAGAAAACTTGTAATACAAAAAATAATTGTTTTGATGTAAGTAATCAACTGGTGAAGTTTCATGGTGAAATCTATTAGTTAAATATTTTACCCTATTCACCTGTAGAGTCTCCCCTTAAAGAATCACACAGCTGAAACAAAGTGTTTGGTATAGTGGATACAGTAGATGTTATATTGTGGTCTGATTAAACACAAGATGATGATAACCAGGTTAATAAGTAAACTGATTTGGAGCTATAGGAAAGTTTAAGACCTGATGATGTAATGCAGTTTAAGTATTGAGTAAATATTATTTCTGTTATAACTGTTGATTGTTTTGATTATTTCAATGAGATCTAGACAGACAGTGAAGTCAGATTAAAGTCTGAACTAACACCAACGTGTCTGAACATCACAGATAATCTCAGTTTGACTGATTTTGATATCAACAGTTTTAACATCACCAGCTCGTCCAATACTGAAATATGGGAAGAGTTTCTCAGTGAAAGTGTCTCTGAGAGTGTAGATGTGAGTCATGTCTTCAGGGTTGTAGAAGGACACCTCCCCCCTGTCATAGTCCAGCTGGACTCTGATCCTCTGGAGACTCTTCTTCACTCTGACTGTCTCACCAAAAACATCAATGTATTTTCCACTGCGATGAGCTAAACACCAGATTCCATATTCTGGTGAAGCATTTGCCTTCCCCTTCGTGTCAGCTGACTCTTTAGCCAAACCTACAATCCAGTCAGGATGGTCTCCCACCTCCACCTCCCAGCTGTGTTTCCCTGAGCTGAAGCCCTCAGAGCCCAGAACAGTGGGAAAGTTAGTGAATCTCTCTGGATTGTCAGGAAGCTGCTGGCTTGTGTCTCCACATCTCACACTGGTCAGATCATCAGACAGGTGGAGCCAGGGGCTTTCAGTGTTTGGGTCCAGAATGACAGGACTGAAGTGGACCTTGTCCTTCATCTTCTCCCAGACTCTGAAGGACAGGTTGCCCAGGTGTTTGGCCACATCTATCAGCGCTCCTGAGACCAGCTGTGGATCTGACAGTGAGCACTGGACTCTGGCTCTGGTCTGAGTGGCTTCATAACTGCTGAGGAAGGGCACGTTGTGTTTCTGCAGGTCTTCTTCAACAGCAGAGATACTGTCTGACAGAGAGGAGATTTGCTCCTGAATCATTTTCATCTCTCTGCTGATAGTCTTCCCCTTCTGCTCCTCTTCCTCCCTCAGAGCTGCCAGTCTGGACTCCTCTTCCTCATTCAGGAACTGGTGGAGCTTGTTGAACTCTGCTGTGATCTGCCTCTCTGTGGACGACAGCTGCTTCTTGAAGTGTTTAATCATTTCATCATATTCTTTCTCTACTTGTTTGTGTTTGTCCCTCTTGTCCTGTAGAGACTCTAAGTCAGATTTCAGCTGGTCCTTCAGGTCACTGACTGCTTGTTCTACAGGAACCAACTTGTGACTCTGGTGGAGAGATAACTCACAGACAGGACACACAGCTCTCTCTTCATCCTTACAGAACAGTTTAGGCTCTTCCTGATGTTTACTACACACCACCTCCACCTTCTTCTCTTCTTTTTCTGTCTCAGATGATCCAGTTTTCTGTCTCTCAGCAAACGAGTCAGACAGTTCCTTCAGAGCAAAGTTCACACAGATATTTTGTTTAGATGACTTTCTTTTACAAATGGGACAGTTTTTGTTTCGAGCTTGTTCCCAGAATTTCTTCAGGCAGCTTGGACAGAAGCTGTGGCCACAGCTCAGAGACACAGGATCTCTGAAAGTCTCTGAACACACATGGCAGTTCAGGAAACTTTCAAGAAAAGCTCTGTCAGCCATTTTCTTGATTTTCCAAATTGTTCTTCAATGACAGACTCACCAGCGTTTATTTCCCTTCAGTTTGCTTCTTACAGTCCTCCAAGTGTGCATCGTTCGATAGAGGTCTCTCCCAGCGTAATGGAGTTGATGCTCTGTTCAACGATGCCAGAATGTGCTGACAACTTCAGCAATTAATTTCATTAATTAATCATTAACGGTAGTAAATGCAGTCATCTGTCTTTTATTACCAGCAGATAACAGAATACGTTTCAACCTGTACTTCAGAACCTGGAAAACTTTCAAGTTCATCCTTTAACCCGTCTGTTTCCCTCTTGTGTGAGAAATAAACACTGCAGAAGATTTCAAGATCCAAAATGTTGCATCTGATGTTTTATGACAATGAAAAATATATATTTTGTCACAGTAAAGACAAATAAACTGTTGGAAGCACTGATGATGAAAAGACCACTGATGTAAAACTCTTAAGAATAAACTTCTTGACATTATATGTATGTGCCTCTTTTATAAACAGTAAATCTACATGCAGAGAATAACAGTAACTTTTTATCCAGTGCTCCTGTTTATGACTGATTACAGCTCTCACTATCTTTGGACTTTGTGTGACAGTGTTTTATTATTGCAGGACCTTTGAGCTCAAACATTTATTGGTACATGTTCCTTATGATTTTAAGTGGTTTTTTTTAAATTGGAAGAAGTTTCTGTTTAGGGTCACACAAATATATGGTGACAGTCCTGAAGATCAACAACTCTAGAAATGTTTTAATTAGAGCTGTCAAAGTTAATGCGATAATAACGCATTAACGCTACCTGTGATTTTTAGGTTGTAGCGGACTCAGTTTAAAAGCTAGAATGAAGATACTGGTATCATATGAAACTAGAAAAACCTAAAGAATCTATTGGTACCAACCATACTAGCTTGTTGTGGATAAATAACGCTCCAAATTTACACTAAATTTTACATAAGCAAGCATATTTGCCCACTCCCATGTTGATAAGAGTATTTAATACATGACAAATCTCCTTTTAAAGTACATTTTGAACAGATAAAAAATGTGTGATTAATTTGCGATAACATTTTTTATGTTGGCAGTTAGAGCAAATCGGTTTATAAGTTTTAAACAGGAGGGCGAGTCGATTAGGTGTATTCCCTTAGGCAACTTTAGAAGGCAACTTCTTATCCATGTATTTGCTTTAACTGACCACTGGTAAGTTGTATGTGGGTGGTAAGAACCTTTGACCCCAGAATAACTTACTTGGGGTCCCAGCAGGCGGTGAGCAGTCCGACTCTGCCGGAGCGATCCAGAGTCAAGGCCTCCAGCAGCCCATTGAGATAGCAGAGCTGGCGGTAGATGAACTCCCTGCAACGGCACACAAAGACATGAACGTCGACATCTATCAGAGGCTTGTTTGTCCAGAAAGGTTTTATTATAATAATTCCAGAAGATACAGCAAGCAAAAAACTATGACAAATTATCCAACTCATATTTCCATGATAAAAATAACAATTTTTTTATTATCCCATTTAGATCTGGGCCATTTATCTGAATACACAGTTGTGTACCACCCGGCGAATCAAATATATATTTAGTTGCTGGAGCAGGGCCGTCTTAAAGCTTAGGCCATATAGGCAGTCGCCTAGGGCGCCACCTGCTGGGGGGCGCAGGTTGCCTTTTAAAAAATAAAAAAAATAATAAAAATAAATGCCAGTTGGCGCCCTTCCTCATTTTTTTGCATTGAGATAACAAATGAACAAATAAATAAATAAATAAAGAAACACACTTTCCACCCCTGTAACTCTCTTTCTCACCCTTTTTCATCAGCCCGGCCGCACTTGAGACTTACCGCACTCATTAACAAACTAACATTTGTTAATAAAACCGAAATTGTAGTAAAACTGACTAAACACTTTTAAGCCAAATACATCACGGACCAATTGTTAATTTATATTATAATAAATAGTTATTTATGAAAATAAAAATAATTTTTTTTTTGTCTTAAAACCATTGTGATGTCTGATGTGTGTTGCGGTTTATGGGGCTAGGGTAAATGGTAGTTCATATTTGATATGGATTAGCTAACAGGAAGTGAGCCGCACAATGTGAGGGAGAGAAGAGAGGTGAAAACAAAAATTAAGACATGAAGGAAAGCAGCGATAATAGGCCTATTATCTATATCTACTATATCAATAACCCTTGCCTGAGCTGCAGGTGGATTCAAGATCGATACTAAAGGAGTTGCGTCGCCCTCTGGTGGTGGTTTGCATTCAAAGACCTGCAGTGACAGAACATTTGTGGTTGTCCATAGTGACTTTACTGTTTCAATGTACGTGATACTTTGCATGAAGCATGAAGGCGATTCCAGTCTAGAAAAATTAATCTCCTTTATTGATTAATTATATCTGATTGGCAAAATAAAAACTTAGGTTTTATAGCAACTAATGTAAAAGTTCATCCAGCCAATAATCAATGACAAGTAGGCTAGGAAAATAATAATAATTAAAATAATAAAAAAAACCATTTTCCTTTATTTAGCAATATCCCAATAATCTTGAAAGACGATCACACCCCATTCTTATTCTGTAACTGTTATGTGGATTCGCAGTGAAATAGTTTAGAAGTTTTAAAGTTGTTTTTTTTCCTTTTTTAGCATCAAATATGTAAATATCAAACATTTTCTTTTTCAGGATAAACTGGGCTATTTGAAAATACAGAAACGTTTGACATCAATAGTTGCATTCTCAGACTTTTAATGGATTATAAACATGTAGAATTTAGGTTCAGCTGGAAAATTATTCTTTTTGCCTTTATTTGACAGTCAGTGTAGAGAAGCACGGAGAGAGAGAGATGATATGCAACAAAGGTCAGCCACCAGGGCACCCTCAGAGTAACTTTTACTAAACTTTAACTCCACTTACTAGACTGACTTCAAGGGGTCAAAGGTCAACATGTAGAATGTGAATTATTAAAAAATATGAAATGTTATGTCTATATATTTTGTTCATGTTTTTACAGTGAGTTGCATTAAAACAATAAAAGAATATTGCATAATTAATTTGGGACAATAGAGACAGTAGAGAAAAACAATTTCTGTGACCCTCAATAAATCATAAAAATATAAAAAAGATAACAATCAATCAGAGCCAGAATGTGTTTTGATAAACTGAGACTCTGAGTGTAAAGTGTAAAACACTGAAATTATAAATCAGAGCTGAAATAACTCACCAGAAGATCTAGAAATCTGACAAACTAAAAATGTTGTCTGATGATGATAAATGTTAAGGAGAGACACTACAGGCAGAAACATTGTTTTCGTGCACTGGTCAATTTTGAGATTTTGGGCTATTTTGCTTCAATAACATGTCTTCTTTCAGACTAGTAAAAAAAAACATCCATAATACACATTTAAGTGTTTATTTTAATACTTTATCTATTTGTGTCTGTAGATTTGATGATAAAGTTATCATTATATAATGACTAATTTGCATATTTAAACATAACATTTCAGAAAACTTGTCGAGCAAAAAATAATTGTCTTAATGTCAGTAATCAACTGGGGAAGTTTCATGTCGATATCTATTAGTTAATTTTTTTTACCCTATTCAAGGGGTGTCTTGCAAAATGTAGTGAATTTTACAATACATATCTTTAAAGGATGTTTTCTCAAAATTAGTATTTTCTCAGACTCTGAGCCAGATATCTCCACTTCAGTAGCACTTACAGACACCACACTTTCCAATTTCATTCCTATCTACATTGTGATGGTTTTAACAGAGGAGTTTGTTCATACATCACTCATAGCCTGATTTATAGAACATTTTATTGATGAAAACATGGCAAAAATGTATATATTTTTGTATGGCTGTTGACAGTATTTTCGGATTTATGGAGCGATAAAAAGAGATTTCCAAAAAATATCCTCTGTAAAAACCTTTGACTCTAATGTGTCAACAAAATGAAACAATAATTTTTAACCTGGCTTTATCCAATGTTCACATTTCTTTTCTGGAAATGTATCCAAATTAGCGCATATTTAAACACAACATTTCAGAAAACTTGTAATACAAAAAATAATTGTCTTAATGTCAGTAATCAACTGGTGAAGTATCATGGTGATATCTATTAGTTAAATATTTTACCCTATTCACCTGTAGAGTCTCTCCTTAAAGAATCACACAGCTGAAACAAAGTGTTTGGTATAGTGGATACAGTAGATGTTATATTGTGGTCTGATTAAACACAAGATGCTGATGACCAGGTTAATAAGTAAACTGATTTGGAGCTGTAGGAAAGTTTAAGACCTGATGATGTAATACAGTTTAAGTATTGAGTAAATATTATTTCTGTTATAACTGTTGATTGTCTTGATTATTTCAATGAGATCTAGACAGACAGTGAAGTCAGATTAAAATCTGGACCAACACGAACGTGTCTGAACATCACAGAGAATCTCATTTTGAATGATTTTGATATCAGCAGTTTTAGCATCACCAGCTGATCCAACATAGAAATATGGGAAGAGTTTCTCAGTGAAAGTGTCTCTGAGAGTGTAGATGTGAGTCATGTCTTCAGGATCGTAGAAGGACACCTTCCCCTTGTCATAGTCCAGCTGGACTCTGATCCTCTGGAGACTCTTCTTCACTCTGACTGTCTCACCAAGACCATTAGCGTATTTTCCACTGCGATGAGCTAAACACCAGATTCCATATTTTGGTGTGTCATATCTCTCTCCCTTCCTGTCAGCTGACTCTTTAGTCAAACCTACATTCCAGACAGGATGGTCTCCCACCTCCACCTCCCAGCTGTGTTTCCCTGAGCTGAAGCCCTCAGAGCCCAGAACATCTACATACTTAGTGTTTCTCTCTGGATTGTCAGGAAGCTGCTGCTTTGTGTCTCCACGTCTCACACTGGTCAGATCATCAGACAGATAGAGCCTGCGGTTTGCAGTGTTTGGGTCCAGAATAACAGGACTGAAATGAACCTTGTCCTTCATCTTCTCCCAGACTCTGAAGGACAGGTTGCCCAGGTGTTTGGCCACATCTATCAGCGCTCCTGAGACCAGCAGTGGATCTGACAGTGAGCACTGGACTCTGGCTCTGGTCTGAGTGGCTTTATAACTGCTGAGGAAGGGCACGTTGTGTTTCTGCAGGTCTTCTTTAACAGCAGAGATACTGTCTGACAGAGAGGAGATGTTCTCCTGAATCATCTTCATCTCTCTGCTGATAGTCTTCCCCTTCTGCTCCTCTTCCTCCCTCAGAGCTGCCAGTCTGGACTCCTCTTCCTCTTTCAGGAACTGGTGGAGCTTGTTGAACTCTGCTCTGATCTGCTTCTCTGTGGACAACAGCTGCTTCTTGGAGTGTTTTACCATTTTATTGTATGTTTTCTCTACTTGTTTGTGTTTGTCCTTCTTGTCCTGTAGAGACTTTAAGTCAGATTTCAGCTGGTCCTTCAGGTCACTGACTGCTTGTTCTACAGGAACCACCTTGTGACTCTGGTGGAGAGAAAACTCACAGGCAGGACACACAGCTCTCTCTTCATCCTTACAGAACAGTTTAGGCTCTTCTTGATGTTTACTACACACCACCTCCACCTTCTTCTCTTCTTTTTCTGGCTCAGATGATCCAGTTTTCTGTCTCCCAGCAAACGAGTCAGACAGTTCCTTCAGTGCAAAATTCACCCAGATATTACTTTTAGATGATTTTCTTTTACAAATGGGACAGTTTTTGTTTTTAGTTTGTTCCCAGGATTTCTTCAGGCAGCTTGAACAGAAGCTGTGGTTGCAGCTCAGAGACACAGGATCTCTGAAAGTCTCTGAACACACATGGCAGTTCAGGAAACTTTCAAAAAGAAAAATTTTCTCAGCCATTTTTCTTGATTTTCCAAATTGTTCTTCAATGAAAGACTCACCAACTTGCTCGATAGAGATCTCTCCCAGTGTAATGGAGTTGATGCTCTGTTCAACAATGCCAGAATGTGCTGACAACTTCACCAACCTCTTTCATTAATTAATCATTAATGGTATTAAATGCAGTCATCTGTCTTTTATTACCAGCTGATAACAGAATACGTTGCAACCTGTACTTCAGAACCTGGAAAACTTTCAAGTTCATTCTTTAACCCGTCTGTTTCCCTCTTGTGTGAGAAATTGAAAGAAAAAGAAAAGAAACTGTTGGAAGCACTGATGATGAAAATACCTCTGATGTAAAACTCTTAAGAATAAACTTCTTCACATTCTATATATGTGCCTCTTTTACATACAGTAAATCTACATGCAGAGAATAACAGTAACTTTTTCACCAGTGTTCCTGTTAATGACTGATTACAGCTCTCACTATCTTTGGACTTTGTGTGACAGTGTTTTATTATTGCAGGACCTTTGAGCTCAAAACATTTTTTGGTACATGTACTTCCTTGTGATTTTAAGTGTTTTATTCCTCCATAAAAGTTGGGAGAAGATCATATTTAGGATCACACAAATATATGGTGACAGTCCTGAAGATCAACAACTTTAGAAATGTTTTAATTAGAGCTGTCAAAGTTAATGCGATAATAACACGTTAACGCAAATTTGTTTTAACGCCACTAATTTCTTTAACGCATTAACGCAACTTGTGATTTTTAGGTTGTAGCGGACTCAGTTTTAAAGCTAGAGTGAAGATACTGGTATCATATGAAACTAGAAAACCTAAAGAATCCATTGATACCAACCATACTAGCTTGTCGTGGCTAAATAACACTCCAAACTTACGCAACATTTTAAATAAGAAAGCATATTTGCCCACTCCCATGTTGATAAGAGTATTTAATACATGACAAATCTCCCTTTAAGGAACATTTTGAACAGATAAAAAATGTGTGATTGATTTGCGATTAATCACAATTAACTATGGACAATCATGCGATTAATCACGATTCGATATTTTAACTGATTGACAGCCCTACTATAAACTGTTTCACAGCGGGTGCATTGAGAACATTTTCAACCGGAGTTAATGTAAAAAAAAGTTCAATTTTATGTGGGCAGTTAGAGCAAATCAGTTTATGTGTTTTAAACAGGAGGGTGAGTCGATTAGGCGTATTCCATTAGGCAACTTCTTACCCATGTATTTGCTTTAACTGACCACTGGTAAGTTGTATGTGGGTGGTAAGAACCTTTGACCCCAGAATAACTTACTTGGGGTCCCAGCAGGCGGTGAGCGGTCCGACTCTGCCGGAGCGATCCAGAGTCAAGGCCTCCAGCAGCCAATTGAGACAGCAGAGATGGCGGTAGATGATCTCCCTGCAACAGCACACAAAGACATGAACATCAACATTTATCAGAGGCTTGTTTATCCAGAAAGGTTTTATTATAATAATTCCAGAAGATACAGCAAGAAAAAAACTCACTATGACAAATTATCCAACTCATATTTCCATGATAAAAATTACAATTTTTTTATTATCCCATTTAGATCCGGGCCATTTATCTGAATACACAGTTGCATGTGGCCCGACGAATCACATTTTTTTTAGTTGCTGGGAGCAGGGCCAATTTAAAGCTAAGGCCATATAGGCAGCCGCCTAGGGCGCCACCTTCTGGGAGGCGCCAGTCACCCTCTACAAAAATTAAAAAAATAATTTTCCAAAAATGCCAGTTGGCGCCCTTCCTAATTTTTTGCATTGAAATAATGAATGAACAAATAAATAAATAAATAAATAAAGAAACACACTTTCCACCCCTGTAACTCTCTTTCTCACCCTTTTTCATCAGCCCGGCCGCACTTGAGACTTACGGCACTCATTAACAAACTAACATTTGTTAATAAAAGTGTAAATTGTAGTAAAACTGACTAAACACTTTAAACCAAATACATCAGGGACCGATTGTTAATTTATATTATAATAAATACACTTATTTATGAAAATAAAAATCTTAATTTTTGTCTGAAAACCATTGTGATGTCTGATGTGTGCTGCGGTTTATGGGGCTAGCGTAAGTGGTAGTTCATATTTGATATGAATTAAAATAAAAATAAAACATGAAGGAAAGCAGCGATAATAAGCCTATTATCTATATCTACTATATCAATAACGCTTGCCTGAGCTGCAGGTGGATTCAAAATCGATACTAAAGGAGTTGCGTCGCCCTCTGGTGGTGGTTTGCATTCAAAGCCCTGCAGTGACAGAACGCTTGTGGTTGTCCATAGTAACTTTACTGTTTCAAAGTATGTGATACTTCGCATGAAGCATGAAGGCGATTCCAGTCTAGAAAAATCAATCTCCTTTATTGATTGGCAAAAGAAAAACGTAGGTTTATAACAACTACTGTAAAAGTTCATCCAGCCAATAATCAATGATAAGTAGGCTAGGAAAATAATAATAATTAAAATAATTAAAAAAAACATTTTTCTTTATTTAGCAATATCCCAATAATCTTGAAAGACGATCACACCCCATTCTTATTCTGTAACTGTTATGTGGATTCGCAGTGAAATAGTTTAGGAGTTTTAATGTTTTTTTTTCTTTTCTTTTTTAGCGACAAATATATAAATATCAAACATTTTCTTTTTCAGGATAAACAGGTCTATTTGAAAATACAGAAACGTTTGACATGAACAGTTGCATTCTCAGACTTTTAATGGATTATAAACATGTAGAACTTTTTTTTGCCATTATTTGACAGTCAATGTCGAGAAGCACGGAGAGAGAGAGATATGATATGCAACAAAGGTCAGCCACCAGGGCACCCTCAGAGTAACTTTTACTAAACTTTAACTCCACTTACTAGACTGACTTCAAGGGGTCAAAGGTCAACATGTAGAATGTGAATTATTAAGCATCATAGCTAATAAACAACAGTATTTAGTGAATGTATTACAGCATATTCACCCTCTTTAGGAGAGTAGGACACATGTTGCTTGGATCGCAATAACAACACACAAAGAGGGGTTACAACCATCATGAGCCAGCATGATAGTTAAGTTTGTTTGTGAGGAACAGAGCTTCATGTTGTTGCAGGTGAAGCAACAGATGAGAGTCGACAGTCTCTTATATTTCTTTTTTTTGTGGTCAGGGCAACTCACAAGCAAAACTATGGAAACGGTTTAAAAAGTGTGACACTTTCCTGAATGATGACTTGTCCCCAACACTGTAAAACTAGTCAAATAACAATATAAAACAGTGACTGTCCAGCTTACTTTGAAAGGAAGTCCTTGGTACAGGACAGCAGTCATGGAAAATAACTGAGGCGCTCTGATTTTGAATTAAACATCTTTTATTTAGACAATTATAACACCGATAAGCTCCACTCTCACAGCAATGCAAATGTACTCTTGGTTGTACTGGGAAGTGTGCTATGAAACCACAATCTCCTGGGCTTAGTGCCTTGCTTAAGAGCACCTTTAGGGAAGAGTATTTGATAGCATACTTATTGTATCACTACTGTACACCAGTCGACCACAGTACCATATTTAAAATGATATTTTAATATTTTATGCTATTCTATATTGTATTCTTATATTTTACCTTTTGCACTATTTTATGTTTATGTCTTAGATTCTAATTTTTACTGTTTTACTTGTGTGATTTTCTTTCTATACATATTGTATGAGCACTGCTGGAGGGAGCCTGAGAACAAAGAATTCCATTGCTTCGCTGAAATCGATTGTAAAAGTTTTTTCTTAGTTTTTCTTTGTCTCTTGAAATATAGACCGAATGAAACTACCTGATTAAATAAAGTTACACAGACCTTTTATATTGTATGAAAAGTCCTTTTAAGTGCTCTCACTGTCACCAAGACAAAGTTATTGTCAGTGGCGTAAATATCGACGGTGCAACCGGTGCGGTTGGTTATATGCACTTCTGTTACGTCATGTAAACAAACCACGTAGGCTACCTATCAGCTGTGCGCTCGAGATCAGACCGGAGACGTAACCATTTCATCTTCCTTTGTTTGTTCTTTTTACAGAAAACACAGTTTAATATTGTGATATTTACTTGAAATGACATAAAATATAGCTAACAACAGTAAGAAACTTTCAGCTCTCTCCAGCCAACTGCCACCTTATTAAGGTGTCTGTAGTGAAATGAAGAGGTATCATATAGATACCTCCTCATTTCAACTTCACCAATCAGCCACGTCTGGTCCGTTGAGGCGATTTCAAGGTGAGCGTCAGTAATGGCGTGACACGTCGCGCTGCATCGCTCACGGCCAGGACATTCCAATAAAAAAGGACATGGTTCTTAAGCAGTGTTGTTAATGACTCCTACAAGACCTGTAGGATAAACTTCTAATGGGTGAATACTGGTTTTCTTTTTGTTATTATGGAGTGGGATCAGGGATTTAAATCTATAGCACTCTAATTGTTACGTCTCATACGTTGGAAAATGTGCACCTACTGCAATCTGTGTCTGTGAGAACAGTGGGCGGCTGAGTCCAGGGCAGGATGTTAAATTAGCGTTGATGAATTTGGTGTTCCGGCTGCTGTTCGTGGTGCTGATCTAGGGCTGGTTTGCAGTATGGGAGGTGAATGCTAAGCCTCTCCACGTTGGCATAACAATTGTCTGCTTTGCAACTGTCTTGAGTGTGTGTATATGTACGCTTGTGTTTGGGGCGAGGGCCCAAGACAAAAATTTGCCAATCACAATGATATTACGCTGCTGGTTATTGTGTTTTCCACGTGGAAAAGTAAATATCACTACATTAAGTAGTGGTGTGGTACCTCCTCCAATGGCAAAAAAATAGCCACTGCAAAACCAATCATACTGAGCACCCTTCATTTCCATTCCAGTTCTATTGCAGGTAAAATAAGTGGATGGAAACATTGACACAAGAGGCCCAACTCTTCAATACAAGAGCAGCTGTAGTGGCAACAAATGCAAAACATGCCGTTTCTCTAAAAGCGTGGTTACAGTGTCACCTGCAGTCAAGCGGTGCCGTCCGTCACCCCGACACTTTCACGCTTCGAGGCTTTATGGCCACATCCATTCCCATGATCTCTCCAAACACATCAAACACAATATGAATTCTGCCTCACTTCCTTCTGCGCACAAATGCTGCTGTCCCGGGTCGCTCCGAGCTCTTTTCATTATCGACCAGGCCATTTGTCTGCCAGGCAGATTGTCTGCTAGATTAGGATCTGTCAGATGTCAGGTAACAGCCTTCGAACAGGGTTGTTATTTTCCAGAGGTCTCGCCAGAAAACAAGGCTGTATTCTGGCAGTGGCAATAAGGCGGTGTCAGAGGGAAATGCATGTTGAGTTGGATGTGTTGTATCATAAACACAGGCTGCAGATTTGTCACCGTGGAACAGTGCACTGTCAGATGTAAAACACAGAGGATTCCTGTGTCTGTCGACAGCCCAGTCGCCAGGAAAAAATGGTGGCATTGTACGTTTCTGCAAACCGGGGATATGTTGAATGTCGACGTTTTGTCAACCGGTCAGAGCAAATGACGCAGTAAATCAAGCGACCGTCATTGAAAGTTCCGTGGTTTAATAACAAGTAGAGTTATCAAAGTTAACGTGATAATAATGGGTTAACGCAAATTTGTTTTAATGCCACTAATTTCTTAAACGCATTAACGCAATTTGCAATTTTTAGATTGTAGCGGGCTCAGTTTTAGAGCTAGAGTGAAGATACTGGTATCGTATGAAACGAGGAAACCTAAAGGAATCCATTGGTACCAACCATGTCATACTAGATCGCGAAGGAGGTTAAATAACGCTCCATACTTATGCTAAATTTTGGGCATTTTCAAAGGGGTCCCTTGACCTCTGACCTCAAGATATGTGAATGAAAATAGGTTCTATGGGTACCCCCGAGTGTCCCCTTTACAGACATGCCCACTTTATGATAATCACATGCAGTTTTGGGGCAAGTCATAGTCAAGTCAGCACACTGACACACTGACAGATGTTGTTGCCTGTTGGGCTGCAGTTTGCCATGTTATGATTTGAGCATATTTCTTATGTGAAATGCAGTACCTGTGAGGGTTTCTGGACAATTTGTGTTGTTTATTGATTTCCAATAATAAATATATACATACATTTGCATAAAGAAAGCATATTTGCACAGTCCCATGTTGATAAGAGTATTAAATACTTGACAGATCTCCCTTTAAGGTACATTTTGAACAGGTAAAAATGTGTGATTAATTTGCGATTAAATATTTGAATCGATTGACAGCCCTAATATTTATGAAACATATTTTTGGTTGAGAAACGTCGAAACATTCAACGTATCCCGTGGTTTGCAGAAACATACAATTCCAACGTGTTTTTTTCTGGCGACTGGGTTGCTGCGACGATGGGTAAAATAAGTGTCTGGGTAACAGAAGTGCAGACACATCTGGGCTCTTTAGGAAACTGCTGGTACAACAGGCATCTCCTAGTTTGAAAGCTAAAATGTTCCTGCTTTGCCATTTAATCCTTTTCAACCACATTACACTTGTCACAACATAATGTGTGATCACTTTTGTTCAAAAGCACTTGTGAATTGCAGGCAGTATTGCCATAAAATCCTCCATACAACATCAAAGCAGAGCAGAAACCACTAAATGTTGCTTTTGTGAACCAGAGGTCTGTGTGTGTTTATTGTCAGTCAGCACCTGAGTTTTAACAAGGCAGGTTTGTCAGAGAAAACTTTTTCTGACGTGTTTTTTCGGAAAGGTTAGCTCCGGTTCACGCAGCATCAAAGGAGTCTGCCGTATGAAAGAAATACAAAATGAAAGCATCACGATTCTATCAATGTCAGAAATTTTGCTTTAAATATTCATCAATCTGCCTGTTTGTTTTCCTCTGTTTGATGTTTGCTGAGGTGTAGTAACACATCTGTTTGACATGAATCAAACGGATGAATAGTGGCAGACAGAAGACGGTGGAATAAGCGCAATGATTCCTTAAAATCAAAACATCACACCTTTTTCTTTAGTGCTTTACAGGGTGTGGGGATTCTTAGAAAATGTATTATGCCATAATATAAACAAGGATTTTGATCATGATGACCGGAGCAAATATTCAGATGTTATATCTAACTACTCTAAATCATTGAAATCAGAGGTACTAACCAGTGTTAATTTTGACAGATATTTTAGATTTAGTCTTAAAACAAAAATGCGCATTAGTTTTAGTCACATTTTAGTCATTTTTATCCTTCTTAGTTTAGTCTAGTTTTAGTCGACGACAGCTAAAAACGTCTTAGTCCAGTTTTAGTCACTGAAAAGTCATTCAATTTTAGTCAAGATGTTTTCTTTCTTAAAATATTCAGTAGGCAACATTTTTTTGGCATCATTGGGCAAAAAATCCATAATAACCTTTCAGCATATTGTAATTCAAGTGTTCTGAGAGAAAACTAGACATCTGCACCTCCTCATGGCTCTGTTTTCAGGCTTTAAAAAATCTAGCCTGTGACAGGAGACCTTGGCCAATCACAGGTCATTTCAGAGAGAGAGCGTTCCTATTGGCTGTGCTCCGACTGGTGACATATTTTGTCATAGTTTTCGTTAACAAAATTAACACTAGTACTAACTGATCTTCTTGGATGTTTTAAGTTGTGATTATTTTAAGCTCTGATTCCACAAACGATTCATTTTGAAGGCCAAAGCTTTGAACTTCCTAATCTGGCTACCTTGAAGACCTTCCTCTGTTATTTGCAGAGGAAATACAGCATACAGATTCAATTTCCAGCTACATCTACACTACAGCAACTCCACCTACAAACTGCATAATGGGGAAGTACAGCACAGCATTGTGAGAGCACTATATACCTGAAAGTTATGTACTGAAAGTGACAGGCTGAAGGACAGGGCAAAGCAGCTACGTTCCTCAAATCTCTTTCACTGCAAGTAAAGAATGTGCTGCTGCTGTCTGGCCGCTCTGGAGGAAGGTGTGGAGTGGGGTTTTGACGCCAGCTCTTAAGACAGCTTCTAACCTTGAGTACCATAAAACACTTGAACATATATACGGCTCATTTAAAAGGCCACCATCAACAGGCTGTACAGTACATATAGTAACCTTACCTCTGTGTTTCACTCAGCAGAGGGGAGGTCAGAGAGTGATGGACAGGGGGGAAAGGTAGTGCTGACTGGCTCTTCTTCCTGCTTGGCCATGCTTCGTTCGCACCTGACCAGCTGGTTCCTGCAGGCGGAGGCCACCTGAACGCAGCAGAGATACAGTTAGCGATTAATAACATATGAGCATATGGATGATGCCACTGATGTGATGAGCAGTTATTTTCAGGTGGTAACATTTACTAAGAATGACCTCAATTAGCTTTTGCTGATTTTACTGCATATCTTAGCTTGCATGTGGGTTGGACAAGAGTTCAATATGGATGTTTTGAAAGCGGATGTGAATACTAATGATTTATATTTGAACCAAGCTGCTTTGCTCGGTGTGTTTGATATAGAGTGGTGCAGGAATGAGCATGTTAGCGCTTCCGGTTCCGTTATCTGGAAGTCAATGGGTTTTTAGTTAGATGCTGAAATAAGGTCTGTGGTTAACACAAGCTGAAGAGATTTTAACGTTTTTTTCTGCGATATAAAATATGTCAGTAAATATCCCACTTGTGAATTTTGAAGCTTTTACGTGTCATAAAAAAGTTGGTTGCTAACAAGTGGCTACATGAGACTACTAAACGTCATCTCGCCAACACGTTCGCCTTTATAGCCTCGTTGTGTATACTCCCGCTCATGCGACCGTGGTGTAGTTCCTCTATAGCCCAACGTTAGCTTTTTACTTCTTGCAATTACATTCACACTTCAAAAATTATAAAAGTGGCGTTCATTTGTGAAGATTATCTTGCTGAACAAAACGTGTAATTATCATAAACGTTTGTTTGCCTCAGAGCTTATTTTCTGCAATAATCCAAAACGTTTTGTCGAGGGAACCTGTGCAATTCTAACTTCCGGGATGGCCTACAAAATTACGTCATCCCAGCACCACTCTATTGGCATTTAATATTCAACATTCTAATAAATAATTCTCTACAAACCTTTGTTTCGGACTAAAAAGCTAGAATCCTCAGGAAGAGGAACAGAAATGGGATCATTTTTCCAGGACAACTCAGTCTAACCTGAGTGAGCTGAGTTGTTGCCTCACCGGTCTGAATCGCTGTCGGAGTCAGAGGAGAAACTGTGAGGTCGTGGCTCTGTTCTCATCTGCTCCTCCATCCTCATCCGCTGCCTCTCCTCCTCCTCCTGCTCCTCCTGCTCCTCTTTCTGCAGGAGGTGGAAGTAGCTCTGGCCCTGCTTAATTGCTGATGCCAAACGCCTGCAAAGCAGAGAGACATAAGCGGGAGTCATAAATACAGGGCGTCAATGGCGTGCTTTAATGATGATATATGTTCACTTTCCAACAATCCAAATGACAGAAAAGAAGAAAAAAGGACAGAAACCACAAATGCCAAGCCGATACATTAATCTCCTGTCTTTGTTGGACATACAAAAACCATCAAAGCCGATGAGTTACGGTCAAAAGTGCTTGCGTGACTTCACAATAATCCTTCACATACACACACACACACACACACAAGTGCGCTGTAAATCATCCAAATCAGAGCACACCGGAGCAGCAGGCAGGCACAAATGACACCTAACTAGAGCATTATGGGAGAAACGTGTTACGTCTGGCCAGATTAATGACTTAATTATGGCGGTTTAGCTTCCAACCATAACCTTTCCTCAAATACTGTTTGCTTGTTTTTCTCATACTGCACGCGTAATTACCTTTGCGTTAATGCTGCAGTGGAAAATTAAAAGACGCTGCTTTGAAGCAACTGTCGAGGTGACTTTGTCGGTAGACCGACCGAGGTAACACACCTCAGTGTTTCTTAATCATTTCACATGAGCAGGCTGCCTTCTTGTGAGTGAAGGAGGCACAGAGAAGCAGGTCAAAGGGCATGCTGCTGCGAAGCTCTTGGACGGATGGTGAGTCAAGGTGGCGTATGATCCTTTGTTGTTGGAATCAACTGGGATTCAAAAGGAATATTACTGTACAGGGCTGTATGTGCTTCAAAATGCAATAAAGGCTGTGGTTCAGCTTCTACGGATGTCGCTGATGTTGGACGAAGCTCAGCAGCTATCCAATATGACTGAGACTCTGAGATAAACAGTAACGTCAAATCAAAAAGGCAATATCTAGAGAATGATATACACTATGGCTGGGCAATAATTCAATATTATTGTTTATATACTTTCAGTGAAATTGTATGGAGAGGATATGAACATAGTGTTTTCTTTTACAATATTCTGCTCACCAAATGAATGATTTCAAGCTAACTGTAATTAGAAAACTAACAATGAGTCATTTAAATGGTAGCATATAGGGTTTCGAAGCAATTTGTGATGACTGGGTCAGTCGTAGGGGTGGGAATCACCAGAGGGCCCCAGATACGATATAATCACGACACGATCTTATCACGATACGATCTTATTGCGATTTAAAAGCGATATGTTGAGTACTGCGATAAGATATATTGCGATTTATTACCTTTTTTTCAACTGCAACTTATGCAGTTTGTCAACGTCTGTTTTATCTAATAAGATACAGTTTTCACTAACCCTAACCCTTTGAAAATGGCAGTGCCAGTTTTTCCTCACCAAGATTTAGCGTAACTTTGAGCTCTATTTATTGTTCTTACCGTCAAGCTGACATGTACCGATGGATTCTTTAGACTTTCTAGTTTCATATGATACAAGTATCTTCACTCTAGCTTTAAGACTGAGCCCGCTACAACCTCTGAAAGACAGAACAGTGGGCGTCGGATTTACCTGACGTCTGTGTATCGATAAATATTGCCACGCAAAAGATCGTGATACTATACTATATTGATTTTTTCCCCCACCCCTACTAGTACATGCATGAGGACACATATATTCATGCCCGCAGGTGATGCGATACGAATTTAGGCAACAAAACCACTTGGTTAGGGTTACGAAAAGGTTGTGGTTGACGTTAACTTGATTGATTAACAATACTAACGAGTCACATCACAAACGATTGCCATGACAAAATAAGTAAACTTACACGGGACAGACATGAACAGCGGACTCCTGGGCGAAAATTCTTTATTTGTTCGCCCAAAAATGCGGAAGTCTGAGCAAGCCTGAAAACCTATTTCAGTGTGTGCCCAGTGAGCAACTTCTTGGAACATGCTATCCAGTTCTCCTCATAAAACCATGATGTAAATGATGCAGGTTCCAACACAAATGCAAATTGCAAATGTTTTATGAGGAGGGAAATGCATTCATTGGGTTTGTTCGACATCATTTGGCCAACCCAGCTGCCCAGAGCAACTCACGGTGAATACAGCAAGATGCAGCTTCAATTTCCTGATTACAAGAAACCAACAAGAAGAGGAGTGAGGGTCAGCGACACGGTGACCTTACAATATATTCGTGACCTTTCCTTTGCAGGCGAGCTGGATTTTTTGCAAGGGTGAAACCAAACAAGCAAAAAGGCACAAAGGCCTGCATATGCTCCAACCCTCTGCTGCTCCCGTTCTTATTTGTTATCTAGCGAGCAGCTGGCTGGTAATATTTCGCCCACAAGTAGAGCCAAGCACTTCAGCCTAGGAGGGGGGCACAGAGCACTGTGCAGTGTTCCAGCATGCTAATTTGGCTCTATTCGGTGATACACAGAGAGCACCAGTTTAGCTCGGAGGCATGTCTGTTCTATTTGCATACCACCACACCCCTGATATTACTTATTAATCTTCAGATGTGACATCTAAGTCCAAAATGCAGCAGTCTTAATTAAAGTGTGGTTCTATCAGCATCGCTAATGACTCGTGGCTTCAAATGTGCAAAAAGTTTTTCCCTGGAGTCGCTGCCGGCTGCCAAGAGTGTGGGAGGTGGCTCGGTGACCTTGCCTCAGACGTGACTAATTTTGTTAGCTCTTTGTGCTAAAGTGACTCTTTCACTTCAGTTCAGCTAATGTTTTTTTGTATTGATTAATATCTTCTAACTAGCAGGCAAGTGGGTGTCTTTTCTTCTTGTGTTTGATGCACCACAAGCACAAATGTTTGTTTGTGTCTGAATGTAACATGAAAGCTGAACAATAATATGCTGAAGGGAAGGGAGAGAGAAAGGAGCTGACAGAAAAAAAGAGTCAATGACAGGCTGCAGCATTTGGTGTGACAAGAAAATACAAAAGGCATTGAGGAGAAGCAATGTGTCATCAATACGTAAACACACAATGAAACTTTTGTGTTTGAAAGCCAAGAAGCTCTGAAGTGAAACCCCATTATGCCTTTTCTCATCACCACCGTCTGTCCCTCCAGTCAATAACAAGTTATCCTTCTTTGTGAGAGTGAATCATGACCACAAATCAGAGCCTGGCTTGAAAAGCTCATTAAAGATGACAATGCGTGGAAGGGAGGCTTGATCGGTGGTTAGAAATTAATTGCAATGTAACAAATGTAGACATTTGTGCATGGGGCGAAGGTGGTGGTGGTGGTGGTGGTGCAGGGGACAGTTTTTAACAGATCAGATCATGGGAGCCTTTGGGTGGCAGCTTGTTGCCAGGCAACAAAAGAGATAGGGTTTGTGGTAGGTGAGGCACCTTTACAGTGATTAGACCAACTAAGATGTTATGGCTCTATTCTGAATCTACTCATCAGCTCTACTCTCACATCAGCATGAATTCAAATACGTGATTTTTTATGCACAAGTTATGAATAATAATAATAATAATAATAATAATAATTATAATAATCTTGATTTGTATAGCACTTTTCTTAACAACATTACAAAGTGGTTCACAACAACAAAAAAATACAGTAAAACAATAAAAATAATATAAAATATAGATAAATAAATTGCAATGAAATAAAATTCACACAGAGATAAAAGCTTTTTTAAAGAAGAAAGTTTTGGGAAGAGGTTTAAAAGTAGTGATAGATTTAGCAGACCTAATTCCAGCAGGTAAATAAGGGACAGTAAAAGCCCGATAGCCCTTAGTCACCAGCTCTGGGAACGCTCAGAAGGCCACTATTAGGGTTTTTCCATACACATGTGCTGGTTTGGCTCGACTTGGTTTGACTCAGCACGTCAACCCAGCATGGCATGGATTTGCGACCCCATTACAACAGAGCTACCTGCTTGAGGGTGTGTGTAACCACGGCCAAAGGAGCAGCTGATTTGCATCTCAAGAACAGCAGGGCTACAGTGTGTGCAAACAATAAAAAAAACATTATTTTTGCTGTAAATTGTGCTCCTCCTCCCTACAGTAGAGTTGGTTTTATTAAGAATATCCGCAAACAAAGCTCCGCTAATTCAGAGATAAAGATTTAATATCCTATAAATTCTTCACAATAGCTGATCTAAGAGGGTGCACCGGCTCATAAGGGGTCAGTGGGTCTTTCATCAGGCCTGGTTATTTAAAGCCTTGGAGGTCGACAATACAATTTTAAAATCAATGCGAAAGTGAACTGGGAACACAATTACCGTTTCGTCATCATTAAGTTTGAGGAAGTTTTGAGAAGTCCAGCAATTGCTATCAGAAAGGCAGGAGGAGGTAAGTTGGGTTAGGCTGATTAAAGCCTTTAGCATGGTGAATTTTGTTGGGGAATGATGATACACAGGCCACTGCAGCATGACGTAAACAAGTTCAAACACATTTCATAATTAAATCCTAATTATAAATCCAGCAGAAGAATGCTACATGGGAAGTATTGTCTGTCAACCGCAACGTGATGAGAAACAGGACTCGCAGTAGTGTTGACAAGACAGCGTAGGATGTTTCATGTCAACATCGCCAGAGACAAATGGCAGACCACGACAACACAAGCTGGCGCAGTCATAAATGACAGAGTGCCACCGGCAAGGCGCTCAAAATTCTGATTGGGCTTTGTAGTGTCTACTGAGACAAAACAGCAAAGAAACAGCAAGAAATACGAAACCAAACTGGACTCCACTGCACACCAGATAATTTCATGGAGCACCACAGTTTCATATTGTGACAGAAATTAGTGACTGCTTGCATGGTATAAAAAAAAAAATCACGATGTAAAGAACATGACAGTTGTGCTGTAGGAACCCATCAAATTCAAGTGAATATCTTTAAATGCGTTTCCTAATTTCCACCTCATCTTGAAATGGAGACAATTATTACAGCTGTGACTGTGTTTTTGGGATTACCTGAATTAAGTGACAAATCCCCGTCCTACAGAGGAGGATTAGGGCAATATGAAATACATTATTTGACACTATGTAATATTGTCATCCCATTTTTCTGATATTTTTGTGCTTTAATCTGAGAATTGTGATTTTTTTTCGGAATTCAGACTTTAATCAAAGAGCTCCAATGATTTTTTTTCACACTACTCTTCCATACTCCTCTTGACATGAATTGAATTAATGAAGATCCTGACAAGTGAAAGGAAATTGTTTTCACTTGTCAGGATACATTATTTTCTATATCTGGATGTCCCAGAGTGTTATTGCACTTATGTATACCGCCTCTCAGAGATGAGAAAAAGGGAAAAGTTGTGTTCAAATCATCCAGTTTTCAAATCTTTGTTTGCAGTCAATTTAACATCATAGTTATGTAAGTATTACTATAGAGTTAAATACTGTATAGTGGTGAAGTGGTGGTTAAACTGTATTATGTACTATATTTGAGCGGTCCTGATATAACGTTAACGGACACCTGCCAACCAATTAACAATAAATATTTTCTGTCAAACAAAACTGACACTAGACCCTACAGCACAGCATTGATTAAGTTAATTGGGCAAAGTGATGCATTTCAGAGAATTTAGATTCTTTGCATATAGTTTGTGTGAATTGTATAGCTGCAAGTGAATGGATAAATAATTCAGTAGCATGTACATGATATTGGCATTAAGTGTGACTGTGCTGTTCAAAACATGGAAAAAATGCATACAAAAAACAATGACCAGGTTACTCTGGATAATACAAAGACCTCGCTGTCCAACGTTTTCGCATTAGAAAGTCCTTTGAGGGAATATTTTTGACATTTTGGTTAATACACCTGCTTTCTTGTCGAGAGTTAAATGAGATGATCGATACTACTCTCATATCTATCCATTAAATATGGATATGGAGCCAGGAGGCCGATCCTACGTCCCCCCCCCCCCCCCCCCCCCCCTCCCTCCCCTTCCCCTCTCCTTAGTTACTGTTACTAGGTCGGACAAGCTTGACAAAAAGAAACATGGTGACCCCGGTTCCATTTAGCCAGGTACTGCAGTGTGCATTAGATAGTTTCTGGCCGCCTTCAACCTGCAGTCAAAGCTCCGGCGGGAGGTGGAGAGCTCCGCGCCCGGCAGCAGCGGCTCCTCCTCCGACCAAGAGCTGTTATTTCTTTATAGCAGACCGTTGCTATGTATAACAAACTGTTGCTATGGCTGCAGTTCTGATCTCGGACTCTGGAGCACCATTTTTGTGTCAAATTATTGATTTCTTAAGTAAGTAGCCGTGTAATAAGCGGGATAATGTACAACTAGCGGGTCATTGCTTTGCGTCGGGGTGCCACATCGCCCTGTCGGGGTTTATTTCACAATAATGGCCGTCTCGCTGTACATTATCCCTTACGTATCTCCTATAGGCTAGATACCACAAGAGATAAGTGAAACAATATGTTTTTTGTGAAGTGAACTGACCCTTCAGAGTAATTACTGAGGTGAGAGGAGATAATGGTAATTATCAGATGGGTCATACAGTATTTCCATTAAGACACTCATTATGAAATATGGAATTGCTGACTATGTGTCAAGTGTTTCCACCCAACTGCCAGAGCTTCAAAACAAAACCAGGCTGATTAAGTTTAAGAGATTTGCTCCGGCCAGACAAACAGTGAGATGTATGAGCTTTCAACATGTGAGCCGACAGAGAATGGGCTGCCATTTGGCCTAAAAGGCATCACAGCCCCAAATCATTACTACTGTATTCACTTACGGGGATAAACAGCCACAATTCATCAGGGGGTTAGTATCTCCAGTGAAAATGGCAACCTTTCCCCATAACACCTGTATGAATAATTCAACACACTGGGCTCTATCAGAGGCTGTCAGAAATGTCAGCCGGTTGGAAGTACCCTTGGCTGCCCCCAGAGGATGTTGTCTCTACACCCTGTGGTGGGGTTAGAGGGTTGCACACACACTCACACACGTACACACCGGACCAAATGCCACAGCTTTTTCAGCGCCAGTACTCCACTGCCTGCAGGACACAGAAAGCTGAGCATACCTGCAGTGAGCAAACTGTTGCAGATTTCCCTTTTTACTACTGTTAAATGTGACTTTTTCCACAAATAGGTGCTACTACAGTCCCCATCTGTTTCAGGGGAGAAAGCAGCTAGACACCACATGTTTACATCAACAGAAGGGATTCATTCGTCCCATATTTGCTTAAACACCCCCAGATGTAACGTTCACCTGGTGTGGCCCAGATGCTTCCTCAGGGTAACCATATCTGCTCTTTTTCCAGCCTGCGCACGGCAAATTGGCAAACTCTGAAAAACAAAGACATAAAAAGAAAAGGACAAGCAGCCATTATGTTTTTGTCTTCTGAGTAGCTCTGGAGCTCAGAGCACTTTTTCACCCATGAAAGACTCTGCCGCATCCCCATGTGACCTCTGCAGAGGCAAATTGGGCGGCGGGCCAAGAGCAAAGATTGTGCCTCTAATATGACATTGCGTATGGAAATGACAGATAATCAGGCAATTAATCTCTACATAATTAACTGCAATGAGTAAAAGAACCTCCTTATGCAAGATAAACTGGTGTTTTTCTGCAATATGAATTAGATAACAGGATGAGAGAGGAGTATAAATGTGGGTTAATGATTAACAGTCACACCTTACTTCCTCCTGTGGAATCTGGAGGGTTGCTGTTAATGGATGGGTCGACTCTCTTCGGTGGGTCATCTAGTCGCCTATGAATAGATCATCAGAGAGGAGGCGAAGGGGCATTAGCTTGGCCTGGATAATCATGAGGATTTTTTATCTTCAGATTTTTCATTTTACTTATTTAGGCATCTACAAAACACTTTAAATCACAGGGATAACACATGTTAAAGTGAGAAGAACACTTATTTCCAACATGGTCTCAAGCTGTTAAAATCATATAGACACCATACAAATCCTTAAAACCTAAATTACATCAGTATACAACTAGAGCTGCAACGATTAATCGATTAGTTGTCAATTATCAAATTATTCGCCAACTATTTCGATAATCGATTTATCAGTTTGAGGAATTTTGTAAGCTACTTAAATGTGAATATTTTCTGTTTTTTTTTACTCCTCTATGACAGTAAACTGAATATCTTTTGAGTTGTGGACAAAACAAGACATTTGAGGACGTCATCTTGGGTTTTGGGAAACACTGATTGACATTTTTCACCATTTTATAGACTAGCGGTTCCCAACCTATTTTCCTTGAAGCCCCCTTTACTTGTATCGAAGAAAAGCTGAGCCAAAATGTTTGTTATTGTGGTTAAATAAATTGTAATTTATAGTGCTGTTAGATTGCTGCTAGACCGTCCCGATAATACAGGTGCGGGCCTCCCTTTGTGTGTGACAAGCTGGAGAGCAAACAGTTTTTTGCCCGCAGTAACTTTACAATGAGTTATTGGAAATGTTTGGATCATACAAGTCGGAAACAACCCCACTCAGCCAACACTGGAATCTAATTCTACTGATAGTGTAATACTAATAATATTAGTGTATACTGATCTTTATCTGCAACTGTGCACAAATACCGGGATCAAACTGTGACCTACGTAGAAGGTCGTAGAAGTTAAAATGTAGCCTACAAACTTTCTAAATACCTCGTGATCGTGTTGAATAATCGTGATCTTATATTGACCAGAATAATCGTGATTAGGATTTTTGCCATAATCAAGCAGCAGAATTTTGAGTGGTGAATCTGCAACAGCTATTGTTGTGAAACGCATAATGGAAAGCTTGACATGTGTAACAGCAGTGGGTAGACCCGATGTCTAGAAGTCCATCTTGTTTTTTGAACAAAAATTACTCTGGAAAGTGTCCCTTCATTTGCAATTATATATAAGATTATTTTCGGATCTTATAGGAGTGAGTAGCTCTACTACAGTATCTAAAGTATTGGCAAGTTAAATGAAATACGTCTGTCTTTGCAGTATTTACTGCAACATCACCAAGAATGCTATTTCGACTTTAAAACGGCAAAGTCTACCCAGGAGAGTCTTCCGTTACTGATGACAGCTGAGCTGGCACAACTGTTAATCAAGCCACCACTCAAACTCTGACCACAGATCAATGACTAAAAAGCAAGCCAAAGATCATCTATTATTCCCGATCAGTCTTCTTCATTTTGTTCAGGCCTCCACAGATTCACTTTTCACTTACTGGCTCAAATGCCTTCGTAACCATGCTAAATTAACCCGTTAAACTCAGAGACTGAATATAAGACGTCACCCATCAGTTTGTGGACTGCCGTTTTGAAGCCTTGAGTTCGGCATTTTGGCCATCGCCGTCTTTTTGCAACCAGAAGTGACACGAGAGGGTGGAGCTAAGCACAACCGAACACTGAAGCCACTTTTAGGGGGGGTTAAAGTTGTAAGACGAAAACACGGACAACTCCCGGACCGGACAACGGCGTGGTAACGACCTGTCAATCACAAGGTATCACTACCCTAAAGCATCCCCTGCTTTATGGTTTATTTGACACTAAATGGGACCATAATTTACCAAATGAACATCATGCTGTATTGAAGAAGACTTGAAACTAGCGATTGAGACCATAAACTCATGTTTACAATGTTTACTAAGGTAATAAATCAAGTGAGTAGTAGGATCATTTCCTCATAGACTTCTATACAATCAGACTTCTTTTTGTAACCAGAGGAGTCGCCCCCTGCTGGCTATTAGAAAGAATGTAGTTTAAGGCACTTCTGCATTGACTTCACTTTTCAGACCCGGAGGTTGCCTACAGGTTAAACTGCATCGAACCTACGGTAGGTCAGCTGATACAAAACCATGCTGTGTAGCCAAACGCAGTTCAAACTCACAGAGCTATATTTAACATGCTAGAGGAGATCCCAAAGTTTCCAAAGATACCAAATATATCGGGGCTGAATTTTTGGTGGAAATGTGTATAAAATGATGCACAAGCCATCTAGAATATTTCCATTTACTGATGGTGCAGCCATGAATATGTAGAAAAGTCTTGGGTTTGAATATTTCCCTCACTGTAAATATGATATATCTTCAATGAAGAGTTGGAACAAACTCATACAGAATATATGTGATACTGTCAGACAGGATGATTTCCAACCTTAAATCTGGGAAAAGAGGGGAAAACTGCATACAAAGGGGTTAAAGAAAATTGAGAGTAAATGCTGAATGGGTGAAGGTTAATGCAGTTAAAAATGCTACTCCCTAAATGTCATGACTTTTTTTAGATTTATGGCAAAGCTACAGAAGAACTGGACAAGGACCAAGCTGAGCTCAGGTCTTCAAGCTGCAACATCCAAAGGACAAAAGAAGGTGCCTGAGAGCGCGGAAATGCCACGGCCGTCATATTTCACTGCGAGGCGTCTCTCTGAGCGGTCCTGCCTCTCCTCGGCCCCTGCTCCGCCCCACCGTCTCTCCTCATCTTCCTCCTCACCCTCCTCCTCCTCATCATCCCCTTGTCCCCACACGCTTCTGCTGATGGATGAGCTCATTTGCTGCAAATCTCTTTCGAGTCAAACCGGGACACCGTTGTTGCCTTTCTGCTACTTCAGTGGACGCAGAGAATAGAGACCCCAGCATATGGATACAGAAAATGCATGTTCCAATACATACATGTAACGGAAAAAAACTAATACTTTAAGGAATGGTCTGTGCCTTAGCCTGTGTACGGTGTTTCCATCAACCCCCAGGAGCAACACACATACATCAAACAATGCTGTTAGTATTGCATTTGTGTTAACAGCACCGCAGAGAGCTGAATCAAAAGCATTGTAAATGCAATAACACAGAGCAGGAAACTGCAGAAGACAAGATTGCCTTGTTTTCCCTCCTTGGTGATTTACAGTGTATGCGGGGCAATTCTTGTTCACTGTAGTCATAGAGACAATGGATTGGCAACAGGCATGGCTAAACCAATTCAGCGAATGAATTTCTGCTCCCAATAGCATCGTTTTATGTTAGATCGAGGTTCAAGCATCACTCCGTATTCTTTCTGACTCATTGCTGGCTGCAATAACTTGTAAAACGGCTTTCCAAAAAATATATTTCCATAGATAAGCCAGTCCATTCTGATGTGTCACTTCTGATATGGACTCTCTCTATTCGCCGGCCAGCCTCAGCGACTGAGCCAACCTTACAATAACTATGATGAATGCAGTGTCCACAGGAACAAACCAGCCATTTGACACTTCATCCCCCTTGATGCATTAGCTGCTAATATCCCGTAGATCCGTAGCGGGCTGTTTGAAGCCTCATGAGTCGCTGTGACTGGCCTCTGCTGAGCCCTCCCCCTGAGCATAGGTGACTGTAATCATCGTACAATTGGCAATGTCTTAGTTCAAATTCATTTGTTAGTAGGCTTTGGGGGGGATCAGACACAGCATCTGTGTTGCTGATTATGAAAACTGACTCTGCAGAGCCCACCGGGCCTTCAAAACTAACTCTGAGATCCTCTCCAACAAGCTGAGGACAGTTAAAGTAAACTGGGTCATGGGTGTGTTTCCCATCCTTTGACTACAAGTCCGAAAATGTGTTTTCATCTGGGCTAGAAAATTGTTAATTTGCGACACACTTGATGTGCTTGAGGGCGGTCAGTGTCCATTAAAAAGCGACTGATCTTGTATGGGACTGCTCTGTGTAGCCCTGAGAGGGGAGTGGAGGGGGTAGCTGGCGTTACTGATGAATGAGCGATAGAAGCCCCTGCTATGAAATGAAAGGAATCACACACATATACGCAGAAAGATATGGAAATATCACTTGAGAGGGACATTAGCAGTTCAAGGGGAGGAAAAGCAAGAGTGTAATGGGACCATGAAGACTTTCTGATCTTTGGCAGCGGCCAGATGGGATGGGATGAATCAGAAGTTGTTAGAAAAAGAAAAAAAAAGATAGCAAAGAGCGAGAGAGTTCCTTCAAATGAGCCCTTTTTAATTCTGGTTGAGATGAATAAACTGCCAGCCATCTTTGAAGTTAATCCTGATTCAAGGCATCAAAATGATTTGGTGATGATGTGTTTACAGAGGGTGTGGGGAAAGGCAAGATATTAGAAAGTCTCCTTTTACACACACAAAGACAAACAAAACAAACTGTATTGAATTTGACTGAAATCATGCAGTTTATTTAAGATAAGAACTGAAATACCTTTTCCTACGTGTTGTTGTCTCACATTGTCCAGAAGCACTGGTTTACCGCCGTTTTGGACTGACAACGCCATTGTGTCTGGTCCATAGCCATGCATTTACTTCACAACAAGTTGTTGCCAGCAATTTATCATTTTTTTCCACACTAACTGACCGAGAGATACCACTGGATACCAACGTTGTTTTACTGTTGGCTCACAAGCTTAGAAGTGGGAAGCAAATGTCAGACATCTTCCACAGAGATAAACAAAACATTAATTTTGGACCCACCAACATTTTTAAAATGATTAATTCAAAGTCATAATATTTTTTTTCAGGGAAAAAACATGCTTTTATTCAACACCTTTCCAAAATCTCTGTGGATGTATTATTCTTTTTTTTTTCTTTTTATATTTGTATACATAAGTGTGGAAATGGGTGAAAGTCATACATTTGAGGAAAAACTGACAAATTTGAGAATCCATTTCCTCTTTAATGCAGTTTTTCCAAATTATATTTCCACCTCAGCCTTCCAAGTGTATTGTGTACTACTAATAATAATAATACTAAGTGTACTAATGTTCCTTTAATGTGAACAGGATGGAAGTCTCGATTGATGGTTGAAACAGAGGAACCAATTTTTCAGGTTTATTTAAGATAGTAACTGAAATACCTTTTCCCACGTGTTGTTGTCCCACGTTGTCCAGAATCACTGGTTTAGTTTCCAGCTGTGATGGAAGTCTGGGTGTCTCACTGGGTCTCCAGGGCGCTTCCGGTTCAGCCTTGCGGGCTCAGCTGCACCTGTCAGCGGGCATGATTCCTCCGGGAGGCCGGTGGCTCCTTCCGACCCGGATGCTCTGAGGCTTTACTGAACCTAAACGTCACGGATCCAGCGTAGAATTCAGATTAATCATAATAAGTTTGTACATTAAGAAGTAAACTAACGTTGTATAGAAACAGTGTCATGTCACAGACGTGATTAAACGGAGTTTTAAAGTGTTTAAAAACATTTCTACAAACTTCAGCTCCACGCGTTGCCCAGCGACCTGCGGTTCCCATGGCAACGGCAAATGAAGCTCACCCCGGAAGTGACTTTTGTTTTTCTTTTTTTTTTATTGAAGAAAATTAATTTACAAACATTAAGGCGTTGTAATCTGAACTCAATACTTTTAACATACAAGGCATAATTGGTTAGGAAAGATAACTTAAATTATAAAAAATAATATAATAAAAAAAATAAAAGAGGGGGTTGAAAATAATTCAAGGAACAAAAAAGAAATACATAAATAAATAAATAATAATAATATTATTTATTTATTTATAATAGTAATTATTTATTATTAATAATAATTTATTTATTATTATTATTTATTTATAAATAAATAATAATAAATAAATAAATAATAATAAGACTGCACACGTCTCTAGGAAAGATAACTTAAAAAATAATAATATAATAACAAAAATAAAAGAGGGGGTAGAAAATAATTCAAGGAACAAAAAAGAAATGCATAAATAAATAAATAAATAATAAGACTGCACTCTTCCATAGTAGCTCTAGGGGGTCATCATCATATATGTTCAGTTCTTCATAAGCTCTGAGGAGAGACGTTGCATGTTGTCCTTTCATTCGTCTTAAAGCACTGAGATGATTGTCCATAAGGTCCCTTTTGAAAACGGAAAATAGGGGTTTAATTTTCCTCCATTTGAATGTGTGGATGAAAACATTTGCCAGCAGTATCAGATGTTCAATATCAAGTCATTCTTAATGTCCTTCATGTTAATACCAAACACAATATATTCTCTTGTCAGAGGAGCAGGTAGTTGGATTTTGGTTGACAGCCAGTCCTGCAAGTCTTCCCAGAATGCCGAGGAATATATACATGGAAGTGACAATTATTAACTATGTGGACACTCAAAAGTCCTAAATCAGCCGATATTTTGCAGCCCCACAAAGCTATTAACACTTGAGGTCATTGTTTGGTTAGTTTGAAATAAATTAAAATTTGTGGTTGCTATTTGAACAGGTAATTATGATCTTTATTATGAAGGATTCTAACAGGTTGGATGGAAGTCTGGCTAGTTAGTGTGATATAATGAGGCGTCTCATAGTAGCATCTCATGACGCCTATTCATATCACAAACTAACGTTACATATATAACAAGGAGGATGTTTTATTTTAGTATGGTCATTCACAATATTTTTTTTAAATGTTTGTCTACATAAAAAATATATCAATAAGCCCTTTAAGCATCTAGTTTCATTTCATGGGAACTTTAAGTGTGGAAATGGGTGAAAGTCATATATTTGAGGAAAAACTGACAAATTTGAGAATAAAGTTTCATCTCTCATGCAGTTTTTCCAAATTATATTTCCACCTCAGCCTTCCAAACTAGTTTTGAAAAGTAGCATGAACATCTTGGTGCACCGTGGGCATAATGTGCCTTTAATGTGAACAGGATGGAAGTCTCTATTGATGGTTGAAAACAGAGGAACCAATTTTTCAGGCGACTCCAGCAGCAGCAGCAGCAACAGCAGCAGTGAAACCCAATTTAACCTCTCACAGTATATCCTACAGACAGAATCTGTGGGTGAGGCATCACACAAAGTGTCAGAAACATCTGTTCAATCTGTTTTGTGCTCCAGTGGACAGTATGCTGAGATCTCAGGGCACACGGCTCTAAAAATGAAACACTGACAAGTCTGTCACACTTGATAAAAGAGGGAACAATAATAATCCTGTTGAAACTGCCGAGCGACAGAAAAATGGAGTGGAAGGGAGCTTTGCACGCTCAACGCACACACACATGAAACGTTTCAGATAACACAAAACAGATAATTTTGTGCCCTCCTCGGCCTCTAGCTGAGGTATTTCATGCTCCAGACAAACCGCTGTGTGTCCTTTCAGGGGTGAAACACAGGGGGAAGAGACGCTCTCACTGGCTCATGACAGCACTGAGGAGCCCAGTCACCACTGACAGAATAGAGTTCACTGGGATGTGAGAAGAACGGCCTTCAGGCAACAAATGCAACAGTTCAAACACAAACTACAGCCAACTGCTCGCTATTTGCCATCGTGCCCTTAAAAGTTATAAATACGACTAATTAGTCTACCGCCTTCTTCAGGCCAGCAAGAGGTAACGGCCTCCCTTCCACACCCATCGCCCCACACGCCCTTCTCATGGGATCGGCATGAGTGCTTAATAAGTGCTAAAACAGACAGGAGCAGTATATAAAGCCCCTCTGAGATTTCTCCTTCTCACTTTCTTTCTTTTATCATTCCCTCACTCATTAAGGAGATTTTAATTGCTGAAACTTCAACGCAGAGTGTCCAAAAGATACATCAAAATAGGATTGTCTCCTTTGTTTTTGTGCGATTTCTTGAATCATGAGCGATCAGGCCAAAACAGAGCTGTCATGCGGGAGGTCCGGCGAGAGCGTCCCCTGGTACCCCCTGAGAAAATGGTGGCAGTCCAGCAGGCTTTTCAATCAGGATGTTGGCCTGCCGCCCTTCCTGGAGCCGGGGGACCCTCGGTGGATGGATGTGGACTGGCTCCAGAGGAGTCTGGCAGCCTGCTCCTGGCTGGGGTGCATACCCGCTCCACTGTTTGTGCCCTACATCTCTGGGTCGATGCGTCATCCCGGACAGAAGATTAGCGAAGAGCAGTACAAGTGGAGGGTCAGCCTGGAAGTGGCTCACTTCTTTCCCCTGGAGATTTCTGTCAGCGTCAGAGACGGATTCCTGCAGGTCGGAGGTACAGAGCATCGGCTGTTAATTAAACACCTCTAAAAGTTCACTTTATTAGCATTGCTAATTACTTTTACACACAGGATAGTTTCCACTAAAGTATTAATAATCTTATCTATCTAATATTATTATCTCCAACAGAGTTATCTAAATAGACTTCTCTCACAGTTCACAGAGTAAACCCCTTAAACACTGATGGGGGGAAGGAAGCTGAATGTAACAAAATTAGAAAGCTGCTTAAATAATGTGCTCGGGGAAATCACAGCTCTGTGGCAGAAATTAATTTCTGTGTTGAGTGGTTTCTCTGATTCCTCTGTGTCCTCACATTCTTCCCCCATAAACGGTAATCCATCCCCAGGGAAACACGAGGAGAGGCCAGACGAGCATGGATTTATTGCCAGATGTTTTACAAGGAAATACAGGTATGCAAAGTAAACACTGATGTTAACCTTCACACGATGACATACCCACAGTTTAAGCAACCACGAATGCAGCATTGAGGATCTGTTTCAATATCTAAAATGCTCACTGATCTGAAAAATGTGCCACTGATCGGCTTCAGTGGCACTTAGTATGTAGAGATATTGTAAACAGGATCCTCTCGTTTTCAGGCTCCCAGCTGAGATTGATGCAACCAAAATGGTATCCACACTCTCTGTTGATGGTATCCTGACTGTGGAAGCTCCAGTTTCCGAAACCTCCGTTCCTGCTGCCATCATCATCCCCATAAAGGTGATCGCATTATCTATATTTATATTTAAAGGAACAGTTTGACATTTTGGTAGATGTGCTTATTTGCTTTCTTGTCGAGTAGGGCCGGGCAATCTCACAATATAATTTATATTGTTAGAATGATATAAAAATGTCTATAAATATATTTTTCTTAGGACTGTCAAAGTTAACGTGATAATAACGTGTTAATGCAAATTCGTTTTAACACCACTAATTTCTTTAACGCAACTTGATTTTTAGGGTTCAGTTTTAAAGTTAGAGTGAAGATACTGGTGTCATATTAAAGTACAAAACCGAAGGAATCCATTGGTACCAATCATGTCATACTAGCTTGTCTCAAATGAGGCTAAATAACGCTCCAAACTTGCGCTAAATTTTGGCGAGGAAAAACTGGCATAGCCATTTTCAAAGGGGTCCCTTGACCTTTGACCTCAAGATATGTGAATGTAAATGGGTTCAATGGGTACCCACGAGTCTCCTCTGACACACTGACAGCTGTTGTTGCCTGTTGGGCTGCAGTTTGCCATGTTATGATTTGAGCATATTTTTTTATGCTAAATGCAGTACCTGTGAGGGTTTCTGGACAATATTTGTCATTGTTCTGTGTTGTTAATTGAGCATATTTGCCCACTCCCATGTTGATAAGAGTATTAAATACTTGACAAATCTGCCTTCAAGGTACATTTTAAACAGATAAAAAATATGCAATAATTTGCAATTAACTATGGACAAACATGTGGTTATTTATTATAGTCTATTTATTCATTGAATTACCAGAAAACACGCTGTATCGTGATATATATTGTTATTGAGATATGAAATTACCTAGGCCTATATCGTAGAGTAGAGTATACTGGCCAGCTCTATTGCCGAGAGTTAACCACATCTCCCAAAATGTCAAACCATTCCTATAAATTAGACACGTTCTGAACAATATCAGCTGATTGCATCCAATTCAATATCCCTCTTGAGTTTCCACTTATGAGAGAACCTACATGCTGCAAATTCAGTATTGACACGGGGCATGAAAGCTGAGCGAGCTAACCTTTAATCATTTCATTTCACTGCTGACATTTTCTACATATTTATGCACAGGTGGAGCTGGAGGCCACTGGAGAAAAACAAGAGAAAGAAGAAGCCCCTGATGCAGACCCAGAGGATGACGGGGAAGAGTCTCCAGTAGAGGACCATGGTGGTCAGGCCCACCCTGGCAGCACCACAGCTGGGCCTCAGCAGCATGAAGAGACGAGGGAACAGAGGGAGGAGACCTATGAAAAGCCAGCTGGAGACTCTGTAGACGGCAAAGGCACAGAGAGTATTCAAGATTCTTCTAAGCACCGTGAAGCCCAGGAAATCCAAGAAAGCCCATTCAAACAGCCAGAGCACAAAGAAGCAGTCGTGGATGGAGAGATCCAGGTAATGGCAGGCTCGGGGGAGGCTGCTAAGGAGATCACCCACCCTGGGGAGCCGGAGCTGGGCAAGAATCCACCTAGCGAGGTCCCGAGCCAGGAGCTGGAGGCCCCCAACATAGAACAAGAACACGCCGAGTAAAAAACACACCACATTTTGACAAAATACCTGCACCGCTTGCCTTGCACCAGCTCTACAGATGCATTTTAGTCTATAGATATAATATCCGTATATAATCATGCTGACTTTGGAGCTCCAATAAAGCAATAGCATGTTAAAAATGTTAAATACTGTGTTGGTGTGACTCATTATTTCTACATGCTTTTACTTCCTCTCAATCTTTAAATGAATGTGTGAATTTGCAACGGTTCATGAATAAGCGATCACATTCATAGCTACCTCTGAGAAAATATGAAAAAGTGATTAATTATCATGCCGTTTCAGCTAAGAGGTTTTGACATTAATCAGATACTATACGTTTGCACAGCTGTGCATTAGTCACTTCTACATGAGTGGCTTGCCCAATTATGCTGTTGCCATGGCAGCAACACATCACCTAATAGCAATAAATACAACAGTTCATGTGAGCTGGCATGTCACACAAAGTGACAGAGCCAAAACTGTGGAGGCCCTTTTTTGTTGTTTCCACAGTGTGACTCCAGTTTGGAAACTTTCTCAAACTGATCATCCCTCTTGATTCCAACACACAGAGAAGATTATTTTTGCATCACACAACATGCAAAGGAACTGCCCCAATTTTTTTTTTTTTTTGCACTTGCATACAAAAGCTCTGGCAGTGCTGCGTCCGTGCGTTGGGCCCATTCTGCAGCACACGGCGGTGCCAATCTCACCCAGCACTAAGCCCTCCGCTAATCTGCTGCCCAATTCCTTCTGTTATCCAACAATAACACCACAGGCTCCCTGGATCCCTGGTACCGGGCCAGAGAGTGGCACAGTTCTCAATAAAAAGACACAGACGTTAAGACACACTGGGGAGATTGGCTGGACATTTTTATTGCATCAGCCAATACAAAGACATGGACAGAAAAGAAGGCAGGAAACAAACGTCTTTGGCAAACAATTCAGTCCGTCCGCTCCAACAATCATGCAGCCATCTTCTCGAATGCTCAAATAGAAAAGAAAGAAAAAATGCAAACCATATTGCAAAACCTGGAACACTTCAGATTAATAATGAATTGGCACATATTGAAGTATATTTACAATACACTTTGGTAGAATACAGTATTAATGCACACAATCCACCCCCTAATGAAGCCACAAAAGGTAACTTGCTTTCGTTTCTTGTCAGTTTACGTGACATTCATTAACTCCAAAGACAAACTGAAGGAAGTCGAGGCACTCAAGGAAATAAAGGCACATTTTTTTTTTTTAAACCAAAGTAATCACATATAATACATTTGATGTAAAGACTTCCACTAAATTAATTCATATAAATACAAATTTGATTCACATACTGTGTCATATTAACTTTCTGGTTATTGACAATTATAATGTATCAGTGGCCCAACAGCTCTTGCATAACCTCAGGATGTACCCATATATATAAAAAATATTAAAGCTGCACAAGACAAGTTAACACACAGCTGTCTGTTTGAACATCTCTAACAAAAACAGAAGGTCGTTTAAAAGCACTTGTGAAGATATACTGTATATGTAATAATAATAATACAAGAGAGGCACAAACTGGCGCTACCAGAAATGATGAAATGGAACATCAGTTCATGTTTATCAAAGCAGCTGGTCTGTAATCATTTTGTAATAAAAGACTCCATGAGGACACGAGTGAAAATAAACATCTCAAGTATCGGGTTCTTTTTGACATTTGGATTTACATTCAACTTGAAAGAGAAGTAATAACCGAATATAATTTGAGCAACGGGGCAAATCTATAACATCTGTGTCAGTAAGGAGAGGAGGCTCTTCACTACTCTACTTACATACATAACTGTTCCTTGTGCAGCTTTAATAAAGACATCAAACAGGACTTATCTGCCACACATTTCATATCAAACTTGTAATTAGGGATGCACCGATACCGGATCGGATATCGTGCCGACACTGACTCAAATAGCTGGATCTGATATCAATGACAATGGGGCCAATCTATTCAATTCAATTCTATACTATATACATTATACACTGGAATTTTAATACCTGTTTTGACCAATTTGTTGCTGCTTTAAAAAGGTTTACATCTGAATTGTAATTCTTGTTAATTTTGAAGATTTATTATTTTAATAATGAATAAAAATTCACTAAATTTCTGTTATGTTATCTACAGTATGTACTGTATTTATTTGTTACATTTTGTTTTACAAAGTTTATGTCAAGCCTGATGTGGCCTTACACATAAAAGAATGACCTTCCACACAGAGAGGCATACAGCCTATTAATTAAACACTGGTATCGGATCGGTACTCGGTATTGGCCGATACCTAAAGTTCAGGTATCGCTATTGGTGTTGAGACTGAAAAAGTCGTATCGGTGCATCCCTACTTGTAATCAATTGTGAAGGATGATTTGTTATGTTAATGAGGATGTGGGGGGTTTAGACTACAGGGGTCTCTTGGGGCTTGAGGGCCTCCACCTCCTGTGTGTCTCCACCCTGCAGGGAGCCGTCGTTGCTGAAGAGGTAATATGGAGGCGTCTGCCGGGCTTCGATGATGAGGACGCCCTCGGGGGACAAGGAGGCGAAAACGGTTACAGGGTCCACATCTAACGGGATCCTGATGAGAGGAGAGGTGAGAAAGTGTTTTTTTAATGCAAGGATAGAAGTTCAGATGTTAAGAGTAGCCGAAGTTTACTTGGTGGAAAATCTGTAAGCTGTTGTGTGCGTTCAGCATGTTTAAAAGCACGAGTGGGAGGAACAAAATAAGGAGAGCGGTGAGTAGAAACAGCCTGGAGAAACAGTTCACTTCCTGCTTGTGGAGGTCATGCAAAATTGTGACATTCTCCTCCATAAGAGCTGCTGTGCAAACATTGTTAAATGCTGGGATTTTTTATTGACACTTTGACAATACCAATAAACAGCCTGCAGGCGGATGATCTTAGCTCTGTATGTCTAGGAGAGTTTTTTTAACGGTTATTAAAAACGTTCACCCTGCCCGTCCTCCTCGGCTAGCACTCATTCTACACTCACAAACACTACCTCGCACCCAGGAGATGGGTTTTCATTAAAATCCTCCAGCTCTGCGACATCGGCGAGGGACAGAAAGCAAACAGTGGATCCAGGTGTGAGGTAAAAATTAAACCTGATTCCAATTAATGAGAGCGTCTGTCTGCCGAAGTTTAACACCTGTACATTTCCACCGGTGTATACTCTCCTAATCTGCTGCTCTCGTCTGTCTTATAGGAAACAGCTAATTTTGTGTCTGGCATTTCTTCACTTCACTTTTTGACACTTTTCACGCTGAAAATGGTATATTTGCCAGAGCAGTGTGGGATAATTGGCTCCTAAAACTTGCAGGAAAATCAGCCCGAGCTGCAGTGTGTAAGGGTTTACTTCCATAACACTGTATACACGCCTTAGAAACAATAATATTTAACCCTCTGAGACCCGCGATCCTGACTAACTTTACTGTCTCACAGAGGCTGTAGCAGGTTCAGTTTTAAAGCAAGAGTGAAGATTGTGGCATCATATGAAACTAGGAAACTTAAGGAATCCATTAGTACCAACCATGTCATGCTAACTTGTCATGAAGGAAGGCTAAATTATGCTCTAAAGTTTTAAATTAATCTTCAGGTTCCCAGCTTTCAGATGATGTACATCACTACGATGAAACATCTACTGTTGACCTGCTATGTCCCCCTAAAAAAGACAAAAACAGCTCTATTGTGGGTCTCAGAGGGTTAATGATGTTCATCAAACCGATTTAGTTATCAATTTAATGTCAAGTTTATATTCAAAATAATACACGTCTCCTCTTTGGAATGAAAGTCTTCCAAAAAGCTGCTGCAGAGTCAAACACACACAGAGATCCAGGCAAACTCTGTTCTTTGTCCAGACAGTGTGGCCAAATATGGGTATTGTGGGTTTTCTGTGTGAGCAGCCAAGTGTCTCTGGGAGTTAATATAAACATCAGGCTGCCCTGTTCAGACGAGGAGACTGTGGGTTCACCCTCCATTTAATTAGAGAGGACCCTCCAGTGGCTTCCCACTGCACCGAGAAATACAAGTCAGAAGGGACGGAGGGGAACTTCACCACACAGAAGCAGACGGACGGGGAGGTCGTGTCAGGTCTATTTGTGTGCTAAATATCACACCATACAGCGTCTCATTGAGCTGCACATGTCCACTGCAATAACCAACCTCTAGACCATGACCCAAGTTCACATAGAAAACAAGGAAATATTCCCCCCCCAAAAAACGACTGAACTCAAAGAAGAACACAAATATTGGATTAAAATTGGGACAGGAGAATCAAATAGAGGCACCCCACCTTCTCAAATAGTGAGGGATGCAATAGGAGGGAAAAAGGCAATTACAAAACTAGAGTTGCAGTTTACATCCATGTCTGTAAATGTGATCATTTTATCGTGTTAGACATTTGTGTGAAGTTGTCATAATTAGCACATAAATTCTTGAGATATGGCCAAACATTGTTTTGTGAGCTCACAGTGACCTTTGACCTCCAAAGTCCAATCAGTTCATCCTGGAGTCCAAGTGGACATTTGGGCCAAATATATGAAGTTGTAGCAATAATAGAAATACAGAGTCTTAACAGAAGCACTATAGTACACCCAAATGACATAGAACAAGAAGGGCGCAGAGCTCCGCCATGGCCAAATGCAACCTCTCGCAATGTTAACGAAAGTGAGAAAAATAATTTTTGTGTCCCCGATCGGCTCCAAAATGTAATGGTGTCTTTCTTTCATGAAAATTGGACCAATCGAACACAGGGGATCACAAAGGTCGGTGGGGTTCACCACAGACCATTGATGTCTTTACATAATTTCATGGCAAACCATCCAATAGTTCTTGAGATATTTCAGTCTGGACCGTAGTGGCGGACTGACCAACTAACATTGCGATCCATAGAGCCATGACACTAGCATGGCTAGCATGGATCTATTAGCAGAAATGCAGTATAATATTCATAACTATGTTTTCATTAGTGTTTAATGATCTGAACTACGGCCCTCTCTACATGTATACAGATATTTTTAAAAACGGATATTTTCCTCCACGTTTCGGCCTCTCACAAGTCGGCCACACGCAAACAAAGTTTTGGGTCACAAAAACGTGGTATTCCACCACTAGATGCCGCCAAAACCTTATACAAGATACCTTTAAAAATAGTATTTGAAGTTGGTGTAAACCACTCACACACATTATATACAGGCCTACACCCTCTCTGCCTTCAAGGAGCCAATTGCTGCGAAGTAAAGTTGGCTCTTCTGACAAAGTCAAATCACTCAGCCGGCCCATTACGTGGGACTCCGGCAGAAACCTTATCTGTCGAGCTCGGGGAGTTTATTTACCTCTGGCAAGCGCACATTTTATCTCACACATTGATTTTGTACAGCTGCCAAAACACTGTCCAATATGCTTTTCCCCCCGCAGAGATGCTGAGACAGACAGAGACAAGACAGTGAGACCGGACACGGAGAGAGTGTGTAAAACTTGTTACCCATAATATGTTCCTGTTTCCTAGCTACCTTTGACCTCGGAACCGATTCAACAAACAACGTAGTTGGTTAATAGCTGACATATTTCTCACTTGTTTGAGAGTTTAACAGAAAAATCCAACCTTGGACCCTGTTGTGCAGTTTATATACATCATGTTCTATCAATAATTTCCGTAATGACCTGTTGGTATTTTACTTTTTAGGATCATCTACTTTCCCTTTAATCTGCTGTCTCTCCTTCTCGTATTAACAAAGTACATTTACTGTAGAACTGTACTTCTTCAACATTCAGAGGAAATTTTTACATTTTATTCTATTTATCTGACAGCTTTTAGTTACTTTGCAGACAAGGATTTTAAATATAAAGCATGTTAAGGTCATAAAATATGTGATAAATTGTTATATATTTAACTTCCCAACAGTATGTACAGTAGCTAAAGTGGTTCCACTTTAACCAGCTACATTAGAGTGCTACTTACACGTTACTGCATCTGTGATCTGTGATATAAGCAGAGGATTTGGGTATCAAGGTCAGTTATTTATATATATGACCCTCTCACCCCCTACCACAGCCCCCCCCTCCCTCTCTATATATTCAGCCTGTCACTGGTTTTAGGTTTTGCTTAGCGGAAGAGCAGCGGCCTGATCGGAGGGCTTTCCAATTAAAAGGATTGTGATGTGAACAGTGCCGGGCTACAGTAGCACAACTGCTTGCTAATTAGCTAGCAGGAAATTAGCAGAATCGGAGTGACGCGCCAGCGAGACGTCGATTCGCACCAGCGATTAGCAGCACCGCTGTTTGAAGTCTCCTCGCTGCCCAATTAAAGGCGGAGAGCCGGGCAGGTTGTGGAAACTTCTGTGGCCTGTTTGGCTCTGATGAGTTACAGTATGAAAAGTCGGCAATATGTGAGACGCTCTGCACATCGATAATTCTCCATGTACTGTCTGCGTCAGTAGTCAAGAGTTTGTGAGTGTTGTTTTTGTCAGTGGATGCTGTTTGGAGTTTATATGAGTTTAGAGCAGCTGTTCAAAACCTGTTTAAGTTTATAGCTGTGGACTGACTTAGTATTGACTTTTACATTCTTAGGAGATAAATAAAACAGCAAAGATACATGCAGGATGCTGTCATGTTGATGAATAAGGAAATTATTCTCCTTATATGTACTCTTCTACTTAAAGGAATACTTCACCCACAAAATGATCATTTGTATATCAATTCCTCGCCCCGTGTTACCTTGAATTCTGGTAGAAATCTTTGTTTTCCTCTCATGCCTCCACATGAACAAAGAATCAAAAGACGGAGAAAAGTCTTGATGAATTGAAGTAAATGGGGGCGGCGTTTAACAACAGCAAAACTATATCAAAACTTCTGTTTACAAACTCTCACACAACTGGTGCAGTATAATCCAAGTCTCATTTACCCAGTCGTATGCTCACTGATTCCCAAAAACATGCATCTCTGCTAAAACCTTACTATATAAAACACTTCCGCATAAACCGTCTCATGCTTGCGCAGGCGCGCTACTCGTCCCTTGCGAGTCCAAAGTTGTTGTTTTTTTAATTCTTTGTTCACCATGGAGGCATGCAAGAGAAACAAAGAATTCAAGGTAACACGAGGTGAATAATTAATATACAAATGGTCATTTTGTGGTTAAAGTATTCCTTTAAGAGTTCACCATAAATAGTTAAAGTATTCCAGGTTAGCTTCTGATTAACTAGCATTTAGCTTTCAGTGTATCTTTTGAGTTTTCTGTCCATGTTGTCCTTTATGTACATGTTAATATTCAGCAAGCAAGCAGAGTTAATATACTGTACATAGAACTTTTCAAAACAATTGTTACATAAATTATTATTTGAAAAAGTAGCAACAATAACTCTTACAGAATGAAGCAAAGACAAAGAGGGGATAAAAGTGACAGAGAAGACAATATATATATATATATATTGCAGAAAATAAAGTTTTAAAATCAAGAAAAAACATCTGTACTTTTTTTTTGCTTTTGACCCCTTTATCAAAACACATGTACTTGTTTCCTTTGACACTGGTTGCATGTGTATGGTTTGTGAGTAGCTGAATAGAAAAGTGATATTCCCTTTCTTTTGAATAATATTTATAAGTTTGAAAACGTAAAACTGTAAAGTATTACACAAGAAAAAAAGAGTAGGGGAAAATAAACATCATTTTGTGTATAAGAGTTCTGTTTTTAATCATGTGCCACAACAGTATTCATGTAGCTCCCCACTAGATCCATCTCATGACACCCTGACCCCGAGGTTGGAAACCACTACTGTGTAGCATTCATATCTATTATTTGGCTTAAAGGTACCAACACTTCAACAGATATTACATCTTGAATATGTGGGCATAAATATGGTGAAAAAAGCCCTTTGTGTCCATAATGTACAGAAAGAGAGTGTGCAGCTATCATCCATCACTGAGATTATACTCACTGTATCTTCTTTGTGAAATTCTTTGTCACTATGCCTCCTTCCTCCTGCTTCTCTTCATGTTTTCCTGTTTGAAAAAAACATCAACAAATAAGTGAGTTAGTGGAGAGTAACCTTAGATAACCTCAGATATGATTACGTTCAACATTGTGCAATAGTTTAGCAACGTCATGGATCATAAATGAGTGTCCTTGTCACCAGACACTGATCGTATATCCTTTAAATGTATCGATGCACTTCATTATGGATGTAGACTCAAAAGGTGGCGATGACATTGAGATCAAAACACGTTTCATTTGGCACGCACAGTTTTCCATTGCTCAACAACAGCAGCAGTGTTTTCACTTTGGGGCCGCAGGGTGGGTTGCAGCGAACATGTTGACCCTTTTGTTGACCCCCCCTCCCCTCCATCTTCTCCTCCTAGCTCTGTTTATGGCCGTTGTATCTCTCGGGCTTGCTAGCAGCTGCTGTGGGGCTGCTAAATATCACTGCCGCCGCCGCCGCCAGCAGCTTGGCCCACTCCACCCCTCAACCCCCGTCTGCACTCCGGGCTCGGCTATGCGCCACCCTATACCCCAACGGTGACGTCTCTGACTGCCGAAAGTGCTGGACTCCACCAGAGACGGAGGGTGGAGTGAAACTCCAGAGAGAACTGTGCTAAGACCGCCGGTGAAGTCATAACATTATTATTTAAACTGGTGTCATTTCATGAATAATGGTGGTTTCTAACGAGGCGCTGCCTCTGCTTGTTTTCAAGTCTCTTACGACAGAGATGCCAAATTCCAGATGCTCTACGTAACGCTCATAAAACTGAATGTTCTGGAAGGAGAGATGGCGGATCTTATCGTCATGCATAACGGTTGTTCTGCCTGTTCGAGTGTCAAGGACAGGGCTGTGGTTTTCATATTCGCATATGAAGCTTTTAGTTACTGTGTGTCATGTTTCCTTCTGTCTATGCAGCGAGCTGATCAGTTCAGTTCAAAGAATGATTGTTAGTTTCCTTAAAGCTGCACTTATCAGTATTTTTTAATGAATCAAATGACTATGCGTAATGACAAAAGGCATTGCTCGTAGTGACAAATCTACAGAGAATAATCACAAAGTTTACAGAGCATTTTAGTGTCTTTTAGTGTCAATGTTTTCGTTGTATGACCCACAACTTTACTGTTTTGATTCACTCGCTCATCAAACTCATTTTCAGTGGCACCAGGCAGCTCTTTTCAGGGAAAAAGCTCTGATAAACCCACTATATGCTATTCAGCCGACAAAAAAAAATGGCAGACAGACAACACTAGCAACTAGCTGGTGAACATAGTGGAGCATTTAGCAGCTAAAGAGAGATATTCCCCTCAAGAGTTGGTGGAGATAAAATGTCAATGTCGTCTTTATTAGAAGAGGAGCTGCAAATATAGCTCCTGCTAAATTCCCTACGTGTATATACATTACATCTGTTGCAATACTTCTTCCTGTGTGACTATTTTAATCTGTGCTGTCACTGTTAAATAATCAAACAACTTATATTGTCAAAAAATATTAATTAATACTGCTTTAAGCTGAATGCTTAATTGGGATTGGATGGGCTGGATCTTGGATCCTATGTGAGTTTAGTCTGTTGCTGGTTCGAAATGATTAGCTCAGTCCAGTACAAAACAAGGACCATAAAAGCAACATTAATGATGTAGCAACGACGCACTTTGCTTGTATGTTAAAATCTTACTTTCAGGACATTTTGTCATAACCCTTCAGTAAGATTTTAACAAAGACTGTATGTAAGAAGTGGACAAAGTCACCGGGACGTCACCCATTGGTTTGTTCTGCATTTTGGCTGTCGCCATCTTGGTTTTTGCAGCCAGAAGTGCAGAATAACACATTTTCAGGCGACCAAAATGGTCACAATTAATGTTCATGAACTGAAAACACACTGTGAAAGGGTTAAAGTTGTAAGACGAAAACACAGACAACTCTGCGGTAACATTAATGTTGTAGCAACGATGCATTTTGGACATTGTTTGTTTTTGTGAATATTGCTTGTGTCTTAAAATCTTACTTTCAGGGAATTTTGTCAAAACCCTTCAGTAAGATTTTAATCAACTTTAAAAAAAATGTTTTGAGCAACTTTCAGTAACATTTGAATCGTACTATCAGTGAATATAAACTTGCTCATGGCACTACTCGGATTCGGTCAGTGACGGCTCAGTTCATCTGGAAGATTCTGTGTTAAACATTTGTTCGCTCATGTACTGAACACCTCCAACATGCATGTGTCACACTCCCTGTGTCACACTTTTAGAACGGGGGGTCGAGTCACCGCAGCAGGCCGGCCCAACATGGCGCTGATTGAATGACCCAACTGGCATACCAACAATGTGTTTATAAAAAAACTCAGATCTGAGGGGGCCTGCTGTCCTCTGTGCCCTCCTCAGCTCCGGGTATCCCTGGAATCCATCCGTCTCTTGAAAGACCGACATGAGGAAGCAACTTCTACAATTTCCTCCCATAATCAGTGAGTCTGAACGTGACGCCAGCAGGAGACAGAAGGAGGCCTGCTGGGTAGAGCTGTGATCCTATTTCCAGAACATTCTCTCCGGTGTTTAACGGCAGCGAGTGTCTTATTGTAAACAGAGACTGTTGTCACGGGCCTTGCCTTAAATCTAAATCGAGCTCATGGGTGACTGAGGGAGTGATTCTCCAGGAATCTGAAACAGGTGTCCAAGCTTGAGAATCTGCCTGCCAACGTGCAGGTCCCAGTCCCCCAAAATCTGTTTAGCTCTTCCATATCAAGACTCAGGAAATGCTGAGACCAAGTTACACTGCAGAGGCTTTCATTGTGCTGCTTCAAACCGGCTGCCAAAGTGAAAGAACGACAATCCTGAGAGATACGATTCTGGCTTTAGATTAGCTGGACTGCTGCTTTTTGATCCTTGAACTACATTTTTGTACATCAATTTATTTTACGTGTGCACATAGATGGATGTTGTTTTGTTCAAAACTTCTATGTCTCACATGATGGTTGTTTAAGGTATTTTGTCTAAATGTGAATAGGGCAGCACAATTAATCAAAATGGAGGCACAATATTTGTTAAAGGTGAAATGTGTTTAAAAAAAAAAAAACTTCCAACATCGCAAATCATTTCGCAATTGCATTATCAGTCAAAAATAATCGCAATTAGATATTTTTTCAAGATCGTGCCAAATCAAAGGTTAAAAAAATAATAAAAATAAATAAATAAAAGCAGTGTTGTTGTGTGAAGTTTCAGAAATCTTGAGGTCAGGAGTCCAAATTCCCTCAATGATATCGCACACTGCTAAGACGGTTTGACTATAGCCATCAAAAAAGCTTGTAGAAGTTTCTAATTATTTTGTTAAAATTAACTGTAGCTGTTCAATTATATTTTCTTTGAACTTTTATCTCCAAAAAATGTAGGGTCTAAATGCTGTTTTAATTCCTTTTCCACAGAGCCAGAGATACATTTTTTTTGCTGAGAAAACAATATTATTTAATTTTAGTATTTCTTTTCCAAAAAGTCACGAGTCTTAAAAAACATTGCTTAACACATCTTTAAAAATGGATCATGTAACATTTCCCATAAGCAATACTAAGGGCATGACCTCAATGTCCTTAATAGCAGCTAAAGACCTGCTTTTTTAAAATGATTATCACAAGCAGATGATACCATTTGCTTAATTGATTTTGTTTATATTCTATTTAATGTGCTTTCTGTGCAATATGCCTTCAATTTAACATATTACTTTCATTTTCATTATGTATTTTTTTTTTTTACTTTTATAACTCCTTCCTGATAACCAGAATATCTTATTTATTTATTTATTGAAAAAACATTTGGCTGATTAAATCCTCATTTTAAAGGCACATTGGACATGTTGTGTTTATATGTGTGTTATATGTGTTCTATAAATAAAACTGAGCTGGTGGATGTCACTGTGAGCTGGGATCACTTTGTCCTCCAGACATTGATACCAAAAGTAGGAACTTTCACTTTACTTAATAGCAGCTATAGACCTGCTTTTTTTTAAAAATGGTTTTCACAAGCAGATGATACTATTTGCCTCATTTATTTAGTTTATATTCTATTTAATGTGCTTTCTGTGCAATATGCCTTAAATTTAACATATTATTTTCATTCTGATTATGTATTTGACCTATTAAATCCTCATTTTAGAAGGCACATTGGATATAAATGTGCTCTATAAATAAAACTGAGCTGGTGGATGTCACTATGAGGTGGATTCACTTTGACCCCCAGACATTGATACCAAAAGTAGGAACATTTCCTTCCCTCAATCCTCAGTGAACCTCTTAAAAAAATATTGCTTAACCCACCTTTAAAAATAGATCATGTAATATTTCCCATAAGCAATACTAAGGGAGTGACCTCAATGTCCTTAATAACAGCTATACACCTGCTTCTTTTTAAAATGGTTTTCACAAGCAAATGATACTATTTATTTTGTTTATATTCTATTTAATGTGCTTTCTGTGCAACATGCCTTAAATTTAACATTGTTTTCATGATAGATTCATGATGATTATGTATTTGGTCGATTAAATCCTCATTTTAAAAGGCACATTGGACATGTTGTGTTTAAATATGCTCTATAAATATCACTTTGACCTCCAGACATTGACACCAAAAGTAGGAACTTTTTCCTTCCCTCAATCCTCAGTGAACTTGATTATAAAGTTATGTAACATCCTGAAAAAAAAAAGTGGTTAAATGCAAATTTAGGCCTCTGCAACATCACCCCAAACTCACCTGACACTTCTACAAAGCCGTCTCTCGTTTTGATGGTTAATTCCTCTGGTTTGAAGCTGTGGACGTTCACGCAAACTTTCCACGGTTCCCCTCCGGTAGTGCTGCTGCCGGTGCTGCCGGTGGGTGAGCTCCGGTTGGAGGGCTCTCCGTACCTGGAGGTGTACATTGTGGGGCCTCCCGAGGACTGACGCGGAGGGAAACCTGTGCGTAAACCGGTACCAAAGGGCGACGTGCTGAGGCGAGTACTGAGCCGACCAGGTCGAGCCCAGCCCGGCCAGTCCATCGCCAAATCATCCGGGAACGATGGCAACCCGAATTCCTCGTCCATAAACCGAGACCCGAGCTGATCTCTGAACGGAGACTGATCTCTGAACGGTGACTCTCCAAATGGATCCCTGGGAAACCTCTGGCGGTTTCCCATCGTGTAGAAGTCTCCCTCTGCCATTGTCCAGTTAAAACAAAAAGTTTAAAAGTTCTTCTAGTGGTGCCAAACAACCCAGAAACAAAACTTGTTCTGTTGCAAAAGTAAAAAGAAATGTTTGTGTGGTAAAAAAGTTTATCTCTTTTGGATTTTACGCATCACCTTTACGCACCAGTTCATCCAACAACAAACTGTTAACACGGCTGTTCCTAAAAAAGTGGATCCCTCCTGGCTGCGGGTTTTATACTGGAGGTTGGATTTCCCAGAAGATGAGTCTGCACTGAGCAAAATGTTGGGAAAGTGCTGGGAGGATCTGGAGAGCAGGACACTACACTGCAAAAAATATCCATCTAAGAAGTCAAACACAGTCTTTAAATGTTTAAAGTAAAGAGAACAGGATAAAATACACAGAATGGTCTACATCAGGGGTCAGCAACCTTTACTATCAAAAGAGACATTTTAAAGGCAAAAAAACAACAACACAAATCTGTCTGGAGCATTTTTGTGATGAAGATAACACAGTTTATAGTATAAGTATATAGTATATAAGTCTAATGCAGTGAGGGCCAAAGAGCAAATGTAGTACGGAGTATTAGGGGTCACATTGAGGGGGTAAAAAATCTGAGATTTTTAAGAATAAAGTCATAATATTACGAGAATAAAGTCATAACTTAACGAGAAAAAAAGTTGTAATATTACAAGAATAAAGTCATAAGTTTACGAGAAAAAAATGGATTATTACGAGAATAAAGTTATAAATTTACGAGAAAAAAAATCGTAATATTACGAGAATAAAGTCATAACTTTACAAGGAAAAAAAAAAAAAAACACGTAAAATTACTACTGTATAATATTATGACTTTATTCTCGTAATATTATGACTTTATTCTTGTAATCTCAGATTTATCTATTTTTTCCTCAATGTGGCTCTCATACTCTGTCGTACTGTCGTACCATAGACCTACAACAATGATAAATAAAAATGAAAATGTGAACAAAACACAGTTATTCATTTCCACTCATTTTTTTAAAAATCCACAGGGAGCCACTAAAGAGGAGCTAAAGAGCCACATGTGGCTCTGCAGCTGCAGGTTGTCTTCAAATCTTTAAAGTAAAGAAAACAGCATAAAAAAAACCTTTCTCTACTCCAAATAATTTGTATCAGATGTTTATAAGAGTCAAAAAGCAGGTTAAGATTTAAATTTAGATGAAATGACTTGCTGATGTGGATATTTTTTGCAGTGCAGGCGCAACAGCTGACCAAAGACCAGCCTCCCCCTTTTTGCCAAATTAAATTCCACATGTCAGTCACACAGAGCTGGAGCTGCTGCCTCCTCCTGCTGGTGACTCACTGGCTTTTTAAATAGAAAATAACGCAGAGCTTCAGGTCAAACACACTGATGTCACAGTACAGATAAAACCACACAGCTAAGAAGTCAACTTTGTGTTTACCGAAGCAGAAGAAGAAGAAGAAGAAGAAGAAAGTCTTCAGAACATAAAACAAGACGTTTTTTATTCAGAACATGATTTTTATAGAGCTTATTCTAAACACGCAGTGAAAGTTGATTTCATGGGGGACAATTCAATTTCCAGGTGACACGTTATTACAATGTGGAGTTCACCGCTGACACGATGTGACAGCGTGAAAAACAATATGCTCCTTCACATGGGAAACAGGGAGAGGATGCATAATTTAACACTGAAACACTGGATCACTATTGCTATATGACTTTGTTATTGTGGGTTTTTAAAATAACTATGATCAGAGCACAAAGACATCTAGAGTCCACTGATTGACGCGTCATTGCATCGTATCCAACATTTTAACACCCAACCACATTCTGCAAATAGTCACATTTGTATAATCTATACAACGCAGATGCATATTTACACCACAGTAATTACATATTCAAAATCATTTTGCACGAGAACTGATGTAAACTTTACATTGTAGGATGCCCATCTAGAAACACGACTGCACAAACTCGTCAACGGCGGTCGACACGAGTCGTCATCCCTTTATAGTTTATGGATGACTTTCGGTGCAAAGTCCCCTTCCTCTTCTAGTGTCATATTGCCCTCATTCTTCCAATTTAGTTGACATTCAGGGAAATAAGCTGAGAGTATTGAGTGCATAGAGAGCAGTCTGTCAGGCCCGGAGCAGTCGCACCGACAGGATGATGGATTTGAAATGATTGAGAAATATAACTCTCATGATTATACGGAGAAGCAGTTTCAAACTTCTCAAACTCTGGAGTCAAAGCAGACTCCAAATTGACTTTAAAGAATTAGTTTGACATTTTCCGGAAATATGCTCATTCGCTTTCTTGCCGAGAGTTATATGAGAAGACTGACACCACTCTCACGTCTGGACGGTACGTACGATCAGCTGCCGGTTAGCTTAGCTTAGCATAAAGACTAGAAACAGGGGGAAACAGCTAGCCTGACTGTGTCTAAAGGTTTAAAACAATCCACCTACCAGCTCCTCTAAAGCTCATTAAGTAGCATGTTACTTCTCGTTAGTTTAATCTAGTTAAATTATTAGATTGTAGCGGTATCAGTTTTAAAGCTGGAGTGGAGATACTGGTATCATATGGTAATCCATTGGTACCAACCATGTCATACTAGCTTGTCACAAAGGAGGCTAAATAACGCTCCAAACCGACTCTAAATTTTGGCAAGTAAAAACTGGCATGGCCATTTTTAAAGGGGTCCCTTGACCTCTGACCTCTAGATATGCGAATGAAAATGGGTTCTATGGGTACCCACGAGTCTCCCCTTTACAGACATGCCCACTTTATGATAATCACATGCAGTTTGGGGCAAGTCATAGTCAAGTCAGCACACTGACACACTGACAGCTGTTGTTGCCTGTTGGGCTGCAGTTTGCCATGTTATAATTTGAGTATATTTTGTTATGCTAAATGCAGTACCTGTGAGGGTTTATGGACAATATTTGTTATTGTTTTGGGTTGTTAATTAATTTCCAATAATAAATATATACATACATTTGCATAAAGCATCATATTTACCCACTCCCATGTTGATAAGAATATTAAATATGTGACAAATCTCCCTTTAAATTTCATTTTGAATTGATAAAAATTGTGTGATTAATTTGCGATTAATTATTATGAATCGATTGAGAGCCCTAACCGTAACGTTTCATTAATTTTAAGTGTTAAAACGTGTTGCTTTTATGTTTCGCTTTCACTTTTACAACGTTGCAGGTGTAGCAGGCCCCTACTGGCCCACATCTATGAGGCTTATAACGACTGACTCATTTAATGAGCTGATAACAGTCGAATCGGGTGTGCAGATTAACAGTGGGGTTTTCAGGATTTCGTTGCATCTGGCCAAGAAATAGTCCTGCACATATTCTCCTGTATAAACACAACTTCTCATTTTAACACTTCAGGATTAAACACATTAGATATTTTATAATTAGTGAGCTTTAGAGGTGCTGGCAGGCAGATTGTATTTCCTTTTAAACCAGCTGTTTTCAGTCTTTAAGCTAAGCTAAGCTAACCAGCTGCTGGCTCGGAGCTTCATATTTAACAAATAGATATGAGAGTGGTTCAATCTTCTCATATGACTCTCGGCAAGAAAGCGATGAAGCTTATTTCCCAAAATGTCAAACTTTTGCTTTTTAAAAAAAGCAGCGCAAAACAAAAGGTCAGACCTTTTTTTTCTGCTCCTCCGTCTTTTGAACATCTGCTTCTACTTTGAGGTTTATGTGTGAGTGAGGTGGCAAAAACCAGGAACAATTTACAACAAACCAAACATAAATTACAGCAGCGTCATAATAACTATAAATTGACAGTGTTGCATAGAAAGATTGACCACTACTGAGAGGGACAACAAACCAATAAATATTAAATAAGTAATAAATATCGATGGTGCTGCACAATTAAAAAAACTTGACCTTCTGTTGTCATAGAACAAAAACACTGTTGATTTATATGTTTGGCTCCAGTGTTGTAGCAAGAAAACATTATTCAAGTAAACTGATCAATGCTCTTCATAAGTTCAGACTTATTGTCAACATGTTGCAACCGAAGGAGGTACCGTTTCTTCTTTGAAATCACAACTATCAAATAAAAACTCACCCTAAATGACAGTTTAAACATTGAAGTAGATAAAAAGTCTATTATATTTATCTTTAAAGTGTCCTTTTGTTCCCCAAAACAAATTCACTATGTTTTATTCACCACGAGTTGTCAAGGAAAATACCTCCTCTGACACCGTGAAGATTTTGATGTTTCGATCGCTCTCTGTTGTATTACACGGACTGACATTTCAATTGTTTTCCACTTGATCAGAGGATAAATTAATTTGACATTTGAGCCGACAGGCAGTTTGCTCGCCGTCAGGCCGCTCTCGCCGTTTCATTTTTCAGAGGAAAACACATTTGTTCTCCACTGTGTGAAGTGCAGAGATCAGAGCTATAAACCTTTTTCTTATTCCTGACAACGATCCCTCTGAAGCCATTTGTAAACACTCGGATCAAACGGGCTCAAATGTTACCTCAATACTTCACTTCTCAGCGCAAAATCCACAACATTCACACCCGACATGAGACAATAAATGCTCAAAGTCTTATGAAGCTTTTAAAGTGTTTACCTGGTGCATCATACTTGTATATTGCCCAGAAAAATGAAGCAATTTCAACCCTTCTTGGTACCTTCAGGCCTTATTATGCATCATTTAAAGGGACTGTTTGTAACTTTCAGAAATGATTGTTAACAGCGACACCTGTGGCCGTTAAGTCAACGAAAGTCAGCGTCGGGCTTGCGCTTGCTCGCTCTAAATAGACATGAACGAGCATCGCTCAAAACAGTGAGGCGACACACGTCAGCTAAAACCACAATATCACTCTATATTTCACCTGCTTGGCAGTAATGTTAGCTGACCAGACGGAGGTCTCTCCATGAATCAGTGCTGATCCTAGTGTTGGCTTTTTCCTGCTTCAGCCTCCTTCCCTCCTGAAGCAGGAAGAGAAACGTTATCGTCTCCGGTGTCTCCCTCCGGCACCCGGTCAGAGACGATAACGTTTCTCGCTGCGGAGCCCCGTCACTTCACAAAACACGGGAAACCTCTGTTGGTCTGGAGGAGCTGCAGCATTTATTTCTGCACAAACGTCCACTGTACATTCACTAGATATTGTCAGAGCTACGAAGTCTCCTGCAGTGTGTAGTGTGCTTGCATGCATGTGTAGAGGTGGAGTGAGACAGCGAGAACGCGCGCGGTGTTTGAGTGAAGGCAAGCAGGCAGAGGAGCAGAGACTCCAGCGCGCACGGGATCCCGACCCGGTCGATTTATACGTGTAAGAATTTACAAACAGTCCCTTTAAAAATAAATATTAAGATCATTTTAAAGCATCAACTTAAGAGAATGATTTAATGGGAAGTGCATGGACTCAAAAATAGGGAACAGCGATGTGAGTTGAACACTGTGTCTGTTTTATGTGCAGTTTCTATTGTAAATATCTCAGAGATGAACAGTCTCAGGCCGTTGTGAGCGCTGATGCAAGAGGATGCAGTACACGAAACAAAACAAACAAACAAGAAGACATTCAGTCTCCAGTGGTCTCTGTGAGCAGAGTGAACAACACTGCCTCAATGAAAGACGTGGTCGGACCCCTGCGGAGACATTTCCACTCAAGCGTCAAAGCGGAGCGCGGAGACGCACTCAGTCGATTGCTCCAACATCCAGCGTCCCCTGCTCTCAACCTGGAGCTCCACTCCCTTAATGTGCTCTCACAAACCTAATGCCTGGTTTTGTGGCGTTTGTTCAACGAACCGCGACTCCGGCTGCGACTGCGGCTGCCAAAGATTGAGTTCCAGGAGGAGCTGCGGCTGTAGCTCCTGTAGGAGGAGTAACTGTGGCTCCGGCTGCGGCTGATGCTGTGGATGGGGCTGCGACTGCGGCTTCGGGTGAAGAGGCTGCTCCAGGACGACACGCTGGTGGAGCGACTGCTGGAGGAAGGGCTGGGTCGGAAGTAAGGGATGGGTCGCTTCCTGGCACTGTGGAGAGGTAAGGTAACAGGTAAGTGGTGTGAAACTGACAGACAGTAACATCATCAAAGCTGCAATGTGTACATTTTACTCAACCTTAAAGCTGCATTGATCATATGAACAATGAGTCGAATGACTGACTTTGTCTTTCAGCTTTACGGAGCAGTTTATTGTTTTCCTTTAATAGCAGCAATTTCACTATTTTGATTCACTTTCACCACTCACATCAGCGTCCTGCTCAGCCGCAACAGGCAGCAAAAAAAGCTCCAATAAACTCACTGCTCAGCAACAAACAGGCAAACAGTTAGCGACCAGCTGGTGAACAGAGTGGAGCATTTAGCAGCTAAAGAGTATGGAAGCCCTAAACGGACGTGGTTCAAACATATTTTTAATGCAGTTATCTCAAGATCCCGAGAAAATCAGCCTACTTCTTCTCACTTGATTTATTACCTCAGTAAACATTGTAAACATGAGTTTATGGTCTCAATCGCTAGTTTCAAGTCTTCTTCAATACAGCATGATGTTCATTTAGTAAATTATGGTCCCATTTAGAGTCAAATAGACCATAAAGCAGGGTATGCTTTGAGGCGTGGCTACCTTGTGATTGACAGGTCGCTACCACGGCGTTGTCTGGTCTGGGAGTTGCCCGTGTTTTCGTCTTACAAATTTAACCCTTTCACAGTGTGTTTTCACTTCATGAAAGTTAATTGTAACTTTTTGGTTGCCTAAAAAATGTCTTATTCAGCGTTTGGTTGTACTTAGCTCCACCCTCTTGTGTCACTTCTGGTTGCAAAAAAACAAGATGGCGACGGCCAAAATGCCAAACTTGAGGATTCAAAACAGCAGTCCACAAACCAATGGGTGACGTCATGGTGACTATGTCCACTTCTTATATTCAGTCAAGTATGTTTGTTACGTAAGTAAACCTAAAAACTATGTAAACCTACATTGAAAGTTTATCTTTGAAAAGAGTCTGTATGCATGTAACGAGTGGAAACTGTACGTTTCCTGTAAACACTGAAGTTTATTTTGAAAAGACACAATGCAACGAGCGGAAACTGACACGTCGTTCCTGTCATGTCCAAAACTGATGCTAGAGGGGTACTTTGAGTGTCATAGTTTGAAGTGTAGGACCACTGACCAAGCGTCGGTATTTGATGAGTTGGGAGTGAGAACGTGTTGGTCCAATAAATACTCTCCTTTTAGCTCTGGTTTGGTCTCCACCAACTCCTAAGAAAAATAGTTAACTTTTTATCTGCCAAATGCTCCACAATGTTCAACAGCTAGTCGCCAACTTTCTCTGTCTGCTGTATATATCTAACTTCATTTAATAAGGAAAAGGTCCCACTGAAATTACAAATGTCTTTTACAGGCATGTCCTGTTGGTAAAACCAAAACAGTGAGCTGATAGACGCTAAAACGTAGAGCTGAGGGGAACTGCAGAGTCGGTGACAATTCTTTGTGGGTTCATCAGAATGAGCAACCCCATTCACAGTCATTTGGCTCATAATTAATACACAAATATTGAACAGTGCAGCTTTAAAACAATATACAGTAGATAAGAGTAGCAATAACATACATAAAATCTGTTATTTGTAATCTCTCGGAGGCCGTTGTTTTCTTTTGTGCAAATTTCTGGGTATACATCATTTCAGTATGAAAAGAAAAGTAAAGCTAAGTGTGTGGCAGACAAGATATGTGGGAAAAAAGTGAATATCACACTTTGGTTGGTCTTTTTTTTACATTTCAGATTGCCTGCGTTCCACCATCTGCTTCTTTAGCACCTGTGGCGGCGTTAGAGCTGACGGTTATCTCATCCTCTGGCTAAACGCCATTTCAAGGTACACAGCTCATCAACACGATTAGAGAGATTTCAAGTTGGGGACTCGTCCGACTGAGGGGGTGAGGAGGGTGGGACCAGCAGTACATATTTGCTGCCTTTAGGCATAACAGTGTATATTGTAGCTGTGAATAATAACCCGGCTGGGGAAAAGCTGTACCTTGTGATTCGGCGTGCTTCCAGATGGCTGGGTGAGTCTCTCCTTCTTTTCTTCATAGGAGAGTAGGATTTGCGTCTTTGTCTCTTCCCACTAACCTTATGTGCATGCTTCACATCTGTCTCTCTGGAACTATGTGTTCTCTTTCTGTCTCGTAGTCTGGGAGGCAGACAAAACAAGGTGAAACAATGTAAATGTATATTTGTTCCCGTACACCATTAATGAGGAGTCATTAGTAGCTGAAACTTTTCAAAAAGTTTACCTGTCAGCACTGTATCTGGAGTAGCTTCCTCTGGAGCTCAGGCTGGCCACGCTACCTCGCCTCCTCAGATCAGCTGAATAACTCGGTGAGCGTGAGTACGAGCTGAGCAACGAGAAAAAATACAATTATCCCCTAGAATCGAGCAAAGCAGCATTAGTTATGAGTCCATAAAATGTACATTTTTATGCAAATTCCTGCAAAAAAATATGAATCAGTGCATCTTTCCATCCACTTCCATTTGCAAATATTATATAATTTGTGTTTTGTTAAAGAATGATTTTGTCTCTTCTGATCCACATGTACCCTGTGGTGTTTTTATCAGCCTCATTGTGGTGTTCATGGAAGTCAAGGGATCACCAAAGTCATGAGAACACATCGCCTGGGAACCGTGAATTTCTGTGATAAATATGGTGCCAATTCATTTAGTAGATGTTAAGATATTTCTCAGGATAAGCGGAAACTTTGAACTGCTTTAGATGCGTTATTTGGCCACCATGGATATCTGCACCACATTTCACGCCAATCCATTTAACAGTTTTTGAGATATTTCGGTCTGGACCAACGTGATGTTCCACAATTACCGCTTTTATATGTTTAGAGTGAAATACATGTGAGTGGAAATGGAAATGTAACTTGGGTATAAATGGATGTTAGTGATGTACAACAAAAAAGTACCACCTGCAAGATGACAGCGACAGGCTTCGAGAGTAGCGCCCGGAGTATTTGGAACTCCCTGAGGATCTGCTCCTGCTCCTGCTGCTGGATGACCGGGTTTTCAGTCGCCTTCGAGACGACCGTCTCCTCCTCTGGGAACAGCTGGAAGTCTTTGCAGATCTCACAACCTCCACCCGACACCCCAAGGTTATCTGCTCTCTGCAAAGAAAACACGTTTCACTGCTTTAAGTGAAAAAGCCCACACTGTATCCTGTGTTGTCTTTAAGAAACGCTCTCTCTTATTCTCATAAGATGAATGTTTCAAAAGAGGTAACAGAGCGTGGAAACAGAAGATAAACAGCTTGCACATTTCCTGGGAAGCATTCTTTCACATGGATTATTTATTATGAACACAACATTACCTCTTGCCGTTTCCACTGAACAGGGTCGCAGACAAGCCGTCCTCCACATAAGGTTTGCACAGGGAAGCGTAGCTGGTCACAGAGTTTCCTGAATCAGAGGCATTGTCTCTGTCAGTGAACTTGAGCTTCTCTGGCGAGGCCAGACGTTTACAGTGGTTCCTCTTGCTGTCAGTGACACTCGCCTGAAAAACACCAGCTTTGCTTGACGGCGGCGAGGATGTGTCATTCCCAGAATCGTAATCGTGCGGAGCGTCGGTCTGGCTCGATAATTGCTGAGACCCGCTTCCGTGCAAAAGCTCGCTTCCGGGTTTTGACGACAAAATCTGCAAACAGACAAATAGGCTGCAGCTTAAAACCAAACGTGTGTTGATGAATTGAACCTGCTATCTGCTTTGATGCACTGTGAATACTCTAGTACAAAAGGCACATATTCCCTTGAAAACACAGAGAAGGGATTTCTTTTTTTTTTTTTTTTTTCTCGGGACAGAAAACTTTGAAAGATAAAGACATCATGCAAATTTGAAGCATGCGATTAACCCCCAAAGAAAATCTGAACTCAACTAAAGTTAAAGAAATCAACAGGAAACAAATTGAGATAAAGTAAGTCTAAACTAAAACAATTATATGAAAGGAACAACAAAAGAGCAGAGAAGAAAGAAAAGCTATGCGTGGAAAGATCTACCGGCTCTAACTCGAGTGAAGAGAAAAAGAGTAAACAATAGCCCCATTGAAAAGCCTCATTTAAAGAACATTGAACAAACATCACAAAATGGGTATTATGTAGAAATGAAAAGGATTGCAGACAAAGAGAGATCCCATCAGTCTAACTAAGAAAGCCCTCAGAATGGGACAGATGACTGTGCTCTTTCTCCTGTAAGAAGTAAATCATTTGCCTGCACCGACCTACAAGTAAATCCCTAAATCTGCGGATAGCATCGACTTACCAATCAAGATTTCCTCCTTAAGTAGGTAAGGTGTAAGAAAAAGGGAAGAGCGGGCAACATAAGTGCATCATTAGAGTCGTAAATTGCAAGAAAAAGACAATAACCCTCTCTTCAAACCCAGAGCCAGTTAGACTTATATTGGCATGTTCCTTTTTCTTTCCTTAATGGTGCATTGTTTTGGAGTTTTTCAGGAGCGAATAGTCCCAAAATACTTTAAAAGTGGGCTTGTATGTGAGTATAACTACTGCACACTGAAACTAGAGAATTAACGGAAGAAGACTCTCCGAGGATCATAGTTGACTAATAAAATCATGATCTCTCTTTATTTATTTACTTATCCAGTCTGTCCTCTCGAAGGTTTCCCTTAAGCTAGTCTAAAGTCGACACAAAAGACCGACCCTGAGGGGAATTTAGACAAGTCTTTGTTCTTCTACCACTTCGCATCAGAAAGACACAATTTAATCAGAGACATTCTTCACTGACACCTGGAGATATTTTGACAAGGCTGCCTTCAAATAAACATTTCAAAACGTTCTTGTGAGCTTTCTTTTCCTTTTGTTGCCACCATGTTTCTTATGCTTCCACCCATAGACTGTATATAAAGATGGACGACGTGACAGCTCCCTAAAGGTGAAGCCAAAACACCTGGATCGCCCCCTGGTGGCTGGCTGCAGTACAGGTCATAAATCATAAATACATTTTTCCCAAAGATGATTTCTGTCATTTTAAGTAGTTCTTATCATGCTGCTGTATATTCAAGTGTTAATTTTTCTGATTAGTTTGGTTTTAATTAGTTATCTGATGCTATAAAAAGGGTTGAGATGTCAGGATTGACAGCTGTACAAGAGGAGATGTAACTTTAACTTTACATAACAAGTCTGTGTAATAGAACATGTGTGAAATTGATCATAAATGTAGTTATAGAGATATTATGGTTATTTGTTGTGTCTTTCTTGCCCAGTGGTGGAATAAGAATAAGTATAAGAACCTTTTACCTAAGTAATAATAGTGATACTACAGTGTAAAAATACTTTATTACAAGTAAAAGTCCTGTGTTCAAGTCTTAAATAAAAGTACAAAAGTATTAACATCAAAACATACTTAAAAGTATCAAAAGTCAAAGTACTTATTATGCAGAATAATATATATTATATTATTGAATTATAATTAGTGATGCATGTGTTCATCAGCAGGTGGAGTTTATTTTATGTAGTTTATATACTATTGGGTAACTTTACCTGTGATAATACATCGTAAAGTATTAGTTGATTTATTTTTTGGCTTTTCTGTTAATAATCTGAATGTGCAAAGTAACGAGTAACTAAAGCTGTCAAATAAATTGTATAAAAAAGTATAAAGTAACGTAAAAAATAAAGTACAAGTACCTCATAATTGTACTTGAGTGCAGTACTTGAGTAAATGTACTTTGTTACATTCCCCCACTGTTCTAGATAAACAGCTACCGTTACTAATGTAGCAGCTAGGTGGCTCGCACTAACAAGCTGTGGCCGTGTTCGGCTCGTGATTGGCTCGGTCGAGCTCCAGCCTCCTGATCACTACTGCGCAGACTCTGGCTCGAAATTATGTCAAAATCTCAAGATGGTAGGTCCTGTACCGGGATATTTTGGCTTCACTTTTGCACAGTGGGAAGAAGTGGAGACGCATCGTCCATCTTTATATACAGTCTATACTTCCACCACAAAAGAAATTCCCCAATTCATCACTTTTATTCACAGGAAAGGTTGACATATTTTATAATCAACCACATTCACGTCGATTATTCATATTTTTGAGGGTTTTTCTGTCCGGTCATACCTACCTTTCCCTTTATGGATTGCTTTTTTTGGAGGAAAGAAATATTAAGCAAAAATCATTCCGCATTACTTTTGTGCTTTTATCCACCAAATAAAATGAATGCAAACACCAGTGGATAACTGTGATAGAGTAAGGATCCCCCCCTCAGCACCCAACTGTATCCTCCTCCTGAAAGACTTTAGGATGCTGAATGCCAGGCATGATTCAATATATGGATTAATTTATTGAATTTCAATTAAAACCCTGTGGTGTGTAATTAAAAACATTTCTCCGTGCAATTAGCATAATTTAATGATTGCTGGAGAGAAATTAAATATATTTCATGCTCCAATAAGCATGAGACAATGAGTTTGAGGACATGGCTGTATTTATGAGGCTCTTTGGAGAGAACATCATTTTAAAAAAAGAAAAAGATTCAACCTGCAATAAACAGCATCATTTTAAAATTCAAAGTCTGTCGCCTAGGAGCAGACAATTACAGTTTAAAGATGTCTGTATTCTCTTGGTTTCATTTCGGCTGCAGGTCAGATCTACAATCTGAACAATTAAACCATCAGCTGGAAGTGCAACATAAAACAGATGCAACGACCAGAGGGGACTGAGAAGGGCTGACATGTTAAAGGATATATATATATTTTAATCAATTTTAAAGAGAATACAATTTTAAAAAGGATGCTTCTGTATCATGTAAAAGGTTGTTCCTGAAAGACTGCAAGTGTGCAAGTATTTAGACGTCACACACAAAATACAATATGTAAAAAAACATATTCTCAGGACAGCAGGACAAGAGTCTCTGAGTCCTTTTGGCTGTTTTAACCACATTAGGTTTCAATAGGTTGAATTCTGAACTGGTATTCTGATATTTCTTTGGTCCACAGTGGCGAGAAAATGCTAATATTTCCAAAAATCCATAATAATTCTAAGAAATCCTACTTTATCTTAGTCTCCTGCTTCAGCACGGTCTCCCTAGCGATTATGCTGACATTAAATGAGCACATGATTCACATCCAGTGCCAGCACAGGAAGCAGTGTGGCACCTTAAAGCTCCGTGTACTGATTAAGCACAGTATGTTGCACTTTTGAAGATAACAAACAAGCGCTCCCTTCCTGCTGCTTGCAGCAACGTTATTTATTTTTAATTACAAAAAAAACATGCTTCACTTCCTGTGCGGCGCTACAGTTTTGCACCAGTGTGCGCCACAGATCTGACCACAGGCAGGTCCTAAACTAAACAAATAATACTGTAAACAAGTGTTTTATTTTCCTAATCTTGACCATGGGTGTGAGTTTGTTGAAATAATTAATTTAAAATAGGGCTGTCAAAGTTAACGCAATAATAACGCAAATTCGTTTTAACGAAACTAAATTCTTTCACGCATTAACGCAACTTGTGTTTTTTGGGTTGTAGCGGGCTCAGATTCCGTTGGCATCAATCATGTCATACTATTTTGTCGCGAAGGAGGTTAAATAACGCTCCAAACTTATGCAAAATTTTGGCGAGGACAAACTGGCATGGCCATTTTCAAAGGGGTCCCTTGACCTCTGACATCAAGATATGTGAATGAAAATGGGTTCTATGGGTACCCACGAGTCTCCCCTTTACAGACATGCCCACTTTATCATAATCACATGCAGTTTGGGGTAAATCATAGTCAAGTCAGCACACTGACACACTGATAGCTGTTGTTAACTGTTGGGCTTGAGTTTGCCATGTTATGATTTGAGCATATTTTTTATGCTGAATGCAGTACCTGTGAGGGTTTCTGGACAATATTTCTCATTGTTTTGTGTTGTTAATTGATTTCCAATAATAAATATATACATACATTTGCATAAAGCAGCATATTTGTCCACTCCCATGTTGATAAGAAGATTAAATACTTGACAATTCTCCCTTTAAGGTACATTTTTAATAGATAAAAAACATGTGCGATTAAATATTTTAATTGATTGACAGCCCTAATTTAAAACTATTGGCACTGAATATTCATTAACATCATCACGAACAAACAAACATACCTTTAATAAAGGAATATAAATGTGAGTGAGAAATAGCTATTGAAAATAAAATATGTGTTGTTGGTGTTCATTGTCATTTAAATGTGCCTCTTTATTTCTCAACAGGAGGGAAAACAAGCTTTCACATTGCTGTAATATAGAGAACGTGTCATTTTTCCAGCGGTATCATTATAGTTATGGGGAGAATTTTGATGGCGTTAGTTTTAAAAACAGAAAAACAAGAATTGACAAAATTACTGCAAAATAAAGAATGCATAAAATGAGCTCAGAGTCAAGCCATGTATAGTTTTTTGGATTTTGTACATATTGATGTTTTAGAGGACGGCTAAATGGGTTTAAACATATATTTGTTTTCGCTTGAAAAAGAAAATACCAGGATGTGGAATTCAAATCTTAACAGTGAGCTAAAGAAGACTTTCCAAACCCAACATCCTCACTGTAGGCGTTTTATTTTGACTGACAATAAGCTGTTTGACATGGCCATAACTGAGAAACCAAACTAAACCAGCGGCAGCAGCGTTAAGAGTCCTAAAGTGTACTTACGGTGGCGGTTGAGAGGATGGAGCGATATTTTGGAGCCGTTTTACACACTGATTTGGTTGCAGGTCTCCACTTCATGTCCGTGTGGTCAAGCACTCCGTTGGTTTCCTCTACTACAGCTGCCAGGCCTCCTAATGCCTGATGCACCACAGATTTCTGCAGATGGTGTCTGTGGGAAAACGCTGAATTCAGTTTTCATGACACATCATCATGACATGAATGCTTTTTTTCAGTTGCAGCCAACTCTGCACTTCAGAGAATGGGACAAAAAGTAGCACATATATGCACATTATTATGTCAGTGAAATATCTGGATTTACTTCAGCAACATTGTTTTCTGTTGTCTTCTTGGAATGAAAAATGAATTATAACTTGTTGTGTAATCATAGAAAAAAATAAAAATAAATGTTTTTTTGATTGTTATTCTACCTGGGAGGATTAGCGGAGATGATTTTCAGCTGTATAAAAATGTAGTTTAAAGCTGAATATATCTGGATTTCAATTGTTTTCCACTGCTTAAATTTGCAATAGACATGTTTTTTGCCTCAACTTATTATGAAGTAAATGTTGATTGCACAATGTAATTTATAGAATAATTACATTCAGTATTTAGATTAGGTTGCGATCTCCCGGGAAAATGAAGGCTTGATTTACGGCACAAAAGAGGAGGATAGCGCATAAGTCTCGCCTATTCTTATTAATGAAATAATAACACGGAAGCTCCATAGTCTGAACCAAGACGGCAAACTCTTTATTGCCTCCTACACTGTCGACGGCAGCAGATTACAACTACATATCTTTTTGTTTTTTCCTTTCACAATAAAACCCCTTGACATCTACAATGCATCACCATTGGCTGTTTTGGTAGGCATGTTGCTAACTGCATTGTTGGTGGTTGCTAGGCTTTAAATAAAACGAAAGTGATCTGGTTGTCTTTGCGAAAGGGGAACCTAAAATAATACTACTTGGAAACGCTAGTTGTCTGTTGCCACTGTAATATCCCAGGGAAACTCATAATAATGAGTAAGTAATAAAGAGCTCTTGACAGATTTAAAAACTGCAATTTCAGAATTTTTTGGGGAAAATTGGGCCTCAATTTGAGTTCAAACTGAAGTGATCAATGTGTGTCAAGGTTCATTAATTGAGGTGTTCATAAGGATGTCATTCTGACTCAAACTCTGCATTGAGTGGCGATCAATGGTTATCTAAGGATTAATTATCACCGGTGGAAGTGTCCAGTTATTCCACTAGCTGCTAGAAATCATCTTGATCTCAACCCCGTTCAGTATAATCCATAAAACCTGTGAAAAACAACATCCTTCATCTTTCCAGATTTTGCAATATGTCATTATAATTGAGTGCATCGATCTGTGGAGTGAATATGGGGCCACTTCCTGTGAAGCTGTGATAAGGGCCGGTCGTGCCTGAGATCAGGAAGTCACCTCTGCCTTATCAGTCATCGCTGTGGTGTGACCAGGAACTCGGCAGACACCTCGAGCTGATAAGATAAACGGAGGGGTGAGGAGGAGGAGAAGGAGGAGGAGAAGGAGGAGGAGGAGGGATGGGTTCTTACCTGTCCTCTGTGGAAGATTGGTAAGAAGAGCTGTCCGACTCTGACCTCCGATAGCGTCGCCTCCGCCGTGAGTGAGTCCGTGAACTGAAGGAGGTGATGAGGAGAGAAGACACAGGTGGATAAGGAGCTAAGAGTACTATGATTAATCAATCAAGTACAAATTCCAGCTTCTCAAATGTGAGTATTTGCTGCTTCTATCTGTTCTGTGCCATTGTAAATTCACTTTGGAGCTAATGGTCTGTGGCAGGACTGTGTAGCATGTACATTTTGTCCATATTCACTTTTTGTTTTGTAATAAAAGTAGACGTGTTAAGCTCCGGCTCCAGCCTACACCTTTTTTGTCATTGCTATAATCTATTTTTGATATTTACTATTAAATTATTTTGTAGATGTTTAGTTTTGCTAACATTTTTTACTAACATATTACATCCTAAATTTTGCATTGCACGGGTTACCTCAAAAAAAAAAGCCAATGGGATTTTTCCATTGGGTTTTGGATTATTGCAGAAAATAAACTCTGTGGAATAACACATGTTTATGATACTTACATGTTGTTTCCAGCAAGATAATCTTCACGAATGAACACCACATTTATGATTTTTGAAGTGTAAATGCAGCCAGAAGTAAAAAGCTAACGTAAGGCTATAAATAAAACGTTAAAATCTCTTAAGCTTGTGTTAACCACAGACCTTATTTCAGGCGGCTAACTAAAAACCCATTAAAAAAAAGACATTGACTTCCAGACGAGGGAACCAGAAGTGCTAAAATGCTAACTCATTTCCGGGTTTTAGGACTCATTCCTGTAGCACTCTATTATCCTTCAACTAATGATGTCATCAATGACTCCAGATAGTGAATCTATTACTACTGACACTACGAAAAGGTTAATCAAAAATTACAATGAGCTTTAGTTGCAGCTCTGTAGAGCACAGATGTAAACTTGTTGGCATTTCCGAATGTTTGGATCTTGTTTTCTCTGATGTATATGAACCGTGTTTGAAAAGTAGGGGATCACATCAGAGAAGGCGAGAGTATAAAGAAACAGCGAAGGCATGAAGAGCACAAAAGAGGAGAGAGTTGAAGTGAGCTGGAAAAGCAGTGGTTTCCGTTGAAGTAAGCAGCAACTGAACTTGGCTCTGTGCTTACAAACAACAGCCCGCTCATCCAAAGTCGAATTATAAAATGTTGCAAGATCACAGCATGAAATTGGTTTCCCTTACCCTCCTTCACCCCTTTTTTCCCCTCTCTTTGTGGCTCAAGCTTTCAATCGGTTTTCCTCTTTTCCGAGGGTTTTTTCACGCTTTGCTCACAAAAATAAAAGCCTGCACGTTTCTGTATTCACCCATCGTGCCCTTACATGAGAGCACTTTGGAGGATGCTCTCTCTTTCTTCCTCAGCGATGGGTGTTCTGAAAAGGGTGGAAGGGCTTACCATGGGGGAGGTGGAGGAGGTGTAGGAGGAGCAGGGGTCAAAAAAGTTGTGTAGGATTTGTAGAGTACATGATTCTAATGCAACAATCACAGACTGACCTTTTCTTGTGCTTGCGCTCATCCTTCCTCTTATGTTTTAAACTTGAAGAGCTGGTGGGATGAAAGAGAATAGAAACATGAGCGAGGCGCATTAAGACGACCTGCTTTCTCACTGACACATACAGGGAATCGGCTTTTAAAGGGTAACTTTGGTATTTTTCAACCTGGACCCTATTTTCCCCATGTTTTTGTGTCTAAGTGACTGATAGCGACAATAATTTCTGAAATTGGTCCACTATTGAGGGAGAGCGCTGCAGACGACAGCCGCCCACAGGCTGTAATATGGTGCTATTGGGGCAAGCTGGCAGCGTCATTTACGTCCACTAAAAGTGCTTGTTTTTGCCATGACAGGCTCTGATTGTTATTATAAGTATCTGACATTAATGAAAGAGTCTCATTCTGAAATCTGGCGAGTTGACGTGTTGCTGGAAGATAACGGTGGAATAGTGGAATACGTCTATGGTGGAAACGCGAGTGGCAGCCGGGCAGAGTTTGTTGTGTTGGAGTACAGAAAGCGTAGCTTAGTGTTATCTAAAAGATTTTCAATGTCATGGCTGCATAATTATATGATTTACACAATGTGGACGACGTCTTTGAATTCCATGGCTGCCCGTATTTATTTGAGCCAGACTATATGGATATTCAGATTTCACAAGGAGACTTCTCCTTGAGCGGGACTAGGACAAAATAACATACAGATTGGATCAAGTGAAACTTAAGAAAATGGTTTTATTTCTTTGTAGGGTTCTTTCCATAATGTTGTCAGACACTTATTATAACAATATGAGCCTGTTAGTGGCAAAAACAAGAACTTTTAGTGGACGCAACCTTACATTAACGCTGATCACCTGCCCCTCGCAGCTTGTTTCGTGCCTGCTGTTTACAGCGCTCTCCCTCAATACTACACCAATTTCGGAAATTGTTGTCAACATTAGTCACTCACAAAAACATGGAAAAATAGGGTCCAGGTTGAAAAATACTGAAGTTACCAAATAAGTTGGAAATCTTATGGAAAGCAGAAGCTAAATGTTTGCCACATTTATGTCAGAAATGTGTCCAGGTGAGAACTGTTTGTTCTTGTAATTAATTACAGGCACACACAGCCATGAGAGAAGCTAAAATGATGCGCAAAATCTTGCAATAATCATAAACATACCTGTGTTTTGACTTTTTGGAGGTATACCTGAAACAGGAAAAAAAAGATGATTTCAGTCAACTAAAAATAAATGGCACGCCAGTTTGCCAATATTGTCGTAGTAAGCAAGAAGTACCTATGCCGCCTTCGTTTCTTAGAGCTCTTCTTCTTCTTCTTTTTCTTCTTCCTCAGTGGCGACAGGCTGTAGGAAGGAGACCTAAAGCCGGAGGACAAGTAAACATGAGCTCTAGAGAGTACCGAGCATCCTCCTGCACACCTCTCTCGGTTTATTTATTTCAGGAAACAAGACAAAAAGCGTCCAACAATACATCTCGCTGCAGAGTCATCTCATTTTAGGAACTGACCTTTTCCTTTTCCTCTTCCGTTCAGACTTTCTCTTCTTCTTCTTCCCCTTGGGCCGAGGGGAGAGTTCCTCATCAAAGGAGGGGCTGCAAGCGGAGACAGAGCAGAGGGGACATTTCTGTATTCATTCCACTGACGGGGTATGAAATGTGAAATCTCAGCAGCAAGAGTAACAGCTTCTGAATCCCAATATCAGGACTTTTGGAATGTGATTCTCAGTATATATTAGATCTGCTCTGTGTTAAAGGGTTATTCCAAAAAAGTTATTTTCTCCCTTACCTCTAGTATTATCTAGCCATGCAGATAGTTCTAGTTTTTTTGCTCAGTCTATCCTTCTCTGAGGTTTCTGCCTCCACTCTAATACAATGGAGGTGAATGGAATCTCAACAGCCCACTGTCCCTAGAAATGACATCCGTATTGGACAATTCTGCAGCTCACTGTAGAATATATAATATATAATTGTAGAATATACAATATGCTGTGGTATATTACAGTATTCACAGCAAGAGGGTTGTAGGTTCAAACCTGGCGCTTCTGTGTGGAGTTTGCATGCTCTCCCCGTGTTAGCGTTGGTTTTCTCCGGGTTCTCCGGCTTCCTCCCACAATCCAAAGACATGCAGGTTAATAGGATAAGCGGTTACAGATAATGGGTGGATATCACAATACAAGATGAATATATGCTAAGAAAACTCATCTGTCAGAAGTGGGATTCAAACCCACACCTCCAGGGGAGACTGCAACCTGAACACAGCACCTTAGACCGCTCAGCCATCCTGACTTCATGTTGGGCTGTTCAGTTTCAAGTTACTGACTGGTGAGTTAAAGCTGTGCACCATAAAGCAGTGCAAAAAGCACCTACAGGCTGCATTAACAGCAACATTATTATATGATTCTACTGTGTGATAATTCCTTCATCTACTTTTATTATGTGATATCAAATCAAATGTATTTATATTGCACATTTAAAACAACATGAGCTGACCAAAGTGCTTTACAGACATAGGCAGGATAAAGCAGGTCAACAGAATATAGATAATAAAACAGATATAAAGTTCAGATCGATGAGCGGCCCAAAAACTAATAACAGCCATTTAGTAGTCGCAAATTAGGAACACTCAAAAGCCAAAGAAAAGAGGTGGGTCTTGACGACTCAGTAGTTTGCAGATCTGATGTGGTGGGGCAGTTCATAGTGAAAGTGCTGCTCACAGTTTTCTCAGTTTGCGTTTCATGCCAAGAGTGAAACTCCCCCTATAAAAGTCATTTTTTCCGTAACAGGATGGGTGGGGTAAAATAATCCACATGACTCATCGCTGGCATCACATATCTGCACAGAAATGCATCCTGATTCTCTCTCACAACACACACAAGCAAGATTATCTGTGAGCCAAATGTCCCATACGAGATGATCCCATCACAACAGGATGATGAAATCCTATCGAGACTGGTAGAAAGGACAAAACAGATCGCACGCATGCCAGTGAGCTTCACTGAAGTCGAGGCTGATGACAACACGGCCTCACGCAGAGGGGGAGATGGATCCGTGATACATCCCGTCCACTGCCAGCGCCCATAACTTCAGCAGTTATGTGCTTCCTATTTAGCCTTGGAATCTGTGTTCTGCATTCCTATTGACTCTGAGGTATGTCGGATTGACCCTGATCCTTTGTTCCTTTCTTTCTGTTATTTGAACAAACAAACAAACTGTACAGTACAACACATACGTATGCTGTAAGCTTTCATTTAATACAATGAACCTTAGAACCTCACTTCAGCAGCAATGCCTGTGAATGAATATGTGATTTGATTGTTTTAGCAAAACTGAACAGACCTTTTGAATTTGTTATTTTATCAAAACCTTCTTGTGAATCTTGTTAGACTAACTATGTATGTTAAGGAAAGTTTTTAATCTTAAAATAGTACTCCGGCAGCTTAGTGTCTCGATTTCTTTCAGTCTGGGTACTTGCAAGAGAATAAATTTGTGTCTGACTGTGCGTGAAAGAACCAAAAAAAAAACTACGATGGCGATCACTTGTACTGAATAAAGTTAATAAAGTCGATCATTGATCACTGAGCGTGTGGCATTCTTTGGTTCTGTCACAGTCAGAAAAATACTTACAGCCAAGGCCATGTTATCCAGACTTTTTCTCCCTAATATGGGTGAAATACAAAAAACAACCATGTCATACTAGCTTGTTGCGATGGAGGTTAAATAACGCTCCAAACTTGAGCAAAACTTTTGCGAGGAAAAATTGTCATTTTCAAAGGGGTCCCTTGACCTCTGACCTCAAGATTTGTGAATGAAAATGGGTTCTATGGGTACCCACGAGTCTCCCCTTTACAGACATGCCCACTTTATAATAATCACATGCTGTTTGGGGTAAGACACGCTGACAGCTGTTGTTGCATTTCCTTTAGCCTCGCCTCCCAGACGCTCTGTCTCGGGCTCATTCACATGAACGGAGGAAGGAAAATAACTTTTTACAATTTTATGGCCATAATGATATAAATAAAGGCTATACAAAGTGTACTGTGAAGTTGATATAAATAAAACATCCACATCAAGTGACGGACCGGGAAGTTGTAATTCCACGGTTTGACCAATACAAAAATTGTCTTCAAAGCCCGGCGCTCTTCCTGGGGGCTTGGCACAGACACACACATGCTCATGCTGGCCTGAGATATTCTTCTTCCATCCATTCTTCTCTTGAAGTGTGAATTCATAATTACAAAGAAAAGAAACTTGTCCGATTCCATCAGTCGAACAGCTTGATTGCTGTCCAGAGGTCCACTTCATTTTCTCTCTGAAAATGACTGATGTGGAAACGGAGACGGGGGCCTTTGAAGCGCCACGGGCTCATTGAATGAGCCTTTCAAGTGCGGGCCGACCAAATTTCATAAGAAGCAAAGACAGGTGGGAGTGAGCGATCATGTGGGGTGACACAGAGTAAAAAAGATGTGCAAGAAGATGCTTTTGACTGCAACTCACCTTGCCTTTGATAATGAGGTTGAAAATAAGCTTTATTGGGAAAACTGGGACGGGTGTCTGGTATTGGTTGAACAAGAACTGATGTAAATTTCATGTAGGAGTTATGGAGTGTTTACATCATTAATGGTAGTAAATAAGGCAGAGGAGGGAGCTGGCATGGAGACATGACGCACTACAGAGAAATATATGAGTACATGAACACTGAACTGTTTATGAATTAACACTTGAAGGTGGTGTAAATCAGCGGTCCCCAACCCCCGGGCCGCGGACCGGTACCGGTCCGTGGGTCATTTGGTACCGGGCCGCACAGAAAGAATAAATAACTTACATTATTTCCGTTTTATTTATTATCTGAATCTGAATGATGTTTTATTTTGAAAAATGACCGGATTCTCTCCGTTACATCGTAGTGATACGTTAATAAAGTAGCTGCATTTAAAGCCAAACTGGATTTGTGGGGACGGCGCGTGAACAGAGGCATATTGGACATGTTTCAAACATTAGCGGGGATTTTGGGTGAGACTGAGCCCGAGCCTTCATTCTCCCAGCTGGTGCACGATCACCTGTCTTTGCTTTTAAAAGAGTTCGAGCGCTACTTCCCAACCACAAAAGACCCACGAACTGCCAAGGAATGGATCCGCGACCCATTTGTCAACAAACCAGGAGAATCCAGCATGTCTGTGCAAGAAGAAGATCAGCTGCTGGAGATCGCAAATGACGGCGGCCTTAAAAGTGTGTTCGAGACAACAACTCTGCCGGTGTTCTGGATTAAAGTCTCGGCAGAATACCCTGAGATCGCCACAACAGCACTGAAAACCCTGTTGCCATTTCCGACATCCTATCTGTGTGAAGCGGGGTTTTCTGCAGTGACAGCAACCAAAACTAAATTACGGAGTAGACTGGACATAAGCAACACACTTCGGGTGTCACTGTCTCCTATTACCCCTAGATGGGACCGTCTCGTTGCAGAGAAACAAGCTCAGGGCTCACATTGATTTAGCGTTATGGTGAGTTAATTTTTTCATGCACTTTATATTCGTTTTTGTGGTGTATCTGTATCTTATTTTTGTAGGCATGTTTAAACGTTACCATAGCGACCAGAGAGCGTTAGGGGGCAGAGAGGATGATACTCATGTTATGTTGTTGGCGCGATGTTAAGAGGACGCTGCTAATAAAGTTGCATATGAGTACACAGTGCATTCACGTTTATTATTATATTTACAATATACCACTGTTTTTATGCCGGTCGTATCATTTTATTTTGTTGTATTTATCCGCCACACCTTGAAGGCCTGTCCGTGAAAATATTGTCTGACGTTAAACCGGTCCTTGGCGCTAAAAAGGTTGGGGACCGCTGGTGTAAATGATGTATCTGTCCACTCAGTCATTCTTAGTCGTCACAGAAAGCTCTATGGCGATTAAAGGCATCTTAGCAGTTGTCACAACAATCAAAGCAACATGCCATTTGTAAGACGTCAAGTTCCTTTTAACTATTTACTATTTCATTGTTACTGTGCACTCTTTCATTTGATCCTCCATCAAGGCGATCAAGGCAGAAACAACTGAGATTTGAATCTTTCCAACACATTTCCCCAAATACCAGACATATCAAATCTTTCCAAAACCCCATTGGGAAGAACTGCAAAAGCGTCCTTTTTCTGGCAGCTTTCTTTTGAGGAAGTGACTTCAATGCTTAGCGTTGTCCCGCTTTCGTAGCTGTTTTTTCATTTATTTTAGAGCTGTAGCAAAACGTTGATTAACCGTTTTCGTAATTTTTTCAAGCAAAGCACCAAACATTCACTGGCTCCTTGTTCTCCAATGCTTTTTTCATGTCATTTTTAATTTAATGTCTTTGTGTTTTGGACTGTTGGTCGGACATATGAAGCAATAAAAAGACATCACAATGGGCTTGGGAACTTGTGTTTTTCACTATTTTCTGACGTTTTATTGAACTAAAAGATGAATTGTAAAAATAAACGCATATTAACCAACGCTGAAAAATAATTGTTATATGCAGACCTAATTCAGTGAATAGCTGTGGTAATTCAGTCAATAGTTGTCTCCATATTCTTTTCATTATGGCTCTGGTACGCTTAGATTATTTTCCCAACGTATGAAGGCTCTCATTGGCCTGAAAACATGATTGTTGAGATCAATGGCTTCCCAATAACTTTAACCAGCTAACCGGACTTGAATAAGAGAAACGATGCATGGAAACTAAAAAACTGCTACTGCTGCTACTTTGAATTTGGAAGTAGGAATGAAGGGTGAGGCTACAAAAATGCATCTAAAAATGAATTTTCCCCTCATTAATGACAAAATGGGTTAATCAGCGGTCCCCTTTGAGATCTAATAGTAAATAAAGATGTTCCAATACCATTTTTTCCTTCCCGATACTGATTTCGATATCTGAACTTGCGGTATCAGCCGATACTGAGTACCGATCCGATACCAGGATCGGACCGATGCACAAATTGGCATACTCGGAACAACTCCAATAGAAAGCCCACAAAAAACTAAAACTGCAATATGCTAAAACAGTTTTGTAATTGAAATGATTTAGCTGAGAATAAAACTAAGCATTAAAGATCAACATTATCAACACTATCAATATCCAGATGATATCTTCATAGCACAGAATCAGGCTTAGCTCAAGGCAGAATATATTCCAATGTCTACAAATAGTAGAAGTAGTACTTTCACGTTTACTGATGTTTGCGATTTACGTCACAAATTCAAGGAAATGTACCTTTATGTTGCACAAACAGCAGGTCACGCTAACAGGTGAGTGTGATCAGAACTGATCCAGACAGTGACAAACTGCACTCCTGCTTGATATATGCGACCACAGAGCTCTGGAGACTATGTGCCTGTTCCATCGGATGCAGAAGACTGTCTCGCTATAATAAATGGCCCTGCTCGGTGTAGTCGGCAGTTTGGGAGCATTAGGAACTGAAATGCATTAGGGCTGATTAGACCGACCAAGCCCAAGTACCCTCTCCTGGTAATGAGAACGCTTTGTCACTCATTAACACCTCTACCATTCTGGCCTTGTAGAAGGAGAGCACAAGGCAAGCATTTGCATTTCTTCTTGCCAGCAGAAACAGTTTCTTTTGATGAGGTGGAGAGAATGAAAGGGAGAATGAGCGAGCAGTCAATTGCCAGCTACACTGGGAATGGTGATTGTGCGAAACAATGGTGTATGAAAAAGGGATTTGGGGACATCTGATGAGAATATGCTCAATGCTGCTGAATGTAGCCTATTTCCTGAAGAGCATGTTGCTTTTTTACCCGGCTGCAATCATGCAGGAATACCATAAATGTTTATATGTAACTACATTCTACATCATGTTGTTTTAGTTAAGTGTTGTATTGTGTTGAGTGTAGTTGTGATCAGGTGGATTTTTTTTACATTTCTAGTGGAGTTTTCAGGTAATTAAACGTTTTCACTGATTCAACAAAGAGTTGGGTCGATTTCTGGGTTCTGGCAAATTAAAAGTAGCCTACATCGGCAACCTGTGCCGACAGCATCACGGCAATAAATCCAACTTTTATTAGGCCTACATTAGTAATAAACAATATGGCAAAGTCATTAACATAATATTATGTTTGCCACTACTGACTGACAGGCCGTGCGCAATTTACTGCCGAGCTGAGGTAACATAAAGGAGATCAAATTTCAGTAGAGGTGGGAGGGGGAAGAGTTGCACGGTGCAAGTTTTGTTTGTTTACGAGAAAATGTTTGTGTTTTTTTGGGGTGACGAGACGAGACATGGCAGAGTTAGTCTCAAAGAAAAATAAAACTGTGTCAAATGGCAACATTTTGGATTTGAATACAATGACAGAGGTGAGCCGAAAAACATAGACGAGGCAATGTGTAATGTGGGGGCCATAGACTGTAGAGAAGTGGACTTAGTTACCGTTTACTTCACCCATTGGTTTGTTGACTGCCATTTGAAGCTTTGAGTTCGCCATTTTGGCCGTCGCCATCTTGTTTTTTTGCAACCAGAAGTGACACGAGAGGGTGTAGCTAAGTACAACTAAGCGGTGAATAAGATATTTTCAGGCAACCAAACTGTTACAATCACTTTCATGAACTGAAAACACACTGTGAATGGGTTAAAGTTGTAAGACGAAAACACGGACAACTCCTAGACCGGACAACGCCGTGGTAGCAATCTGTCAATCACAAGGTAGCCAATCCCTAAAGCATACCCTGCTTTATGATTATATGACTCTAAATGGGAACATAATTTACTAAATGAACATCATGCTGTGTTGAAGAAGACTTGAAACTAGCGATTGAGACCATGAACTCATGTTTACAATGTTTACTGAGGTAATAAATCAAGTGAGAAGTAGGCTCATTTTCTCACAGACTTCTATACAATCAGACTTCTTTTTGCAACCAGAGGAGTCGCCCCCTGATGGCTGTTAGAAAGAATGCAAGTTTAAGGCACTTCAGCATTGGCTTCACTTTTGAGACCAGGAGGCTGCCATCTGGTGGTGCCGCTTCACTCTTTGCTTCTTCTTAGTGTTTATTGGCAAACCAGCTTAGAGGTGCATTCACACCACCAAGTGTACTGGAGTCGCTACGCTCTCATTCATGGGCTCACTCAGTTTTGTTATGTTCCACTCGGGAGCAGCTGCTGAGTCAAGTGCAACACCTAGTGGTGAAATTCGGTATACGAGTCCGGTCTGGTGTTTGGCTTAATATCAAGCTGGTTGGAAAATGTTTACACTGGCTCAACTCTAATTCAACAGAATTTAATGGAAACAGTTCATTTCATTGGCTCTTTTTCTGGTGAACCAGGTTCAGTAACAACTGCTTTCTAAAACACTGTAAGCTAACACACTGCTTCTAGATGGGAGCTGGTGTCAGTGGCTTGTGGTTTCATGTTATAATTAACATTGGTTGCTCTGCTAAATTGGGCTGCTGCCGGCCAATTAGCGAGATAACAATCCAAAGAACAAACGTCTTTCTCAACAGAGGAGAGTTTTCTCAGGCAGCAACTGCAGTGCTTTGTAACTGAGACAAAGACTTTGGAAATAAATCCACCTCATTAGCCACTTTTTACTAAGTGGAGATGAATAAACATAAACACAACATTTTTCAAGCATTTCTTTTCTTCTTGGTCATTTTTGATCCATTAATTATTTGCTTATAGCCAGTGATACATCTGTGTGGCTGTAGGAGCTCAATCACGACTGGATGTAGCTGCTGTTCCGTCTTCTCAGCCTCCGTCTATTACTCTCGACTATCAGATCCTCATCATTACAGTCTCATAGGAAACACTGTATTTTAGAGACATTTTCTTTTTGATTTCAGAAAGGATTAGTGTTATGAAAGTTGGAGGACTTGTCGAGGTGTAGTCTAAGTCAATCTCTTTTAGAATGACTACTGTTAATAACATGCAGTACAGGGTCTTTGCATGGTCTGGAGTATATACCCAAACTTCTATATTGTCCTTTAGAGGCCTCTAATGTGCTATTAAAAAACGACTATTTTCACCGATATCTTATACCTAAATTGATGAAGAGGCGAGATGCAATTATGGTATGCTCTTGATATCCTTCCTTAGGAATAAACATGAGTGTGCTCTGTTCACTTTACTGAAGACATCTCTTGTGATTCCTCAGTTCTTAAGGTTACTGAAGTCCTCTAATATAACTTCAACTCACAGAAAAAAAGCTCTCTGTTTCAAGGATAACAAACAAAACACCATAAATCTTTCTCACCGCGCTTTTTTTCCTCTCTATCAGATGTCTTTTCTTTCACGCACAAACCAGAAAAATGATTATCAGAAGCCTGCATGCCTGCGCGTATACTCTGCACTCGCTTTTAAATTCAAAAACAAAGAGAAGCAGCCGCCGGCTGAAGTTCATCCAAAGAGAAGTGATTCATGTTTATGATCTTCTCTAACACCTCAGACGCGGCTTCAGTCGTGTTTTACATATCGCTGGATGCCTCCCCGCTGTGTTACTGCAAAAGGCTTTGAAGGTGTCGGGATTAATTGAGAGGTTTCTTTTTAAAAAAAAATAAAAAATCTGCCTGAATCGATTTTTCCCACCTCAGAACAAGAAGCCTGAAAACTGTTCTCAGTGTGTGAAGGAGACTTTTGATTCAAGGTGCTGGTGAAAAGAGGGGATCTGAATGACACAGTGTGGAATTCCTCACAACATGTTTGTATTTCTCCACTGGGCCCGACCTGATAAGACTGTTTACATTCCCTGCACCAAAATATAGAGATTAGCTCTGTTTTTCTCACTGAGAGTCAAGCCCTGAAGGAGTGTTTGGTACTGTTAAAATGCTTTATCATCAGCACGGAAATCTACAAAAGCACCCCCCTCCCAAAAAAAACAAATAAAAACCATTCATCATCTGAAATGTTTCACTACGATCAACAATCCTAAAATGTTGATTTGTTCTCTCACACTCACTCGCTCGCTCTTTGAGTTCAGAAAACCCTCCTTGATGGTTTTCAAGTGCTCCTGCTCGACATTTGTGAAAGCGTAAAGACTAACTCACCTCCTGGCCCTGCGATGACTGTGGTGTTTGCGTCCTTTTCCTTTGATGCAGCCATTCCTGTCCGCTGTGTCCACCCTGGTGTCCGCCACCTTCCTCTCATCAGTCTTCAAGGGCTGGCAGGCAGTTGTCTCAAGGCTGTGAGGAAAGCAAAAAAAAGATTTTAGTTTTTGCTCTCATGCCTTCTAATGAGAACTCTGTGATTTTTCTAGTTGTCCACACAGTTGACGCTTCCATCATACAATAGTGAGGAGGATTTTGCATGCTTGGTTAGCCTTATTCCCTCTGGTCTACTGGATATGTGTTTTATTCCCCTCCATTTCTCCCCGCCAGCCATTCTCTGGGAAAATTGGAGGTCAGCCATTTACCATTCAAATCGAGGTGTCAATTGAAATGTAGTTATTTACATGCTTCAGTTGATCTGACATTTTGGGAAATGGTGTTTTCTATCTCATGCTGGGCAGATGCAGCCGCGGGAGATGCATGGTCATCAGAATAGTTTGAATAGTTCTCCTTGAACTTTTTTCTGATAAACCAGAGCTTACACTTTTTAGTTTAGTAACTAAACCCAAACAAATACATGTGGGTATTTAGTAGTGTTCTTAATGGATTCAGGTCCAAATCTTAATTTTGCTTTTATGCAAAATTAAGATTTGGACCTGGGGAAAAACAGTGACATACTCAGCCTCATGTTTAAACACATTTTCCACAGTTTCAAAATTGAGGTAAATTATTTCCGGCTTCCAATACCGACACAACGCTGCTATAAGCCAGGTGTTTACTAATTCAACCGCTTCCACCTGAACCACCCAAAAATCTTCATTCATAGTCAAATGCGGCTGCAGAACGAATGACTAAATAAACTGAATGATTAGATGTGAGCACACAGTTCTAGCCCTGCTTATTATCCTCTGTTTTAGTCATGGGAGATTTGAGCGTAATTACACATTCTCCTCTTCTTCGAGTGGCTCCCGTCTGATTGTAATGAGAAGATAATCAGAGCCGGAGATTAGGCCGTCAACGCCGCCTCCTCCTCCTCTTCCACCAAGTGATGAGCAGGCAGGAGCCGTCGCTTTCTATCTTCATCACCTTTGCTTTCCTCTGCTACCCTGCATAAGAGGGAGTGCCCCCGTCAGGGAACTAATAATGTAAAACGGCAGACTGGGTGCTCCGACATGACTGAGTGTTTGAAAGGTGATCGGGGAGATAAAGACAACCACCGGAAGGATGATTAGTCTGATCAAGGAGGCTGATGGGAAAGGAACCTTCAAATATCCTGGTGATTTGGCTGATGTTCTCTTACTGTTGTTGGAGATGCAAATAAAAGTCTGCTTACCGTAAAAGTGCAATTAATAGCCCAGTATTTTATTTGCTTCATCACTAAACTCAATCGGCGTAGTCTGAAACTCAAAGACCAACTTGATAGATCATGAATCTTACTTTGTCATTGTTGGTTTTCATTTATGTAGCAGAGTGAAATGTCAGAGAACAACCAGTAGGAATGGGAGAAACTGATAGAAACCTCCTCTTGCCTGGTTGATATTCTGTGTACGACCAGTGGGCATCCTTCGGGTTTGAAAAGTGAAGCCAATGCTGAAGTGCCTTGAACTTGCATTCTTTCTAACAGCCAGCAGGGGGCGACTCCTCTGGTTGCAAAAAGAAGTCAGATTGTATAGAAGTCTATGAGAAAATGAGCCTACTTCTCACTTGATTTATTACCTCAGTAAACATTGTAAACAAGAGTTTATGGTCTCAATCGCTAGTTTCAAGTCTTCTTCAATACAGCATGATGTTCATTTAGTAAATTATGGTCCAATTTAGAGTCAAATAGACCATAAAGCAGGGGATGCTTTAGGGGCCGGCTACCTTGTGATTGATAGATACCACTACCACGACGTTGTCCGGTCTGGGAGTTTCACGGTGTGTTTTCAGTTCATGAAAGTTAATCATAACATTTTTGGTCGCTGAAAAATGTCTTATTTAGCCTTCGGTTGTACTTAGCACCACCCTCTTGTGTCACTTCTGGTTGCAAAAAAACAACATGGCGACGGCCAAAATGCTGAACTCAAGGCTTCAAAATCGTAGTCCACAAACCTATGGATGACGTCACGGTGACTACGTCCACTTCTTATATACAGTCTATGTGTACGGCGTGCTCCATGACGCTGAATCATAGGTACACGGAGCGCTCCTCTCTGCACAAATGTCAGCATGGCAAAGTGAAAAGGGAATGATGTTGTTGGTGCGGTCAGGTGGAACGGTGAGGACGGTTCGTGGCACCTCTTTTCTGATCACGTGTACATCACAAAAGTCGTGGTTGGTTGGTCAGCATCCGACACGTCTGCCGTGTCTCTCGGCAAGAATTCATGAGTCAGTGATAACTTAATTTGAAACAGTGACCATCTCAAACAGAAAATTATTTTCTAGAGTGATCCCAGCAAACACGAGGAAGTCCATACAGTAATTTTGTCACACCCTCTATGCACACATCAACAATAAGCACTGCATCTCTCGGCTACACTACTGCCTGCCTCCTCTTGTATTTGCATTTAGATGTATGTGAATTTCAGTGTGTCTTTCCATATGTGATGGTGCTCATTGAATGTATATATTTATCTGAAAAACTAATCAACCAAAGCAAAATATGGAAACTATCTGAAACCACACAAATGTGTCATTCCTTCAGTGGAAATCATGGAAGATTTATTTGATTCACCATCTATAGGTGGCCAGAACACATCACAGCTGTCAATTCACAGCTATAAAGAAGACTTTATACATAAACATAGAGGTCTCTGGCTGCTGAATGCTTTTAGCGTGACAAAAGACATTGATGTTCCAGCCTGCGGTAATACTTCCTGCGAAGATCTGAACAATATAAGCAATTTACTTGACACGGGAGAACAAAAAGGCTGAAACATTTGCGCTGTTGAATGCGCCGCTCTGTGTCTCTGAATAAAGCCGGAGTGGAAAGTGGCCCAAAGCTGCTTTAACTGCCACCCCTCTCTCTCTCTGCCTCTTTGTTATTCGCTGTCACTCTAAGAGCTGTGGTTGATGAGTTCTAAATTAAATCGATTTCGCCATCGCGGATGCACATTCCCTTGATCCAACTCTGCAATTTATGGCTGAAACTTTCCAAACTATAAGCACCTGGATTTATCGCGGGCCATTTGTATCTGTCAAACAACACCCCTCACTCTTTCTTCCACACACACAAGCATGGACAATCCTTTTTGTAGTTGTAATTCATAACCGGGCAGCAGTTGAAGGTATTTAAAGGGACAATTCAAAGCACCAAACTGGCAAAAAGCTTTAAAAGAATGCAAATACTTAACGGATTAAGTGAGAGTCCTCCATGATGATGAATTACGTGGACACTAATCTTTAAATATACTGGTAGCATCCCACTTCTTGACTGTTTGACCTCTTCCTCCCATCATGTGTGTCTTACTGTACATGCATGCTTCAGCACAGCTCCCTTGGCGATGAGTAAGTCTGTCACTGGAGGCTTAGAGGGGTGACCATGCTGTGACTAGCTCTTGTTTCGGTCTCTTGTCACAGAGGGAGCGTCTCGCTCCGTCATACACGGCTGCTGTTCGCTGTCACGTGGATGATAATAAATACTGACAGATGGTGCACAAAAACAAACTGCAAACAGGAAGACAGAGCTTTTTTGGATGGATATATGGGTGCAGTGCAGGATGTGTGTGTGTGTGTGTGCCAATGTTGTCTCCTACAAAATGTGTTTAAAATTCGCCAACATATTGGTGATTGCTTCCATGAAAATGCCAAATCTAACAATGAATTGATTCTATTAACATGTATCTGTATTTTCGGTGCTGTAGCTTATTCCTCAGTGCCAAAGAGCTCCATTGTTGTACAAAAACACATCAATGAGCCACACCATTGCACTGGGTGATATGCTGCTCTATTACAATGAACATGGGCACTAGGTTATTTAGAGTCCGTCCCAAATATACCACAGCTAAAAGTATTCCCCAAAAAATACACTATTTACTTCTGTTTGAAATCAGGGATGCGTTGATACCGATACTGAGTCAAATAGCTGGATCGAGTATCGGTGACAATGGGGCCGATCTATTCAGTTTAATTCTATGTTTATATAATATATACATTATAGACTGGACTTTTAATTCCTATTTAAGTTTTGACCAATTTGTTGCTGCATTAAAAAGGTTGACTCTTGAATTATGCGACAGAAAATTAATTCCATAACTCCATTAATTAATTTAGTAACCTGAATATCTTTAGATGTTGGTCTGTTGGTCAGAAAAAAACAAACAATTTGAAGATGTCACCTTGGACATTTAATGCTGAAGCTCATTTTTCACATTTTATTGACCCATCAATAAATCAAGAAAAAATTGCCAGATTAATACATAATGAAATTAATAAATATTTGCAGCCTTAAATGAGTTGTATATGATTAAATTGAATTGAATTGCAAATGTGTAACATTATCAACGGGTCTATCTGGTCAAAAAAAGAAAGAAAGATGAAAGAGAAAAGCAGAACATGTCTAACCTTTTCATTTCTTTCAATCTAACCATCTGCTTGTCTGTTGATCTTCCAGCTCCGTGCTGATATATTCATAAAACACCATCGACTGCCAGAGCCACAGGAGGATCATCATAGTTTGTGTACAGTTTCATTGTCCACACCCCATTTACGATGTTAAATTGAGATAAACTGCGACAATATCTGCCAGGAGCTGCTCTGTAATCTGCCAGCTGCTTTACACAACACAGGCTCGCTGTCGGAGGGCTCAAACTCACAACATCCGCTGACATCGTACAGGTGTGCAAGAAGCATGCAGGCAGCCATTAAACCAACCAGCAAAACAGTGCTACGCGGCTCCGCTGTTTGCATTAAAAACGTGTCAAAATCACACCGGCGATTAACACAGATTGCATTCTCAGCTGCCTCAATTACATTCTGCAAAACATGTTTTCATCTGCACTCTGCTTTTTCAAATCAAGTGTTTACTCCGAGCGTGTGAATAAAAGCTACCAGGCAGTTTGCTTCAGGAGGCGCTCCGGGGTGTTTTGAGTGTTTGCAGAGCTGGAGGAGTCTAGAGGATCTATGGGGACACAACAAAACACAGAGCACTCGAAGGCAACCTTTTCCCTCTAACCCTTGTGTCTACAGACACCCCGCTGTGACAGAACGAGATCTTACAAGATAGCGTTAAAGAGACACTTGAGGGGCATTTGTACATTTGCTGTGATCTCATCTGTTCCTGAAAGCACAAACAGACTTGGTTGTGTTTTGCTGTCTCAGCGTAAATCAGTGTACCCTCTCAACCTTTGCTTCTAGGGACCATTTAGTTCAATGCATTGTGTTTAATTAGACACGTCTGCACCACGAGTGTACACTGGATTATCCACATACTCTTAACTCTTAACATACTCTCTGTGCCCGGGTAAGAAATAGTCTGGAACATAACCACTGGTATCGTTTTTACAAGGGCTGTCAAAGTTAATGTGATAATAACGCGTTAGCGCAAATTCGTTTTAAGACCACTAATTTCTTTAACGATTTAACGCAACGTTTTACCAGTAGTAATGTTACTACCAGCGCCTGCGACGGTTAAAACAAGGGAAAATATATATTTTTTAAGACAGAACAATCGTCGCATAAACTAGTTGATTTTTTATAATTTAATGAATATTCAAAAAAATCGAAAATCATGACCAATCCCTAGTCCCTAGCTTTCAGCATATTTAAGCAAATGTGTTTACATTACAGTCAGTACAGACAACATGGCGTATAAATGACAGGCCAAAAACAAAGAACGGCGTTTGTGTTGCAAGCAAAATGAATTAAGGTTATCGTTTCCTTCATACGCCATTAAGTGCAACCGCGTTGAGCATTCAGTGTTTCATAAGAAGAAATAGAATAAAGTCACAAAAACATGATTTTAACAAATTTTTTTTTCTCCTTGTGATCCCTTAAATCATTTTATGACCCCAGATTGGGAACCATTGGAATAGGTGATTTATAAGTGTAATCCAAGTGTAATAATAAAGTGTAATAATGTGTTATGAAAAACAATTATGATGTTTGGTATTAAACTTGAAGATATATGACATTTTATTTTCAGTGACTTCATTACAGATATAGGTTCCAGCCTCCAAAAATCCATATTGGTCGACCTTGTGTCATTTTGGTTGCCATGCAATCCTCACACGCCTGCTGAGAAGACTCACGCCTAACAGAGCAGGTGAATAATAAACTGTGGCAAACAAGTTAGGGGACATACATGGAAGGATCAATACAGCTAACCCTAAAGCAACAACAGGAAAACAACATCAGAGGATCGATGGATGGTACGTCACTTTGAGAACAAGAAATATGGAGAAGCCGAAGAGAATTAAATATTTTCTTTCTACATTTGTAAAGCATATGATCTCAAACTCAATTATGACGCTGTGTTGAAAATACAAATGAAATGTTGGCTCATTTAAAAATGGCTGACATTAACTGCAGAACTCTTGAAAGAAACTTTACTTCTTCATTGAGTATAGTGTCATTCCTCTTTACAGTGGAGTGGCTCTCGGTCTAACAACCCAAACATCTTGATTATTCAAAGTGAAGGGTTGCCAAATTGTGCAAATTAGCACTTAAGGAGCGCTGTTCTAAGTAACAAGCTTGTAAACACGTCAAGGCTATCAGAGCTGATAATGGAGACCGAGGAAGAACTTGCATGACCTTCATCCTCTCAGGAGAAATTTGTATAAGTGACAGTAAAGTGTGCAGAACTGGGCTGCTTTTAATTTTTTTTTTCTCCCCATTTCCACAGATGATTTAAGAGTTCCCCCGCCACACTTGAGGTTCATGGAGGCTAATAAACTTTTCATTATCCCTGTCAGAGCCACCAGGAACAATTGATTATCGTTATTATAGGAGCGATGATAGTTGAGATAATTACCAGGGAAAGAGATGATCTACTACCACAATTAAAACCCAAACACGGTGGTCCCGAGGCACTTGGCTTTAATTTACACTGAGAGTGTTTATCCAAGTTTCAGACTCCAGTCAAGAACAACTTCATCACCACCCAAAGGACACAAGCGAGCAATTAAACCCACACAGAGTGAATCAAACGCATCCCTCACAAGGCTAACTCTTAAGGCACAAACTTTTCGATGCAAGCTGGATACTTCTGGATAGAAAAGTGTTATTGATTAAATGTTAAGAGATTTTGAGGCAATCATTCAGACAAACACGGACATGCAATCAAGCACTCAAAATCAATTAGGCACGTAAGCAAAACATCCAACCACTCCATCACTGAAGCTGCCATCAAAACTGTACTAAATTTAAATGAGCTTCTGCATGAGCTGGCATGTTTAGGAAAATATAATCGAAGATATCTGACTTATAAACACTTATGTTGCCATGAAATTAATCCAGTTTGCATAGCTGCTCTTGTGGGGGTTGTCACGTCCCCTGGAACAAGTCTGTACATGTAAAAGTGTTGTTTCTTTTCATATGGGTAAGAAAATCACCTCCCGAATTCCCTCCCCAGCGGAGGCGGTTTTTCTCCCAAACGTACGCAGATGGGTAATAGATTTTTTTTGTGACATTCCTCCCGCTGGAATAAATTGCAACGATGGATGCAAATCCTTTTGGGCGTCTGAGATCAGCCCCAAATTGGCCGCCTCTTCTTCCTTACAATGCATGATGGGAAGGCAGAATGATAGAAGTGAACATCAAAGATTTAATGGCTGTTCAGCCCCCGTTAGGAGGTATCACTGGCTCCAGGCAATTTCCCGTCTTCGCTGGTTTTCTCCGAATGTAACATCCAACTTCAGCATTAAGCTTTGACAGTACATTAAGCTGTAATTACGCAACGATGGGAATGAGTTTTGTGTTCTCTATTTTAATTTCAAGGCTCATGATTTATCTATAAATGAATTCTCTGTAAATGAATTCCCTCAACAATTTACATTGAAGAGCTCCACACATTGCATCAAAGAGCAATGGTGGGAAGCGACCAAGTACATTTACTCAAGTACAATTTTAAGATGCTGGTACTTTACTTGAATATTTCCATTTCATGCTACTTAATACTTTTACTCTGCTTCATTCCAGAGGAAAATAATGTAAGTTTTACTCCAGTATATTTATTTTTACAGCATAAAATTTGATATAAGAATAATAACGCGTTAACGCAAATTCTTTAATGCATTAACGCAATCGATCTTCCATAGGTGTTACCAGGCTCAGTTTTAAAGCTATAGTGAAGATACAGGCATCATACAAAACTGGGAAACCTAAGGGAACCATTGGTACCATGTCATACTAGCTTGTCGGGAAAAGGTCTAAATAATGCTCCAAACTTACGCTAAATTTTGGCGAGTAAAAACTGGCAAGTCCATTTTCAAAGGGGTCCCTTGACCTCTGACCAAGATATGTGAAACAAAATGGGTTCTCTGGTACCCACGAGTCTCCCCTTTACAGACATGCCCACTTTATGATAATAAAGTTAATTTAAGTTATAGTCAAGTCAGCACACTGACACACTGACAGCTGTTTTTGCCTGTTGGGCTTGAGTTTTTTCCATGTTATGATTTGAGCAAATTTATTATGCTAAATGCAATACCTGTGAGGGTTTCTGGACAATATTTTTCATTGTTTTGTGTGGTTAATTCATTTCCTCTAAGACATATATACATACATTTGCATAAAACAAGCATATTTTTCCACTCCCATGTTGATAAGAGTATTAAATATTTGACAAATCTCCCTTTAAGGTATATTTTGAACAGGTAAAAAATGTGATTAATTTGCAATTAATTGCAATTAATCATGGACAATCATGAGATTAATCGTGATTAAATATTTTAATCGGTTGGCAGCCCTAATAAAAACACATATGATAAGCTTAAAACACACTGTTTAAGACATAAGCAGTGGTTTCCAACATTTTGGGGGTTGTGACTGCTTGAAGTATAAAGAGTGACAAACAGCGTAGAAGAGGCGTAAGATATTATGCGAAGCGTTGTATGAGGATACGTTGTGACCCACTGAAAGGGACCCGACCCCTAGGTTGAGAAACACCGGACTAAACTAGCTTCACCTCGACCAGCTACAACAGTGAAATGCTGCTTACGCATTGATGCATCAGTATGAATAATCTATTAATGTCATACTAATATGTCAGTCAAGACTACTTTCAATACTTTAATGCATTGTGTTTTTACTTATGCAGGACTTTTAAAATGTAGCATTATACTTATATTTTTACACTGTGCTATTGGTACTTTCATGAAAGGATTTGATTATTTCTTACACCTCTGTCAATGAGCTAAATGTTATTTGTTGAAAACAAAGTGGATTACTGGATTGTACGTCCTACATGTATGGATGATAATGTGGCTTTGTGATTACATTTGGAGAACAACTGGCCCTGATTATTTCAATCAGAATGACTACATGGTCTGTGAGTATGAAATAAGCTGAACATCCTCGCCTCACTATCAGCCAATCAGCAATAGCGAGCCCTTTACCCTTCCAGCGGGCGGGTACGCTGTGAGCCAGAGTGACTTTGACGACAAGTGAGGTTGGTTTATTCAATTATTGTGTCCTGATGATAAAATGGGAGCAACATAATGGCTTGATTAATTTCCTTATCACGGTGAGCACAAAGAGTAATTACCACCAAATCCACCGCTTGGTGAACCACACATCAATCAAATTAAAGCAGTCTCCACTCGGCAGCAATCACTTCCACACAGAACAAATGAGTCGATTGGCTCCGACCTCCGCCTCCGGCCAGGGAAGTGTTTACCTAAGAGCTGTAACTCCAAGCAAAAGGTCACTCAGGGTGATTAGAAATCTCTGAACATGTCAGAAATCGTAAAAGAAATTGTGTAAAGCCAGCGTGAGCGAGGCTGTGCAGGACCTCGGTGGATTTATTTGCCTGAAGCGATCATTAAAGCTTGTGACAATCCTGACGTCTGGCCGCTTCTAACCAGCAGGAGAATTGTGTAAATGGGAGGCTGTGATCAAATGTCAGCGCATAATAACGCGTGAGTAACTCCATGACCTCCAATCACATCCACGACCACTCACCACACAGAGGCGTATTCACAATGCTAATTTCCTAAAAGCAACTATTATATGAAACTGAATTGATGGTGTAGTTACAGGAGCGTCCAATTGAACTACTGCCTCTGTTCTTTTCCCTGTTATAGTGAGGTAGAATTGGTTAACGGAGACTGAGTGAAGCTTTCTGGCTGGTTGGTCAGAGTGGGATCGATACAGGAAGAAAACTGTGACCTCTTACCTTAGCGCTCAGTCCCAACATGGCTACTCAGGTGTACATTTTAAAGCCAGATTAGCCTCCGTTTGTGCCTCTCATGACAATTAAATAAATAGCTGGAAGGTCATTCAACAATTAGGGATGGACGATCCAACTTTTTCAGTCCCGATGGCATTACCTGGGCTTTGGGTATCGGCCGATACCGAGTACCGATCCGATACCAGTGTTTAATTAATAAGCTGTATGCCTCACTGTGTGGAAGTGACCGGGATCACCTTTATATGTAAGGCAACATCACGCTTGATTTAAACATTACATTTCTAACTTTGTAAAACAAAATGTAACAAATATATACATGGATGTACATTTACTGAATTATTATTCATTATTAAAACAAAAAATTGTACATCAGCAACTTGGTAAAAGCATGCAGCAACAAATTGGTCCAAACTTAAACAGGAATTAAAATGCCACTATATTCTATATGGTTTGTTTTTCTTCTCCCTAATATGCAAAACAAATCGAACTAAAACCAAAACTGTGCCCCAAAAACCTCAATACAAACCGAACCGTCGGCTTGTTGAACCGTTGCACCACTAGTTTGAATGTAAAATAACATGACATGAGATGCACACTCTGGATGTTAAAGCCAGATATGACCTAAATAGATACTCAAAACTGAGTTTTAAACAGTACTTAAGTCATACAGTTACTCTTTATCAAAAATAACTCCTGATAGTCCTTTTAAGATATCAACAAGACAGAAAACAGACGTTTAAAAACAGAATGAATTTACAGTAAACATCAAAATATTGCTCAAAGTTTCATCAAGTTGTTTGGTAGGATGCTTCTGAAGTTATACAATTCCTTTTGTTGCATCAACATTGAGAGAGCCTCCTCACTGCCAGCTCTGGCAGCAGTGAGTATTATTGTTTGCTACTTTAAATAGATAGCCTGGAGGTCTATTTCTAGCTAATTTGTCCTAAAATACTGCGCATTAAAGAATGAGTCCATAATTTGAGGAAGGAAAATAAAAGTAAACAATGCAGGTGTGACAAAGTAATAATAATAATAACATATGTTGGAAAAAGTAAGTAAGTCAGTGTTGAGTGTCAGTCAGTAAAATCAGAGCACTCTATCCCCAATGCTGTCTCTGAGCTTTAGTGCTAAAGTCAGAACATCTCATTAAAATTAAAATAGAGGAAATAGATGTTCCTCTCCAGAGTTATGTAAATTAGAACTGTAACATCAACTGGAGGATGAACCCTTTTGCAAAATAAATTCATTTTTCTAGCCAGTGAATCATAGCCTAAAGGCTTCATTTGACTTGAGTAAACCTGCTGGATTCCATTGGCAGCTCTTTCTATTTGCCTACTCTCTGTAGAGCTAAAATCAAATCAAATCGCAACGCCTAGCGCTCAGATTCACAAGAGCTGTTAGCGCTGTGGTTCATTATAGGAGCCGCTACAGGCTTAGAGGAGGGGAGACCGTGTGGGAGGGGATGTCGAGGAATGTCAACATTTGAATAACGTCTTCATACGACATGCTGCTGCTGCGCGGAGCGTGTGCTTCGAGTAAAAAAATGTCTTATTGAACGGTGACAAATGCGGTCACATGTATGTGTCAGTGCTGTCTGCGTAGTAATATGAGAGTGAGCTCATGTCAGAGTTAGGGCAGCAGCACTTCCCTGTGAATTGGAGGCTGAAGCCCGAGGCTCTGACAAAGATGGCACCGTTCCCTGTAGCTGCTGCTTTACATTTCATTCCTGTTACAAGCCGCTCTGGCTTGAGAAGCAAAATGTTCGGCGAAGTTTATTCTAGTGTGGAGCGCGGAGCCAAAGCTAACGGAGCAATCGGCAGCAGTTCCAATAAGCAGAAAAATAAGTAATTTTCACGTGAGCATAAAGACTGCACCCCCAGCAAACAGCAACATGCACACCAAAGGTCACCTGACTAGCCCGAAACCTCACGTGAATGCAAACACTGCGGTGCTGCCATCATCATCACGCTGCCATCATCATCACTGTCATCATCATCGCCGCTATGCCCTTTCCGGTCCCAATCAACGATGCTATTTCAGAAGCATTTAGAAGAGGAATAACTCCGGCGTCACGTGGTCCTCTTAGCCCAGATTGTTAACATCTAAACTGGAAGTGTTACTCCTCTTTCACGCATCATAAACCTTACGTGGGCATCAATTACTTGCCTCCAAATCGAGTTAGAAGTGATTAGAGGGTTCTTTGTGTGAAGGCGGAGAGAGGGGAGCGGGCATAGTTGGGTTTAATTAGCAGCTTGCGAGGCGCACTTCCTCGCCGCACTTCTTCCTGTGTGAAGGAGATTGCTGAAGAGCCTTCTGCAGATGCTAATGTGGCTAATGTATGTGGAGTGCAGCGAGCAATAATCACTGTGCGCGCACCCCGTGGTTAATTAGCACGACTATGACACGAGAGATGATGCCAGGAGGAAGCCGCTGGGGGATGATTGGCAGAAAGTGTTCCCGCAGAGTTTGACCAAAGAAGACGACAAAAGTTGGATGAGGGAAATGGGCGTGCAAGTCTATGCTGTGAAAGGGATCCTATTTTTCCCCGATGAAGACTAATTTGCTCACTCAAACAGCAGCTGACAGATGGGTTCAGGATTGGACATTTCATTTCTTCCATTTTGGATGTGAGTTTTGGGCCTGTGTGAGGAAACAGCGTTTTCGAGAGAAACTAAACAAACATTATCTGCAGCACACCTCTTCCAATTAATTGAGAGAACAGACAGACAATAAAACTGTCATCTGGCTGAAACCTAATCAGCCAATTAAACAAGTAATATTTACCAGCAACTGCAAAGAAGTCCGTAAATAACATTTTCCATGACACTGAAGCTAATTTAGAATCTGCTTTGACAGACCAGCAGCCACGGCTCTGTGCATTGAGGACCTTCTGAGCTGCCTTTTCCCTCTTCTGCCTCCCAATTATCCACCATCACGTTTCCCTATATGGGAATAATTTATAGCATTAACTTAAGGGTTTCTCCACACACCTGTCTGGGTGTGCACACCGAGATGGGGGGACAGATTGGAACCCTATTGCTATTTCAATCTCCCCCCTCGGCCTTAATGAGCTGCTGCAGTTCCACACTAATTTGTGTCAGTAAACATATCAGGTTTGCAGCCGACCATGACAGGCGGAGTGAAACTCAATGGGTCAATCGACACCTCGGTGCAGGAGAGCGAGGAAGGGAACTCCTGACAAGATCCAGATCTACGCTGGTAATTAGAGAACCGGTTCAGGATGGACCAACATGTCCCATCACTTCCCACTTTCCATCTTTCTTCAACCTCATCCTCAGCTGTGACGCCCCTCTCCTATGCAAAATAGCCATGTGAATTATTCACGAAGGCCCGCTTATGACCATGTTTCACAGTATCTGTTCCTTCATTAGATAATCAATGTCAGTAGAAGAGAAAGTGGACCAGGATTTAGAATAAAGATGATTTCCTTCCATGTGCTTTCATAGGAGCAGTGTGCAATCAGTCAGGGAGGGTGTGCAGATTGAAATGATGTCACAAATAACATCTGGATTCCTGGATAACACTGTTTTCACACTTCTCTTTCATGTCATGTTTACACTCTCCCATATCAATTTCAAAAAGACATGTTTATAATAAATTATGTCTCAGCCAGAACGTGGCTACCAGTGAGGTTGATGATTGGATTCATGGAATTCAATTTATTCTAAATTATACCTAAAATTGAGCTGCCTGCCTTCTGTAGAGAAACAGATGCAAAGTCAACTTTATTTAAAACAAGGAACTTGCTCAGTACAACATTTTTCAAAGAAGAATAGCACTAAAATCCAAATGAAGAAGAAAAAAGGAAGAGGAGGAAGACAAATGAGAAGTACAAGACAGGTTCTATTGGTACCCACGAGTCTCCCCTTTACAGACATGTCCACTTTAGTCAGAGTCAAGTCAGCACACTGACAGCTGTTGTTGCCTGTTGGGCTTGAGTTTACCATGTTATGATTTCAGCATATTTTTTATGCTAAATGCAGTACCTGAGAGGGTTTCTGGACCACATTTGTCAGTATTTTGTGTTGTTCATTGATTTCCAATAATGAATATACATATATTTGCATAAAGCAAGCATATATGTCCACTCCCATGTTGATAAGAGTATTACATACTTGACAAATCTCCCTTTAAGCTTAAAAATGTGCAATTAATTTGTGATTAATCGTGATTAACTATGGACAATCATGCAATTAATCATGATTAAATATTGATATTGATTGATAGCCCTAATAATAATATTGCCAAAAACAAAAGAGACTGGCGACTGAGCTGCTCGGCCCCTAAATACTATCACTGAGATTAATACTGAAGTTGCACAACATAAAACATAAATAGCATCATAAACCTCTCCTTTCCCTCCTCACCTGAGCTCATTACAGTTTTCACGCTATGCACTCTGTCTAATCACGCTGCTTTTGGCACGGAGATGTGAACAGGTAAACCATCCCCATGATCCACCCTCATGTTCTCATCAATGCTCCGTCTTTGCCACCTACCAGGTGTGCTGCACGGGCAGATGGAGGCGCAGCATCCAACCGATCCAGCAGATCCACCACCATTCTGATGCTATAAATGTAACTTCTAAGTGGATGATATCACATGCAATCTGCAGCCAACTAACTCCCCACTGTCTTCATATGCTTGTATCAGACCTCCAGGCTTGTTTGTCTCCGTTCCTGTGCTGCTTTAACCTTCTGTCTCTGTCTATTTGAGTCTCGTCCAAGAGGCTGAGTCTTGGTTTTTGCGAGTAGAGAGAGCTCCACAGTCCCGTTACACCCGCTGTCTGTGGTGTATCAAAATCAGGACCTCCTCCCACGTCTGCTGCTACACCCTGTGGGCTGTTAGACGGGCCACGGATGTCATATCCTCAGTGTAATCTGTCTTTCTCCATCTTTACTGTTTTTTCTTCTCTGTTCACTTCACTGTATTCTTTGTCCCTCACATTGTCTTTATCTCTGTTGTATATCCTCCATTCATATCTCACTTCAGTGTCCTGAGGGAAACTATTTTAAATGTTGTTTGTTGCAGAAATCTCAAAGCACATTTTCAACGTATCCTCATACAGCGGTTCGTATATTCAACGAAAAGTTATTCCTTGTTTTTCGTGCGTTTTCCTATGAATGTCCAGCAACACGTGTCAATTTCTGCTTGTTACATGCATACAGTCTTTTCAAAACTTCCGTCTTCACAAGAAACAACTTGGTTAGGTTTAGGCAACAAAACTACTTAGTTAGGTTTAGGAAAAGATTGTTGTTTGGGTTAAAATAACTACGGAAGTAAAATTACATAAGTACAGAAGTTACGTGACAAATAAATTGACTTTTGGTTTCACACGAGACACAAACACCGGTCTCTTTGGTGAAAGTCCGGGGTTTTTTTCACCCACCCATCCACCCCGACCTCATCCCTACATGGCATTTGTCGCTCTTTATACTTCCTTGTTCATGATTACTTGGATTAAATACGCATTGATTTTGTGGGTTATATATGAATTACAGTGCATTACTTTTCATAGGTATACCTACAAATGATGTATGAGAACAGCCTGACTCTTTGCATCATCATTAAAGCCATTTCACACCAAGGACGGATTTTCGTCCAAACAAAATTGCACAGAAATTTATAAAAACTGACTGGGAATAAATATTCACCTCAATTTCAGGGGAAATTTATGTATGACCAATGAAATCCTTTGATGAATGCCGGTGATTCTGCATAATAAGTAGCCACGTGCTTCTGTTTGTTGCACAGAGAGTTTGTATTTTTGGGGCTTTTGAACAATGGGCGATGTTTTCATCATCTTTGTTGTGTGGAGTGGACACTGGCACTGTTTAGGAGGAAACTTGTTATGAAAATGGAACATGGCCATGCGGAAATTTCGCATCGGACTTGGTGGGCATAGTTTCAATGCGGAAAATTTGCATGCGGATTTTCCGCATTCCCTCACTGCACTTTTGCGTTGCACTGGTGAAAAATGGCTTTTTACTTCTTATAACCACCATCATGTTCACTTCTCATACACAACAAAGCCATTTGCTGCCGACAGACATTTATAGAACAAGTATTACCATGCTGCCCACTCACACATGACTGGGCAGGTATGTATATATATATGTATATGTGCGTAGGAGTGTGTGCAGGCATCGGTTACAAGCGTGACATATCACTGTTGGCTCCTGAGAAGACTTTCCATTAGCTATGCAACCTGGCATTCACATCTAAAATAATCATGTTAAAAATGGAGCAGGGCATGCAGAATGTGACGACTACAGAGAGCAATCAAGACACCCGCTGACTTCCCCGTCCTCCACCCACCTCTCCCCCTCGATGCTAATCAGTGTGGGTGCTGCTGGCTGTCTGATAGACTTGATCTGATTGTAGACCCTATGTTGCATAAAAGCCGCAAGAAAAATCCATCACTATCAGCTACAAAGGTGTTCACCTTTGACTTCTCTTCTCTTTGTACTCTTTCTAGAAAGTAAAAGTTTTATTTTGTCATCGCCTGCATCTAGGTTATGTAAGTAAACGGAAAGCCTTGCTTGAAATTAGGCCTACAACTAACAATTATTTTCATTGTCGATTAATCTGTTGATTATTCTTTTGATTAATCGATTAGTTGTTTGGTCTATAAAATGTCAGAAAATGCTGAAAAATGACGATCAGTGTTTCCCAAAGCCCAAGATTATGTCCTCAAATATCTTGTTTTGTCCACAACTATTCAGTTTACTGTCATAAAGGAGTAGAGAAACTCAAGAAATTAAGAAATTCACATTTAAGAAGCTGGAATCAGAGACTATTAATCTATTATCAAAATAGTTGCCGATTAATTTAGTAGTTGACAACTAAACCATTAATTGATTATTCGTTGCAGCTACTTGAAAAGTATAAATTGAAGCTGAAATTATTAGTTTGATAATAATGATAAATTTGATGTTTTCAGCTTCTCAGTTGTGAATATTCGCTGTTTTTCTTCATCTTATCTGATAGTAAGCTGAATATCTTTGGGTTTGGACTGAAAAGACATTTAGGAGAATGGATGGACACTTTTAACTATTTACTTTTGACAATTTATAGGCCAAATGATTCATTGATTAATCCAGAAATGAATTACAGATTAATTGCAAATAAAAATATTCATTATTTTCATCTCTATGGACATTTTCAGTCACAATGTAGGTCTGTTTTTCCCCACTTAAAGCGGAGGTAGCCAGAGGTAGATACCAGATGGAAATGTTTACTACCTATCTGGCCTCTCAATTAATTAAGCCCAACATCATGATTTAGGATGCTGAGACTGGGTTTGCATAACAAACATGTTTACCGCAGGTCTTCCATGACATATTGTTCATTTGAAATCCTTCCTCTACACAGTACGCATTTTATTGTCTCTCACAACTGTAGCCCACAGAGCATGAACAGAAACTTGCTTATTGCATCGTAAACCGGCCAAACGTGGAGCCATTTTCACTTCAAAATTGAGATTTTTTAATTAAATTTACACTTCTAGTTTAAACTCTAATGTCTTGACCATCTTGCACAACATGGAAGAGATCACATGGAACAAGTCTCTGTGTAAAAGGGCATTATTAACATTTTAAATGTATATTTTCTGTTCTTATATATTAGAGCAGAATATTTTGGCACGTACTCCAACCATGCCATCACATAATCTTAAATTAAAACCCAGTCTCTGAAAAACATGTCAGCGCGATAAATCCTGTTCGAGACACAAACCAAGACTTTCACATCACCATAAAACCAAACAATGACACACGGCAATCTATGCTAAAACAATAATGTTCCACTACACAGCCCTACTTCCTCCCTGGAGGATTTCTAACCCTTCCTGGTGATGGCTGGAGGTGACCTTAGCCCATGTTGGTACACATAATTATCATTTCCCTACAGGGGAACCGGTGATCAATGAGAGAGTGACCTTCCCCTCCGTACGCACCTTCTTCAAAGTCGGGTAATAAATTGGTTCATCTCACCTCCCCTACCGTCCGTGTTATTTAGAGGGCTATCCGAGGGAGTCCATTACCTTTTTATGGAAAGGAGGTTCATTCAATTTGCTGGCGACCCAATAAGAAGTTCTATATGGACGCACGGCGAGGGGCTCAAGGGCAAGTGAATTATTCCATTATCTTTAATGTGTGGGGAGGCAAACGCCGTCAAGGTCCTGAGGGGATTTATTTAGCTTTGTAACCTCTGTTCCTCAAGAGGAAACAATGAGAGGAAATAAAAAGACACAAATAGGCTCCCACATGCTTATTCATTCATTCATTTAGGGAATGCATTCCTCTGTAAACAAGCTGAATTGTATTTTATTTTAATGCAGTTTCTGTGGATTTGTGCTCCAGATTAGATTTTTACATTATTATCATCATCATTTAATTTAATTTACATGCATTGTGGTTTTATGATACATATTGTTTGTCTTAATGATAATATTTGTACATATTTCTTCTCATTTCTTATTCTTATTATTTACCTAAATTTCTCTTCATATACTGTTATATGTAGAATTATGTACATAATTTACATGTTACATACTCCTTTATTTATATTTTCTTACATTTCTTTATGTATATATATTATGTTTATTTATATATATAATAATTATATATATACATCTCCCCCCGGGTATCGATAAAGTATTTCTGATTCTGATTATGCTGTCAACCAAATTAACATCCCTTATTTTTATAGATGCAACTTTGGTTTTATAATTTACTCTTAGGTTAGTGTTGACAAATATTTTCTGTCCTTCTACCTGTTTATTGTACTGAAAATAAAAAGATTAAAAGATGTCTTTAATGTACAGTGACCTGCACCAGAACACTGTCTTTATTTTCTCTTTATTCCAGGTTGGAGGCTGATGTGACGAACATTAAACTCAAATGACATTTAATTGAAAAGCATCACAGCCACGTGGCTTGAAATGATTTGCTTAATTAAAGAGTCTTCTTATATTTGGCTTAAACCTTATTGAAGGATAATCCTCCCTCAAAGTCAAAGGTGGTGTTTAAAGGATTCACCATGCAGCGTAGTCAGGCTGCACATACTGTACTGTATTAATCTGGATATAATGAGCGGTACAGTGACATGCACATATGGTCTCGTATTGTTGCTTATTACTTGTAGTTTGTGTAGAAGCAAAACAAATACAGTTTGTAGGGCTCACAGCTGTCTCGCCATTACAACTGATGATTATAGAACTAACTTCAACCCCTGTGGGAAGGTTTTATGCATAAAAATGAGTCAGTATTTTTTACAATTTATCAACACACTCTTCAGTTCAGTTAGAGTTTGGCTTGAACAACATTCATTTAGTATACGCCATTTGCTGTGTGAAATGGTGCCTCTGCTCTTTCTCCCTAAAGTGTAATGCTTTATTTCACAAATGTTGTAATAAAGATACTGTGAGGACAGTTTCAATTTGATGCTGACGCCTCTATATGACCTACATCAGTAAATGAGACCAATAGACCAATTTCTATATAGTTATTCTTAATGCTTGTCATCGGTGCCACTGGGTCGGATTCTGTGCAAAATTAGACGAAATCATGCAGGTTCACCAGAAACTCCTTTAGCTCAGCCTCCAGCGGGGCCTCCGGTAGCGACCAGCCCACCGTGGACAAACCCAGATCCGGCTTGGCTGCCACCTTCGACCTGCAGTCGGAGCTCCGGCGGGAGGTGGAGAGCTCTGCGCCCGGCAACAGCGGCTCCGGGAGCAGAGCTTCATCCCGCTGCTCCGCCGGTCCCCGCTGGGAGCCAACAGCGACACCACCCTGCTGGAGGCCCAGGCCGTATTGCTGGGCCCGCTGGAGGGAAGGGAGGCACGGGAGAACCAGAACCAGGATTGCGTGGGGCAGACTGTCAGACAATGCTGCAGTAAAACGAGAAGTTTTCTAAAGGGACTCTGGTGCTCCACAGGGGCTGCCAAAATCAACACAAAATGAAAGTTCCTCGTAGTAACTTTTGATACTTTGTGGGAAACCCTGATTTTATACAACTGGCTAAGTGTAGATAATCAAAAAGGCCTACACAAAATGCGACCTCACCACTGACAGCAGAGGAATAGCTTGACGTTTTAGGAAATATGTATCTTTCTTGTCGAGAGCTGGATGAGAAGATTGATACCACTCTCGCTCTGGCTAGTTAGCATAAAGTTCTCATCTGCTCTCTTTAAGTTGCTGAAGGTCATTCTAGGAAATATAGGGATACTGTATAAAATAAGTAAGATGGTTCTTCTTATTTTCCTTTTTTCATGAACATGTACAATACTGAAGTGCAATATTTCTCTATTTCTGATGCAATAATACTCGAGGTGGAAACAGATCTCATCAATGCAACAGGACATGAAGTGTGTAGGCACACTGAGCATATTGAATCCTGATCTATTTTGAGAGCTCTCTGAAAAGCATCACTGCTTCATAACATAGGTAAACAGGCGTAATATTATAAATTGCATATTTCATATCGTTTTCCACTGTGCAGGACATATTGGGAAATAAGATATGTTCAAAAAATAATCCCTTCAGGCATGTATGAGGCATCTGGCGCAAAGCCTGTCAGCCGCATTGAACGTCGTCAGCGTCTTGACAGCATGTTTTTTTGTCATTTTGCTGGCAAACGCAGACGTTCTCTGAGTGAACATGACGAACAGCGTTGCCTGAGAAGTGTGTAGACAGATGTAAACATGAATATCTGCATTTTCTCACTTAAATCCTATAAACACATTTTTCCAGAGAGTAAATATTAGCGAGGGAAGGGCGAAGTAAAAGTGACTCAGGGATAGGGGGGCCACTCTCTGTTCTCAGGGGAACCAGAGGAGACAGAGTTTAAAGAAGGTGAGTCTGATCTTGCGGTGTTTTGAGCGGGAAGCAGATTATGAAAAACAGAAGAGGCCTGATGAAAAGTGACTTAAGCCTTATTCACATGGGGCTACTACAGTTCAGTATGTTGGGAACTTTATGCAATTAACGAACAACCCTGTCAACCTCTGTATCCTTGACTACAAACATCTAAATATGTAAGTTGTGACTTTGTGGTTTCGTAGTAAAACTACTACTGCATATTTGCCCACTCCCATGTTGATAAGTGTGTTAAATACTTGAACAGATAATAAATGTGTGATTTATATGGATCGATGTATCAATTTAATGATCAACGATCCAATATCATTGATGCAAAGTGAAAACATCGATATATATATCGTCATCTTTAAGATATGCCTTTTTTTATAGTCTATGTCTGTCCAAGCGCAGCTCCTTCTTAAACATTCAAACAGCGCTTAAACATGAGAAATGTGGCATTTTATAGTGAACAACAAGTCTATTTTCATTTTTTTATTAAAAAGAATAGATTGTTTTTCGGTTAAATGTCTGAGAGAGCCCAGTAATAAAATTGTCAAATCATATTTTAGTTGTTTTTTTGTGAGTTGATATAAATGATACTGATTGTGTTAAATGGGAATATGATGTTGTCTCATATCGATCGGAGGCACCTAAATTGAATCGAATTGAAATTGTATCGTAGCAGACTTTGTGATATCAGCAAATATCATATCGTTATCTAAATAATCAATATAATATCGTATCGTGATGAAACTTTTGACTTTAAGTGATATAAGATGCCTTTTCCAGATTTCTTTGTTTTGTTTTGTGTTATTTTTTGGAGGTCCATGGGCTGACAGCAGTGAGAGGACAGTCTATAATGAGAGAGCACAGTTTTTCCTTGAATGTGTAAATTTTACAAATAGTGCATTGTTTGGCTGTGGGAAATGACTTATTTAGACCTCTGTGACACACTGATTTTTATTTTAGTGTCAGTTTCAATTTCAGATCTAATTATTTTGGCTAGAGGGATGTGCTGCTCTAATGAGGTTTCCCATCATCTCTCCGTACTGCTGCCACATCGTTTCCTGGTCTATGTCATGGTCATGCTCTCTTGCAAAAACCCTGTAACAAACCCAGTTGCATGTTCAGTATATATTCATATTGCTAAGGATTCAGGTTTATCCAGCAGATATCTTGCTGTGTTAACAATGTTCCCTAATCTATTATTCCAATTACAGAAACTGGGTTTCTCACTTACATGACAGAGTATAAGAAATCAGGTTGTGGCAGAACATCGACAGCAACCCGGTTATTCAATTGCGTGCACAGTTAATAACTTCTTTCACCTATGTCTCCAATCTTTATTCCAGTAAGAACAGATAACCCTGTCTCATTGGGATACATTTTGAGGGAAGGCATGATTATGTTCAGTGGCAAAAAATGTTTCCAGTTAAAGAAATATTATGTTCTCCAAGTCGTAGGATGGTGGTGGGTTTGAATAGTGCTGGTTAGATCTAGGCAACAACTTTGGGTTAGGTGAAGTGGTTTCAGTTAAATGTCAATTAAGTAATGTCCTGTCTCGTGCTTCGAGCAGCCTGGTCGCACAAAAGGGCGTATGAAAGACACGATAAGACATTTAGTGTGCAATACGAACGCCTTTCTTGCTTTTCGCATGTCATTTGTACGCCACATAGTCTGTACTGACAGCATCTGCGTAAAAAGTGAGAAAGACTGCTTATGGCGGTCGGGAGGTGGATGGGTCCATCATCCCTTAGTTACGTTAGTGATGTTTGTCACATGTGTTTTTTTAGTGACATTTGTGATGTGTTACGTTGTTTTCGTACATATTTTACTAAGTTTACGTACGTATTTTAAGCCCGACCACCTTAACTAAGTGGTTTTGTTGTCCAAACCTAACTGTGAACGTTACTGTAGTTTTGTTGTGTGGTGTAAAAATGACATGCAAAAAGGCTAAAATGCGTGAATGCTCTTCATGACACACGGAATGTCGTTGTAATGTAATGCTATTTATTTTATTGATAAAAAACGTTATTTGGTCTCCCAACACGTATTTTCTGTTGCAAATTAGTAGCATATAAATGTAATTCCTAGGGAGACGGCGTTGGAACGGAGCATTCTTCCATTTCAAAAGGAGAAAAATACTGCAGATTCTGATTTGCAATAGATTAGTATTAACAGGGGACCTCTGTCTTTCTTCTTAATGCAGCCAGGAATTTGCCCTCAAACTTTAACTTTACAAATTATAGATGTGGGAGATTTGCACGGAATTAAAATCACCATAAATCTTTGAAATTATTGCAAAACCATCTCACGTCCCAAAGCAATATTGGTCCTGTGGGAATGGGGAACGAGGCTTTGGGCCAGGATTAGAGCTGATAGCACAGGCGGTCATCCACGATGATGACCTGAGGGCTAAGACGGTACGCTGCTAACTGGCTTTTAAACTCGACTCCTCCAATCTGACGTACCCTAACCTTGGCGGCTGTCAGTCAACCAGTGCAGCAGTCTGTCAGTCAGGCTGGACGACTGTCCTCTCACCTCAGAGTTTATGAGAAAAGATAGGGTGTCTGTGAGATTATTCCTCCTTTCCAATACCATATTAGCCCTTAATCTCCTGCCTCTCTTGGCCCATTCTCAACAGGATGAGGTGTCGTTAAGGGCAGCGACAGATGGAGAGAGGGATGGTGGAGGACTTTAGGAGTAAATATGTCAATCACTCGAAAGCGCTGAGAGGTTTTCTTGAAGAGGAGAGTCAACAAGCCAACTCTCTTCCTCTCCAACGCCTCTACATCAAAAGCATTCAGACCTGTGACTACACCTGAATACATGTCTGCTGCTGGATACTTATTATGCAGAAGGAGTTAAAAGGAAATGTTTCCTTATCAACACAAACACACACACACAGTGGTTTTGATTCATGTGCACCACCTGTATTTCAAAAGTGCTGCATTTCAAAAGCAGTTTTCATCAGTTTGAATAACGAGGCAAATGTGCAGAAAAATCTAAAATAGACTCTATTCATGCTCTTTGACTTAGACGTTGATATCTCAGTGCATTAAGTTTGTCCTTTGGCCATCATGAGAGGGATTATGCCACCAGTCAGGATCTATTTGTTTACGCAAATCATCACTTGGTAGGCCAACGCTCCCCCCACCTCGCCTGAATATCAAACAAGATGAGGGCGTCCTGCAGTCAAATTGTAGCTGGCAGCTCAATGTCCATCACATGATATAATGCAGAGCGCTGCAGTAAGTTCGGAAATAATATCCAAATATAGACAATGTAGGTTAATGTGGAAGTTGATGTGATGAGGCGGATGTTCTGCAACTTCACTCTACGAGGCTTTGTGATTATTGCAAACCTGGTTCAGATTCTTTCTATTTTAAATCTTTGTATTCTTTGCCAAAGGTTCCCTCGGTGCAGTGCAAGAAAAGAAAAATCAAAAAGTCAAACTTCTAGCGCGGCCTTAATAATTTAGCAGTCTTCCACAGAACTGGGAACTCATTTAGATGAGGACAAAAGGCACTCTCACATCGCCCTGGTCGGATCAAAGGCAAATCATTAATTCTGAGCCTCCTGTTGTAGTCAGATCTGGTGTTTTATTGCGACTAGAGTTCCTTAAACTGTCTTCGGAGTCAAAGAGAGTGCTGAGACAAAGCAATTCTATTTCTCCTACAAGGGCACTGCTGAGCCCAAGTTTAAATTGAATGCCCCAAAATAACAGTTTAATTATGTGGCTATCGGAGAGGCTTTCATGTTTTCCAAATGAATCAGGGCGAGTGCGATAACCAATTCTTTCATCGATGCAAAACTGGAAAAAAAAAAAAAAACCTTCCTCGCTTTTATCAAAAGTGATAGGAAGCCACTGAAATGAGCTCATATGCCAGAGACATTAATTATATTTCTTATAATTAGGTACAATATCCCCAGATCACCCCGATCCTCGCCAGATAAATTTAATTAGTGGACAAATTAAACGGCACATGCAGTGTCCATATCTTTATAAAGCAGTCCTTCTGAGGCTGGTGGATGTCTCAGTTTCTAATGTTTTACTGTCAACGTATGGTCAAAGACAAATTTCCACCACAGCAGGCAATAAAGCCGTATTGTATTGTAGATTTCATCTCAGTGTTGTAATGATAAATGCTTTTAGAAGGGCCTTTTTTATTTTTAAACTGAGGGATTTCAGCTGAATCAAAACATGGCATAGCTAATGGATTACTGGCGCTGAATACATAACAGATCACCTCTCCATGATGAGGAATGAGGCTGACTTTAAAGGCTGAGAAGTTAATTAAACTTGGATCGAGGAGGACGAGCCTCGCTGATGGCTCACAACTTAATTGATTCATTGATTATTTATGGACTTACAAGACAAACAAGACAATATGTTACAGTAAAATGAGGGCATTTATTTCCCATGTGGTCTCAAGACATTGAAATCCAAGAATAGTAACACACAGACATGAGAAATGAAGGTCTGTACCAAATGTTATGGAAATCCTTTGAAAATAATTGTCAAGACATTTCACTCAAAACCACAAATGTGGACCTCATGGTGGCGCTAGAGGAAATGTCAGTCGATCACCAAAGTCATTAGGATTCGTCGTCTGGGAACCACTAATGTCTGTATTAAATTTCAAAACAATTCTTCCAATAGTTGTTGAGAAATTTCAGTCCGATCGACCAACATTACAATTCATAGAGCCATGCATGTCTACATATGCCAAACCGATCTTACTATAAACCTTTACTAACTAAAATTAAGTACTCATACAGGCTGTTGTCATACACCGTTCGTAGTTATACCTAATTCACTGTAATTCGTATATATCCCATGAAATCAATTCATATGTAATCCACGTAATCATGAACCAGGAAGTATAAAGAGCGACAAATGCCGTGTAGGGAGGAGGGCGGGTGGATTGATGGGTCAAAAAACACCAAACTTTTGCTCAGGAGACCAGTGTTCATACCCCGTGTGAAACCAGAAGTCAACGTTGATTTATTTGTCCTAACCAAGTCCATCTTTTCCTGAACCTTGGTAGGTTTGTTGGCCTAAACCTAATCAAGTCGATCTTTTCCTAAAACTAACTAACTAGTTTTGTTGCCTAAACCTAACCAAGTTGTTTCCTGTGAAGACGTTAAATTTATTTAAAAAATACTTTATGCATGTAACGAGCGGGAATTGACGTGTTGGACATTCGTAGGCACCAAAAATGAGGAATAGCTTTTCGTAAGATATTATACGAAACCGCTGTATGAAGATACATTGACTCATATCAACATTGAATACAACAACAACATGAATTGTATTAATAATTCACGTAGCCTGTCTTTCATTAATACTTCTGGCTATTTCATCATCGAACCCTAAAACTACTCCAACAAACTCGGACAAAACAAACTGGTCACTGAGGGAATCAATCAGCAACGCCGCTGCTTAACTGCATTTCCAAAGTCATTTCTGTATCCAGAGCTACCGAATCGCTTACACTGACCACATTTAACACGCGTCTAATGACCGAGCAGCTCACAAGGCTGTTGCTAAACTTAATTATGGGAAGAAATGAGCCATTTCCAGAAACCGAAGCAACAGAAACACCAATCTTGTGGTGTTTGGGCAGTGTGCTGATGTCATGTAAAAATGATAACTTTCTTTAATGATTTCCTGTCGTCTGCAGATATGAAATTGCATGGTAGACCTATACTTTGCTGAAGTCATTATAATTTGATAGATCATCAACAACAAATATGTTTTGTTGTTAGGGGCTGTTATAAGATGGTGGCTAAGAAATTCTTTCTTTTTATGACAAATATTTGAAAAAAAAAGCTGTACTATCAAATAGTGTAAAAGAGGTGATCCAAGTTTGCTAAAGGGATCATATCTCACGTCTCGTCTCAGTGTGATTTGGGCTGACAGAAAAGGAGATTTCTACTCTACTTCCTAGCACGTCCCTCTTACTCCGGCAACAGCGACAAACCTGTCAGCTCCATTTGTCCTAATCAGTTCTCAGTGGGATGCGCCGGCTACTGGAATGTCATTGGGAATTACACTCACACTTGGAAGTAGCACACTGGGAAGATGATCCTTTGAACGACAGTGTGTGCCCTCTGTGCACAGCCCTCGACCTGCTACGCTGTCACTCGTTGACCTTGACGTTGACCTTCAGACGACAGCGTCTTAAACTGCTCAGAATCAGCTTGTCGCTTGGGATACCTGATCTATGTTCATCTGATGTGGCATTAGGAGGGGTGCCTCTGAAATTTGACTGGAAGCTCTATAAGGCAGCTGTGCACATAAGTGAAAAATGGCACCAAGAGCCAAAATTGAAATTTAAACTTAAAGAAGTAGAAATTCAAAGAAATTCCAGGTCCAGGTTCCTTTTTTTGACTTACTGCTGATAAGAAGAAGTCACTCTTAATGTGGACGGAAAAGTTTACATATGCAATATTTAGGGAAACTGGGTGAATTTACTTTGTCACACTCTCTGTTAAAGTCCAACTTTATCATTTAGACATGCTGTAAATAATCAGAATCATCTTTATGGGCCAGGTATGAGTACATATACTGGGAATTTGACTCTATTTTTGTTGTTGCTCTCATTGTACACACACCAAAATAGAATACATAAAATACATCATAATTAAGGCTGTCCCGAATACCATTTTTTTGGGCTTCGAAGCTTCAGTGAGAAATATTCAAAGGTATTCAAAGACAGTGCCGCTGCCGCACTACTGTACACACATGCACCTCTACACATAACCAATATCCATCCTAGAATACCTAATAATAAGTAATGTTGAATATGAATGATGAATAATGTTTTGGGATTATTTCTTATTTCATGGGCTACTTTGGGGATTTATACATTATTATTATTATCCAATAGCTTTCTGAACTTCTTTGTCTTTTCTCTGTACTTTGGCATTTGGTCCCCTCTAACATCTTGTTCTCAGGATTGTAAATCATTTCACTTTCAGAAAGAGTTAACTTTCAACTAGCTTGATGTCAGCTAGCATGCTCATTAGCTTGAATCTTGTCTCATAAATCATAACTGAAAACCATTACTCATTTCTGGAACAGTTTGTACTCCGACAGAGGAGGTTAAAGAACAGTGGATGGTGAAACACATAAACTATGAGAGCTTTCTCTCTTTTTTTTTGAGTCTCCGGCTCTCCAGTGGTCGACCCTGTCAGGACGGCTCGCTAATAGTTAACTGTGCAAATCCACCGATTAAAATGAATTGATTTTGCCACAATATGTAGCCTTTTATAATGTGTGACCAAGCTTTAGATCCACAGCACTCCACAGACAAAAACAAAAATACTTGCATATTAATTAATTTATTACCTCCCACACTCTCTAACTTGCTCACTTACTTCGCCAATTTGAGGGTGAAACAGGAGTGAAATTATCTTTCCATCCTTTTAGGTCATGATTCATTTCTCCTCAGCTCATCACAGCGCTGTTATTTTGCCAATCCTGTCCCATCTTTCATTCCTATTCCATTTCAATACCAAGTCATTACTTTTCATGCTGAGTATAACAGAGTTTCTATCCAAAGAATAGCAGCCAAGGTTGTAAATGTTTAACTCCAACGCTCCTACATTTAGCTGAACTCATCCAGCTCCACTTTATGAAAACAAGCCAACGTATAAGTGATTGACTGAACTGACAAACAGACTGACTCAGGATCACTCACGAACCACGTCTCTGTGATAACGCTAAACTGTGAAGGTTGCTTCACTGACTGTGACACTGTGTGTCCTTGTTATATTAAAATATTCCCTAGAGCGGCTATAACAGCACTAATGACTAGTTGTTATATGCTGAGAGTGTCTTACAATCGGGAGACACTGGTATTGATCAACAACCCTGTCAACCCCTCACATATAATAAAGTCATTTTACAGCTAAAAGGCAGTAAAAGTTATATTATCGCTTTAAAAAAGCATAAATCCTGGCTGGTGGGTACGTTTTTATGCTCATATAAGAACGGTAAAGCACAAGGCAAAATGGATTCATTATTTATCCCTGAATATTGGAAAAAAGGAATAATAAAATAATGAGGCTAAAGTGTTAGGACTACTTAACTGGAATCATAAGAGGTTTAGTGTCATAAATTCTTAATGCAGACATGTCGTGGCTGTTTGAAATGTTCCCTTTCATTGATTGAAAAGAAGCCAAAGCAGCTAAAAACAAACATTTCTCAATAAAGCAGCTGTGCTCTTATACAACTTCACCACAAAGTTTCCACAGAGTACCAATTACAAAGCAAACCTGTCTTTCACCCGGTGTAAAGGTGTTATAGCTGTGGAATCGCTTGTCATCGCGTGACATTTCGTGTCAAGAAGCGACGGCAGAGGTGAAAGCGGCGGCGGCGGAGGGAAGGGAGCAACGCTGCGGGCCAATTAATTCCTCCGCTCCCATCTCCTATTGCATTCGTGACATCAACACCGCCACTGCTTGCACCCTTACCCCGGCATCAGTTATGCAAATGGTGGCAATTTCACATGAATGGCAGATCGTCTTCCTGAAATGAGGATGGGCAAGAAGCGAGAATGAAAAATGGAGGAGGAGGCCGAGACGTGAGAGCCAGTCAGCCTTGAAATGATTTAATTTAAGCGATGAGGAGTTGACTTTGATAAGTTTGCATTTTAATAATGAATACTATGACCGCTTCAGGGGTCCAGTTACAAAGAAGTAGCATACTTGGCAAAAAAAAAAAGGAAAACCAACAGGGCTGACAGTCAGTCACTGTGGGACAAAACTGAGGCTCATTGTCTGAATGTCCTCTGTGTGTGTGTGTGTGTGTGTGTGTGTGTGTGTGTATGTGTGTGTGTGTGTATGTGATGATATATCGTAAACAAGATGCTCCTGGGACTTTTTTGACTCTGGAGTTAAATTTGCTGCCAGAGGAAAACGGCTTCAGCCTATTATGTAGGATTTTTCAGATTTTCCAATATGCCGACTCTGGGGTGTGTATGCATATTTAATGAGGCCATTGCCTCGGTGCGATTTTAGACTGAGACGGATTTCAGCCTACTGTCATTATGAGTGATTGTGCTTCCTCATGGCATATTCCAGTTGGATGTGGCAATAACTATATGTCTATCCCCCAAAGCACCACGGATCTTATTATGATTATGACTTTTTCAGCTGCTGTATATTCAAAACCTGTCGCATTACATAATTTATGCTTTGGCTCTTACAAACTACGGAGTTCATCATGCAGGAGTTTATGTTTATTGTATGTAAGAAGGTGTAAATAAGTTAACTGTTACAGCACGTACTGTGTGTTAAAGGCACAACTGCAATTAAAAATGACAAGACAGGTTTCTCAGTGCCTTAAGAAAAGCCTGTGGAAACGGCTTGTACTTTTGCAGCAAGTCAATTCACTTTAATTGGAAATGCTGCATTCAGGGGATTCCCTTGTGGGGGCAAAGTAACATGTTCACCTTTGGCAACATATCCTCATACAACGGTTCGTGTGATATCTTACGAAAAGGTTATTCCTCATTTTTTGTGCGTTCTCCTACAAATGTCCAGCAACACGTGATGCGCGTGTCAATTTCCGCTGCGGTCTTTTCAAAGTAAACTTCCGTCTTCTCAAGAAACAACTTGGTTAGGTTTAGGCAACAAAACTACTTAGTTAACTTTAGGAAAAGATTGCGGTTTCGGTTGAAATAACTCCAGAAGTGGCGTAACATAAGTACGGAAGTTACGTGACAAATAAATCAACGTTGACTACTGGTCTCACACAGGCCACAAACACTGGCCTCTTGGGCTAAATTCTGGTGTTTTTTGACCCACTCATCCACCACGACCTCTTCCTTATGCAGTGTTTGTTACTTTTTATATTTCCTGGTTCACAATTACGTGGATTACATACAAACTGAATTTGTAGGTTATATACAAATTAAAGTGCATTGCTTTTCGTAGGTAACTACGAACGTTGTATGAAAACAGCCTGACTTTGGTGAACTTTGACATGCAGATTTTTTTATCTGTTGAGTCAAAGTCTTCAGTGATTAATGTGAACAGTAGGGGTGCAACGGATCACAAAACTCACGGTTTGGATTGTATCACGATTTTGAGTCACAGATTGGATCGGATCAGCAGAAAAAAAAGGGACCAAATATAACTTTCAGAGATTTTTTTGCCACATATACAGATTTCTGATAGTTGATGAGCCACATCGGCCGATACAGATCGTTTGGGTTTTGAAATGTTTTTAAATTGAAATGCTATCCTTTTACTTATATTACTGATATTTGCATAAAAACACAATTAAAATGATTAGGAAATAAAAGAGAAGTTAAACAGGTCATAATTCCCTCTCTATTATCTATTTTATATTGCTGTGAAAACATCTCCATCAAACAACTACACAATAGTTTCTCGCCAAAAACTACATTTTATAAAATTACATTTGAACACATCATGATAACGTTAGAATTTACTTTCGCCCAATACTATTTTTACTGAATAGAATCTAAACGCACCATAATAAACTCAATGGAAACGCCGTATATTTGCTGCTCCGTTGCTGCCAACGTTACTAGCTCTCCTCTTGCCGATTTCAACACAGATTTGTTGTTCACAATGTAGCACTAACAGGGATCGGCGACTAGAAAGCATTATGCCGATCTTCCCATCACATATTTTTTTACTGAATATCATCCGATAACGATCAGCATTAAAACTTTATTTCACAGTATGATGGTTAAACTGTGTAATTAATGCATGCTGAAGCACATTTAACATCAAGAAGCTGAATCTATCTTCCATGGCTTGCTCACAATGCACATGTTTATGTTTCTCCTTCAGTGTGGGGCCTCTTCGCTGCAGGGCAGATGACTAGCAGTTAAAGTTGAAAGTTGGGTCATATCTTTTTCATGTCCAGGGACATCCCTGGTTTGTGAAGATCTAATAGGTCGTAATGAGCGAGCCGTCCCTCTCTCAGCCACCACTCACTGGTAATGAATCGCTCAAAGGAAGAGGTCATCTCTTACTGTCTGGAAGATTTACTACTGTCCATTTCATGTAGAGCCAGTAAGAGGACAAAGGAGTGTTTCACCTTCTCGCTCATCGTCTATTATGAGTTTATTCAATGCTGTACATTATGTGCCTGCATATAATTTAATTCCCTTTGGCCAGGACTCAAGAAATGATCTCTATTCATGGGCTGGAATATGATATTCAGTAAAATGTAATAACCTTGGCTGCTCCAGTATCGTGAATTGGACAATCTCAAAATGTCACTCACAGAGTCTCCTCTCATTTCCTTCCTTCTTTTTTTATTTCAGACAGTTATTACAGTCGGGCTTTGCGCTGCTGTTACATTTTATCCCACCTCTTTATTGAAAATAATAACTATTTCCCTTCATTTCTCCATTCCTTTCCCCCCTTGTTCTCCCCTTCACCCCATTTCTTTCAATAAATAGAAAAGTCAATTACATAAAGCTGCTTGTTGCTGGACACACTCCGAACACACATTTCTGCATGAGACACAATGTAAGAAACTAAAGCAAAGTTTGTGTTCTTTATGTCTGTCTTCTTTTCTTTTCTTTTTTAAGCCTATTTAGTTGAGTCAGCTTTAACCTTGTTGTGTACTTGTTCTTCACTGTCAAAGTCCACAGTATCTAGCTTTTGAAGCATTTGAACAAGGTTGAGCTATGCAGCAGCCACAGGAAACAAAACTGAAAGTCTAGTGAAGTATGTGAGGCAACATCTGTCCAGATGTGTTACTCACATCCCCAAATAAAGTCGAGCAGCCAGAACATTACAGGCCCAAAGCTCATAGAGATAAGAAACCCCTAATAAGGTCTGAAAGACTAAAGCTATTGATTCTTGACAAGCCTTCAGAGACTGTGTCAACCAAACTACTGAGAAAATATTTCACTTTATACAGGAAAAATCTGCGTCTTCACATTTCAAAGATGTTTTATGCATTGATAATGATTCCTTGCCTTTGTGTCTCTATCTGTTATATTTATTCTTGCAGAGTCTGCACTTGGCAAACACAAAATGACAAGCACACACACACACACACATCTTGTGAACAAGCAAACACAATTTACTATGTTAATGGACTAAAATGTCATGAGTCATTTTAAATGTCAGTGCACTCGATTTTAACATAAAATAAGTGCAACCAGGTGCAGAACAGATCCATACGGCTGTAGATCGGGCTGGATTTCTATACATGAATAGTTCAAATTTCAATGAACAAGACAGTAAGTTTCAAACAGGGCTAATGCTTTTTTTCCTCCCTGTTATGATTATGAAATTGAACTAATTCAGGCGTAAAAATGCAAGCTCAAACTAAATCGTTTCACCCCTCTCTGCCATTGGAGCAGAAAATTTCTCTTTACAGCATGACAGATTACATTCTTGCCTTATGTTTTACTGATGCTGATTGAACATCTACATCTTTTCACACAGCTTTGATAAAATACACCCTGTTGTCTTAGTGTCAGTGTCGATTCTCAGAGTTGGAAAGAAGACTTACTCAACTACTTTAGTACAATTTAGAAGCACCGATACTGTGCACTATGTGTGTTGTTGTATGGTATCTCAGAGAGATTTATTCTACATTTACACTTCACATTTGGTGTGACATGCGAAACATGATGAGCTTATAAAATATGATGCATAGTTAAATGTTGAAATTGTTGACAGACAGAAATGTTTCAGCATAATTAATGTTTTGTTTTTTTGGTTTCAGTCTGTTAGCCAAATGAGGTAAATATTGAGTCATTAGTACAAATTAGAATAAGATATACAGTCATTAACACCCTGTATACAGTATTTAACATAAGTGCTTGATCTCTATACGACATTCAGAGCATTAATATAGCAGCAAACAACTGTTGTCTATGTAAAGATATAGAGGAGTAATTTCTACCTGAGCAGAGAATGAAGTCACTCTCCCTCCGTATGTGTTGTAATCCAGGCATCTATGTGCTTTGTTTACGTAGCCGGTCCGGCTGTGTGTGCATATGAGCTCCCAGTTAACACCGTTAGCTCAGTCAGCACTGTTGCCGTTGTTAGCATTGTTCGCACTGTTAACGCTGTTAGCTGCTAGCCGCCGGCTCAGTCACCTACGTGTTGAGAGCCGTGTGGAGGCAATCTCTGAATCATAAATATGCTAGAGCTCCTGTATCACTTTCTTTTTATGCCTTGAAATACTCATGTATTTCATAATATTACACTGCATGGAACTATTCGTCACAATGAATATATTTACTGTTAATTAGGGCTGTCAAAGTTAACGCAATAATAACTCGTTAACACAAATTTGATTTAACGCCACTAATTTCTTTAACACATTAACGCAACTTGGGATTTTTAGGTTGTAGCGGGCTCAGTTTTAAAGCTAGAGTGAAGATACTGCATCATATGAAACTAAAATACCTAAGGAATCAATTGGTACCAACCATATCATACTGGCTTGTCATGAAGGAGTTTAAATAATGCTTAAATAACGCTACAAACGTACGCTAAATTTTGGTGAGGAAAATCTGGCATGGCCCTTGACCTCTGGTCCTTGACCTCTAACCTCAGGATATGTGAATGAAAATGGGTTCTATGGGTACACACGAGTCTCCCCTTTACAGACCACTTTATGATACTTATCCTTGTTTTGTGTTGTTAATTGATTTCCAATAATAAATATATACTTATACTGGCATAAAGCAAGCATATTTGTCCATTCCCATGTTGATAAGATAATTAAATACTTTAATAAAGGTACATTTTGAATAGATTAAAAACGTGTGATTAATTTGTGATTAATCTTGATTAACCATGGATAATCATGCGATTAATTGCGATTAAATATTTTTAAGCCCTACTTTCGTACTAGTATTAGCATTTCAGTTCTAAAATAAAACAAATACATTGTATAAAATACCTCAGGACACGATCAGCACATATTATACAGTAGGAAATCATTAAAAGAAGCTGTGCTGCAGGTTATTTTTTTAGATTTTTTATCATATTTTTTAATGTAGAGCTATGCAAAATTTTACATATATAAATCAAATAAATGTGCACTCTAAGCTCTATTAAGACAGTAGAGGTTACTTAATATTTGGTTAAAAAACAGCATGATAATATGAGATATGAGACTTCACAGTAGCCAGCAGCTGCAGGAGGAAGGCAGTGTGAGGCATTTTCCTGACAGAGGTGGACCACAGGCTGAGAGCTGTGATCCCTGAGAGGAAATTTCACAGCAGTTTTGAGCCGATGTTTGAAGGAAAGGGTTAACTCTCAGCTCTTTGCTTTCATCTTCGAAAATGCTGCAGCTGCTGTTCAGCTCTGGAGGAATTATCATGTCGGACCCCCCTATGGCGAAATGTGTGTCAGTCTCCATATGTACTGTACGTGCATGCCCATATATGACCGTATAGGTACAGTAGGTACCTGCACATGCAAGCAGTTTGTGCACATGCATTCTGTTGAATTTCTTCCAATAAGGACCAAATATCCTTGAGAGGCATAAGAGGAAAATCCTCACAAGTAAGGTCATCTCTTCCTCAAGGTTTGTTGTTATTATGGTTATTAGCTTATATTAGATTGTACTGTGATGAAGGTGAAGGTGAAGGTGACTGTATAATTGCTGCCTTAACAAGAAAAATAAATACTAGTAGGCTTATACAGGCCAGCATGCATGTTTGAAAAATAAAAACACACCACAATCTTTGCAGAATCAATATCAGATGTTCTTTCTTGTGACAAAGTGTCTATATTTACTATTTAGTCAATTGCTTTTGTTTCAGCGCCAACATTTAATAATCAATTCTTCAAAAATTTTTGTTGAACAAATTCTCAAACTTCTGAAATGTTGCAAAAAAGAAATGCGACTTCGGCGCTTTACCATCAACTGATTTGGAGAAAATAAACTAGGCTGCGTAATTTTCGTCAGAAGTTGGCTGTATGTGCTGCACTTTACGCATGGCTGTAATCCGCCAGTAAAAAGAGTAGAAGAAGAAGTAGAGGTTGCCAACCAGAAACAAAACATGTCGGCTTTGCAGATCTGCTAGAGAAAAAATGGAGAGAGGTTTTTGGGAATTTCAATTGGTCAAGTTTTAATTGTTCTTACTGATAGGAGACAAAGACAATATAAATATATTTCTGCAAAGAAGCCGACAGCGGAATCAGCTGATCAGTCATCATTAAATATTTGCTAGGTCAGAACTTATTCAGCAAAGGTGTTTCCATTTAGCGCATCAACTCTTTTCGACAAAGACAAAAAACACCTCAAGCGAGGAGAGTTGAGTTTTATCGAATTTTGCCGTTTCCAAAAAGCTTCTCTAATGCGATACTTCAAAATGCACATGAAAATATGAAACGTGGTTGTCTTTATGATGGATTCAAACTTTTCCCTAGCTGTATTTGTCACTCTTTCACCGCTGCTGCTGTTGTTATTCTGAGTTTATGTCATTTCTATTTATGTTTTTTTGATGTTACAGCCACCTGTTTATATTGTCTTCATGTTGCCTATCTGGGAGTAAAACTATGAAAATCAGGAAAAACTGCAACGACTGCACACAGATTTGTATGAGTTCATGTGTTGATTCTATTAAGGCATGTTCCTCTTCATTGCTAGCATGTTGATGCCTTTAGGGGTTCTGATGCAATCAACCACTGGATACAGTAATAATAATGCATATACATGTGTATGTACACACAAGAATTGAGATCAGCTCCATCCTCCCAAGCACACATCTCTTCGTGAAGTGTGTGTATGAGAACAAAAAGAAAAAGAAAGAGACTGGTTGGATTAAAACATCAAAGAGCCTTTTGAGCTCCCCATTCACAGGGACTTGCTGCTTTTTGTTCCCCATCATGCTTGGGCTATATCAAGCATCTATCACAAGTTAGCACTGAAGTGCAGCCCATCGTCTCCCAGAATCAATGGGAGTGTCATTAAAGCTAAAGTCATTTCTCACAGTACCAGTTTGAGCCTTTTGTGACGCAGAGACGAGAGTTAAATTTGGAAATGTCAACGTGAGCTTTGAACGACGCAAATATCAACTTTTACATTCAGATGAAATAAGATCACAACAAAGAGAACTTTACATTTTACATTAGCTACAGCCGTCCTGCAGCAGTACTTGGGAGGGATTAGTCTCGGTACAACAGCACCCTGCAGGTACAGAGAAATATGGATGGTCGCAGTGTTGCTAATTGGAAAGGTAGAAGCAATCTGACAGGCCGGCCTCTGCAGGTTGCCTTCGCCATAGACGGCATGACAGCATCACTTAATTTCCACTAAAACCAGCTCAAAGTATTTATGATAGCCTGTCTGGTGAGTTAAAGTGATGGATAGAAAAGGGTTTTCTTCTTTTACTCATTACGCCTTTGTGATAAAACACATTAGTGCTCCATTAAAGCAAGTAATTTTTGAAAGAGGAAATAACATATTCTTCTTTTTACAAATAAAAAGTTAAATTCTTAACCAATAAAACACACCAACACTCACAATAAATACTCAGTAATTTTGCTGCTACAGCCTGACTTGGCTGGTATGATCAGTGGCTTAAGGCAGCCAATGGTATTTGATATTTATTACATATATTATTATATGTATTTGGTATTTGGAACTGGAGGGTGGGTGCCAGGCTTCCGTGATGATGCCGTCCAGAAAGGATGGCGTTTTCAGCTGTAACCGCCATATGAGCGCAGCACAGAGCGGCAGATTAGCTAACCAGTGAGGCTTGCTCACACGCACTAACATGCACTAAAAGGCATGCACGGCCGGCCCGGCTATATCAAGAAAGCACAGAGAAACTGGGATTACAACACACACAGAGTAAGGCTGGGCGATATGGAGAAAATCAAATAATACAATATTTTTGACCAAATACCTCGATATCGATATTGCTACGATATTGTAGGGTTGACTATTGGTGCTTTCACAAAATACTTATGAGATTTTTGATAAATAATCATCAGTAATGTTACTAAAACAGCTAGAACAGTCTGCTAAACTAAGCTAAAATTACATCGCTTTACTGTAATGCAGCCTTTAAAACCAGGAAAAGACAACACTTATGCCATATTACGATATCCAAAATCTAAGATGATATCTAGTCTCATATCACAATATCGGGAGAGTGACTTCATTCTCTGCTCAGGTAGACCTTACTCCTCTATATCTTTACATATACAATAGTTGTTAATGATATATTAATGCGCTGGCTATCGAATCTAGCACCTTTAAGTGCTCCATAAATAAAGTTAAAGATTATGAACTTTATTATCATCTTGGGTATCAATAAATGCCCCCTAATGCACAACTACATGCTGTGACAGTGTATCTGGTGTTAATCATGAGACACTGGTTGGTTTCAAATGGATTAGCTGTGAAGAAATTAATGCCAAATATAAATCAACTCCACCAATTAGCATCTCTGTTATCGCTCCTATTCCTGTCACATACAAATCTAAAATATCCTGCTGTAAAACACAAGTGTTAAGCCACAGACATTGGTTTGATTCAAATGAATTGGCTACGCTGGAATCAATATCGAATGTGAATCCATTGCAGTGATAAGTCCGATTCCTGCCTGGGGAGCCGGCATCATCTCCTGCTCTCTTGTCAGCATGCCTCAGCAGCCGCATCCTGCGCGCTCTGAGTAATATGACACAGACACAGAGAGGGCGAGTTGACGCACACTGAAAAGATACTAAGAGAAGGAAGGAGGGAGATACTGATGTGAGGAGAGGGAGAGAAGTCGGGTAAAGATACTCGGCGATGAAGAGAGCAGAAGCGCAGACAGAGAGATATATAACGGCAGACAAACCCCTCGTCCGTCACTAAATCATGTTTGTCATTCTCGCAGGGAGAGAGAGAAAGAGATGCTTCGTCCCAGGGGGAACTCTGACTGCTACTCCTTGATGTTTTTGAGACTCTGTATCCTCTATTCATTTTATTCACACTCTCAGAACATTTTATGTCTGTATTTGTGTGAATCTGTGGACAATTTCCTTTGGCACAGAGGTGGCCACTGTAGAAATCAAACCCAAGACAGATCGTTTACAGTATAACCTCACAAGGGGTGGACATAAAAACATTCTTGTTTTTTACAACTTAGAAGCATCTGGCAAAAGCAATAAATTCTCATCGATTCTGATTCTGGTCAGACAATCATACATGTTGTAAACAAAACCCCATATTGGGGGCAAACTTATTTTGAAGAAAAAAAAGGTAAAAGGTAAAATGATTACTTGTCCATTCATTACAATTAACTAGTTCAACTATGACCTCAGGGCCGGCTCAAGGCATAGGCTATGTAGGCGGTCGCCTAGGGTGCCACCTTCTGGGGGGCGCTGGTCGCCCTCTGAAAAAAATAAATAAATGCTGGTGGGCGCTCTTCCTCATTTTCCACAATGAGGTAACAAATAAAGAAAGAAAGAAAGAAATAAAGAAATACACTTTTCACCCCTGTAACTCTCTTTCTCACACTTTTTCATCTGCCTGGCCGCACTTATTTGTTAGTAAAAGTGTAAATTGTAGTGAAACTGACTAAACACTTTTAAGTCAACAATATCAAGAACCGATTGTTTGTTTATATTATAATAAATACAGTTATTTATGAAAATACCAAATCCTAATTTTTGTCTTAAAACCATTGTGATGTCTGATGTGTGTTGCAGTTTACGGGACTAGGGTCAGGGTTCTGGGGGGTTGAACCCTAACCTTTGGGTGGGTGCCTTGGGCACCAGAAGGGCTAGAGCCGGACCTGTATGACCTACCATACTTGCTAAAGTTGTGTACACACAGTTTTCCTTTTTAATTGGGGACGGTTTGTTTTGCAAAGTGGTAAATACTACAATACCCATGAGCCTCAGTGGTAGCAAATTCACAAGCTTTGCTGTTACATTTAAGAGCAAAACATGGCACCACAGTTTCCAAATTCATCCAAAATTGACCCAGAATAAAAAAAAAAAATAATTTATGCTGCAGGTGTATAGTCAGTTTTCATTACAGTGTAATGTTTAGCTTGATTCCATTATTAGCAGTGCATTTATGCGGTAACAGATGTTTGAGCTTGGATGTTTGTTACAGAAATGCACCTCGGGAATCGTAGTTAATTCCTTATCTCATCCTTTGGTACTGATGTTTCAACCAGGAGTGTTTCGTGCAGATCCAAGCTGTAGAGGAGCTCCAGCTGTCAGTCACGTAACATTAACTTTTACTTCCAAAACCAGGGACGCTCAAAATAGCTCCTCCTATTCTAAAACTGTCATTTCAGGTACACTCGCTTTCAGCTTTACCTCAAAATAAAGTGGTTAAGATAATCTGGCAGTTTACAACCTGTCTGATCTTCTGAACTTCTGTGTTCCTTGAAGTGATTAGCTTCATTAGCTTGATATAATGCAATAGTGTTAATAGCATATGTCACAGTATTTTAGATAAAATTGAACCTTTTAAAGACAAAACATTACTACGTAAACCCTCTCCTTAGCTAAATGATCACATCAGGGACATTATAAGAAAGCACATGAACACAAAAGTCTTATGAAAATCTTGCAATCTTGTGTAAAACAAGAGAAGAATACATATTGTTCTCACCTGATTGCCTCTGAAAGCCACAATCAAGCCATGATTTTAATCCAGGCCGGTGACTCAGTGACTCAGTCCTCCTCCTACCCAGTTCCCTGAAGTCATCACAGCAAAATGTTTCTCAATCACTTCATCAATAAATCAGGCCACAAACTTCAATCATGTGAATGTGAAATCTACACCAATCGGTCTGTCAACCCTAGAAAAGACAGTGGCCTCCATGAAATCCTCTTCCTTCTCTCTAGATTTCTTACACTGACTTGGTTTTTAAAATCTGTTTTCCACACCACTGACTGGACCTAATATTCTTTCCATTATTAACTATTATCTTTCCACTCGCACTTTCATCTCATTCTAAGCATTCAATTGTCCAGCCTTTGTTGAATAAGTCCATGGTTATAAATAACTATAGACCTATTTCAAAGCCTCAGATTTTATCAAAGATTATTTATAATCAATGAATGTATTTCATCAACAATAGTATTTTTAAATCAAATCTTTTCCAACAGCTGCAGATCTTGAGAAAGTAATCCACCATTAGCCTTTGTTTTTTTTTTTATTTTTAAGTAAGTCATTTGCTCGCCTCCAGTTCATCCAAAAATGGCTTTTTAAAAAAATCAAAGAAATGATGATTACATCACTCCCGTTCTTGCATCTTTGCATTGGCTCCCTGTGGGTTTTAGAAATCATTTTAAGATGTTGCATGTACATGTTAAGGCTTTTCATGGTGGGACCCTTACAGTAGTCATTGTTGATATGTTAATCTCTTATGAGCCACTGAGATCTTCAGACAAGGGTCTTCTAGTTGTTCCACCCATTTGTTTTGTTACCCAGGCCTTTTCAGTCTGTGCCCCTCAACTTCCCTGTCTCAGTATCTCAGGCTAGCCAACTCTGTAGCATCTTTTATATCACTTCTTAAAACTCACTTTTACCAGATATTTTTGAAAATTGTAACGTCTGTGTCTGGATCCTCTGCTGCTCTGATGTTTCTGTGCTATCCGTTGTGTTACTGTTGTGTTCTGTGTTGTACTATTAAATTTAGGTCTGCACAATTAATCAAAATTTTATCAAAATGGCAATATGACCTAATGCAATTTTCAAATCGAATGGGGCGCAATATTTGTCAAAGGTGAAATGTGTGTCAAAGTACCAGTTTAAATTAAGTACGGTCGTGCTGCAGAGATGTCCTGGTCAACACATCATACTCTACATACTTTATAGACTTAAGAAAACATCAGTTTGGTACAGGTCCCTGCAAAACTCTCACCATAATCATTTTAATATGTTTAAATATTTTTATAATATCGCAATCACAATTTTGTGCCAGGGAAACAAAGACCTATTCATTATAATAAAATAACTGAGCTGTTTTAAAGTCATTCAGAATTTCATTACACTGTCTTTGAATGAGCACAAATTCAATCATATTTATTTATGAAACAACTATTAAATATAACCTTCTTTCACATGAAAAATATTCTTTTTTTTTCAAAATAACTGCTTCAAAAGCCTTTTCAGCTGCTATATAACTACCTACTTAATGAGAAGAATGTTTCAGTACTTACATAGCCCAACAAAAATATTACTTTTGTGAATCATAAAATAAATGTGAATGTAAAAGTGATTAGAAACCCTAAGCAGTGCTGCTGCACGGGCTGCACGGCAGCATACCGATGTTTGGCCGATAAATCGGCGCATCCCTAGCAATAGAAATATCAGTCAAAATAATAGATATTTTTTCAAAATCGTTCAGCCCTAATTGAATTCTTCTTGTAATCTAATTAATTTAGCATTTGTACCGTTTACTCTGTTGGTTTTTACTGTTAAAGCACTTTGTGTCTCTGTTTACACAAGTGCTATATAAATATCATTAGCATTATTATTAATTCAGTACAACAGCTCTGCAGCAAGTATTCTTATAATGATCCATTTTTAGGATGAGACCATTGCACAGATGTGTTGATTCGACTGTGGCTGGATTGCACCGCATTCTGTTCTGAGGTGTTCCTGTTATTTTGTCCACCCCACTGTATATTCCCAGTGGTGCTGTCAGTGTACAAGCCCTTCCAAACCCTTTTCCTCTCCTCCTCTTTAAACCAGCATCTGCTGAGGTAAGAGGCCTGAAACCCCCTAACACACACACACACACACACACACACACACACACACACACACACACTTTCCCCCCTCCCTTGCATTGCTCTCTCTCGAGCCTGCCATCTGCCACAGAGTTGGACAAGACCCCACTAACACGGCAGCCACACACACACACTCAAGCTTACACCCTCATTTCAAACCCTAGCAATTGCTGGAAAACATCTCCAGTACAGATGCACATGAATGCACACACACACACAAACGCACACACAAATACACACACACACACGCACACACACGCAACCCAAAGTTAGCCAGGCTGCATATTTAATGAGGAGCCCCCCCACGAACAAAACAGCTTGCAGGGTCATGATGGTTTGGAGCAAAGCCCCACCCCGCTGCACAGAGCCAGGGAACTCCTCCCCTCCACTGTGTGACTGGCCTGAAGAGGAGGAGACATGGAGGACAGAGAAGGGAGAACAACAAACTCTAATTACTCCTCTGTGGCTAACGGGCCCCTCCAGCATCTTTTTTTTTATTCCAGGAGTAAAGAGAGAAGGAGGTGAACAGAAAGGAAGGGCGAGGACGGTGCAAACAGAAAAAAGACCCGCGCTGATTGAACATGAAACCTCTCCCTGTGGCTCCCCTTCTGTCTCCTCTCTTCTTGTTGTACATAATTCTCCCCCCTCACTTTCACTGCAATTGTTCATCACCCTTCAGTTATCCACAGTGAATAATGATGTCTCCTCTTGGAGAGAGAGAGGCAGAGGAGCAAGCCCAAGGCCATGAATTCTGATGGTCTAAGCATCCCCCAGTCACACTCTGCTCAGGCAAAATCAACAGTGCAGCATGGAGGGAGGGAGGAAGGGATGGAGGGACGCCTGAGCCTCCTCCTGCATTCATATTCTCTGGGTGTTGTGCTTGTTTGTTGTGTTTTACTCATTATTTACAATCTGTATCATCCAAAAGTCCCTCTGCATGCATTTCACCCTCCTGCACATACACACGACGGAGGCTGTCGTCTTGGACAAACAGACCTGGGCGAATTAGCAACATTATGTCTGCTCTCTGGGGATGTTGGGTGTCGCCTGGCCCCTGCATACGCTGTCATCATCATCACTGTCACCCGGACGGAGCCCGTTGGAGGGGCGAAGCCACTTGAGGAGAGCTTCCTTCCTAGAGAAGAAGCTAAAGCTGAAGAGACAGCTGGGCCCCGCTCCAGAGTCTCAGGCGATATAAGAAAAAAAGGCTGCTCAGTTCATGGCAGCCAGCCACATTAAAGTTCTTTTTGTGGGTTCATTTGCTCCGTTTCTTTTTTCTTTTTTTTTGCCAGTTTCCCCAAATAGATCTGAATCTATCGTCCGTACCACGCTATGGTTGATTGACAGAAAAATTAAGCCTGCAGTTATTTGGTTAGATCGCTGAGCTGGAAAAAAAAGACATATTTGGTCATATTCTTCCAATAATCTTTTTTTTTGTCATACCCCACAAGCTAATAAAATCTTTTATAACCAGGCCATGTGCAGCATTACGGCCTTGCTGTAATAGAACCCATTAAAGACACATTATCTGGTTCAGTGTGTTGCGCTGCCTGTGCCGATGTAGGATGAAATGGGCCATTCTAATCCTCATTAACATAGCTAATTTCACATAAGAGAAAGTTGATAGTGGGTGTCAAAACCATTCAAAGGTCACCCAAGCAGACTCCATCATTCGTTATGCGAGTGCGCACGCGCAAATGTGTAAATGTTCTACCTGTTTGAACATTCGTTACGTGTTCTGTTGCATGCCTTTCTCAAAGGCAAAGCAGTGTCATCGCCACTGTCGTGTAGTGTTCGACAAACAGGCGCAGCAGGCAGAGCAGAGCATGATACAATGGATAAAGTTGTCAGAGCCAGCAGGTGATGGTTGATCGCGCACACAAGAGCAAGGATGGGATAAAAAAAGAAGGGATGAGGAGGAGAAAGGGCAACAGATATTCATCCTCCCCTCTCAGGCTAACCTTTGGTCGGAGGGATGAAAGTGGGGGAACAAACACGTGACATGTTGCTCCTTCAACAGATACTGGCACAACGCCATGTCACAAGGGAGAAAAGAGGGGACAAGTGTGACATTAGAGGCATGAAGATGCTGCCATGTGACCTTTAAAGGGGACAATTAAGTGAACGTCACACTCTTCATGCCAGCTGTGTTTGGTCGTATGTCACACGTGTGCCACTGCATACAAATTGTTTGGTTTATATATCTGCACCAAAGACATTTTGAGTTTAGAGCTGTCAATCGTTTAATATATTTAATCACGATTAATCGCATGCTTGTCCATAGTTAATCAAGATTAATTGCAAATTAATCACACATTTTTTAATCTGTTCAAAATATACCTTAAAGGGAGATTTGTCAAGTAATTAATACTCTTATCAACATGGGAGTGGACAAAAATGCTTGCTTTATGCAAATGTATGTATATAATTGTTATTGGAAATCAATTACAACATCTCAACATCTCATGCTCAAATCATAACATGGCAAACTCAAGCCCAACAGGCAACAACAGCTGTCAGTGTGTCAGTGTGCTGACTTGATTATCATAAAGTGGGCATTTCTGTAAAGGGGAGACTCGTGGGTACCCATAGAACCCATTTTCATTCACATATCTTGAGGTCAGAGGTCAAGGGACCCCTTTTGAAAATGGCCATGCCAGTTTTTCCTCGCCAAAATATAGTGCAAGTTTGGAGCGTTAATTAGCCTCCTTCCCGACAAGCTAGTATGACATGATTGGTACCAATGAATTCCTTAGGTTTTCTAGTTTCATAAGATATCAGTATCTTCACTCTAACACATTAGTGCGAAAAAGAAATTAGTGGCATTAAAAAAATTTGGGATAACACGATATGATCGCGTTAACAGCCCTATATTATTACAGAAAGTGTATGAAACCCATGACCAAAATAGTCATACATTCTCTCATCATGTTACTTATGGATGGAATTACAGTGACAATAAATGATTCCCCTTTTTGCTGGGGACCCCCTGGAATCCCCTTCAAGGTCCCCTGGAGGTCCCCAGAGCCCACTTTGAAAACCACTGACCTAGACATCTAAAATAATCACTTTTGAACTGGACAACTAGATGCGTTTTGACCTGTAATTTACCAAAATCACAATCTCTGGTGCTAGACTGACTTTGCAAGACATGATAGATGCTAGAACCTTTAGGAATGTCTTGGCAGTGACACAACAGATGAGTTTGTTGGTTCTGGCATCAGTGGATTTAGAAAATTGCTTGTCCTTTTTGGCAATCACTCCACAACTACTTGCTGATGTTTCGTATAAACAAGCATGTGTTGCAATGGAGAGTAACTTCCATCTTTGACAACTCTCACAGAAGCAGCAAACACATTTCAAATGGGGGAAAAAAAAAACATGATGTGTTTGTTCTTTGACCGTGACTAGAAAGTAGAGAACTCACTTGGTCACCCTCCTGCAGGCGGTGATGCTGGCCACGATGACGCTCTCCGGTCTCGGGGTGGCCACAGCCTTGAACGTCCCCTTCCAAAACTTCTCAAAGAGCCGCTTCTCTTCCAGATGCTGGAAGCTGACAGTGCTGCTCTGCGATCCCAGGGATGGAGAGGGGCCACAGGGGCCGAGCTGGAGCGAGCACGGGGGCTCCATCTCTGGTTCTCTTGGGTCTCCAAACCAAAACAAGAGTCTACACACTCATGGAAACACACACTCGCGCTGGTTGTCGCTCAGGAGCTGTCCAAGTACTGAATCAAAAACCGTGCAAAGCGCAGCAACTGTTTTGCACCGTCCTCTCCTCTCAGCAGCAGCAGGTCAATGTGTCAGCGCGTCTGTCTGCTCTTCAGCGGGAGCGTGGGGAGAGGGACAAAAGCTGACCCTCTCCAACTGGAGGCTGGGTATTGTTCTCCCAGATGAGGGAAGGAGGGGTAGGGGGGATTGTGTTTCTTTCTCTCCGCCTCTCCTCTTCTGTCACATCTGCTGCCTTTTTGGGACGGGGGTCGGGGTTGGGAGTCGGAGCGCTCCTTTTTGTCCTCCCAGTCGGCAGCCTCACACAGAATCACTCACTTAGAGACGCAGCATGTTTCAGTCCTGAGGAGTGAGAGTGATTTTTTCTTGTTGCTGGAGTGCAGTGTTTTGGTATAGAGATGATTGCTCACCCACGCGCACCGGCTGAGCGCCGAGCAGGTGTCGAGGCAAGTGTCGCGGCGTGTTCTGAGGGCAGGCGTGAATGTGCGTCGGAGAGTGTGTGTGAGTGGGAATGGAGTGAGGAGCTCAGCTGAGAGCGGCTTGTTTTGTGTCTCTCAGTCTGTGACGTCAAAGTTGGGGGCTGGACACTGGGGAGAGGGACACCTTCTGTCATCCTCTCTCTCTCTCTCTCTCTCTGTGTTACACTTGTATACTCTACCCTTGATTAGGTCACTTCTCATCTTGACGTGTGCCATCATCAGTTTCTCTCTTTCTTGCTTTATCATTTTTTCTTTTATTCTTTGTTTCTCATTTCCTCCCTTCATTCCTTCCTTACTCTTTCCTCCTTCCTTTATTTCTTTTCTTTATTTCTTTGTCTTTGTGCCTTCTATGATTTGTTCCTTTCAATATTTCTTTCTTTCAGTAAATACAAGAGCAACAACGAAATAAATATTCTGTTAGTTGATCAGAAAATTAATCTACAACAATTTTGCTCATCGAGTCTTCGTTTTTTAAGCTCCAAATATTCTCTGGTTCCAGCTTCTCCGATGTGAAAATTTGCTTTACATGTGCACTGTGAGTATATGGAGGGTGGACAAAATAATGTAGACAAAATAAGCACTCAGACATATCTCAACATATGTTAGCTAGAAGGTAGCTAGTGACGATACTAGTATCCTATGAAACTAGAAAAAACCTAAGAAATCCATTGGTAGCAACCATGTCATACTAGCTTGTCGCGAAGGAGGCTAAATAACGCTCCAAACTTATGCTACATATTGGTGAGGAAAAACTGGCATGGCCATTTTCAAAGGGGTCCCTTGACCTCTGACCTCAAGATATGTGAATGAAAATGGGTTCTATGGGTACCCACGAGTCTCCCCTTTACAGACATGCCCACTTTATGATAATTACATGCAGTTTTGGGAAAGTCATAGTCAAGTCAGCACACTGACACACTGACAGCTGTTGTTGCCTGTTGGGCTGCAGTTTGTCATGTTATGATTAGAGCATATTTTTATGCTAAATGCAGTATCTGTGAGGGTTTCTGGACAATATTTTTCATTGTTTTGTATTGTTAAATGATTTCCAATAATAAATATATAAATACATGTGCATAAAGCAGCAAACTTGCCCACTCCCATGTTGATAAGAGTATTAAATACTTGACAAATCTCCCTTTAAGGTACATTTTGAATAGATAAAAAATCGCGATTAACTATGGACAGTTATGCAGTTAATCATAGTTAAATATTTTAATCGATTGACAACCCTAGTTTTGATTTATCACTATGCTTTTAGCTTTCTCATCTCAAGCCAAACCTAACAGCTACTTACAGTTTTTTCCAAACATTACATCTTCCAATGAACCTTTCTGTAATGTGTAATGTTGCTGATCATTAGGGCTGTCCTCGTCCAAAGAAATTCTTAACCAACTAACACTCATACGATTTTGTCAACTAATCGATTAGTCGATTTAATCGACAGATCTGTAAAACTGAGTTTCTCCACAATGAATCAAACAAAAGCACCACTTTAAATCTTGTGTTTACCAAAGAGGTGCTGTCACCCCCAACAGGACTAATAATGATGGTAAACAAGTCAAACTTCCTGCTGGAACCAATGAATGCCATCGTCATCATACAGCTGTATGTGATGACAACACGTGTTTACACCTGCAGCTGCAAAGATAATGAATATTGAATAATAACTGTAGAAAGAGTTCTTACAAAACTACAAATCATTGTCCTGAAATAGTAGTTGGATTAACAACTTTTTCACCCAGTCTCATCAATAATTGAATTTCAGGGAAACATATCAGTTTCATGAATGGGTTGTATTTATTGAGTACGTATCGTATAGAATGGTGAGATATTGTAAGGTGCTGCTATTATTTTCTCTATCCCCTGAATATATGATTATTGATATGTCTACTCCACACATAGTCTGCAATATGTTCTAAACTCTTTCTTTCATTCTTTCTTGTCCTCTTCCCCCTCGCACACACACTCCATCAGTGTCTTGGACAAAGGGCTGAGTAAATCAGCATAACAAAAAGCCTGGCTCAGTGAGGACCAGCCGGAGCATGTGGCTGACACAAACCTCCCCCCCGCCCCCGGGGGTTTCAGCTTTTCCCTGCCGTTGGATACCTCCTCCTCTCCTCTCCTCTCAAGTCTGCTGCTACACGACACATAACACGGAGCAACAGCTCAACAACCTCCCCAACCTCCCTCCCTCCCTCCCTCTCCTATCCTCTCCTTCTCTCTTCTTCGCTCTGTCTCTAATGCTGCGAATCATCTGCTGCTTGCCATTGCTGCAACACGTGGGACTCTGGTTGAAATCTTGGGAGGGATTATTGACTAGTACAGGGATGTCACCCTGTTTAGGCTACAACAGACAGCCTGTGTAATACTTTAAAAGATAAATACTATTTATAGACTTTTGGAGACGGCAAACCTACAGCTGATTATTTGACAGCCTTAACGTAGAACAAGTTCACTGCTGTTCACTGTTGTTACTGCAACATGCTTTCTTCAGACTCAGAGGTGCAAAATAGCGTACAATCTCAAATAGTTCATGATTGCTTTTCAAAATAATTATCTGTTCATTTTCATATACAAGTTCAAGTATTCAAGTTTCAGTTTTATTTGTCATGTGCAGGTTAACACAGGGTCAACTGTACTATAAAATGTATAGGATGAGAGGATGGGTCATCTCAGCGACTAAAACCCATGTCTAAGATAAGACAAAATAACAGTAAAAGTAGTAAGTAGTAAAGTAAAACTGGCTGGAGGGGGGCTTTAAGTATCTTTTTGAATGCAGGACTTTCATTCGTAAGTATTTCTACACTGTGGTATTACTACTTTTACTTAAATGAAAGATCTGAATACTTCTTCCACCCCTGAGGGTATATAATTAGAGCACACAATTGCCGAGTGATGTGATGGTACTACAACAATCAATGGTTGAGATCTGGCTTTTATCTAAAAAGTTATGATTCTGTGGAAACGGGTTGGCGTAATATAAACTATATTTGTTTTTTTTTAGCTTAAATGACGCAAACTATTAATATGATCCTTTAATTTTGTCTTTCTTCACACACATTGAATGCTAAATACGTCTGCTCTGGATGACTGGACATTTCTATAAATAGTATGGGGATCAGAGCACCTTGTTTCTCTACAGAATGAACCAGGATTATCATACCACAATACTCCCTGTCTGTGTGTGTGAACAAGGTGTCATAAACAAAAGCTTCAACACACTGTACTGCAACATCGTCGTGTGAACGTCTCTTCCCCCCTGATGAGGAGTTGTAGGCGTGGGTAGGAATTAATATCTCTCCCCGCTAATAGGAATGCATAAAGACATACGCCGTACCTCGTCTGGATTAATAATGCATATATTAGCTGATAACATGAAACCTTGATGTATAACAACGGCAACCACTTAATGATAAGTGGCTGCTTCATCAGTGTGCTTTGCATAAAGATGGAGCAGAGGCACTCTCGAATCAAACCAGAGGGCAGAGACGAGCCGGTCCTGCAAAACACAGAATATGTTTCATTTATGGTGGGGAATATCAAACAGCCGATTCTGCCGGGAGATGAAGTCCGGGTTATATTGGAGGGCTGCGCCGAGGGCAATGGGGTGGACTACCTCCTGCCGAGTGTTTTTATGAAGTGCTTTTGCTAGCAGTGGTTTTATATGGAAAGTTGAGCTGAAGGGCACAAAGCTGTTGTGGAAAAAGTCATTAAACTCTGGAGGGACAATCATTTCATGTTTTAGCCTTGGTGTTTTCACAGAGAGAATTGCACCTTGTGACAGTAACTGGTTTTGAAGTGTTACATGGCATCACATAAAGAGACTTATAATTGGTACTTGCATGTTTCTATGGTAAAGACTAGGGCTGGGACGATAAACCTATCTCTCGTTTCGATACTATCACGATACTTGGGTGCCGATTTGATATGTATTGGAATTTTTAAGTATGGTGATTCTACAAATATTGCGATACGATATTATGATTTATTGCAATTTTTGTTAACTTTTTTGAAAATTTGAATCATACACTTTTAGGGACTTTTAATTTGAAAAATATCTAAATTAATAAGGTAAGAATGCTTGATTTTCAGCATGTATGTAGTCAGAGATGTCCTGAAGTCAAATATATCAGACATTGTCAGGCATTATTTATTACATTTCTTCCAGCAACCCACAAATCAAATAAAGACATTTCCCTCACAAATTAGTGGTATTTTATTTTTAATTTATAAGGGACATGTAATGTTTTATATTTCTGGTGAATGTAATCCAATTTATCTTATTTCCATATATGTATTTTGTATATACAGTTCCTTTAGTCAACACCTTATTTTGAAAACCGGACGTATTCGCACGTGTATACTTCCGCTTACTTCGTCAAGTCCGTCGCTAGCTCTCCCGTCAGCTTCGTTCTCTTTATACATCCATGGTCAGCTCCATCGGGGCCGTTTGAATGCATTTAACATAAATGTCAGTATATGGGTGCTCTATAGTTGTAGCATCGGCCGATTTGACCACGGAGATAAGATGGCAGCTTGCTTGACCGCACTTTACCGCAATACGGCAACGTTTCCTGTCCATGACAGAGTTAGCAGGCAGCTTTAGCCGTGATGTCTAGTTCTGCTTTTTCCTGGCAAAAGTGTTTCCATACTTAACTGTATGTGTAGTGTTTATGACTTTGGATTTAAAATGTGAGGGTGCAGGTCGTATCCACGCAGATCCTCCACCGTTTTCTTCTTTCTTATTTCGGCTGGCTGCGGTTTGTTTTGGTTTAGGCGGATACGGAATGGATATGACGTCACGTTATTTAGACTACAACAATAAAAGCGGTAACTTCCTTCTACCTCCACATAGACTCAAATGAGGCAAATATCGATTCTGGCATTAAAAAAATCTATTTCAAAATCATAAAAAAGAAAATTGCAATACATACGTGAATCAATTTTTTTCCCCAGCCCTTTTTTCAAGACATCACATCAATATAACATCAAAAGCTGAAATGATTCCTATGAATCTAGCTCTACACATATCATCAACAAGATAAAGCCTATTAACAAGGCAACTGAACAGTCCTCTGTAATTGTCTGGGTTAGCTGATACACAGCCACAGCTAAGCATCAAGTGCTTCCATTCAAAATACATCACAAATTATTTTTTTTAAAGAAGCAGAGGGAATATATGAAATGTTATTGGCGGGGCTCAATGGCTTTGCACTGTCAGATCTCGAGCTGACAGTAATTGCAGCTGTTAGCGCAGATGGATTCATCTATATGGAATTTTTTCGTCGCAAATATATTCAACACGAAAGGGAAAAGGCAAGTTGTTGAGGAATATAATGTTCCTTTCTCTTTAAGTTCAAGTCGATAAATTTCTTTTGTGCAACTTTTGCCACTGATGCATAATTTGAAAGTTACTTTTGTTATTGTGAAACTTGCATAAAAATATAAAAAAAATCAGTAAAGCTAAGCCTCACCCTTCCTTCAAAACCCTGAGCTGTATTTTCTTTTCATAGCATTGTTCATTTCTTTTTCATTTTCACTTTCAGCGTGCACACCTCCACATAACTTCAAGAGAAATCAACCGCTGGTATTATCTTGGGATAAGCTGTCACCAAAGCATTCGGGACAGCCAAGCTTACTTTTTTAAAAAAGTTTTGAGGACATATGACAGTAATAACGTTTCTTGGCTCTACTTTTTTTCTGTAGTGTTACTGTATGTTTGATTATAAGTTCTGGATGTAGTTGTGCACGTTATAGTTCAGCTAATGAGCCCTGAAAAACAAAAGAAATGCAAAGCTAAGAGAAATGTGCAGTCTCCATTTCAGACAATTTCTGGTCTCTGAACATGTGCGATTCATGTTGTTGTCAGAATGATTAATCGAATGCCTCTGTGCCTTTTTGACGTATTTTCACTGGTTTGATCACAACAGCAGAACATCTGTCCAAGTTGGTGGGGGGGGGTGCAGCCTTAGGAAGTCCAATACAAACACATCTCAACTTGAGCTGTACTTTGCATTACTTTCTGTCTCATCTTTCTCTGAGAGAAGGTATAACAGATGTCAAAATGGGGGAATATCAGATGAAGATGAAAGTAAGATGTGGTAATTTGAAAATGCCCTTGCTTGCACAAAATAGATGAATGATCTCCAGATCAGGAGGCGTGAAAGAGAGATGTAGAAATGTAAAGAAATGTGTTTTCAGTCAGTTCTGATAAGTATTATTTTTTTGTCATGAACAGCAGATGCAAGATTATAGACTGAATGCCTTCAATTGAAGTGTGCATATTTAAGAAGTAAGTTGCAACTGATAAAAACAGTGTGTGTATTTAGTGTGTGGCTTAAAAGTAACTAATGTGCAGATTAGGGCTGCAACTAAAAATTATTTTCATTGATTAATCTGTTGATTATTTTTTCAATTAATAAATCAGTTGGTTGGTCTATAAAATGTCAGAAAATGGTGAAAAATGTGGATCAGTGTTTCCCAAAGCCCAAGATGATGTACTCCAATGTCTTGTATCATTTTACTGTCATAGAAGAGTAAAGAAACCAGAAAATATTAACATTTAAGAAGCTGGAATCAGACAACTAATCGATTAATCAGCAGCTCTAATGCTGTTAATATGCATTGATATGCTGAACTGACTCTCAAAATTATGTGATTACAAGCTCACAGATTTTTATAGTCTACAATGTCACAAACATTTGACCCAAGAAAAATGTAGTTTTACAACACGTACATGTCATTGTATTCTCAGAGTGACTACTGGTATGTAGGATTTAAAAAATACTCCACAAACTGATCAACAAACATCTATTCTTCTTTAATTCCTGTAGACTTTCAAAAAACATTTTTAGATGGCTGAAAAGCTTTGAACAGCTTTTATCAATTTCTTGTCTACTGTTTACGTGCCACACAGAACTGTTGTTCACAAAATGGTTTTAAATCAATGAAAAGTTTTTCGTCAGCAACAGCCAACTTCATATAAAATAACACACATAACAGTGTTGGAAGAAGTTCTCAAATCTTTTGCTAAAGTTACATCAGCAATACCACAGTGTGAAGTCAAAGTCATGCATATAATAATGTAATTAGCATCAAAATATACTTAAAGTACCAAAAGTTAAAGTGCCCATTATGCAGAATGTCTCATTACAGAATATTTATTGGATTATAATTACTGATGCATTAGTGCGGTCATCACTTTAATGTTGCTGCTGGTAAATTATTTAACAATTACTAATTAAACTAAAAAACTAATTTAATTATTTACATACATACATACATAAAATCTAATCCTATCATAACCTCTAATAATAAATCATCATTTATTAGTTGAATACATTAATCTGAATCTGCAAAAGTAACTCAAGTTATCAAATAAGAGCAAAAAGTACAATATTTGCCTCTAAATTGTAAAGCTGGAAGTATAAAGTAGCAGAAAATGGAAAATGTACCTCAAAATTGTACATAAGTATAGTACTTGAGTAAATGTACTTAGTTACTTTCCACCACTGATTGTGCTTAACACCAATGTTAACAAAGTGCTGGCTACCCGGGACGTTATCACACCTGGAAATAATACCTATAGGTGATAATGGCTGCTGATGGTTAGTCCCTAAACACCTGTTTACATCACTTATAATGTAACTACCGGTATGCACACAGGTAATACATGCATCCACATTCATAGAGGTGGTCCATCACCTCCAGGTGACACCCACAGAGCTCTGCAATATTTGACAGGACTAAAATAAATCTCCTTGTTGTAAAACTTTGAGGCTCCTCTTTCAATTATAAACTACAAATGACTTTTTAAAGTAGGAGGAACACTTTACAGAATAAATCCAGGCATGCACTGTTACTGTGTTGCAGGGCGGCTGCCAACAAAGACAGAGGCTCTTCGATGGGTTTGACTGTTTACTCTGAATCCCCTCATTAACATGTAAACCCTGAATTCTAGGTGCTTTGGCTCAGGCTGCTCAACCCTGATAAGATATTTCATTTTGAGGCGTCTGCAATTTTGGAATAGGTCTGACTCCATTGTGTGACACGGCACTGGGGGGCCAAGGTGTGAGGAGGATGTCCGATAAAAGTAGAATTAACAAAGGAGGGGGGTTACAAACGCTGACACAATGAATGCAGCAGCTCGGGGAGCTAACACTGTTGGTGTGTTTGTTAAAGTGAAAAGTGTACTGCTGCATACAAACACAGACAAATAACACAGCTATCACAATGACTGATTTAGCTTTACAATAAAATCAGACTGAAACGTAATGGGATACGTTGCTTTATACTGAATCTTTCTATTAGCATGTAGTGAATATAAATCCCGGTTCTATCTCCCTATCAGGACTGTCACAGACAGAGGGGTAAAAGTGTCTCAGCTTTAGAGACATTGGATAAAACCAGCAAAGCAGTCAATCTGGCAGTGTAATTACCCATCATGCCGTAGCTCCTCTTCTTCCCTCTAGGTGCATGACGAGATAAAATAAAGATAATCCCTCACACCCAACCTAACTCGACATCAGTGCTGGTTGTCACCATAGAAAATTGGAGGTTAATAATACACGTTAAGGTTAATACAAATGTGAAAATTGCCCAATTTAATCTGTGCTTCTTTGGCCAAAGAGCAAATGACAGAGTGAAAAGTTAAAAGGCTGCTCTTTGTTTAAGATGGCAGTTATACAAATGACTCCGATTTACTTGTACTGAACAAAATAATTATAGTTGTTGAGGGCTTTGAAATGAAAAACTACTGTAATTAATTACACATTTTTTAACAGTTCAAAATGTACCTTAAAGGGAGATTTGTCAAGTATTTAATACTCTTATCAACATGGGAGTGGGCAAATATGCTTGCTTTATGCAAATGTATGTATATATTTATTATTGGAAATCAATTAACAACACAAAACAATGACAAATATTGTTCAGAAATCCTCACAGGTACTGCATTTAACATAAAAAATATGCTCAAATCATAACATGGCAACAGGCAACAACAACTGTCAGCGTGTCAGTGTGCTGAATTGACTATGACTTGCCCCAAACTGCATGTGATTATCATACGTTTGGAGCATTATTTAACCTCCTTCGTGAGAAGCTAGTGAGACATGGTTGGTACCAATGGATTCCTTAGGTTTTCTAGTTTCATATGATGCTAGTATGTGCACTCCTCTTTAAAACTGAGCCCATCACAACCTTAAAAATCACAAGTTGCGTTAATGCGTTAAAGAAATGAATGGTGCTAAAACAAATTTGTGTTAACGCGTTATTATCGTGTTTACTTTAACAGCCCCATTTTATATAAAAGCAGTGTGCACAGAGGTACTACAAGCATAATGAACTTGTGCAATAAGACTGCACAATTTACAACATGAACATCAGTGCAGCGTTTTGCAAAATTCAATAAAACACCTCAGGAAGACGACTCTTTTTGCATACAGTGTCCTACATCCCTGTCCTATGCCTGACATCTGCACACACTATCAGTAATCAATACATCTTATTGCCCTGATAAGCAAAGATTGCTGTCCAGGTAAACAAACGGAAAGCCTCGCTGCAGCCATTAAAATTACATGACCCTTATTTCCTCAGCGCCGATGGCAGCAAGCACAACTTTGGAATGACCTTCACATACCGTGTATCTAATAATCACCAGCCTGTAAGACATCTTTTTGTCCTGACCAAGCATTTTTGCAGCAGTAATAATTTAGAAAGTAATTTAAACTAATTTAGTTCATTTTGTTGAAGCTGGCAGCTAAACTCTGATGAGAAAAAAATAACTGCATGGCTGAAAATATGAAACCTCAGAGTTTGAATTCAATTTCATCTTACTCACAGGTTTATAAAATCTGAATTATTTTGACATGCATGTGACGTGTAAATCCACGCTGTATGTTTAGTGTGTAATCATGCTGGATCTCTGGATCTCTGGATCTCTGGACACAGCTCTAGATCTCTGGACACAGCTCTGGATCTCGGGACACAGCTTCCCCCCTCCTCTGCCAGCAAACTCACCTGCCTTGCTCTACCCAGTTCTCGCCATCACAAAATTAAGTATTGTAAATAAATTATTTCTTTGCTTCCATTACCTGCCTCAGTCTCTGTGTTCTGCATTTGGGTTCACTAAATTAGCCATGCCTAACATATCTGGAGAAATAATCTTTAGAACCATCAAAAAATCTGGGATTTGCTGATCATTGTTTGGAGGGGGGAAATCAGTCCCAAAATCAGTTTGATTCTCGTGTAGCGTGTTCCTGGCATTAGTCAAATATCACATTAGATGAAAGAACAGAGAACAAAACAGGAGTAACAAACATCTGTTAAGTCCTACCATGACATATTAGACATGCAAACTCTAAAGTATTTTATTCTGTGACTCAGCACAGTGTAAACAGGCCAGGCAGGTGAAGAGGTTAGAGAGGGCTGTGTGAAGACCCAGCAGCACAGGGCAAGGGTAAAAGGACACTCCCATCTTGCCAAATTAAATCACGAGTCTCCATCAGGGTAAATAAACCGTAGGGATGGAGGGGGGGGGACTTAGTGTAGCAGATCTGCTTTTCGCGGGCCCCGAGGATACAGAATAACGCTCATCCGTGGTGATTGCGTGCCGGGCCGCGGAGCGTTACGCAGAGCCCCCAAAGATAAACTGAGGGTCACCTCGTGAGCCGTCATCTGAGAGGACAGCGCTCATGTTGTGAGGCTCACCCAGAATTTACAGATCTCTGGCACAAAGGGAGGAAATTATTATTTGTGTCTCTTTGGGTTTTCAACAGCTGCTTTAATGGGCCTGTAAGGATTTTCAGTAGTTAAATCCCTAATTCATCAAGTTTGCTGACTAAACCAAAACTGCTGCAGTCTTTTTTTATTGTTCCTGTTGATGCATGCATTTATACTTAATTAATACTTAAATATTACAGGATACTTTCAGGTTATGAAAGATAATCTACAACAGCCAAATTAATTATGTATTGGATGCGGTTTCTTTACCTTTATAAACACAAGCTACTCAGCATGGCCAAAAAAAGTGCTCTGAAAAATAGCCCCCTTGACAGATGGCAAAGATCTGCAGCTTTGCCCCCGAGCACCTCATGGCTGAATCCTTTATCTATAAATACAGTTGGCAATTAAGAAAAGGTGGTAGGTGATGCCACATGTCTGATGTTCATTTGCAGAGCGCGACTTTGTGCTGCCCCAAGAAGACCTGCTTTGACACTGGCCAAGGCTCTGTCACTCTCTGTGTCAGCATTTCCATTATGTATTGGAGGAAAGTGGGAAGGCTTTGAATAAAAACATTGTTTTCATTGCATACAAAAAATCAGACACTGGAGGAATAGTTAGTTAATATTCTATTAACTTTGCTAGAGCTTTAATATGGTATTAGAAATACTTTAATACTACTAACGTTTTTTTGTCATTCATTCTTGCTGCTTTAGTTAATGAGATATACAAGAGGGATTCAGTCAAACACCAAATACAGGTCAAGTAACTCTTACCTCTGTGTCTTTTGTTCAAATGTAACAGATAGGAGGGGTGTAAAGATTAACCACCACGTATCGGAAAAAAATGATACAAGAGACGGAGATTAGGCTAGAATACAACTAGGGCTGTCAATCGATAAAAATACTAAATCGCAAGTTAATCACACATTTTTTTATTTGTTTAAAATGTACCCTAAAGGGAGATTTGTCAAGTATTTAATACTCTTATCAACATGGGAGTGGGCAAATATGCTTGCTTTATGCAAATGTATGTACATGTTTACTATCGGAAATTCAATTAACAACACAAAACAATTATAACTATTGCCTAGAAACCCTCACAGGTACTGCATTTAGCATAAAAATATGCTGTAATCACAACATGGCAAACTCAAGCCCAACAGGCAACAACAGCTGTCAGTGTGTCAGTGTGCTGACTTGACTATGACTTGCCCCAAACTGCATGTGATTATCATAAAGTGGGCATGTCTGTAAAGGGGAGACTCGTGGGTACCCATAGAACCCGTTTTCATTCACATATCTTGAGGTCAGAGGTCAAGGGACCCCTTTGAAAATGGTCATTCCAGTTTTTCCTTGCCAAAATTTGGCACAAGTTTGGAGCGTTAGTTAACCTCCTTCGTAACAAGCTAGTATGACATGATTAGTACCAATGAATTCCTTAGGTTTTCTAGTTTCATATGATATCAGTATCTTATAAAACTGAGCCAGCTACAAACAGACTTGCATTAATGCCTAATCATCATGTTAACTTTGACTTAATATCAGATATTTTTACACCATCCCAACCCTACCAGCTAGTGGCTAACTGTGTCTGTCTGCTGTTTGGTGCTGAGAAGGTAAATTAGGTTTTCAGAGCTTTTTCTCTGAAAACGTCTGCCTGTAATAATGTAAGGAGGGAGCTGCAGGTTCAGGTGACAATTTGTGTACTGTATCTACAAATATATCTGTATTCTTTTTTGTATCAGATTGTGGACTGTGTATCTAGATACGTATCTAATAGTCTGGCAGGGAGAGACACAGACTGAGTAGATAGACAGGCAACATGTTTTAGTGTTTGCTTGTTTTTGGAAGCAGGTTTTTGTTGTATCTGTGCTAACCTCCTTTCAAGTCTGAAACATACACCATAGACGCCATGCAATAATTCACTATTCCCTATAATCCTCAGGAATTCACATGAAAGAGATAAAACGAAACACACGTGCCATAAAACAAATCAGAGGAAGCTTTTGTAACAAAAATTGAATGAGCTTTAGCCGTGAATAAATAATCCCTGTTCTGCAGCATGCAGTCCATTTAATTGCATTACTTATCAACTTGTCAGAGAAATCCATAGCTGGACGGCAGAGAATTTCCCCACAACAAACACGGTCTCTTATGGACCTCAGTTTCATAACAGCTGTGTTTGTCAGATCGTCCTAATTCTTGTTTATCTTATTCAAAATTACTCATCCATGTAGAATACAATATGCGGTTGGCGATAAAGAGACAGACACAGACAGACAGAAGAGTGGCAGTGATGGTGAGAACACAGGGAGAGAGTAAAATACATTCAAGGTAAACAGAGAGGGTAGGCAGAGACGGGGAAAAACAGAAATACCTCCAGGCTATGCCTTTTCCAAGTCACTGCTGTTGGCATTCAGACTATGCCCTGTTTGCTACTGTCTTTATAAACAGTAAAATCAATATAGCCACTGCTCTGACCCCGGGGCTGGAGGAGTCCATCAGCGTATTGACTTACAAAACAGGTTGTTCAGGAAGGGCATTGCTCGAAAGTTTTCAGAGTGGATATGTACCTGATGTAGTAGTCTTGTTGTCAATCATCACTGTTGCATAAAGACTGCTTGAATTATATAGCTGTTTCCACTAGTGTTGCACGGTATACTGATACTAGACAGGTATCGCAATACCCCGCCGTTAAAAATGGTACAATACCGCATTTTATTTACTTTAAGCATGACAGTGTTTTAATAAGAGCCGTAGGCTATTTGCTATGAGTTGCATCGATGTACGACAGCCGGAAAGTGTGTGTGCGTGTATGCTAGGGCTGTGTATTGGCAAGAATCTGACGTATCACGATACAGGGGTTGCGATTCAATATAAAGTGATATATTGTGATACTGTTAACAAAGCTATATATTGCAATTTTTAAAAATCTGATTTTAGGAAAACTGTCATAGTATGAAAAAAACACTGCCAAAATGTTTACTTTTTTATGCAATCAGAACACTCGATCTGCATTTGCATTTTAACATGATTGTGTGTTATTTAACCTCCTTCGCAAGGAGCTAAGCTAGTATGACATGGTGGGTACCAATGGATTCCTTGGGTTTGATAGTTTCATATGATGCCAGTATCTTCATTCTAGCTCTAAAACTGAGCCCGCTACAATGTTAAAAATCGCAAGTTGCGTTAATGCGTTTAAGAAATTAGTAGCGTTAAAACAAACACATTATTATCACGTTACCTTTGACAGCCCTAAAACAAACACAAGTTCCGTTCACATTCACTGTTACTCACAAAACTATGTGGACTGACCAACATTGCCGTAGTGTCCCACCGTTAGCCTTGTGCAGCTTTCGTTTTTGTATTTAAAGCCATTTTACTGTATAATGAAGATACACATTGATAAAATATCACTCGGCAATAGATGCACATCAAAGTGGTACATAAGCTTGTAAACAGTGAATAGGACTCGAAATCAAAGACAGCCGTGGGAGGGTGGAGTGTGTGTGTGTTGTGCCCAACATCTTCCTGAGATGACATCTGACAGCACAAGGTAAATGTAGCTCCCTGACGAGCATGACAGCCTTCGTCTAGAGGACAGCGAACAGCAGAGGTACAAAGCAAAACAGAAACCAGCAGACAAACACGATCTGATGGCCTCAGCTTCATTCTGCCAATCTCTGCTCCCCAAAATACCCTTCTGACTTTCACACCTTCCCTCCTTGACATAAAACAAGATCCACCCAATACCCCGACGGAATCTGGGATTTATTTTCGCTTACGTGCCTATAAAATAGACTCTTATGCAAGTGCTCCAGATTTAAAGCGCTCAGAGGGGCTGAGAGAGTCCATATTGTGCCACTTCTGTGCACTGAGGGAGGAAAAAAAAAGAAAAGAGGAAGATGATGATGACTTGACTGAACCCACTCTAATTGATGGGTCACTTGGCCTGAAGCATGAGTGCGTATGTGCTTGTATGTGTGTGTGCGCACGCTCTCATTCAAGTGCACGCTCGTTCTGTGCAGACTAAATCATTGTAATGGAGCTCTTATGCCAGAAGAACTCAATGGGAGAGGACACTCACAGAAGATGGCCCCGGAAGAAAAATCATTTGAAGGCAAATCGCTTTTATGTGGGGTTTCTCATTGAAATGCACAAGCAATGAGGTGGTTTTGTTCCTCTCCGCTCAAATGGCCTTAACCCGCTAGACGTCGCTAATCGCCGGACTGCTTGACAAAAAGTACAGTGTGTTCATAGCTATATCTTGGGGGGAAAATCTGATTTGGGAGCCCACTGGTGTTCTCCAGCAGAGTTAAGTTGGTTTTCCTCTAAATAATATTTGGTTTTAGGAATGATGATCATGGAAAATGTCTTTTATTTTGCCTCGAGCACCACTTACAAGGCAAGATTTATTACTTTGTGTATCAATGTGCAATTTATTTCACACAAGCCACACAGACGGATGTGAGTATTAAAGGCTATGGATTGGCAAATTCTAAACGAAGTAATCATAGATCAGAAAAGTTTCTTTAAACTAGATCAGATGGTTGTAATCAGATGTATTGACTACTGTCAATGATATACTAATATAATCTGATCTATTGACATACAGAAGCCTTCCTCAACACTCAATGAGCAAGACCATTACCATACCATTATTGTAAATTTATAGCACTGTTGCTTTTGTGACATAGCAGGGCTGTGTATCGGCAAGAATCTGGCAATACGATACATATCACGATACAGGGGTTCAAATTCAATATATTGCGATACTGTAAGCAAGGCGATATATTGCAATATTTTTAACCTAATTTTAGGAAAAGGGTTTAAAGTGTTTGAAAAAGTTCATGCAATCTGAACAGTGGGATCTGCATTGGCCTTCATCACAGTTGCTCCAACATCCAACATCATCAGCACTACTTTGAGAGAGCACATACACTGAGAGGGCGCATCTCTTTACAAATGAAATAAAGAATTGACTTTGTCAATCTTTGCATGTAAACTGTTATTAATTAAAAATCAATACTGCGTTTTTGAGAATCTATACAGTATCACAAAACAAAATATCACGATATTCAAAATTTTCGATAATTTCTTACACCACTAAGACATAGTTCCTTAATGTAGATGGAGACAGACTGAAGAAAAACGTACCCCCAAAACCTAAAACTGAAATGTAGACCAAACCTAGAAAACCTAGGCTAGAAGTATACACTTTGTTTACAATAAAACTCCACAGGCAACTTTAAGACAAGAAAATACAAGTGTTTTAAACAAAGGACCGGATCCCGAGAGTAGCCTTAAGATGGAGACTACCAGGCAAAAGAAAACCCGGGAGGCACAAATCCACCTGGCGCAGAACTGTGATACAGGAGCTGGACAAGATGAACCTGTCATGGGGAGAGGCCCAACATGCTGCCAAGGACCGAATGCAATGGAGAGAGCTCATCGAAGCCTTATGTCCTATAGGGGATGAAGAGGAGTGAGTGTGAGTTTAAACAAATGATTTGCTCCACTGCTTCATGCTTTCACAACGAGGCAATGTTGAGTGATTTCGTAAATGTAGGTGCCCTTTTTGTCTGAAATCAACCTATTGACATTATCATGAAATGCTCTCCAACAGATTGAAAAACAGGAGGCGGTCTAAGCAATGTTAATCCTGCTTCAGATGCAAATCGTTTTCTGATTACATACATGACAGACCACAAACCGTAGCCATGCTTGACAATTCTAATGACATGTTCCAGTGTGCTATTACAGATGATGGTTGGTGGAGATATTTGTAGTATGCTCTTTTTGCATACTGTGTTGCACACAGAGAGCGATGAGGGTTGAGACTGAGGGGTTGGAAAAGTCAATACTAACAGTGGGAATTTATAATATTGTGAGGTGAGGAAAACAAAGGTTATGCTACCAGTAATTCTCCTTTGATCAAATGGCCAAGTAGGGAATCTGTATTTTCTTCTGCACATTGTATTTTCTGCTAATACATTTTGTGAAAACCCTGGAGTCCAGCCCACTTGGTGGCGGTAATGGACTCACTTTACACTACATGTCACCATTCACCCATTCATACACTGATGGCAGAGGCTGCCATACATACAAGGTGCCACCTGCTCAGGATCTAATCTAAATACTCATTCACATACACATGCGGACTGAAGGAGACGGGGATCGAACTGCCAATCTTCCCATTCTTGGAGGACCTGCTCTACCTCTGAGCCACAACCTGATTTGCCAACCACCAATCCAAACTAAATAAGAAGAAGAAGCAGGGTGTGAAGTGGCAACCATAAACAAACTCTGATGTGTTTTTATTCCACACAACAAATTAAAACTAAAATCAAACCCGTTTTTAAGATTGTACAGCGGACCGGAAATCAACCCAACTCTAGCAGAAACCCTGTTCATATGACAAAGACTTGAAACTTGCACTGGCCCTGATGTTTTCAATACTTCAAAAGAGATACAGACAGTATTGAACTGTACGTGCGAGGACGAGAAACTAAACTTTACTTGCTTGTTGTGCCATGAAGGGATTTACTTGAGTTCAACTGTTGTGTAGTGATTGGTTCAGAGACGTAAGAGGGGGCCCGCTGAGCCTCACATTGAAGCTGCATCGGTTGCCATGGGATTAATGATATGCTGAAGCTCCCCGAAAAAAAGAAAAAGAAAAGACTGCCATTGTGGCACGCTGTTCATTATAATTAGCTTTAGATTGCCTCTCTGTTCTCTGAGGGCATGAAGGAATTGGAGTGTTTTGAGCCACTTTGGAGTTTTTCTTCACTGATAGATAGCTTTGGTGTTTACTGCTTTTCATGAGGCTCGAATTCAAAGAAACAACATAAATATAACATATACCAAGGTGTTGCAAGAAACACACAATAAACAGTAGGTTTAATGTCACGAATATATCTCGACAATGACTCCGGGTGACACAGAAGCCACTTTCTTTCAAGGAAAGTAATAACACAAATTATTAATAAGCACAGCCTGCTCCTCACAGACTATGGTACATGATATGCTAGACTGTCAGAGTAGCTGATCTTGCAGGGCTGTAAAAACATATTACAGTCTAGAAAGTACAGTATGTCGGGAAAGCTATTGCTTGTCAAAGCATATATCCATGAAAGACTCTCCTCTCTACACAACCCTCACACTTGTTATCTGTAACCAGTAGGGGTGGGGAAGAAAAACGATTCACCTATGTATTGCGAAACTGCAAGTGATTATCATAAAGTTGGCATGTCTTTAAAGGGGAGACTCGTGGGTACCCATAGAACCCATTTTCATTCACATATCTTGAGGTCAGAGGTGAAGGGAAAAATTTGAAAAAAATGGCCATGCCAGTTTTTTCCTCGCCAAAACGGAGCGTAAGATGGGGGCGTTATTTAGCCTCCTTCAAGACAAGCTAGTATGACATGGTTGGTACCAATGGATTCCTTAGGTTTTGTAGGTTTTCTGATACCAGTATCTTCACTCTAGTTTTAAAACTGAGCCCGCTACGACCTAAAAATCGCAAGTTGCGATAATGTATTTTAAAAAATGAATGGCGTTAAAACTAATTTGAGTTAAAGCGTTATTATCGCTTTAACTTTGACAGCCCTCTTTTTTTGATACTATTTTGTGTTCACTAGGTGTACAGTTCTCACAGTATTGTTTATTGCCCCCTTGTGTGGAGCAGTGACCCCCTAAAAAAAGTACTACTGTGCCCATATGACCCCCTCGTTCACACCTTCACATGTACCTAGGTTAATGGGTTTTATTAACCCACGTACACTTCAGTGGTCACAGACATACCTCTACCAAGAAAGGTGATTTCACAAAGTGCTGTCCTAGTACTCATACAACATTTGGAGCCCTTACCCCCCTCCTGCACTCGTGTTGATCATGCAGGTTACGCCAGTTGAAGTCTGAAGGGGTAGTTATTGACGATCGTGAAACTGATCGGCCAGTACTGGCAGACCAAAGGTAGACATCTATCTACCAATCATCCAAAACATTTCAAATAAGCTAATTCCAATGTGCAGATATAATTCCCACCACCCTCAGTGCCTTAGAAGCTTTTTTAAAAAAAGACAGATCTCCTGCCTGCTCGGCTCATTCCAATCTACATGGATAATTGCACGACTTGAGGTCTAAATACAGATTCAAAAGGCTAGCAGGGTGCCTATTCTTCTCATAGATAATAATAGTGTGCATATTTGTCCCAGGCGCTCAGCACATTTTATACTCAATTGCTGAGGGGGAAGCAAAACATATAACAAAAGCTATAATGTTTGTTGTTGTAAATTGTTGTAAACTGTTGTTACTACACTGCAGAACCACAGAGAAAATCTATTGTGTAATTTGTTGTGGGATTAAAAGAGCCATTAAGTGATCTATAACTCCTATCCTATTTATCTGTGATTTGTAGAAACTATAACAATAGTGTAACGTCTCCGGCATCTTCTTCAGTCCTCCTTGATTTGCAATGGGTTATAATTGACAGCAATTCAATTACATTTTCACTAGACGCAAATATTCACCAGAAAGCTCTAGTAATCAATCAAATCAAAAAATGCATTACAGTCTTTAAAGGATGCCCCTTATGAACATTTCATGCATGTTGTATGTACATCCTAAAGATAGATCTATCAGCTTTCTTTGTGAACATGAACAACACTATCTTACAAGGTAATCCCCGTCTCTGCTGGCTTAGCTGTGGTGTGTCTGGCTGACAACCAGAAACTCCATTAGACTGCCATTAAACCCCTGCCAAACCTGGCAGGACCAGGGCGAAACCAGCCGCGACTCAAGACCTGGCTAATTAGGCTTGGATAACACTGGGCCACAGGATCACACTGGTATATTGATTATCAGGGAGTGACTGTAAAGAATGTTTTTTGAAAAAATACCGTGCAATATTCCTTTGTTTAAATTGGTCTTTCTGTCTTCCAAAGGTCACAGTCTGAATCCACTGAGTAAGCCACTGAGTTTTAGTATTTAGTGTGTATTTATTCAATACCTCTTGTGTCTTTTAATATTTGATCTACATTTACTCAGAATCTTAAATTATTCTGGCTTGCTTTCTTCATTTATTTATTAATTATACAAAGTATATAATCCTCTAAGTTAAAACCCTATTGATAACCTTTTTATTAGAGGAGTTCAGTGATTTACTATTATAATTTCATAAAGTTGGAGGTCTCACAAGAGGCATATAAAAAAATAATTTAAACAGCAGCGGCAGACATATCCAGACTTTTATTCTCTAGTATAGGTCAAGCTCCAAAAGTCACTGATTCCTAAATTTCCCATAATCCAACCCAATAGCATCTTTCATTAGACCATTTCTGTCTAGTAAATATTCACTTCTCTTAAACCTCACACCCCCAGTTTGTAATGCAGGCTTTCTGTGAAATAACTGAAGCCTTCAATCTCAAGCTCAACCCAAGAAAATCTGACTAGTAGTACTTCACTTCTCTCAAACCAAACTTCATGTGTAAAATCAATGAAATGCCCCTTTAAAGACGGGTTAAATATGAAGATTAACAAACACTTTATTTGGTTGTTTCTAGACTCTAACTGTTGTCTAAAGCACAACTGATCAGCCAGGTGCATGCGAATGTGAATAATGCAAAGACAGTGTTGAATTCCCACACACAGTCAGCACTAAATGTATTAAAAATGCAAAACACTTCGGTCAGAGACCTTCATCAGGCATCAAAGTCAAAATATGAAACTATTTCATACTGCCAATCATTAGAAACAGCTAAAATGACATGAACTATTATTTTTACAACCCATAGAATACAATAGGTAAATGGCAGTAGACAAAAAAAAAAAAAAAAATTCTTAGCAGGTTTTGAATACTCACAGTTTTAAAACTGTTGCAACTGAAAGGTACAGTGTGGGTGGCATCTAGTGGTGTGGTTGCAGATTGCAACCAACTGAGAACCCCTCCACTCACTCCTCCCTTTACAAGACTACGGCAACGTGAGCAACCAAGTGCAAAGCCATGGTAACGCCGTTCGCCTCGCTCAGAGGCCATCAAGCAACGGAAGTCAGAGGGCGGCTGGCGGTATCACGGTTTTACACTCTGCTCTAGAGTCAGTGTTTGGTTTGTCCATTCTGGGCTATTGTAGAAACTTGGCAGAGCAACATGGCGGACTCCCTGAAGAGGACTCGCTTTCTATGTAGATATGAAGGGCTCATTCTAAGCTAACGAAAACATGAACATTTTTAGTTTCAGGTGATTATACACTAATGAAAAACAGTTATGCACCAGCAGGACGCAGGTGTAGCAGAAGAGGGAAATGTTGCTACCTGCCTACAACATTTTCAATTACAATTTCTAATAAACATGCTATTATTTTATGTTGGAGTGAGAGCAAAACAGGGCTTCTGTTTGGAAGCATTGCAGATCTCCAACAAAACCAGAAACAGTGACTGCACCTATGAAAACAGCTGGCTGGCTGGTGATGTGCCGGTTGTGGGGGTTTTTTTTGTTCCCATTTGGCCACAGACCTTAACCAATGATGTGGAAGAATGTGCAGCTTCTTTATTGGAAACCTTAATGGCGTCTGTATTTCATGTAGTACAGGTAGAGGAATATAGTGCCTCCCTGAAGCGAGCCCCCAACTGCGGTGCACAAAATGGCTTTCAAGTGTTTCCAATAATTGTTCTCTCTTCACACAGAGAAGAAAAGCAAACATTTGTAAGAAGAAAACTTTGTCACTTGAAAGGCGTCTTTATGCTGTTTTCTTTTCATAACCTAAGTTTCTTAAGATCTTGAATATAAAAATTTGCCTGGATCCGGTGGTCTTGTCTTTGAGGCCAACAGTTCACAAATCCACTCTGGAAGGTGTTTACAGGAACTGGTAATAGATAGATCATCAAACGCCTCGTTTATGATACTGTTTTCTGGCCCCATCCTCACTCAGCAAGGCAGAAATTAATGAGTCAGTCCTTTTACTTTCTGGCACTTATCGTCCCGGAGACATGCTGCCATAAAAGAACTACTCTGCAAGAATAATATATAATAATATATGTTCTTTTGTTTAATAAAGAAAGAAAGTAGAGATAAGTAGCAAACTAGTGTAAAATGACATGACGCCATGGGTTGGTTTTCATCCTGTCCTCCCCAATTTTTTGAGTCAGTAGCCACCACTGATAGATATACTGTATATCTAGGGATGTCACGAGAACCGATACTTTGTTACCAAGTCAATGCCAAAATTCAAAAAAAGTGACGGCACTCTTTTTCTACAGTAGCGACGGTACCGTACGATGCCTGTATTGGTCATTGGTAGTGATTTGACAGTGAGGAAGATTTTCCCACCGGTTAATAAACTTGTGACAACACCGGTGTTACCGATTACACTGGACATTTTACAAGAAAGATGACGGTCAATGTGTGCAGAGCGCTGACTCTGATCTGTACCGTCGGGTGGCGGTGTGTCTGGCCTCTCCGGTAGCGCTTTTGCTACGGGGTTCCGCTGCAGGGGTCTACCTGTCTACCTGACTATCGATTGATAACATGCCGCTGATACGCCAAAATGAACAAAATGGGTCAATTATTTGTATTTATTACTTAAAGGCTGCATGCCTCTGTTTTTTGTAATGTTCAAATGTTTTTAAGAAAAGAGTACATGTTGAATTACATGGGATTTATTATTGTTTTGTTTTGTTTTTACCATGGTATCGAATTTGGTTCGAGAATCGTGGAAACTGGTATTGGTATCGACTACTAGATTTCTGGTACCGTGACATCCCTATGGATATTTTTATAGTATAACATATTTGGATTTGTAGCACCTTTGCATGGTGGTGGAACTTAATAAACCACAGGATTACGCTGAGGCAACAGACAATGCACATATCATAGATACAAACAAATGGGTGCACCCAAATCAAACCAAATAAAATCTGTCAGATTTAAGTAAATTTAGGCTCAATATCTAGACAAACAGCATCACAGTTATAGTTCAATACATTGCATTTTTTGACATGTGACTGCTTTTCTTTAATTTAACAGCCAATACACCAACATTATTCAAGCATCCATCTATTCCGAAATGCATCTGAGATGACACTAACAAGAAATGTGATCTTTAAAGAGGTCATTTAGAGCAAACACAAGTCAGCCAATCTGACATTTATAAATTGGATGTATATACTGACACAGGGTGCATTCACAGGTGCACTGATGTTTGATTTGTATTAAGGATTTATTTTAAATATATTTGTCATTAATGAGTTGTAATTGTATTGTTAATAACATCTTATCCTGAATATAAAAATATGAATATCTATATAATATATAGTCTATAAGCTGGAATTTAAACACTGTATCTTGTTAGTTTTGGGAATTGGTATAAGTATATCCACGGAGTCACAAGGATCAAAATAACAGTCCACTAACGAACACAGTGTGAATGTCAAGCTGTAGAAAATAAATTAAGGTCTATGAAAAAACTGGCCTGAGTAGTTTTACATTTAAAGTATCAAAGTAGTTCTTCATTAAGTGGTTGACTTGATAGAATAAAGTCAGGAAGCCTTTTTACATTCTCATAACTCTCACGCTCAATTGTCACATATTATCATTTTGAAGCTGAAATCCGTCGACTCAAAATGTAAACAAACCCAGCTGTTATTTAACAGTTGATACCAAAGTTCAGTTGTAGATAAAACAATTTAAAAACTTTGTTAAAACCATCATATACATACATGAAATGTTACCTCTTAATCCATCCTTAGGAGCAGTGGGCTGCTGTATAGCACCCAGGGAGCAATTTGGGGATCAGGAATCCACCATTTAACAAATATGGAACACACTTACAAAAGTGTGTAGCCCACATTATAAAGCCCCTTGACAAGTGTTTTTGCTTAATTACACCTCTTGTCAGGACTGTATGAGTGGGTACAGCTTGTTTTTGTTCTGCTGAGCTGGGACAAGTTATACTTTTTTTCAATCCAAAAAATACAAGATTCAAGTAACTAAATCATGTAATTAACAATTTTTCTGAAAGCTCCATTATGTCCAACTTGGCACTCGAGCCCACATGACATGAATGCAGCATTATGCTATCACATATGGGATGGATGGCAGAGAGGCAAGTTTCTTGTGTTTACTACTTGCGAATTCCCAAGTTGCCAACTTCAAAGTTCAACGTCATCTGACAGTTTCAATCTGACAGGGTTAAAAATACTGTGCATATAAGCAGTGTAGCATATTATCCATTAAATGTAGGTTAAATTACAGACTTTGGGTGGTGTGAGGCATCCATGTGTGTTTGATTTTCAGGCAGATATAGACCTATATCAGAGCTTTCAGGAAAAAAATCTGTTTCGCAGTCGTAAGTACAACATGAATGTTGATGTGAACGGTATTAACAAGTCGGAAACTTTTAATTATAATATCTGATATGACATGAATGTGGCTTAATCCCCTTCCCAACTTCAACCTGAGCAGAGGTCTAATCAACCAGATTCTTTTAAAACACCTGTGTGGGTGTACAGGAGCCTTAAAGGACAAGTGAGTGACTCTAGTGAGAGCCTTTCATGTTTTTATGTTACCTGAAGGCCACAGTAGTTCTCCGACATACTTCTGAAACTGCGGTGTGCCAAACCGTGGTACCGCCAGTTGCCATCTGACTTCTGTTGCTCCTAACGTAGTGTTATTATGGTAAGGACGGCCTCTGAGTGAGGCGAACAACGTCACCATGGTTTTGCAATCGGTGGCCCACGTTACCGCAGTCTTGGAAAGGGAGGAGTAAACGGAGGGGGTTGCAATCGGCAACCACAAAACTACATGTAGATGCCGCCAAATCCTACAAACTGTCCCTTTAAATCAGTGGTCTCAAACTCAATTTACCTGGGGGCCGCTGGAGGCAGAGTCTGGGTGAGGCTGGGCCGCATCAGGTATTCCACAAAAAAAGCTTTGTTAAAAAAAAAACAATCTTCTCAAACGTCATTATTAACAGTTCTTTAACTTGAATGGGTTCTTCTGAACATGAACTGTCCTGAACATGAATGGAACATTGAAGAACATGAACGGTTCTTCTGAACATGGCCTCTATTGCGTCTCCCACTTTTCCTGAAATTGTCTGTGCTCGTCACCAACCTTTCTCTTCACTGCAGGCTTTGAAAAAGACATGATTGGGGCTGTGTGACAAGATATATATTCATTCCACCTGGTGTCACTCCACAATAAAGTTGTGCCTGCTGTGTTTGTGTTGCTCTGTAGTTACACCACCAAACCGCTAGTTGGCGGCGGCGTCTCTATGAGTTTCTTCTTCTTCTTGTACTACAAACAGAAACTGAGCGCAGTTGGAGCTAATAACTGTTGAACCACAGAGCTTTTACTGACATTACTGCAACGCCGAAAAGAGAACATATATCTGAGTGGATTTGTGTGAACAAACATTGAACAGATGGAGGCAGAGAGAAGTAGAACTTGGTCCTGGCCGCTCAGCATCGCTGAGAGACTGGACCAATCACAGCTGTTGCGGTCTGCGTCGCCGCGACGTGTAGTTCCATGTCTGGAGAGGTGGAGTCAGGCTGCGGCGTCGATTCAACGCAGAAGTATAAATCAAGCTTTAATCAAGCTTATGCGATGTTAAACGGGCCGCCATAGTTGTTGTGAAATGTTTCTCTGCTTGCATCAAGCCCGGCTGATTGCCCGCCCCCGGGAGGCATATACCCCGCTGTGATTGGTCGGTTCGTTCAGCTCGGGCTCGCGCAGCAAAAGGACCTTCCACGGCAAACTGCCATTCACATAAAGCTCGCGGGCTGAGGGCGCCTGGTTAGCTCAGTTGGTAGAGCGGGCGCTCATGTAACAAGACTTGGTCCTGAAGGCGGCGGCCCGGGTTCGAATCCGGCCTGTGGCCCTTTCCGCATCCACTCTCTCTCTCTCCCTCCTTTCCAAGACTCTATCCACTGTCCTGTCAATAAAAATGAAAAAATGCCCCCCCAAAAAAAAACTTTATAAAAAAAAAAAAAAACTTGCGGGCCCATTAACATTAAACTTTCATATCAAGGTGGGGGCCACAAAATATCGTCTTGCGGGCCGCAATTGGCCCGCGGGCCGCGAGTTTGAGACCCCTGCTTTAAATAAAGGATACTGAATCACAGATACATATCTCTATAATTAAATTCAGAATATTGAACCTCATATACTTTTTCCAGAAAGATTGGCTCTATAAAGTTTTGGAACAGAACTCCCAACAAGCTTTTAAGCTGATGATGCACTCGAAGAATAATTTTGCTTCAACATCACATTAATGTACTATATATCAGTGTTTAATGTATTACATCCTGCCAAGCTTCTCTCGTTCCTCATAACTTCTACGAAACAAGGTTTTGCCGTGTTTGGAAATCCTCTCGTTTAGTTACCTTGAGCCGTCACCGTGACACTTCTTTGGCTTGGCGCCTGTTGAATTGGCAGAGGCTGTTCATTGTTGCCCCAGTGTAAATCCCAGATAATGGAAAATGAGCATTTCCCAGTTTGCTTAGCATTGCTCCTCTCGGTAATGTGTTTGTGGAAGCGGGGACGGCAGGTGGCAAGTGACTCTGAAGCTTGATAATTGAACATTTTATGAACCGCGCTGTTGCTGGTTCAACTTCTCTTTAATTTTAACATCCCAGCAGCACCACAGCCTTTGTAGTTCATAATACCCTCCTGGTGACCTGCCATCACTGACTGCTTTAAATTCACCACCACTCCACAGTTGTTTTCTTTCATATTTGCATCCCATGGCTTTAAGATTTCTTCTTACATATCTATTTTGTAGCTGTTGGTGACTGATACAACACAGTAATGACTCTTTGTGAGAGGTTTTACTTTTGTTTTTCTAAACGCTGTTTGTGAAGAATCCTCTGGTGGTGTTTTTTTTTTTAATAAACAGATGAAGATAGCATGGACATTAATAGCCATGACAGGAAAGAGCATCATTTACACAAACTCTATCCAGTGAGAATCAAGTAGGAGCATCTCAGCCACTCTGAACTAAAATTAGAACACAAACATCGGCCTTTTTTAAAGTCAGAAAGAGATTAGGCAAATGTTTGCATCCACCACATCAACGGCCCACCTCCCCCACACTGCGTACCTTTGCCAGCAGAATGCATCGCATTTGTGTCCCACATTATACAAACCCACCTTTTAATATTCACAAGGAATCCTCACAGTAGCTGCTTGGAAATAACTTTATTCACACTCCAACTGCTGTATAATTCTGAATCTCCAAATGCAATTAACACAGGGGCCAGCCCTATTATTTCCTGGCAGTCGTAGAGTATTCCTCCGAAATGAGAAGATTGGCTGATATGAGGAGCCGTAAGATATCCTGTGTATATTAGGTGCAGTATTTACTGCATGCACCTGTAATTGTGACTGCGGGAGGATGGGGTGGGAGGGCTACATTCCTGTTGCAATCTGTGGAGGATGATTCATCTTCCTTCCTGAAGGGTCATGTGGTTGTCACAGAAAAGGAAATTATTATTGAGTTACCAGGACGCATTATTGAGCCGTAATTTAATGGTGCAATGCTGCTGAGCAGTGGTGAAGATGAGAACCAGAGAAGCATACAGTATGTTGGTTATATGGTGGGTAGACTGCATTTAATTTTGCAGCAATGGTTTTACCCAAAAACATATTATTTAAAGGAACAGTGTGTGGGATTTAGTGCCATCTAGTGGTGAGATTGCAGATTGAAACCTCTCCCGTGTGCAAAGCGTGTAGGAGAACTACGGGGGCCGACGCAAAAACGCTAATGGCCCTATCTATCAATTTGTCTTAATGTTATCGACTCCGGCTCAAGCAGGAAAAGATGTTTGGTTTGTCCGTCCTGGACTACTGTAGAAACATGGCAGCCGGCTCTATGTAGATATAAACGGCTCATTCTAAGGTAACGAAAACCCAACGACTCTTCTTTTCAGGTGATTATACACTAAAGAAAACATACTTATTAATAGTGTATTCCATTTCTGCCAATAGATCCCCCTAAAAGCTGTTCCTTTAAGTTAGCATATGTTTAGTTGACCTCTTTTATGGGCACCACAGAACTTTGTTACATATTTTGTAAATTGCGTGCCTCATTCTTGGGTGAATAAAATCCTCTTCTTGAAAATGCACCTGTGACTCCTCATGCCTGCCAGCTCGGTCCCTCACAGAGATAATTATCTTATCGCAACAACAAAATCATTTTCTCATGATAACGGATTAATTATCTTGTAAACACAATATACTGTGGATCCCGTCTAGATTACAAATTAACAGAATAATTATCTCATTACCTCAAGAAAAGGTATTTTGTTATCTCAAGTGGAATCATTCATTAAAGCAGTGTTATATGGAAAAATAACAGCGCCACTCCTGGCTGATGTAGCACCTGCATGAATTGAGCTGAAAATATCAAATCCATTATTGACCGATGATTGATTAGAGCATTTCAGTGTACTTCAATCAACACAGGGAGAAATAGCATTGTTTTTTTCTGCTTTTTCTGAGATAACATTCAGGTTAATCTTCCATGGGAGTGGGCAAATGTGCTTGCTTTATGCAAATGTATGTATATATTTATTATTGGAAATCAATTTACAACACAAAACAATGACAAATATTGTACATTGTTATTACATGGCTTTGTTGAATACTCAACATCGTCAATTACGGCGTTCTACAGTCTGTTATTCTTTATAGCATACCGTTGCTATGAATAACAGACCGTTGCTATGGGCGCAGTTCTGATGTCAGACTTTGGAGGACCATTTTTGCGTCAAATTACTGACTTCTTAAGTAAGTAGACGTATAATAAGCGGGATAATGTACAGCTATTGTACAGTCATTGTTGTGAAATAAACCCCTTCAGGGCGATACTTTGCGTCAGGATCCTGCATCACCCTGTCAGGGTTTATTCCACAACAGTGACCGGCTCGTTGTACGTTATCTCTTACTTAATGACTTCCAGGCTTATACAACTTCCAGAGTTTATACTGTAAAAGTGGAAATTATAAGGATACAATTTTTCAAAGTGGATGTGTAATATTTTTAGAAAAGAAACTCTTAATATATTCCCCGTCAGTATCTGATAGTGGGAAAACGTTCACCATAAACAGACGCAGGGTTCGAGGGGATAGTAGGAGATAAGTGGACTTAAGGGATGAGTAGTCTATTTTCTTATTTCATCTCACAAGCGCATCTCACACACATGGATGCACACACACACACACACACACACACACGCACACACACGCACACACACACACACACACACACACACACACACACACACTCATCATTTTCATTCTGCAGTGCAGAAACTGTGTTCTTGACTATTAATTACAGCGGAGATAAGATGTCTCTCTGCCCTTAATTAAAATGGTAGGATGGTGAATTTCAAATACTTGAGCGAGTTTTAACCCTCATGAATATGCTCAGCTCGCTGCTAACTTTTAAAGTTGATAACTTTAACCTGACAATGGGAGCTCTGGTCAATTAGTTATGAATTCAATCATACAAAGCTGTAAAAGAGACTGGAATCAAATGAAAAAAAAAAAAGTAAAACAGGTTATGACATTTAAAATAGATACCAGATCTGCTGCATAAAATTAACATTTAAAAACATACCTTACTTTAAGCTTAACTAGGAATGTCAAAGTAAAAACATCTAAGCCAACAAAACTGAAACACAGTTCAACAATACTCTTGCTTTCTAATGACAAAGAGAACTTGTATGCCCATGTCTAAGTGTTTTTCCTCAGGCTACAGAATATGAATGGATATGCTCTCAAGAGAAAGCATTCATCAGTGTTATGCTTTGTTCAGTGGCACTGGGGTGGAAAGTCAGCACCAGTAAGTAACCATCCTATTTCTTCAGGGTATGAACTTTCAGATTGACTCAAGTCTCTGAGGGTTGTTCACATTTCAGCCTCCTTGTGTAGACAAACAGGGGTTGAAATGACAGAGAAGAAATGGTTGAAATTGGGGAAAAAGTGCAAAGTTTGACTGAACAGAGACGGGTCACATTGCTTTTTTTTCCCCTGTTGTCTTAGGTGCATATACATTACAAACCTGAGGTTGGGGCAAAGCACAATTTACAAACAAACCTCATATACAGTGTTGGAAACAGCTCAATAAAGTGTCTTTTCATCATTTCTCTGTACATTTATTTGAATATTCTTCAGGTTAAAATATCAATATGCTATGAAAAAGAGAAGAAATAACACAAAAGCTTTGGCCTGCACACCTTCAAGTTCATTTTTTTTTCTCAAGGTAAAGAACTGTCTTTCTTGCTCTTGCTGAAATTTCACATTACGCTTGTTGAAAGACATTCTAAGAAATGGAAATCACTAAACGAGGCAGGAACAAGGAAGAAAGCTTCATGATCAAATAAAAACTGGAGTGCACTGAATGTCACAGATGAGACATTAAATAAAAAATCAAACACACAGCAATAAGAGTGTGTATTTTACCTTTTAATGGAACATTAGTTGTCCTAAAACAAGACTAAGAGTCGACAGTCAACATCAGCATGTTAACATACTCACAATGACATTGCTAGCACGTTGGTGTTTTAGCATATATTATGTTTACCTTGTTCACTATCTTAGTTTTGTGTGTTAGCATGCTAACATTTGATAATTAGCACTGAAAACAATGTACCGCTAACGCTTATGAGACATTTTTGAAGGTATTTAGCATAGACTATATATAAGAAGAGGATGTAGTCACTGTGACGTCACCCATTGGTTTGTGGAGTGCCGTTTTGAAGCCTCGAGTTCAGCATTTTGGCCGCCGCCATCATGTTTTTTTCGATCAAAAGTGACACAAGAGGGTGGAACTAAGTACAACCGAACACTGAATAAGACATTTTTAGTCATTCAAATTGTTACAATTAACTTCCATGAACTGCAAATACACTGTGAAAGGGTAAAGTTGTAAGACGAAAAAAACCTTTCAGACCGAAAAACGCCGTAGTAGCGACCTGTCAATCACAAGGTAGCCACGCCCTAAAGCATCCCCTGCTTTATGGTGTATTTGACTCTAAATGGAACCATCATTTACTAAATGAACATCATGCTGTATTGAAGAAGACTTGAAACTAGTGATTGAGACCATAAACTCATGTTAACAATGTTTACTGAGGTAATAAATCAAGTGAGAAGTAGGCTCATTTTCTCATAGACTTCTATACAATCAGACTTCTTTTTGCAACCAGAGGAGTCGCCCCCTGCTGTGCTCAACATGAAATAGGCAATAAAAACTAAAATAAAGATGTGAAGCATGTAAACACGACATCAAGCATGAAATTATAAAATTATTGAAAAGCCAATCAGTAAAAATCTGCTTTAAAACAATCAACTTGAATGTATTGTGTAAAGTTCACTGCTATCACATATAAAAATGTCTGGGTAATGAAGGTTCCAGCAGTAGTTTGCTCTTGTGTTGTGCTGTCGTACAACTGGAATTATATAATGACTTTCTAAATGGTTCCCAGTATGTTGGTCAGTAGACTCTGTATTTACACCACAGATGACAGAGACTGTAATAATTAATCATGAGGAGTAAACAAGAGCTGGCTCACTTCACACTCAGTTTGTTCTAGTGAAGGGCAAAGTTGACAGGAGGGGGTCAACATTAAAATCAATCACAGGGCAGAAACTGATCGATCGACCCACTCCCAGCTCCAGAGACACAGTAACTCATACAGGAGTATGGATCAGCTGTCATCGGTGAGATTTGTGGCCTTCTCTTTCTGTCTTTCTTGCGACCATAATGAGTGAAAGCATGAGGGCAGTATATTTTTCATTAGAGCAGCCAGATGGCGACCAGCTTTCATCCATATCCGTCCTAAGAAGTATTGACTTTGTTGCGCGTCTCAGTTCATTTTTTTCTTGTTTTGCGATTTGCCTTAAAGTACACAACAGATAAGATCATTAACATGTATTTACATTAACTCACAAATGCATTTGCATGAGAAGGGCAGTCTTCCTGAAACTTTCTTGACTTGCAAAATTCCCCTTTAAATTGACAAACATCATATGTGTGATTCATGGTGCAATTCCAGCGGGATCAAAAAAATATTTGTGTCTCGCCGTTGTCAACCGTTCATATTGTTTTCCGAATTAAGGTCCCATGATGGTCGACCGGATGGGACGGGTCTTCACCTCTCTATATAAAGATGGACGACATGACAGCACCCCAGAAGTGAAGCCAAAACATCTTGGTTGCCCCCTGGTGGCTGGCTGCAGTATAGGTCATAAATCCCTAATAAACCCCTCCATGTTAGCGGATGGGACATAGGCCAAAGTACACGTCAAATACATTTTTCCCAAAGATGGTTTTCGTCATTTTAGGTAGTTCTTATCACGCTGGTGAATGTTCAAGTGTTACTTTTTCTGATAAGTTTAGTTTTACTTAGTTATTTGATGCTATAAAAAGGGGGTGAGACGTCATGATTGACGACTGTTTCACACATCAAAACACCTGTGGCTGGGCAATAACTGTTTGCCTGTGAAACCCCAAAAGCCTCAGGTTGTCGACATCCCCCTGTCTCTTCTGCTAGAGCATTTATTCCAAACGAACTGTTGATGTTAATTCTGGAGTTATAGCATGCATCATTTCCTGTTTACCAGAGCAGTTTCCCTAAGAAACACCTCGTATAATGAATTTAATCTGCATATGTTGCATCAGAGTCGCCGTTAAAATTGCTCATTAAAAAAATATCAGTCGTAAAGCTCAAGCTTTGATTCAGACACATTGTCATGAAATAAGTGAAATGTTGATTTGTTCTCAAGCTCGATGCTGCTTCAAAACATTTACTCCATTTTCCACCCTCTGATACAGATTAGTTTCTCTGTGATCTTCTACCAACCACTGTGAGCTCAATGGGGCTTTGCAATGTCTGCCGTGCTTAAGGAGATATTGCAAACAGTGAAAAAAAAAAAAAAAGATTTTCTTCACAATGACACTGACATTTTTTTTTTCCAAGCAGAAGAAGCATTCCAGTAGCGAAACAGCCAAAGATTACTCTTAAAGTGACTCAGTGCCCTTGTGTGGGAGCGAGTTAGTCGTATCTTCGCGGGGAGTTCTTCAGGAGGAGATAAGGCGTCCTGCGCTTCGTACCACCTTTCTCCGACAGGACCTGCGTATAGCTGGAGTCAAATCTCAATCAGCCCTGCTGGCTGCCTGGAAATACCTGGGGAAAGAAGGAAAATCAATGCCTGGCCCCGTTCCCTGAACCCCTTGGAGGTTTTTCATTTGATCTCTATCACTTCTTATTGACTTCAGAATATGTTTCAGAGACTTAATGTCATAGAGGCGCTATCCCCTGGTGTCTCCTTGTTGGATGTCTCAAGGTGTTGTCACTTGGATCTGCTGAATTCAAAGGAGGTTTCAGTCGTGCAGTATCAACTTCACTGCTTTGTCTCCTTTTGTCTTTAAAATGTCTTACATTACATTGTTGATCCATAATCCAAAAATGATACTGTTGAATGTCAGGCGTGACTGCAGCATCAGTCAGTTTTTTTGCACCATGAGCTTAACATGAACATTACAGAGATACAGAACCGTGAGATGAATCCTGCTGAGAAGGAAGGAAGTGATGCTGCCAAACAGGAACACAGAAACGTGCAATCTAACTGTGACAAGAAGCAAAACAGCTTGTAAACACAGTGTTTGTATGTGATTTCCGATTTTCATTAGAATGTAGAGATTTTTTATGACAGGAATTTGAGTAAGCACGGGGTTAGGAACATGTACACGCAAATAACATAAAAAAAATACACCATAATAACTAGCCATTGTTTTGCGGTTTATCTTTACAAATGGATGTTCAAACACACCATACTTCCATGTGTATAAATGCTTATTTAAAGCACAAAAACCTGGAAGGTATAGTCATAAAAATATAATCCTAGATTTGAATGTGACCAGGTGGCAACCCCCGGGGTCTGAAAAGTGAAGCCAATGCCGAAGTGCCTTAAACTTGCATTCTTTCTAACAGCCAGCAGGGGGCGACTCCTCTGGTTGCAAAAAGAAGTCTGATTGTATAGAAGTCTATGAGAGAATGAGCCTACTTCTCACTTGATCTATTACCTCAGTAAACATTGTAAACATGAGTTTATGGTCTCAATCGCTAGTTTCAAGTCTTCTTCAATACAGCATGATGTTCATTTAGTAAATTATGGTCCCATTTAGAGTCAAATAGACCATAAAGCAGGGGATGTTTTTAGGGACCTTGTGATTGACAGGTTGCTGCCACACCGTTGTCCGGTCTGGGAGTTTTCCGTATTTTCGTCTTAAAACTTTAACCCTTTCACAGTGTGTTTTCAGTTCATGAAAGTTACTTATATAACTTTTTTGGTCGCCTAACAATGTCTTATTCAGCGTTGGGTTGTACTTAGCTCCACCCTCTCGTGTCATTTCTGGTTGTAAAAAACCAAGATGGCAAACTCAAGACTTCAAAACGGCAGTCCACAAACCAATGGGTGAAATCACAGTGACTACGCCCACTTCTTATATACAGTCTGTGGGTGGGATATGTACTTGGATGGTGCAGTTTTGGTGAACCTTTAACTAATGCCTAAATAATTCTTACTCTAACTCTAAACCCAATCCTAAAATGTGTTTTCTAGAAGTGAAAACTTGTCTTATGTCCTATATCTGTGCATAAAAAACCCACATATACACACACAAACTAAAGTGGCAGTATGACTTTCTTAAGAAGTCAAAATTGCCTAAATGCCATTTATACGTCTAGATATCTTCCAGGTATGTTGTGATTAATTCCCAGAATGTTCTAATCTGCTCCAACGCTGTCGATGTATTTAGCTCTTTGCCGCCGGTCAGGATCGTTCCCAGCAGAGCCGGAGGAGGCAACAGTCAAATCCACATGTTGCAGGGAATGGTAATGTGACTCAAATAACGTTTCTTTTTTTCCACCCTCTAAAATCCACCACCACACTTTATGAAAATGACTTGTAAAAGCACACTTTAAAGTCAAATAAAAAAATGACTGAAGTAAATCCTTAAATAACCGAATAAAGTCTTTTGTGAAGTGAGGGGAACAAAGCTGGCTGCCATTGCATCAAGTGTGTGTGTTTGTGTAAGGTTGTGTGTTTGGAGGGTGGTTGCGTCCTCACACACACATAGTTACACACACTGCAACACACACAGAGCTGCATTAGACTCAATGGTGAGACTAATCCTGTTATAGTGTCTGGAAATGTGTCTGCTCTCGCGCACTGTAACCTTGATTTTGCTGAGACAGAGTTGCCCCGGTTACAAAATCAGTGTTTTTTTTAGCCTTTTTTCTCTCTTTCTTTGTTCTTTTTATCTACAAGTGGCATGTGGTTCGTGTCACTGGGCATCCTTATCAATGGCTGTCCAGAGCCCCACCCCGCCTGCCCCGAGACAGAGTGCACTGGATGATTGCACACACACACATTCATACAGTATAAGCACACAAACTCCACGGTTTTATGCGTACGAGAGGCTGATGGTTGAAATAAGATGCTGGGAAGATTTTGTAGTCTAAGGCTTTGTCCCAGTTCTCACCTCAAACCGTCCCCTTCATTTCATTATCAGCCGCAGCTGCACAGAAGAGCAACAAAAACAGACTCACAAGAGGTCACGATGAAATAACTCCACCCAGGAACTCACGACCTTGAGCACATCGTCCGCCTCTGGAAGCAAAACTGTACGGTGTCTTAGAGCTTAACACACTGCAAACCAAAGAAAACATGACACAGACAAATCACAAGTACATTGGCCCGATTCCCCCTCCCGACAACGATCAGCAAAGCCCTGATTTTTTGATGGTTTAAAGATTATCTTTCCAGAAATTCCTGTGGTGTGAAGTATGTTATGAGTGTTTTTACATCCCCCGATCTGCTCGGAAGTCCATCCTGGCCGCACCGATTAAAAAATCGTAAATATTAAACATGTTCAATAATAAATATAAAATGGGATTATTTTTTATGCTGAAGAAAAAGCAGACATTTAAAGTCTGTTTAGAAAGCTTAAGTTATACAAAGCAACTTTCTAAATGATTATTGAATTGATTTATGGATTTTATCTAAGAGATCACCAGAAACAGTAAGTTGCAGCAGTATGATGTCTGTGCATTAACTGATTTGTTTCAAAAGGAAAAAGTGAGTGTCATTGTTGATGCAAAGTGTATTGGTCAGGCTTTAGGTGTTATTGACACATTCAATTTAATATTACATCACCATCCTGCTCATAAGATGTTATGTGTGGTGATGAAAATCTCCATTTAGATTTTGAAATGGATGTTTTGAGGTAGGAAAATCACTTCATTATATTGAACTCACACGCAGCATAATTTGCTCTTATTCTTGTGTAGCCTGTATAAATGTATGACATGCACAGTCAAAGTGCATGCAGCAATGTCGGCATGTCTATTCATATTTCAGCATGGAAAAACTTGACATGTGACAGTCAGCGCTGTCACCTCTGGCACAGACCTCTTGATCCCGCTCACCCTCCAGTCCACTGACTGACAGCTCCCATCTGTGTTGAGCAAGAGACACATAGAGGGTAACGTCTGCAGAACTCAACCAGTACAGTAGAGTATATACTGTAGATATATGGTAATAGTATGTTGGATTGCTTATGCCTCACTCTCACAACAGCTTGTATACCACAGGTCACATCTCTTTTGGTTACGATCAAATTTAGCTCATCAACATCCTTGCTGAGATTTTGAGATTTAGACTGTGAGACATACAGCATGCTGTGTTCCAGACAACACAGAGGTCGGAATTTTCCCAGTTGAAATTTCCAACTTCCTCCAAGTATTCCTGAGGCCTTTACTACAAAGCAAGTTCAACATACCCAGGGTATCTTCTTGTTATCTGTCTTAACTAACCATAACAAACGTGATCCCGCTAAACGGTCCTACAACGGTGGTTATCAACTCGATAAATCAACCCAGGGTTTCTCCATCTGGCTGTGAGCGCGTTCACATGAAAGAGGCGTTGTTTGCAGCATCTGACCATCACAAACATGGACAAGTCTACTGTCAGCAGAGCGGCACATTTTATAAAGTGAAGCGAACTATAATGTTAGACAAATAAGAAGACATACAAACACAGGCTAAAATTAACACATGTTTTGCAAAGGAAAAGAGGTCCTAATTTCACAAACATATTTCTATTTTGATCAGTATTTCAATGATTGATATTAGTACAGACCATCAAATCAACATCTATCCAGTGTTAAAATGCCCGTACCCAATAACAACAGTTTTAAAAGAACAGTAAATTGACATGCAGGTATTGATCATGGTGTTGTTATAGGTTAATTGCATTCATTTCCCCTTTATATTATTAAGGTGTATAAATTGCACGAGGACATTTTGCACGAGGACATTTTGAGTATGAGAAGGCATTTAAACCTTTTTGCGTGTCCTTTTTATACCGCGGAACAAAACTATAGTCACAGCTGCAGTTAGGTTTAGGCAACAAAACCACTTACTTAGGTGTAGGAAAAACATCATGGTTGGGCTTGAAATGAGTATGTAAACTAAGTCAAATATGTACAGAAACAACGTACGGAACAACGTATGCAATAAACGTAACAGAAATACGGAAAATTCATCACAAACATCACTAATGTAACTTCAAAATAACGCAACGACACTTTGGGACTAGCTCACAAGCGCAGCATATTTATGCGTTAACATTGCAGTCAATACAGACTACAAAGGCAAAATGACTTGTGAATACCGTGTCATTCATACGCCATTTAATGTGACCGGGCTGCAATCTAAATCAACTAGATCAATCATAAAATCAATCAGTCGTAAAATCCAATAAATATTATAGTAGTTTTGAATGGGGAATGATGAAGAGATGAGACTCGTTCAAAATATCAGACTGGCCGATATAGCTATTTGATTTGATTTTATCCCTTCTACAAATATGATAGAAGAATTGAAGAACTGTTTGACTGTCTGTCTGATTTGAGATCAGATTTGATGAATATGATCTTGTTCTGTGAGAAACCTTTCATTCTCTCTGGCTCCTGCTAAGAAACAGGAGACTTTTACTTTACAAACTAGGAATATAACATTTTATTCTAACCTTCGAAGCACATTTTCTCTCTGTCCTGTGACGACTGATCCAGAAGAGTTGTGAATCACTGTTTAACGTAATCGTAACCAAGGCTGAGCAATGAAACGAAGGTCTGTGCAGAGTTTGTGCCGCATATCCTCGATGGATGTTACATAACAGGAAGTGAGCCTGCTGAGCCCGCTTGTCCTCTGGCTGTAGGAAATGACCTTTATGTGACACCCTTGTTGGAAACATTACGCTTACTGGAAGATCAGCTGGAAGTTGACCAGCAGTGTTTCCGAGCACCCTGTCACCCCGATGTCTAGGAGGCTTTAATGAGAGTAAACTACCTGCCAACAGCCTTCCCTTCCAGCTGCACTGTGGATCGCACAGAAGTAAGGTCAAGACATAGTTGATCTTCAACACGAAACATCAGAAAATCATGGATTTGAAACTGCAAATACATAGCAGTAATATGTCATATATCCACTGAAGACATTTGTGAGAGCCAAGTGACATCAGAAATCAGACAAACTACTACTAATGGGAGTGGAACTTAGCGAACATTCAACTGGTCAATAAAACTGAACCAGAATAGCCAAAATAAACACACCAACTACTACAACAAAAACTGCTCTTAAAGAAAAGTTAACGCCTCTCTTCAATGCTGTTTTCACTTCAACAGTAGGCTACAGTAGGCTGCGAAGGCCACCGCGGGGGTTGGTTTGTGCAGATTTAGTTAAGAGAGATTTTGAGTCATATCTTTTGCAAGTGCGTTGAGAGAAACCTTGAATCCCTCCTTTCTCTCTTTAATAAAATCACTGAAAATGAGTTAGTGCTGATGAAGAGCGCGGCACCATACGTCTGTTAAGGATATCAGTAAAGTGCACACGCCATTATCACAACCCCGGCGCCTGTTTCCAATGGATACCAAATTGAAATCAAGTGGAGCAGACAGAAGGGGATGTTTGATCCGTCTTACACCTTCAACCTTCCCACGTCTTATCGTTCCATCCCAGCGTGACTTTGTCAAAGAAAAGCCGTGCAGGTGGAAACAAAAACTCAGCTCACTTAAACATGTGACGGTCGGAAGAGGTCAAGAATGAGTATGAAAACAATTTCATTCCTGTAGAGATTAGAAGGAGACATTTGCTCTGACAGGGAAGAGACACCTTTTTCTTTTCAGTGTCATTGTGTAGACTAGAGGTTCTTGAGAGTGATGGTGGAAAAAAAGCGAGATAAAGATATGATGAACAGACGAATATTTAGAAAATGCAAAGAAGTGACACGACAATTATTTATTTTCGTGTCATGCACGCAAAGTGCCCAACCCTCATGGGTTTATAAAACACGAAAAAATACAGTTGCAATGGTCAAACATTTCATTTCAATTACAAAGATTACAGGTTATTTTACTGCTTGGTCTTCAACAAAATATTCGGCCTTCTCTCACAAGCTTGGCAGATAAAATCTGCTACAAAAAAAATTCCCTTCCTGAAGCACAACTCAAGTTTTTCGTAGTCATGTGAAGTCAAGAAATCAACATAAATGGAGGTCATTTTACTAAAAAGTACATCCCTTTATGTCCTCCTTAAGACAGGACAGTAAAACAAAAAGTGAACTTCATTCTCAATTTCACATAGCTCACACAACAAACAAACATATATTACAACATGACACAATACAATAACAAATGTGGCTTACTTGCTTGCACTTATTTGCTCCACCTACTGGAGCTGATGAGGTTAAATTTATTTATACGATATGCATCAAAGTTTAAGTGAGAGATTCCTGATGTGAAGTTTAACCGTTTCACCCGGGGTTCCTCAGACACATCAAACAAAATCAGAGCATCAGGCACTGGTTTCCACCCTTTTTGGCAAATAGTTGGTGGTCATGTCTATAATGTTAAAACCAGTAATGGTCCACAGCCTCCGTACTGTCCACGCTTCCCATTCATTGTCTATGTAAGCAGCCATGCAATGCATTCTGGTAGCTTAGAGGCAAGATTCAAGAGACGGGGCATCTCATCGTAAAAAATTGGTTGCCCCTGAGTTAGAGGGTTCGGTATAAGTGTGATAATACACCCTGAGATGTCCTGACACAGTCAATAATAATCACGTCGTGGCAGTCTTCACCTCTGCCTCCTTCATATCAGGACACTTCATCACTGTTGTGACTGTTGTTCTCATTTGAATAAATGACCATCAGAATTATGCAAGTAACTGACCATCAGAAAACATAAACTCAACGCCCCCATTGTGATTGACAGCTCTTATATTAATACTTCACTCTTTGTTTATCACTCGAATGACTGAAAAGGCATTACAGCCTTGTCTTCGTCTCTGTGTACAGGTGATTGATGCTCGCACGTTCCAGTCCACCATCATTTCTTTTGCATGTGTTTGCTCCAGATGAATCTCTCTCTGGGCAGTGGCGAGTTTTGATGAATGGTGGAGGTAATGGCGGATGACAGCCGGAGTGGCCCTCGCGCCGAGATGAGTCAGGGAACCCGCCAGTCTCTTCCCAAATGATGACATTTGATTTTGTCTGGTGCCTTTTTCTTTCAGTATGGCAGGTGCAGAGGCGACAATCAATAGCTCCCTCTTGTTCTCACTTTCCCCCCCTCACCCCTTCTTTTCTCCCTCCCTCCGTACGTGTCTGTGCATTTTCTTTTCAATCTCTCCGACTCCATTGAGCTCTCTTTCTCTCATTCTTTTGTTGTCTCACCTCTCCTTCCTCCTCGCCATCCCCTTGCTCTGTCATCCTTGACTCTCAGCGGCACATATCTGTGGATAACTAATGATAATGGACTTTGCTCCCTGATGTGGGAATTCTGCAATCAGCCACTCTGCATGACATATGCGTTGATGGCCTTAATTTTCTCAGACTTGAATGCCCCCAAAGATCATCAACGGCGAGGAGACAGAGCACACAAATAAACGCTGCTAGCGAAGAAAGGAGTGATTAATTCTAACAGCAATGGTGCGCTGCGATGATGTCTTGGCGATCCAGTCATCTACAGCTAAAAACAAATCCAGCTCATGACACTCACAGCGGGGCCTCCCGTCTTGATTTCTCTCTCCTGTCTTTGCTGATTTCCCTAAGATACAGATATCCGGGGAAATTGTTGATCATGACACATTTCTAGTGTGATTTTCTCCTCAAAGCGTCATTCATTAATATGTCTGCTGCAGAGAACTTGCGGTGACTCATGCAGTCCTACAGGGACAGGGTATGAATTTATCAGGCAGTGATATTTTAGAAGAAGGATTCATCTTTGGCACATGCATAGAAGCCTCCAGTCATCTAGAGAAGCTCACTTAATAAAGAACAGGGTAAACAAAGCGATGTAGTAACCAAACATGGAGAAACAGCCCTAGTTTTTATGAAAGATTTTCTTAATTTTCAAACTGAAAAACAACCCTCAGACTGTCACACTCGGGGGTTTTATGAAGCATTTTCCCCGAGGGTTAGTAAAGAGAGACATCTCAGAAATATGTCAGCCCTATGCAAGTGTAATCATGTATAAATGAAATGTCTAATTTGTCTCAAGCACTTCTTACAGTCCATACAGATGTACAGTATTTTCTCATGCATTCTCATGTATTAATATATCAGTGACCATAAAGGTGCCCTGGGGAGCTTTCTTGTAAACAAAGTGTCCGTTTCCATTCATTGTTTCTCACCAGAACACACTGTGTGTATGCTTGAGGTCTAACAAAATGTGCTGTGTGGATGCATTATCTCATAAAACATTTGCAGATTTTTCTTAAAAGCTTGAAGTGTTGTTTTCATCCATTTTTGTGCGCTAGCTGTTTTCTTTTTCCCAGCCTTTGCTGGCACATGGACGCATTTCTTGGCACATTACCGTCACCTGTAGATCAGTAACATAGTGTGAAACGCTCCGAAGGAATGTGTATCGTCGATTCTCGAGCACACGCATGACAACAAACAAAACATGGACCCACAAATACAATCACGAGTGATATTCCTCCAGAGCAACCACTGCTCCCCCCAAGGAGGTTAAATAACGCAGCAAAGTTACACTTGACGAGGAGAAAACTGGCATTGCCATTTTCAAAGGGGTCCCTTGACCTCTGACCTCAAGATATGTGAATGAAAATGGGTTCTATGGGTACCCACGAGTCTCCTCTTTACAGTCATGCCCACTTTATGATAATCAAGTCAGCACACTGACACACTGACGGCTGTTGTTGCCTGTTGGGCTTGAGTTTGCCATGTTATGATTTGAGCATATTTTTTTATGCTAAATGCAGTACCTGTGAGGGTTTCTGGACAATATTTGTCATTGTTTGGTGTTGTTATTGATTTCCCAAATCAATATATACATACATTTGCATAAAGCAAGCACATTTGCGTATTTAATTCTTGAGAAATCTCCCTTTAAGGTACATTTTGAACTAATGAAAATGTGCAATTAATTTGCAATTAATCACGATTAAATATTTTAATCAATGGACAGCCTTAGTTTTTTTTTTTTTTTTTTATAATTCAGATTGGAGTTTTGTGTTGTTTTGATTTCCAATAATATATATACTCCCCTTCCATGCTGATAAGAGTATTAAATACTTGACAAATCTCCCTTTAAGGTACGTTTTGAACAAATAAAAATGTGATTAATTTGTGATTAATCGCGGATAAATATTTTACAGCCCTAATTTTTATGTTAAAAAAAAAAACTTTCCCTGCCTATAGTGTTAATACAGGACATCAAATAATTTAAAATAGTTTAAAGTCTCAGGCAGGATTTCATCTTTTCTCTGGCCTGTCTGTGCTACCAGACTCTCATTAGGAAGATGAGTGTAAGATAAGTGCTGGTTCTCTGTCCAAACCATGGAAGAGCTGCTGTTTCCTCAGCCAGGGAAAAAGAAGCTGAAGCACTGGGCAGAACAACAACCCAGCTCTCCATCCCGCTCCACTCCGGTCACCACAGAGCGGCATCAAAGCCAGCTGTCCTGCTTTAATCTTCTGGACCGGTCTTGCGAGGACGGTGTCATCCAACCTGAATGTGTGTCCCAGTGGACAGAGAGGAAGTGTGAGAGCTCTGGTTGGATACCTCTCCACTCTCTCCTCACACAGACTTCTTTCTCTCTTTCTCTGTCATGCATCCGCAATCTCATTGTCCCATTTTGTCTTTAATCTCCCTGCTTATCACTCTCTGTCATACACACACACACTCGCATGGCAGGAGATAGCGTTGGACGTCCGATCACCCATGGGAGGAAGCAGGAATATGCTTGTGTGACGCCACAGAGGAATAATGGCAGCTAATCAGAGGCATCTGCTCCTTCATGGTGCCAGCATCATCTCAACACAACACAAGCCAAACTGAAGAAAATAGAACCAGCACATGGTCTTTTTTGGCTTTTCCATTGCTGTATTTTCTATTTTTTTTTCTATCAAGAAGGGCTTGTGTCCCCGCTGCCAGCCATCAAGTCTTAAAACAAAACAAGAAGCCTCAGGCAGGATGCTACTTCTCTCCATGACACTAAAAACACATGTCCAGCTAGTAACAACTTGTGAATGCTGTTGTCACTGTAGGGTTTGTGATTTAGCTACCTTTTGGGAAATGTATCCTCCCCCTCAGTCCTCTCCAGCTGAAGAAAAACATGCCGTCTGTGATCAAGGTTGAGAAGTGGATGGGATGAAGGAAAAGGGCATTACCTCCCCGAGTCAACTGAGCAGAAACCTCTCTGAGACTCTCAGGTGTTTCTCTTTATAATTTAACTAGTTTAGTCACACATACTTAAGCCGAGGAATTGAGCATTTATTGTTATAGTTAGTTTAGTAAATGCTCTGCATGCAGTTACAAGGATTCTGCTCTGAGAACTAATCCCCCCCAATCCACACAAGACTGATGCATCAGTGAGCCGATGATGCCGAGCTGACGCCAATCAGCTGAAGTGCCTGAACTAAGGAAAGCTCCATTTGATGTTCTCAATCCTCCCATGTATTTGTTGCACAATGACATTTTAACCAAACCTTTTTTTGGATGGCAAAAATAATCCTCAATCTGATTTGTCTAAAGCAAAGGTTTCTCTGTATAAGAACAGAATTGTTTCTTCAAACTCCAATCTGAACTATAAAAAAAACTTTAAAAAAACTAAGGCTGTCCATTGATTAAAATATTTAATCGTGATTAATTGCAAATTAATTGCACATTTTCATTAGTTCAAAATGTACCTTAAAGGGAGATTTCTCAAGACTGAAATACTCAAATGTGCTTGCTTTATGCAAATGTATGTATATATTGATTTGGGAAATCAATAACAACACCAAACAATGACAAATATTGTCCAGAAACACTTACAGGTACTGCATTAAGCATAAGAAAATATGCTCAAATCATAACATGGCAAACTCAAGCTCAACAGGCAACAACAGCTGTCAGTGTGTCAGTGTGCTGACTTGACTATGACTTGCCCCAAACTGCATGTGATTATCATAAAGTGTGCATGTCTGTAAAGGGGAGACTCATGGGTACCCATAGAACCCATTTTCATCCATATATCTTGAGGTCAGAGGTCAAGGGACCCCTTTGAAAATGGCCATGCCAGTTTTTCCTCACCAAAATTTAGCGCAAGTTTGGAGCGTTATTTAACCACCTTCGCAACAAGCTAGTATGACATGGTCCAACCAATAAATTCCTTAGGTTTTCTAGTTTCATATGATACCTGTTTCTTTACTCACTTTCAAACCCGCTTCAAATTCCAAAAGATCGATTGCATTAATGGGTTAAGGAAATCAGTGGCGTTAAAACAAATTTGTGTTAAACTTTGACAACCCTAAAAAAACAGAACAGTGCTAAAATGATGAGTCGAGTTCTCAATTAGTGTCAACTAACTATCAGTTAAGGCCAACTGATCCTTGGGCCAAAGGATGTCTGCCCACATTCTTGACAAATTCTGTGTACAACTTTTTAAAAAGTATGTTGCTACAATCAGCCAAATATAACTGAAAACAATACTTCCCTCCAGTCTCATTGGCGAAGGTGAAACATGGCTTCAGGATGGGATCATCAGCACATATGCAGGGTGCAGGGGAGCTGTGTCTCTACAAGCCGAACAGTGTTTGAAGTGTGCTTTGGGGCTTCTGCCAGGCTTTGGTTGTAACTGGGAATCACAGCTGTCCTGTGGCTGATAGCTCCTGAGGAGCTCTCTGCAGCTACTGGACGGCCGTTCGTCTCTATAATCTGTAGGGGGAAGGTGCAGGCAGGGTGCCAACGGGTGTCACAGGTGAATTAGGGTGCAGAACAGGAGCCGGAAGAGGGAGGACACCACAAGTTAAAGGTGGTAGATAGAGCTTAGACTGTAAACACATTCAATTTAATGACCTAATAATTCATTAAGTCTTACCGCAGTGTCAAATCACAGAGCACAGATGGTGGTGAGCTGGGAACAGTGTCTTCCCTGCAGTTTAATGTTTTTTATCTGGTAGGAAACCAATTATGCCTGACAGATTTAATATTACCAGTATCAGTCGGGTTGAGGCACAATATAGCTGCTCCCTGTGCATTTTGACATGCGATATTTGTCATTGCATCCAAACTGCTCCCTGCACAACAGTCAACATTTTCCACGTTCAGGATATTGGATGGAACACATTTGTCAGAATTATCTTTCTGCTTAGAAATGCAATAAAGCGTTTGCATCGGAAAACAAAGGAAGAGTGAGTTATCTCCCATTTATATTGGGGTAAACATAGAAATCCAACCTTTCAGTTTAACAACCAAGAAGATGTATCTGCTATATGTATTAAATTCAGTTTAATGAAAGTTAATACGGTGCTGTAAAGTGATATATTTAATGTACTCCAGCACAGTGTGTTTGAAATAAGAAAAATTACTTCAGTGTTTTGGTTTATGTTAATATTTTAAATATATACAAATAAATAAAGGATGGTGTTAACATTCATATTGAGGGAAAAATACAGCAACTGTGGCCCTTCTTATACATAGAAACCCAATTTTAGTCAACCAACAGTAATTGGACACATTACTAAACTACAGTAACTTCAGTAAATTCTTAAAGGATAAGGCTGTGGGGAGATCATGCGTTCAGTCATGTGTGTGTGAGTGTGTCTGTCTGTCCACACTTAATATCACATACTACTGGACCCATCAGCCTAATACTGTATTTTTGGTGCTCATTTATGACTGTACGCTCAAGGACCTCTCGTGGTTGTGGCAATTCACAATTTTTGGAAAACCTATTTCTATTGTGAATTTTATTTAAGTGATCAACAACTGCTTCAGTAGCAGAAAAGCATTTCCGGCAATCGGCTATAGGCTAAAAGCAAGCCTCACATTGTCTGTTGCAGGCCACATTTTTTTGGCACTTTGTCGTGGCTCAAAAACTAACATCCACAGAAAAAAGTTTGATCTCATTTTGAACCGGAGTATCTACAGATTAATTCCATACCTGATATGTTATGATCCACTAAAGTTAGGCATGATACGAGATGAATAAATCAGCATACAAGAAACAACACATATACACCTCACGGTTTATGTTCAATGCCAACGTTCAGCGCCAATGCAGGAAGTACTGTGTGTGTTTTGTATACAGTGTGTAGCAAAGCAGAACGTAAAGGTGTGGCAGTTGGCAAGATTGTTCACAATGAGGAGCCACACACCTGCAATGGCTTTTTTCATTAACCACAATCTGTCCCTACACCTTACTTAAGTGTTTCAGTCGCTTAATCGTGACCTAGAGTATTTACAATAACCACAAACTTTTCTTAAACTTATCCATACCATATGTTTCAGTAGTTGTCGTGCGAGATGCTGTAGAAAGTGAGAATCTTATAAAAGTTGGCATTGGATTTATTTTGCAGAATCGTCCTTGTCTGGCGATGGGGTTGGTAAACAAGACACCAGTCTGGTATTCAGAGAGTAAAACACAATCAGACTCAGGTCAGATAACTGACTCGGCCAGCCACAAACATTTTGCTATTTGGCCCTTAAAAGCTGTTTGATTGATCGCTGTATTAAAAGGGCTAAAAGTCCTGCTCACTGTTCACCCTATACAGACGTGAACACCCTCAAACACAGTTACTACTAAAGCTGTAAAGTCAGCACTTTAACCTGCAGTTATTATTTCATTTCAAATCCAATGTGCTGGGTGTACGGAGCCAAAGCAATACGTACAAACTCAAAGAGACTGTAATAAACCTCATAATAAGAATCCTGGACAGGAAATAAAGCTGAGTGCTTCGTCTTAACCAGCGGTCCAGAATGGCTGATGGCTGCTATAATTTGAAAAACATCAGTTGCTTACACAGTGAATTGCTTCAGAGGCTTTCAGACATCTTATCATGGTAGCAGCTCATATACTTCACTGTTTCACTAGTCGATGCAGGTATTGTGTGTGATACTGTTTGGTGCTCTTCATATGAGAGAAATGCAAAGCAAGAGAGCTCAGCCTTCAGTGTTCCTAAGCGTCTGGAGATGTAACGGATAAAAGCATTTATAAAGAGTAGTTTCTCTAACAGTTAATGGGTAGGTGCTGCTGCTAAGAGAAGATGTCACGGTGAAAGCATCAGACAGGCAATACTGACAGCACAAGAGCAAACTTCACCATGTAATTTGTGGTGTAATATAGATTGGGTAAATGGTGCATTTAGCAATTTATTCGTGCAGTTAAAGGTTTAAGTTGAAGTTGAATTTCTCTGCTGTTCAGGCCTTTTATCCCCCTGAAAACAGGCTCAACTAAGGAATAAGTTATGTCCTGTATTAGCGTCCTATTCCCACTAATTCAGACCTTATCATTGGCTGTTTACTTACATATATTTAGTTGTTGGGTACTGCATGGATAATGGTAGGAAATCTGCTCTGTCCAAGCTTAAATAATATGTGTTCAGCTCAACGTTGGACCTTTTGTTTCATTGTCCTGTGAAAACCTGTAAATAAAAGACAATCATTATTCATTATCTGTAACCGCTTATCCTTTTCAGGGTCGCGGGGGGGAGTGGAGCCGATCCCAGCTGACCATTTTAACACCACTCTCACTCATCTGGAATGACCAGATGAGATGAAGATGAAAAATGAAAAGAGCCTTCTGTGTGTGTGTGCCCTCTGGACTTTACTCGTTGGCTTGCTTTCCTCACTTCCGTTTCTCTATTCGTGCACTGATTTGTTTAAGCTGAAATCGCCAATCAGAGTGATTCCTCTCACCGACGAACTCCGCCGCCGATTCAACATGCTGAATCGGCCGAAAGAAGTCAGACACGGGCGGACTAGAGCCGACGGTGCGGGACACACCGCAAAAACTAGGCCGGCAGACGCTCACCGACAGCACCAAACTGTCCGACGGCCGATGGTCGACTTGGTGTGTCAGGGCCTTAAAGACCTTAACATGTAAACTTTGTGGGTTTTCTTGGCACTGGTTTTGCTAAGAAATGCAACACAAATACATCAAATATTGCTTTAAAGTGAGACAAATGCTAATGAAGAAAGTGAGTAACACTCTACTTCAAACTGAAGGTCAGACCTATCTGTCATACATTGATTTATAATTTAAATGAAGTCAAATGAGTCCATCCAAGCCATCAAACTCTTCAACGTGGTCACCATCAAGGACGAGAGGCCGGTTATGGTCTCCCTGTCCCTTCACCTCCTCCTCCTGCTCCTCCTTCTCCTCCACCACCTCATCTCCTTCAGACAGTACAGAAGATCATTAATTTGAGCGTGTGCGCTTTTGACTGAGCTGCAAATAGGCCCTAACTGCCTCCCTGCAGTTCCTGCCACCACAGATGATTATCATTGAGACGATTAAAGCACTGAGTAATGCATCCCTCAGGGGCCGCCGCTGCCCGTCTCCTCCATCACTGCCACTGACCCTCTTGTTAGCCCAGTGCTGCCCAGTGGACGGAGCAGAGGGAACGGCCGCCGGGGCTCTCCTTGCCAAGAGGTTGTGGACTCTCGTGTACTAACAAGCTTCGTCGATTTGTTTCATCTTTGTCCGAGTCCAGTGATGTTCATGTTTTTCTTTTCTTTTCTTTGTATGTTTAATTTAAATGACGTAATGCTCAGGTTACTCCTTGATGAGCATTTTTTTTAGCTTAAGCCTCAGTATCCCATTTCTCGCTTTCTCCAACCCACACACAAAATGTTTTCACGTGCCTCACCCACTGACTAACTTCTCAAACCATCTAATTAACAGGACACTTGAGGAGTTTATCATTACTCAGCAGCTCGCTTAATCATTTTTTCCCCTCCAAATCTGGGAGTGTGTTTTTTGGAGTGTGAAATCGCTCAAATGAATTGACTCTCATTTTTTATTTCTGCAATGTAATCGCCGGATAATGGGCTCAGAGCTGAAGGCGTGGATGCTAATTTCACATCAATTAATGCTATTCAGGGAGAACCCAATAATTGATTGCTGCTACACTAACACAACCCGACCATATTGCTTTCATTTTCTGTGTAATTAAGGGCTTGTGATTGTAGATCTCATCATAAATCTTAATCAGGAATCCTTGCATTTATAAATGGAAAATGAACTCCCTGTATATATTTATATACCGCTTTAATTCTGCTTCTTGGAAATCGGGAATGACAACAGAGTCGAGCTTGACGGGAAAAATGGATAAAACTGCATTGAGGGGAACTTCCACCATGTTAAAGTCTTTTATGATGAAGAATGAGGAAAACAAATAGGACACCTAAAATAAATAAAATACGTTTTGAACATATATTATTTAACAGACCTTCATGAATACATTTTTGTGTCCTTAAATTATTAATGCTTTGGAGAATAGAAACATTGAATGTGCCACAACTGATCCAGTTTCTCGCTAGATTTGCTGACTACTTTTTTCTTGAAAATGTGCCTAAGGACCTTCAGCAACTTTTTGAGCAGGCTTTAGCTCCTCCCCCTCATCCTCTCTTAGTTACTGTTGCTATGCCTGTCAAGCTTTCCAATCTAGGTGTTTACACTGATAACAGTAGCAGATTTACCCCCTCAAAATAGGTACAGTGTGTAGGATTTGGGGACATCTAGAGTACCCCTCCGCTCACTCATCCCTTTCCAAGACTGTGGTAACGTGAGCCGCCGAGTGCAAAACCGTGGTAACGCCATTTGCCTTGGTCAGAGGCCATCCTTACCATAACAACACTACTTTAGGAGCGACGGAAGTCAGACGGTGGCTGGCGGTACCACGGTTTTGCACTCTGCGGCTCACGCTCACAAGCATGTCGGAGAGCTACGGTGGCCTTCAGGTGACGTAAAAACGCAAAAGGCTCTTACTAGAGTTTGGTTTGTCCATTCTGGGCTACTCTGGAACATGGCGGACTCCGTGAAGAAGACCCGCTCCCTATGTAGATATGAAGGGCTCATTCTAAGCTAACGAAAACCCGATTTTAAGTTTTAGGTGATTATACACTAATGAAATCATAGTTATGAATATTACATTACCTTTCTGCTAATAGATCCCCTGCAATGCAACACACTGGCCAAACCAAGTACCTTGATGGACCTGCTGTACCGTAGTTGATTGGACAATCGTTGCTCAGGGGAAGGGATTCGTAACCTGTGGTTTCTTTTACCCCCTTTTCCTCGAGCTGTTCACAGTTCCAACGTCAGAACATTTAGATATCCACCCCCATGAATAAATGACACAATCCCATATACTGCTTCCCACATGACTGCACTCACCCATATGACTGTCATCACTGCCTCCTTTCCATCACTGAGGTCATTTGCGAGTGCCACACCAATAAAACTGCGGCAGCGTACATGAAAGAGGTCCCTTTTTCATTGTCGTTTGCGAGGTGAAAATTGGCCTTGAATGTGAAACTGTGCAGAATGTGAACTCCATACAGTCTCTAGTCCAAATGTCTTGGACACACTGCTGAATGAAAGCAAGCGTGCTTTTGTTGAGATCAAAAAGCACTCGGGAGGGAAGAGTCGCATTGAATTGAACATGTGGGCGAGCTGACAGTTACATTCATCAGCAAATGTCTCAGTTTAAAACGTTTCCCAGAACCTTGGCTCTTTCTCTGCATTCATGAGTCAATTTGTTCAAAGGGTAAAACTCTCAAGTGTCTGATTATGTTCCCTAAACTGAGAGAAAAATGTAACAATATAATTTCTTTGTTGTCCAAAGGGTGATGGACGGAGAAACAGGATTTATGACGGATTGTCGACCTGTAATGATTCCTGCCTGGATGGTCTCCACCTACCTTCATTTGTGACCCACGGCCGTCTCATTCACCCGTCACTGACGGCACTCTTTCCTCATGTTTGAGTCATCAAACTGGTCTCCAGAAGGCGTATAATTACCACGACATTACACAGACATTCTGCGTCTCATGAGTACGCATTTTAGCCTTTTCACATGTCATTTGTAGGCCGGTTTTCACGTGTCATTTGTACGCCAGGCAAATGTCCGCAGTTAGGGTTAAGCAAGAAAACCATTAACTTAGCTTGCATCTGAAATTCCATTCTAACATGCTGTTTAGTACACTAAAACAGTATGTGAGATTTTTTAGCATGTCCGAAACCTTAGTATAAAACCAATAGTACGCGGATTGCATACTATTTCCGGTGAAATATGACAGTATGCAACGCTGGACACTACAGCGGCATTAATATCCCACAATGCAACGCGGTAGTGATGACAAAGTTCATAACAGACGTTGACGGACAGCTCTGTAACGTCAATAACACTTTAAATGTAAGTATAAGATTTCACTTTGCTAAGCGTATTATATATTATGAATTAACTCAGACTTTGATTCTCACAAACCGTCGTTTTGGTGACATGAGGTTGGCACGGGTTACCATGGTTACACGTCTCCAACCGGCAAGGAAGTAACGATGTAAATTACTGCTCAATGCGTCCAAAAAGAACCATACTACTGTTTATTTACACAAAAGTATGTTGAACGTTAGTACACATATTGGGTATGTGCATTTGTGATTTCGGATGCAGCCTTAGGTTCAGGCAAAAAAAACACTTAGTCAGGGTAAGGGAAAACATCATGGTTGGGCTTAAAATTGATTGCACGCTAAACACTTTGCACATTATCGTGGCATTTATACGTGTTTTCGTGTGAATGGACTGGTTTCATCGATGACGTACATTTGTTTGTAATTTAATGCAGCTCTCACACATGTTTCCTGTATGACAGGGATTAACTAAGTGAAGGTTCAATGTGAGAAGCTTTAGCCTTGCTTTTTTTTCTCAATCCCATTGTTGATTTACGACAGCAATAAGCTCACTCCCCCTCCCCCCACCCCGCCTCTGATCAATACCCGGCATTGACCCTGAATGCAGTGTTTGGTCTTTACAAATTGGCATCATAATACATGCACACACTGCGGAAAGTGCTGGCTGGTTGCAAATCCTGCAAACTAAAAGGGGAAATTAATACTGAGTAATAAAAGAAAATTAAAAGAGTCTCTTTTTCTTCATCATTGCAAGCTTTTTATCAGTACGAATCAAATGTGACGACAGGACTGTGTGGGATACAACACAGGCACACGGTGGCGGGGAGATTTGTTGAGGAAACCTTGTTCAGCAGACTGTTTCAAAGTCATGAGCAGAGACCCTGAAGGACAGATTTAACACCTAGGAAGAAGAATGGGCATCTCTGGTGCATTCACTAACTGGGTGATGAATGAATTACAGCTCCTAAATTTAGCCGGGCAGTCTACCTTGAAATCGGGCTAGACTTCCATCTTGGAGGTGCAGACAGGCTGCATATTACGTCACAAGCCACGACCTCTATTTTTTTGCATTAAAGAAAAAGAAAGATTGATGTCAGACCAAACATTTCATGGTTGCCAGAATGATATGTTGGGAGATGGCGTGCTGCTCACACATCTGTCTGACTGGTCAGGGTCATTTTGTGCGGGAGGAGATCAGATGCCAATAATGTGTGCAAATAGAGTTTTAGGCACGCAGACATTTCTCACAGGCTGTGCTGCTCTGGGAAGAATTGTGCAACTGACCTCGTTTACTTATTTTAATTCATTCATGGCAACAACCTTCCCAATTTGGTAAGGTCATCAGGATCACTACTAACTAGCTAAAGACTAGTAGGGATAGTTTGAAGATAACAGGCCTCATAAGGCCCTGACACACCAAGTCGGCCGTCGGACAGTTTCGGGCCGTTGGTTGAGGATCTAACGGCGTAGTTTTTGTCGGCTCTGGTCTGCCTGTGTCCGAGTTTTTTTGGCCGATTCAGCATGTTGAATCCGTGGCGGCGCACATTGGAGAGAGAAATCACTCTGATTGACGACATTGCCATCTGCAGTGGTGAGTGAGAGTGGTGTGAAAATGGTCGGCAAATGCCGCTTTGTTTCATGTACATATCATAACAACGGCTTGTATATCCACCGCCCTCAGTCTTCCTGTTTTCCTTTTTGAATGACGATTTACAGACTACCGCCACCTGCTGGTGTGGAGAGTTATTTCCTCTCATGCAGGCGCAGAACGTACATGGTAGTTGGCCGTCGGCTGTCGTCTTTGTGGTGTGTTCGAGTGCAACTTTTTGAGACAAAGGCATTGTGAAGCAACTCAATTGTTAGCCTTCAACGCCGCTTTGATGTCCGGTTGGTGTGTCTGGGCCTTTACCTGAACAGCAATCCGACGACAACTCATGAGCATTATCTGCCACCACTATGTTTGAGATAGTTGAGGTTTGGGATGGTGATAAACACGTGTCGTAAAAACTGACTTGAAGCATGACAAAGGATATAAACCCCGGTCTCCAGAGTCAAAGTCATCAGAATTTGAAAGAATCACCATTATTGGCCAAGTATGTGCGCACATACAAAGAATTTGACTAACTACATACAGTATATGTTTATCATCATCCCGTAGAATACTAGTTTTTTTAATCACCTCAATGCTACAGTGAATTTCTGGTGCTCACATTATATACCTGCATTTTTCAGTTTACACATTTAATTAACCAGAGAAGCTTCCCTCATTGATACTTACATACTTACTACATACACAAATCCATCTCATTGGACTGAATTCCCTGAGGGAAACAGTTAGGATGATTGACAGTAGAGAAGCAGGCTGGTGGGTCAGTTTTTGAATTAATGGAGAATTTAATTATTGTGCAAAAAAAACTGCAGAGAACCTGATTAGGATGACCCACTGCTCATACATAGGAGGGGGGACATGGAACAAAATGCCATTTTCGATGCCAGTTTGCACTTAACACTGAGGGATGTATGACGAGCTGGAGGCAATTAAGGACACACACACACACAAAAAATCAATTTCACATAGATGGACTACCACACCCAACATGCCAGAGAGGAGGCATTACCCAACAAACTTTTATTCGCTGCTATCTTTCCAAGCAGATGGTGAAAAGCCCCTGAAGTCATGAACAGCCTTCCCTCCTAATTTAAATTAAAACTTGAAATGTAACTGTTGCCTGTGTAATACAGTTTCTTCTTATCTTTATGTGGAATCTGCTTTGCATTGCGCTTTATGCTGTGTTACGAGCTACACAGCAACAAGCTACAAGTCACTGCATTTGTGACGGGTGTGACGCGCTACAAATAAAGTTGAGCTGGACTCAACTTTTTTCAGCGCTCCAATGACGCGGTGAAGTGTCAGCCAATCATTTGTTTTTGTTTCACCCTGTTCAGTTCTGTCTAAAAAAATTCCGTAAGCCAGTTCCCAGTGCTATTTAATGACAAAATACGTCAATGAGCGATTGAGCAACACTTTAACGGCGGCAATGTAGCTGGCCACGCTTTGCTGTTTTGTTGCTTTTGTCGCTCGTAGTGGAACCATTCAGTAGCTTTAGGGTTTTTCCCCTCATACTCACTTAACATGCTGTACTCACCCAAAATAATCAGCAAACACTAAATAATCAACGTGATCTCATCCCTACTCATCATATTTTGCCGCTTGTGCAGAAGCCCCCGGCGTCACTATAATAGGGCAGCCTTTTACGTAGTATCTTGATGCACAGGGTTCGTGCATGGTTAATATTGTGAAACGTGTTTTAACATGTGGTTAACATGGTGAAACGGTCACAGTTAACGTTGTAACGTGGTTAACGTGAAACGTGGCGGTTAGGTTTAGACAATGAAAATAAGTACACTTGTAATGTAACTTAAGCTACGGACGTAACATCATGTCACTCAGTGGCGTAGCGGTTCGTGACATTACGTCGTCAGTACAAAACTTTCGGTTTCACACGGGACACGAGTGCCGGTCCCTTGAGTAAGTCATGTGCTTCTTTGACACATCCACCACTCCTCCATCCCGCCCTTGCTCTGAGCGTCTAAAAATGCTGCAGATGGGTATGTATTGGAGGTAGCTGAAAGCTTGGTGCGTGTCATACAGACGCCTAGAGGCGTCTTGTGCATCGGTATCAAGACGCCGAGGGCCAAATGCCCAAGTGTCAGTATTTGGCACCCTGGGAGTGAGACCAGGCTGGAATAATACATACAAGATACAACATTTTTTATGTGTTATCATGTTTCCACTTGTGTTAATTTATAAATTCCCCTCCAGACTGTCTGGGATCTGTTTCACTGAGTTGTAGCTGTACATTCAAATGTTCAACACAGGATGTGATCCTCCGCTTCGAGAGAAATGTTTCCATTAAAGACGTGCGCTGAGGAAATGAGATATAATGTTGGGATTTCACACACAACTACACATGGTTATATTTTTATGATGTTGGAAAAAGGCTAAAGAAGCGATATAGAAACCAGCATGGAGACTCCAAAGCCCAAAACTTAATGCTCTGAACTTCTGCTAATCTTTCCCTTTAGTCCAGCCAATGAATGAGACTTTTGTGAGAGGCCACTTCAATCATATTTTAAGGCTGGAGGAGATCAAAAAACACATTTAGAGCAGATTACTGACTGAGTTCTTCATTTGGATCCATTTTCTCACATGTCAATAATTGTCGTCTTTAAAGTCTGGGCCGGGGTGACAGCATGTCACATGGGGACGTTTCTGAATTGGGAGAGCTAAAACTGTTTTCCTGTGTTGACACCAGTTGGGACAGACTTATGTTTATCACGTCATTCAGTTTAATCTTTGGTCTGAAGCCAACAGTAAATTCAGTAATTCAGAGTAATCCTTTAAATGTGTAAAATGTAAATAAGAAGGTTTTGACCCCTGAAAAACACACAGAGGATTGCGTAGACGTAGACTTAATCAATTGTGAAGACAGAGTGACTGAAAGAGTCTACAGCCATGCTGTCAGGCTGTAGGCACAGTGGTGTTGTAAGATAACATGTTGGTTTTTTTGCAACCAGAAGTGACATGAGAGGCTGGAGCTAAGTACAACCGAACACTGAATAAAACATTTTTAGACGACCAAAATGATAGGTAACTAGGCGACCTGTCAATTGAAGAAGACTTGAAACGAAGTAGGCTCATTTTCTCATAGACTTCTATACAATCAGACTTCCAGAGGAGTCGCCCCCTGCTGGCTGTTAGAAAGAATGCAAGTTTAAGGCACTTCCGCATTGGCTTCACTTTTCAGACCCGGTCGGTCACCAAGTAAAACTGAGGCTGATGGGAATGTCATTAGTTTTGTATAAACCAAAGTATTGGACAAATTGAAATTTTAACCAGATGATGGCACCAGATGTAAAGTCACGGGGACATGAATATGTGAAATTTCATGGCAATCCTTCTATTAGTTGTTGAAAATTGAAATAGTCCACTCAAAACCACAAATGTCAACCTAATTGAGGAGTTAGAGGGAAAAGTCCAAAATGACCAATGTCATGTGGATTCATCCTCTGGGGACCATTTATGTCCCCCCCAGACAAATTTGAGTTTTACAGACTTTGAAAAGTCTGAAATTATCAACCCATTTTCCAGCGGAGTTGCCATGAATTTGTTGTACTCCGAGTAAGCAGCTCTGTTGGGAGTGTTGGTTGTTTACCACTGCTTGTACATTTCAAATTTTGCATAGTTCCTTATGTCACTATCAGAAATAGACAGACAACTTTACCTCCCCCAGAATCCAATTTTCCGTTTCTCACTGTATAAATGTGTTTTCCTCTGAAATGGAACAAAAAAAGTCAAACCATAAAAAAGAATCATTGGATCACCCCGGGAAGCAGAAATGGACCCGACCAGCACCTAAAAAAAGTAATTCTACTTTCACACTTTCTTTCTTCTACTCCTTGTCTTGAATAAAAGTATTTTCTGTCTTGTCACTGCTCGTTGATGTGTCAAGCATTCAAACCTGAAGTTTAAAAGAAAAAAAAACACGGCTGTTTATGAATCAGCAATGTGTCAGTATGTGAGTGGACAAGACAGCTTCTTCATGCTTGGTTAGTTTTCACTCTCATACTCAGTAGGGCAGAAGGTTATACCCACAGGCTTCAAATCACATTGGAAGGCTCCTTCTTAGCCAGCAAGGTATTGTCTTTGGCGAGCTAAGATTTTATCCTTGAAAAAGAAAATATTCAAATCAAAAGAAAATAACAAAAAGAAGTTGTTAATCCTTGTTGTGGGCACATCAGCGGCGCCAAACAAATGCATAATGATGAAAAGATGAGCTGGTAGTCCTTGTTCCTTTTGGTGCTTTGGGAAGTGCCATACTCGATTAGGCCCTACATGTCTGCCTGGGTATTACAGCTGACATTAAGAAAGCTGTTCACCGTCTCTATCACTGCTTCCACACAGCCGTGATTCACCAGCACCCCCACAATGCATTGTGGCCGAGCCCTGAACACTCCCCCAAGAAAATCCCTCCACTGGCCCGGAGCGACAGCGAGCACAGAGACGGGATTTATCCAGTTTGTGCCCCCAAAGCTCCACTCGCAGCGTTCAGAGCATGTGCACTGTCAGTCGCAACTGAGGCCGAGAGGACGGCTCCTCTTGTGTTTGGCAGTCGTTCTGAGACGGGGATGTGCTTCGCTATGACACATTTACGCCTGATTAGGTTACTGTGTTCCCCACAGATGTGCGTCCTTACTCCTGATTTAGTGTTGAAGCCTCCACAGGGTGCCTTCCTTAAGCTCTTTATATGTTGCCAAGAAGATGTTGAGACACTGACATGCAAAACATGCTTTGGCAGAGGAAACCCTTCCTATCGCTGAACAGGAGCTCAGAATGAATAAGTGCACATGGTAGAAGTGTTCAGTACTTTTGATTAAGTGACAGGATTATCTCCTCAGAGGAGATTCAGACAAACCAAAGGCAAAGAAACTGTCTCAGCGTGCAAAACACTGAATCTGAAATTGTAAATCATAGTGAGTGATGCGGTGTTTCACGTTGAGATGATGTTTACTAGAAGTGAAACCAGCGCTTAGCGCTCACAGAAGAGGCTTAGAAGAGTATTCCTGCTTCTCATATTGATCCTACGCAGTGCTTTTCTACATGCTTAATGCAGCTTTAAGCACACAGAATACAAAACTGACAAATTAGAGAAGAAATATGTAGAGAAATATAACAAATGATGCTTCCAAAGAAGGCATGAGGGATGAAAAATTTTAATGAAAATGATGAAATGGCCTTCACAGTCACCAGATCTCAACCCGAGTACAAGTAACCGAGATCCAACCCCGGCCCAGAACTTGATCATGCTTCGTAATCATCAAGAAAAGCAAAGTTCAACCGAACATGTAATTATCTCTAAATCAATTCCAGACCCGACTCGACCCGTTAATATGAGACCTGACCTGAAACATGATTAAATAGACTCAGAGTGAAGACAAAAGCTCGGGGCGCAGGATACTGTCTGAGCGCACCATGGTAAAAAATTATAAATAAATAAAAACGCACAGGTTGCGGAGGCAGAAACACCCCCGTGTCTTTTCAGTGTTCACTTGTGTTTCCTTCCGCTCAGAACCGACTCGTTGGCAGAGAGACGAACACACAAACGTATACTAAAGCGCATACTTTATGCACATCCCTTCATTAACTATTTAAATCTTCCAAAACAACAGGGGATTTAATGTAACTGGTCTCTCTAAGCTTTTCTACACACTAAATCTTCAAAAGCCGATTTTGCATTTGTTTAAAGATATAAGGATTGTTTAATTTTTTGTTTTCTTCGTTGAATAAATAAGGACTGACATTTTGCATATACACTTGTTTAAGACATAAATGAGGCTTTTCAAATTTCAAACAGCTGTAAAAGCCGTCTGGGCGTATAGTCAACAGTTAAAGGACAAACACGTGTTTGGGTCATTGTTTACATTCATGGATTAAAGTTGTATGAACCTTTCCCGCTAATGAAAAGGAAGCTATTAATTTTTTTATACCCAATTACCCAGACAAACAAAAACAACTGGCATGCAATTAACTTTTTCCTCTTCTGCAATCAATTTTTGGATCGGACACACATGCACGTTGTGTTTTCACTTTTCATAGAATCAGCATCTTCCTGTTTACCTGAGACACTTGAAGCTGTGATGCTTTTTTTTGTGATCTTTTTAAAAATCACGTCTGTATTGTTTTCTCAGAGTTTTGTAAAAGCTCCTGCTTTAAATGTGTACTGTGTGTGATTCATAGGAGAAACAGATGCTCTGCATAATTCGACAAATGATCAACAATTTACCTGAGCGGTGCAACTTGGCCTCGAATCCCTAAAAATGTTGAACGAGGATAAAACAAATTATCTTTGAGAAACAGAAAATCTGAAGTGGCCGTGTTAATATTCTGGCAATAAACTGTTTATTTCAAAATGTGCAATTTCCTCTTGAGCTCTTAACATTTGGGTGGTATTAAGTGGGAATTTTTCTTTTAATAATTGCTTTTAATTTTCAGACGAATGAGCGGTCTTGGTTGACAACATCAGAATGAGTGAGAATGAACCAAACAACACGTGTTGTGTTTGTTCGTGTGAATTATTTTTGACGAATGGCCGTACAAGAGGAATCTTAAAAGCCTCCGCGTTGTACTATTAGTCATGAAACCAGTGAATGTGTGGCATTTAGCCCATCAAGGCTGCACGCGCTTCACAGCGCCTTTCAGGGTTTGACATCCTCTCAAATCGCCATTATCAACTTTTCAAACTTGCAGTCATTATTTCCAGCAGCCCTTTTTGCAGCAGATGCCCAGAAAGACGTGACAGGACAAGTACAAAGTGGACGATTCCCCCCCACCCCCCTCTAAAAGATCGACTGTCTGTCACTCTCTAATGTTTATTCATCCAGCCGAATGAAAATTTCACAGGGGAAGAAAAGTGAAACACAGTCAAACATGCTGAGAGCTTTTGGCTGTCTCCATTTATGTTTGAAAGATGGCCGGTGACTCTGTGAAACAACCTGAATAATAAAAGGCTTAACAAAATCTATTTCTCCTGATAGATTTGACATGTATTGCTTATTTCTGTGATGATAATTTTACATTTAAGCAGGTTCCATCTTGTTCAGCAGCGGTAATGTTTTCCTGTTTGCTGTGAGAGTTCAATTATGTGCAGCTACTGAAGATAGTCCACTATAAAGAAACTGCATCACCTGTTTGGGGGAAGATGTACTAGTTAATAAGAGGCCATGGTGATATCAGAGGAGCGAGAACGAGTCTCTTCAGGCTCCATGATTTAGATTTATTAAGGAGAGGCTGCAGGTTTGCATGTGTTGGTGTAAAAGCCAGACTGGAGCTGAATAGAGAGCTCCATTCTTCGCAAAGACATAAAGTATTTCTTGGCCAGCTTCCTCCCTGGTTTCCCGCAGTAGAGATGAAAAAGACTTTACAGCTCGCAGCTCCGTGAGGCTGTAGTTGGTCACAGAGGTGCTTTGAGCAAAATTACAATGTCAGCATGCCAAAGTATCCTCATACAACGGTTCATATGATATCTTATGAAAAGGTATTCCTACTGTTTTTGTGTGTTGTCCAGCAACATGTGACGCATGTGTCAATTTCTGCTACAGTCTTTTCAAAATTAACTTCTGTCTTCACAGGAAATGACTTGGTTAGGTTTAGGATACAAAACTACTTGGTTAAGTTTAGGAAAAGATCACGGACACGAACGCCAGCCTCCTGGGTGAAATTCTTGTGTTTTTGACCCACTCATCCATCCCAACCTCCTCCCTATGCGCGCTCACCGCTCTTTATACTTCCCGGTTCACAATTACGTGGATAACATACTAACTAATTTCGTGCTGACCATCACGAAAAAAAATTGAAATTTGTGTCTATGTACACAAATCAATACATTCAATTTCGTGACTATTTCAAGGCCTGCAGTGCGACTGGGCTGGTCATGCACTGTATGTACCGGTACGTAGTATATTCCTCATCTTTAGTCCTATTGTTGTGAAGCAGTCACACAAACTGTATTTTTTACTTTGTCATGTTGTTCAGCCAAATATAAGTTTTATTTAGTAAGTAAGTATTTGTGTAAAACATACAATCGGGAGCATGTGGTGTGTACAGTTGCACACATTGCACGAGAAGAGAAAAAAAAAATCAGACAGCAGACTCACTTCTTTTTCAGGTTTTCTTTAATCCGTCGCCAGAAGGAAAGACAGTCATTTAGTTTGAAAAGAAAACTGTCAATCAAAAAGAAGTCATGGCAAAGTGTGTCCTCCGCTCTCCTCCTCTATCTATACTGCATTTAGCCGACAGAGAGTCTAACCTTCGCTTAGCCCCATGTGCGTTGGTTGGCAGGCTTCCGTGTGATAAAACATTTCAGGGACTGAAGTCAACAAGCTTTCTTCAGAACATGTTTGAATGCTACAACCAAGGCCAAGTGGCAGCCTTCTATACAGACTCATAAGAAGACATGCCACGCACTGCTTCCTGTAGGAGTCTCTGGACATGGACGGTTACATGTGGTAAGATTTTCACTTCACTTTCGCCTTGCCTTTCCTCAATGAGTGACGGCACACTTTATCAACCTTTACAGACCTGTATGACACAAATAAGCCATGAAACCAAGTTAGAAAGAGGCTTGAAAACTAAACTAAACAGAACCAAAAACATTATTTGATATGTATGTCATTGTTGAATGCTTACTAAATAAAACAATACAGGGAGACCTCTCAGGTAGTGGCCTCAAAACCTCACACAGATTTCATGTCCTGCTGAAGGCTGAGAGGTGCTGATAATGGATTGGTTACCTCGCGTACTGATGACCTACTTCATTTTAGCATTAGTGTTTGGTGAGTATAATGTCAGTATAATGATGACAACATTGTTAAAATAAGGCCAAGGTTTTAATAAATGTGAATTTCCTTTAAGAAGTATCCAACAATTAAATAATTAATTGAAAATTAACTAGCAAATCACATCGTTTGCCCATGTTCTCTAGAATGACCAACACATTCTCATACCAACCCATCACATACCGCCGCTTTGTCAAGGAGGGCGTGACGCCAAGGGGCGGTATGTAACAAGTTGGGATGAGAACGTGTTGCACTTCAGCCACATATTTGTCATTTGGGGGAACTTAAAACAACTGAAACAACTCCTTGCGAGGACAGTCTCTTTAACACACATATCTTATTTCATAATAACCTTTCAGCATATTGTAATTCAAGTGTTCTGAGAGAAAACTAGACTTCTGCACCTCCTCATGGCTCTGTTTTCAGGCTTTAAAAACTCTTTGACCAATCACAGGTCATTTCAGAGAGAGAGAGAGCGTTCTTATTGGCTGTGCTCCGGTCATGTGAGCGGTGCTTGGCGTTCCTTCAAGAGATTTCAACATGGCTGCTGGGTTACAAACTTTCTCATTTTACAGCTAGACCGTGCACTACAAGATGATTCTGAAAACATTTGAGGCGAGAAATACCCCATTTCGGCCGCTTGTACCAACGATCTAGTTCTTTCGGTCATGACCCAGCCGTCATGACCATAGGTGAGAGTAGGAACGAAGATTCACCTGTAGATCGAGAGCTTTGCCTTCCGGCTCAGCTCTCTTTTCGTCACAACGGTGCGGTGAAGCGAATGCAATACCGCCCCCGCTGCTCCAATTCTCCGGCCAATCTCACGTTCCATTGTCCCCTCACTCGCGAACAAGACCCCGAGGTACTTGAACTCCTTCACTTGGGGTAAGGACTAATTCCCTACCCGGAGTAGGCAATCCATTGGTTTCCTGCTGAGAACATAATATTAATTACATACATAACATTCATATTTGATCAGCGCTTCCTAGTTTCACTGTTTGGTCGGAGTTCGCGAGTGATTGACAGCCAGCTGTTTCATTTACTACTGTCAGGATATAGCGACCGTTTTATAAAAAAATACTTTTTAAAATCGTATTTGGTCCAATCTCACCTACTTCAGCTTTAAACATAATTATAAAATATTTATAAAAATATTTGCGAAATTGCAATCTCTGTACACTGTCCACTGCCACATCGGAGCAGTTTCTGCTGCCTGTCCTGTTCTAAATAAAGTGTATCAAGAATAGCAGAAAAAGAAGAAGGATTTAAAAAAGAAATCCTATTACTTAAGTGACAACTACAAGCACCCAGAACAGCTAATGCCAGCCATCCACAGGTCACGAACCCAAGCAGAAGTAGGTCTCAAACTCCTCCAAAGTAAATTATTTCCCTCAGTGTTTCGGGGAATCCTTGTTTTTCTTTCTGCTTCTGTTGGTCACACAGTTTGAGCCGAAATGAGGAATTAGCTGAGCGTCTATCGCAGGTTCACAGCCGGGCCGGTAACGTCTTCATCCGAATAAGGTTCACGGCAGGGTGCAGGCTCAGGTCTGGGGGGGAAAGGTTTGTTTGTGAAAAGGATGTTCGGGAATCCTTTACGCGCTTCACTTTCAAACCTCTGCTTTGCCTCCGAGACTCAAAGTGTGACCAAAGAAATACGTTAACTCGGGGGCTTTAGAGGAGCGCTGCCTCAGTCGCTGTGCTGTGGTTTGGAGGATAAAAGTATATATATAATTTACACTCAAAAAACGTTTGGAATTTATTGACATGTAAACAGACAACAAAAAAAAGGTACAGTTTAGTGCAGAGCATTCACAAGAAGACAGTCCTGTCAAAGCAGAAATCAATATGACAAAAGAAAAAGCAACAAGAGGCATGTATGAATAGAATTTATGCAAATAACATATTTCTCCAGGCGGCTTCTTTCAAATCACCTTAAAGGTACCCTGTGAAATGTTCTTGTAAACAAACACATTTATGTTTACATTCAGTGTATGTAATCATGTGTTTCCTTTGACGCCTAACAAGCATGTTGAAAGCATTTCCTTCCTGTTACACCATTTGTAAATATAATTTTTTGAATCCTTTGAAACCGGCAGTCGTCTTCCCTGCCTTTTGCTGCCATCCACCCACAACAATATTGTTTGTCAGTGCCTTCTAAAACCGTGACGTATGACCGTTACAAAATATCTAGATGACTGTTTTCTTCCATGGTTAACGTCTGCTTACATTTAAGCACAAAAAGTGCTCATTCAAGGTTACTTTCATGGTCAAAACAACATGTTTTGCAGCACTATTACAACATCTTCTGCCTTTGCTCTTGACAGGCAAGAATCATAATTCACATGGCCACTAAATGTCCTTGTGAAGTAAATATAATTGGGTCATTTTTAGGCTGTGTTCAGGCCGACATTAGGCTCGCAGCCCCATCAATCATTTGAACGCACCTCTCTGTTTATGCAGGGGACGCCAGCGCGCAGTCAAAAATGTTAAAAGGTCCCATGTTTAGGATTTAGGTGGATCCATTAGTAGAAATGGAATATAATATTCATAACTATGGTTTTATTAGTGTTTAATCACCTGAAACTAAGAATTGTGTTTTCATTAGCTTAGAATGAGCCCTTCATATCTACATAGGAAGCGGGTCATCTTCACGGAGTCCGCCATATTGCACTGAGAGCCTTTCGTATTTTTGCATCACCTGAGGGCCACCGTATTCTCCGACACACTTGTGAAACTGCAGTTACCACCAGTCTTGCACTCAGCGGCTCACGTTACCACAGTCTTGGAACGGGAAGAGTGAGCGGAGGGGTGCTCGGTTGTTTGCAATCTGCAACCTCACCACAAGATGTCACCAAATCAGACACACTGTACCTTTAAGAACAAAAACTACTTGTTTAAATTTTGGTTATGTTCATGGTCAAAACTACATTTTTTGCAGCACTATTACATAACCATAATTCACATGGCCACTAAATGACCTCCTGAGGTAAATATAATTGGGTCATTTTAGGCCGCGTTCAGGCCGACATTAAGTTTGATCATCAATCATTTGAATTGGACCCCTCTGGTTTTATTTATTTATTTAACCTTTATTTAACCGGGCAGGTCAATTAAGAACAAATTCATATTTACAATGGCGCAGAGGATGCCAGCGTGGAGGGCTCCGGGCAACTTTTGCTGGAATGTGACCCAGTGTCATTCGGCAAGGTGCTGCAGCGGCCAATCAAATATGTGCAAGCGCACATTCCTGATAGATTACTTTGTATAACATAAACTGTATTTCTACTTTTTACTCTGCAATTGTTTCAACAAAATATTAAATTATTGACAATAAGTTCACAGGGTTTTAAAATCCCTCGTAATATTATAAACCAGTGTTTTGGCAGCTGATGAATGCATGGACCTGTTACTCAAAATGGACTTTCTGCAACATCTAACTGGTGCATGAGGTAACAAGCCCACACGACTGCAGTCCCTTGCATTTTTTTAAACACATGGGTTGTTTTCTGCCAAACGATGGATGGTGTCATTTTTCCTTGTGAGGAGACTTGTTTCATGTGCATGCATATTCACATACCAAAAAAATGGGGAGCCACTCATTCCACAACACAACTAGAGGTCGAAAACTCAAAGGCTTTAATCCATAATTGTCCCAAGAAGATTAAATGTGTGTTTTGATTGAATTTAATACCGATCAATGAAATCCTCCTTGATATACAGTAATCCTGTTTTTATCAATTATATCAGCTCAGAATATTCTCCTACTTAATAATACTAAAAAAATAAACAGAATACCTTCCTTTTTTGTTCTTTATTCCACATTTATCAGAGATGGTACTCATCCTTTTCTGTTTTTCCTTGATATGTTGGCTCGAACAATTTGTAGGTGAAGTTATAAAATTAATACAAAGAGGTCAGGCAGGCTAGCTCTGTTTCGTATTTCAAATTTTTTACAAAACACCCTTCAGAATTGCATTCTCTTTCTCGTCTTTTTTTCTGTATCAACTCTATTTTTATTTATTACTACCTGTTGCTTTTTATGTCTTTGTAAAGCACTTTTTAACTTGTTTTTGAAAAGTGCTATATAAATAAAGTTATTATTATTATTTATTAATAATAATAATAATAATAATTAGTATTTATTCTAATATTTTATATCAATATTGTTTGTATTGTTTATTTATTCTTAATATTTATTTATTATTATGTATATTTATTTGTATTGTATTATTCAGCATTTATTTATTTCCCCTTTTTAAAATTATGTATTTATTATTTTCTTATTTTTTAAGTGTTGAAGTCTTTTGATATATATGTTTGTTTATATGTTTATATGGAAAAGAAGCATGGCAATACTATGTTTTACTACCCTGGAGAAATGATGCTTCACAATAAAAACGGAATTCATCCTTTTCCGTGTGCATGGCTGCACCTTGTCATTTTCTTGTTATAGTTAATTTGATTGGCTTGTTTCACCTATTCCTGCAGGATGACTCAAGTAGCTATAAGCATAATGTGACCTTATTGTTTTCGACACACATCTGAAATCATCTTCTTCCCTCACTTGTTGTTTGTCATTAGAATTTCATGGTGTTTTTTACTCTTTTTTGTCCTTTGCGATTGTCTTATCTTCATACCGAACATGCAGCGCACTGCTGCCCGCTGGTTGTGATTATGATCTAACCTGTGCAGACATTTTCTCATACGTCTCAGACATAGATAGTGTTGCGTAATAACTCTTTTATTGCCTATAACAAACACGATTTTATTGACGTGATGCACGATGGCAAGGTATGTCCGACAACCACAGACAATTCTGCAGGAGGGAGAAGGATATTTTCTTCAGCTCAGTCAATGATGTGTTTTTATTATCCCGCTTGTGATCAATGCTGAAATTCCCATCTGTCTGGTACTATATATTAAGAGATCCCATCTTCTCTCACCTTCAGAGGCCTCATGGTGACACACAGAAAACTCCTTCCAATGATGCCATTTTTACCTTTTCCCAAAGCTTCTTTCTTTTCATCTGTGGAAGTGTTTCTGTGTGCGAATGAGACCGGTCGAAGTTTGTATAAAAACAGAACACTTTTTTCTCTCTTAAGGGTGAATTTGAGGGCAAAGGCTCAATGGGCTCAATCAACACAGCCGCCTACACAAAGGTACCAGGGGGTATTTAAACTGTGCGGTGAGGGAAATGAACTGCTTAGCTGTATTTAATGATTTTGTCCTTGGGATATGTATTAATAGTAAAAAAAGAAAGAGGAAAATCTTAAAAGAGAATATGATTGCTTATGGCTTTCATGAGAGCTCACTTTGGGGAGAAGACTCAAAAGGAATCCGTCGTTCTTGTCTGTGAGCAAAAAGAGACAAAGTGTGCTGCTTTTAAGGGAGAAAATGGTATTAAAAAAATAAATGAAAGTCTTAGCAGGCACTGTGTTTTAAATGAGCACGTTCATTCAAAATAAAAACCATTACAGGGTCTTCCACTGACACAAATATCACAAAATAAAAGGCAGAAAGTCACGACTCAGAAAAAATAAATTGATGACCATTTCATTTCCTGCACGGCTGAGACGTTTTCTGAGTCTTCGGTGGACAAACTACATCGCGGAGGGGGTTCAAACTGCTCTGAGTGATGGGCAGGAAACTGAGCTCCATAGAAAATAAAACACAAATAATGTTTTCTTGTTCTCGCCGAGTTAAAAAATATAATCACGGAGGGGACACGAGGTTGAACCTGCCTTTCTTCTCTGGCAGCTTTATTGTTTTTTAGCAACAAACAACTCAATTTTTTGGACAGCGTGAGTTTCATTTGGATGTGAAGTTGACATTTGGATTCCTACGGTTTGATTGAATACCGAGCGCCCGTTGGGACGGCTGCCGTACTCTTTAATGACAAACTGAACAAAGGACGGAGGTTTCAGTGATCAATTTTGCAGACGACAGATTTTTATTAAACCACGTCAGTTGCTCATGAGTGTTTCAGGATGTGTGCTGAATAACAAATCCAGTCTGATAGAGCGGACCTGAGTTTTAGATGGATTGTCACCAGTTTTTATCTTTCCATCGTGCATCTGTGCCTGTTTAAGCATCTTAAACTCCTCCAGTTAATTTCTTTTTACTTTTTAAAATGTTTGGAGTTGGGTGTTATTGAGGTTTTTTAATGACAGCTAAAGTAATGTTGACATTAAATAAATAAAAAAAACAAATATTACATTTTAGGGCTGCCCCCTCTTTGTTGATTAGTCGACTATTTGGTCACTTTGGTCTCAGTCCACTAAGTGTTCTTCAGTCAATTAGTCATTTTTTAATGCTTTTTTCATGTTGAATAACTTATTTCCAAGAAACTTATGAGTACATCTCTGGTAAACACAAGATTTAAAGTGGTGCTTTAGTGTGATTCTTTGTGGAGAAACTCAGTTTTACAGATCTGTCGATTAAATCAAAAGTCGATACAAAGTTAGTCGACTAAGAATTTCTTTGGTTGAGGACAGCCCTATTACATTCATATATTTATTTCATCGGATATATGGTGTCCTTGCAAGCACACACTGAAAAAAATTCTATATATTTAAACCAAATCTCAGATGATGAATTTTACTGAATGTGTTTCAAGTATAGACTATAAATAAGAAGTGGACGTAGTCACCGTGATGTCATCCATTTTGAAGCTTCGAGTTCGGCATTTTGGTCGTCACCGTCTTGGTTATCTTCAACCAGAAGTGACATGGGTGGAGCTAAGTACAACCGAACCAAAAATTGTAATATTGACTTTCATGAACTGAAAACACACTGTTAAAGGGTTAAAGTTGTAAGACAAAAACACGGACAACTCCCAGACCGGACAACACCGTGGCAGCGACCTGTCAATCACAAGGTAGCCCCGCCCTAAAGCATCCCCTGCTTTATGGTCTATTTGACTCTAAATGGGACCATAATTTACTAAATGAACATCATGCTGTATTGAAGAAGACTTGAAACTAGAGATTGAGACCATAAACTCATGTTTACAATGTTTACTGAGGTAATAAATCAAGTGAGAAGTAGGGTCATTTTCTCATAGACTTCTATACAATCAGACTTCTTTTTGTAACCAGAGGAGTCGCCCCCTGCTGGCTGTTAGAAAGAATGCAAGTTGAAGGCACTTCAGCATTGGCTTCACTTTTCAGAGCCTGGAGTTTCCCTCTGGTTTCAAGAGCACATTTAAGATGAATACAGTCAGTTGTGTGTGTTTTTAAATATTTATTATTATTTATTACATTCGACAACACAAACAAGAGAAAAAGCTAGAGAAACATGTCATGTAAATGTGTGGCTCTTCAGTTGAATACAGTAACTCTTTAATTGCCCCACTTGGAATAATTTGAAGTTATTGAATTGAATTTAATTGAAAATTTAATCCAAGTAATTTATTTCTCTTCCTTTTAATCCTGATTATTTTAACTGATCCTTTCTGCTTCTTAATGTTGTACACTAAAATAAGGCTTGTAAAACAGGCGAACAATAATTAATTGTAGAAACATTTTGAAGTTGATACACGGTTGCTGTAATGAGATGTTCTTGAAGGATGAGGCTGGAGTTATTCTATATTTTCTCACTGTCAAAAAAATCCCATTAAAGACCAAAACCAACAATGTTTTAGTGTGTCTCTCAAGACATTACAGTCTGTGGCACTCAGCCCCGAGCTCTTTCAGTCCTACTGACGATGGAAATCTTTAAGAGCGGGTCACATATATGTTTAGTTTTATTTTTCAAAAGCAGGCTCAGTAATTTCCTAAAACATCTGGGCACTGTGGTCTTTAGCAAACGTTACTCAATCAGGAGTGAATCGTGTATTTGTCTGTGACTATTTTCCGCTGCGGATTAATACACATTTGGTGCTCTAGTAGGCAGTAGGATGGTGTATGTGGGGTTGAATCTAGATAACAGCCCGTGTGTTAATGAGGGAACATGTCACCCAGAGCAATTATGTGGCTCATTGATAATAGTTTTTTGGATCTATATGGCCCAGAGGAATAAGCTATAGATATATAATTTCCTAATAAACGACCCCTAACAGAAAACGGCTACTGTAACATGACACTTTGTAATATAATGTATGGATATATCTCGCAAGCTTGCTCCAGTTTTCCAGAACTTATTGTCCCATTAATGACAAAGCTAATGAGCTTACTAGCTTCCTCGGAGAGCTTTTCCACCCATTTCAATATATTTTTACCGAATGAAGTGATGTACAATGCTGAGAACAAAAATCCACGGGGAATAAACGGCTCGGTACGGACAGAGAAAAAGAAAGAAGCTCGGAGAGCTATTGTGACTGTCCAGTCCAGTCTGCATCTACAGTAATTAACCAACTCACCGCTTCGACAACTAAATCTTCTGCGTCTCTTTCCGGGCTGCAGAATTCAGAAATAATACAACAACAACACACTGGATCAGCACTATAACATACCGTAGATAAATTACAAATTTACAAAGCTACACATCAGATGGGATCAAGTACAATATTTACACTCATTGACTCGACTGTGCTGCTTCACAGTTTGCTGACAACAGCAGTGCAGACAATCTCAAATGATCCACAAGCTTTAAAGTAAAGTGACTAAATGAAAAAAAAAAAAAAAAAACAGTGCACATCTTCAGAAGGGAAACAGGTCTCCTGTCTCTAATCGCCGCCAATAGCTTTTCACACAAAGTAAGTGCTCTGTTTTGACTCTTACACAGCAACTCGCTCACTTTACCACATTAGAGCTCCATTTACACCCGCTGCTGCTCCCTACCGGCTTCCAGCCTCCTCAAACCACCGTGACACGATGCAGCCATTAGAGATGTGAGAGAACAGGGTGATAAAATATGTCTGACATTTCAGAAACCGTTCATTTTGCTGTATTTTACTCACCAGTTTACATAATGTTACCTCCATGAAATGGAGAGAGAGATCTGGTACACTTTGTTTTATTACACCTGCATGTGGTCCTGTGTTATATAAAGCTACACTATGAGGCCTGATATAAATACAGAAAACACACCCGTCTTATTGGCCGCAGCAGAGAAAATGATCCCCCATGTATATACATTCATTACAGCATTAGATATTCTACTTATGTAGTCCTTTAGTTGACGTCTTTTTAACGGAAAAAAAATTATAATGATTTGTGAGAACTTAAATTCAGTTTACTAAATGTCATCACTTGGCCTTTGTAAGCGGCACAAGACACAAATTGAAGGTTTGTCTAGATTCTAAATACACTAAATGAAACGGTAGATTATAAATAGATAAATTCATTCAGATTCTGATCAATTTGAAAAAACAGACTGAATAGAAAACCACATTAAAGGATAATATGCCCTGTACAACTGTAGACCGAACCACTGGCGTATTCTTATTTATAAGGATGTTCTTGGTCTGCTTTCATCTAAACCTACGGATCTACGTCCTTCAAAAAAGTACGGGGAGTTATTGTCTTCGCTCCCAGGACTTAATCCTATTAACTGTCCCCAAGGTCCGTACTGAACTGGAAAAAGGGGCATTTAAGTATGCTACTACCTTTTCTTGCAATCAGTTACAAAATTACCTGAATCTTGGAGAGCTGGTCTCACTGAATGTCTTTAAAGTGTTTCTAAAAGCACATCTTGCTGTAGATGTTTTGAATGCTGATTAATTTTGATGAGTTTTTTGGATACCTTATGATTTTGTAATTTGCTCTTTGTCTTCGTTTTAAATTGTAATGTTTGCTTTATGTCTGCAACCGTGTGCTGCAGGACTCTCAATGAGTCTTTACTCCTGGTTAAATAAAGGTTAAATTAAATAAAAATCCACTTACGGTTTGCAATTCTGAATAGATTTGTTGTCATATTTGATGGATTGGGAAATGCTTTAATCTAAAACAACTTTAAAGAAATCAGGTTGCCGTGTTTTTTGGGGAGTTTTCTACTGAAATACCAATAATATTTAAAGGTTGTAAGTGTTAATGGACCAAATTCCCCAATACTAATAATAATAAATTTCAGTCCAAAATGGCGGCTGTTGTCAAAAAAACGAGTTTCGTCTCTTTGCTTCTACACTCTTTGGCAGAATGGGGCAGAATAGCATACTTGAGGCAGACATTGTGACAGTATCATAGGTTTACAGGTTACTAATGTGTGTAAATATGTGTTTTTAATACTGAATCTTATGAGTCAAGCATATGAAAATATTCCTTTTTTATATCTTCACCTGTAATTATTATTTTAATTTGCTTGTTTTTCTCAAGTTTTATTGTTTTTAACACTTTGATCCACACAGCTTACAGTATAACAACTTTCTTCAATCAAAAGTGATGTTTGCACATTTATATTTAGACTAAATATATCTAAAGTGTTAAATAAAACAATGAGTGCTAACAAAGAATACATAAGTGAAGAAAGCAGCCTGGAAATAGAATCAAATGCAGGGAAAGTGAGAGTCTAAGTGTTGACACAGCAGCTCACGTGCTTCTTATTTTACATAATATTGTTTCCTGTTATTCAACTTGAGTTTCCAAACTGTCTTACGTTTTGTTTTTTTGTTGTTATCACAGTGGGTAGATTTCCTGTAATCTGCTTCTGTTGCCCAGACGCCAGCCCCTCTGCCACCACAGACCGTTCTAATACAGCGTTGTCTCTAATTGTTGTTGAGGCTCTTTGTTTTTTTGATTATGCATTTGAGGCACAGAGATTAAAAAGCCTCATTAATTCACAAACAATAACAACAAAACAAAAAGACTTCCATCTCATGTTGCAGTTCGAAAACAAATCAAACCACAGCCAACTGATACTTCATCAAGCATTTCTTTTTTTTTTTATCAGAATTTGTGTCGGGAAGCGTGCAAACATGCTGCCGTTGCTGATAAAGTTTGCAACGGGCTGGTGGGGGAGAACTTCAGAGTGACAATCTAGAGAAGGATGTGTTTTCCCCTGAAGGTAAAGGAAACAGTGATTATGTCTGTGCACGGATGTTGTTTCCTAATTTAGCAGCGAAAACAGGGAGAGAGGAAAATAAAGCTTTATCCCGTCTGAATCTTTCCACCTGTTTGGGAGCTCACACTTTACTCAAATCCAGACCAGTCAGCAGTTTTAACAGCTTCACACTGTCATTTTTTAAGACTTTATCAGAGGACACTTTTAGGTCGCTGCAAGGCCAGCAGCCTTTTAATCCCTGCCAGATGAAAGCTATACTCCCAGTGGCTCTTTTAGAGGTTTGAAGCCACTCTTTAGAGTTTTAATTTACAGATTCTGCTCTCCAGTTTGTTCCCATTTCAGTTCTAGAAAAAAACATTTTGCCATACACACAAAATATCAGCATGAAAAGTAATTAGAAGAAACATAATTACAGCAATTTTCAGAATTGTACGGCAAAATGTGTGTCACCACTACAGGCCAGAACAAATGATAAGGCTGGTGTTATTCTATATTATTCTCATTGCCAACAATATCATGAAATAACCGAGACAAATAATGCAAAGGCTGTCTCTCTTTCGAAACAGCTCACATGCACTGTAGTTTTTTAGAAACATTAGTCAAACAGCAGCAACTTGTGCATTTGTTGGGGACTATTTTCAGCTGAGGACTAATACACATTTGGTGCTCTATAGTGAGTCTTTACAGCAGCAGGACGAGATGTGTTTTATACGGGTGTGGCTCAAAATAAACTACAGTGCCCATGTGCAACAGTGACTACGTTTACACACACTAATATTCCACTATTATTCATAATATGACAATATTGTGAATTTGATATGGGTCGTGTCAACAGCATATTCTGTTTGGATATTCTGAATTAGGCCTTATTCCGAATGGAGCATTTTCTGATTATGACATGTGGGATATGCTGATATTATTCAGGTTTTAGGAGCATTCTTTGGACATGTATACAGCTCATTTGGAATTTGCATCTCAATTTTGTCCATCCTTCTTCATCTTCTTGCCTCTGCACTGGGAAGAGGCAGAGCGATGTGTCCAGGAGGACGGGAGGAAAAAGAAATGCAGTGCAGTGCAAGCAGTATGCCATGGGATAAATGATGAGCCCTGCTGATCCCAGTCAGTGATCGGAGGCTTCAGGTCAGTGTCAGCCTGCAGCACGAGCAAATCAATGATCCTTTCAGACGCCAACTCAAGTAATGAAGCTTCAGGTGGATATTTCACTGACTAAATCCTGTCCAAGTTCACCGCTTTGAGAAAAGACCGTCTGTTTTATAATTGACAGCATCAAAAGTTGCACTAGCCTTGGTGAGCTGAAATTTAGGAAAGCTTTTTGTCATTGACACTTTCTTTCTTGATATCATCCCATCTCTTCCTCACTTTGGTCTACAGCGAGTGATGTCCAAACATCTGATGTAAACCATAAGTAAGATATTTTGTATTTTGTGTGTAAAGTTTCAAAACTGTAATTTGATATGTAATAATATAACACTTACACTGGCCATTTTTCTGCAGCACAAATACTTTTGATACTAAAGTACATTTTGCACTTCTCTACTTTTACTTAAGTGGGATTTTGAATGCAGGACTTTTACTTGTAATGGAGTACTTTCACATTACATTGACACATAAAGCATAAATAATCAGAGAGTAAAACCTCATCTCAAGTCTCCAAAACTCTCTGCTTTGAACCCAATTTGCAATTCAACATGACATCACACTGCACACGGTTCTCTACATGACACTACAAGACACAGGACTCTGACATAAAATCACTTGTTTGTCATTTCAAAACGCTGCCATTCAAAATGACCAATTGGCCAAAACACACACCACCTGGCCGAACACCTAATTGCTTGATTGTCGACTCATCAGGATGTAAATACTATAAAAAAAAGACCACAGGTGAGTACCTACAACAGCAATGCAAGCCAATATTGCAGCAAGAGGCCTGTTTTCAAAAACACGTATTACAGTATTGAAAAAAAAATTGTAATTCAAGTTTTCTTTTTTGTCTCTGCAAATGTTTTTGCCGTGTTTATGTATTTATTCTGTTTAGAATATGTTCTATTCTGTTTTCAGTGCAAAATACAACCTTCGGATGGATGTTACAATGTGGAGCAGTGTGTGTTACGATATATTAATGTACTTTACTAACAATATCTCTGAAAAAAGTCAAACCCAGACTATATGATTAGAAAAGTAGAAAAGTTTAAAGTGTTTTTTATTGATCCCAGCAGTGTGTAATTGGTTCAAACAGAATCAGATCCTATGAACCATATGTGTGCCATACAGTGACAAAATTGGGTTTTTATAAATCATTGTTTAAAATGAAGTGTTTCATTTTGCAAAAGATCTTAGATGTTCTGCTACTTGTGTGTGTGGTTTGAGCCCTGTTTTCAAAGTTGTGCTTAAGTAATCATAAAAAAAATGGTAATGTATTGGTACTTTTACTTCAGTAAAGGATCTGAATCACACCACTGTAAGAAGTTCATTTCATGAGGGATGGCTGACTCTGTGCTCATTAAGTCCACCATGCAATAATAACTACATGTGTTAATTCACTCCAAACTCATTATGAATACAAATCATCTGATGGATAACCTGAGGATAATGATGATAACGGCAGAGGAATTAGCCCAAAGCAGCGGCTGATGATGAAATTATTATGGAGGAACATATCTGCGGTGTACAGCGGAGCACTGTATCATCATTAATGCAATATGTTTAACAGATTTGTATTACAAGTAGGTTCAAATGTATGCGAACTGTGGAGGAATGGTGGAATGAGTCATTGTCAACATATGTTTATTAATAAGCCAACTGTTGCATTTATGTATAAAAGTCAAACCCGTAAATAAAACAGAAAAGGAAGCCTTAACCTCTAAATCATTACGTTTAGAAGCAGACAAACAACTTTATCTTCAAGCACTGCTCCAAAGCTGTGATGGTAAAAAAAAAGAAAGAAAAACTGAGATAAATGAAGAGAAGAGAGAGCGTAAGAGGCTTTTATGCACAGAGATCTTTTAAAAGAAAAGGTGATGCTGTAGCTCTTGTTGAGCGCGAATTTGCACCTCAAACATGTTTCAAGGCTTTGGCACAACATCTGGTGCTGTGAAGTTGATCCGCTGCTCTGTGGAAGAGCTGGAGAAAATGGAAGCAGCCAGGCACTTATGAAAGCAGGGTGAAAAGACAAAGCAGAAATGCATTACACAAGAGTCTCCCGAGAGCAAACCCTTGTCACTGTCCAAGGTGCTGCAATTATTTTGAGAGCTTCAGCTCGAGAGGGGAGCAGCTAAGTACAGCACGTACTCTGGTAAAGTCACATGTGCTCGTGGATTTTGTGAAACAGTCTTTTACTGACGGATGTGGGGAGTAAGTCGCGGCCCGGATGCCAGGGAAAAATGTTGGCATTGTACGTTTCTTCTTTCTTCTTCCCATTGTCCCCCCCTAAGGCCTAAAGCCCTGAACCCTCAGGGACTTCACCTGGTGTCACCTAGTATAAATGCTTGAGTGTGAGAGGCTGTAAGGGCTTGAAATGGTATAGATACAAATCAGAAAGCACTTTGCGCCGACATATCATGTTATCTTGACAACGCCAAAACATTTTAGCATTCAGTCAATGATGTGGTATAATGAGCGAGATGCAGAGCAAGTGACGTAGTATATCAAGTGACCGTTATTGAAAGTTAAGTGGTATGAAACAAAACAAAAAACGCAACAAAACTACTTGGTAGGTTTAGTAAAAAAAAAACATCATAATAGGCTACGTTCCAAATTGCATACTTTTCTTTTTACTTTTAGTACATACTGCAGCTGCCCTTACAGAGTACGTACTGTTGCATGCAGTATGAATGCAGTTGGGATGTACTACTTCCTCATAACATTGCGCCGTGAACTTTGACCCTTTTGCTCATATTAACTCCTATATATGCTGTGCAGAGGATTGTGGGTCAGAATAGCCAGAAAAGCATGCTGGCCTCCATACTGTAGAATGCAACCGGATATAGTAGGACATCCTTGTATTTTTGGCATACTGTATTTGACATACTGTGTATTGGGACGTACTAAATCTTTTTCTCTCATACTAAATAGTATGGTAGTATGGGTATTGGGGAATGCAAAGATCGTTTGGCTTAAAATGGCTACGTTTGTTATGTTATTAAGCTACAGACGTAAATTAAAATAAGTGAACGTTGACTTTTAGTTTCACACGGGACACTAAACAGCGGTCTCCTGAGTGAAAGTCCTGTTTGTTAGGCCCATCCACCACCCTGACCTCCTTCGTCTCTGTACACAGACTGCCTCAGACTATCATTAAAAGTATTTGTTATACTACAAAAACATGCAATTAGCGACAAAATATGCTTCCCTTGAAGTGAAATTCACAACGCAGTTTTAAACATAACTTTTAGGAGACAGGGCTGCAAATTTGATACCCAAACGTGACCCAAATGCTAGTTAGTCAGAGCTGTTGCACCGGGACAATCACAGGTTAGAAGGTAATGATGTGACAAAGACAAGGGGGGAGAGAAGTTTCTTAATAATTTACATTTGAAAATAACCAAATCTGAACCTGACCAGAGCCTGAAGCTACTTATATGCAGAGAAAAGTATGAGAAAAATGGTCATAGCTAACGTTTATTACTGTATTCAACATTTCAATGACATATTCTTTAGAGTAAAGAAAAGGCATTGCATTGCAGAGTGTATAAGAGGCGGGAGAAAAGATTGGGTCATGTTTCTTCCAGATTTAAAGATCAGTTTCAGCACTCCCAGAGACAAGAAAGGACTAATCTGATTTAGCACATAATGTATTCCTAAAGTATTCATTCCCTCTGGGCTGCGTAGTAGGTGGGCTCCAGAGTGCTAATTGTCCTTATCAAACATTGAAAAGTTATTTGCTCTAATCATGTAACTCTTAATGGCATAATTTCACTGGAATTAGCATATGCAAAACGACTGTCAAGATTGGCTTGTACATACTTCTGTGTGTGTGTGTCCATAAAAGCAAATTTTAAATGTGGATAATTTATGCACATATTTCCAGAGTTCATTATAAATTAATTAAATATCTGTTAGATGAACTCTCTTCATCAACGACTGCCCGTCATGTTACAAATGTGTTCATTTGAATTGATTTAAACTGGATGTTTCCATTTTTGTCATTTAATTGAGCTGTGAATGTTTAGGCCACCACTTGGAGTGGCTAGAGCTGGATGTATTAACCATTTATCCATAACTTTTAGCAATCTATTTCAACTGTTTATCATTGCTTTAAGCTATGTATTTTAACCAATTATCAGTTTGTAACATTTTGAACTGCTATCCCTTACTTTCAGCTCTAATATGTTGATATAAATGGATTGCATGGAATTTTTTTTTCATTATCGTTATTCCTAAGTCTTTACTCGCACAAAATGTAGTAGCCTATATCACAGCTCACATGGTTGAAATGATCTGTATTATATTTGCCTGTTTTACACTCAACAGGTGGATTTGTGTGCACATGAAGCCTCGAGAAATGAACCCTTTTGTGAATCAATTCGCTGGAAAGCTTCAATGCTTCATGCAGCTTCATCTCGCCATCACTACGGGCACGTAACGGGCGAACAAAACTCCATACAGCAACCAAAACGAACCGACAAAGGAACGGAGGTAGTACAAACGAGGGACAGGTGACACTAATCAGGGCGGGGCAGACAATCAAAACTGGCGGGAAAACACACAAAGACAGGAAGTGAAGTGATCTGAAATGACTGAATGGCATGAAACAAAGAAAAAACATAACCCAGGAGCCATTTCACCATTCAACCAACACTTTTATATTTCATGCATCTATTTCAACCGTTTATCCCTTACTTTTAGCCAACAATTTCAACTATTTAAGCTAATATTTTCAACCATTTATTCCTTACTTTTAGCTAACTGTTTCAAACATCTGATTTAGACATTTATCTGTAACTTAGCTAACTATTTCAACTGTTTTAGCCTTTTGTTTTCAACCTTTTAGCTTTCTCTTTAAAACATTAGCAAACATTTTTAACTGTTTTTAAACCATTTAGGCTACGTTTAGCTTTTCATTTCAACCATTTATCCATAACTTTTAGCTAACTGTTAATTATTATTGAATTGTCTTATGTTGTTTTTCAATTTTTGCAGGTTTTTTTTAAGTCTGTTGTTTGTGCTTTTATGTGAAACTTTTTATGCTGCCGTCTTGGCCAGGTCTCCCTGAAAAAAAGAGGTTTTAAATCTCACTGGGAATATCCTGGTAAAATATTGACTCCTCTGCTTGCTTGTTCATTTTTTTTTTTTTTTGCTGTCTCAATTGTGACACGAAGTGTTCAGCTGACTCAAAATGTGGATTTTCTGGCTGTGGAAGACCCGTAAATGCCAATGTTCTTGTACGAAAACAATCATGGACAGCAACTAGCATCTTGCACTCTTTACATGCACTACAATTTGCACTGAAAAGGTAGAAAATGAGGAAGAAATCGTAGAGTTTGGGTGAGATCCTGGATGGCAACGTGGACTGTATATCCTGCAAAAGGAATTGGTTGTGAAGGGATTCACTCCCAAATCCTATTCATAATCAGCTTGTGTTTGTACCTTTAAGCATAAAAAAAGGGAAAAGTTGGGTTCATTTGGAGTAGGCTATGTTGATTTATGCTCATCCACCTGCCTCCACAAACCAGAGCTGTTATGGTGCCCGCATAATAATGCTGCTCATTGTGAAAGCACAGTAACTTTTTTTTCTCCCCCAACAAAAACGACAATAGTAGCTACAGATATTCTGCTTTACAGCAAAATTGAGTCCTTTTGAAGAAAAAGAAGAAAAAAATCTTTAGTTTTGGAGCCATCTTAATCTGTAAGCCTGGGGGGAAAAAAGGAACAAAAAAGGGTTATAGTGCTGACGAAGCATTTTCTTTTTTTCCCAGATAGGTGAGTAATGTTCCAATAATGCAGCAGATGTGATTAGCAAGACCTTTGTAGAGTCTCTGCGATGCTATCAGTCCTGCTAAAGCCGGGACAAAGAACCGATACTGTACTCACATGGGACACACAAAAAACGCTGTACGGTTTTATAAGGTAGGAGAGGGTGTGTATATGTGTGTGTGTGTGTGTGTGTGTGTGTGTATGCATTGAAGTGAGAGTGGGCGTGTGTTTGTTGTAAACATGTTTATGGAGAGGTGTTATACCTTGCTGTCCAATAACATCTAACCCTGTGATTTCCATAGAGTCTGATGACTTTCCTGGGGTTTGTGCTTCTTTTCTTCACAGTTTTTTTGCTTTTTTAAAAGGTGTCTGAGGCTGTGTGACCTTCAGTATGTCAAAAAAAAAAAAACACATGGCGTACAAAGTCTGCCTTTTAGTGAGTTTATAGGTAAAAAGTGCACATTTTCAGATAAAACAATTAATTCCTTGCAATTTCAGTGCATTTTTCAGTAATTAAATAATGTGTCTGTTTATCTTTATCTACAGAATCTGATCTCATGGAAAGGCGTATAAATAGCATGACAGTTTAAGGAGAGAGGCGAACACAACATGATCACTCCCACTTATAGGAGACAGGAAGTGTATACCATTTCAAACCTTTGGCAGAGCTTGAAATACGCCATCTTTGTTCACGTACAGACTATGTAGCGTGAAATGACACGGCAAAAGCAAGAATGGCATTCTGATTGCACGTGAAATGACTTGACACCAGGCTACAATGAACTGTGATCTGGCATTTCCAAACATTACTGTGATCGGCCCTCATGGACGCAGCATAACGACCAAAACCTTTTTAAGGCCTTCACTACCACACCACGGGTCCAATTGGAGAGATGATGTATGTTGTTAACTGGCCTGAACAACTGCTTGTATCATTCATAGGGGGGATGGCGTGTTTACTGTTGCATCGTTTCTGTCTTTATGGCCTGTGAAGAGTTTACAGTCTCGTCTATGAACCTAATTATGAGGCTGAATTGTCGCTGCCTTGTGTGGAGAGGAGCTCTCTTCTAGACATTTTCACACATCTTAACAGTTTTCCAGTTGTTGTCATGCAATCTTCATGGAGACGCTGGAAAAATGTTAATACCTTGGTGTCATATTGAAAAATAACAATATGATAATTTCGGGCGAGCTACGGTCTGTGCATCACAACTGGCCTTGGTCTTGATTTGCATCCTTTCTTCCATCACGGATGAAATCCTTCCCTTTCAGCCTTTGAATTAAAGCACTCTCTGCAATGCCTCCTCTCAGCAGATTCAGATCATCCGACTCAGACATAGTGGTGGAGCAGTCTGCCAATCGGCCTCTCTGTAATCATCATTCTGCCAGTGAGAACACTTCAGGAAATAAGTTTATTGGTCTAATAAACAGCATTTATTGGACAAAAACACAAGACGAGAAGTTTAGGGATCTCCAAAGTTATTACAGTTCATCCGGTGGGGAACATGAATGTGTGTACCAAATTTTATGGCAATCCCTCCAATGGAGAGCTGCAGGGATGACGTATTATTGGAGGCGAACCAGAAAGTTAGAATCACCCTGGTTCCCTTAACAAAAAAACAATGGGATTTTTCCATTGGGTTTTGGATTATTGCAGAAAATAAGCTCTGTGGTAAACACACGTTTATGATACTAACATGTTTTGTTCAGCAAGATAATCTTCACAAATAAACACCATTTTTATGAATTTTGAAGTGTGAATGTAATCACCAGAAGTAAAAAGCCAACGTTAGGCTATACGGACTGCTCACTGCATGAGCGCGAGTATAAACAACAAGGCTGTAAAGGTGGACGTGAAGACATATAAAAGCTTCAATCTTGTAGTGTGTGACCCTCTGTCGCCGGTCAGTCATGTAGAGTGAAAAAACGATTACAAAACAGCAAGTTGTGTAGTGTGAACATTACTGTGATCTGACAACTTTGAAAGTCGTGTAGTGCGAACTTGCTATAAAAAACAGTCCCACATTGTCATTCCTAGAGCCACGCCGCTAAAAAGAAACCAGAAGTGGTTCTTCAGTTGAGAAAGCATTATGAAAAGTCCCTAGTGAACCTGAAGCTGTTCCCTCAGTTGCACTATTCATACATAAAATATATATTAATGTCCTTAAATGGTGAGGAAAAAGTTTAAAATGACAATTATTTCTCTAATAAAATATTTTTTCCCACAATAATAGACCTAGATTGATATTTAAAACCACTGATTGAGCAGCGCACTCAGCTATGATCAGTGTTTCTCAATCTAGTGTTATGACTATTTCGTCACCTTTCTTATGGACATCTGGAGTCAGTTTTTTTTAGCCGTGTCTTTGCAAGAACGTTTACATTACACCTTCAGGTATGAGCGCCGGCTGTCTTGACGTTATCTAATTTCTGCTAGAAGTAAACCGTTCGCTCTTCATAATTAACAGCTCTCTGTCTAACTACTGGCTGCATGTCAGGTTGCTTTGAAAAAGCAAGTGTTTAGCCTCTTTTGAAGAAAAGCAGGCCTTGATCTATCTCTCTTCACATAATTACCCTTATTTCAATGTAACCTCTCATTTCTACAATTCCTGGAAAATTATTTCAAAGCAGGTACTTTCTTTAAAAGGAAGCCAACAATAGAAGTTTTACTGGTAATGTGACTGATGAATGCAAATGCTGCAAGTGCTGTGTTATATATGTTGCTTGATTAAAGTGCAGCTTGTGTTACAAACGTCAGAATCCTCATTCTGCCTTTACAAATCAGCTTTCCTCTTACCTGAAAATGAGAAAAGTTCACACTTAACAACTCTCGGACCTGATTTAGTCTTACCTGCTCTCTTAACACACCTGCTCTGTGCATTCACAGCTTTGCATGCACTTATTGTTTATTACTGTTTAGTGCTAACAGAACAAGATGCAAGATATACACTGATGAAAACTTAAACATTGATTTTGGAAAGCTGCAATATAATATTTGCCTCTTTACAGTGTCACCAAGATACGTATCGCAATTTAGTTTACATGCAACTGTCAGGATTATACTATCAATGTAACTGTTGATTTAAACTGTTTGTGCCATTAACATTCCCAGGATGAATTTCCTTTATTAGGGTTCAAGCCCTGAAGGGGCAGAACCCTTCTAGGTTTTGCCGATTTATTATATATACATAGGGGGTGCCACGAATACCAAAAACTTGTACCTCAACATCCGGTGGACAGACTTTCATCAAATTTGGTGCACATGCTCTGGGGGCAAGTATTAACCAAGATCTGAAGTGTCATATTGATCGGTGCATGTGGGCGTGGCCTATTTAGCATTATATGCTAAATTATGCGTTTGCTCAATTTGCTATGAGCTGAAACGAGCTACAGACATGAAACTTGGTCTCATAACTGTATGGTATGGGTTATAATGGTCCTTTAAAGGAATTTCAGCAGGTAAAAAAGGACTGAGGTCTATAATCTGTCCGATATAATCCTAATGAATGAAATCAGATAATTCTGAGACAGATAAAACCTTCCAGTCACACGATAGGAGCTGCAATCACTTTTTGGCAGGGGAAAACTGTATTTTATGGGTTGTAATGGTCCTTTAAAGGAATTTCAGCAGGTAAAAAGGACTGAGTGGGCTATAATCTGTCAGATATAATCCTCATGAATGAAAAAAAAAAATCTGAGACAGAAAAAAACCTTCCAGTCACCAGGTAGGAACTGCAATCAATTTTTGGCAGGTGAAAACTACTACTACTAAATTATTTAAAAGCAGGTACTTTCTATAAAAGGAATCAAACAAAAGAAGTTTTACTGGTAATGTGACTGATGAATGCAAATGCTGCGAGCGCTGTATTCAATTGTTGCTTGATTAAAGTGCAGCTTGTGTTACAAACAACAGAATTCTCATTCTGTTGTCATCCCTGCAGTAAAAATCAGCTTTCCTCTTATCTGAAAATGAGCAAAATTCACACTTAACAAGTCTCAGAGCTGATTTAGTTTTGGTCTTTTTACTGTTTATTACTAACAGAACAAGATGCAAGATATACACTGATGAACACTTAAACAGTGACTTTGGAAAACTGCAATATAATATTGTCCTCTTTACAGTGTCACCAAGATACGTATCACAATGTAGTTTACATGCTACTGTCAGGATTATACTTTCAATGTAACGAGACGTGAACTGTTTGTGCCATTAACATTCTCAGGATGAATTTCCTTATTTTTGCTAGCATTGTAGTTAATTCTAGTATCCCAGCTCATGAGTTGGGTTACTATAGAGTTGGACCAGGTCAGGTTTGAACTGGACCAAAGACTAAATACTCAATGGAGGAATGGTAATAATGAGGGACAGGTGACAGTAGGTCTAATGAGGGACAGGTGAAAACAATCAGGACGGGGCAGACAATCACACAGGCGGGAAAACACACAAAGGCTGGATGTGAAGTTATCTGCACCGAAAGAGGAGGGGCGTTTCTCAAACCGGACCCTCCCCACTCCCACTCCGTGATGGAGTGAACTCCGTTTGTAGTCACACTCACAGCTGAATGAAGCACCCTTCTTTAAGGTGTAGGGTATAAATACAGTGGTAAAATTTGGTACTAACTTCCCTCTTTCCGAAGGAAACCATCGTAATGTTTCGTAGCCATGTCCGAACGCCCTCCCCTTTTGTGGTATTCACTACCTCGTAAGTGAAAAGTTTCTGAAAGCTTCACGACTGAGTTCACGACTGAGTTGTCAGAAATAGCGGAGACCATGGAAGTTAATTTTTCGGTGCATAAAAAATGTATATATTGTAATTTTAGTCGTATATATTTACTGCAATATGTTACCCATTCAATAGACATTTCCAGTAGCTGTTTTCAACATATTTAAAGGTTGGATTGCAACTTTAAAGACTCACAGCCCACAAATGTATCTGTGTTGCAGCAGACAATATGTTGAGGGGAAAAACATCCGAGATATTTTTTGCCATAAACACAAGGTAAGTGCTGCTGCTGCATATAAATAGCATCATTTCATGCCAACCATCATTACACACCAGCATCATTAAACATTGCCTCAGTCAATCAGACGTCCGCAGAGAGCCTCTGGACAGCGTTCGTAATGCCACAGCGGGTGGACTCCGAAGCCTGCAGCTGTCTGGGGTCTGCTGTTGGATATTTTCGTCCTTGCACGGCCGTAATGTAGGTTTATAGATAATAAAACGACAACTGGACAATGTATATTTTGTCCTACAAAAGATCAACACCCTCATGTTCAGAGGTTATAGCTACAGTTTATCTTATTATATGATGAAAAGGATCCAGCTCATAAAAATGATTCATTCTGAAATGAGGTATCCACCTTTGCAAACACTCACATATCTATCAGAATATAAAATTAGGAGGCAATCTTCCAACATTTATATAAAACATTTTTCAAACATATTGACCGTTAGCAAAGCCCTGACCCCCTTAGTTCCTCCGCACTGCTGTTTCCTGCATACAAATTGATTATAGTATAGGCCAGTTTCATTAGTTTGTTTTTTTAAATGATTCTGCTGAACCATAATTCAAAAACAATATCTGATTTTCATTAGTTAATTTTCAGTGAATTTTTATTTATTATTACTTTTGTCAGTTTCAAGTTATTTCAGTGACCATTGTGGGTTTTTCTCTCTTTAACGGAACGTTACCAACAACTTTGCCTACGTCTGTACATGTCAGGCTGAAAACAATAAATCTAAACCCACATGTTTGAGGGAAAAAAGTCCTCACCAGATGATGATCCATGTAGTAGTAAATAAGTAGCGTATTGTTGGGGAGAAATCCAAAGCTTGACAGACTTGCTGCGCCTAGTCATGGTTGCTAAGCTATGACTCCACAATCGGTCAAATGAATTAATATAAAACAAAATATACCACTTTGTTCTTCTCATAGCACATAATGTTGCTTGTTAGAGTGTTTATGGCGCCCTGAGCTCCTAAATACACTGTGATATGTTGTGCTAAACCCATCTAGACGACTGTAAACTCCTCAAACAGAGAACTTGAGGCTGCATTGCAATCCTCAGAGAAATCTCAGATTAAGCACCGCAGCTTGATGTGCTTCCACTGTGAGAGGTTACGTGATTGCATTTCACTCTCCAATGAATTGGACATTTTCTTTTGCCATTACTCAAACTGTGGCAGATGGGAAGTGAAGTCATCAGCATGCGACGCCTATAACGCCTGAACTCAGTTGATGTATTCTGAGACGGGTCTGTTGCTATAATCGGACCTAATGGAAACAGATGTTGTGTTCCATGGGACATGGCATCTCTAGCACAGCGTGCTGGCTGCCAGGCGCTTGGTGCACGAGAGACATCTTGCTGCTTTTCATCTCCACACTCACTTCACATCAGAAATAATCCTTGTCGTAAATAACATCCCTACTCACTAACTGAGGCAAAGTGCAAAACAAGAAGGGATCCGCAAATACATCACACATACACACACGAATCCATGAGGAGTTTTCATACGCGTTTTCTCTGCACATGCAAGAACACATGAAAGAAACAAATTGTTTTTCTCAATAGCCAAGACATAGCTGCACACAAAATTACCTCTGAAAGGCCAGGGGAGAGGCAAAACAATTTCCTGACAAGTGCAAAAACAGTGGGTGCAAATGCGGGGGTTGACAGACAGAGAATATTATTATGCATAGCCAGTATGTTGTCTAGGAAACTCTAATTGGAAGTAATTTTGCACTCCGTTCTAATAAAGCTAATGGAAGCAGAGGTATCATATCATACTCTGGCACATTCCTCTTTTTATTAGCTTGAATCTCTGGAAGCAGGGTGTGTCTCTGTTGCCTATTCACTGGCTGTGCTGTCAGCAACCCTGAAAAGACTCCTATAGATGCAGCGATGGAAGTCAGGATGGAGGAGTCAAAACTCACCGACGACTGCACCATCAAACGGATGACATCCCGACTCCGTCGCGAACCGTAAAGAAGGCGCAATTGGCAAGATGGAATCCATTATCCCCTCCTCTCCACTCCAAATGAGGCATTGGCAAGCACTTAGAGCTCTCCTCAATGCCTCGTGAAGACATCTCGCAATCAATGGGCTTTAATCACGTCCATTTTCCCCTCAATAAAGAGGAGAAAATGTCTCAAGCTCAATCGACGCTAATAACATTGAAAGGGAGCAAGATGTTCACGTGGCTGGGCAGGCAGTATTTGGGGAACAGTGAAATGAGTGAAGGGTCATAAGTTCATCATGCTCCAATTATCCACAATGTTGTCATTAGACCAGGGTCTGTGAGCCCTGCACACATTGTAGGTTTTAGCCAGACACATTAAGGCAGAAGAGCTCCACAAATATCTAACACCCGCCTTCACATGACAAGAAATGTGCTCTTCGCTCACCGCAGAGATTTGCAGAAGCAAAGCACAGCGCAGGTGTAATATGTCATGAAGTGCGCAAAGATTCACTTTTTCTAGGCAACAACACCAGCTGTTATATCATTGGTTGCGCTTTGAAAGGACAGCGGTAATCAAGGTCAAAGTTGAAATAATTTGAAAACCACGCCAAGGGGTAGCGCTTCCACCTAGTCGGGCGGCAACGCTCTCCCTATAGGAAAACAATGGCACAGCCAGCGCAGAGCGATGTTACCACTGATCATGTGTGGCTGGCTTTATGATGTTTATAACATGTTACAAGTTTTTAACTTGTAACAATTGCCAGTGTGAACCCAGCAGACAAGGAGCAACATTAGCATTTGGAGTCCTGATGAATGGAAGCTCACTCTTGTTGTAGCTCTATTTTGGTCTCCACCAACTCTGAGAAAATGATCAGGGATCTTTGACTTTCTTCACCAGCTGGTTGATATCTAGCCAGTTAGCTAGTCGGTTTAACTACCTATTGCTGCTGGAAACAGGGTTAAGACTGAATAGAGCCAAACAGAGCCTATATTGTTATGACCAGTATCAATTTGAGGTTAAAAATGCAATAACTATATAGGCTATTTTACAAAAACAAACTAATTTGCCCAAGATTTTTTTATCAAAGCCCAACTAGCAGCTTCCCCCTGCTTTCTGTCTTTATACTAACCTAAAACGAACTGTTTGCTGGCTTTCATCTAGCTCTTGACAAGAAAGCAAGCTTTTCCTTTAAAGAGCTGTGACCAAGGTGAGTGGGACATTTTGCAGTTGAAAAATAAACTTGCTATTTCAAATCAACACTCTAAATTCGAACAACTCTTTGGCACTTCTGTGCTGCAATGTCTTCTTACTTATCTGCCGACATACATATCAGCAGATGTGTGCCATAAAATCAAAACATCAAGGTTAAAGAGGCTAAAAGCTCCCTAGAGCTGCAGAGTATGGTTTGTCGCTGCCTCGTCACTTTTTGGATCACTTTTTAAAGGCACAGTGTGTAGCATTTTGGTGGATCTTTTGGCGGAGATGGAATATGTCTGTTTTCTTTAGTGGGTGGGCACAGAGAAAATCAGGTTGGTCTGTCCCGTCCAAGACCAAACATCTACTTATAAGATTCTGAAAGACATACGTTAACCAAAATAGGCCACACACCACAGTTTAATCCTACAAGCCTTAATACAACATCATCAGAGGTAATGTTACAGGCACCTGACATGTATATTTATCTACATTTCCTCACTCTTGTTCAGATTTGTTGACCTTGCTTTTAGCTACATTTCTATTTCCATCGTGCAATAAGAGCAAATTAACTAGAGTCAAATTCCTGGTAGCCTCTTTGTGTGTAGGTCTACTCATACCTGGACAATCAAGGCCCACCTAGGCCCACCCAAAGCTACGCAGCTGACACTGCGCCTTTAATATAAAAACGTATTGATTAGTTGAGCTTTCAAAATACAGTTTGACATGTTTTTAAGTCTGATGTCGAATTCACAGTGTTCATTTCAATACCACGGCTTCTAACTGTCCATTGAGTGAGTGGCTGATTATTGATCGGAGGTCATGAATACGTAATGCAGTGTGGAATTCACTTTGGGCATCTGAGGCCTCTACTGTGAGAGAACAATGATCCGTCACAATAATACCTCTCTTCACCGTGACAAATAACAGCGAGAGACAGAAGAAAAGAGAGATAATAACAACAACCCTCTGCCTAAGCCTTACTAAATATCAGCCCGACACAATCACGCTCAGTTTTAAAATGGCATGCTGCTGAGGCAAATCTCAATGATGTTATTCATTAAATCACAGTCACCTTATTAATTTTTAATCTGCTCTCCTCAGTTTCTGGGGCTGTAGTTGATTAGTATTCACTTATGAATTAAAAAATGAAGGTGTGTCTGCCCGAGTATTCCTGGCTGGTTGCCTTGCACAAATTTAGATCAGGCTAGTAACCTGCATTTCAAGTGCATTCACATTTTCTGGCATGTTTTCTGAAGCAGTTTATTTGAAGAGCATTTACACCTTTAATTTGGTGAGAACAACACCTCAACTCAGCTAGCACCCAATAAACACTTTTTTTGGTAATGAGTGAGAAGGTCAATCTAGGAAACAACCTCAACGTTTTGGAGGGTTATTTTGTTGTTAGAAAGATGTTTATTTTAACATCAGATAACCAGCACATCTTCACACGCTAATAGTCTAACAAAATGTACCAAGGGCAGGAAGTCACTGTAGACATCTACATCATTTTGTGTCTGCTCATTAAAGTTAGATTTCGTGTCTGAGATATTGACACAAACAAACGGTGAAGAGCTGAAAGTTTGATCGCGCATATGATCATCTTAGATAACTACAACTTAGGAATACAGAAGGAACAGTTACATTTGTTGAGCCCTGCCAATGTTTGAGATTGTTCCAGCTGTTCATCACGCCTCTTTTATTCATCACGGGTGCCGAAAAGACTTCCACAAAGGATACACCGGTGCATCCTCGCTTATAGCTCCTCCAGCAAGCCGCCTCGCTCCTTGGGATGCATTTTAGGAATTGGGATGTCCTTCAAGATGGAGCGCTGAGATCGATTTCCGGGTCACAAGTTCAAGGAGCGAGGAGACGAGGAAGCCTAACTGTCTCCCAAAAAATTACGTTCCCATACAACTAAACTGCATAACCAAAATAACGTGATTAACGTTGTAAATTGAAACAAAACAAAACGAAAACGTAACAAAACTATTTAGTTAGATTCAGCCAACAAAACTACTTAGGTTTAATAAAAAAATCATGGTTTCGCTTAAAATTACTTCAAAACAAAACATACTAAATTGTTTGTTGGACCTAACCACCTCCCCTCCCACCAACTAGTAGTGAACTTTCTCACTCATTCAATAACGTTTTTATTCAACGTATTTTCATTGATGATCGCTCGATATATTATGTCACCTGCTCTGCGCGTCGCTCGTTGTACTACGTCACTCGCTGCGCCGTCCGCAGACTTACAGTACAAAGGTATTTTTGATATGTTGTGTGATACGTGAAAGACAAATGTAATCCGGAACAAAATCCGTTTCCTTCCAAACGTAATTTACAGTGCAGTTTAGTTGTATGGGAGCATCATTTCAAGGAGACAGGGCTGAACTCCCCCTGTCATTTCAGATCCAGCCCCTTTCTCCTGGCCTGCAGTAACCACTTTGCCGCCTTTTCTTGACCTTCCAAGCCCACTTACACACCTGCGTCCCGTTTCCCTAATCAGTCTTTTAGTATTTATACCGGCCCATCTCCACTCATTCCCTTACAGACTGTCTAGGTTGCATCAGCCATAGCTTTCAAGCCTGTCTGATCCACAGTTTGATGATTCTCAGAGCCATTACAGTGTGCTCTTCTTACACTTTCGTACAGATTAAACAAATTTGATACAACGTGTTAATTAATGCGCTTTAGAGGTGCCAGCAGGTGAATTATGTTACCTTTGGGGAGTCTCAGGCGAGCTTTTCCTCCCTGTTATCTGCTGGCGGTAGCTTGATATTCTCAGACATGATAGATTCTCTCATCTAATGTCAAACTATTCCTGTAAGAGTAGGTGTGAACACATCTTTATATCCACATCTGATGAAGCTCAGAAAACGGAGGAGCCTTGTCTTCAGTCCCTTTAAGGTCGCTGCATCAAAATATAGCACTGGTCGACGGAGAGATGAATTGTTTGTAGGCAGCATCTTCCGTATGCCCGCCTGCCTCCCACAAGGCAACGCGTAATCTGTCTTTTCAAGGTGGAGGCCTCACCTGTGGTGATGGAGCACCTCGAGGAGCCCCATGAATGCAAAAATTGCATGACAAACTTCTTCTGAATAGCTATTTTCAGATGACTGCGTGGTCCATCTTTCAATCCCCCTCCAACCTTCCCCCAGGTTTCTCTTTATCTCCGAACTCCTCTGAATAAGATATGCAGAAAGCTGAGACGCCTCTTGAGAGGTTACAGAGGAAGCAAAGTTTTTGATTCCTTTGGGGACCTTGTGCAGAGAGACTGAGATGGCTCATAAGATATCTTTCTCTTATCAGAGCAAATCTTATCAGCGGGAAGAGTGATCTCACTTCTCCGACTGGACGCCAAAGTCAGTGTGAAGGTTGTTGCTCCGAGCCGAGAGGATATTAGTAGACGTGCTCTTTGTCGAAAAAGGCAAAATCACAACGGAATTCATTCAGTTTTCAGACGTTGTTGTGCGATAAGAAAATAAAAATAAAATTGGTGTCAGGGGTGTCAAAAACGAATTCAGATTTATACAATACCTCTAATGAGTGAAAGAAATCCCCAAACATGCACTGACCTTGAAACAACAAAGAGCCGAGGTTATCTTAGACCGTCTGGTTGTAAAAGCTTGTTATTGTCTCCTGTAGCGGGTGTCATTCTGAATAGCAATATAAATGGCACAACACAAAATGCCACACAAGCATTAGTGCTGGTATTCATGCAAACATCAGAATACATTTATTATATCACACTAACATTTTCAAGTCATGGGGTTACGAATTCTCTTGATGCTTTTTCCTTTTGTTTCCTAAACTCTTTGTTACCGTCTCCCCTGTTGAATTATTCATATCAAGATGGTGGTGTGGCTCTGTGTCGCTTGCTATCTCATCCTCTATCACTTCTTTGGCAAGCTGATCGGTCAAAGACATCTTCATAAATCCCATAAGCATGTCTGCAAAACTGGAATCAGGTTGCCATGCTGAAGCTAGATGCTTTTATGCTGCACATGGCTTATTCCCTGAGTTATAAAAGAAATATGCCCAAGAGGGTGTTCTTTATAGTGATTATGGCCACTCCGGCACTTGTAGCTAGTAGTTCCACCACTAGTGCCAATAATGGCAGTGAAAAACTCCCTCTTGGGGATTTTTGCTTTGCAATTGCCTGCCATTAGTTTGCCATTCCTCTTACAAATCATCTATTCTGTATGTCAAGGACATAGTCATACTGACCGGGCTACTTTTATGGCCTGTGCTCAGCCAAGGCTGGATTACTATGTATGCGACATGACAGGGGAACAGGACATGACTGCCTGAAGTCATCCATAGGTAGATGACTAATACAGAGGTTGTCAGTGGACGGCAGAATATTAGAGCTACAATGTTAAGACATTTTTAAGGCAGAACAGGTCTTGAGGGTGTGACAGCCCAGTCAGGGCCTTAAAGCAAACTTACTGCCATGCTAAGGGCTTTCACACAGGTCCTGATTCTATTACCTGATATTGAAACCTTGTCTTGACCCTCATTATTTCAGATTATATTGTGCTTACATGGTGCTTACCCCTAATTAGTTTTCATCAAAGCTCCACACAACAAACCTTGGGCAATATAATATCCCAGCATAGGAATACTTTACAGAGTGGAGGAATGGGGGTTTAACAGGGGCCCAGTAGCTCATTTTCACCCCAGGGCCCCTTAGCAGGGCAATCCGGCCATGCTGTGTTTGTACTTTGTTCATTGATCACATGTTTTGTATTTAAATCTTAATCTGTGAATGTGCAAATGCCTCAAAATTGCTCTAAATTTGTCCTGTCCACATTCAAATCACTAATCAAAACTCACCGTTTTAGAACTGCTTTTAATGTGTAATTAATATTGTGTGTTTTTATATTTTTATATTTTTATGATTTCCTTGTTTTTATGATAATTTTATCTGTGTAAAGTGTCTTTGAGTATCCAGAAAAGCACTATATAAATGAAATGTATTATTATTATTATTATTGTTATTAAATTTGTTCAATTGTATTTGAGTAAATATACTAACTTATCCTGTCAACTTTGTTTTAATGCACAATGCAGTAATCGCTCTCACGTTGTTCGTAGGTGAAATTAACACCAGTCAGGAAATCACATGTTTTATTAGACAATGTGGGGATCTCATGAACTTTCAGCCTTCGAATGCAAAAGCGAGCTGTGATAACACTGCATCCCTTAAAACTGTGGGAAAGGAGGCGAGACACGCTTCAAGCGCTAAGAGTGCTAAACATAGACGTTGTTTAAAGGAGACCATCATCATTAGGCAATTCTCTTTGAATTAGCAGAAGGGTTGAGAAAGAGAGAGAGAGAGAGAAAACACACACACACACAGAGAAGTTTAATTTGTTCAAGCTTAACTTTTCCTGGCTCTAATAAGCGGGGGAAACACATTACTTCCAAACAGTAGTTTTAATAGGGGATTCATGGACCAGATTCATGCTTCAAACTACTAAAATAAATGCGCTCTACTAGCATGAGATGGTAATTGGTGTTAAGCTTTTCTCAAACAGTTTGCTTCGGTTTTATTTGGGAGAATTTGAAGCTGGACCTGTGAAAGCAGAGCAGCATTTCTGGCACAAATAAAAGATTCTTTCAATATGAAATACAGTCTACCCACTTCACACAAGCTGGCCTCTGAGACGGATTATTTATTTAACTTTGTTCTGTTTTATGTTATGCTGCGTAACATCAAAAGCGCAGCTAAACAGAATAGTGCTGAGCGTATAAATAACTGATACCATGACCTGATTTCGTAATGAGTTAACAACATGAATGTTTAATAATGATCAGTATTGGCAAAACAGTCCAGTGGGGCTGCGGCTCTATTCCTTAACCCTGCAGGTCAAATATCAAGAGTCAAATGAGGAGCTTGTACTGTAAATGAATTCCTCTCCCAGTGCAGACCTGCTGGAGAGTGATAAAGGCCCACATACACAACGGCCTTGTCGACGAGCTACCGTCCTCTCCTCAGACCACCAGAGGCAAATCTGAGTCTGCCTGGATCCCACTCGGTTGCCACCAGATAGCACAGAGCGAGATGCAGCCCTCCGCCCTGTAGCCATGCATCCAAGTGCTAACATGCAGTGGAGCGAATGCTCAATTTACGGGAAAGAGGATGAAAGAGGGGAATTCGGTGCTGGAACTGGGGCTGGTGGGAGATTGCGAGGGGGATTTTTTTTTTATTGATGCCCTGGGTGACTTTTTATGCACACAAGCAATAACCACCAAAGAGTATAACAGCTCCAGTGAGACGTACCAACAAACCCAAACCACCGCAGCCAGAGCGCGGTAATGACTTGTGGTCATGGAAGGCTGGAGAGCTTCCTTTTGTTTTGCGCATGGTGAGTGTCAGCAGGTGTTTTACACACTCTGGTGAACAGACATGGTGCACGAGGAGGGGAAAAAAATGGATTCATCACCAGAAAACTGTCTACATGCTCAAGTGCTCCCGCTCGTTCCTTTGCTTACTCAGCATATTGATTTAAGACAGTGTAAACAGCCACCTGCAGAGAAAGCTTAAGACTGATACAATCCCAACAAGCAAGAAATGGATCATTTGAAAGGCGTGGATGCGGAGAGCTACTGCTTGGTTAAATGTGAAGATTATAAGGCAGTGAAATGGGTCATCGACACACCACTTATGTGTAATCTGTTTGTGTAAGACATTGAAGTGAAGTGGGAGTAAAGCCATTCAGGTAAACTTGGAGCAATCAGCATCTGCTCACATGTCCCCCTATTTAATGGTGATATATATATATAGGGGAGAAACTGTCATGATGAGCTATTGATCCCAGACAAGGGAGGATTTAGAAACGTTTGAATGGGATGATTTTAAAGAAGGGGCGTTCATTTGTAATTTAATTTGTAAAATGTGTTAAGACTCCCATTAAAGCCCTGGTTCTTGGCAATAACAAACTGTACATTATTATCAATAGTTACATTGTTTATTCAGTGTAATTAATGAATACCAAATAAACAAATTCTAATATGAAATTATATCAATAAAATGACTACAGAAGATGTGACCACATCTCCATCCATCCAACCATTTTCTACTACTTATCCAGGGCTGAATCGCGGGGGCAGCAGGTTTAGCGTCTATTTGAGGCATTTTTCATCTATTTGTGGTAATTTTGTAGTTGTTTTGCATCTCATTGTTGTCATTTTGCAACTGTTTGTGGCCCTTTTTAAATACCTTTGCAGTCATTTGATTGACATCCTAACAAGAAATGCCATGTCATACAGAGGATCTGGTCCAGGGGCCCTTGAAAGCGGGTTCAGTCATCCATCCATGATACTAATAAGCTAACAGACTATCACCTTCTGACTCTGGTATGAGGGGCAATCAGAGTGGCCCGTGCCACCCATGGATGTATAAAGAGAACTGGATACAGCGTCGGAGGCGGGGCCCTGTTCATTCCTATGAACGTTGTTCAGGTTTGCATGAAGTATAAAATGACCAAAGAGCAAGCGCACTGGTATTTCCTTTAACCATGCCTCGCAGTTGCTCGGTCTGGGGCTCCATCACATGAACGGATGAAGGAAAATAACTCTGGATTCGGCTATTAGTTAGTTTTCCAACTTTTAGGACCTAAGGATTTAAATTAGGGCTATTCAAGTGTTCCTACTGGGAACTACTGGGATTTACAGACAACTTTTTCCCAATATAAGTCTATGGGAAAAAACAAATATCACGTGACAGACACGGAAGTTGTAGTTCCATCGGTTGGCCACAACGAAACTTGGCTTCAACTTGATGTGCAAAAATTTCTATCAAGAAAAACAGGTCAAATGTCATGCTTTATAGTAGTGATATTTTTTTATCTGTTTTGAAAATAACTCAACAGAAAAAAATATCAGCTTTTTAATCCAGCTGTTTATAATATTTGGCAAATTCCACAAAATGAAATGGAACAATAGAAAACCAAACTTCCCCTTATTTCTATTGGATATTAACCTCTATTATAATTCTCTAGTCAAGCTGAAAAATAGAAAAACAACAAAAAGCCAAATAATATTTGAAACTTTTGAAATTATCGACTAATGTTACTAATCTGTGCTCCTTAATTTATTTATTTACTTTTTCATTCTTCTGTGTATTTTGTTTATGTAAAAAGCTTCTTGAACAATCCCTTCACCTAATGTTTCTTTAATTTTTTTAAGTCATCAATGAATTCCCTGTCATTTTGTCTCCACTTTTTGTTATTTTAACAAAACTAACTTAACTTATAAACTGTATGTTATTGTTGTTGTTTGTATTTGACTTATTAAGTAAATATATAAATAAATATAAATAAATAAAGTGAATATCATAAATTAAAAATAAAGTTTTGGAGAAAACAAGCTGGCCTGGTGCCACCCCTTTTGTCCCCGTCCCCTGATTCCAGATCAATTAAAATGGCCTGACAGTGATGAAACACGGTGGTTAGATATGAGACTGATGCCTACAGACTCACAGAGAAATCAATACCCTGTTGTAGAGCCCACATTATGTGCCTCAGTGTATGTTATTCTGGCTTTAACCAAAAGCCAGACATGGGATGCAATAAAGGGAGCAGACAGTCATCACATTTACTATCAGCTCATTTCATGCCTCCGCAAGAGACTGAGCAATCACACCTGACGGCTTCTGGACAACAAGCCTTTTGAGATGAGCCTTGCCTTTTTGTGCAGCACCGCAAAACAGTAATTGCCCTCCTTGTCAGGCTGTGTCATTAAGTCAGGCGAAGTGAAACATGCCATCCGGTTAAAGCGATAGGACACACAAGAGGGGGAAGGCAGGCTGCTCGGCCGGCGGGGAGACCTGCGCTGAATGCCAAATAATTCAGCTGTTTACAAAGTGGAGGGATGGTTGAGAGCAGATGTGTGAGTGGAGTGGAACGGTGAGGTGACTTGGTCAGGTTGATTATATGGAAACGCTGGCAAATCAGTGTGATGTGGAAAAATATCCTCCTACAGATAAGAGAGACAAACACTGAGAAAAATATACAGCAATTCAAATGCTTCTCTTGACCCTACTATAAACATTGATGATCAATTTAGGATAAAAAAAATGTTTTACAATGAGCATGCTCTATGGATATTGTATAGCTGTTCTCTAAAACAGTTTCTCAATCGGAGGACCCCTAGTGGTCCATGTCTTCTAGGGGGTCAGTGGAAGATTGTTAAATACACATTTATATATTGCTGTTGGCTCATTTAAAGCAGCTATGATCAATATTTCTATACTCAAGTTCGTCATTTTGGCCTTGCTTTATGGTCTATTTGACTCTAAATGGGACCATAATTTACTAAATGAACATCATGCTGTATTGAAGAAGACTTGAAACTAGTGATTGAGACCATAAACTCATGTTTAAAATGTTTACTGAGGTAATAAATCAAGTGAGAAGTAGGCTCATTTTCTCATAGACTTCTATACAATCTGACTTATTTTTGCAACCAGAGGAGTCGCCCCCTGCTGGCTGTTAGAAAGAATGCAAGTTTAAAGCATTTCTGCATTGGCTTCACTTTTCAGACCCAGAGGTTGCCCACTGAATGGATCGCAGAACTACTTGTATGTGAAAGGGATCGCTTGTAATTAGCGATGACTATTATTCGATTAGTTGTCAACTATTAAATTAATCGGCAACTATTTTGATTATCGATTAATTGGTTTGAGTCATTTTTTAAGAAAAAAAATTCTGATTCCAGCTTCTTAAATGTGAATATTTTCTGGTTTCTTTACTCCTCTATGACAGTAAATTGAATATCTTTGAGTTATAGACAAAATTTGAAGACGTCATCTTGGGTTTTGGGAAGCACTTAGACATTTTTCACCATTTTATAGACCAAACTAATCAATTAATCAAGAAAATGATCAACAGATTAATCAACAATGAAAATAATTGTTAGTTTCAGCCCTACTCATAATAACCCTTAGAGAATTACCGCCGGACTCTGCAGTGTTTGAACATCTTTCAGCTCAGTATTTTGCTTTTTCTGGCCCACAACTTGACTGTTTGGGCTCAGTCTTACCACTCCCGTTTCCAGGCAGCTGTTTTCAGTGAAAAACCTCTAGAATCCCACAGTATGCTTGCTATTAAGCACCAAACTACTTCAGACTTAAGTCAGCGACAAGCAGATGAACATAGTGCAACATTGATGACTACTTTAACGCCAGCAAACTTGTTTATCTATTTCAGAAATATTAAAGCAATGAACCTTTTCATCAAATTAATAAAATGCAGAAAACATTTTAATAAAATGGAACACAGTACAAATCAACATTCAACTTAGCGCTCCACATGCAAATACAGTTGAATTAATCCAGGTCGTTCACATATGGAGAGGATCAAACAAAATGAAACGTCAAAATACATTTTTTTTCAAATAAGAAATTTAGGTGTTAATACATAGGACTTTAAACAAACCATCAGCATAGCAAGCAGCCATTTCTTGATTACAGTGCAAAAGGAGTATTCTTTTGACAATGGCATGACTCCTGCTATGAGGAAACTGTAACTTCTTCAGTCAAGAGATTCATGATAATCAGCCAAACCTGATGCATTTCCTCGTCTGTTTTTCAGTGCTTGCTTTGTCACCAGTGAGACACTTTCAAAGGCTTGAAGACAGTTTCTGTGGGCCAACATGAGGCTGTTCAAGAAAAATAACTTAATGATAAATGTAAATATGTAAGACTGCATGGTGTAGAAAAGATTTGTGTTGACAGCATGAGACACAAAATCAAAGTAGGCTCCTTTATGACAACTAACTGCCTTCACACACATGCCACACAGTGACAAATAATGCCGGAAAACAGCCAGTTGCGTATATCACCACTTTTACTGTACTATCATTTGGTTTATGTGGGGAAACCGATAAAATCTGATGAGATATTCTCTTGGCCACAGAAGACGGTGTGTATGCTTGTGTAATGGGGGGTGGTGTATATGATGAAGAATAAGAGGCCACGTGTCAAACTGAGATGCACCAAATAGTGAAACAGTGGATGAACAAGCGGATGGATGGATGGATGGATGGATGGATAAATGAACAGATGGGGGTTGGGTGGGGAGGGGTGGGGTAATGTTTCACGCAGCCGACCGTCGGCGGATGACAAACGCTCCCCTCTGCAGTTGTCCCAGGTAGATCCTCATCTTTGTACTGTCGCTTGTCTTCCTCACCCAAATCTGGAGAACCAAGATGAGACAATTCATCAATACGGACATTTAGAAATAAATGTATTACACAGTAGCTGTCAATAAAAAAACACATCCATGTTCAACTAAAAAATACAGGACACTCCAGAAATAAATTCACATTATGCTTGTATCAGAGTGCTCCGGAAAGAAGAACTTTCCTTTTCCAGTAATCATTCTTTCTTAGTGATAGTCTTGTGTTGATTAGAGCGGGAAATTAGTAGGATTTAGTAGGGTTTCTCCACAAAGAATCAAACAAAAGCACCACTTTAAATCTTGTGTTTACCAGAGATGTGCTCATAAGTTTCTTGGAAATAAGTCATTTAGCATGAAAAAAGCCTAAAAGACAACTAACTGACTAAAGAAATCTTCCTTGACTAAGACCAAAACGACCAATTAGTTGACTAATCAACTAAGAGGGGGCAGCCATATAAATAAGCACTTGTTACTCAAACACTGGTAAAATATGCAAAACAAATCAGTGGCTGGCATCTCTTCCCCTTCTACCACTCAAGTGTCGGGCCCTCCACTGCACAAACAACATTTAAAGCTAGGGTCAGTAATGTTGAGAAGCTAGCAAGAGTACGCTGGATTTAAAAATGTATCCAACCAAAAAACCCAGCCCAGTGTTGCCAACTCTTTTCCAATGAAAGCTGCACAGCTCCAAAAGTCGCTAAATCTAGCCAGAAAGCTGCCAAGTTGGAAACAATGACGGACCGTCCCTTCAGGCCTCCTTCCAAAGCAACTCCCCCAAAATTATCATTATGAACAAGGGTTGTGTACCGAAATCGGTACTTTTAAGGGTACCAAACAAATTACGTCGATACTACCAAGTACCGATTCACATTAAATCAATCGGTGCCTAATTTGGCTATCTGAGAGCACATCTGGGTGAGAGAGTATGAGCCGCGTGTGTCCGCAGCAGAGAAAGAGAGAGAAAGCGAGTCACAGTGAGTGGCGAGCCGACAGCAGTCACAATATTTTGCGTTGTATATAAAATGTTCTAAATACTGACAAAATGCTCTGAATAAATACCAGTGTTGAAATTGGGAAGTTAGGACTTATTCTTACAACTGAAATTAAAATTTTGTTAGTACAGAGAGAGTAAAGTACCGCAAAAAGGTACTGTTGGGTACCGGTACCGGTTCAAATGTGATATGCGGTACTCACACCTATTATGAACGTAAACATATCATAATGAAGACTCCGGTGATGTGCAATGAGTTCACAGGCAGAGTGTGTGCAGGCTGACAGCTTTATTACAGTCCTGTGACAGCCACATATACCAGAATTTTTTTCATTTTTTGTCAGAGCATTTAATTTATCGATTGCTGTCGGGATGTAATGAGAATTTCAACAAATATAACAAAAATGTTTTGAAGAAGATTACCAACTCTAGATTTAAAAGGATAAGACTGGTGTTGTTCTGTAATTTTCTTATTGTCAACGATTCCCACCGAAAGACCAAAACTGACAATGACAAATGTTCTTCAAACAGGAGTAAATAGTGCATTTGTTGGAGACTATTTTCAGCTCCGTGCATTTACAGCAGCGGGACGGTGTATGTGGGATTGACTCAAAATAAACTGCAGTGTGAGTGTTCATGGTAATGAGGGAACATGTCACCCAGTGCAACAGTGTGGCTCATTAATGTGTTTTTAATGGTTTAATGGTTATGGACCACAATGGAGCTCTATGGCACAGAGGAATAAAACATATCAAGCTTTGGCTACACAGACAATACTTCGTAAGGAAAATATAGAATACCACCAGCATGGTGTTTTAAGTTGTAAACTCAGTTGTATGTGCAACAGGAGTCGGAGGAGAACTAAAGCTCACCTCATTGGTCCCCACTGAGCTGATGACGCAGCTAATCTTTGTGTTGTCCTTTGACTCCAGGTAGATGGCCTGGCTCTTGTGGTACCTGTCAGCATAAAAAAACACACAAACGCATTAATTCGGCATTCATGGTGAGACAAGAGGGATAGGCATAAGTGCAGGCAGGAGAGAGGTTCATTATACATCATTTTACTCAGCTGAATAAACCACATTCCTCCTGAGATGGCACTAAATAGATAATTGGACTGAAAGTCAAAACAAAAAGTATTTTTTTTGTTTTGTTTTAATGGCTCCAAACTGTCAGAGGACAGAACCAACCCAGGGGAAGAGACTGCCAACCACAACGTTTGATCATTAAGGGCCCACTGAAGAATAATGACGCATGTGTCTCCCTGCGGCTCTTTGTGAAGGCTTTCCGGTGGCGGCGTCTTCTTTAGCGATGAACAAATGAGACTTTGCCTTGAAAGAAAAGTGCACATACTTCACAGCTAGCTCCTCTCAACGTCCTCCGTCTACATCAGCAGCTAATAGGACAGAGCTCTATTATTGTTACCCTTCTTCACATGACCTTATGTTCTGACACATGTCTGATACAGAGCTCTGCTCTCAAACAAAAGGGCACCAGACCTGTGGCAGGTCAAGGTATATGGATTTTTATGGTGGCTTCAAGCGCCAGCACCTTTTCAGTGGCTCCTGAGAAATATCTCTCTCTGTAGCGCAGAACAAAAAGAAGCTGCCATCAAAGTGGTTGTAACATGTCTTTTGAAGACCGACCAAACACCAGAGACGTCAAACTCATGGCAATGTGGCCATCTAGTGGTGACACAAGCTGTAGTCGAGCTATGTGAGAAATGGCACAATGTGATGAGATGTGTGTTAAGAGAATTAAATACGAATTACCATCGTTTGTCGTAGTATAGTTTGCCGTCCTCGATGCGGGCCTCGTAGCGCTGGATGGGGCTCTCCATAGGAGCGGGGGGGATGTGCTCCGGAGTCGTCGGCGACACTGAAGAGGGAAAAGCACCTGATTAGTATCACGATGCAAAACACATCATGTACAAACAGTTTTAATGTTATTTGCTTTCTTGCTGAGACTAGAGTGAGATGTTACCACTTTCCTCTCTGTCCAGTCAATATCAAGTTACAACCAGGGTTTACGTTGGCCAGCAGATGCCGGCTTTTATCCGGTATCACGTGTAGTTGTCCAAATAAATTATCAATGACCAAAATGTCCATTGGGAAATATGCCAAATACATAAATTATTTTTTTAATTTCTCTGCTGGTTGCCTGGAAGTTACTGCTTCCCAGCCAAAAAATAGTCCAGACTTCTTGACCTTTCGTACCAAGCCACGCTAGCTGTTGCCCCTGTTTCCAGTCTTTGTGCTAAGCTAACCTAACCAGCTGCTAACTATAGCTTCATATTGAGCGTACAGACATGGGAGTGGTGTTGATTTTCTCATCTAACTCAGTAAAAAAGCAAATGACGAAATATTTCCTAAACTCGTTGTGCACGACAAATGGAAATTAACCTGTAAAAGGTGAGCATCGACATACCTGGCCGTTTCGGCGACTTAAGCTGTAAAGGAGAAGGTGTGAAAATGTTAAAAGAAAAAAAAAAATGTGATTCAGCGGGGACGTGCTTAATATCAAGACATTCAGAAACACTTACCTTATTTAGTGTTCTTAGATCTTCCATTATCTGTTCATCTGTTAACAAATAGTTTAGCTGAGGTGTGAAGAGTTAAGGAGGACATTTTTAAACACAACTTAGCTGAGAAACCTCAACAGATGTAGCTGACCTCTGTTTGACTGAAACTAAAGATCTCCCCTGGGAATCAAAAAGTATCTTGAGAAAGTGCAAATGCTACCAGTACAAGAAAAACGGAATAATCTACCGCTCACAGATTCATCTAAAGTGATAGCTGCCAATCAGAGGCTGAAACTGTATGTGAAGGATATCTGGTGCAGGTTTTCTCCGTTTGTCTGGTATCGGGACCGGATCATTGGGCCGTCTCCTCAGCTTCCGGGTCATGATGGGTTTTACCTCCATTGAGTCTGTGTATGAAGAAATAATGACAAACTGAGATCCAACAATAAAATAAAGAGTGTCAAACGTTCCCAAAAAGCACAGACAATTCAAAAGGACAGACAGCAACATCTTAATTTACTGATTCTGAAAGTCCTATTTCGATCAGACAACTTAACATTTCCACCCACATACTTTTTTACCCCATTTCTCTCTCTTCTGCTGAATAATAATCTCTTACCGCCTGTCAGCTCCATTGTTAATTTCTCGTTCTCGATCATCTTCTTCTTCTCCTCCAACTCTGCAATTAGGTTTTCCTTCAGTTCGACTTTTTTATCGTCAAACTCCTTCACCGCTGCCTTCTTCTCCTTGATATAGTTCCTCTCCACCTGCTCCGTCTGCAGAAGGTTGAGAGAAGGAGTTGATGGAAAAAGAAGGGATGTTTGTTTTCCTTGTAATACGAAAAAAAATAAACGTCAGTTCCGTATAAACTACATTATCAGTCAGCAAGAAGAATCATATATTATATTCACCTCAAGCTGGAGAAACAGATCTGTAAAGGGGGAGAAAAACATAACTGGTCATGTAGAACAAGCATTATGTTATTATACTAGCACATTATATCTGACTTTTGACAGCTAAAGTAAATGTTGGTTACCCTCAAGAGTAGAAAAGAGAAGAATGACGCAAAGCAGGGTCACAAAGAAACAAGCTTACAGCAAAAACACCCTAAAACTTTTAGAAAAAATCAATGAACTCAAAAGCACTTTTTTTGCAGTGCATTCTGGACAAATCAAACATTTTGATCAGCAAAAAGATGAGTTCTGGCACACACGGCAAGCAAAGGAAAAAGCTGATCAGACACAAGGCACTGAGTCAACAACAATAAAGTAATCAATATAATTAAAACAGTCAAATGGTGGAATATGGATTGGCTGGGAGCAGAGAGAGAGAGAGAGGAAGAAGCTCAGTCCTTTTTAAAACACATTAGATCCGTTCTTGTAAGTTTAATAAATTATGACGTCTGTACTTTTTTGTTAATCTTGTGTGTCATGTTAAGTCACACTATTTGTTTTATTCACTTTTTCTCCAAATCAAAAATATACGACTTCTATCCTCACACTGTACGATTCAATCGACGATCAATAGAGTAGTTGTCAACTATTAAATGAATTGCCATGAAATGAAAATAAAAGGTATTTGCAGCCCTAAACCAGTCATAACATTGGTGCTCACACCATTGAATATCAATGGTCCATTGTCCGTTGACAATTCAAATAAAGTTTTATTCAAAGATAGTTTCAGAGAAACACAGCATTACTTTGTGCAATTATAATATGAAAAGAAAGCAGGAGAAAAAAAGACTATAAGACTACAGTCAACCACCACATGTACAATATTACCGCAATAATATTAAAACAAGTTCACTACAGTTTATAAGAAGTCTTTTGACGGCAGCCATGTGGGAAATCGGACCTCTTTGTATATAATACTTCCATGACCAACACTTCTCTTCTTATATCCATAAACTGTTGCATTTGGGCAGGTTTCCTTTCCCTAGTTCTCACCTCCAAGCAGTTGTTTTGCAGCACTCTATATTGCCAATGTTCTCTCCTGACCAAACAAACCAAATTAAAGCAGGAAGCCCTCCACAATTTGAATAATCGGCTCCAAACACGGCTGGTGTGGATTCATTAGAAGCAAAGGACGGTGTGTTCTGTCTCTAAATGTTGCTCAACTTGCCTGCATTTCGGAGTCTCTCTTTGTATTGCTGGTCCAGCTTCTTCATCCTCTTCTGATACTCTTGCAGTGTACCTGCAAAGTCAACAATGGTCAAAGTCAAGATTTTTGAAAAATTTGGAAAAAAAGCAAAAATTGTGCTTATTAAATGTCTTCCATATAAAATAGTTGTTGCACATATGTGTGCATATCTTTGACATTCGACTCGGTATGAGTTTATAGATACAAAATCCTCGACCTGCTACTCTCATCACCCACCCACAGTCTCTAGACTACATTACACTGATATTGCACTTATATTTGGATTTACAAAAAGCCCACAGTGACTCAGCAATTTCTACACATTCAATTTACTGTTCAGAAACAATTTGAATCAGTAAACAACAGACAGACTTGACGAATCAAAATGAGCTGCTCTTTGCAGAGGACTGTTTGTCGTCATTTATCATCCGTTTCTCAGCTGGTTTCTCTTTTTAGCCAGAGACACTGGCTGCACTTATGAGCAGCACTTGTGGCCTGATGATGTAATCCTGAACCTCCATTAATAACCAGTTAGGATCTGGCTGTGTCCTTCATAAAATGAAAATGAATCCCACAATGCCATCCCACAAGATAAAGAGCAGCAGTCATTCACATTTGAAAAAAAATCCTGACACACTTCAGTCATAAGAACAAAAAAAACAAAAACATTATTACCTTCTTGTAACTGCTGCAACTGTCTTTTCAGAGAGGCCAGTTTGTCTTGGTACATTCTGCAAATGAAATAAACCAGAGCTAGTATCACATTTCCTTTCACCGGGGCAAACATTCAAAACATTCACCTTCAAATTATTTTTATTAAGGTTAGAGCAGCTGATCCGTGCATGGTTGGCAAAACACTCACTGCTCTTTGATTTCAACATAGTCATCCTCGTCGTGCTTGGCAAGGTCTGTTTCACTGGCATCTTCCGTGTCTGGGGAAAGGTCAGAGAAAGAAGAAAACTATTTCTCAGCTATAATTCGAAAAAATTATTCTCTGTTTTTAAATAAATACTGTACATGTGAGCATTTCAGATTCAGATTCAGACAACTTTATTGATCCCAAGAAGGGCAATTCAATTCACAGCTTACCCCACAAACACACACAGACAACATCCAGACAACCATCCAAAATGTTATGTCAATCACAGACCAGTAGAACTGACAAACAGAGGTCGGTGAAGGACAGCAAATAAATTAATAAGTTATAATAAATAGCAATAAAATAGATAACAGAAAAACAAATAGTTAATAAATAGACATGGTTACATGATTCTCATGTAAGGGAACTGTCAATAAAAGTCTCACATGAAATACTACTACTGTCTTGAGTTTAATAACCTGATAGCAGAAGGATTTCAGCATGCTGTACCACAAGGTAATTATGCTAAAGCTTTTCCCACAATAAGTTGAGTCCACAGAGAAGACAGCAGAGATCTGTACAGGTTGATAAAAGGACGTGCGTGGCATTGGTAAGGTAATGGTGAACACCCTGCTTGGGAATGCCCTCCTGTGTTTGAATGAATGGGACACCGGGGGAAAATCCCAAGTTTGCCATGAACAGGAGAGAAGAGTCGACTCAAAACTATTTCTCAATTATAATACAAAAACTGATTCTCTGTTTTAAATAAATACTGTACATGTGATCATTTCAGCATGCTGTACCACAAAGTAGTTATGCCGTTTTTACAGACCAAACAATAAATACTGTACATGTGATAATGTACAGTATTTATTTGTAAATACTGTACATGCTGAAATGATCACATGTACAGTATTTACTGTACATGTGATCATTTCAGCATGCTATACCACAAGGTAAATATGCAGTTTTTGCAGACCAAACAATAAATACCGTACATGTGATCATTTATGTACAGTTTATACATTTATGAACAAATAAATACTGTACATGCTGAAATGATAGTATTTAAATAAATACTGCACATGTGATCATTTCATGTTCACATGTGATCATTTCATCATGCTGTACCACAAGGTAAATATGCAGTTTTTTAAGCTTTTCCACAATAAGTTGAGTCCACAGAGAAGACAGCAGAGATCTGTGTACAGATTAATAAAAGGACGTGCGTGGCATTGGTAAGGTAATGGTGAACACCCTAGCTTGGGAATGCCCTCCTGTGTTTGAATGGGACACAAATCCCAAGTTTGCCATGAAAGATCACACACTGTAGTCTCGGATTGACAGCAGATAAAGTTGCTGTAATGCTCGTAAACTTAATCAACCTACATGCATTAACTAGCGTCAGAAATATAGCTGTTAATGTGTCAAGCATTTGCCGCATGGTGGGATTAATCAGACACAACTGCAACTCTCTCTCTCTCTCTTTTAGCAATGCTAACATGTCTAAGCTAGTAGTGCGATGTGGCAAACTTGTGGGAGCCAAGTTTTTACAAGCTAACCTCGATCAGATCATGGTGTTACCTTAAAAAAAAAACCGACACAAGAAGAAGAAGAAGAAGAGTAAAGGCCCGGGGTCGTTGTTAAGCTGACACAGCAGCTTTCATTTTCGGTTAGCATTAGCTTAAGTTAGCTCAGTCTAAAACACGATTCTAGCTCGCCTAGTAGTTTAGGAAGCAACAGACATCAACATATCCGGATGAGGAGGAGGAGAGGAAGGGAAAAGAAGCAAGTCCAGGGTGGAAGTGTCAGGAAACTAGCTAACCTTGTAGTGCTGTCATCGCCTTGCTTTTTCCTCTCGTCTTTCTCTTTCTCTTTCACAGCTATATCCGTCCTCTCTTCAGTGGATAGTGTGGAAAAGGGCAGTGCACAGTGGACACACACACCAGCAGCACGCAGCCGACCGACCTGTCAATGCTCCGAGCTACGTAGCTAGCTGGCTAATTAACACTATGTAGCCCCATCATTTATTATATATTAACCCATATGTGGATGGATAACATTTTATTTATTACATCTACCTTACTTATTTTACAAGTGCAATTACCTCTGTTTAAATAACATCTATTTTTATATTTTACATTTCTAGTGTAACACTTCTGTTTATATGTATTTATTACATCTACTTTACCTGTTTTATTTTATTTATAACTGTGACACAGTTAGAATAGAACACTTTATTGTTATTGTATTAAATACAACAAGATTTCACAGTTGCCACTTCTGGTCAGTGCTTTAAAACAAATACTTGACCAGACTAAACGAGGCAGATAAAACGTATAACTGGCAAAACACACACAGTTATATAAAGCAAATAAAACAAATAAAACAGGTAAAGTAGATGTAATAAATAAATATAAACAGAAGTGTTACACTAGAAGTATAAAATATAAAAAATAGATGTAATGTAAATAGAGGTAATTGCACTTTTAAAATAGGTCTGGTAGATGTAATTAATAAAATGTAAACAAAGGTAGTTGCACTTGAGGTGTATGCTGCATCAAGGATATATATTGCACAGACAAATGTATTTCACATGTGGCATTAATCAGCTTTATTAACCACATTATTGGTTAGATTGGCTGCATGTTTATTATGTTATAAATTGTTACCTGTAAGTTAAGATAACATTTTATTATATTATATATAATATTTGGGATATCATTTATTATATATTAATCCAGATGGGATGTAAACACAGTTAGAATAATAAACAGAAGTATTACACTAGAAGTATAAAATATAAAAAATAGATATAATGTAAACAGAGGTAATTGCACTTTTAAAATAGGTAAGGGTAGATAAATAAAATGTTATCTTAACTTACAGGCAACAATTTATAACACAATAAACGTGCAGCCAATCTGACCAATAATGTGGTTAATAAAGCTGATTGATGCCACATGTGAAATACATTTGTCTGTGCAATATATCCTTTGATGCAACAAGTGCAACTACCTTTGTTTATATTTTATTTATTACATCTATACCCTACCTATTTTAAAAGTGCAATTACCTCTGTTAACATTACATCTTTTTTATATTTTATACTTCTAGTGTAACACTTCTGTTTATATTTATTTATTACATCTACTTTACCTGTTTTATTTGCTTTATAACTGTGTGTGTTTTGCCTGTTATATGTTTTATCTGCCTCGTTTAGTCTTGTCAAGTATTTGTTTTAAAGCACTGACCAGAAGTGGCAACTGTGAATCTCGTTGTATTTAATATAATAATGACAATAAAGCTTTCTATTCTATTCTATTTATAACGTTACGTAGCTAGTTGTCTAATTAACGCTATGTACCCCCTCATATTTGGGATATCATTTATTATATATTAATCCAGATGGGATGTGACACAGTTAGAATAATAAACAGAAGTGTTACACTCGAAGTATAAAATATAAAAATAGAAGTAATGTAAACAGAGGTAATTGAACTTGTAAAATAGGTAGGGTAGATGTAATAAATAAAATGTTATCTTAACTTACAGGCAACAATTTATAACACAATAAACGTGCAGCCAATCTGACCAATAATGTGGTTAATAAAGCTGATTGATGCCACGTGTGAAATACATTTGTCTGTGCAATATATCCTTTGATGCAACATACACCTCAAGTGCAACTACCTTTGTTTACATTTTATTTATTACATCTACCAGACCTATTTTAAAAGTGCAATTAACTCTGTTTACATTACATCTTTTTATATATTTTATACCTCTAGAGAAACACTTCTGTTTATATTTATTTATTAATCTACTTTACCTGTTTTATTTGCTTTATAACTGTGTGTGTTTTGCCTGTTATATGTTTTATCTGCCTCGTTTAGTCTTGTCAAATATTTGTTTTAAAGCACTGACCAGAAGTGGCAACTGTGAATCTCGTTGTATTTAATACAATGACAATAAAGCTTTCTATTCTATTCTAACTGTTTCACAGTTATATAAAGCAAATAAAACAGGTAAAATAGCTGTAATAAATAAATATAAACAGAAGTGTTATACTAGAAGTATAAAATGTAAAAATAGATGTAATGTAAACAGAGGTAATTGCACTTGTAAAATAGGTAGGGTAGATGTAATAAATAAAATGTTATCTTAACTTACAGGCAACAATTTATAACACAATAAACGTGCAACCAATCTGACCAATAATGTGGTTAATAAAGCTGATTGATGCCATATGTGAAATACATTTGTCTGTGCAATATATCCTTTGATGCAATATACACCTCAAGTGCAACTACCTTTGTTTACATTTTATTTATTACATCTACACTACCTATTTTAAAAGTGCAATTAACTGTTTACATTACATCTTTTTTTATATTTTATACCTCTAGTGTAACACTTCTGTTTATATTTATTTATTACATCTACTTTACCTGTTTTATTTGCTTTATATAACTGTGTGTGTGTGTTTTGCCTGTTATATGTTTTATCTGCCTCGTTTAGTCTTGTCAAGTATTTGTTTTAAAGCACTGACCAGAAGTGGCAACTGTGAATCTCGTTGTATTTAATACAATGACAATAAAGCTTTCTATTCTATTCTAACTGTTTCACAGTTATATAAAGCAAATAAAACAGGTAAAATAGATGTAATAAATAAATATAAACAGAAGTGTTATACTAGAAGTATAAAATGTAAAAATAGATGTTATGTAAACAGAGGTAATTGCACTTGTAAAATAGGTAGGGTAGATGTAATAAATAAAATGTTATCTTAACTTACAGGCAACAATTTATAACACAATAAACGTGCAGCCAATCTGACCAATAATGTGGTTAAAAGCTGATTTGATGCCACACACGTTAGTATTGAAGCTTCAGCTAGCTAGTTAGCATGTAAACAATGCGATTTGTTTCTGTATTATTATCGTTAACAGCGGGGTACATTTTCTATCAGCACTGGAGATGTTAAACCAGTGTAAAGTAGTCTAACATCACTTGTTTCTGAAGTGTTTCTCGACTCTGCAGACACTTGATTGGCGGTAGCTAACTTGTTATGTAGCTAGCTAGCGTATTGGACTAGCTTTGGGTGTACATGCTGTTATAATGTGATTTAGGAAGTGCTAGTAAAACTTGATCAATATAGAAAGTAATCTGTAGATCCCTTTTAAAAAGATGCATTAAAAAAAACAAGCTAAATTTACGCAATAAATTGCGCGCTTCCGTTTCTTTTCTCCAACAAGTAGACAGAGCCCGACTGACTGTCACAGACAGCTTTTTTTTTTTTTGTTCAATTCCCTTTTTTACCTTCCTCTGAGTCTCTGCCTCTGAAACTGCGGTCATCGTCGTCCTCCACGCTGTCCAGCTCTTCTTCATCGTTGTAATAATCCACCATGGGTGATAGCAAAGTCGAAGCCATTTGGAAAAAAAATGTAAACAAACACAAAAAATAAACAATCGATTTGTGTTTTTTTTTTTGCAGCTTGTGTTTGGAACAGCGCCTACAACTGGCAGGACCTCCGAGTATCGAGCTGTCTGATGTTATGCCTGTGTATAATGTATGTAATAATGACGTGTAACATTAAAAAATAAGTTGATTTTTCAAGCAATTAAAATAAATAGTTTCAGATAAAAGATGCTAGTTAATAATTAGCGTGTTTTCTTAATGCGTATTGGGATATACGGTAAAATATTTAATCAGGCATATTGTTGAACATCAAGGGGCTGTAGGGTCTCTTTGTTTTGGCTCCCGTTGGCTCGCTATCCATTTAGTTTTTATACACTCAGAAGTAGAACATTTGTGAAATCCAGTGATTTTCAATTAATCCACCACAAGATTAAAGATGTTTATTTATTCCTGCATCCTGTCTGTTTTCCCTTGCTTAGAAATACTTATTCAGAAGTTAACCCCATCACTTATAAGACATTTTTGACCAGTTGGCTCCAAAAGAGCTGTAATTTTCTTCCTCTCCCCCACATTTATTCAGTCATTTAACTGATTAATTATTTATTATTATTATTATTATTATTATTATTATTATATTTATTATTTATTATTATAGATATTATTATTGTTATAGATATTATTATTGTTATTTATAAATATTATTATATTTATTATTATATATTATATATACTGACTGTAAGGAATAATAATACTAAACCCATCTATTATTATTATTTATTATTATTATTATTAAATGATATAATTATTTATTCATTCATGTATTTATTTAGTGTCCAAAAACAGTCAAAGTAAAATTTAACATGCATGTGTGTGTAATTGTAGAATGTAAATAGGAAGCCATACTTCTCTGACCTTAAAAGGGACATATTATAAAAAAGTGAGATTTTCATATTTTTTTTATTATAAAGCAGGCTTAAATCCTATATAAATACTGTGAAAGTATAGAAACGCTCAATCCACAGGGAAATACACACAGCCCGTATTCAGAAACTCTGCATTTGAAACAAGCTGTCAGGATTACGGTCCATTTGTGATGTCACAAATATACAATATTTAGACCCTTTACGCAGTTTTAAACGTACACATTCTTAATGTGTCCCAGTTTATTACTGGTTGCACTGTATGTGAATGTCATCAGCTGACAGGAAGTACACATGGACCCACGCTGTTGCTTAGCAACGCAATCCTGTTACAATTCTGTCGCAATTCCGTCAAAATGCGCTAAAACGGAGCATTAAAGACAGAGGGTAAATATAGGCCTATTCAGGCCAACAGTATGAGTAAAATAAAGTTTTTATTTAACATTACAGCATGTAAACATGTTCTAGTAGACACACAAAATACAAGTATGAACCTGAAAATGAGCAGGATATGGTACCTTTAATGCTGAGTTTGTATGCAAGAATGCTTATAGCGTCACTCGTGTGGTATAACAATGTTGAAGGTCATAATTAAAGGCAAAATCACATGAGATTAGCATCCCGCCACCAAAATCATCAGCATGATAGTGAAGTTGGTTTTGCAAAATAATCTTGTGACATTTAGTTGTTAGGTTTTCTTTCTGTTCGCTGATCCTGGAACCATTCCTCACCTGTGTCAAGTTCCCAGTCACACAAAACCACCCTCTTAATAATTAGTTGTAATAATTTTACTACAAATTTAAATCGGGGAAGTTAGGAATTAAGTCCCAACACATTATTCTTACATTTCTTATGTTGCACTACAATTTAAGATAGACACATACTGTGCAGATTTATAACAACTGCATGCAACTGCAAGAAACTACTGTAAGCAACAATATCAGAAAGCTCAGAATTTGGTCTCATGCTTCATTGCTTTTTAGCATACTACCTTTTAAGCAAAAACCTTAACTTATAATCATGCAGCATATCATAATTGCAACCACCACAAAGGTTACAGTTGATGTCAGTTTACTTTATTTCACCGGAAAAACAAAGAAACGATATAAACATAACAAACTGTGGTAACAGCCTGGTAACAGTAACAGGCTTTTACATTTGAAAGTAGACTAGTTTGATCCTGTGTAGACGATCTATACAGTTCTTGACACCATAATACTGACGGCTGCTCTTGAACAAGTCTCCTGAGGAGCCCACCTACAGAGAGCCTTTTGCCGCTGACCTTGTTGGTCATTAGGCACTTTTGGCTGAGATCAGAGTTGATTAATCGATTGGTCTATTGACAGAAATTTTAAACTATTTTGATAATCAATTATCATTGAGCTTTTCTTTTTTTCTTAGTGATAGTAAACTGAATAGCCAGTCAATAGTCAGACATATTCTGGGAAACTGTAACAGGCAATTTTCAATTTTGTCTTTTGTGATACAGACCGAACAATTAGTCTGCAGTTTAGTTTTCAATATCAGGAATGACTAGATATGCAGCCCCAGTGGCCTAATGGATAGGGCCTAATGGATAGGGCACTGGCCTCCTAAGCCAGGGATTGTGGGTTCAAGTCCCATCTGGGGTGTTTAGCAGAGTGGTGCAGAGTGATAGTCCACAATTCAGAGGTAAACATCATTCCTTGTATTACTCTTACATGTACAAGATATTTGGCTTTCAGGTGTTTAATAGATCAAACATTTTGTTGATTAATCGAGAAAACAATTGATAAAAAGCATCCTAAAAATTGCCAGTCACACCACTGTGTCGTCAATACCAGCGTCTTGCAGAAGTTTGTCAAACTTTATTTGATCTTTCAGAATCTGGCTCTGTTTCATTGTATTATGTTGTGCAAACATGTAAGAAACTGAGGTAGCATCATGGCTATGCGAACCAACACAGATTGGAAGGCACTGTGCACACCAAAATTCAAGATGAAAAATTCTAATTTGAAACATCCGGGCTACCATGGATACTTTTCCCCCTTGTTCCCTGTTTTTATCCCTGGTTGAGTTAGAATTTTACATCTTGAGTTTTGATGTTTGAATTTCATCAACCAGATCTTTAGATGGATAGTATTTGACTTATTGAATTTGAGTAAGTTGGACATTTAATTGTTTGAATGTTTGACCCTTGTATTTGTTTTATCTGAAAAATAATATTCAATTACTGCTATTATTTGGTTCTATAGGTAGACTAGGCTAATGCTATAAAATAAATTAAAAAACACACATATAGAAGGGTGTTTTATTTTGCACTGACTTTTGCCCATAATTTCAGGTACATCCTTATGTTTTTATAAGGATGTACCTTGCACACTTTGGCAATGTATACATCTTGCACGCTTTGCTAATATATATAGTGGGTTATTCTATGTTTATAATTTAGATTTTGTATGCTAGTTGTAGTAGTCAGGTATATTCATAGTGTATTCCAATATTCTTTATATTTTGTATTCTTTGGATATATTTCTTTCGTGTTGACATGTACATTTTATGTACTGTTCCTGTGCATTGCTTGGATAACAGGCTGCTGCTGTAACACAATAATTTCCCCAATTTGGGATCAATAAAGTACATCTATCTGTCTTAAATGTATGTATATATGTATAAATACATATGTTGGCTTAATGATTCTCAGAACGCCATTATCATGCTACTGTCAAATCCTTGTTTTAGTGTTATACGATACCAGTCACCCCTGTGGAAACATTGGTATAACTGTCTTTTTTATAAAAAGTGGAAGTTTCTATTTTAATGTATGTATTGTTGTTTGTGTTGTATGTTTTTTGAATGGACTTCGAGTCTGTCAATAAAGACATTAAAATAGAAACTGCCACTTTTTTATAAAAGACTGTTATACCAATGTTTCCACAGGGGTGACTGGTATCGTATAACTGTCTTTTATAAAAAGTGGCAGTTTCTATTTTAATGTATGTATTGTTGTTTGTGTTGTATGTTTTTTAATGGATTTCGAGTCTGTCAATAAAGATGAATTGAATTACAGTTGAAGTTCAAAAAGTGCACCAGCAGGTGGCAGCATTGCACTAAAGTACATTCAGGACACGACCTGGATTACCATCACTTGAAGTTGCAACAGAATCGGTATGACTCAGTGCATGCATCTTTAATGATTTGCAAAAGGAAATAAAGGTGTAGTATTATTACTGTAACATACATATTTAAGAAAGAAAGAAAGAAAGAAAGGAAGATATATTTAATGCTATCTATATTTTTTTTGCATTTCATTTTTGGGTAAACCAGTTGTGCATAAGACATTTTTTTATTCTATACAATATAGGCTACACCTGTAAAGTGCACGGACCCTTCTTCTACTTTGCACGAGACAACTTTTTATTTCCGGCTGTCTGTCAGAGCGCGAGCTGTCAAACACAACGAGGCGCGAGGGGTTGTGCTCGTGCGGCTGCTCGAGCTCCGTCATTCAGGAAGTCCACACACACCAACTGACAGCACTTCTTCACACAAAGTCACACCGACACATCTCCAGAGTCGGACTAAAAATTATACCGAAGAAGTGAGAACAAAGACGACTTATTATTATTTTTTTTTTACTAAAGGTGAGTTGTTGTTGTTTTTTTCCCCCTCTCTCTCTCTGTTGTTGTTGTTGTGTCGCTGTCACTGTTTGTTAACGGTTAACAGGCGCTTGCTAGCAAACTGACATGACACTTCCTCTTGTCTCAACGGCTAAGCTACTGAAAGCTAAAGCAGTTAGGAGTTGGCTATATTAAATAAACAAGTTGTAAATGACCACCGTCGCCTGGTTTTTCGACGTTGTTCGGCTATATTGTTTCAACGCCACTCCGCTCAAGAGTGCTGGAGAGCAGCAGCATCAGCTCGCTGCTGTTTTAAGTGCGTAGGTTTGCTTCTTTTTTTTTTTAAGTGCATGTTTGTTGATTGATGTCTTTTTGTGCACCTGCTTCAAAAATCTACGCTGGATACTTGGCTGCTGCTGCTGTGTGTGAACTGACGCTTTCTTTGCTGCTTGGTTTCTTCCTCAGGGGGGTGAGTATATGGAGAGCAAAAACACGGGGGTGACAGGTTGTAAATGAAAGTGTACATTTGTTTTTTGAAGCTGACATGACGGTGGACGCTATAGGAAACTTGTCCTGGGTGTTATTTTTTAGCATTGTCATGCATTTGTAGTCTGCGTGGAAAAAATGACTGTGGTACCTTCCATTGCATCCTACATTGTTGTGACTGTGAGTGAGATTTTTTACTATCAACGCACAGTCACAATGGCTTTCTGTTGAGAGACGGTGTAACGTCCACTACACATGAGCCGAAACACATTTTTACTACGTTCTCTGCACCCGTTGTCTCATGCATCCTTGACACTTTTGTTTTTCGCACGATTTCGCATTCATTTTAATGCAAACACAATCACGTCATTCATATTTTTGTTAAGTCCTTGCAGGCTGCAAGAGGTTCTTACCTGCATGCATGCATGGATGTGCATGCTTGGTTAAATAACAAGCCCCTTTCAAAGTAAAATGTAGGCTAACATGACGCGCTCGAAATGGCAGATGTAAGATATAGCATGCTGAGCACTAAAACCCAAGCTGACCCAACATGATGTCATCTCTTGTGTGTGTGTGTGTGTGTGTGTGTGTGTGTGTGTGTGTGTGTGTGTGTGTGTGTGTGTGTGTGTGTATGTGTAGAGCGCATGAGTGAGAGGCGGCAGAACCTGTGTTTGCTAAACTGTGTCATTTGTAAAGATTTATTTTAAGAAGCCTGCCCACGCCGTTTGAGGCAAGGATCACCAGGATTTAATCCCATATTATGACATTGCACCTGCGTGTCATTCAAATTGATTTATAGTGTATTCTGACTGTACTGTATCTGTTCTACTCTAGATGTGCAAAGAAGGGGTTGAAAAAACTAATTTCACACACATTTGTTTCGCAGAATAGTTGACATGTCTTGAGGTAATGCTGTACCACGGAGTATTAGGGGTACATTGAGGGAAAAAACAAAAAATCTGAGATTTTGAGAGAAAAGTAATAATATTACGAGAATAGAGTCATAGGTTTACGAGAAAAAAAGTTGTAATATTATGAGAATAAAGTCATACATTTACGAGAAAAAAAGTCGTAGTATTATGAGAATACAGTCATAATTTTACGAGAAAAAAGTCGTAATATTATGAGAATAAAGTCGTAATATTTTGAGAATAAGGTCATAAGTTTAAGAGAAAAAGTCATAATATTATGAGAATAAAATCAGAGGTTTACGAGAAAAAAGTCGTAATACGAGAATAAAGTCAGAAGTTTACGAGAAAAAAGTCGTAATACGAGAATAAAATCAGAAGTTTACGAAAAAAAAGTCATATGAGAAAAAAGTCATAACTTTACGAGAAAAAAAGTCGTAATATTATGAGAATAAAGTCATTAGTTTATGAGAAAAAAAGTTGTAATATGAGACTAAAGTCATAACTTTGCGAGAAAAAAAGTCGTAATATTATGAAAATAAAGTCATAAGTTTACAAGAAAAAAGGGCGTAATATTATGAGAATAAAGTTATAAGTTTACGAGAAAAAAAGTCGTAATATTCTGAGAATAAAGTCATAAGTTTAAGAGAAAAAAAGTCGTGTTATGAGAATAAAGTTATAGGTTTACGAGAAAAAAGTCATAATATTGAGAGAATAAAGTCATAAGTTTACGAGAAAAAAAGTCATAACTTTACGAGAAAAAAAATTGTAATATTATGAGAATAAAGTCATAAGTTTATGAGAAAAAAAGTCGTAATATTATGAGACTAAAGTCATAAGTTTACGAGAAAAAAAGTCATAACTTTACGAGAAAAAAAGTCGTAATATTATGAGAATAAAGTCATTAGGTTATGAGAAAAAAGTCGTAATATTATGAGACTAAAGTCATAACTTTACGAGAAAAAAAGTCGTAATATTATGAGACTAAAGTCATAAGTTTACGAGAAAAAAGTCCTAATATTGAGAGAATAAAGTCATAACTTTACGAAAAAAAAGTCATAATATTATGAGAATAAAATCACAAGTTTAAGAGAAAAAAAGTCATAATATTGAGAGAATTAAGTCAAAAGTTTCTGAGAAAAAAAGTCGTGATATTATGAGAATAAAGTCATAAGTTTACGAGAAAAACAGTCATATTATGAGAATAAAGTCATTAGTTTATGAGAAAAAAAGTTGTAATATGAAACTAAAGTCATAAGTTTATGACAAAAAAGTCGTAATATTATGAGAATAAAGTCATAAGTTTACGAGAAAAAAGGTTGTAATATGAGAATAAAGTTATAAGTTTACGAGAAAAAAAGTCGGAATATTATGAGAATTAAGTCATAAGTTTACGAGAAAAAAGATCGTAATATTATGAGAATAAAGTCATAAGTTTACGAGAAAAAAAGTCATAAAATTTAGGGAATAAAGTCAAAGGTTTACGAGAAAAAAAGCCGTGATATTATGAGAATAGAGTCATAAGTTTACAAGAAAAACAGTCGTATTATGAGAATAAAGTCATAATATTATAAAGTAGTAATTTTACGTGTTATTTTAGAGGGGAAATAGAGCAGCGTGCCGCCTGTGTGAAGTTATACTTTAGTATAGGTTTCACAAATAAGGAAATACTTAATCTTTTGGCACATCAGCACCACATTATCACAAGTATCAGGACCTTGAAAAGATTGTGCAAGAAACTGTGTTTATTCCAAAGAAAGAACCACACGGACCTGGAGGAAGTTGCCTCTTTTGTGGAGGAGGAAATGACAGTTTAGTTATGACTTTATTCTCGTAATATTACGACTTTTTTTTCTTGAAATAGTATGACTTTATTCTCAAAACCTCAGATTTTTTTCCCCTCAATGTGGCCCTAATACTCCGTCGTAATGCAGAGTAAGAGATCTTTTGAGGGAAACAAGTGAGCTTTACTTTACAAGAGTTTCAGTGACCTACTTCAGTTTTGCAGCAGTTCAAAGGGCACAGGACCATTGTGCAAGTCCTCTCCCTTGTTCACATTACCCGTATCTAGTAGGCTCATTTGCAACATATTGACCAAGCAACCGAGAGAGGGAACAGAAAGTAACACACTTCCTTATTAGTCATGGCATCTACTGTAGGGCAGTTCAGCGTTTGTGATTTTACTTTGACTGGGCCATTTTCAGGTACCAGGTGTCCCTCTTTACGAGGGACTGCACAGCATTTTTATCCCAGTTGTTGCTGTCCCACATTTTCTAGATTTCAAGAGTCAAACCACTGCAGGACAGACGCTTTTCTAAAATCTGGCTTTAATCCAATGGCTGAATATGATGGAAACTACCACAAAGAAAAACAAATGCAACTACAACAAGGACTACTTACAAGAGTTTTTTGCGAAATTTGCCAGTTATTTTTCAATTTCACAGGGGGGGAATACAACATAAAGCGACACAGTACATGTGAGTCTCACAAGAAACATGCGACTCAAAAAGAGATGTGCCGATTTATAGATACATTCTGGCAAAGCATAGAGATGTTACAAGATAAGGGGCAGAATAGAAATGTTTATTATTTAAGTTAGATAGACATTATATAAAAATGTTGCACTACCTCTCAGCCTTGGTAACGTGTCCCACATTGTCCCACACAAACATACACTTTGTCCCACATTTGATTTGTTGGGATCTGGTGACCCTATTTTCAGGTAAATGTTTCACTCATCCAAGCTGTTGGACTGATACGGAAAGGGTGACTGTGCAGGCTGATAATACACAGGTTATGACGTGCTAAATGTGTTAGCCATATCTAGTTAGTCAAATATAATAATTTATAAGGGACATATAATGTTTTATACATCTGGTGAATATAATCATATAAGACCTTATTTTGAAAACCGGACGTAATCATAACGTTTCCTGTCCATAACAGGAGTTTCCTGTCCACAGGAGTTTCCTGTCCATAGCTTTAGCCGTGATGTCTAGCTCTGCTTTTCCTGGCAAAGTGTGAAACCCAAAGTGTTTACATACTTTACTCTATGTGTAGTGTTTACCACTTTGGATTTAACATGTGAGGATGCAGGGCGTATTCACGCGGCCCCTCCGCCTTTTTCTGCTTTGTCGTTTCGGGTCGCTGCGGCCGACTGCGGTTTGTTTTGGTTGATGGATACGGAACGGATATGACATCACGTTACTCAGACTACAACAATAAAAGTGGTAACTTCCTTCTACCTCCGCATAGACTCAAATGAAGCAAATATATTGATTCTGGCATTTTAAAATCAATTTCTCTATATATAATGTGACAACAAGCCTTCTTTACATGCAGAGGCATAATGCTACCAGTCATGTCTTTTTATAGCGCTGTGTGAGAGATTATTGAGACGTTAGCCAGAGGTCTTCTCATGAATTTGCACAAATCCCTTTGAGTACCAGTGTTGTGTGTGTGGATGTGTGCACGCTGATGGATGCACTGGGGAAGGACACATCAGCTGCTGTTGACAATTGGCTGATGTGGCTGTCAGAGACAGGGGGTGGGTGGGGGTGTGCGCCAGACATGCTCACACTGAGGCCATGTTCACACTAAAGGCAGGATCCCATTTGCACACATGACTGGTTTAAATCGGGTTCAAGATTAGACTTAAGGCAAATTGTCAGAATACACTTTTTCGGGGGCTGACAACGAGAAGAAATTGTTGTATAAAAAATTCAAGGCTTTGCCGATTATGTCACGTGAACCAATTAAATGATGTCATCATTTGAAACCTAATTTTTTCATCACTGACTCTCCATGATCAGTCATTTTCCATCCAGCTCAAAGATGCCGGGATATTTCGCCTCCAAAGACTTCACAAATTTCCTTTTTGTTTTTTGTTCATCTGGTTCTTTGTCAGTTGAATCAATTTGCACATTCGTTTGTGATGTTGACGGGTAACGCGGGTAAACGCACCAACTCATGTGCAGCGTTGTCTGGTTTCTGGTCTGGTTTCGGTTACATACCACAAGTGACTCAAATTAATCAAATAAATCTATTCTGGCTTTAAAAAATCGTTAAAAAAACAATCGCAATACATATATGAATAGATTTTTTTCCCCCCGCCCCTAGTATAGAACAGTGTGAAGGACATCTCCCCAAATTTGGTGACCAGATTCAAACCCACATGGTGGCACGTATCCAATATGCTGCAGAGCGTTTGAGTCTGTTATTCTGTTGCTGAGCCTAACCTCTGACCCTGATGAGTGAATTTGTCCTCATGGGAGCTGTAAATTATTACATTAACTTCACAGCTCTGCTCCTTAATCACCAACATTTCTTGTGTCTGCAGAATGCCTGTCTACATTTCATTGTTATAAAGGCTGCAGCAGTTTCTAGCCGCACTGTAAAACAGGCGAAAGTAGTTACATTGTTGGTGTGACCTCTATGTGCCTGTTTTAGCTTCTGCTTCACAGCTCTACTAATGTGCTGCGGTGCCTAATGCAATCTCTTGTCAGTCTCAGTTGAATCCTGACTTATCTAATTTAAGACCAAGCAGAAAGCATACATGCAGGCTTTTGGCCTTACAGAACCTGGGCCTATTTTAATTAGCACTGAAAACTTCGGACAGCCTCCTCTGTCCCTGCTATGACTTAGTAAGTGATGTCTTACCAGTCTGTGACTCTTCCTTCCTCCCCCTCCTCTTGTCGGGGGGTCATGTGGATGTCAAAGTTAACAAGTTTACCTGCTCTGCTGTCGAAGAACCGTGACAGGCCCGCTGGTAGGCATATATGTCTCATAGCTTTCCACCAGCCCTGTAATGAGTTTACTGGCTGTGTGCTAGGTCAGCTCTACATATCTGTAAGACAGCCATGATGATATTTTCCAAAAGTTGGAACCCTTGATGCCAGTAGAGAAAGTCTTGGCAGGTTTTGTTTTGCATCTAGGGCAACCTGTTGAAAGCACCAGTGAAAAACCGTACATTTCTCCTCCCTGCTGACTAATCCATCTCAGCATCTTTCACAACTCTCTGCTGAAAGCGATGAACTTTTCCCCACTTCCATGTGATGGAAGCGTGACTTTGGAAGAATATATCAGAGAATTGTCAGTTTAGCCTGTGCTACAGCAGTTTGGTGGTTTATGCCACGGTAGCAGAGTGCATCAAATATTAAAGCGCTGCTGTCAGGCTTAATGTTCTGCAGTGATCTGGTTTAGCATGTCTAATATAGGAATGCTGTCTCAGATGACAAGGAGAATTATGCCCTCACTACCCCCACCTCTCCTCTACTAGCAGATGTGTTAATGCGTACTGTTTTTAATGATGATTTCAAAAGACAGCAAAACTCTGCACTGCTGCAAGATCATGGTCTTGTGAAGCCAGCAAGCGAGAGAACCAGTACAGATATTTGGTAACAGGATTAATCTGCAGTAGCAGTAGTTAAATTAATTACCCAATCATGAGGACTGCATGCACATGCCCATGCTCATCACAGCGGGTGCATCCCTAAGCCTTCTTCTGATGGGCACCAAGGCAGTGTTTGTAACCAAGATAGACTCAACCATCTATCTTCTCAATTTAATTAAATGTGTGAAAAACTTCACTTCCTAAGCAAAATGTCTTTTTAATCATCTATCTGTTGGTCCAAGTCCATGAAAGCCCAAAAGGCCAAGTCGTAATCAGACACTCTTTCATCTGCATTTACTTCTGGATTTGATGGAAACTGTGTATTTGCACCCCTAACCATGATAGGAGTCACAGGGAAAAATGTGAAATGGATCTAGTCATGGCCCAGCAGCTGGTGCAGACCTGAGTCATGGCCTTGGTCTACTGAAAGCAGTCTCGGAGGGGAGGAAGTCACGGCCCAACAGATGTCTCATCAACAAATGCCTCCCTAGTGATTGTGCCACTTCTGCTGTTCACTCGCCACCTCGCACTGCTGAAAATTGTCTTTGTCTGACCAACCAGTTTAGATCTTTGGTAAAGATCCGGCTGTCATCCATTGAAGTACATTAAAAGACATTTATTGTGGCATTTTAAATGTAGGCTCGTGTCTGGAGGCACATGCCAGCCTTTATTCACCTGGCAGGTCTAATCTTTTTTTCATTTTTCACACCTTTCATAGGCTCTCTGCTAGCGTGACATCTGGCTTAACTTGTTTACCGCACGCAATACAGATATGTTATATGCCAAAATGCAGAACAGATTGGTAGTTAAACACGTCATTGTATCTTGTGCATTACATGGAGTGTTCTTCCTCTCATTGTTTTCTTCCTCAAGCATACTAAACCCTCTGTCATAAGAGAGGCATTTTGGCAAGTCGGCCTTGCTGGGTGTGGGAGGTTAGTATGAGCGACTTGATTACAACCCTTCATTAGACGCGCGCCTCCAATCCTCTGGCGAGGTTGCAGCTGTGACCATGAGTTTGCCCCCCCTCCCCTTTTTTCAACCCCCATTATGTCCGGCTACATCTGTCTCCAGCTCTCCTGTGAAATCTGCAAGCCTCTTTCTGCTCTTCCATGACTAGGCCAAGCTGAAGTGCTGGGGAATTAAGAGCAGCCATCATCATCACCCAAAGAGACATCACCATTGCTGATGGCTGGCTTGCCTTATCTCTGCCCACCACCACCCCTCCTGGGTCTAGGGCTTAATTTAGCACAGCAGAATGAAGGAAAGGGTTTAGGCTGGAGTATTTTTAGAACTACATGGTTCACTGTAATAGGCGTCTTTTAAAAAATTGAAAGTGTCATGTCATAGGCCTAAAATTTGCGTCCATTCTGCTGACTCTCCCCTGTATGCAAGCGGCTGGGAAAACTCCAGTATGTGCCGCGCTGCTAGCTTAGCAGAGTGGGGCATGTCAGCAAGGCTTAGGATGCATGATTGTGATGGACACATTTGCTTATGTGAGTGGGGGTGAGGTAATACACTGCACCACACTGCTCTATTTTGGGAGCTTCCTTTGCCTGCCCAAAGCGCTTTTGTGTCTCACAGTTCTACATCATAATTTCTACTCGGCGCCTTTAGAACATGTTTCCGAAACTGCCTTTCATTTCTTTTAAAGTGTCATTGCAGAGCACATTTCACTGGTGTGTTGGTTGAGCGCTTTCATGGCAGCGCATCAGTGGGCACTGTTGCCAATATTGGTATTATTTAACGACTGTTGACAAGCTTTCAGTCCATAGCATTACCAAACGATGCAGGGCTTTTAAGGGTGATGTCGCCTGGCAAGATCGCACTGAACCTTTTTGGTCTGACGTAAATGCTTGATAACTCCTCATCTGTCGGGCTCCCAGAGTATGTGCCAAACCCACCCCATCCCCCCAGTCCCAAGAGAAACTAGGCCTCTGCCCAAGCTCTATGCAGCCCTAATGCTGTGACTGGACTGCCTCCATTGGGTCAAGTGGAGATTTGCCTCTGATGAATCTGGGGGAGATTGTGTCGCGCTCTCGCCAGCCAGCAGTGAATCAGGCTAAATGTGACTTAAATTTTTGTATTTTTTAGTTAAGTCTGTGGCTCGGCCTGGCTGAATATGTCTATCGTAGGATTCCCCACCAATAATTTATAGTTCAAGACAACATCAAGGCTATTTATGGAGGTTGCACGTTTTAACCATTGGACAACTCAGCTATTTTCTTGTATTTCAGCCTCCTCCCATAGTTGCTGCCATTATCTCTGATTCATCAGACAGGATGTGAATGGTGTGTCATATTGCATTAGGGAACATAGGAGTTTCTCATGAGGAAAAAGAAGGCAACAAAGCTACTACTTCTGCCACCCTTTTCTTGCTTAATAGTCCATGCTTGGACAGCTATGTATGCCTTTGTGAACCCAGAGAGCCCGAGGTTGAACTGAACAATTGTCCAATTAAACTGTGACTTGGAGGAAACTCTGCAAGTCAACACCCCGCCCCACTACTCATTCTTGTTCACGTTTCCTCTCTCATCATGCACAAACACAAATGAACCAGATGTGCTGCACTGCAAAGCCAGGAGGCCACGAACCCTGGGATAATTGCAGGGATGATATCATCCCAGAGGGCAAGTCAGGAAATGGTTAAATCATCAGGCCGTGAGAGTATCAAAGATGCCGATGCATGCACACGCCCTTCCTGGTTTTTCATAGACAGCATGACCCTTGTCCAGCTATTGTTTCCTGGTGTGATACAGGGGCCATGTCAGATAGGAAAGCCCATTATTCTTTCACCAATTTACAGTAAATGAGCAGGAAGCAGGCCAATAATACTGTCAGATTAGATGTCAAGGTTCAAGTTACTGTTCTCACCAATAATCACAGGCTGGATTTTATTGCTGACACACTTTATGATCACTGTACAGCATGATTAAGCAGTCATTCATTGATTTGCTTTTTAAACTGTTGATTGCACCTAAGTCTAGAGGGACACGGGAATTAAGACTTTTCAGTTGTACAGTAGCATCAGAAAATCCACAGCATTTTGGGAAAATTAAAGAAACTGGGGCTGAATTCTGATACTTCCTCACACATGACTGTTGTAAGTCTGATCTGTGTTTACTTGTGGTGAGATCAGACTTCGCCGCTAAAGTGGAGGATGTAGTGATAGTGAAAATATACTGGAAGGAACTGGTGACTGCTCTCAAATCACTGTTCCATTTCCCAAAGAGCCGGGTTGTTGAGAGGTTGCAGAAGTTAATAGATCCCACCAGGGTCAGTAAGCCTGAAGCAACAGTGAATATTTGAAATGAAGGGAAAACAGCAGAATAAATAAAAAAGTGCAGGCAGCAGGGTGATCTAGTTGTTGGACTGACACTGTTCTTTAAATATGACACCTGGCTCGTTCCTACAACATCTATTTTTCTACATGTCTCTCAGAGTGAAAAACTGAACTTCTCAGCCAGTTAACTAATAAATACAAAACAATCAATTTGAAGAAACCACTGTCGGCTCACCAAACCATTTTGTCATGATTTTTGTGACATTGTGTTGACCAACCAACTTTTTAATTGATAAAAAAGACTTATCAATAAATAATTAAACTGATCATTAGTTGCAGCCCTATTGAAGATTCCCTGTCTTTTGTGACTGGGGGTTGGTTGAAGAAGATTATAAGGTTCATTCATGTCTGGGACAATCACTCATATGCATATAGGGAAGACTTTTACACAACAAGACAAGTTGTACTGATAGCATGGTTGCATTGGAGGATCAGCAGGTTACTTTACATTAAGTGCTGGTACAGGAAGGGGGATCTTTATTTGACATAGCCTGGCCTATCCCAGCCAAAGTGTTGCCTGTAGTCAGGTCTGTTTTTATTGGGTAGTTGTTTAACAAAACTCATCAATACTTCAGTGCCTGGGGTTTTAAAGACCCGACGCTTTGGCTACAGTTGGCATATTGATGCACATTGATTCTTTTTTATGTAATTGGCCTGACCATCTCTCACACATACCCACTCTAAAGGCCTTTTTTAGACCAAACACGCATAATTTGTGCAAATAAATAACACGTAAATTAAAAAATTCAATCCCATCTAACTCTATGAGCCTATCCACACCGAATCTGAAGCTATCGTATTTCGCAATGCAATGGGGTTTTTTCCGCAGCTGTTTCGATTTCTGTGAATTTCGGACGCCGATAAAAACCAACCAACCAACAAACTAATAATGTTTGCTCACAGGATCAATAGATTTTCGGAAGTCAAAGTCATAACTCTGTTTATGGATGGAACTGATTGCTGCTAGACTGCCCCGTTACAGGTGTGTGCCAGCTGGCAAGTCGCTCTGTGTGTGTGTGTGAGGGAGAGAGAAGGTGGACTATTTCATGCAATGTTCCTGCAAGTTATTTAGTAATAATAATTACAATGTCAACGTTATGAATGAAACTCTGATGCTTCAAACTATCTGGTACAGCCTTATTATTATTATTATTAGCCTATTATTGTTATTACCAGCAATTGAAGCATATGAATTCACTGTCTTTCCTTGAGAAATCTACAGAGCCCTGGAGGTTAGCTGACCATTATAAACTGACTATAAAGCCTTGTATTAAAGGCCATGTATCACGTATAATAAACACGTCGGCTGTATATGATCCAATCCAGTCATGAATGATGAAAATCAGTGCAGTAAGCTCAGCATTTACACTCGTTACAATAACATGCTTCATAGGAAATGCGACCACATGTAACAAACCTGCCCACTTGGAATAATAACTAGCTTGTCTCCAGTGCATGGAGTTGAGTGTGGGTTTATTATAGTAAAAACAACTTATGCATCGATGATTGTGTGACGGTGCGAAACTTTAATTTTCGGTGGAATGCACAGAACGTAAATATTTGTTTCAGCCTTGGTGTGAAAGGTTTGAACGCGAAAAATCTGCAACAACTATTTAATATTTTCGTTTGCGTCCCCGGTGTGAAAAGGCCTTGAGCGTGGAATTAGCAAACATGTAGTTTAGTTTAGTGACTTGTATTAAACCACATTACTATAATGTTGGTGTTACTTTACTAAGTCATATGTGTGGGTAAAATCTATCCTCCACAGGGCAGATATTTTATTTTTTACTTACCCTTTCTTTTTTTGTGTGTGTAAAAGAGGCTTGGATGAATCAGTAGATCTAAAAGAGGAAGGGGGAGGCTAAGTTCTGAGCCTGAATTAATTCCCAAACTAATTGCGGGCAGACTTTACAGGGGATAAAAAGCTGAAATGCTAAGTCCTAAAACCCATGGGCCCTCTCCCACTCTGTGTAAACCTCAGTGATGATGTACATAATTTATACTGTCAGTGTATATTTGAAAAAGAAGAAGAGGAAGAGGCAAAGCACAAGGGAAATGACTCAGTGGCCTAGATGCATATTTCCTTTTTGGGGTTTCCTCTGCTAAATTTCCTCCCTCTATCTTTCTCTTTCATTTTGGCTGATCATTCTCTCTTTTCTTTGTAAGAGGCAGAGGAGCGGAAAGGGTTGTAGGTTAGCATGCTTGGGCTTCTCTTGCTGTGTCGCATTCATTGAGGTGTGATGGCTAGATGAGTCAAATTACTCACCACCTTACTTCTCAAGTGCTGTGATGATCAAGCTATTTCCGTGTTGACTTTGACACTGATCAAATGAGAACAATTGAGGAAATGTGTCATGTTAGCATTCAGTGAGCAAGGTGAGGTTTGTGGTATTTTTCTCTGGAAGCATTTGAAGACTTTGACACAAAAAAACACCCTCCCCCCCATCCCATTCTTTTGTCTTCTTCTCTTCACGGTCATCTGAAAGCTACAGGCTCCCTCAGAAAATGGCTCCCTGTGATACACTAGTGGTTGCAGGATGTTTTTATCCAGTCTATTACGAGGCTGACAGCTGTGGGAGTCCTAGCCATAAATGTATAACCCTGAATCACAACATCCCCCGTCATCCCGTGAGGCCCCGGCGAATGATTGCATGACATCATCGTTTTCCCTCCAAGAAAACGGCCTTCGAGAAAGTCAGAGAGGGCGTCTCATCCACCCAGCAGAGGCATCCTACATGGAATCCATTCACTGAGCTGAGAGATTTAGAGTGGACTCATGTTCATTGCTTTGGCTTTGTCTGGAGGGCAGTCGGTATTGCTCTGAATTCGGCAAACCTTGCTCGGCAGATTAAGGAAAGAAGGCCGTCGAAAAGATTTAGATACTTCCTCAAGGGGTCTAAATCTTTGCTCTCAGTCTCTGGCACCAGATCACAGAATGAGGGGAAACCTGATTTCACTCAACCTATCTGGGAACGGTTGACACATCATATGCAAGGACAGTAGTAGCTCGACTCGGCCATTCATGGCACTGGAGCACCACTCACACTTGAGCTAATGGCAGCTCAGCCTGTCTGTTAATTTGAATCTCTTTAATATTTCATAATAATAAAAAAAAAACTCAGCAAGTGGCAGCTGCATGTCCTAATAATTTCTCTTTTGCGCTGCTTTCACTACAGAACATGCAATAGGCCTCTATTAATCTTTCCGCTGCTCTTGATTGGAAAATCCTGTTGGGCTTTAGAGTAGCACTTCACTCTATGCTCAGCCCTCCCTATGTACACATACAAACACGCACACACACACACACACACACACACACACACACACACTTGGAGCTGAAACTAGATCAGCTGGTGTGTACTTCCACGAGTAGAAGCCTGTGTGTATGTCTATGCACACTCACTGCTGATTAAATGACTATAGCACTTTGTGTAATGATTACATGTATTCTCTGTGTATGTGTGTGGCTGTGTACATGTGCATGGCCTATGTGTGTTTGCACATTTTCTTTCAAACATTCCTTGTTACTGTCATGCATTTTGCATGGCCTTGTGGGAAAGCAGAATGGGGCTACAGCAGCAGGATGACTCACTAGCCGGTGTAGGCATTTGACCACCAGCACTTGTTACTGTGGTGTCAGGGACACGGCTAGGACTCTCTCAGCACAAGTCTCCTCTAAAGGCCCTGACACACTAAGCCGACGGTAGACCGTCGGACAGTTTTGGGCCGTCGGTGAGCGTCTGTCAGTCTAGTTGTTGTTTTTTGGTGTATCCCGCATCGTCGGCTCTAGTACGCCCGTGTTGGAGTTCCCTCGGGCCGATTCAGCATGTTGAATGCTAACTGGCCGTCGCCTGTAGTCTTTGCGGTGTGTTCGGGTGCAACTTGTCGGCCAAAACAACGTGAGGCGACCCAATAGGCGGCCTTCGTCGCTACTAGTTCTCTGATGTCGTGTTGGTGTGTCCCCAGCTTAAGACTCACATGCAGAGTTCTTGAGTCTTTGAAAAGCCAGAGTAGTTGATGTGGGGGCTAAAACCTCAGCCATGACACGGTGGGAGCAAATCATAGTTAATTTATTGGCTGTCATGTGGCCTTGATACCAAACAGCCCCAGACTGATTGCTCTCACTGCTGACGTACCGCCATTTATGAGTTTGTATGTGTGTGTGTGTATGCGCCTGAATATTTGTTTATAGTTGCACAAAGGTCTTCAATCATAGTGTGAACATGTGCCTTAGTGCACTTGCCCATTGGGGTTTTCTTTGTTTGTTTGTTTTTACCATTCTCTGTGAGTGCATGTGTGATTCCACAGCTATCATGTGTTTGGGTGTGCAACTGAAGAGTATTTTTGCAGCCGCAATGAAAATCAATACAGCTGGGAATTGATAGTGTCATAAACAGGCCCAGGGTTATTGCCTAGTCGATATGGCCCATCTCGTCACCAGAATCCCAGCTGAGCCTGGCTAGATGTGACCAATGGCAGTGAGTGTTACACATATTGATGAAAACACCAGCAGTTATCGAATGGCCTGCCTTTGGCATTCACACTAGTTTAGCACCAGCAGCAGCCCTACGTGTTACCCAGGGTCAATAGAAACCCAAAGGCTGAGACCTCAGTGACCAAACCTAATTGACATTTACCCTTAATTGTTGTCTGTTCCCAAAATTTGCCTTTCACTCCCCCATATTGCTAGACAGACTACCAGTGTGGAATAAATCATGGCACCAGTTTTGTCATATTTTTTGTAAACTTAACAGTACCACATTTTAATGCCTGTAAACACTTTTTTTTATTTAGACTCAATTTCCCTCAAATTATGCTCCAGCTGGGAGAATAATTTGCTTTGTTCATGCGACTGTGCTATTTTTGATTATGCTGTTATGGTGTAAGCATGCAAGAGCAGGGGGAATATCCCAGTGGGAAAAGAGTCTAAAAGTTGAATAATTATGTGTTGTTTTATTTTTAGATTGTTTTTTGTTCTTTCTTTTCCCTGTGATATTCTTGTAGCATTAAAACTGCAATGCCTGAAGTTTACATTGTGCTTCTTACCACCTATGCACATTATGCATTCAGTTGTTGCGTAGTGCATACTCATAACTGGCCAAAAACAAATAGTTCTATGCCTGCTTGAGGAGTTAAACATATTTTTCCATTCTACAGTCTGAATGTGGAACCAGCTATTTATGTAAAAGTTCAAATGACCTCTTATTAACCATGTTAATAAAATACAATTTAGTTTAGCTTCTGTTTAGCTTTAAAATGATGTCTGATCCAGTGTGCTCATGCTAGTGCAGCTACTAAACATTGCCTTCCTCCACTTTAAAATCTGAATCAACTGTTGTAATATAAGCACAGTAATTATAAAGGAGTGTGTCAAGACATTGATATTGTTATATGACAAGTACTGTACATACTGTATGGAGTATTGAGAGTGTGTCTGCTTATCTATTGAAAGTGGGTGTCATAAAGCTGAGCTGATGGAGACAGATTCTCTGTTGAACCCAGTGACCCCAGGTCAGCGTTATGGATTCAGTTTGGCTTGTGTGTGGGCCAATGCTTTACAGATTACACCCTGTTAACCCTCTAATTGACTTGTATCCAGTCCCCCAGCCCTGTCATTAACTCCTGATAGGGGCCCATTAGCCAGCAGGACCACCACCTGAGCAGGCCACAGTAAATGTGAAATTATTTTGAAGACAAAAGGGTTGTGTTTGTCTGGGAATATTTCTCCACTCTGATTTTTTTTTTATCTCTCTTGATAATAACAAGAATTCCATCTGCAATATTTTGTAATAATTAGAGATTATATGAGCTGTAGCAGGTTACGTTGGATGTTGGTGACTTCTAATTGCAATGGGAAGTAAGCGAAGGATCAAGAAGCTATGAATGTGTTTTTCTTTTAAGCGTCCTGCTTGGTTACACAAGCCAAACAACATTAAAATAACTTTGTGCAGCGCAATAGCATTTCCTCTTCTTATATTAAATTTAGAGTCCTCTGTCTAGGGCGAGAGTGTCCACACTTTTCGCTAGAATTTCATTTTGATCAAATGGGACAAATCTACGCCTCACTTGGCAGGAATCAAACATAGACTGCCATGATGGATGTACATTTGGATGTTTGCTTTAAAACCCTCCATTCCTACAGCGGCACAGATTATACTTCAGTAAACACTTTTCACTTTGTTGAATTCCACCTCATGATGGCAATATCAGTAGATCAATAATGCACTAGTGATTATCTTGTAGACAGCTTTGGAGTTCCCACACTTTCACTAGTGTAGTTCACTACAGCTGTTGTGTCTTTACCATCTATCCTCTGTGTTGTCTGTGTAGGAAATGCACAGGTGTAACTAATAACCTTAATGATGGTTCTCTTTCATTAAGTATTCCTGTAAGACATGTTGCTGAGCCAGCATGCATAATACCAGCAACCTGGAGTTGGCACAGGTAAATGCGGTGCAGTCATTATTAATGATATTGATTACACCTGTGCTTTTCCTGCTATGACATGTCAAAGATGTCATCGGAGGTGAATGGAACACTTTTACAAATTACTTAAATTAACTCAACAGTCTCTTTACAGACACAGTGTCCTGGTTACTCGGGGTCACCCAGTGGTTCCCAAACCGTGGCGAGGACCCTTCCTAAAGATCACATGATCAATATGAGTGGTTGTAAAGTGATTAAAGGAACAATGGGTAACATTTCGGGGGATCTATTGGCAGCAATGGAATGTAATATTCATAACTATGTTTTCATTTGTGTATAATCACTTGAAACTAAGAATCATTATGTTTTCGTTAGCTTAGAATGAGCCCTTTATATCTACATCTGTTTAGTTGAACTCATAGCTCGTAAACACATGCAGGGTTGCAACAAGTGGACATTGCTTTGTTTTAAAGGGTCACAGGTCAAAAAGTTGGGGAACCACTGGGATAAAACCCTGCTGTCAACTGTTTTGATTGGGATTATTTCCTTGGTAGAAAAGTATTCTAATGAAATTGATTTCTCCTGTTAATAAACTTATGACAACACCAATGTTACCGATTACATCGGACATTTTACCAGAAAAGATGATGGTCAATATATTTAGAGCGCTTTCTTTGATTGTTAACGTTTGATTGCTGTGTGTCTGGCCTCTCCTGGCCTCTCTCTTTCGCTGTGGGGCCGCAGGTTTCCACCTGGCACAGCTCCTCCGCACGGCGATTTCCTCATTAATGTTAGGGTTCCCTTATAGCATTGGGTTTAAATCTGAAATATTGCCAAATAGGTGCTTTTGCTTTTCACTTTGACACCAAATCCTCCACCATCGTCTTGTCTGTCAACTCACTCTCGTCCCGCATGTTTGAAATCTGACTCCTGCTACTCTGTGCTGTACGGAGCAGAGTCTTTCACTTCCAGTTTGTAGCATCGGTTGTCCGACTATGTACTATGTATACGCAAAAATGAACTAAGGCGTTGTTGCTAAGGTGCACATGAACAGTCCCTGCAAATCTCTTCAGATTAATTGAGTGGTTTTCGGACATAATAATTTGCATAAAATCCAACACACGTGCATGTTGGTGTTTGCACAGTGAGTCAGCGTAGAGGAGGTGGCGCTGGTGGAGTCGTGCTTTTAAAATAATGAACTGGTTCTGTGCAGGCCTACAAGGGTTTTCAAAAAATAGAGTTCTACGAAAATGATTGCCCAAGAGAAAAGAAATTACATAAACATCAAACTCCCACATTTGGACATGTGTTTTACTGCAGGCATGTCACAGAAGACACATGGTGTACTGGGAAACTGTCATGATGCAGCAATAAGTGCTCGCAATCTAGAGTGATGAAGATATTACAGTTTTTAGGTTTGGGTATAATTCAAGCTTTTTTGATACTGGTTGACTTTTAATACCAGTTCGTAAATTATCATTTTTAATATGTTTTTTTATTTTAATACAGAAAGTCTTGAGTTAGTCTGAAAGAATCAATTTTTTTTTAGTTTTTTTTTAGAGATAAATATTTTTGAAGAAATGGGAAACATTTCTTTTATTTGTAAAGCCTTGACATTTTTTTTAAAATTCAAAGCAGTTTTACAACATGTTAAAGTTGTAATTGCTCTTCTTTTTTCAAGACTTATATACGTATCTTTAATATGCTGCATGGGTTCACAACACATACACACTGTCACCATCTTTATCTGAGAACTAAGGGCCACAGTTGATTTATTCCCTTTATTGCTCATTGTCCAGATGATTAATCGGGTGCATCCCAGTCTTTTTTATGTTTTCCCAGTTCCCTTCATCCACCAATAATGACCAACTTGCTCTACTACCTGAGCTACCGCCATCCAAGGCCCTTAAAAACAGTTTAAGGGCAGTAACAATCACTGTTAAGTTGGTGGTTATAGTTGATTATAGGGTACGTCAAGTAAAGGATATGTAAGGATATGTAGCCTCTGATTATCTGTGTTGGATAAATTGCAGCTTCTATAGAGTGCTCCAGGGATGACGTGTTTTTGTAGGCCAACCAGGAAGTTAGCACCGCTCTGGTTCCCTCGACAATGGATGGATTATTGCAGAAAATAAGCTCAGTAGCAAACTTACACGTTTTGTTCAGCAAGATAATCTTCACAAATAAACACCCCTTTTATGATTTTTGAAGTGTAAATGCAGTCGCCAGAAGTAAAAAGCTAAGGTTAGGCTGTAGACGAACTACACCACGGTCGCATTAACGTGAGTATATACTGTAAAGGCGGACATGACGGCGTGATGACGTCTAGTAGTCTCATTTAACCACTTGTTAGCAACCACATAAAGGCTTCAAAATTCACGAGTGGGATATTTATTGATGTATCTTATGTCGTAGAACAAAACGTTAAAATCTCTTAAGCTTGTGTTAACCACAGACCTTATTTCATGCATCTAACTAAAAACCCATTCAAAAAACCAATTGACTTCCAGACGAGGGAACCGGAAGTGCTAAAATGCTAACTCATTTCCGGGTTTTAGGACTCATTCCTGTAGCACTCTACAGCAAAAGGTGCTGCTCTTCAGCTCGCTCTCCTGTTCTGTGTGTGTGTGTAACCTGTTGATCCCTATAACACTCAACACCTGCTAGTGGTACCCCATGAGCAACCCCCTGCTCCTCCTCCCTCACTTTCTCTGATGTGCAAAATTGTCTGTAAGGGACTGTTGAATAATTTAACAGCCTGGTGACGGCGCTCTGTGACACTGCACTTAGTGTGTTGTTTCATTCAATGTGTGTGTGTGTGTGTGTGTGTGTGTGTTTGTATTTATTTAAGGGGAGGGGTTTGGAAAAAGACAGTGCAGAGATTGATTTTTGTGTGAAAGACTGTGTGGGTTTTGAAAAAGCAAGACAGTAGACCACACACACTATTGACCAGGTTGAAAAAAAAAGCTCAGCTGAAAAGGCGCTAGCACTGATAGTTGCCAGAGAGGATGAATGGCTTTAATAGAGAAAACTCCAGGCTTCGCTCCGGAGGGACGAACACACACACAACGAGCCCTCTGGATTCATGGGATCGCTCTAAAAAAAGCTTTCACACTGAATGAGGGATGGTCTTTGTGTGGCAAAATGTGTGTGACCAAAGCTGTGTGTATGTGTGGGAGCTTGCTTATAACATATGCCTTATGTTAGATTATCTGGGAGATTTTCATTATTCTTTCTGAAATGATCTTTCTCTGTTTTCTCTCCATTAGTGATCCTCAGGCCAATGAGATTTACTATTTACATCCATCTGAAAGAATGACTTTATTTTGAGCGAGGCAACGTTATTATATACTGTGTGAAACATAGCCACATAACTGCACACATACTGACTCCCAACAGGAACTGGTCAGTAGTGTGTTAGACATTCATTTATTAACAAAAAAATTAACATAAATTTACATTTTCCAGCTTGGGGAAATTGCAAGGAATAATCCATCACTTAATTCACTTAATTTTTTTTTCACTAGCATGGCACTAGATTAAGGGCTTCAACTGACGATTATTTTTATTAATTGATTATTCTAGCAATCATTTTCTCAATAAATTAATCGTTTGGTCTTTAAAATGTCGCCAAATGCCCATCACAAGTTCAATGAGCCCAAGGTGAAGTCTTTAAATTAGGGTTGTCAAAGTTAACGCAATAATAACACGTTAACGCAAATTCGTTTTAACGCCACAAATTTCCTTAAAGCATTAACACAACTTGTGATTTTTAATTAACCTCTTAGAAATCTGACAGGCCTGGCCGCTATTCGATCTTTTAGAGTGAAGATACTGGCATCATATGAAACTTGAAAACCTAAGAAATTCATTGGTACCCACCATGTCATACTAACTTGTCGCGAAGGCTAAGGCTAAATAACGCTCCAAACTTGTGCTAAATTTTAGCGAGGAAAAACTTGCATGGCCATTTTCAAAGGGGTCCCTTGACCTCTGACTTCAAAGTATGTGAATGAAAATGGGTTCTCTGGGTACCCAAGAGTCTCCCCTTTACAGACATGCCCACTTTATGATAATCACATGCAGTTTGGGGCAAGTCATAGTCAAGTCAGCTCACTGACACACTGACAGCTGTGGTTGCCTGTTGGGCTTCAGTTTGCCATGTTATGATTTGAGCATATTATTTGATGCTAAATGCAGTACCTGTGAGGGTTTCTGGACAATATTTGTCATTGTTTTGTGTTGTTAATTGATTTCCAATAATACATATATGCATACATTTGCATAAAGCAAGCTTATTTGTCCACTCAAGTTGATAAGAGTATTAAATACTTGACAAATCTCCTTTTAAGGTACATTTTGAACAGAAAAAAATGTGTGATTAATTTCTAATTAATCGCTTTATTAAATATTTTAATCGATTGAGAGCCCTACTTAAAATGTCTTGTTTTGTCCGATCAACAGTCCTAAACTCAAAGATATTAAGTGTACTATCATAGAAGACCAAAATAAACTGAGAATAATCTCATTTGAGAGGCAGGAACCTGTGATGTTTTACCTAAAAACAAAGGCTCTTAAATATAATTATTTATCGATTATCAAAATAGTTTGAGTAAGTTTTTGTTAATAAACTAATTCATTAATTGACAAATTATTTCAGCAAGTTTAACAGTAGGCAGATCTAATTACATAAATGGTGATTTCCTCCAAAAGATTTCATGTGTACGCATGAGTGATAAAACCAACGAAATAATGGTGTTAAAGGTTTATACTGTGACTGTGCCATAGCATACCACAGTTCAACAGTCCATAATGGAGGGAGATTATCTTTCCCCCACAGCCCTCTACCTCACAAATGCCCCAGGCTAGCTTAATATTGCATAGCTGCCACTTTACACATGAATCCTACATGGACATGTGTGAGGGAAAAACAGTGTGAAAATATTTCTCACGTGTGTTGTGGTTGTGCATGCGCTGCTCTGCACTAATATCTTGTAAGTCTGCATCACTGCAAGTGGCTTTTCTACATCAATATGGAGATTAAGATTGATATTGACCTAAAGCTTTAGGGCAAAAGAGGAGCTGCACTCCTCTGCTTGGTGTGAATAATTTGGCTTGGCTCTATCGAGAGCTAATCTACTTTAGTTGATATGTAGAGGAAAGGGTTGTTGCACCTTGCATGTTTATTATTGTTGGAAGTGTGGTTTATGGTAGCATTTAACTGCTCAACATTTGTTTTAACGGCAGTTGTGGTAGCCAAGACATGTATTAATATTTAAATATGTGAACAATGTTCTATCTTTTTGGCAGCATCTTGCAACTAGACCAAAAGGTTTCTGCTTTGAAATGCTGGTAAAGTCTGGGCCGGCATATAGACGCATGCGCAGACTGTGTGTAAGATTGTCCTACTGTCCTACTAAGATCACTGCTCAAAAGTCTTCCCCAAGGACACTGATTTGTTTTGTCTCTCCCGTACTTAAAGTCAGGATTGAAAGGCTCACATGCTCATCTCTGGTGATCCCCAGAGTGCTCGAGCAAGACGGAAATGTAGTGATCTGTAAAAGGTCATTGGTGCCAAGTTTTAAACAAAACAAGTGGAGTAGCCACTGTTCGGTTTTGGGCTGTTTTTGCTTCAAGGCAACAAGAGGAAATCACTTCAAATTAACTACAGATTTAGAGTTGGCCCAGGGTTTTAAGTCGGCGGATAGGCCACTTATTTGTCTCGTATTTGTCCCTCAATTCACCAACACCCACATTTATGTTGGCATTAGCTTTAAAGCTAATCTGAGAAGGTAACAGTCTTTGGTGTGTGTGCACATGTGTGTGTTTGTTTGTATGCATGCATGTCTCAATAGTGTCACTAAGCTCCTGCGATGAGAGCTGCCCCAAAGTCTCCAAATCCTGCTTTAGAGTGTGTGTGTGTGTGTGTGTGTGTGTGTGTGTGTGTGTGTGTGTGTGTGTGTGTGCGCGCGTGTTCCTCACTCTGTGAAAATGAGTCAGTGCTATAAAAATCCACACTATGCCACCCTGGCAGGATAATCAGGACATAATGTTTAGTTTCCTTCTATCTCAGTGGATTAGTTTATTTTCATCCAGGGAGAATTTTCGCGTATTGTGGAAATCGCCTCATATTTGGTTGTCTCAGCTTTATTTAAAGCAGCATTTCACTAAGGGACGTGCGCTTTTAAGTACACCTACCTCCAGCATGACTCATCAAAAGCCCACCTCAGTCATCATCAGGCACTCTGGGAATCATTGAGTGTTACATTTGTGAACATTGGGTCTCATTATCATTGATTAGATTGAGGCAAACCAGGGCTCAAAGTCATAATAAAGACAGTCAAAGTATTTTAACCGGTTTGTTCGTAGTGCTTTCAGTGTACGCATTAATTCAGATTCATACAATATATTCACTTCAACCTTTTTAATCTAGCAGTTTTTCTGAAAGAATTGCTTGTTTAGTGACTTGCTCAATACTTTGACGGCTGCTGGCAAAGGGGAATCACTCCATTTACACAGAATTTCCCAGGTAGTCGCCCAGGAAGTAATGTCATCACGGATACCTGTAGCAGCCAGTTCGTTGCTTAGCATTTCATAAAATCTTGGAAGTCTGTATGTGAAAAAAACTAAACCAAAAAGAGGCCTGAACATGGCCTGAGTCCCTGTTTGATACCCGATATCACATCCAGCTTGATGCATTGTTTGGCCAATCCCTCTGAAATCTGTTCTACTGGATTGTTTTGCCCAAGAACAGAAATGCATTACAAGGTTTTGTTTTCGAAAAACAAGCCAAGTTGTGCCTCGGAAATTGACGGCTCGTGACTCAGGATTTATGATTCATTTCGCAGCATGTGTCATGTAACAGGAGGAACGGAAAGTAGGAGTTGGATATCAAGATTTTTTTCATTAGCCAATGCACCAACAAACTTAGTCAGAAAGCCTGTGGTACTACTGTACCAGGGATGGTTTGCTGTTTATCTTACTATATTGAGCCTACATTGCCTGACCTTAACCCTTTACAGCCCTTGGAAGAAGTGAGAATTTGCTACACTAATCTGGCCTCACTCTGAAGGTCTGAAACTGCCTCTCTCAAGGATAGCAGAACAACACACACAAATACTTGCTTTGTCTTTAACTTTGTGTGCTTGCTGTTTATCCCATTGATATTAATGGATCTAGTTTGTAACAACATGGTGATCACTGTGCAGTTGATGTAGTCCTACCAAAAAACGTAAAAATCCTTAACGTAAAAACAAGGCCTGAAAATTAGGAAGTTGTCAAATGGATAATCGCTGTTTTTTAACTCCCTTCACTCTCTTTCGGATCATCTTTTTCTCTTTGTCTGTCTCACCCTCTTCATCATCATCATCATCATCACATCCTCTGTGCTAGAGCTGTTGCGGTGAAGGAATTTCCCCTGCGGTGATAATGATTGCAACTTTCTTTATGGAAAATTACTTTATTTATCCCGATTTTAGTTCTGTATAAATACGCTTTATTGTTAGGCTATTATTAGGTATATTGTTGCTTTTTAAATGACAAAGATGACAGTTTTAAAACGAATGAAATACTTGTTTATTGTTAAATATAGAACAAAGAAGGGCAATGATGCATAACGTTTTTTTCATGCAGCACTCCCATTGCAAAGAATTAAAAAAAGAAAAAACGTGAACATAGCGGCTGTGGCGGTTGCTAGCCATCGCCTGTGGTTGGCTTGTCAATATTGTGGTTATTGCGACTGCCCTACTCTGTGCCTCTTTCTCAGTTTTTTTCTCTCGCCTTTTCTATGTGTTTTATGGATTTTATCATGCTGTACCTAAACTGGCCCCCTGACCTTTGTACACAGACTTTTCCTCAAGCACAACACATTCATGGTCACGAGGGACACTTAGTTGACATAGCAATGGCAGTATATGGTATACTGTATGTTTCAACCACTAGGCCACCAGGTAACCACCTTTTTATTTATTCAATGCTGCCTTTCTCTCTGCTCTTGTCCCCTCACAGCAAATGTGCATATACTGTATATATACGGTAGATAATCCAACATGATACTTCTTAGTCATTAACAGTTTAGCAATAATTATCCTTCAAGGTTCTTTATTTGTCATTTCAAATCACACAAGTAAAAGTAAAAGCAAAATGATTATCTAAGGCATAAAATAGTGCAGTTAAAATATAGGGCTTAAAAATAAACATAAGTAAATATAAAAAAGGTAATGTAAATTTGAAAATTTTTAATTTTGTTGAAGACAGTATTTCAGATGGAAAATTTCAAAACAAAATAAAACAAGAACAAGAGCAAAATTGAGGAGGAGCTCGAGACATGGTAGCCGTCCATGGCGCCATCTTGCTCCAATTTTTTCTAGATGTATCCCACAAACAGTGTTGTTTAGCTACTGTAAATTCTTCTGCTCAGCTGAGGAAAAGCTTACATTTTTCCTCAGTTTTCCTTTTTACTGTACTGTACATAGAATATGTGTTGTTACTGCTCCAAATAGAGTAGTTTTGGATATATTCCTGGCCTATATAAGAGACTTTTCTTTTATTACATTCAACCAAAATCCAGATTTCGCTTTTTTAATCTTGATTATTCTACATGATTTGTCATTTTTATAACCAATTAATTGCTGTTTTTCAAGCAAAAATGCAGAACGTTCTGTGATCCCACCTTCTCCAATATGAGGATTTGCTGCTTTTTTCTGTATTATATAATTTTAAACCCGATATCTTTGGGTTTGTACTGTCTGACAAAACAAGACATTTGAGGATGTCACAATGCGTTCTGGAAACTTGTGCTGGGCCTTTTTCACTATTTACTGACAAAAAACTAATCTACTAATCAAGAAAATAATTGGCAGATTAATTGAGAATGAAAAGAATCGCTAGTTGCAGCCCTAAAAGTAGTATGTGTTCAGATCTTATCTTTGAAATAAGATACAGTTAAAGGCCTCTTTAAGATGGAATCGAGTAAAAGACACACTCCTGCCCTTAAATTTTTCCTCACTCTTTCTATCCATCTATCTATATCACTCGCTTGTTGGTTGGTCACAAATGCCAAGCAGGGTGGAGGGAGCGACGAGGAGGAGTAGGAGGAGAAGTGCAGCAACAACTTCCCCAGAGGCTCATGCAAGCGTCAGTTTGTGTTATAAATCATTCAGGGACACTCAGAAGGGGCACAATACATTTTTATCCTTCTTCTCTCATCCCTCCATCCTCTCTCCTTCTTTTATTATTGAATGCAGCTCCTCTGAGCACCCAATCTGCCGCTCGGCATGATCAAAAAGAAAGAGGAGGAGGTTGGAGGGGTGAAACCAATAAGACAAGAGGGGAGGGTGAAAAAATTGAGGAGAAGAAGAAATGAGTCATTCCAGTTTGATTCCAATCAGGAATTAAGTGTCACAAAGCAAAGGTCACAGGGTCATTTATGGACTGAACAATGGATCTACTGCATTTCCTGTTTGTCTGGCTGCTTGTGGACAACAGTTGGTTTTATTGTGTGCTGGTCTTGTAAATGAGGGCTGTGGTTGTTGTGGATGCTGCCCCACCTGCTTGTCAAAACGACACACAGTCCAGTAGCTCACAGCGCTCTGCTGTCAGAACAACTCGCTCACATTTTTTGATGTGTATGTGGGTATACTGTGTGTATGTGTGGGAGAAAGCAAAATATTGAATTTGTTCTTGCTTGTGGGTGTGTGTGTGCGTGTGAATGCTTGTATTTGTCCACGGCGCTCTGCGTAGCGTCCTTGAACTCGAGTATTTGAAAGAGGAAGAAAGAGGATACGTGCGGCTGTAAACAGGAGGCGCTTTCCTTGTATAAAATGCCAAGACATTTAGTTTGAGGTACCGTCTGCCCAATGCATTCTGGGATAGACATTATGCTCTCTGCTATGACCCTGAATATGGACAAGCAGGTGTGGTAAATCAGTTAACATGAAGCGGACCTCACTATCCTGTACTAAATAAAGTGATACTTGCAGCATTTTAAGACATCAGTGCCATGTACAATGTATTATTACCACCTGAGATAGTTGACAACCTTATATTAGTGATACTGTTAGTGGTAATATTTCTAAGATTTGAAACTTCATGCCTCTAAACTTTCTGTTGTGGAGGTTGTACTGTTGTCTTTCCGAAGCTGATAAAAGAAAGGATCATTGCTGTGTATCCTGGAGTTGTTGAGAGGATAATAACTGACAGTCATTAAAGAGATTTTCATTGGCTGTTGAGTCATTCCACCATCTGCTATTGTAAGGAAATTTTAAAGCTTTTCCTCAGTTTGCACTGTAAAGCAGCAACTTATTGTGCTTTAAAGCAATCCTGCAAAAATCTTATAAAATGACCCGGTGGCACATGATATAAATTGTATTAATTGCAGTGCAGATTCTTGTAGCTGATGCTAGTCTTTTCAGTAATGGTCTTGTGTTTGATAATATTTCAGTAAAAAGGCAATTAGAAGAGACAAAAAAGAAGGAAGAACAAACTTTATTTTGGCATTTCGATATTCGCAGAAGTTGCACTAGAGGGTGACGAATAATAGTCACATTTAGGGCTGCAACTAATGATGATTTTCATGATGATTTTTTTATATTTTATTAGTTTCTCAATTAATCTAAGGGCGCTTTCACATGCCATAGTCCATTTAGCTAGTCTGAATCAGATGTGAAATTGATAATTTTGGTTTGATTCAGTCTGGTTCGTTTTCACAGCGCACAAATCAACCAAATATAAAAAATACATTTGCCGAGGTGCGTGTATAAAGGAGCAAATTTATAATTTTCATCTCAAGAGATACCACTTCTATGCTGGGAATTTCAGACTTTGATGCTGTCGAAGTTTTTCACACTGATCGACTGCGCACAAATCCCTTCTCCTCCAGTTTACCTCGAATGACTTTGTAAACGTCATTATTTTTGTGGACTTTATTTAGCATATTCTGTATGTTTTCTGCAGAAGTCCAGGTCAGTCCTCTCCCACTTATGTCAACCTGTCGTTTACCTGTGTCCATCTCATCAAATGCCCGCACAGGCAGCCTGCGTTTTGGTTCGCTTGGAAACGGTCCGAGACCACCTCTTACAAGCGTTCACGGTTATTTCGGTTTGCACCAGAATACGATTACTGCGTTCACAACTGCCCAAACAAACCGCACCAGAGTTCCATCAAAGCGGACTAAATGTTGGCTTGTGAAAGCACCCTAAGAATTGATTTGTGTATAAAATGTCAGAAAATTGTAAATAATGCATAATTGATTATCAAAATACTTGCTGATTATTGTTCTTTTATCCACTTATCATATAAGTTCAAGTCACATTATGACAGCCACAGTTTTCTAATGTATTTAACTTAAATGTACTCTTTATACAACTATCTAATGCCTCTTTTGTTTTTTCCTCTCTCTTACCTCAGGTGCAGTATTAATCCAGTCATGAGGAAAGTCGGCAAGAAGTCAACTCTGGACTTAAACTAAAGAGAAGGAAAGAGAGGGAGACAGAGGCTGGTCTGAAACACCCTTCATACATTTCCTACAGGTAGGTTATACACATCTCTCTCTGTCTGGTCTGTTATTTTTCTATATCAGGCCACCTCATCATGCAATGTCACATCTGTTCCTTCCTTCCTGTTCTGTTCCTCACATTATGTTTTTTTTTAACCAGTGTCTTTAATCTTATTGCAACTTCCAGCATGCAAATAAATTACCTAAGCAAACTGTCTGACATGCTATACAGGTGATTTATCTCGTAAGCAGATTGTTGCAAGCATCCAACAGACTAACTCACGCTTGTCTCATTGAGTTCAGCAATTCATCCGGTTTCACTCTTTGTACGGTAAAGGCATTTGTGTGTATGTGTGTGTCAAAATCCCCTTCCTCTTCATGCCAGCACAGGCATCAGCCGACTGTAAACTGGGTCTTGTTCGCCTCGTAATGAAAGCTCGCTGCCCTGCCGGCTCTCTGATGTACATAACAGCTAACCAACCCTCTGTCACACTGTATTAAAGCTGAGTCTGGAAGGAGGCAAAGTTTCTTTGGCCTATACTGTACCATCTCAAGTTGCCTGTGTGTGTGGGTGCATGCATGCACATGTGAATTCCTGTGTGTGGGGATTGCTGCAACATAACTATTTGAGGTTGCTTGTTGGCAGCATGCGGAAAAACACATTGTTGGATACTTTAAACGGAAAGCCTGCTAGCCCGGACCAGTTGTACGTGTTTGATTGTTCATGTTAGACTCTACATTTGCAATTTGTAGCTGCAAACTCTTAATTTCTTTAAGCCAGGTAAAGACAGTCATCGTGTTTGTTCAATGACTAGAAATTAAATATTATATGAAGTTGAATGTGGGGGACAATGGTAGCCTTGGAATGCAGATTTTTTTTTTGAAAACCACTTTTCTGTTTTTGCTTTATTTAGTTTTGAAATGTTTTGCTTAAATATTTCATAGAAAGTTGTCTTGCTCATGCATCTTTAAGCTGTAGTGATTGAAGGAAGCCGGAGGTTTGTCTGTGGTTTGGAGTCTTTTGTGAATTGGGTAATAATGTAAATCCTTCTGTCAACTTGTCCTCATCGCACACTGAGCCAACACCAATCATTGGATTCAGCAGGAAGTCAGGCGAGCGTGTGTACATTCTGTGCTGTGGGCAAGTCTTGCTGCTGACTCACACCCTGAGTGGGAAAAGAGCCTGTGGGGATCAGGTGTGGTAGAGGGGAGCAATTTGGGTTTGAAGCTAGTATGACATGGTTGGTACCAATGGATTCCTTAAGTTTTTTTAGTTTCATATGATGCAAGTATCTTCACTCTAGCTGTAAAACTGAACCTGTTACTACCTAAAAATTGCAAGTTGCGTTAATGCATTAAAGAAATTAGTGGCGTTTAAAGGAATCTGCATTATCCTGTTAACTATGACTGCCTTAGTATGCATACATGGATACCTATTCCCTATCCATGCATCCACACAATGTGCATTGACTCGCGGGAGGAACAGCCACTTCAGATTTTCCATTGATAAGAAACAACCGTATCACATTTGGTCCTTTAAATTGGCTTGTCATCACCATGCGACCCGGCATTGTGCATTTAAATAGGCTTCTATATTATTCATAACGAGGTTGACCCATTTAATGTCATGCAGGAGGCATGCACACACACGCAGGTACACGTCACACACACGCATGCAGTACTCCCCAGGGACCGTGCACTCTGTTGAGATGTAAAGCTCTTGCTATCTTCTGGCAGTCTTTAGGTTTTTATTAGACAGGATTATTGAAGTACAGTGATTTTTATTTTTTTCTGTGTGTGTATGATCCAGGCTTTCTTGCTCACTCATACATACATGTGCACCTTCACACACAAACACACACAACTCCAAAGCTGCTCTCTATAATGTCATGATGAGACGAGAACTGAATCATTACGTAATTCTTCTTCTTTCTCTCTTACACCCATACTGCCCTCACACTATGTCTCAACGCACAATTTAGCGGATTTACCAGTTCTTTTTTTTTCCGTTTCTGATTAGAGCTGGTGATTTTAATCCCAGTAAGAATTCCCACAGTCTGCCTAATTCCTGTTCCTGCCTAAAGCCAGTAGGGGGGCCAGTAAGCCGCTAAACCCCCCCTGGCTATACACACGCACACTTATGAACTGACACACACATATGGACACTCGTGTGCTCTCACTGGTGTAATGGAGCAAATATATTTTTTCGTGCAGATACAAATTCAGAAGAATGCTCTTCACTTGCACTCTCACAAGAGTTTAGATACCGGCAAACCCAGGAGACTGATAAGAAAATCACATTTTCTTCCTTGTCAAAGCTTTTCTTTTTAATACAAAATGATCAAAGAGTGCGAAAGTGTTATAGAAGAAGCCAGACTGAAGGAACTCATGTAGGATAAGATAGGAGGGAGAATTAGATGAATCCACACAGAGGAAACTTGGTGTGTCTGTAAAGTTGTTTTCTATCAAACTCAATCTTACACATCTCAATCAGTGAAGGGATGTCTTCATGCATTCATATTGTCCACATATACAATAATGTCATTTGATATTATCCTCTTTTCTGTCTTGTATGTGTCAGACCTGTTAATTCCTGTGATCTTGCATTTGCAGGAATTAATGCAAATTCAACCATCCCTGCATTATTTGCAAGAATCTCGGTCTAAATCCTCTCAGTATTTTACTGCACCTTAAATTAATTTAAAAGAAAAGCATAGGATTGTTTTTCAATGCTAAAATTGTACAGGAATCACAACCGTTGATTATTTTAACAAGTTGTGTCCAAGAATTGACTTGGACAAATGTTTTTGCAGGACTTAGAAGTCGTGGTTGACATGGATTCAGTTCAAAAATGTTGTGGACAGTTTCACTTTTGTTCTCCAAAACTAAATGTTTTTCAGCTCACTATCAGACTGTGGCTCTGTCTGAAGCGATGTCTGTCTTCTGTCTACATTTTAGAGATGCAATGATGAATCGATTAATCAATTATTTGTCAACCATTGAATTAATCGCCAACTATTTTGATAATTGATTAATCTGTTAGAGTAATTTTTTTTTTTAAAAGTCAAAATTCTCAGATTTTCTAGTTTCTTTACTCCTCTATTACAACGAACTGAATATCTTTGAGTTGTAGATGAAACAAGACATTTGAGGACGTCATCTTGGGCTTTGGGAAACACTGATCAACATTTTTCACCATTTTCTGACATTTATAGACCAAACAACTGATCGATTAATCAAGAAAATAATCGTCAGATTAATCGACAATGAAAATAATCAAACAAAATCCATACTGGTGACTGACTTTACATTTCTGCAACATTTTTTATGGTGTATATTTAATATTCTTGCATATAATTGGCCAAGTGTAGACAATGGGATGGCCCATTTAAATATGTCTGTGGCAGCACATATATAGAGCCATATCCACCAGCCTGATGGACTTAGTCCTGCAACAACATGTTGGTACATCAATTAGTCATAACCGTACCAACAGGGGCCCTGGGGGTGGGAGGGTGTACAGGATTTGTTTATTTGTTTGTTTGTGTGTTTCTTGTGTATGCATGTTGAACGTTGGCCCACAGCATGTGTTCATGTTCAGATACAACTATCGGAAAAATCGAATAATAGATCATGTGTCCATTTAGATTGCATTTCTTTGTATTGCCCTTCACAAAATGCTGAATTCAGATGTGTGTGTGTGTGTGTGTGTGTGTGTGTGTGTGTGTGTGTGTGTGTGTGCGTGTGTGTGTGCGTGTGATCCAGGCCAGATTATCATAAACCGTATAATCTCTTTTACATATAATTTAGTTTTTATGATATATAGTTTATTGTGTATAGCAAATCTTTTAGCACCATTACCCACCCCCACAGTAACCCACACACATGTCATCTCATTTACTCACTCAAACAGCAGTGCGTGCATGCAAGGCACACTAATGCACACCTACACATAAGTACAGTGTCATGCAGTCGTGTGTAGTAGTGCACATGTAGTAAAGAATTCACACTCACACAGTCACACACAGCAAGCGTTAAATCTGTCTAAGCCATTTGCCTAATCAGCTCTCTCTCAGCACAATACCATTCATAGATCCCCAGTAACCACACACACACACACACTCACGCACACTCACACACACACACACACAGCGAACGGTCCAAACACCAAGCTTTGCCGGACTAGTGACAGCTTTACCAAGCCCCCCGTGTTACAACCTGTTGTTGCCACGTTGCATCACTTCACACATCTTAGAAGAGGAAGAGGAGGAGGAGGAGGAAGAGTGAAAAAGAGGGTGAGAGGGAGGTGTGCAGAGCCTCCAGAGTAATCACATGACATCAGTGTTCATTTGCTCCATTTTTATCTGTCTTTTACTCATCTGCTGACTCCTTCCATCATTGTGGTTTAGATCTGTTTTCAAAGCTCCTTCACATGGGGTAAAAACTTACTCTCAGTATCTATCTGTGTGTCTGTCGAAACCATCTTTCTACATTTTTATTATTTTTCTCTATTATTTTCTAACCTTTTCCCTCTTGTCTCATTTTGTATTAGCACAAGATGTGTGTGCGTGGGAGAGGGTTGAGATGGGGGTTGTGTCAGACTTTATTTCAGTACAGGTAGCTATCTGGAGAGATGAGAGACAGACAGCGCTGATGCAACCGGGAGACACACAGACACATACACAGATTCACTAAACACACGCGGTCACACACAAGTTCAAATTGTAGGTAAACAGATAGAGAACACACAGTGAAATACACACACAAGCACACAAAATACTCAAAGACGTAGGCATAAATATCCACACACATACAAATAGAGACACCCCATGGTGTTCTTGCAAGGCCAATAATAATTGGATAGGTACTATGTAAACAAACAAACTTTCAGTGCTAAAAAAAAGTCCATTGATCAGATACCAGTGTATGTAAGTGTATGATTCAACTTTTTCCCATGATCAAGTGTTGAAAAAGTTAACAAATCGCAATAAATCGTAATACATATCAAGTCGGCACCCAAGTATCGAGGCAGTATTGAATCGGGAGATAGGTGTATCATCCCAGCCCTAATGAATCGTATATACACATACCTGCAACCTACAGGTTGTATGCATACTGTTACATTGATATGCTGTACTCTACAGTTCATTTATCATTCGTCACACCTCTATCACAGGCGTGGAGGTCTCAGCTGAAGGCGTAATGCTTCTCAAAAACGCCTAGGTGACCAGGAGATGCCTTAAGGCAATAAGCATGTAAGCCTGTATATGTGATCTTTCACATTATGTAAGCGGGTAAACTGAAACCATGCCTGTTGTTTATATGGCAACCGGGTTGGTGGTTTCTAAGCATGTTCTTAGAGAGAAATCAAAGCCATGAAATTGACTTTAGTCAAGCTACAGTACAGCCGACTTCCATTCCCTATGCTGAGATGTTATGTTATAGCATCTTTGTAGTTGGAAGCAGGTTGACATGATGCCTCAGGAGACCTTAAGGTTACAAGACCCAGCATGTGTGTTCTTGTTGACGTTTACTTGGCCAACACACTGCTCTCACATGCTGTAGGGATAGCTGATATGAAAAGAAATAAATCCCTGATTATATAGTCACAACCTTGATGCTCATCACCCCCTCACTGCCATCACAAAGATTTTGGAATCAGTATTTTCCAAAGCTATAAGTTAAATGATCACCCATGTCTTCCCCTCAACTTCACAGGGTAACAAATAACCAGCATGTCTTGATGTAGGCCTTCAACACATATGATGTTTGTCAATTTAAAAGATAATTTTGCAAGTTTGTCGTAGCATCACTTATTTTTGTGTGAAACCGCTCAGTGATCTACATCTCTCATCTCGCATTTTTTCCAAAATAAGGTCCCATGGTGGTCCACCGGAAGGGGAGAGACTTTGCCTCTGATAAGACCACACTTGGCTATTGTCCACACCGCGTACTTTACAACTCCTTGGTAAAGTTTATTTAAAACAAAACAAAACACTGGGAACATGTAATTGGTTGGATTTTACCAAACATAATGCGATGTGCAGATATCAAAATATAACCATCACATTTAGATTGGGGGAGCAATTTTTTACTCGGGCCATAATTCATGTTTCTCAGTAGTTCAGCCTTAGAATCCCATACCTAAAATAATCCCCCCAAAGCTTTGAGGCTGCCATCGTTATACATCTGGTGCCATGGAACAGAGGGCACAGGACTTTGCCTTTTAAGACTGATATTTTTGGAGTGGGTGTGATGGCTTAGATCCCTTTAAGAGCAGAGGATTAGGATGATGCTGATGCTTAGTGTCTTGGCCTGTGTGCCTGTGTGTCTTGCTGCCTCTGCCTGTATGTCAGCTCGCTCTGTGTGGGGCTGGCCTTTGGAGCCAGATTTGCTTGCTGCATCTGGCCAATGTGCACAGAGATTTCATGGTAGATGGAAAAAGAGAGAGAAAGGGAGATATAGCGTGCGACTCTGTGCATGTGTATGTGATGCATGTGCAGCGAAGCTAACTGGAGCAGGGTGTCCAGGATGCGTACACGCTTGACGGCCTGGCTGCAGCCTTGTGATACAAAACATTTAGCATTAGTGTGTGTGTCTGCACGCACACGGGCAACTGTTACACCGTGTGCATGTGTGGAAAATGATGCATCAGTGACTCAGCTTCAGCTGTCAAGGGTGTTGTGTGTGTGTGTGCGCACATATTTACGTGAGCAAGCGTGACTGTGACTTGGATGAGCAGCAGGACTAGACAGCTAGCCGTCATCATATGACTGCCTTTTTTCTTGTCTTATCAGCTGTCCATGAGACGCACAAATGTAAACACACAAATAGAAAGGCACACATACACATGAATGTGGATATTCTTCGAAGGGGCTGTGAAGTAACATTAGATCAAACAGTGTCTGGATGTTCCCAGGTATCATCTTGTGTACTTAACATTAACTACATATAGAGTGCTCCAGGGATGACGTATTTTTGTATGCCAACTAGAAAGTTAGCATCACCCTGTGTTCCCTTGACAAAAAGCCAATGGGATTTTTACATTGGGTTTTTTGATTATTGCAGAAAATAAGCTATGTGGCAAACAAACGTTTATGATGCTTACATGTTAATTTCCACAAATGAACACCACTTTTACAATTTTTGAAGTGTAAATGCAATCACCAGAAGTAAAAAGTTAACGTTAGGCTATAAACGAACTACACCACGGTCGCTTGAGCACGAGTATACACAACAAAGCCGTAAAGGCGGACGTGATGTCGTTTAGTAGTCTTGTGTAGCCACTTGTTAGCAACCACCTTTTTTAAGACACATAAAAGCTTCAAAATTCACGAGAGGGATATTAAATGATGTATTTTATATAGTAGAACTAAACATTAAAATCTCTTCAGCTTGTGTTAACCACAGACCTTTTTTCAGCCATCTAACTAAAAACCCATTGACTTCCAGACGAGGGAAACGGAAGTGCTAAAATGCTAACTCATTTTCGGGTTTTAGGACTCATTCCTGTAGCACTCTATTAACAATTAATATAACACTGATTATATAAATAGTAATTCACTCTGCACGCTGTTTATAAGTTTTAATACTAACTTACTCGGGTCAGGTAAAAATTCTCTTCCACACAGGACGTGATATGTTTTCTGGCAACAGCTTAGTGTTAAAGTGAAGAGAATCTGCTTAGCCTGAAGGAAACAAATGTCACAATCTTGTCCTTTCTGTTTCCCAGGTCTAGCTGGCCAATGCCGGGCCCGTCGTGGACATCTGGTGGCGGCAGCAGCAGCACTAGTGTGTATGTGAGCGTCGTCCCCGGCGCCTAGCTCATGTCCAACCCATAATGCCGTCATCCACACGGAAAGGAGTACCGAAGGACCCCGAGCTGGCTGACCTCTTCTTCAAAGATGACCCCGAAGATGTCTTCTGTGACCTGCACGAGATCGGACATGGCAGCTTTGGGGCCGTCTACTTTGTAAGTACCAATTCAGGTTTTGTGTACTTTCACAAGCCATGAAGGTTCTTGAGAGAGTTTTGAACCCGGATTAAAGGACTTCATCTAGACTGGAATTTAACCGCTCCATAAAGGATATTGTATTTATTTTTCTGTATCGACCATATCTTTTTGTTTTGAGTCTCACTCAGTCATATTCAACACCATTAGACGGCATTGCAAGTCTGTTCAGACAGTTTTGTCTCAAAGTTTATCAATTGAATATGACCGGACCTTGAAGGCATTGAAATGTTTTGAAAGTTATGTGCTTGTGGGAGTAAAATAACAAAGATGTAGAGGTGGAATTCTGTCAATTTAGCTTGAAGTACATAGTTAAAGGGATAGTTTGGGTGTTTTGAAGTGGGGTGGTCAGTACCCCCCCAGCTAAGAGAAACAGAGAGGAGTTACCACACAGAACCAAAGCAATGTACTGCTGTGGACAGGACCGGCAGCAAAATATTAGTATTTTAGCCACATAAAAGAAAGTTTAAGGTGTACGCTATATTTAGAATATTTTCACTGTTTTACCTTGCCATCAGACAGCCCTTTCCAACAGGGAACTGAAGCCGTTGTATCCATCTATGCTCTCTTCAAAGCCACCAGACTCCATTGGAAAAAAACTGTAATTTTACTTCGCAGAACACAAGGGTTGCTGGTCTACCGTTGTCTTGATTGGTTAGTTTGTTTGTGTTATAGTGTGACTTTGGTGAATCCAAATTAACCAAAGCCACACAATAGCACAAACTAATTAAAATCACAGTTTTTTTTTAATGGAGTCTGGTGGCTTTGGCAAGAACATAGATGTCGGCATCAGTTCCCCATCATAAACATAGACTGTATAGCTGTCTCACAGCAAGGTAAACCGGCGAAAATATTCTAAATATAGCGTACATTTAAACTGCTATTTATTTGTTTAGGCGGGCCTTTCTTTTAGGTGGCTAAAATAAATGTTTCTACCGGCCACGTCCACAGCGGTACATTGCTTTGGCTCTGTGCGGTAACTCCTGTCTGTTTCTCCAAGCTGGGGGCGTGCTGACCGTCATCTACTGTAGGTAATACACTGACTGTAGATAAGTAACTCCTACAACCCTACTTCAAAACACCCGAACTATCCCTTTTAAGAAAGACAGCATGTGAATGAAGTGCTGGACCATTTAAGATACTTAATACCACCATTAAGCAAGGCACTCGTAGCCCTTTACTATGTGGCGATTATTAATACACGAGTATCGCTTTGATTTATTTATGAGCAACTCACCCCTTATCGATTCATTGATACGTACACATGTTGTAAGTGTAGCCTGCTACATTACAGCTCTTTGAATGCAATTAAGTAGAGACTGATTCCCTCTCAGCACTTTCTCTATAGCCTTTCTTATTAATCTCATCATCACTAATTACTCATCAAGCCTTTGATTCTAAAGCTGCTTGGAGGAGGAGGGGTTGAAAGCATACCGCATCTCTCTCTTCTCCTCTCCTCTCCTCCTCTCCTCTCCTCTCCTCTCCTCTCCTTTCTTCGTCAGCTCCTCTCCTCTCCTCTCCTCCAGATGCAGGGCTGGGGGCGATAAGCCTCCTCCCTCCCTCCTAAGACAGCTGTTTTCTTGGTATAGAAAAACAGAAGCTGTCGATAGTGGGGCAGGATTTTCTTCGCTGGCAGGGCTTTACCATCCTCTTCTATCCCATGTCATTTACACACACATATACACACACACACACACACACACACACACACAGCCCCAATACATCACCAGTAACCCTGGTGCCCATGTCCGTCTGGCTAACAGGCCTGTGTGTCTAAATCCGGCCCTGATGTGCTCACTGACACACTTATGCTGTCTGCATTACAACTGGTACACTGCTAGCTTTAGCTGTTAGCCAGAGCAGCTGTAGTGAAAGTAGTCTAAAAAATACACATTTTCTTCAATGTTTAGATTCTAAAACGACTGATCTGCTAACATATTCAGGAGGATACATGTAGCAAATATCACATTATGATGACAAAACAATAACAATAAGCTGTGCTTTACAATACTGCTATCTAGTTGTATTGTCTAACATTTAAGAAGTAAATGTCTGCAGAACTAGTATTGTAAAAGATAGCTGCAGCAGGTTAAGTGCATGATAGAAGAGGAAAGGTAATATACAGTGGCACAGTGTTTCCTTTTGTAAATGCGTGCATATTCTCTTGGTTATTACTGTATGCATGCATAGTCAAAGAAATATATGTAATTGTACGTACATCCATATTGTATGCATGTTAAGATTAAGGAGGAACTCCATTATAGAAGAGAACAAGGGGAATTCCCCCTGCTGGGTATGCAGGCCCAGTACGCACACACAACACTAAAGTGTATGTTGAATGAATTAGCCTCTTGTAATTATTGATGCACTCCCTCTCTTCTTGCAATGACAATTAGCCTGACTGTATTTCAATATTTCAGGGTTACATGATTTTTTTTCTCTCTTCTCTATAGCAATCTATCTATACATTACACCAGAGGGAACAGCTATTATGCATGAACTGACAGGCAATCATAGGGATCAAATGAATCTGAAAAAAAAAAAAAATGAAATGGGAATACTCTGTTGCCTGCTGTTACTGTAATTCCATTTGAATCTCAACATAAAATTCCCATTCATTTGTAAGTGGGATGAAGCAGAGATAAGGGCTTAGGCTGAGCTGCAGCGTAGCTGTTCCTAAGGCCAAATGCCTTTGAGGTTAACACCACGGGTTTAGCATGGGCATGTGGATGTGCTCAAACTCAAACACTAACAGGAGCTACAGAACAACCTCATATCACTTACCTGCAGGCTTGCCCTAATCACGTTGTTGAGTGCTTTGATCAGGCGGAAATGTGTTTAAATTCAAATGAGAGAATCTGTTGCTGCCGTATCGCTCTGTTGTAGATGTATTGCTTTGTGCAGGCATTATGATGTTTTGCATGCACTGAATTTATCCGGCTCACATCTGGATCACCCTTAAGACTCTAAGACATTACATGAGTTGGTAACACGTTACTTCAACTCGCTATTTAGTATTCATAAGTATAGAAACATTTAATAAATGCTATGTTCACACTACGAGCAAGACAGCAACAGGCTACAAGTTCCATTTTCAATGGAAGCCGGTGACATGAAGCTACAAACTGATGCCAGACACTAGTCACTGCGTGATGGGCGTTACGTGCTACAAATAAAGTTGAACTGATTTCAACTTTTTTCAGTGCTCCAATGACGCTGTGAAGCGTCAGCCAATCAAATGTTTTTGCTTCACCCTGTTCCGTTTCATCTAGAAAAAATACCGTTAGCCAGTTCCCAGTGCCATTTAATGACATAACTACATCAACGAGCATTTGAGCAACACTTCAACGGCGACAATGTCGCTGGTCATGCTTGGCCGTTTTGTCTCATTTGTAGCTCGTACTGTGAACATATCTTTTTAACACACTATGATGTAGTTGTAAACCGATTTAAGTGTTTATTAATGTATTTGTGGGCACCCATAAGTGGAGGCTGGTGTATAAACCGATAATGAATGGTAATATTCTCAAATGTTTATATAGTGCTTATAAATGCTAAATAGGAAGGTTAAAGTAAAGTGTTACGGAGTTACTGTCCAATGAAAATGCATTCCTTTTCAATTTGGATAATATTTTCCCTGCTGTTAGTACATAATACAATACTACATGTGATGATTTTGTAAGAATGTGTGAAACTAGGTATAAAGATTTAACATTTCTTAGCAATATGAATCGTTCTAAAGTCATGTCACATGTGACAATTAAATAACCAGTGTGTTCCATCAATGTGTGTCAGTTACTAATTTATTTATGCCATACTCTTTTTATAAAGTGTTATGGACACTGTGATGTCTTGTGAGAGGATTGCTGTATGTGTGTTTGTGAGAGTTGTCTGCAAGATTTTAGACTTCAAATTTAATCTCTCTGCTTTCTTCTCCAGGCACGTAACTCTTACTCCAACGAGGTGGTGGCCATCAAAAAGATGTCCTATAATGGCAAGCAGACTACCGAAGTAAGAAAGACTATCACACACACAGGAGAAAATAGACATGTCAAACTTTGCCTTCAAAACCACACTGCCACTGTAAAGGCATCTCCACAATTTGGTGGTTGAAACATATCTCAAGGTCAAGTGGACATGTGTTCAGCCCACAGTCAGATAACGGCACAAATCCAGTAACAGCGAGAGAAATAGCTCAAAATGCAAAAAGTCATTCTCTAATGATATTCACCCAAAGCTTGACACTAGCTTGTGAGACTGTGAGATTTCTCATTTGTGATGGCTAGCAACCCTAAAGGAACAAAAAAGAATGTGAAAATAATTAAAAATAATTACTCACCACCAGATGCAAAGTTTGGAACAAAACATGTGCCTCCCTCAAGCAAACCACTGAAAGTTTAGGCACAGGCGTATTTCAGAAGGCGTCCTATGTGATCACAGCTTACGCTTCAGCTGAACTCGAGGCCACATCTCTGTGGTTTCGTAAACTTTCTTCTTTTTATAAACCTTTGAGTGATGGTTTTATGTTAGGCCTCTTGCATGACATTGTGAGAATGTTCCTAACTAGCTGAGGCTTTCGGTTGCTATAATAACTCTTCTGGTAAGCAGAGAGCTAGCTTTCAATTTTTGCATTTTATTACTCTGTTTATCATTTATCATGGTGTAGCGCTATTGAAAAACTTTTCTCTCTGTCTATATACACAATGGTAACAGATGTATAAAGTCCATAATACCTGTTCAAGTGGTTACAACACTGAGGCCAGCTGCGCCACTGCAATCACAGCAATGCCCACTTACTGCGATTGTACCTGTAGTGTGTAACCATCTGTGTGTCTGATTTTGTTCTTGGCAGAAGTGGCAGGACATCATTAAGGAGGTCAAGTTTTTGGGACAGCTGCGACACCCAAACACAATTGAGTACAAAGGCTGCTACTTGAAAGACAACACTGCCTGGGTTAGTGGATCCGTCTCCCTTCGTCCTAGTTCCCCTCTTTGGTTCAGTCTTGCAACATTGTTTGTTTATCTTTTTCTTCCCGTCCTCTACTGACTATGTTTTCTCACTGCCTGCTACTGTTTATCTGCATATGTTGTAATCAGTACCACCTCTGTTGCAGACATCACAACGTGATCAGTTTGCAGTAGAGAACTATCTCACAAGTATTCATAAACGTGATCTGAAGCTTTGTATTTAGGATATTTAAAAGGGACGTATCACGAAAAACTCACTTTTTCAGTGCTTGTGCACATACATTTTGGTATCTGGAGTGTCTACCAACCCACAAACTGTGAAATAAGACAACCCAGTCAGGTTTTTTGTGAGCTGTCTAGATCAGAAAACATGTGATTCAACAAGCCATTCAGATTTTGGCTCCCCTTTCCATGTCACATGCAGACTCATTAGAATATATCACCCACAGCTTGACAACTACCTTTGCAAAGGTGCACCATATTATTCTCACAAACCAATCAGAGCAGACTGGGCTTTTTCAGGAGGGGGGCTGAAAGAGACAGGCGCTAAAACGGAGCGCTTCAGACAGAGGGCGGATACAGGTATATTCAGACAGACAGTATGAGAAAAAAATTGTTTTTTTTTAACATTAAAACATGTAAACATGATCTAGTAGAAACCCCAAATACAAGTAAGAACCTGAAAATGAGCATAATATGTCCCCTTTAATGATGGAGCGCACACCATGTGAATGATCAGTTATTCAGCTGTAACTGTATTGTGTTTCAGCTGGTGATGGAGTACTGCCTGGGCTCCGCATCAGATTTACTAGAGGGTAAGTGTATTTATTAATGTTTAATGTGCGCTCATGTTTATACTTTTGCAATCATAAAACAGTTTTTTATTGTATGTATCAGGGTGTTTATCTCTATGACCTTAGTTCATGAGGTTTTGCTAGACTTTCTAGACATGAGGAACTGCCTGCTATAAGAGGCTGCATTTACCTCTTAAAACCCATAAAACCTCATGTTCTGTGGTTGTTTCTTGTGGCTATTTGTCATCATTTAGTCATGTGAACCTTACTAAAAAAACAAAAAAAAAACAGAACAAAGTACTCCATAAATGTTTTTGGAGCAAGATAATACAATGTAAATGTCTACTCTCTCGTACCTGAATTTAGCATAGTTATGTGGTCTGATTTGTGATTTTACAAATCAAAAGATTTATACAGATGGAAGACTATAATCTAACTACTTTTTCTAAAGACCAAAGAACATTTTTCAGTTTTCTCTTTAAAGCTGCATTAGCTAACTTTGAGCAAATATAATAAAAAGTCACATTAGTGCATGAGAAAGATAATCTGAGAAAAAAAAATGTCCCTCTGCTTCCTCTTAGTGCTCCTAATGGCATTTGCAAATTTCCGCCAGGCCCGCACAAAAACAACCAATCAGAGCCGAGCTGGAGCCAAGCAGTCTCTGGGCAGCTGTCAATCACTGCTCGCAAAGCTCTTGAACTCCGATCAAACGGTCAAACTAGGCAGCGCTGATCAAATATGAATCAATATTCTGTTACTGTAATCCCTATTTCTCGCCTCAAATGTTTTCAGAAACATCTTGTGGTGTGCTGTTAAGCTGTAAAATGAGCAAGTTTGCGCTCCGGCCACCATGTTGAAAACCTTTGAACCAAAACAAAGCACCGCTCACTGGCCGGATGTTTGGTTGTTTTCCTTTCCATTAGGAGCACAGGAGGACACAGAGAAACATTTTTTTTTTTTCACAGATTATCTGTCACATGCACTACTGTCAGGATATAGTGACCATTTTATAAAAATAACTTTTTATCATATTTGCTCAAAGTTACCAACTGCAGCTTTAACTGTCCACCCTCTAAGCATTTCTGACCTGAACCTAATGTGCTATTTTAAGCACCTATGTGTGTACCCGTCATTGACGTAGATGCACCGTCATGACAGTTGGCCCTGGCCTGTTTTTGGGACTTTATGAAATGTCTCAGTCCTAGTTCTGCAGTGACCTTTTGCCTTGGCACGTAATCTCTCTGTTACTGCAACCGTCCACATGGAGCCAGCTTAGGAGCCCATATCTCAACTGTTTACATGCTACCCATATGGTAGATGTCAAGGGTGTACTTTCTCACTGCTATATCAGCAGGACAGATTGGTATCGTTTTTATTATTACTAAAATTGTGATGTTTTGGACGCCAGACTCTGATCATGCATGAGGTCTGCACTTTAGCTTTATTGTTATGAAGGCCTTTGTGCAGAACTGTTACAGTTCATTATTATATAAGTGACGTCTTTAGAGGGCTCCTACTCATTTCCACTCTACTAATTTCTCCCAAAGTTCATAAGAAACCACTGCAAGAGATGGAAATTGCTGCCATTACCCATGGTGCCTTGCTAGGACTGGCTTACCTACATTCCCATAATATGATTCACAGGTGAGTTTACTTTCGAACTCCAAACATTTCCCAGCAGGAACATACAGTGACTTCAGCAAATACATGATAAGACAGTTAAGATGAGATGAGAGACGCTCATGCTCTCCCTTTATTGCAGCGTTTGCTAATTAAGCCGTAAAACCATATCTCTGTACTTAGGTTGCATCATTCTACATCACTGTGAGGAGGTAACAGCCCTCCTGTCTCACTGGTGTCCACAATATCTATCTTTTATGGCAGACAAATATGATTAGCATCCAACAATGGTGCCATATGAATCATTTTTACTGTTCTGTGTCATTATAGGTCTCATTGCAGAATTTGAAAAGTGACAGAAAACCCATTAAAGTGAACTCATATCTATAAATACACCAAACCAGTGAGCAGTTTGTCAAGATTAAGGGAAAAGCATAATGCATAATAGATCCTTGGAACTGATGTGGTTTCTCTCAGCTGCCATGCATAGAGTACAGTATATATGCTCACTCTCTTCACTCCCCTCTCCCCATCCAGAGATGTGAAAGCTGGTAACATCCTGCTGACTGAGCTGGGTCAGGTCAAACTGGCCGACTTTGGCTCTGCCTCCATTGCCTCACCTGCCAACTCCTTTGTGGGAACACCTTACTGGTCAGTATACATAAGACAAGACAGACACATATGGTAGGGCACCACACAGAAGACCACACAGGACTACATGTGCTGAGAGGACCAACGTGAACTGACATATTTTTGTTGGGGCATTTCTTTAGTGTGTGCTTTCTTTTGAATAGAAATTATAAACAGTTTTGCCTAAGTTAGCTGCTTTTATGGCTTCTTTGTTTGTTTTTGCAGTGTGTGAGTTCTTCATGCTGTGCTGTCAGTGATTTTTTTTTTTTTTTGACAACCTCCATAAATTATAGGATTTTTTCTGGGGTTATATGTCTGAATGAGCACCTATCTCTGCCCTCTGGTATTGCTGCTTGCAGCTTTCTCGAGAACCAATCATCCAAACAACTTCACACTCAACACTGTACTTCTTTGGTTCCTCAGCAATACACCCGCCGAGTGTGAAGTTGATCGGATGAATAGTTGTCGAGAAACTCGAAGGACAGACAGACTGACAGAGACTTCTTCCATTTTAGTTAGATGAGTTTTCAACCCACCGTGTTCTCCAGCTGTGACGGCGCTCTCTCTTGCACACCAGTCTGAAAAGGATTTAAGCTGTCCTGAGACATGAACCTATCCATTAGATATTGTTACAGAAGCTACTGTAATGTCCTCTGTTTTTTGACTCATATAGAAATCATCAGCTCTACCGTACCCACCATAATACTCACTCACACACTTCATGCAGCTTTGATGGTGAAGGAAATCATCACATAAACAGCTGGACCAGTGATGAACTCTCATGATGCTAAATGCCAACAGCACACACACACACACAAGTAGTCACACTCCACGTTTACAGAAACACATATTTTCCTAAAACTGAGCTGCTATCACAGCATACCAGAGTCTTTAAAAGCTCTGAGAGGCTTAGCAGATTATAACATTTTCATGGATTTTTTCCCCCATACTTAATAAACTATGCATGTGTGCGCATTTGCATGTGCGTCTCTCTCTGTCCTCAGGATGGCCCCAGAAGTGATCCTAGCCATGGACGAGGGTCAGTACGAGGGGAAGGTGGACATCTGGTCCCTGGGGATCACCTGTATTGAACTGGGTGAGCATCCATCCACCTGCTGGTCAAATAATGCATTTATAGGCGCTTAAAATTAAAAAATTCAACAGATTTAAGTTGATTAAAATTATTTGTGAAACAGGAGGACAAAAAAAATACATCTCATTTCTTCCCGCATGTTTTTGAGACTTTGAATCTGTCTCATTCAAGGAGAAGCTGATTGGTGATTCTGAAAATGTTGGCACTGAAACGTCACTCTTCTCCATCTTTATCTGCCATCTTTTCTTATTTTAGCGGAGCGCAAACCACCCTTGTTCAACATGAATGCCATGAGTGCCTTATATCACATCGCACAGAACGACTCTCCCACGCTACAGTCCAATGAGTGGTGAGTTGAAAACACCCCCCCCCCCAAATATTACCATTCAGTTTGTTTTTGATGTTTGTTTTTATCCTTTTAATTAAAAATGCAGTCTTTGCAGAGTGCTGTCCAATATGTGATAATTCAAATTGACATTCTACAAAATGTAAAAGAAAAAATGGTGTTTTAATTGAACTAAAAAATTGTCCACAAACCAAGAAAATCCAGTGAAACTGCTGACACAATACTTCCACTCAACTGTGAATATTGAAGCTCAATCCGATCTGAGCTCAGTGAGGGTAAGACATCCCCGTGTTAATCTGCACGACCTATGATCCCTGCAACAGGCCTTGCGCAAGGTCACACTCTAAGTCTCTTATGTAATTATCTGGGAAACCTCTACCAAAGTATCACTATGTAAACACCCACATCATTCCTGCTGGGCTATAAGGAGTGTTTTAATGTATATCAACATCAAAACAAAGCAGCGTGATTATACTAATATTATTCTAGTAGTTAAAACTCACATCATCTTGTGTTTGCCATACTAAGTAGGATGTTTCTTTGTACACAGACACACTGTTCTAAATGTATTATGGGAAAACAGCCAATACTTTATGCTGCTCTCAGCCTCACAGCTTAATAGATTCTCTAGAGACTGTCCTTCCAGACATCAAAAAACTTTAAGCAATTTAATTTAGGCCAGCAGGTTTTGAACAGCTATTTTCTGTATCTTTGCAACATCTCACTCACAGTGTTGAAGTGCACCTTTTTTTTCCAGCTAAGACTAGTTGTACTACTGGATATCATCATGAATTATGACATTTTCATGTTTAGTTCACCTCATAAATTCAGAAACTGCATGTGAGGTTGCTGATTTCAGCTGATACTGATCGTCTCTGTGTCTTTGGATATGCTTTTTGTATAAAATAAATACAACTGATTCGTTCTGTTTTTAAATAGTTATGTCAAAAAAACATATTCATAACATCAATAATGTTCATTGTTGCTCAATTTTAGGAAGATTAAAGGATAACTTCAGTATTTTTCAACCTAGTTTCCCATGTTTTTGTGTCTAACTGACTAATAGCGACAATCATTTCAGAAATTGGTCCAGTATTGAGGGAGAACGCTGCAGACGGCAGCTGCTCACGGGCTGCAATGTAATCCTATTGGGGCAAGCTGGCAGCGTCATTTACGTCCACTAAACGTGCTTGTTTTTGCCATGATAGGCTCTGATTGTTATTATAAGTGTCGGACATTATGGAAAGAGTCTCGCTCAAGGAGAAGTCTCGTTGTGAAATCTGATGAGGTGACGTGTTGCCGGAAGACAACTGTGGAATAGTGGAACACATCCATGGAGGAAACGTGAGTGTCGGTCGGGCAGAGTTTGTTGTGTTGGAGTACAGAAAGCGTAGCTTAGTGTTCTCTAAAAGATTTTCAATGTCATGGCTGAATATTTAGAAGATTTACACAATGTGGATGAGGTATTTGAATTTGATGCCGCCCATATTTATTTGAGCCAGAGTATACGGATATTCAGATTTCACAACGAGACTTCTCCTTGAGCGGGATTTGGACACAATAACAAACAGACCGGATCAAGAGAAAGGTAAGAAAAAATTCTCTGTAGGGTCCCTTCCATAATGTTGTAAGACACTTATAATAACAATCTGAGCCTGTCTGTGGCAAAAACAAGAACTTTTAGTGAACGTAACGTTACATTAACTCTGCTCAATTGCCCTCACAGCTTGTTTCGTGGCTGTTGGTTACAGCGTTCTCCCTCAATACTGGACCAATTTCAAAAATTGTAGTCCCTATTAGTCACTTAGACACAAAAACGTGGGAAAATATGGTCCAGGTTGAAAAATACCAAAGTCACCTTTTAATTATTTTCTAAACAAGTTATTTGGGCTAGCTAGAGCATGAATATTAACTTACTTACTGTATACTCTACACTAGCCACCATACTATAGCTAATTCATGTTATGTATACTCAACTAAGCAGTAAATATTCCATCCTCATAATTATTTTACATGCACATGTAATGTATGTATGAGCTTGCACAAACCTGGAGATTATGAATGCAGGAATTTAATACGAAATTAGGTAAAAATATTTCACACATCAGAAAAGAGGATAAATATATAGTATAAATGTATAGAGAAGTAGGTGATGCAAATTGGCAAAAAAAGCAGCAAATATTCAACCATTTCTCTAAGTTGCTCTAGCCACCACTCACACTTTGCATGTGAGGTGCGATCCTCATGGGGGAAACAACCCTCATCAATTATTAACCCTTTGTTTGATGTTCTCCCTTTAATTTACCTTTGTGTTCTTCTTTTATGCTATCACCACCATGGTATGAAAGTGAAGTTTGTGTGGTCCTAAGCATGCAGAGTCGTGTCGGTGTTTGCTCCTTGTCATATGTTGCAAGAATCTTCAGCACAGCCGAGGCGAGAGGCTGAATGTTGTTCTCTACCTGCCTCAGAGCAGCCCGAAGGCATCAGTGGCCTTCATGAATCTTCCACCCAGGCTCTCAATTAAATAACAATAGTGTTCGTTTTTACACCTTTTAAAAGAGAGCATACATCACGGGCTCTGTCATCAGAAACATGAAGCAGGGGGAGTCTTTTAAGTTAGAATTTGGCTGCCTATGACTGCATCGAGTTGTGAAATTAGCGTTGGTTTCTAGCATCGTGCTGAGGCGAGCGATTGTGTGGGGCGGCGCGGGGTTGTGGTATTTTTGGAGGAGCTCCAGCGGCCCGAGGCGTTAGCATCATCCCGCCAGATGAGACTAGTAGAGACATATTGTACACACACACACACAAGGCCACAATGTACTGTACACACCCTGGCATGACATACAAGTGCACTCATGGACCTCGGCTAACCACAGAGGACGTTAGATGTAGCGAGATGGTGGATAGGTGCACTTACTGACCCTACAATGACCATGGATAGCACCGCATTTTACTTTAATGTTATCAATCCATAGCAGCAACCCAAACACATGGTGTTACATATACTCTGTTATCATGAGCATATTTTTAGATCAGAGTCAGTGGCACGGTGTTCCACAGCTCCAGTGGCCTATATGTTTATTGCTCCACATATTTACATAATCCATATATGGTTCATATACGTGGCTGCCGTCAGAGATTACATAGGATTGTTCTGGTTTAATTCATTGATATGATAAACACAGAAGAAGAGATTACTCATCACATTAAGCAGTCATTGAGGGTAAGGTGTGGCTGAAGGCAGCCTATTATCAGATTGTCACTGCTATTTCTGCTTAAGTTATTTAAATAAATTAGACGACAAAGGGGAATCGTTGACCTCCATCTCACTGTTCTCCTCACCCAGGTCTGACCCCTTCCGGAGCTTTGTCGACTACTGCCTACTGAAAATTCCTCAGGACAGACCCTCGTCAGGGGAGCTGCTAAGAGTGAGTGGGCTTCCTCTGTAATCCCCCCAGCTGTGACCTCACTTCCTGTCTCAGTCAGTCTCTGAGCCATGTGGATGAGTCACTCCCACCCACCCACGACTCCCTAATACGCAAGCATATACACGGTGTCTTCTTCAAGCCCAGGAATCAAGCACCCCGCTGAGAATTGCTTATTCTTTATCTATTTTTTTCCTTCTTTGTTGTAACTCTGCTTCCTGTGCCGTGCCTCGTAGCCATGGTCCTTTAGGGCTCCATAGAGCTGCGTGTACAGTATTTGCTGCTTTCACATCAGTTTTTGGCATTTTATGCCTTTTATTGATAGTTGGACAGTAGAGAGATGACAGGAAATGAGGAGCGGGAGAGAGAAATAGGGAAGGGTATGTAACAAAAGACGGCCTTGGGGTTCCTGTTTTGTGCCTTAAACCCGCCACCAGGGTGCCCCACTGTTTTTCTTATCAACAGTTTCTTTATTATTTCTTCAACAAAGTCCAACAGCTCGTCATCACCACATATATACTTGGCCTTGGTTGTCAAAATAAATACACTACAATACACTAATATTTAAAACAAGACAAAACTCAACAAACAATCCATTGCAAATCAAGGAAGAACAAAACAATTTTTGTCCATGCATACATTTTGCCTCTAAACCAATGTTAATTTTGTTAATGAAAACTAAGACGAAATATGTTCCTCAACGACCTTTTTTTTCCATGACTAAGACGAGACGATGACGAGACGTACCGACGTCATTAAACACTAACAGTGACGATATCAAACATGCAATATGGTTGATGACAAAAGACGAGACTAAAATGTAGTTTAAAAACATAAAACCAAAACCTCTCTTTATTTTTGTCACCTTCTTTCACTCTCTCTCTCTGTCTCAAACACACAACATGCTGCAGCGGCGGCGCTCAGTCCGTCTCTGTCCTTCTTGTCTCACATCTCAGTCCTGACAATTGTGCTACTTTAATGCATAAAGTTGGCGGTTTGTGGGTCGGGTTCGGGTGGTTGAGTAATGCATATTTTTACATGTTAGGTGGGCGAATTGGCTCTCATAACGGACCAGTGGGTGCGACTGAACTGTGCATCATTAATGAGCACAGTCAGGACGACTCCAACTAACTGCAAAGCTGCATTCTTAATCATTCAACCTGTGTTTTTCATCAGATAATGATAAGATAAAATTTTATGTGAAAAGAATTTGACTAAAATGACTAAACAGGACTAAGATTAAATACAAATTTAAAAAGCCGACAAAATTAATAGAGAAAACATTTTGACTAAAATCAAATGACCTTTCGGCGACTAAAACTGGACCAAAACATTTTGATAATCATTAATCATTTTTGTCTTAAGGCTAAGACTAAATCTAAAATAGCTGCCAAAATTAACAATGCTCTAAACACGAAAGGGGTGCCCCATTCTTTTTTTTTTTTATACAACTTTTTACAAACAGATCTTATTATAAGGTCGACTCAGTCTAAATTTAGACTATGTTGTTACATGTCACCCTCCCTCCCTCTCTTTCTGTCACTCTCCACTGTCATCTGTCAAATAAAAGGAAAAATATCCCATAAAGTAAGGATTATAAAATGGAAATGCAGCGGCAATTCAACCTTTATAATGACTTTGCCCAACAACACCCCACTACAACACAATGAACCTACACAGTGTTAATCCGTGTATGTTCATTGTGTTTCCCTGTAATTGAGGGGTTGATCTTTTTGTTTGTGTGACCAACAGGTAATCCTATTGGCCCACTAAGAGTTTTATGTTCTTGGTGATCACACTCAACAGCGCGGGAGCTCGAGCAGGAGTTTTCACACCTACCCCACCTGAGGGAGGGTGTGAGGTTAGGTGGCGGTTAAATAAGGGGGTCTGGATGGGATCGACCTGTAGACTGGAATTCACTCTTCCCAACACCCCTGACCCAAATCCTGGCCGAAAAACCCTTAAAGAGGGATAAGTACCAAACAGACTTGGGATCAGTGTCGAAAGGGCTGCTTTATAGTGAAGGCTTGGGGGGTGGGATGTTAGCTTATGATTAATACCCCACTTTCTCTTCTCAGACACACAAAATCACTGTTTCTTTCAGTGTGCATACACACACACACACACACACACACACACACACACACACACACACACATACACACAGGCACACGCATACACACAGGCACACACCCCTCCAAGCTCTTTAAAGGGGAAATCAGGTCACTAATCTGGGGGCCTTGAGCTATCAGTGTTCTGGCTTCAGGTTAAACACTCTCACTCCCTGTATACTTCATTCAGAGTAATATTAATTATACAAATAATGAATTAACCTCTCAATGACCTGCTCCCATAAGTACCCACCGTTTAAGCAAAACATGTACAGTTGAACAGTTAAAAATAGCTCTGGGTTGTTTGGTTTCCGGGGGAATGTTTTTTTAATCCCATAAATTAACGAGTAAACCTCAGTGATATTTCCAGAGCAACACCAGAGTTTCCCCAAACAGTTTCCCATAGCACAAGAGGATGTGTTCAAATTAGGGCTGACAATCGATTAAAATATTAAAATTGATCTGTTCAAAATTAACCTTAAAGGGAGATTTGCTTAGTATTTAATACTCTTATCAACATGGGAGTGGACAAATATGATTGCTTTACGCAAATGTATGTATATATCTATTATTGGAAATCAATTAACAATACAAAACAATGACAAATATTGTCCAGAAACCCTCACAGGTACTGAATTTAGCATTATAAAGTGCTTAAATCATAACATGGCAAACTCAAGCCCAACACAGGCAACAACAGCTGTCAGTGTGCTGACTTGACTATGACTGCCCCAAACTGCATGTAATTATCATAAAGTGGGCATGTCTGTAAAGGGGAGACTCGTGGGTACCCATAGAACCCCTTTTTTTTCATTCACATATCTTGAGGTCAGAGGTCAAGGGACCCCTTTGAAGATGGCCATGCCAGTTTTTCCTCGCCAAAATTTTGCATAAGTTTGGAGCATTATTCAACCTCCTCTGCGACAAGCTAGCATGGCGTGGTTGGTACCAATGGATTCCTTAGGTTTTTTAGTTTCATATGATACCAGTATCTTCACTAGTTTTAAAACAGAGCCACAGTTGCGTTTATGCGTTAGAGAAATTAGTTTGGTTAAAACAAATTTGCGTTAACGCGTCATTATCGCGTTGACTTTGACAGCTCAAAAATAAATAAACATGTGTTTGAAAAGGAGTAGGCAGAAGCAAACACTTATGAGGTCCCACCCCTTTCTGTAACTTAAATAATGAACTTAATGTTTATCACATATACACATAAATAATCATCTCAATATATAAAGCAAAATTGAATAATAATATGTGATAAACTGCATTTAACATCACAAAATGATGATACCTAACGGAGTAAATCTGTAGGATGAATAAGTACTTCTGGTAGAGGAAGCTGGTGATGTTACAGTGTACATTCAGGGACTGAAGATGCTGTCGCTTCTTCTTAACACTAACCTTCTAATGAGGAAGAATCTGGGAGATAACTTCTGGCTGGTCGATGGGACGGGGGTGGCCAACCACCCACACTCTGCTGTAGGTCCGTCAGAAATCGGGACAAATCACTCCCATCTCTATTTTCAGAGCGTGATGTCATTCCCCCGTGTCCTGACTAACCCATTACACCAGCATCTGTCACATGGAGAGGAGGGTGTGCAGAGACAGAGAGCTGGAAATAGACCTAAAAATATTTTTATACAGTGTATATATATTTTAGTCCTGTACTCCAAGGTTGCATACATTTCAGCCACACAATATTTTATGAATGAGAGTGACTCAGGGGAGGTGTGAATATGTGTGTGTGGTGGAGTGGGTGGAAGCGCAGGGGAGAGATGTGTCTTATTTTTATTTTCATCCTGAAAGTACAGTTTCAGTACAGTTAATTGCTAAAAAAGTACATACAATTTAAAAAACATCTTCACCACCTCATTCTTACCCGACCCCCACCAGCCCCACACACACACTATGACCTGCTAGGTTATGTAACACAGAATAAATAATTACATAAATGCATAATGCCCCGACCTACACCAAAATACACCTCCATCAAATTACAGAAAGGTCAGTTCCTTACAGTAAAGCTGATCACAGCTTCACCAATCAGTTTAGTGTAAAACTGTATTACAAAATATCATTAAATAATCATGTTTTCATTAGTAATTTCAATTTTACAGGGATTTAACTTTCTTGCTGTAGGACTTTGACTTTCTTTTGGTCAGAACATTTAGGTTGCTAATATCGAGTGTGTATACAATGGGGTCCAGTATACTTAATTATATTACGACTCTTCCCTTGAATGCTACTAGAGAAAACATAAATATTCAGATTAAAAGACGGAAACCTCTCAATTAATTATCTGCATGTGACTCAACGGTTGTATAATTTATTTGAAGCTGTCATTAACCAAGGCAAATACAGTTAATACATTATTTATTGGAATGAAAAGGATTAAGAGTGTTTATGAAAATCGATTTTATGGACGATCTTGCACACATCCCATGTGTTCAGTTAGTGTACTAGAGAGGATGAAGAGTGCTGGGACTCCCAGGATGGGCAGAGCAACCTACAGGCGCCCTCTAGTGACGGTCACAGTTATGGTGCTCGTTGAAATAATACAGTTGAAGGCAGCACAGTCCTAAAGTGTAAAATTAGATGTCCTTTAAATATAATTTATAAGATCTTTAAGAACAGACCATGTAAAAAGGTCCTGCAGCTATGAGATGTTTTCACTGAGAAGCAACTCATCTTATGAAATAAATGTTTATTCTTTGCTATTAATATTTTAATTAATACATTAAATTGATTTAAATTGTAACATGTAGTCTGAAACAAACATCTTCTTGGGAAAACTTTGGAAAAACACAATACACACAGACACATTTTCTGGTATGAAGGCTGAAGTTGAAACATCACTTTAAAAAACACTATTTTTAAATTTCTAAAAAAAGTTGTTCCCTCCTTCTGGCCGTCTTTAAATAACTTCTCACCCAACCAACCAACTAACTCACTTTCTCCCTCTTCTTCTCTGTCCAGCATGATTTTGTGCGTCGGGAACGCTCGCCGCACATTCTCATCGACCTCATCCAGAGGACCAAGAATGCGGTGCGTGAGCTGGACAACCTGCAGTACCGCAAGATGAAGAAGATCCTCTACCAAGAGAAACACAACGGACCCATGGGAGACAGCCAGGAGGAGGAGGAGGTGGGAGGAAAAGGGAGAGGGAGGAGGAGGTGGGAAGAAAAGGGAGAGGGAGGAGGGAAGGGTTCATGTAAAAGATCAGTGGGAAAGAAATAATACAGAGATGAGAATTATAGACTTTGTCTGGAGTAACGAGGAGGGAGACGGGTGAAGAACAAGGGGTTAAAAACATGAAATCAGTTGAGCGCCATTATGTTCACAATTCTCTAACTTTCACCTGAAAGGGAAGTCTGTAGTTTTATTTGTTTATGGATTTTGTGTAAAACCAAATTAAATTCAGATTTACTATCACAGAAAGAAACTTTTGTATAAAACACATTACAAGTCTCCAGTGTATATTCACAGGGAACAGCAGCAGAAACAATAATACAGCCAACAGCGACAACAGAGATGAATAATAACCTGGTAGTCGGCTAAAAAGCAACAGTTGGATACATACAGCAGTGTAGGGCTGCAGCTAATGATGTTTTTATTATCAATTAATCCTAATTATTTTCTAGATTCATCGATTAATTGTTTGGTCTATGAAATATCTGAAAATATTGACAAATGCCCATCACAATTTCCAAGAGCACAAGTTGACATCTTCAACCACAAACACATTGAGTTCATAATGATATTAAACAGAGAAAATCATCAAATCTTTACATTTGAGAAGCTGGAACAATTTTTTTACACTTGACACTTGAAAAATGACCGAAACAATTAACCCATTATTAAAATTGTTGGATGATAAGTTCATCAATTAATGGACTTATCTTTTTCAGCTCTACTGCATCAATTTCTTATTGTAATTTAGCACCTGTCTTTCACTGCAGTGAGGGAGTTTTTCACTTTATTGGGTCAACATGCAGGACTCTTGGAGCTCAGATTCACAGCACAAAGGGTGAGGACAGGATAGTTTGTCAGAAGTGATGAAGAGGGAGGAACTGGATACTGTACTTTTGTCCAAAGTGGTCTTATAAACTGATGAAGTTTGGTTAGAACACAGAAATACAGTTTATGGTGGCTCACAAGCAGTCCGGCACTTTTACATCACAACAAACTGCAGCCTTCCACCGGCAGCCTGACATTGAGATGAAATGTCCCTTAGTTGACCTGGCCTGAGGCAGCATGAACAGGCATGGGCAGCCAGCAGCCACAGCGGTGTCATCCTACACCACGCAGCGCAATTCAGAGCAGCCACCAGACCTCGCTGCAACAAGACGCCGCTGACGGCTTTACTGAAAAAAAACTGCAGTCCCAAACCTCGTTTTCTGGTTTCGGCGACAGTTGGAAGACAGATTATAACATCCTAATATAGTCTGTTACTGCAGACTTAACTGAATTGTCTGCTGCACCTAAAAGCTTTGCAGCTTGATGCCATTTATCTATCATGTACACACACTCAAGTGGCCTTCTAATCTGAACACATCTCAGGCATACAGATGTGCATTAACATTAGAATTGACACAGGTGAAAAATACACACTTACACATCCGTGCAATTTGAAGTTAATAGTCAATTTAGCATGACTTTGACTGTAATGCAATCTAGAGGTCATTAGTTGTTCCTTGTATTGAGGTGACTGTATACGATTGTGCATATTGGGGGTGAAGGACACGTGTGTGTATAGTTGCATCTGTGTATAATATCATGACTCTTGAGTGTTCATTTTTGGAAGCATGTGTTTATGAATTTATGTGTGTGTGTGTGTGTGGATGTTGACTTGCAGGACAGCGAGGCAGCCAGCTGTAAGATGAACAGCCTGGGCAGCAACCACTCCATCCCCAGCACCTCGGTCAGCACGGGCAGCCAGAGCAGCAGCGTGAACAGCATGCAGGAGGTGCAGGAGGACAGCTGCTCCGACATGACTATGATGCACCCCCAGGACTACAGCAGCACCCTGGAGTCCTCCCCACACACCAAGAAGGTACAAGTCAGGGGTGAAGTGTTGGATGGTGGGAGTGAGGTGGTGAGGATTTAGGGCTGAGTGACAGATGAAAAAAATTGTTATAGCACAGAGTCACCGTTCACGACAATTCCACACCTTGGAAGTTGTTATTGGTTGAAAACTACATTTGAAATTGAGCATTTAGTTTTCTGATCCTGTCCAAACCGCCCTTCAGTCAGCAGAGACAAAAACACTACACACTGAACAAAATATTAGGGCTGTCAAAGTTAATGCGATTAATCGCAAAGTGCATAGACACGTGCATGAGACGTATTACTGTGGGATCGCTGTCATACACTCTTTAATGGAGTTAATGATGGGATACAAGCAACTCATTTTCAACAGTTTTTGACCTATTAATCAGGGAAAATACCTGCGTTGACATGCTTCTATACATGGCCTTAAATACAGATCAATAGGATTGCTTCCTGAACAGATTTCACGATCAGCAGATGGATATATTAGTAGTTTAGCTTTTGAGGTCATGCTAAAATCCCGATCTGCTATCATGAAACCCTGTGTATGCTGTCACATAGCAAACAAAGCGCACCAGAGACAAGCAGACCAACACCCCCTTTTCAAGTGGTCTCGGTTTGGTTGCTTTATCCACCCCAGGGCTCGATTGACAGCTTTCACACCAGCCCAAATGAACGGAACTTTAACCGAAACAAACAGTGATAAGTGTGAAAGCACCCTTAAAGCCAATTACTGTTGGTTTAGATGGCAGCGGTTTACATGGAGATGCCAAATGATGCACTTTTATATCATTATGAACCCACTGAGTGGTCAGAACCTAAAGGGGACTTGTTAGGACACCAAGAGAGTTTAATATAGGAATTGACACAAGTTTAGCTCACAGTTAAAACTCTGCTATGCTTCCAATATGGTCACCTCACAGTATGATTTCCCTCAAAGTTGCCAATAGGTGCTCGAGTTCCCGAACACTCATGATGTCAACACCTATGATTGCAACCAAAGATCAGCATCACACCAATTTGTAATCCTGATTTTGTGTTTATTTTCCTCCCAAACACAAATATGTTTTTGTTTGGTTTTGTACCAAGTCAATTTTTTCAAATTAGCTGACCTACTCCACAATGTTTCCACATGTCCAGTTAATCTGATTCCCATACTTAAGGATTAGTGTTTCATCATGACAAAAAAGAAAAATATCTAAATGGCTGAAATCTCAAATCCGGATCACCACAAAAGTCCAATCTGTTGTTCATTCACGCGAGGCCCATCTGTCCACCAAATTCCATTGAGTTCAATTCAGGTTTTTGAGATGTCCTTCTGATATATAGAGACAAATGAATAAGCACCAGCAAAAATGAATTCCTCCTTGGTGGAGCAAAAGCCTGATTACAGACAAGAACAACTTTTTACCTCCCCAATAACTGTCCTCTAATTTGATTTAAGTAGTACTTTTGCAGTAGTAAACACTTTTGTCGAAATGCCATGTACCCAGGTTTCTAAGGGCGCTTTCACAAGCCAACATTTAGTCAGCTTTAATCAACCCCTGGTGCGGTTTGTTTGGGCAGTTGTGAACACAGTAATTGTACTCTGGTGCGGACCAAAACAACCGGTCCGAGACTGCTTGCGAGAGGTGGTGAAGTCTGATGTTTGCTTGACATTTTGGTCGAAGAGAGCATACAGAATATGATAAATAAAGTCCACAAAAATAGTGACGTTTATAAAGTCGTTCGAGGAGAAGGGATTCGTACACACAGTCGATCAGTGCCGAGTGAAAGTGAAAACACTTCGACAGCAATATATCAAAGTCTGCGATTCCCTGCATAGGAGTGGCAGCTCTCGAGACGAAAAAAGATAAATTTGCTACTTCGTACACGGCCTTCAGCAAATTATTTTTTTTATTTGCTCTGCTTTAATTTGTGCACTGTGAAACTGAACCAGACTTAATAGAAAACGAACCAAAAGTAGCGATTTCTCTCTGATTCAGACGAACCAAACAGACTATGGCTTGTGAAAGCATCCTAAGTGAGTACATAAAAACACAGCAAGCATAATCATCACATGCAATGCTACTAGAACAATCACTTCCTCTGTAACTGTGCACTCCAAAATGGAAAGGAAACATAGCTCCGTGCAAACATCCTCTGGGTTTCTCTTACTATTTTCAAGTGTATGCGTAATCCCTCCCCCCCCTTTACCGCCCATTTGAAACCATGGAAACCATCAACACAGTCCTCACTGTTTGGCAGACCGCTTCAAGTTCATCGCGAACACCGTTCACACTCCGAGAACAAAGGCTGTGTACACATGTCGACAAGCAGCACACACTCCCCACTTACAGCTCTGTCATCCTGCACACACACACACACACACACACACACACACACACACACACACACGCACACACACACACACACACACACACACACACACACACATACACACACACACACACACACATACATTCAGTACACACAGGTCACCACAATGCCTGACATTCTCATGTGACTTAAACATCTGTGAAGAGAGGGCTGTCACTGCTCTTTCATTCTCTTTCTTCATCTGCTCTTTGTGTTTTGACAGTGCATGAATAAGGATGTCACTTTATGAACAGACAGCCAATGTGCTGTTTCAAGTTCAGGGGGCTGAGCTGAGAACAAATGCAAGTGACACATATTGTTTTCAGATGCTGATGAAGTTCCCTCCTCTCATGAATCAACTCTTTGGTCCCCTGGTTCCTGAAAATCAGTTTTAATGGAGGGGAGGGGTTGAGTGTTTGGCATTTCATCATGTTTTGCAAGGTTACAGTTGACACAGTTTTAGCAAATGCTGAAGATTCCTTTTGAAGTTTCAATGTCGTACGATTAAAATCAATGGGGAATTTTGTTATTTAAAAGTCACAGACACTGGCACAGTTTTTAGTGAGTTAAAAACTGTGAAGTGCACCTTCATTTTTTTACCTCGTTCACGTCAGTGCCATTTGTTGTTGTTTTATTTATTTTTTTAAAGAAGACAACTCTGTGATTTAATGGATGACTTGTGCTCAGTTTGCATTTCTCATTGCTGTCCATCTAGCAGGACCATCAGTACAACTGGGACGATGGCATTCACAGGGACCCCCGACAAGGGCTTAGGCCGTCCTCCTCCGACAAGAGCAGCCAGGCCCAAAACTACAAGAACCAGGGACGCTTTGCCACCATAAAATCAGCCTCACTGGTAAGTTTAGCAAAACTATTTTCTACTCCTTTCTCTTTTTGAGATCCAGAAACATGCTTTTTATCTCTGTTAAAGCTAGGGTTGGTAATCTTGAGAAACTAGAAAGAGTATGCTAGATTTTTAAAAGTATCCAACTGAAAAACCCAGCCCAGTGTTGCCAACTCTTTTCCAATGAAAGTAGCTAGCAGCACTAGCTCCAAAAGTCACTAAATCTAACGAGAAGCCAAGTCGGCAACGCTGACAGCCCGTCCCTTCAGGCCTCCCTCCATAGCCACTTCTCCACAATTATCATAATGAACGTAAACAACAAATATGGCTATTATTATTACTCACAGATGTCAAGCTAGCAGCTTCTGGAAAACTGTGCAGGTAGACAAGCAGGTAGCCCGGCCAATCATTACATTCGGGCCAAATGAAATGATTGGACGTTCTTATTACAGTCCTGCGACAGCCACCAATACCAGATTTTTTTTTCTTTTTTTTTTTTGTCAGAGCATTTTATTTATTGATTGTTGTAAGGATGTGAGGAAAATTTCAAGAAGTATAACAAATAAATGTTTTTGAAGATTACCAACCCTACCTTTAAGAGTGTCAGGGCATAGACTGTATATAAGAAGTGGACGTAGTTACCGTGACGTCACCCATTGGTTTGTGGACTGCCTTGAGTTCGGCATTTTGGCCGTTGCCATGTTGGTTTTTTGCAACCAGAAGTGACACGAGAGGGTGGAGCTAAGTACAATCGAATGCTGAATAAGACATTTTCAGGCGACCAAAAAGGTTATAATTAACTTTTTTGAACTGAAAACACACTGTGAATGCTTTAAAGTTGTAAGATGAAAACGCGGACAACTCCCAGACCGGACTCCGCTGTGGTAGCGACCTATCAATCACAAGGTAGCCACGCCCTAAAGCATCCCCTGCTTTATGGTCTATTTGACTCTAAATGGGACCATAATTCACTAAATGAACATCATCCTGTATTGAAGAGGACTTGAAACTAGCGATTGAGACCATAAACTCATGTTGACAATGTTTACTGAGGTAATAAATCAAGTGAGAAGTAGGGTCATTTTCTCATAGACTTCTATACAATCAGACTTATTCTTGCAACCAGAGGAGCCGCCCCCTGCTGGCTGTTAGAAAGAATGCAGGTTTAAGCCACTTCTGCATTGGCTTCACTTTTCAGACCCTGGAGGTTGCCCACTGTCTCAGGGTCATTCATTTGTGCAACACTCACCTTGAAAGTTTTGTTGCTTTAAATACCAATAAGCCAAAATCCTTCTCCTTCTCAGAGTGTTGTGTTTACACCTTAGCAGCATACGGGGCATACTTTTGTTTCTCTCTGTTAAAACCTGTCTGCGAATGTGGCGGTCGAGTCTGGATGTGATGTAATGTCTCCACGCTGAAGAAATGTGATGTGGGTCCATGCTGGAACAAACTGATGTTTTAAAATGCCTAGACCTGTCTTTCCTTTGTGGATCCACCTATTGATATTTAGTCTATTTCTCTTCCCGTCTGCCCATCTTCTGGTTTTTACCTCTTCCTTGCTCTTTGTCTGTATTTCTCGGCCGTCTTCCCTCTCATTCACCTCACTCCTTTTGTTTTCTCCTCTTATACTACGCTTCACATTTACCACTCCCCTGCCTCCGCCCTCTCCTTTATTTCTTCTTCTCCTGCACTTGATAATACATCATTCTCAGATGTGACTCTACATTCTGGGTTAAAGGGGGTGGACTTCTCTCTTTCTTTCTCTCTCTCTCTTTTTCTCCATGTCTCTCTTTCTCTCTCTCTCTCTCTCTCTCTCTCCCTCCCTGTCTGTTGTCATGGAAACCGGCTCTAGTAACTAGTAAGTAGTTGTGTTGTTGTGTGTAAGCGTATGTGAGTGTCTATGCGTGTGTGTGTGTGTTTACCCATCCATGACCCAGTGGTTTTAATTGTGAGTCCCTTCTGCTGTCAGGTCTTAAACCAGACGCGAGAGAACATGAGCACAGAAGATGTGTCTTTGTCCTAATACTGTCCTCGATCAGAGCGGGAGCCACGGATAGTCCAGCACTGTGGGTTTTTTTTAAAGACCACAGGTCGCCGTTATCTGTATTCCTGCACGCTACTGAAAATGACTCTTTTGTTACTCTTAAATTCATGGTCATCATCCATAGGAGCTGTAAGATTCAGTCCAGCTGCAACTCCAGTGAAGGTTTGAAATAAAAACATGCCACAGTGAAGTTGGTCCTCAAAAAACAGAAGCTATAAAATTCGCAAATGAGACAATGAATAAAAATAATCCTTCCTAATGCACCTATTGATGATTGCATTCCTACACTAATGGACTTTTCCTTCCGAGGACACCTAACTAAACATGGATAGCATTATGTCAGCTCCCTTTTAAACATGTGTCTCACTCTCGGAAACACTCTCACCATTGTCCTCAGAAGTCCTCAGTGGTTCCCAAAGTTGTTGACTTGTAACACCTTAAAACAAAGCAATGTCTCCTTGCGACCCCCCGTCACGCTGGCGGGGTGAGACCGACCGTCAGTCATTTGATACGTCTTGCTTGAGTACACTTCGGTGTGAACAGTCTGCTGGTAATATCATACTTAATCGTTAATTTAGTAGGCAGTATGCAGAATGTACTGATTGAGTATTGAGTATATTTAGGATTATCTAACTGCCACCAAGCCAGGTGACACAAGCCAGCTACTAGCTAAGTCCATATAGCTGTAAAAAAAAAAGTTTTGCCAAACTTTCCTGTCTGCCTTTCTCAAGCTAGCTACAGCAAGCGTCCTTAAAATGAGAAATGGCAAACCTGGTGCTAGCTCGGGAGACAGATTTCGTTCTTCCGCTGACGGAGTATGGTGACAAAAAGTCCAGCTCTTCCTCGCTTTACACAAGAAGTGTCTTCTGGTGAGATGTCACCCTTGTGTTATCCGAGAACAGGGGTTACCGGATATGTAACCTTAAAGTTAAGGAAATTTGTTCTTATGCACAAAAGACAGGTAATTGTATCCAATGTCCTCTCCTCACATACATTTAACCTAAAAAGAAAGCAATCCTTCCCTCTCCCCAACTCATTAATTATACTTAGAATCACTTTAACGTCACAGAAATATAGTCGGCACACTACAGAGTTCTAACTTTGTGGATTAAATTCAAACTAAAATACCTCAGAGATGTAAGCAGCTGAGGTGGCACACACTGTGTCGGCAGCTCTGTGTAACCGAGGCTGCCTGTCTTGAAAAGAGGCGGCTACGAGTAAACCACAGTATCTGTGTCGTGTGATAGCGCCGGTCCTGCCCGCCGGCGCTGAAAGAGGGATGACATCATCTCTTTCTGCCGAGTGCAGACGTCCTCAGATTGGCCTCGACTCGCTGAGACTGGAATCAGCAGGTAGACAAAGAGAGAGAGAGGGAGAGAGGAGAACGGGGGGTCCAGATGGTGACGGGTGATGGATCGCCAGAGAAGGGAGAGAGAGGGAGATGGAGAACAGGAAAAGAGAGAAATAAATACCACCAGTAATAAGTTGCATCCTCAAAAACAAGTATGCAAATTCTTGAGTGGGTATGAAATGTGCTCATACTTCGAAAAAAGACAAAGGAGGAAATCATAGTGATGGAGAGATTAAAGAGTGAATGAATTGAGGTGGCTGGGTGAGGTAAAGACGTGGTGGAGGACAGGACACAGACGTCAGATATCAGGGGGTTGAGAAGGACAGATAAACAAACAAGAGGTGAGACAAAAGAGCAGTGCAGATTGAAATCTGGACTGTCAAAGAAGTACAAGGAGAGAGAGGCAGAGGTGACATGAAGCGTAGAGGTGGGAAAACATGGAGAGAGAAGAAGAACGAGAGAAAAGGAAGGGATAAAACTGAAGAAGAGGATGTGGAGATGACAAGAAAAGAGGAAAATAAAGAGGAGAGCAGGATGAAAAATCATCAAGGGAGATGTAAGGAAAGGGAAAAGGATGAGGAGGGAGGGAAACGGTAGAAAGAGATGGATGTTAAGCGAGAAGTAGAACAATGTGAGACATAACTAGCGAGTGAGACGGAGGGGGTTATTATAGGTCAGATGAAGTAACTGTTAGGCTGCGTGAGAGACGACATCGTTGTAAGATATTTCACCTCATCTCCCGCTTGACTCATCCTCAGCTCTCGGTTGCAGGTTGTAAAAAAACAGCACGTCAACAACAGAGCAGCAATATGCTTTATTGGTATCTGCTGTGTTTTTATGTAGCAGAAAATAATTAAAAGACGTGTTTCTTATGTAAATGTCAGAGGTTGTGTTTAAACCAGATGCACTTCCTTTGCTTTTGAGACCCAAACAGACTACAGAATGACAAATGCAGAGCCCCCCACATTTGTGCATCTACAGGAAAACAGGACAATAAAGAAGGTCTGTAAAGGCTTTTTGCTTCCCCTCTTTAGCCAAATGACTTCACCATATGTCACTATACATCTGTAGCAACATTCAAAGTACAGCCATGTCTTCTTCTTCTCTCTCGTACCCGACAAAGACCCTTTTAATGTAATAAGGAAGAACAGTCTTGCAAGTCTTCTACTCTCCAATAAAATATGAGATGTATAAAAGAGCTGCTCTCTTGTATCATTGAAAATATTTTAATGTCAGTTAATTAAATTAGTTGAAATTATTTTATTTTATGTTCTGCAGAGCATCGTCCATTTTCAGCAAATTGAATGTCTTCTTTGCAGCGCTGAATTCTGTCAGGAAAACAGCCTTGACTTGCTCTATTAAAGGGTTCTTACTCAAATCATAGACAAACTACTCATTCCCTTTATATTTACATTTATCAAAGCTCTTTATAAGTACGTGACACACACGTGTGTCTAATATGGGTGTAAGAAAATGTTGATACACATGAGTATCATATTGTTTCAGTTTTTGCCCTGGCTCTGTTTATGCAAAGTTTCGCACACCTCCAGCCTATTTTCACTGGTAAAAATCAACGCTGACAGTTAATCAATATCATGCTCTCTATGTAATAGAGACTGACATTGCTCGCAGTATATCTGGAAAAAATTTTGCACTTCATTGGCGAGAGTTCGCTCACTCGCTGTATGTTAGGAGGAGGTGTTATGTTGTGCGATACTGTACTGTCGATTCTCCAAAACACTGTATTGATTTTTTATTAACCTCTTAAAAATCTGATGGCCCGCCGTCGGACCCAAGCACTATTCAATATTTTGGAGTTGATAGCGAGGCGGTAGATACTGGCATCATATGAAACTAGAAAACATAAGGAATCTGTTAGTACCAACCATGTCATACTAGCTTGTTGTGAAGGAGGCTAAATAATGCTCCAAAGTTACACTAAATTTTGGCGAGGAAAAACTGGCATTGGGCCATTTTCAAAGGGGTCCCTTGACCTCTGACCTCAAGATATGTGAATGAAATGTACCCACAAGTCTCCCCTTCACATACATGCCCACTTTATGTTAATCACATGCAGTTTGGGGTATACATTTTTAGTTTTTGCCTATTCTAAAATGATGTATTTCTGCTTAGTTCTTTATGACAGTTTTCCTAAAATAGAATTAAAAAAATCACAATCAAAATATCGCCTGGTTTACAGCATCTCAATATATCGCAATATACTGAATCGTTACCCCTGTATAATGATACGTATCGTATCGTATAGCCAGATTCTTGCCAATACACAGCACTAGAGTCTAAGTGGTCTATTGTAGACAAGAAGACAATTTGTGCGTGCTCGCCCCACTTATTTGTTATTACACCGATCAGTCACATCAACAACCACCAGCACAGCAATTCCTCTATTCAACAAGAACTGCCACATTAGCAAAATAACTAAGTTCAGCTGCTTAATTCCCACTGATCTCATTGGAACATTCACCTTTAGCCTGCATGCCCCCCCGATCCCCTCCTCCTCTCCCTGAATATGATCTCCTTTCCCTCCCTGAGCCTTGTGTGAAAGAGGCCGTCACATGACGTGACTTGGTCCTTTGTGGCAGCATGCGGGGTGGCAGCGAAGCAAGTGACTAGGATTGGGAGCTGCTGTTACAGTGGGGTATTGATTCAGCTCAGATTAAGGAGTGGGGGGAGCTAAACCTCCACCTATTTCCACACCAAGCCCCCCCCCCCCATAACATTTTCTCCTCTAGCTGCTCTTATTTTACTTCTCATTATTTCCATTTTTTCCTCTAACTCTCTCCCAGTCACTCTCCATCTGCTGTCTCTCCTTTGCAACCACCCCCCCCTCCCCTCAGCTCTCTGCCTGCTCGTCTCTAACCCCCCCCTCTCCAACTTCTCTCACTCTTTCTCAATGAGGTATTCATGTGACCCACCTGCTGTCCGCCGCTTAGCGTTAGCCCAACTAAAGAGCCGCTCTGTGCTCTTGTTGGCCCGCGCGGTCGGCCTGCCTCATTCACAGTTCACACGCCTGCCTTGGCCGCTGCGTGCCCAGGGCACGAACCAAGGAGAAGGGAGGGGAAGTGGGGGGTCGTCGTCCAGTAAGGGTGGGTCTCAGGGTGGCATCGGAGCGCAGGCAGGGTTCTATCGGGCATAGGATGCTGCACAAGGTTCCTGGATGCTGGTGCACTTGGCTAAAGTCGCCATCATGTTTGGCCTGAGGAGTTCAGGTGGAAGTTATGAGAAGATGCGGAGCGAGTACTACCTAGACGTGGAGAACCCTTTCTGTCCTCAGGTTGGTGTGTCCGGTGTTGTCAGGTTTTGCTAAAAAATGATGGGTGATATTGCTGTTAAGACCTGCCAGTGTGGTCCTTGTCTTAGATTAAATATAGTATGTAAATGTTAAAATTGTTGTACATTTTCTTTTTCTTGCTCCATCTGACTTAAACACATTTTAGATCCTTTATGGTTGCCTGATCAGTGCAGTGACTGTGTGTGCGATGGTCAGATGAAAGAGCTTTTGTTGGGCTCTAGATCATCTGAAGGGATTTCAAAGTATTTCTTATTTTTAAGGTCGTAGTTACCTATCAGTGGTTTAAGCTTCTTTCTTGCCTCTGTAAAACTGACAAGTGTTACAGTGGCAGCTGAACTGTGATGCTTTACAGTATTGAATGAATTCTGTTTCAGTTCTTCTTGGAAAAGATAACTCGGATAAATCAATATTTACAAAGGGCAGGTGACATGTCAAGCGTTGCTGTTTGGATGCCCCCTATATTTTAATAAACTGTTGCATATTTGTTAAATAATTTGTTTTTTTCTCAGATATCAGGGCACTCTCCATCTCCTAACTTCTCTCTTTCTCCACAGGTGACCAAGCAGATCCACGAGCATGAGCAGGAGAGCGAGCTGCGGGAGCAGATGTCGGGCTACAAGCGCATGCGGCGGCAACACCAGAAGCAGCTGATCGCCCTGGAGAACAAGCTGAAGGCCGAGATGGACGAGCACCGGCTCAAGCTGCAGAAGGAGGTGGAGACGCAGGCCAACAACGCCTACATCGAGCTGGAGAAGCTGGCCAAGCGCCACGCCGTGCATTCTGAGAAGGAGGTGGGATTTATGAGGTTATAGGACATGAGTGGATACATGAGTGCAGTAACCCCTAAGTTATTTCACAGGTGATCCCAGCGGCCTACATGTACCATGCAACAGTTGGCTGGGCGATAAGGTCTGCTTTGGAAAGACGGGAGGGCATGATGTTGAAGTTATAATGATGCTATAGCTGCTGGAGGAAAGTTTGTTGATCATTTTGAACCACGAAGCTCCAGCATTAGTCTTACATTGAATGCCACGGAAAGTTTTGGTACGACTTAACGCACTGCTGCCACCCAATGATACATAAGATGAAACACAAGGCCAGAAGTGGGTCACAGAATGTCACGCTCTGAAAAACAAGCTGCATATCTCCGTGATTAGCACGCAGCGTGGCAGACCAGCCAGGGAGATAGTATATCTGTTCATGTAGACCAGCTTGCACCCCTTGAACAGCTACTTAAACACACAATGTCACATGTGAGTGACATGTCACTCAGCTAAATTAATACGTTGCTAGAGTTTGGCTTACAGCAGAAAACATGGTCTGAAAATGGGTTGTTTTAGTAATTACATCTTCCATTTTTGGATTGGATACTTTTATCCAAAGCACCTAAATTTGCTCATATTGCAATCTCCTTTAAATGTCTACAAACTGACATTAGCTACAAGAGCCAATAACATAAAAAAGTTCAACCAACCAATCAGTCCAGTGTCTTTAACTGGTCGTACTACATTAAAATATACATGACAAGCATATAAAAACTTAGCCAACATGAGATTCAGAGCTGCAACTTACAATTATTTTCATTGTCATTAATCTGTAGATAATTTTCTTGATTAACAGATGTCCTTTTTGTTGATAAAATGTTGTTAAAAATGCCTGTTACAGTTTACGTGAACAAGGGTTATAATAGTTTTGAATTTTTAATTTGTTTTTATTTTATTTTATATTAGTTTAGTTTTAGTTAGTTTTCAGAGTGTGTTTGCAAATTTTTAGTTTATTTTCAGCTTTTCAGAAAGGTTTACTTTCCGTTTTTATATATTACATTTTAGTTTGTTTTTGTTGGGGCCAGCTATAATGTCTCAGAAGCATATAGCTACATATACATACAAAATACATGGTTGGAGAACTGAACAGGAATGGCCATAATGTTTAATCTTTGAGCTACATTAGTGTCCGATGTGAAGAAATTGCGGCATAGCGCCATCTATAAGAGTTGACAAAAATTAATGCCGTCTCCTTTTTTTCGGTATTGATATATAATAGCTAAAAAGACAAAAACTGAAATGAATTTATGTTCATTTTTATTTTATTTTTATTAGCTTTTTTTATCCAGGCAATATCGTTTCAGTTTAGTTATTTTCAAGGAGTATAGTATTTTTATAGTATTTCTATTTTACTAGGTCAATCTGATAATTTAACTCGATATACTGTATATTTTAGGTGGTATTGTACACCCCTAGTTAGTATATGTCTTTATTTGTTCACTGAAGTCTGTATTCGGCTCCATGCTAAGCTAACAGTCCCTTGCTCCTGTTTCCCTCCCGTTTCATCCCCCAGATGAAGACGGCGCAGGCGGATGAGAAAAAGTTCCAGCAGCAGATCGTGGCCCAACAGAAGAAGGAGCTGACCACCTTTCTGGATAATCAAAAGAAGCAGTACAAACTCTGCAAGGAGAAGATTAAGGAGGTGTGCCTGCGTTTGTTTGTTTCCTTTTCCCTCCTCAGGCGAGCTCCTTTGTACGCCTCTCTCGTTTGTGACACATGGTCCTGTGCTGTATGCTGTTTACTGTCGAATCAGCCCTCCTCCACACAAACATGCACATTCAGTACCACCAAAAGTGGTCTTCTTGGAAGTTGTGATGAGTCACTCGGCCTACTCGCTGTGTACCTACACATGTATATTCACACAAACAAGGAAACTGACAAATCCATACGCACAGCGCAGCGTTAGTGTGCCTCCACAACCTTCAAATGGAGTCCAGAGAATCCTCCTGTGGGCTGGGAGTGTGATACACTGTGTTTTCAGTTACAAGATAAGTGACCAAAATTAGGTCAGCACAGTTAAAAGAAAGCATCGCTGGCAGGGAGAGATATTTCCCACCAACTGAGGGGCTATAACGGAATTAGACACCACAGAGAACGGGGATCAGGCTCATGTGTTAAGTGCATTAGCTCGAGTTGTAGATTACCTTAAAGCCCATGAAAGAGAAAGAGAACTCGTACTGAGGAGGGAGAGATGTGGCAGAAATGTATTTTTCAACCCTCCTCTGGCTATGAAAGTCATCTGTAGTTCCAGACAGAAGGTCAATTTGAGTTGGCCATATGCTCTCACTACAAACACTTTGATATTGTGAACAATATTCTTTATTCAAGCAGTATTTATTGAGGCTTTTTTATTTTCACATTCAAAACATGCATTTGTAATACATCGTTTGGACATTTTCTGCTAGTTTACACTATATTTGCTTTTCTATCCACTGGTTTTAATATCTCAAACTAGATAGTTCCTCACCCACTGCCCATAATGGATTAGAGCTGCAACTAACAATTATTTTCATTGTCGATTAATCCATCATTTATTTCCTTGATTAATCGATTAGCAAAATAGTTAGTGATTAATTTAATAGTTGACAACTAATTGATTAATAGTTACAGCTCTGTAATGGATAGTCCTAAACTTACCAGCCATTGTCTTTATTTTACCAGTTAAACTGTTATACATGAAGACAAATAAAACTTCAATAACGGATAAATTACCCACCCAAAATGTCAGATTTACCTACCAATCACAGTTCAATTTAACAGCCTTGTGCTCCTCTCACACTCAATTCTTCTGCTTTGACCTCTCACCCCTCCTCAGGAGATGAACGAAGACCACAGCACACCCAAGAAGGAGAAGCAGGAACGTCTGTCCAAGCACAAGGAGAACATGCAGCATTCCCAGGCCGAGGAGGAGGCCCACCTCCTGGCCCAGCAGAGAGTTTTCTACGACAGGAACTGCCGCGCCTTCAAGCGCAAAGTCATGATAAAGAGGCACGACTTGGAGCAGGAGCAGATCCGAGAGGTGAGGTGGACGTACATCCTTAAAAATGCATAAATGATCAATTGACTTGGTTGGACATTTAATGTACAAAATGTTTAAATGTACAACTCAAGTTCACAAAAACATTGAAGTAAAGCCCCTGTTGATTAGTTGTTATGAACAGGCCCAATGTGATTACAACACCAAAATATTTTTCTCATTAGTGTGTCCTAGTAATTACTCCCATTGTTCTTTAGCTCTGTGAAGTGTTTCCTATTAACTTTAAGAAGATTATTACAGAGTGAAGCAACAATGTCACAATCTGAAAAGCTGTTGTGTAAATCTGGAGGAATTCTTAGAAGGTCTAAAAGCTTTCTGTGGGAAAATACACAAAACTCTGAGTCACGATTACATGATAGTTTTAATGCTTTGGTTAATGGAAAAAGGAAGTGTTTAAACAAATGAATGAGAGATATTTATTGATTTATCCAGCTGTTGATAATGGCAGCCAATGTTCTAATCCTGAAACAAACAAAGAGGCAAATTGATTTCTACATGTGAAAATGTGAATGTCACATCCTGAATTAACAGCATTAATCAATAGCACCTACTGCAAGTCATCCATCTTCCCTCCCTCTCCTCCTTAGGAGCTGAACAAGAAGAAGACCCAGAAAGAGATGGAGCACGCCATGCTGATCCGCCACGACGAGTCCATGCAGGAACTGGAGCACAGGCAGCTGAAGATCCTGCAGAAGCTTCGGATGGACCTGATCCGCCTGCAGCACCAGACCGAGCTGGAGAACCAGATTGAGTACAACAACCGGCGCGAGCGTGAGCTCCACCGCAAGCATGTGCTGGAGCTCCGGCAGCAGCCCAAGAACCTCAAAGTGAGTCGACACACAGACAATGAATTTTTCTGATCCAGGATATTAAAGATGTGGTGGTTATTGTCATGAGGGCACAGGTGCTTGAAATGTACGGCTGATGGTGAAAACCAAAAAAAAGCGTGTTTGAAATGCCTAGATTAATTTTTGGATTTTTTTGTGTCTTTGAAAACACAAATTGGATCCACCTCTAAGATGGCGCAAGCCATGAGCAACGCCTTTTATGTTTTGGAAAGATTTTGTTAAAACAGTGATGCAACGTGGATGTAACAAATTAATCTGGAAAAATGGTGAAATAACATATAAAATGCGTCATCTCTGAATGTCATTTCAGTTTGATTTTGAATATAACAGATACCAGAATTCTACCCCATGATTTTTTAAACCTTTAACCTTCAGCAGCAGAGTTGTTAAGGCATGACTAAAGACAAAGTTAACAACAACAAACTCTTTAAATGCAACTGTCTACGTCCTCTTCTCACTATTTTCCTGTCTGTATCCATCCCCTCCTCCAGGCTCTGGAGCTGCAGATCAAGAAGCAGTTCCAGGACACATGTAAGGTGCAGACCAAGCAGTACAAGGCCCTGCGCCACCACCAGATGGAAGTTACGCCCAAGGCCGATCACAAGACGGTGCTCAAGGCCCTGAAGGATGAGCAGACGCGCAAGCTGGCCATCCTGGCTGAGCAATATGAGCAGAGCATCAACGAGATGATGGCCTCGCAGGCGGTGAGTGGAGACACGTTCACGTCATCGGTTTATTTCGAGACAATAATTTGTTGATCTTATAAATGCAGGAGGAAATATTTAAAGACATTTAGACCTTTGAAGGAGATTATGAGGCATTTCTCTCCACCTGTTGCTCATGATTTTACATTTTTCTCCTCCTTGTTTGTCCTCATATCTTGTCATTGTCTTGTGTCTTCTCTTCTTCTTTCTATCTCACCTTCATTTACAATCTCTCTTCATGTCTTAATGACATCTCAAACCCTTCCTCCTTCCCCCCCTTTCCATGCCCTGTCTGTCCCTGTTGCCCTTTCATTTTCCTCCATCCCTTCGTCTCCGCCTCTCCTCTTCTCTGTCCTTTCTGTCTCTGTTCCCTCTCTCTCCTCTCTCTCTCTTTCTGGGTGTCCTATGAATGTACCCCAACCCTCCCCCTCAATCCACCCATTCCTCTCTCTCTCTCTGTCTCTTTGTACCTCCCTCTCCCCTGTCGCGGTCCATGGTCGGCTGTGTCAGCTGCGTCTGGACGAGGCCCAGGAAGCCGAGTGCCAGGCCCTGAGGCAGCAGCTGCAGCAGGAGATGGAGCTGCTCAATGCCTACCAGAGCAAGATCAAGATGCAGACCGAGGCGCAGCACGAGCGCGAGCAGCAGAAGCTGGAGCAGAAGGTGTCGCTGCGCCGGGCTCACCTGGAACAAAAGGTGTGGTGAATGAAACACTCGTCATTTTAAAGGAGCCATTGTATATTTTTTCTGCAGGTGATTAATACAGACAACTCAAATGAAACACAATAGAGGAAGTGTTTCTCACTGTCCACAGGAGAAGGGATGAATTCCCCAAATTATTCAAGGCACACTCCTTATTAAAAGTAAAACAAATAATTAAAAGCCTTTATTGACATGGCTACATGATTTTAAAAAATACAAAGAAGAGAATCTATTCCCTCTCAGGTGTAAAAACAACGTATATTCTTCTCTTTTACTTTAAACTAGGGCTGTCAATCAGTTAAAATATTGAATCGCGATTAATCGCATGATTTTCAATAGTTAATCACGATTAATCGCAAATTAATCACACATCAAAAATATACCTTAAAGGGAGATTTGTCAAGTATTTAATACACATATCAACGTGGGAGTGGGCAAATATGCTTGCTTTATGTAAAAGTATGTATATATTTATTATTGGAAATCAATTAACAACACAAAACAATGACAAAAATTGTCCAGAAACCCTCACAGGTACTGCATTTAGCATAAGAAATATGCTCAAATCATAACATGGCAAACGCAAGCCCAACAGGCAACAACAGCTGTCAGTGCGTCAGTGTGCTGACTTGACTATGACTTACCCCAAACTGCATGTGATTATCAGAAAGTGGGCATGTCTGTAAAGGGGAGACTCGTGGGTACCCAAAGAACCCATTTTCATTCACATATCTGGAGGTCAGAAGTCAAGAGACCCCTTTGAAAATGGCCATGACCGTCTTTCCTCGCCAAAATTTAGCGTAAGTTTGGAGCGTTATTTATCCTCCTTGGGTTTTTCTAGTTTCATATGATATCAGTATCTTCACTCTAGCTTTAAAGCAGAGCAACCTACACAACAACAACCTAAAAATAGCGAGTTCTGTTAATGCGTTAAAGAAATTAGTGGCGTTAAAACAAATTTGCGTTATCGCGAGCAAAAACTGAACAAAAGAAAGGACAAAGGAAAAATGTAAAAGTAAAAATCACATATTCTGGACAATTTACAAGCCAACAACTGTTACAGAGAGAGACAGGAAGTGACCTAAAGGCTTCAAAAGAAAAGAAATAGAGACATAAAGTTAGGATAGACACAGTTTAAGGCCAATAGGTAATAGTTTGTTTTAAGATGTTGTATATTTGAATATTTAGCATTTAAAAAAATATATGATATGGTTGAGTAAATTCAAAGCTGCATTTCTTACTGGTCTGCATGCAATCAAAGTCCTCGTAGGCTTCAAACAGAGTGCTTGTCAGATTATCGAACAGCTTTCTGAAACCAACGACCTGCCAAGCACACCAACCTCACCCAGAAACTGGCCAGGTGTGCAGAAAGAAAGTAAGCTCTCAAGTATTTGTGAATATAACCAAATGCAACAGCATGACTGTCTTTAAGAAGAGACTGTTGGAAAGTGTGTGCCGTCATCTCTATTCGTACGATTCATCGTTGTCTCCTCCCTCTCTATGACAGCAGGCTTTTTGCCGCAGCTTTGAGTGTTGTCATTTTAAAACACCTAGAAATATTTTTGCCTTTAGGTGTGTTAAGACAACCCTTAACCGTTAGGGTCATAGATTAGTGACCCCGTCCTGCACAAGAAGACATAAACACAAACTCAAAACATAAACAGCATTGTTTACAGTTTAGAATAATCTTTAGTTGTATTCTGCCCTCCAACTTCCTGCTCCAACAGGACTTACAGTACATCACATACAGCAAGTAAAGACACCTTTTAAAGATGTGAAGCATGCAGGTGTGTAGACAAACACAAACGGGCATTAATAAGTTGAAATACAAACAGTCCAACGCCTCGAAGCGAACAGGTCCGGATATACATTTGCATCCACCTCAGCAGGCAGAAAGTGTGGGCATGAAAGGCGACCCAAACAGACATTCATGAGTTCACACACAGATTTCCCTCACCACAGGTGGTGATGACAGTGGCATGCCTTCCTGCAGGGAGCAGACAACCATTTCTCTCCCACACACTCCTAATGGTGGTGAAATCTCTAGACGACAGTATGGTTCTCTCATTACGACGTTTTCGTAGTCCTCTGTTTATAATAAGACACAATTAATACGGTTAAGCTTGTTATTTTAGCTTTTTGTCCAGTCTAAATTGCTTGTATACATGCCCCTTTAGATATGCCTAAACATGACATTTTAATGCTTTTATTTTGTAATTATGAAGTAGTATTAATTATGACATTTGCAGCTGCGTTGCAAGCTGGCAACTACCTTTCATACTTTGTTATAATTCTACATTTCTTAACATAAATTTGACCCAGTTTTATCAATCTGTGTCCCCAAATGTGGTCGCATGACACTCCTGATTGAGACGCATCTTTAATGTGACTATTCAGACAAGCTGCCATGTATACCAATGACATGTGATAAGATTAGAGCGGCCGAGTACGCCTCCTTCCAAAGTGACCGACGTCATCGCTACAGTCTAGTAGACAGCACTCCGACAACAAAGGAAGAGACAGTTTGAAATGCAGCCCAGATCCAGTTCTGCTGGGTCCAGTGGACCACCGTGGTGGTCTGTCGCCATCTCCTGGCCGCGTCCGGATCTGCACTCTGGGACTGGGATGATGTCATGGTTTTTAGAAGCACTATTGTCCTCTGGTTCGGTTCATGGTCAGAGTCTGGAGTTTTCCGTGCATGCTCAGTAGTTGGCCAGATTGCCGTATTGCGCCATGCAGTGTTTTGTCTGCACCTGTGGATGTGTGTGCTGAGTCAATGTGGGTGCTCGGCTGAAAAGATCCAGCAGACACAACTCATGCCATAATACAACTTAACACACCGACACATTCGCAGTATAAAACAAGGCACATGAAAGTCTGCACACATATCATAGTATGCCGCATCGACAATATAAAATAACTGCAGGAGGTTGACAAAAACATCATGAACAACTCTGCAGTATCATGAAAACCAACACAATGGTCCTGCAATAAATACAGCATTTATAAAGGATGACTGTGTCAGAAGTGTTGGTTTAACTCTATTGTACGTTTTGAGGTTTTGTACTGTGGCGTATTGAACTGCATTACACTGTCAAGCTTTTCTCTTATTTGTGTCTGCCTCTGGCATAAACCAACAACAGAAATGAAATAGTAGACAAAAAAAATGAGATTGTATCCCAAGACTGCTCTTTAAAAAGCAGTTTTTAAAAAGTCCCTACACTCCCATGATTCACAGCAAACTGTGTTATTACTCATTTTGCTCGATTAGACCATGGACTGTATATAAGAAGTGGACGCAGTCACCGTGACATTGTGGACTGCCGTTTTGAAGGCTCAAGTTCGGCATTTTGGCCGTTGCCATTTTTTGTAGTGACACAAGAGGGTGGAGCTAAGTACAACCGAACGCTAAATATGACATTTTTAGGCGACCAAATTGGTTATAATTAACTTTCATGAACTGAAAACACACCGTGAAAGGGTTAAAGTTGTAAGACGAAAACACAGACAACTCCCAGACCGGACAACGCCGCGGTAGCGACCTGTCAATCACAAGGTAGCCACGCACTAAAGCATCCCCTGCTTTATGGTCTATTTGACTCTAAATGGGACTATAATTTACTAAATGAACATCATGCTGTATTGAAGAAGACTTGAAATTAGTGATTGAGACCATAAACTCATGTTTACAATGTTTACTGAGGTAATAAATCAAATGAGAAGTAGAGTCATTTTCTCATAGACTTCTATACAATCAGACTTCTTTTAGCAACCAGAGGAGTCGCCCCCTGCTGGCTATTAGAAAGAATGCAAATGTAAGGCACTTCAGCATTGGCTTCACTTTTCAGACCAGGAGGTTGTACTCCTGGATTAGATCTCTCCGTCAGGACTGTGTAGGCGTGTACAGACGAAACTTAATTGTCATCTCCCTCATTTCTCTGTTGCACCTGCATGGACAAGACAACTTAAACTTCTAACATTCATATTTTAGTAGAAGTATTTGGCCAGAGAAACAAAGACTGGCACAACACACACTGTCAACACCTAAAGGAGACATAGCTAACAGTTTATATTGCAGCTGCTGTGTTTTTGATCTTTCACCAGTTTGTTACCACGTCCTGTGTAGAAGTGTACACCTGCAGCAGATGATTTGACTTGTCAAACACGGGTGTAATTAATACCATTGATGATGACTGCATTTCATCCATGTGTGCCAGTTGCAGGCCCCTGGTGGTGTTGTGCATGTTGGCTCACTGACATGTCGTACTGGGACATTTACTGCTCATGGAACAGAGCCTAAATTAATCTGATTAGTTCCACCTGTGCTTTTCCTGTGATCACAACTCAAACTGCCTGCTGTTGGAACTGTGAGGAGGAATATTGTGATAAGTTGCACAGGCATTGTTTTGACAGTACATTTTTGCACAAATGAACATTATAATCTTTAAAAAGCGATATATCTATCACATTGCTATGGCATTTTGACTGTATATTTTAAGATGTTATAAAAGAGTTTATATTACATACATTATGTGTTTGCTTTTAAGTGCAGGGTAAAGAGAAAATGAATATTGGACAGAGGATACCCCAAAGCTGTTACACTTTTTATCTGAGTACAGAACGGTGTGTAGCTTTTAGGGGGATCTTTTGGCAGAAATGGAATATAATATTAATAAGTATGTTTCCTTTAGTGTATAATCCCCTGAAATAAGTATCATGTTTTCGTTACCTTAGAATGAGCCGTTTATATCTACATAGGGAGCGGGTCCTGTTCACGGAGCTGGCCGCCTTGTTTCTACAGTTTAGTTCTCCTACACGATTGGCACACGGGAGAAGTTTCAGTTGGTTGCAATCTGCAACTTCGCCACAAGATGCCGCCAAATTCTACACACTGCACCTTTAATGTACCTTTAAAAATGTATTTTTAAAAAGTTTCAAACTTGAAGAAAACCAAAAAAAATGTATAAAATATAACCAAAATCCATTATGGTAATTCCAAATAAACTGAAATTAAAAAAATATCCTAATTATAAAGTGTACTAGAATATATTAACCCTGTGTATCCTCTGTGTTTCCTGCAGATCGAGGAGGAGCTGGTTTCCATTCAGAAGGAGCGAACCGACCGTATCAAGCACCTGCTGGAGCGCCAAGAGCGCGAGACCGACAGCTTCGACATGGAGAGCATGCGGCTGGGCTTCGGCAACCTGGGCACCGTGGACCTCCCCAAGGACGACTACAGATGAGGGGCTGCTGTCGCCGCTGCTGCCATCGCCGTCTCTCGTAGTCCCCCCGGGCGTCCATCTGCCTCAGTACACCCCTCCTCTCCTTTTACCTGACAGTGCAGGTGATCACTACTGCTGACGCCCTCACTCAAACACACACGGACGCAAAAAAAACCAACCAGAATCAGCTCCAGTGTGTTTTCTGGGCCGGTCAGACAGAGTCGATGGCAGGTTTTAGTGCCCCCCTCTCCCAAAAAACAAAACCCCAAAACCCACCTAACCTTCCTCCCCCTCCTTTGCCTCTCATGGTGTCACAAGATGACAAAAAAATATGCTGGATAACTTCCTGTAGTTGTCATGTTTTTGTAAGAATAATGATAACATAGTCACAGTGTTTCTTGTGCAATGATGACACTTTTGTTGTGACTTAAAAGTTGGAAGATGAGAGAAGGAGGGAGAGAAAAATGAGGGCAGTTGGATGAGCGACATCGCTCCACAAACCATGCATTTTTAGAGGTGATTAATTTTTTTTTTTTGTCTCAAAACGGTGCAAAAAAAATCTCACGAAGCGATAAATCAAACAGCTGCAAGGCGTTAGTCTGCGATGCGTCTTTCAACACTTTTTGGTATTTATTCATCAGGACATTTTTATGACAAATTTGAATAATTTGATACTTTGAGACACAAATATCATGTACATACTGGTAGGCTTCTAATAAATGTGACGGGTGAGTTTGATTACTGAGGGGACGGTGATTCATGGTACTCAACATGTGTATCGTACTGATTTCTCTGCACTGGCAGCCAATGTGAATAATAATACATGTGAACTCCAACTCCCAGCTAGCACAAAGGGCTTCATTCATGGGGGGGCGGGAGGGTGGGAGACTTGTACTTTGTGTATAGAAGGATTTATGGAGAGCTTTTACTTATTTTCGTATTGTATTTTAACTGTCACTCAAATCAAAAAAGAATTTTTAAAAGGCGCTTTTTTTCCCTCCCCCCTCCTCAGATAGTATTTGACGTTCAGTCATGTATCGACGGGATTTTCATCAGATTTTTTTTTTTTTTTTTTTGCTTTACACAACTCCCAAGCTGTGTATTTTCTTATAAACCAGACCAGTATGATGCTTTATTATTGCATGCACTTTAATTTTTTTTTCCAGGTTAAAAAGAAAGCATGAATCTGTCAGAGCTTTTAATTATATTTGTAAATAAAGTGCTCATCACACAAACTAAGGATGTGTTGTTAAATATGTTCAATATGAATTCTTCATATCATCATATTCACGGTGTACAACAGCAAAAAATCAGATACGATTAACAAATCAGGAGATAATAGAGTAGTTTAAAGGTGCTGTTGATAACGTTCAGCCACTAGATGTCGCATTCTCACTCCCCTGTTCCATTTTATTTACTTCACAACAAGTCGTTACCAGGCACTTACTGTCAATCTCTGACGACCCAGAGATACCACGTGATGCCAACGTCATTTTACTATTGGCTCACAAGCCTTGTTAGAAGTGGGAACCAAACGTCAGATATCTTCCACATATATAAACAAAACATTCATTTTGGACCCGCCAAAATGTAATGTTATCAATAAGACCTTTAAGCATTGATTTTGATGTTTTACTTCAGAACATTTTGACAGTGCACATAGCTGCTGAAGGGCTCCGATCTCTGACCTTTGAGCTGAAAACATTGTTGGTCAAATATTCAACACTTCATCACTTTTACTGTGCAGAAGTGGCCAACTGGTTTTAAATATTCTACCTGACAACAAAGCTTTTTGAGCATGAAATCCAGCTGGAGCTACTGTATTGTAGGCAAACAGAGATTACAGTACAAAAATTGAACTTTAATAGTTGTTAGTGAAGACAAAGGTCACTAAAGTACGTTAGATAAAGCTGAGCAAAGATCATGGCAACTCCTTACTCCTGACTGCAGTGCTCTTACTATTAACTGTCCAACCAAATAATTCCTGTAAAGGATCAGATATAATATGACAATCTATAGTAATTTAATTTAAAAACTATTTAATAAAACTGTTGCAAATAGAGCAAAGTTTCGTGTCACCTCTAGGCTTTTGTTGGACCACTGCAACGATAGTTGCTGGGTGATCAAAACTAATACCCCTGGATTAGGGACATTTTGGGGACCAGGAACTAAATTTAGACTCTAGTTCCTCCAGTGGAAATGTAGGTATATTGTACCTGCTGACACCTTTTACAGTAAATGTCGTCCTTTCTGCAAACTGCTCCTTCTGCAACTGAGGTGCCAATTGTAACCCACCTCTAAAAATTCAATGCTCCTGTTTCTAATTATTTAGATATCGATGGAACAAATTTCTCCTCACATTTATGGTAATTTATCATCATGATACTTTATAATATGGTTAATATAACATGTTATGGAGGCTATGGAGGCAAGTAGGTCTCTAAGCATTTATCAGCCACCACAGGATCAGAAAACATTTCAAAAGATAACGCAACTATTTCAGTGTTGAACAGATTTATTGCAGATGAGTGCAGGTGACATCACTGAGAGGAGCAGTTATTTCTGTAGGCAACAGTGGGGAAAGAAATACTATGTTCATTGGCACACTCACAAAAAAATGCTTTGTTACTGTTGTTTTTTTTTGCTTCTTGCAAGAACGGGAACTTCCTACAGACAATCAGCCTCGATCAGTGGGAATTCGTAGTGCTGAACTTGCTTGATTAAAGTATTTTTTTCATTTATTTTCCAGCCAGCTGCTCGTACAGTTTGGGGACGTAGTCGTCCCACTCGGCCTGATAGCAGGTTCCCGCCACCGGGGCTCCCAGGTTGTATTTCTGCCTGAAGCTCTGGATCTTGAACTTGCCGCGGCTGTCTCCGGACCGGTTGGTGAGGACGGTCTCGGTGCAGGACAGGCTGCCTGGCTGCTCGTACACCAGCCACACGTACCTGTGGAGACCTGAGGGGGACAAAGACGGAGGTTTTTAAAACAAAACAACCTCTTAAAACTGTAAATTATTGATGCCAGGCTACAGATACTGTTTAAGATTAACTGTGGCAATACCTCCAAACCGGTAGTTACATACAGTATCTAACATGTTTAACAACAGCCATGTAGACAGTTTTATTTAATCTTGACATAAGGTATGTGTATTCTCACAAACAGATCAGTTCCATCAAAATAAATAAGAAAAAGAAAGCCTTAGGCCCGGTTTGTAAGTCATTATTTAAGTCTTTCTAACAACCTGCAGACTCCAGAATTACATGCACTTTACTCGCTGTGTGTAGAGGAACATTGTGTCTTGAACTTCACCCCAAATACGTGACATTTTGCAAAACATGGACACAAATCCATCCAATCATGCGTCGGTCAAACAATTTCTTACCTGTGCCCTTGGGAGGACCAGAGCCCACGTAGTCCGACATCACGCGGCCAGAGGACACATCATTTCCTTTCATGTTGACCACCAGAAAGTGGTGCCACTCCCTACAGTGAAGGCAAAAAATACATATTTATAATGAAAGCTAAGATTTAGGGATTTTGTGCTTACATGGTGAATATCACTAAGACACAAACCAAGCCCAGGTAGCACTTTGATTTGGAGCTCCAAGAAAACTATAACTAAGCATCTATGTATAGTCTACTACTGTGTGCTACTACTAGTACTACTACTACTACTAGTACTTGAAGGCAGCAGTGTACATGCACAATGCACAGAAAGTGGGTGGGATGTGGGGTAAATAGGGGCTTTCTTTGTCACATTAATAACTGTATCCAGATGTTACACCAAAATCTGTGACCACAGAGAGCCAGCAACACATGAGGTCACCACTTCTGACGTCAGAAAATGGGTCCCCACTGTACCTGTATAATAAATGAGGCAAATATGTGACAGAAAACACTCAAAACTAAATTGTTAAAAAAAAACATAAATGTATTTAAATATTTTTAATTTAAAGATATATTCACAAAACTGTAGAAGAAAAGTAGAAGATAAGTAAAGCCGTTAGAAATGGTGACCTTTTGTGTTGCTGGCTCTCTGCGGGCACAGATTTCGCTGTAACACCTGTTTGCCTTTCTCTTCTCACCTGAATTTGGGGTCTTTCCTGCTGGGAGCGTCGGGGTCTGTCAGGGCCAGAGTGTACATCTTACTGGAGTCACATCCTTTCCACTCGATGCAGGTGGGTCTATTCTGCACCTGTTGGGTGACAAGTATTAGTACTGGTGTGTAAACATAATGTTAGGATGGTTGAATGCCTGAGCTTTGGCAGCTCTAAAGTCAAACTAGTCAAGGAACAAGTAATACAGAAATGCATTTATAAAAAAAGAAGAAATGTGTTACTGCTCCTTTAACAAGGTGAAGAAGAAGAAGTTGTGTTATTGTTCCTTTAACAAGGTGAACAAGAAGCAGAAGAGTGTCACAGCTCTTGACTCCTCTTGAGGTCGCTGTTCTCGTCGTCTCTTAAAGCTGCAGACTCGCTGCTGGAGGCTTTATGTAACACAACTCATTGTTTGCAACAGACTGATACCAAATAATCAATCACAAAGCAGTGTTTATAAGAAATAACACGTGTTAGTAGCATGGTGCCCTCAATATATCTTATAATCTATCTAATACAGAAACGTAGCTATGAGCTGTTAGCTTCATAACTAGCCGTCATCAGTTAGCATTAGCTAGCAGACGAACCTGTGTTGGTGTCAGCACTTTGCCGAGCTCGTCGACCTCCACAGAGCCGTATTTAACAGTCAGAGGCTGGGCAGGCTTCTCATCCACCTCCGGCAGGGCGAGAGGACCGGACCACTGGCTCAAATCTGCGGGCATTGTTGACTTCTAGTCCGGCTACAGACGCTGTGTTTAGCTAACTGTACTAACTGTACTAACTGCTAACTAACTGTACTAGAATAAAACCGCCAAAAATGCTGCGTTCAAGTACCACGAGGAGATGTAGGAATTGGTGAAGAATTTGTTTAGCTAACAAGTTGAACCATCTGAATCCAAAAATATATTTATTTGTGACTTTTAAATTTCAACGAACTATAGTAGATGTTTATCATGTTTTTTTTAAAGTTAATTCCCTACTGTAGCGATAATAACACCTGATAGTTTTGATTGAAGAAGAAGAAGAAGAAGCAGAAGAGTGTCACAGCTCTTGACTCCTCTTGAGGTCGCTGTTCTCGTCGTCTCTTAAAGCTGCAGACTCGCTGCTGGAGGCTTTATGTAACACAACTCATTGTTTGCAACAGACTGATGCCAAATAATCAATCACAAAGCAGTGTTTATAAGAAATAACACGTGTTAGTAGCATGGTGCCCTCAACAGCTTTTAAACTAACTAATACAGAAACGTAGCTATGAGCTGTTAGCTTCATAACTAGCCGTCATCAGTTAGCATTAGCTAGCAGACGAACCTGTGTTGGTGTCAGCACTTTGCCGAGCTCGTCGACCTCCACAGAGCCGTATTTAACAGTCAGAGGCTGGGCAGGCTTCTCATCCACCTCCGGCAGGGCGAGAGGACCGGACCACTGGCTCAAATCTGCGGGCATTGTTGACTTCTAGTCCGGCTACAGACGCTGTGTTTAGATAACTGTACTAACTGTACTAACTGTACTAACTGCTAACTAACTGTACTAACTGTACTAACTGTACTAACTGCTAACTAACTGTACTAACTGCTAACTAACTGTAACTAACTGTAACTAACTGTAACTAACTGTATTAACTGTACTAGAATAAAACCGCCAAAAATGCTGCGTTCAAGTACCACTAGGAGATGTAGGAATTGGTGAAGAATTTGTTTAGCTAACAAGTTGAACCATCTGAATCCAAAAATATATTTATTTGTGACTTTTAAATTTCAACGAACTATAGTAGATGTTTATCATGTTTTTTTTTAAAGTTAATTCCCTACTGTAGCGATAATAACACCTGATAGTTTTGATTGAAGAAGAAGAAGCAGAAGAGTGTCACAGCTCTTGACTCCTCTTGAGGTCGCTGTTCTCGTCGTCTCTTCCAGCTGCAGACTCGCTGCTGGAGGCTTTATGTAACACAACTCATTGTTTGCAACAGACTGATACCAAATAATCAATCACAAAGCAGTGTTTATAAGAAATAACACGTGTTAGTAGCATGGTGCCCTCAACAGCTTTTAAACTATCTAATACAGAAACGTAGCTATGAGCTGTTAGCTTCATAACTAGCCGTCATCAGTTAGCATTAGCTAGCAGACGAACCTGTGTTGGTGTCAGCACTTTGCCGAGCTCGTCGACCTCCACAGAGCCGTATTTAACAGTCAGAGGCTGGGCAGGCTTCTCATCCACCTCCGGCAGGGCGAGAGGACCGGACCACTGACTCAAATCTGCGGGCATTGTTGACTTCTAGTCCGGTTGAGACGCTGTGTTTAACTAACTGTAACTAACTGTACTAACTGCTAACTAACTGCTAACTAACTGTACTAACTGTAACTAACTGTACTAGAATAAAACCGCCAAAAATGCTGCGTTCAAGTACCACTAGGAGATGTAGGAATTGGTGAAGAATTTGTTTAGCTAACAAGTTGAACCATCTGAATCCAAAAATATATTTATTTGTGACTTTTAAATTTCAACGAACTATAGTAGATGTTTATCATGTTTTTTTTAAAGTTAATTCCCTACTGTAGCGATAATAACACCTGATAGTTTTGATTGAAGAAGAAGAAGCAGAAGAGTGTCACAGCTCTTGACTCCTCTTGAGGTCGCTGTTCTCGTCGTCTCTTCCAGCTGCAGACTCGCTGCTGGAGGCTTTATGTAACACAACTCATTGTTTGCAACAGACTGATGCCTAATAATCAATCACAAAGCAGTGTTTATAAGAAATAACACGTGTTAGTAGCATGGTGCCCTCAACAGCTTTTAAACTAACTAACACAGAAACGTAGCTATGAGCTGTTAGCTTCATAACTAGCCGTCATCAGTTAGCATTAGCTAGCAGACGAACCTGTGTTGGTGTCAGCACTTTGCCGAGCTCGTCGACCTCCACAGAGCCGTATTTAACAGTCAGAGGCTGGGCAGGCTTCTCATCCACCTCCGGCAGGGCGAGAGGACCGGACCACTGGCTCAAATCTGCGGGCATTATTGACTTCTAGTCCGGTTGAGATGCTGTGTTTAACTAACTGTAACTAACTGTACTAACTGTACTAACTGCTAACTAACTGCTAACTAACTGTACTAGAATAAAACCGCCAAAAATGCTGCGTTCAAGTACCACTAGGAGATGTAGGAATTGGTGAAGAATTTGTTTAGCTAACAAGTTGAACCATCTGAATCCAAAAATATATTTATTTGTGACTTTTAAATTTCAACGAACTATAGTAGATGTTTATCATGTTTTTTTTTAAAGTTAATTCCCTACTGTAGCGATAATAACACCTGATAGTTTTGATGTGAATTCCCATTAGTAGATCATTTGTTTGTTTGTTTATTTGTTTTGCACAATTTAAGACTATACAACATTTTGGGGACTAGGAACTAAATTTAGTTCCTCCAGTCAAAATGTAGGTAAATTGTACCTGCTGACACCTTTAACAGTAAAGGTCGTACTTTCTGAAAACTGCTCCTTCTGCAACTGAGGTGCCAAGTGTTACCCATCTCTAAAAATTCAATACTCCTGTTTCTAATTATTTAGATATCAATGGAACAAATTTCTCCTCACATTTATGGTAATTTATCATCATGATACTTTATAATATGGTTAATATAACAAGTTATGGAGGCTATGGAGGCAAGTAGGTCTCTAAGCATTTATCAGCCACCACAGGATCAGAAAACATTTCAAAAGATAACGCAACTATTTCAGTGTTGAACAGATTTATTGCAGATGAGTGCAGGTGACATCACTGAGAGGAGCAGTTATTTCTGTAGGCAACAGTGGGGAAAGAAATACTATGTTCATTGGCACACTCACAAAAAAATGCTTTGTTACTGTTGGATTTGTTTGCTTCTTGCAAGAACGGGAACTTCCTACAGACAATCAGCCTCGATCAGTGGGAATTCGTAGTGCTGAACTTGCTTGATTAGAGTCTTTTTTTTTTCATTTATTTTCCGGCCAGCTGCTCGTACAGTTTGGGGACGTAGTCGTCCCACTCGGCCTGGTAGCAGGTTCCCGCCACCGGGGCTCCCAGGTTGTATTTCTGCCTGAAGCTCTGGATCTTGAACTTGCCGCGGCTGTCTCCAGACCGGTTGGTGAGGACGGTCTCAGTGCAGGACAGGCTGCCTGGCTGCTCGTACACCAGCCACACGTACCTGTGGAGACCTGAGGGGGACAAAGACGGAGGTTTTTAAAACAAAACAACCTCTTAAAACTGTAAATTATTGATGCCAGGCTACAGATACTGTTTAAGATTAACTGTGGCAATACCTCCAAACCGGTAGTTACATTCAGTATCTAATATGTTTAACAACAGCCATGTGGACAGTTTTATTTAATCTTGACACAACCTGCAGATCCAGGATTATATGCACTTTACTCGCTGTGTAGAGAGGAACATTGTGTCTTGAACTTCACCCCAAATACGTGACATTTTGCAAAACATGGACACAAATCCATCCAATCATGCGTCGGTCAATTTCTTACCTGTGCCCTTGGGAGGACCAGAGCCCACGTAATCCGACATCACGCAGCCAGAGGACACATCATTTCCTTTCATGTTGACCACCAGAAAGTGGTGCCACTCCCTACAGTGAAGGCAAAAAATACATATTTACAATGAAAGCTAAGATTTAGGGATTTTTTGGTCTTACATGGTGAATATCACTAAGACACAAACCAAGCCCAGGTAGCACTTTGATTTGGAGCTCCAAGAAAACTATAACTAAGCATCTATGTATAGTCTACTACTGTGTGCTATTACTACTACTACTACAAGTACTACTTGAAGGCAGCAGTGTACATGCACAATGCACAGAAAGTGGGTGGTATGTGGGGTAAATAGGGGCTTTCTTTGTCACATTAATAACTGTATCCAGATGTTACACCAAAATCTGTGACCACAGAGAGCCAGCCACACATGAGGTCACCACTTTTGACGTCAGAAAATGGAACCCCACTGTACCTGTATAATAAATGAGGAAAATATGTGACAGAAAACACTCAAAACTAAATTGTTAAAAAATATATAAATGTATTTAAATATTTTTAATTTAAAGATATATTCACAAAACTGTAGGAGAAAAGTAAAAGATAGGCACAGCCGTTAGAAATGGTGACCTTTTGTGTTGCTGGCTCTCTGCGGGCACAGATTTCGCTGTAACACCTGTTTGCCTTTCTCTTCTCACCTGAATTTGGGGTCTTTCCTGCTGGGAGCGTCGGGGTCTGTCAGGGCCAGAGTGTACATCTTACTGGAGTCACATCCTTTCCACTCGATGCAGGTGGGTCTATTCTGCACCTGTTGGGTGACAAGTATTAGTACTGGTGTGTAAACATAATGTTAGGATGGTTGAATGCCTGAGCTTTGGCAGCTCTAAAGTCAAACTAGTCAAGGAACAAGTAATACAAAAATAAATTAATAAAAAAAGGAGAAGTTGAGTTATTGTTCCTTTAATAAGGTGAAGAAGAAGAAGAAGAAGAAGCAGAAGAAGAGTGTCACAGCTCTTGACTCCTCTTGAGGTCGCTATTCTCCGTCTCTTAAAGCTGCAGACTCGCTGCTGGAGGCTTTATGTAACACAACTCATTGTTTGCAACAGACTGATGCCAAATAATCAATCACAAAGCAGTGTTTATAAGAAATAACACGTGTATACAATATAGCTTTTAAGCTAACACAGAGTTGTTAGCTTCATAACTAGCCGTCATCAGTTAGCATTAGCTAACAGACGAACCTGTGTTGGTGTCAGCACTTTGCCGAGCTCGTCGACCTCCACAGAGCCGTATTTAACAGTCAGAGGCTGGGCAGGCTTCTCATCCACCTCCGGCAGGGCGAGAGGACCGGACCACTGGCTCAAATCTGCGGGCATTGTTGACTTCTAGTCCGGTTGAGACGCTGTGTTACAGTAGCTAACTGCTAACTAACTACCGTTGGAACTTGAATACAACTGCCAAAAATGCTGCGTTCAAGTACCACGAGGAGATGTAGGAATTGGTGAAGAATTTGAGCGTTAAGTTAACAAGTTGAACCATCTGAATCTAAAATATAGATAGATAGAAGTTTTGTCGCCCGTTTCCATTATAATAGTGATATATTAGTAGTAATGTAAGCTGAATTTCCTTCATTCATTTCATTTGAAAATGTATTTCGAACAATGTAGAATACAAAAAAATAAAAATAAAAAATAAAGAAAAAGAATGATCATACCAACAAGTGGACAGTCAGAAACAAGTAGTATTTACATAAAATGAAACGCATAAGAAAAATAAATTGTCAAACACTTGATGCATTGATTTACATATTCAAAAAGGAGTGAGAAGAAGTATAAACTTATCTAATCCCACCCCTTCTCCATAAGTCAATTATTAATTATTAACCAACTTCCTTATTGAGCCATACATATACTCTAATTGCATTTTCCTAAATTTGTCTAACTATAATTATTATCATTTATAATTATTCTAACTATAATTATTACCTTTAATCTGTGTCATACAGAAATATAATTGAATTACTGATATAATTATCCTCATCAAAATATAAATTTGTTATCAATCCAGAATACCAATTCATTACTTATAATATAACTTAATCACAATACCAATTCAATACTTACATATTGAGCTTAATCATATTGACTATTTGTTATCTTTTCTTATATGCTTAAATTATTATTTATAATATACAATTTATAATATACAATATGCACATGCAAAACAAGATTCAAGATTCAAGATTCAAGATTCAGCCCTTTATTGTCATTGTAAATACAACGAAATTAGATTGTGACAATCCCATAGGTGCTAAAAAAGATAATACAATAATAAAAAAAGAGATAGTGCAATATAAATATATATATAATATATATATATATATAAAAGATAATACAATATAAAATATAAAAATACAATATGTATATTGATGAGATGACAGTTTTACCAGATTACAGTTTTGCCAGATTATTGCACAAAGTGTCCGTCAGATAATTATATAATTATTGCACAGCATCATATAATTATTGCACAACATGCAATATATACACACAACATGCAATATATACATACACATTATATACACGTATATACATGTGTATATATACACATATATAGACATATATATACATATATACAATACACAGCATCCTGTCATCAAGCATCATCAAGTCAAGTTGGGAGGTAAATTAACTGATTTGATGCTTCTTGCGTTTAGTTCTGTACTGTGTGATGAATTATATTTTTTCCGAGCAATCTGGCTACACATGAACGTTACAAACTGCACCAGCTCCATGCGACCGCCAGAGGGCGCCGTGACGTCACTGCCATGTGGGTTGTAGTTTGCTGAAATGTCTGTCAATCAGATCAGCCTCCTTCAGCCTCATCACTCCTCCAGCTCACATTGCTCCATTAACACACTTTCTGTTTCCAGACATCCCATTTTTAGAAACTGGGCTCTGACTGTGAGAGAATTATTTAATTAATTTAGTAAATTGATGAATATTTTAGCTGTCAAAGCAGAGGAATGTGTATTTCCTCCTTATTAAGATGTAATATGATTCATCTGGGGTTATAATAGTCTACTGTAGGTCTGTGGTCATCAGTAAAGTGGAATAATGCCTATTATCTCCTTTATGATAGTGGTTGAAATGTGTCTCAAAACAACTTAAAACAAGAGTCAATACCAACAGGAGAATACACTGTTTACCATTGGCAGAGCATTTTGGCAATTTTTTCTTGCGCGCTACCCACATAATCAGCTGTGCTGCTCATCCCACAAATGCATGATCCTTACAGGTTGGACATCATTGTGAAGGTAAATAAACAGGCTTTACAACGATGTCAAATACAATTAGCATAACAACAGAGAAATAATCCACCAAACACAAGTTTCCAAACTTTTGTTTCTGAGTTTATTATTGCAGTGTACCATAACCGTCATAATGCAGTGTCATATTGATGTGATGTTAGCTTAATAATACAGAGAAGAAGAATTGTGTTATTGTTCCCTGAAGAAGAAGAAGAATAAGAAGAAGTAAATGTGTTACTGCTCCTTTAACAAGGTAACCAGGTGAGGTCAGGGTGTGGTTTATTCGTGCTAAAGTTCCCGGATCAGCATGCTCTAGTAAACAGAGCCTTCAGGTCACACAGAAAGTGTCATCATGTCAGACTGGTCAGCTCACCTGTAGAGTGGGTTTATAATGTTATAATGGGCGGACATGTGTCCGGTGTGTCGCTGTGTGTTACAGACAAACTCACTCAGGTGGACTAGTCAGACAGGTTTGGACTGGAAGCTCTTTTGTTCACCTTTTCTTTTTGTTTTTTGAGGGCGATGTAGTTTTTCTGCAGAGTTACCATGAAGACAGTCACAGCGGTCGCGCTTCTACACCTGTGTTTCTGTGCGACAGGTGAGTTTGTGTTTAATGTGACAGGTAACACAGGTGAGTCTGTAACCTGCTGACATTGTTCTCTCCCTCTTGTTGTTGTCAAAGCTGCAGTTTCGGTTAGTGACTCCACCGATACGGAGCTGACAGCCACACCGGGCGACGTCGCTCTGCTTCCGTGTTACAACGTCGGTAACGTGACGCCGACTTTAACGGCGTGGGTGAAAAATGGACGAGAGGTCATCAGAGGTGCCGGTTCTTCACCGACTCCTTCACCTGCAGGACAGCGCCTCGCACTGCTGCATGATGGGAGTCTGAACATCAGAGGAGTGATACCTGGAGATGAGGGGATCTACCTGTGCAGCTCCACGTTGCCTGGCAACAACACCTTTCACGCACGTGTCCTGCTGCAAGTCACCAGTAAGTGGTTGTTTTGTTATACTGTATGTCCAGTAATGAGAGCAGTAGGATGAAACTGGGTGGTTTTATATGTTCACTAGAGTTCCTTAAAGCAGATAAACTGGTTCTTCTACATAACAACAGTCACATGGATACAGGTGATGAATGAGAGTGGGCAGGACACAAACAAACAGAAAATGACACTTAAAGGTCTCATATCGTGCTCATTTTCAGGTTCATAATTGTATTTTGCGTTTCTACGAGAACATGTTTACATGCTGTAATGTTCAAAAAAACCCTTTATTTTCCTCATACTGTCTGCCAGAATATACCTGTATTCACCCTCTATCTGAAACGCTCCGTTTTAGCGCATTTTGACGGAATTGCAACAGAATTGCGTTGCTAGGCAACAGCTTTGGTCCATGTTTTACTTCCTGTCAGCTGATGACATTCACATACACTTCAACAGGAAATAAACTAGGACCCATTTAGAATGTTTACGTTTAAAATTGTATTAAGGGTTTAAATATTGTATATTCGTGACATCACGAATGGGCAGAAATCCTGACAGCTTGTTTTAAAAGCAGAGTTTCTGAATACAGGCTGTGTGTATTTCCCTGTGGATTGAGTGTTTTGATAATTTCACAGTATTTCTATAGATCTTAAGCCTGCTTTATAATAAAAAAAACATGAAAATCTCACTTTTTTTTATAATATGGGACCTTTAAAGTTGCAACTGAACATTATTTTTCTTTAAATTAATATATAATGTTTCATAAGGCATGGGGACCAGTGTTTTTTTTATATATATATGTACATATAAGAGGTCTGATGGAGGGTGAAGGTGTGGGATGAATGATGTTATGACAATAATAACCCTGTAATAGTGGTAGCTGTATGTCTACTTAGTTGTTTCATACATTCTTTTGTCTCTTGTATTACTTTCTTGGTTTGTGCTCTTGTTTCCTAACATGAGTCTTACTTTTTAACTACCTAGTCTTGTTCATCAAAAGTTTACTCATCAGCATCATCACCATCAACTGAGGCCAAAAACTCCACACAAAGCATAGTAAAAACATGTCCGGTTATGGATATTTGAAACATATACTCTTGCAAACATGACAATTTACTTATCACACAATAATAAGGTTTTTCAAGTAATATCACAGTTAATCAAATCATTTGAAGTAACATTACAACTTGAGAATAATGAGAGATGAGAATAGACACTGTTGTAAAGCTCTGCTTGTTCTCCTTTCAGGTGGTCCAGAAAACGTGTCTATGTCCATCGGTCCGGCCATTGCTCTGTCCAACGGGACGCTCATCGTCTTTCGGGGTTCCAGCGTCTCCTTTAACTGCTCTGGCTCCTCCTACCCATCTCAGCAGCTGACCTGGGCCTTCAGTGGAGCGTCGTCCAGCAACGAGTCGCTGGTTTCAGCTTCCAGATCCTGGCTGGACTTCAGGATAGAAGACGTTCAGCCAAGCGCTCAGGGAGTTTACAGCTGCAGGGTCCGCAACACCGTCTCTCATCAGGCCGTCAATAAGAGCACTCAGCTGCTAGTATACTGTAAGTACCAGGAGCACAATACCCAGAATGCCTTTCTCCGACTAAAGGTCTGATGTCGAGAAGTATTATTTTTGTGGTTATTTTCATTCACTGGACTGCAAAAACAAGAAATCATGTACACTGAGACACAGTTATTAAGTTTTAGATATCTAAGAAAAGGAAATAAACAAAAATATATACAGGCAAAAACATTAACCATAACACCATAAAATACAGGAGCTCTAAACCTCATCCTAAATCTAGAAAAGAGAAGAAATATTATGATGAAAACATTCTGGCATTTGTGTTCGGGTATTTTTAAGTGGGGTTGTGTGAGGTCAGTGTATTACCTAGAGTAGATGACGGCTGACACGCCCCCAGTTTGAAGAAACAGACAGGAGTAACCGCACGGGAGCAAAGCGATGTACTACAGTGGACGGGGCCGGCAGCAAAACGTATTTTAGCCACCGAAAAGAAAGACTCACCTACAAAAATCAATACCAGCTATATTTAGAATATTTTTGCCACTTAACCTTGCCGTCAGATAGCCCTTTCCGATGGGGAACTGAAGCCGTTGTATACATCTATACTCTCGCCAAAGCCACCAGACTCCACTGAAAAAGACTGTAATTTTACCTCGCAGACCACGAGGGCTGCTGGTCTACCGCTGCCTCAATCGCTTAATTTGTTCGTGCTGTTGTTTGACAACTTACCACTGTATAGCTGTCTCATGACAAGGTAAACCGGCAAAAATATTCTAAATATAGCATACATTTAAACTGATATTGATTATTTTTTAGGTGGCTAAAATATGTTTTGCTGCCGGCCCCGTCCACAGCAGTACATTGCTTTGCTTCCATGCGGTAACTCCTGTCTGTTTCTTCAAACTGGGGGTGTGCCGACCATCATCTACTCTAGGTAATACACTGTCTAAAGATAAGTACCTCATACAACCCCGCTTCAAAACACCCGAAGTATCCCTTTTAATGCTTCAATATTTGAATTCTGCACTTGATTTGCCTCTATCTCCAAAGACAAAACGTCAAAATTGAGTTAAGCCACCACAAAACCAGAGCAAGATAAAAGAAAGGCATTTGATTACAGTGATTTAGATCACTTAGTAGCACTTTCACTTTTTCTGTTGTCAGAAATTGAATTTCCCTCCGGGGATTAATAAAGGTCCATCTTATCTTATCTTATCTTAGAAAGGTCACTTTAAATCCCTTTGATTCAATGCTTTAAAGCATCAAAGCAATAAAACAGAACAACTTAACTTCCCTCACTGTACTTCTTTCGGAGAAAATAATAGAGGGTCAAACAAGGTGAGGGAGAAAAAACAGAAATGTTTAGATAGGCAGGAAAAAAGCTGAGTCATCATCCAATAGCAACTGAGTAAAAGTCAAAAAAGGTGGAGATAATGTCAAATGTTGCCAGACTGAGAACACAAAGAGATCAAGTAAACACAGTAATTCATCTGTGTGGCCTCTGTTATAAAAATAACAGTTTTATCTGCAGGGTCACGAGGTAAGATGATGAGACATTGAATGGATTTCCTGAATTCTTAACACACAAACATTTCCTGTTTTTGCTGATTTCATGGAATTACTCATAGATGCATGACTTTTTTAGATTTTCACTTATAAATGTGTCTCAACCTGTTTATAAAATCTTTTTTTAAAAATGACATCTTGTAGATTAATCACGGCCTTACGGTTACACATTTCATAGATATGTAACACTTTATTTTGAAGGGCGAATAGACTCGGAATTTCCTAGAAAAGGACTGATGTAAATAATAATGCATTTAAAGTATTTCAGTCAACGCAGTAATTCAGCTGAACATGAAAACGTTTGTCTACAGGCAAGAAGACAGCACAACATCCTGTATTCGAAGGATAAAGTTTCCAATAATAAATGCGTGATTAATCAATATTTACTTTAAATTGAACAGACCTTCTGAGGAAATTCCCCTGGAAGATCAATGACTTCTTATGAACTCAAGACTTAAAGTTGAGTTCGGCATCATTTAAGTAGGGGAACAATATGTAGAGATCGCAGTAGGCTACTAAACAAGATAATGACTAAATTTAAGTTTATATACCTTTTATTCTTTAAGAAAGGTATAGAGCAATGGTATCACATCAATGACTAAAAATCCAACAAATTATATAAAAACACGTTGGGAAAAGGAGATACAAATTAAAACACCTGAGGAGGGAAAATTAGCGCACTTTCACCAAATTACAAAGAGGAAGAGGAAAGATTTTTGTTGGAAAAATCTGTTGTTTTTATAACTCCTAAGCAAAAATGTAAATTAACTGTGACCCAGTACTTTGCTGGAGGGAGTGTGAATCAGCACTGGTGGACCCTGCACACATGTTGGTATTGAGGGTTGCCCCCTCTTAGTCGACAAATCTGTCTTTTTAGTCTTAGTCGACTAAGATTTCTTTAGTCGATTAGTAATTTTTTATGCTTTTTTTCATGCTGAATGACTAATTTCCAAGAAACTTATGAGCACATCTCTGGTAAACACAAGATTTAAAGTGGTGCTTTTGTGTGATTCTTTGTGGGAAAACTTGGTTTTACAGATCTGTCGATTAAAGCAACTAATCAATTAGCTGAGAAAATCGTATGAGCGTTAGTCGACTAAGAATTTCTTTGGTTAAGGACAGCCCTAGTTGTCATATATTCAGCCTATTTGGGAGAAGGTGGGACATTTAATGTCAGGGATACTGGGTTTCTACCCCTTGAGGATCTTAATGGCTGCAGGTAAAAAAAAGACTATTACTAAATTCTGGCTTCAAAGAAACACTCCTACTATGTACCTTTTTAATAAAAACTGTTAACTACTGTAATTACAGTGTGCTCCATGGAAAAGATGTTGACTACTAAAAGACAAGGGTGAAAAATACTGGATGAAATGGGATTATTGCTTTCAAGAAACAAACACTGTTTATGAACTTTTCACCATTTTTCCTTATTTAAGGTGACTGTGTCTAAATCCCAGTGTAATGAATGCACATACAGAGACGGTGTCTCTAATTTAGCTTGATATTTAATCATAGTACAACAGTTGCTCTCTGTAGTTTGTGTCCTTACTGATGTGTTTTGTCCTGACTAGATGTCCCAGACAGACACCCTGAGTGTATGTGGGCACCAGCACAGGACCCCTCCCACGTCCATTTCAACTGCACCTGGTTTGGAGCGTATCCCACCCCGACGCTACGCTGGGGAGAAGACGAGGGAGAGCAAGGAGCTCGCTGGAAAGGACACGTTTATGCAACGGAGGAGACGGAAAGCCTGTCAGTGACGCTGAACCGCTCGATGCTGCACGAGGGGCAGACGCTGAGGTGCATGGCCCAGCACCTTGCGCTCGCTGCGGGAAAAGAGAAGCCGTGTTCGTTTACTCTCAGTAAGCATGTTGTGGTGAAACTTAACAATCCTGAGATGTGCAACTGCTGAATCTTTTATGTGCTTTCCACTTTAGAGCAACACTGACACTCTTCAGTGAGGTTGTTGACAATGTTTACTTGACTCAGTATTCTTAGTGTTGACGTTACTTTAATTTAAAGGGCCGGTTCATCCAAACAAAACATATTTTCTCAATTACCACCAGTCGAATATCACCATGCAGATAGTTTGAGGTTTATTTGTTCAGGTTTTGAGATATCTGCCTCCGAGGTTTCTGCCTCCACACCAGCACAATTTAGGATTTTGTTTTGGTGCTCACATTATTTAAAATGATTAAAATATTTAGCAGCAGCTTCTCTTTCTAGAAACAAAGAAATAATACGCATAAAAGCTATTCGCAGTGAGATTTGTAGATTATCCAGAGTAACACAGGAATTTTAGTACTACAGCGTATTAGGGCCATTGTAGGTCAAATAAATTAATAATTATGAACCCGGGGAAGGGGGGTAATAGTTCGAGAGAAAACTCAAAATTTTAGAGATTAAAGTTGTACATTTATGGGAAAATAAACTTGGATGAGTCCGAGACTTTTTTTCTCGAAAATTTACGACTTTATAATCTCGCAAATTTATAAATTATTTTTGTAAATTTCCCAGATTAATCTCAGAGAATATACAATTTTTTTTCTTGTAAATTTATGACTTTAATCTCAGGAATTCAGATTTTTTTTTTGGAATAATAAAATTACATTTTAAAAACTTTAAAGAAACATCTATCTCCACTAAAGTATCCTTGTTACTTTGGATAATCCACATAGAGTAACTGTGGACAGTTTTCATGGGGACTATTTATTTGATGGATTATCCAGAGTACCTGATACTGTTTCTAGAAAGATATATTCCAGCTTAATTTTTAAATGTAGTTTTTCAATGCTGCAAATACCAAAAAATTAATATTTTAATATTTACCTCCACTGTACTGGGATGGAGGTAGAAAATCTGAAATATCTCAAAGCTTCAAAGCAGATAAATCCACGCAAATCCTAATGTTATAAAGGGTCAGCATGGGTAGAGATACCATACAAGACTTCAACACAAAAAAAGTCCCTGTGAAACTGATGACTGCATTGTTCTGTGGCCAAATAAAACCAAAATCATCTGCATGACTACAAAACACCAGAGGGATGTGAGAAATCATGTTTCGTGAGTGATGCGTACTTAGTAGCAGTCCCTCATTCTTTGGTACTTGCTGTCATTTCCCTTTTCCTAATCCATTTAAGCTGAATGTCACTGAGTTAATTGGAGGTTATTCAGGTCACCTGTTGTGCAGGGTGTGTGTGTGGGGGCGGGGAACCGGCTCCTAATTAACAATTGAGAGCAGCTTGGTTCAATTCTCGGCCAATCAGGGTGTGACGGACGCCCTTTCTTTAGAGCTTAAGAGAGGAGGGGAACTACACACCTAGGACATTATCGTCCTTTCTTGCAGAACTAATTTCATCATATTCAGCTAGAAACTCTGGCCTTTAGAGACTTCTTTGCTGTCTTAACTTTTCTGCTTGAGGGTGATTTTGAGCTGGAGTGAATATTAGAGAACACCTTTCCACTAGGTTACCTGCATCAGGGCAGAGTTTCTGCTGTCTAACAATAACACCCGCAGACTTTATTTTCATTGAAATCACCTTTACACACATTTCCTTATTGAAGAGGTATTTGTTTCATTGTGAATACACTTGTGAGATTTGTTTCTCCAAGTAAATACTTGTCTATTATGTGATTTTGGAACTGGTTCTCAGGCTTCTTCTTGATCAGCTTAAATCTGAGGAATTCGTACCGTCACAAAGCATACATGCTGAAATGTACCTCCTCCCCTTCAGGCGACAAGCCCTTCCTGTCACAAACTCACGGATTCACAATGCATGTCATCTACTCTGTTCCTCCTATGAACACCCAAAGACTCTCCACGTCTTTTTCACAGAGCTCTGCTTACTGTATAAACTTCAGTGTAACAACATTAATATTAAGGACTTTATAAACTCCTTGTTTAATTCTCATAATTAGATTTTAAGTGCTGCTGCGGTTACAAACACAGCCTCAGAGACACAGTTGGTAGCGTGTAAACGAGGACACAGTGTTGCATCTAGGTCATGTGGTCAGTGAGTCATTCAATATAGTGTAAAGGTTATCACAGGACGGGATTGCGCAACAATGAGATGACGCAAAAGTGTGTGTGACCGTTTATACGTTTGCAATAGCTTATCTGCATTCTTTGATGTCGATCAAAGCATTGAAGATGAGGTGTGTCCTTGTCAAATAAGATTGCGGGTTTTATTCCCACTGGGGCCAACTATTATACCTTTGAAAAGAAGAGTCTGAAAATAGTTCAATGTTTGTCCCTCTCTCCCAGAATCTCCGTACCCTGAAGGCAACCCGTTGGTCACGGCTCTGGAGGCGACCAGCGTGACTCTATCCTGCTCCGAGTACGTGTCCGTCCCCCCTGCCAACACCACGTGGAGAAAAGGGCTCCAGCAGGAGGACATTGTTCCCGGATCGAAGTACGTCCTGTCTGAGGAAGGCCCCGTCTTCAAGCTGACCATACACAACATCAGCAAGGATGACGAAGGCTACTACTTCTGCCGCAGCGAGAACCCCCTCGCCGTGCGCGAGCTGGAACTCTACCTCACTGTGAAGAGTGAGTTTGGGTCAATAAGTTATTGCATTTTTGTAAACAAATGAAAGCTTCAACGTCAGAGGGAATGGCGAGTTGAACATACAGTTCTCAGTACATCAGGTCATGAACATAGTTCATGAACGGATCAGAGGTTTGAACAATAAGCCAGTCACTGCAGCTGTCGACTCCACCTCTGGAATGCTGATAAACCTGCTGCTCCTCCCTTCTTCTGCCTCATACTCCTCTCCTGTCTCCTGTGTTTTGCCTCGACAGCTTCCTCTGCTTACACGGGAGCAACCATCGGCGTCTTCATAGCTGCATTGATCGTGGGAGCGGCCGCGATCGTAGCTAAAACCGTTTACTCCAGCCGACACCGAATTTGCCTGGGTAACTTTTGTCTTACCTTTGCAACATGAGCACGGAAGTCACAAATGCATGCAACTTAACCTACTGTAGATCATAATCAGTCTTTTCTCACATTAAAATCTCATCTGTAATGTTGTATATGAGAAGTATAAATCACAAAAATCCACTAATACTAATGTCACAATTTCTGTTCATATTCTTGTTTCAGGAGATGGCTTTGGGTGAGTACCTCACATCTACTTATCTAATACGCACTGCATGCTTATTTTAGTAACCCAAACCATTCAATTAAAGAGATTAAATTAGATTATGTACTGCAATCTGGGTTTTCTGTTTTTTAGTTTGTTATATTTTTATTGCAGTAGTTTATTTTTCTTATTCCTGCAAACATCTGGCCAACGTGTGTAGATGTTCTCCTGTCATACTACAATATTACCATGAAATTAATTTGATTTGTTGCAACAGTAAACATCAGATTTCTGAATCAAGTAGCTGAGCTTCTCTTTTGTCTATTTGGCACCAGTGTTCACTAATCATACTGGTATAAATCCATCAGAAAAGAAGCAGAAATACCAATTTCTGCTCTGATTGTGGCCTCAATAGATCACAATGCAATGCAACTGCAAGGCATGTTGTATTAAAGGATTAGTTAAGCATTTTGGGGAATATGTGTATTTCCTTTTTTTTTGCATTAGATGAGCAGATACCACATAAGGGATAATGTACAGTGAGCCAGTCATTGTTGTGAAATAAACCCCGATAGGGCAACAATGAACCGTTCGCTGTACATTATCCCGCTTATTACATGGCTATTTACTTAAGAAATCAATAATTTGACACAAAAATGGTACTCCAGAGTCCGAGATCAGAACTGTGCCCATAGCAACAGTCTGTTATACATAGCAGCGGTCTGTTATACATAGCAACGGTCTGTTATACATAGCAACGGTCTGTTATGCATAGCAACGGCCTGTTCTAAATATATATATATATATGTAAATTTAATTTAATTTGGGTACTTTTCCATTGTGAATACATTACATTCTCAAAACCTCCCTAAACCTACTTGGAGTTCGGATACAGACGTTGATACAACACTTAATAAAGATTTGATGATATGTATCATGTATTTATTATCATATAGTTCCCTGGCCTTCACTCTGATCTAATGGTAATATTTCTGCTCTTTAGGCACATGGAGGAGGACAGAGGAGACGTGCTGAGTCTGGTGGAGTCAGACGACGAGCAGCTCTTTCAGGACGCCGTTCCCCGGCTGCCTCCGTTAACCAACGGAAACCACACAACACTCGTCCAGATACATCGACTCCCATCCAGTATGACCTCATCATGGCAGTTTATATTGAGTTTGTAAATGAAGAGTTTGGTCATGTAAGAATGTCCCTTTTATGTTTTTTGTTTTTTTTAGGTGATCATGAGGATGCAGAAACTGCTGACACCAGCTCACAGCACCAGGACGATACTGTACAGACAGAAGAGCCAGCGGATCTTGTAACATTTTAGGTACTGGGTGTTTTTTAGATAAGTGTTTTATTTTTAGGTAAATACCATTTACTCCCAATGACGATGTGAACAGAATCGGTGGAAGACACATGTAAAAACAAAATCATCTCTTTTAATTTTTTTTTAACAGGGTTTTGAATTTTTGTAAGCTTATTTCTATGATTTGTTTGTACAGCATTTTGAATATGTTGCTCTGATATTGAGATTTTTGTGCAGTAAATGAAGCTGTTTAAACTAAATGTGATGTGACAATGGCTTTGGTGATCCATAACTTATTGATATATGCATACATCCCCACCCTGTGTTGTACATGTAGCATTTAACTATGACTATCCCAGGCCAGAATGCAACTTGAGACTGGAACCATTTTAAAAATGTGGTGGAGTGAGTTTGTCAGTCGTCTCATGAGTGTAGTGAAGTGAAGCGTAAAACAACAGAAACTCAGTTTTCTCACCTACTTGAACTCGTACTTGAACGCCAAGTTCACATGAGATCTGGGGAGATAATGAGAGTGAAATATCACTAGATTTTTGACTCAATATGTCAATATCGCTATAAATATAACTATATTTTGACTTTGTTCTTTTTAAGTATTTAAATTATGATCTGAGAATGAAATCACTGACAATCTGCATATAAAAATGGGGTCATAAACTAGCTAGTAGGGTATAATAAGTTCAATATTTAACCTCTTGAATGTAAAAAAATACATGGCAATGCAGTTGTCTTTGCAAACTTTCCTTTAAATATCCCTTGAGATTTTTTTTAAATTAATAAAAAGCCCTAAATTTAATAAAAGAATGTTTAAAATGAATGACAACACTTAATTCAAAGTAAATAATGATTTATTATTATTATATTTAAAGTAAAAAAAAAAAAAAGCCTGTATGCCAGGCACCATCACATCAAGTGGAAATATTCTATATGTTATAAAAATAATAATACAATAATAATAAAATAATCAGCCGTATAACACTTTACAGTGAATCCAAAGACGCTTAAGAACATATATATAGATATATAGATATCTATATATCTATATATCTATATAAAGTATATAGATATATATATCGATAGATAAAAATAATGTAAGTGAAACATAGAAAGGGCTTATGGTTCACTTAAAGGATACACGTTTTTAATCTGGATTTAAAGGATTGAAAGGACATACTTGGGCATGAATCCCTTTTTTTTAATTATATTTTATATTTATATTTTTAAAATGGAAGTATGCGGCCTTCGTTATTGGTTTGATGTCCATGATTACACTTTTTTTTTACCATCCATCTGCAACCGCTTATCCCGTTAGGGGTCGCGGGGGTACTTACTTACTTCTTCTGTTAGAATCTGTGCTGCTGTATTTGGTTTTGTTTTTCAAATTCAGAAAATTGGGACTAAAAATAATATTAACGTGAGAAATATATAAAGTATGTTTTTGGAATTATTTAACACACTTTTCTCTGAAGTTCAGTCTGACATTTTGACACTTTAGGATAGGATAGGGTAGGATAGCACTTTATTTATCCCCGTGGGGAAATTGCAGTTGCACAGCAGCACAGATTCTAAGAGAAGAAGTAAGTAAGTACATCAAATAAGAATAAGGCAGGGCATACAATAAATAAGAGTAAAAAAAAAAAAAAGGTAGTTAAAAAAGCTTAATAAATATGTGCATTATAAATTATAAATTATAAATATAAGTTTTATATATAATATTTTAATAAAAAATTCTATTAATTTCAACACTCTGAACTGACCATCATATTTTAACATGTGTCCTCATAAATGTTTATCAACAAACCAATAAACCATTAACATGAATTTCAATTTTAATGAGGGGCGTGGTTTGGCTTTGAGGTTACCTACTTAAATGAAAAAAAAACGTGACTTGTTGTGTATATATATATATAATGTAAGTGAAAAGTGAATCGTAGCAAGGGTTTATGGTTCACTTAAAGGCAGACGGGAATATACATGTTTTAATCTGGATTTAAAGGATTGAAAGGACATACTTGGACATGAATCCCTTTTTAAAAATAATATATTTTATATTTATATTTTTTTTAAATGGTAGTATGTAACCTCTGTTATTGGTTTGATGTTCAGGATTACACTTTTTTTTTACTTGGTTTTGTTTTTCAAAGTCAGAAAATTGGGACTTAAAATCAAGTAAAAATAATATTAATGTGATAAATATATAAAGTATGTTTTGGGAATTATTTAGATAGACAATTTAATATATAATATTTTAAGAAAAAAAAAAATAATTTCAACACTCTGAACTGACCATCATATTTTAACATGTGTCCTCATAAATGTTTTATCAACAAACCAATAAACCATTAACATTAATGAGGGGGCGTGGCTTGGCTTTGAGGTTACGTAATTAAAGAAAAAAAAACGTGACTACGTCGTTCAACGTCGTAGCCAATGGTGACTCAGACAACCGGAAATTAGCTGAATATTTTGTTGTTTCCCACCAGCCGCACATTTTCCACATAGCAAAACACGAAGAGACAAGTCGCCGCTCTCTCTCTCTCTCTCTCTCTCTCTCTCTCTCTCTCTCTGGACACAACAAGCTTTCATTTCCATGGACAAACTCAGGAAGTTAAAGCGAAGAATGTGAAGATATTAAAACGATGTGCTCCACGGGAACCAACGCGGAGGTACAAAAGACATGTAAGTCACATATTACTTATGAATGATCTCTTAAGCTCGGAGCGGGTTGTCATCGCAACGCTCGTCGCCAGACAGCCGTTGGTTTAAACCTCCTTTGACAACAAGCGAAGCGGCGAAGGTGATGGAAGCGAACTGCTGACGACGTTCGGCGGCGGTTGAGGAGGATGTCTGTCAGCCGTTGAATTTATTATGTTTATGCCTTTCCGTCCTCTTCCAGCGTCCGACCCGGCTCTGGTCCTGGAGCTGAAGACCAGGCGTCCTCCGTCCTTAGAGGGCCGGGCGGGATGTGAGACCTGGAGCGTGGACTTCTCCCCGGACGGAGCCTGGTTCGCCTGGTCGATGGGACACGGCATCGTCTGGGTGGTCGCCTGGCCTCTCGACTCCGAGTAGGTTCACTTAACATTTAATCCATCCACACCGTGATGCGTTCAGGTGTCCGTCGGACATTCTGGCTTATGTGTTTAAAAGGGTAGGAGTAACGGGTAGTGGATATTTTTACTTGTGTGAAATCAATAATTGGGGTCATATGCTTGACTTTATTATCCTAAAAACAACTAAAATTGAAGATATTGGAAAAAATAGTTGCTACAAATCATCAAAATGTTGCACAACATGAAATAGAAAAACATTTGCTCTAGTGAAGTATAATAATAATAATAATACATTTATTTATATAGCACTTCTCAAAACAGATGTTACAAAGTGCTTCACAAGACAATAAAAGCAGATAAATAAAGTAAAAGATATGGTAACTGCTAAAACAGAACATCAGACAATAAAAGCAGATAGAGTAAAACAAAGAATGGGACTAACGTTATGTAAAATATTAAAAACACTCTAAATATCTTATGTATATTTCAGTTTCTAAATGTGTCGGCACTGTCAACCTAATTATTTAAATTACTGAAGGGATCCTATTAATTTTATTTTTTTCTCGCTATTTATTAATTTATTTTTTATTAATTTTATTTTTTATTATACATTTTTTCTCTTTTTGTGAGGTTATATTGTCATGCCATCATGTTGTCGTGCCTGTATTAAATATATATATATAAAGAAATATATAAATATATATATATATAACCATATAATATCTCCCAATGACTGTCATCACCAGTTTCTGGGCTAGCTTTTCCATCACAGAGACCCAAAGTGTTACAAATAAACTAAACATTGTGCAATTAAAAGTCAAATAAGTAAATAAAAAAGTTGTCTGCTCAAAGTCGATCAAATTTTGTCGTCACTGTGTGATTAAAGCTGATATTACAAAATTAAATGGTCAGTGGGGAGGAAATGTCATTGTGCAATAGAAAGACAGGAAGGAATAAAAAAAAAAAAACTAAACAGCAATAAACTGGCCGCAGGATAAAAAATAGTGTTTCATTACAATGAGCAGATAATATAAAAATATTTCACAATTGCATGGCTGTATTACATATTTTGTTTTTATTTATTCATGTATTTCTATTTTTTTAAGTGTTTTATTTATTTAATAATATTAAACACTTTGGGACTCCATACAATTTGCTCTGCACTTTCTGTGCCAATATGATGCCTGCATTTAGGTACCAAATATCAAAACAATACCTTTAAGATACGTACATTTGGGGTATCTAAAAAAAAAAAAAGCAACTTTTTTTTTTTTTTTTTTTAACAAAACATGCGAAATTGCTCCATGCTAAATAATTAAATTTACCTAAATAAAATGGTAGGCTAAAGTAAGATCAAGCCAAAGAATTTGACATTCAATGCCAACTTTTGATATTTGACAATTTTCAATACTCTCTCGGTTGGTAATCAAAAAGTGTTGGGGTTTGATAACCACCTTTAGTGTTTACTGAAGTTGTGAAAGTTGGATAAACAAACATATGGAAGTAGTAGAAGCAATAATAAGTGGATCAAATCCAATGTTTTTTTTTCTTTCTTGTTGTATTAACATGACTGTTGGGTTGTTTACATCTGTTGTCCTGATTATGACATTTCCAACAGCCATTAAAGGCAACTCCATTAATCAACAGCTCCAGCTTCACACCTGCCTACGTTTGAGCTTTTTATGGTATCTGATGCTCTTCTCACCCGCAGAGACAGTCAGAATGGAGAGACAGACCGAGGAGACAAGAGCTTCAGTTGTGGTCTTCCAGTTTGGGGCCTCGCCTTTGGACCCAGACCTCCAAAATCACCTGCAGGGGCACGCCCAGCTAGGACATCATCATCAAAAGGGAACAACAGCCTGCTTCTGGCCACAGGCTTGGAGAACGGGGTGATCAAAATCTGGAACGTGTTAACAGGTGATTTATTTCTGCTGGTGAGGAGGATGTTTACCTGAGCTGTTTTCACAAGATTTTTAACATGCTTTTTATGTATTTTTCAGGTGATGCTGTATTTGATCTCCATGGCCATGAGGGCGTTGTGAGGGACCTGGTCTTCCCTCAGAACGGGACGCTCACACTCATATCATCTTCTCGGGACAAGACTTTGATTATTTGGGACCTGGCTCACAAAGGTGTGTGCAGTCAAGTCTTTTTTTCAAGTTTTCAGAAGAGTAATGTTTTCACCTCCTCTCTTGTGTTAACATAATTTTGAGTGGCGTTCACAAACAGTCCTTACTGATACGACTCTTACTGTGTACTTATCAAAATGCAATGCAAACACACTGTTTCATGGGTAAATAGTGTAAGGAAGTAGTTGTTTACCTTTAGGGCGGATGTTATTTAATATCCATTACATTATCAGATATCGTCTGTTCTGTTTAATTCCATTTTGCTCGTTAAACTTGTCCGTACATTTGCATGTTTAGCCTGTTAACTGCCAATTGTGCTCATTACAGTAGACCATTTGCTAAAACATATCATATGTTTTTCTATTGATATCCAGCCTATCAGGCAGCCAGTGGTTTCATTTAATGCTAACGAGGTACAAGAATCAGCTCACTGAGATTGGTAATCCATCCCAGAACACATTTTTTAATTTTTTTGTCAAAGTAACATCATCAGTCTTCTTGCTGCTGTGTTCAAACACGAGGGGAAATCTGAAATTTGATAGTTGACATTTAGCTTCTGTAAAGCAATCTTATAATTTGACAAATAAAGGTGCTAAATTCCAAATTCAGAGCATATCTATGGCTACGTTCCAAATCGCATACTTTTTCTTTTTACCTTTAGTACATACTGCAGCTGCCCTTACAAAGTACGTACTGTTGCATGCAGTATGCATGCATACAATTGGGACATAGTACTTTGTCTTAACATTTGCCTTGAACTTTGACCCTCTTGCTCATATATCCGCTGCACAGAGGATTGTGGGTCAGAATAGCCAGAAAAGCATGCTGGCTTACATACTGCAAAATGCGACTGGATATAGTAGGACATCCAGGTATTTTTGGCATACTGCAATTGACATTCTACGTATTGGGACATACTAAATCTTTTTCTGGCATGCTAAATGGTATGGTAGTATGGGTATTGGAACGCATTGAGGGATCGCCTCCACATGGCAGCTAACAGATCTAACTAGGGCTGTCCTGAATACCATTTTTTGAGCTTCGAAGCTTCGGTGAGAAATATTCCAAGCTTCGGGACAGTGCCACTGCTGCACTACTGCACACATGTCTACACATAACAAACAGTGATATCCGTCTGAGAATAACTAATAAGAATTCATGTTGAATAATGTTGTGGGATTATTTCTTATTTTATGGGCTATTTTGGGATTTACACATTATTATTATTATTATTATTACATACTTGTATATAAAATAACAAAAAACAAAGCATTCAAATACTGATTTGAAGGTTGATTACCATGGCAACGGTCAAAGCTTCAAAGCATTCAGTTCAGCCCTAGAGCTAACTCCTTTATAGCTTAGCAAATATTTGTTTGCTGCTATATTAATGCTCTGAATTTCGAATTTAGCACCTTTTAAGAATACGGTCCACCTTGCCTTTTCCAGGTCAGCTGCATCTCACAAGAATGATGTTTCCAGCCCAAATATTTAGTATGGATGAAGTCACTAATGTCACATTGTGCATTTACGCTGTACATGTCGGTGTTAGGTTTGCAGACATTGCTCTTAAATGCGAGGCTTTTCAGCAGCTGACTGAATTGTCAAATGGTGGAGCATCCTTGAACGCACCCTAGTCAAACATTAAAAACCATTAATTCCCCACAGTGAAGTGTTGCCAAACAAGTTTGAAGGCTCTGCAAACTGAATGTGACTCTGTGTTAATATTGACTGAAACCAGTGGCTGCCTGGTATGTTGGAAAACCGTTTAAATGGCATGCATTGAAAAAAGCAGTTGGGGGGGGGGAAAGCATTCAGGGTGTGCAATTTCAGTTTTTAAATCATCAGTTTTCTGCTTGTTTAACACTTTGTCTCTGTGTTTTGTCACCGTGCAATCCGACTTACCTTAACCTCCTGTTCGAATGTAAAAGGGTCAAAGCAAACAAATGTTTGTGTTTACACATATATGAATCACGTTCTCCGCCACTTCAGGAGCTGGTTGTATCCAGTGATGATTTTTTTTAGTGCGTCTCATTCAGTTAAGTTAGACTTTGTATTCTGTGTTTTGCAGGTAAAAAGGTGCAGGTGCTTTCTGGCCATAAAGACTGGATCAGCTGCTGCTGCGTATCATCAGACTGCAGCATGATCGCGTCTGTCGGCAGATTTGACAGAGTGAGTTGTGTCATTGTAAATTTCATATTCAAGGCAAAGCCGCACAGAAACACAAAAAATCGCATGACTGAATGATCCCGAAGGACATTTTTATCTATGTTTAGATAAAACTACAATACTTCTAAATGCCCGAAGTCTCAAAGCCGTCTGAAATCTTTCAGACGGAATAAAGCTCTCTTGTATCCAACTTTTCCTCCTCCATTTTCCACCAGTAAGCAAGATTGTGCGAAAGTGGCAAATATTCAGCATCTCGGTTCAGCAGAATGGGACTTGTTTCTGTTGCACAACTTTGTGTTTTAGTCAGACAATAAGTTACATTCTTTCAACGTAATCCTGCATCAAGTTCATTGTTCAAGGCCGCTGGAATGATTGTTAACTAAAGGGAGGGCATTTTTCTTTTTAACTCTTCCTCCTAAGGCGTTTCCAGGCTTATCTTTACCCTATGCAAATATTCATTTCAGCTTTTACAAGCTTCTGGTCACAAGCGTGTTTTTCTGATTATTAGAGCAGCATTTTCAGGCAGGGATGAAACTGAAAGTCCAGATGGGCTTAACTAAGTCACATCCAGCTTTTAAGACATTATTTTCAGTGCAGAGTAGGGCTGTAACTAACTATTATTATCATTGTCAATTAATCTGTCGATTATTTTCTTGATTAATCCTATTAGTTGTTTGGTCTATAAAATGTTTTATTAAGTTTACTGTCATTTTGGAGTGAAGAAACCAGAAAATATTCACATTTAAGAAGTTGGAATCAGAGAATTTTGACTTGTTTTTCTTAAAAAATTACCCAAACTGATTAATTTATTAATCAAAATAGTTGGCGATTAATTTAATAGATGACAACTAATCAATTCATTGATTTATCGTTGCAGCTCTAGTGCAGAGTTTGCTTGTAAGTGCGTTTTGGCCATCAGATCTGGTTATCGTCAACTGCTCCTGTTGTTTAGTTGTAAGACTGACTTGAAAGTTTATCGGTTTGATTCTTTGTTCTCTTCGTTTGGAGACATTTGGAGCACCGGGGAGCTCTGCCCACTCCTGTCAAACTGCAAATTTTGACACCTTCTCATTTGCAAAGAAAGGCAGACAGTTTAACATTGTGTGATACCAGACTTTTAAGATCACAATCACACTGTTTTGCTGCGTGTTCCAGCCTGTCCTGTTGACATTCACTGAGTCAGTACATCACTGAGAATCAAGTTACTAGATTTTCTAGCATTGCAACTTCTGCAGTAATGGCCGTAGGGCAGAATTAGCCTCGTTATCCCAAATTAAAAACGGTCTTTAAAGACTCATTAACCCTTCGTGATTTTACTTTCACCAGATGGTGTGTCTGTGGAGTCTGCGGTCATATACGTTCATCAGGAACCTGGCAGGAGGGACCCACAAGACCTTGTACCTCCTGTCTTCCTGTGACTTCTCTCCCGACGGGGCGGTGCTTGCCACCGCGGCCTTCAGTGGCTCCAGCTGGTGGATCGACCTCTGGGACCCGTACACTGCAGAGAAACTGGCCACTCTGGTGTAAGTTTACACTCAGCCTTCAGTCTCTAAATGTATGGAGGAACCTGCCAAAATCTAAAATAAATAAATAAATTACTGGATAAATAAATGTCATTAAATGTAGCAAAAATAATATTAAAACTAACTAAATAAAAAATAAATTACTTGATAAATAAATTATATTAAAAATACAAAATAAATTAAAAAATTAATAAAAATAAATATATCAATAAATAAAAAAGGAAAATTAAACAAAGAGTTAATAAATAAGGGAATTAATACAAAGATAAATAAATAAGGAAGCAAATTAAAACAGAAATGTCAATATATGTCACATTTTATCAATTAGTTAATGGCTACATTTATTTTAATATTATTTTGCTACATTTGATGACATTTATTTATTTAGCGAGAATAAAATAGTATTGAAAATAAATAAATGCAAAAATAAATACATTTAAAAATTAAGAAAAATAAAAACAAATATATTAAATTATTATATTTTAATATTATTTTTGCTACATTTATTTCCGTCCTCCATATAAATGTACTAAATATTTGGTACTGTAAATTAAAGGCATGCGGCAGTTTTCACCAGGAATTAATTTCAAGAAGTTAAAGAAGTTTGAGGCTGGGAACCAAATACATCCTACACTGAAATGATGTCCTGCTGGTGTCCCTGTCTTGTGCAACCTGTTTTCTTGTTTATTGTTTGTATATAATGTGAAGCATTGGGGATTTCTGACTATGGCTACTAAGCACAGAGCAATATCACTCTTAAAAACTCCTGATTCTTTTATTCACAGTGACTATTTTGAAGATTACGGGCAAAACCAAATCTCAGCAATACAGTTCTCTCCCAACGGTTTGCACTTGGCAATGGTGACCGACGACAGGTGAGCATTTCATCAGCTCCATCTCATAAATCTTTTATATTATGTCCTCATGTGCAGAATGATTTCAAGACAGATGTGTCGTGTTCACAGAGCTCTTCGGATCTGGGAGCCGGGACAGAAAGGGATGGTGATGCAGACGAAAGTGGACCGAGACTCTAATGGACTCTGCTGCAAATACCATCCAAAAGGGGGAGTGGTTGCCACAGGGTAATAATAGTCCTCCAAGCAATCAATATTATTATTAATATGAAGCTCTCGCTGCTTGTAGATTTGAAAGGTGGCTTTAGAAATGTTGCAGTTTGTGGAGGGCGGTGGCTGAATTCAGCGTAGAGTCAGAGTGGATGTCAGTGGTGACTCCGCTTCATGATGAAAAAGAAATACCCATAGAACTTCTTAACCCACTTCCTTTCTGGCCATTCTTATGCTAAACATACTTTTTTTTTGCTGAAACATAATCATAGAGCTAAAATGAACAGCTAATTAATTGCTCAACAACTGACAATTTTGATAATTTATCAAATGTATTATTCAATTATTAATTTATCAAAGAAAAATACGAAACATCTGCTGGTTCCAGCTTCTAAAACGTAGGGAAAACATTCTTAACCTACAGAAATGAAAATACAGAAACAGACAGTAGTCTTCTTCATTCATACGCTTATGTTTCATCTTTGTGTTTTTCTATTAAACTGAAACGCACTTTAGCCATCTCTGGCGCTTCAACAGCTTTTTTAAGATTACGGGCAAAACCAAATCTCAGCAATGCTGCTGCATGTTTTCTCAAGTTGCAGTGCATTAAACCCTCTCAGCCGCCATATAACTAACACTAACCATCATCCCCTCCTGTGACAGAACCAGAGACGGCCACGTGAGGTTCTGGAGGGCGCCCAGGACGGTGCCCAGCCTGTGCCACCTGTGCCGATCCATCCTGCGCCACTCGGTCTCCACGCACCAGATGGAGCCGCTGCCCCTCCCCAAGAGGATCCTGGAGTACCTCACCTACAGGAACATCCCTGAACGCCTCAAGACCTGCTGCTCCTCAGACGACGAGGAGTGGGAAGGTTAAATATGAACACAATGCAACAACTGATATTTACAGCGAGTGATTGTCACGCATTACAATAATTATGTTTGCCGATTGAGATGTTTTCAAAGCTTGATTTAGCACCGGGAACATCTTATTGTAATCTACTTTAGATACAGCATTCCTACATTAAGGGTTTCATTTATTGCACTACTGTAAGACGATGCATATAAAGTTAATGTTCACATGCTTATATGACTTGAATATCACAATTTTATACTATTAATTTATTGTGTAAATATAAAATGTATATGTATTTCTAATTTCTGTTTATCACAAAACAGCACAAGCACTAGTACTGTACTGTACTTGCACATATTCATTGTTAATATAAGATAACAAACTGGACTTACAAGAAATAGTTTTATTAAACAGATTCCAACACAAGATGTATTCTTACAGTTGTATTTGTGACATTATGGCATGTTGTTTGACACATTTCTTTAGTATATTTTACATATTTTAATGGATGGATGGGTGACAGTAAGTTGATCCTACACTGGTGACTAAATTTACAGTTTTCCAAGTCCATATTTTAATGTTCTTTTGGTACAAACTGCCTTCCAGTTGGCTCCGTTTGTATGCAGATGTGAGTGACTCAGATAGCTGCGAGCATTTTCTTCGCTGTGCATCAACTCTGTGGAGCAGTGGTGGGCAATCACGCAGTGGACACTTAAGGGCATCTGTTCCATTCTTTCTAAACAAGCAAGTGATTCCACCGGTTTTCTTTCTGGTAGTCACTAAGGAATTGGTGAAAACGTTTCTCTCCGCCAGTGCTTTGCATTCAAGAAACAGAACTCAGTTGTTATGTACAGCGGTTACTGTATCTAGGCGGCCTCGCTGACCACGAGATCTCTCACCGCCTGGAAAGCTGCCACCATGGAGCTGAGCTGGATCTTCTCATTGGTTCCCGAGGCGAGCCGGTGTCTGAGGAGACGACACACGGTAAATCCAAAAGCAACACTTCCCCAACATCTGGATCAGACTCTTTTAAATGACTTCTATGTAATGTTAACATTAGTTTATGAGAGGAAGCACAAGTGATCTCACGTACTCGATGTCGGCCAACTTGATGAGCAGACCAATCCGAATAGCTGGAGGAAAGTCCACTGGAAAAGAAAACAATAATTCAGATACTTTTATTGCACCAAACTTTGAAGTTGCAAAAAGATAATCAGCGGATACTGACCCTAAAATAAGGGTCAGGGTCATTATCTTAAAACTTTGCCAATAGTGAACACAAACAACCAACATTACTATGCGTGTAAAGGGATTCAAAATTAAGATCTGGTGGTTTCCCTGCGAGATATTGTCAAGTCAGGTGACAGCCAACACCAGAGGGAAAACTCTTATTTAACATAGTACCTGGTTTTAAACTAAATATTTTCTTTTCCCTGCAGTGGCCTTACCTCTGTGTATGAGCAGATGAACCTCAGTGAGGATATCATGCAGGGCCAAACCTTTCAGAGTCTTCAGCTGAAGGATTTCTGTGAATGAGGTGTTAAAGAGTTGCAACAACACAAACAGTTAAGCCAATCGAATCATGCAAATCATATATAGCATGTGTAATATTTGTCAATGTGTTGCTGCAATTATCATCCATTTGAATGTCAAATCGTCCTGTTTGAAAGTGAGTTATCTGGTAGATTTGATGATCACTTAGCTAAAGCTAGCTTCTATCGAGTAGTATCAGTTGCAAGAAAGAAATGCACTGAATATACAGCGTTAGCATAAATAAAGAACTTATTCTACAGTGAATTATCCTGAAGGATACGCTTGTACGCCGTGGTGAAGTCTTTGTTGAGGGACCAGTCGAGGATGTTGGCTATGTCCGAGCGGAGGGGGTGACCTGTGCAGGTGTACACCGTGTCCTCTGTGACCTTCCCGTACGCCATGCTGGTGCTCTAAAAATCCCACAGGTGGAATACAGTCAGTACATTTTACTCTTCTGCGAAGATGATACATAACAAAGTGTTGCTTTTCAGCTGTTTACAGCGACACGTCACCACAATGAGGCCCAATGATCAAGATGAGCGTTTGGTCATACCTGCAGTATGTTGAGTGATCTTCTCATATCACCTGATGATAAGGTCACAATGGCCTTCATTCCACCAGGATTTATGTCAATACTGCCACAAACACATTCAATCAACAGTTAGATCAATGTAAAGCTTCATTTATTTAATAAACATAAATGTATTATTGTCAAACTGGGATAGCAAACAAACAACATCATCAATTGATTTCTTCGATTTCACGCTGATTTTGTGCAAGTTTTGTGCGATAAAACAATTTCTCTCTATGTTTTAAAAAATAACAACACATTTCCTGTGAAACCCAAACCAGTAGCAGAATAACAAATAGTCACACCAGTTTTCTGGGATTAACAGCATCCACCAGCATCCAGCATCATTTACCTCTGATTGTTTTTAACAGTAGATGGAGAAGAAACTTTCACATAAACACACTCACCTCTCCTGCTGGACGACATACTCCAACCGAGGGATCATCTGGTCCGGGGACAGCGGGCCGAAGCGAAATCTGGTGCATCGAGACTGCAGAGCTGGGATGATCTTGGACAGGTAGTTGCAGATCAGACAGAATCGAGTGTTTTCTGTAAACTTCTCAATAACTGAAACAGAGAGAGAGAGAGAGAGAGAGAGAGAGAGAGAGAGAGAGAGAGAGAGAGAGAGAGAGAGAGAGAGAGAGAGAGAGAGAGAGAGAGAGAGAGAGAGAGAGAGAGAGAGAGAGAGAGAGAGAGAGAGAAGGATGAGAGCGGATGAAACACGTTAAAAATCAATGTAACTAAGAAATGTGAAGGATGAAACATGTCTTCTATCAAAGACCTCTCACACAACTCACTTTTTAAACTCAAGCCTTTAAAATTATTTTTTGAATTCTTGCTGACAACAATCACACATAAAATTGATCACACAAGCTTATGTTATAAGAACAATTGAGGTTAGATGATTAAAGACATCCAGTTTAGCTCAATCAATGGTTCAAACCAAATCTTCCAATGTTTTTAGAATGAATATCAGGGTGTACAAGCAGATATGCTGTAATTCACCAGTAGCCAAATGGTCTGGCTGCTCAGTGAGCCGTGTGGCTCACAGTGGGCAACGCCCGGCCGAACAGATGGCTTACCTCGCCGCAATGCATTCTGGGCATCCTGGGTCATGGCATCGGCCTCGTCCAGTATCACCAACTTGAAGCCCTTCCTGGAGGACAAGAGCGATGGACACAAAGGCAGCCGTTTAAATAATCCCCCCTTGCAGTTATGGGTTGTAAATAAAGGGAAAGAACATTAATATCTGAATAGAAGGTTATGTGACAAGTGTAGATAGATTTTTAGTCTTACTTGAAGATGGTCCTGGTGCTAGCAAAACTCAGAACGGGACCCCGTACAACATCAATACCTCTGTCATCTGATGCGTTTAGCTGCAAAACAAAATGAGTCATTAAATCAAAGGGCCACATGGTCATGTCGCTAAACAATTGAAGATGGAAAGTGAAAAGAGAAGCCCAATAAACCAAAAGTGTGTAATGAGGAGTTGTAGTGTACCTCTAACACCATGGAGTTGAACTCTTTGTCCTTGTACAGCTGCCTGGCACAGGCGAGGATGGTGGAGGTTTTTCCTGTTCCAGGAGGACCATAGAACAAGAGATGGGGAAGCTTTTCCTCACTGATAAACCGCTGGACTGAAGAGATGGTAAAAAGTTGTAAAAAAAAAGATCCTTTTGAATGCCATTATTCATTTGAAATATTAATAACACTTACAGTAAAACTATAGTAAACAACAAAGACAAGAGCCAGCAACACTGACAGGCGGAAGAGAAAGTTATCCCTATATAGGCTTTTTAATTTAGTAAAATAATTCTTACAACTGTGTAATTCATATTTATGTGCTATTAAGTATTGCTGACTGGGCCTTAATAAAAGAGGATTATTTATTTCGTCTGGCAGTCTACATACTTACTGGTGGTTAGAATTTCTTTATGTGAGATCAGATCATCAAGTTTCTGTGGTCTGTATTTCTCAACCCTGGAATATGGAGCAGAAAGATAAACAAGATCAATAATGTTATCAATAATATACTTCCAATTGCTAAATGACTAGGTAATGCTTGCAACACTTAGAGCAGTTGCCCTAAGTACAGCACAAGTTCATTTTACATAAGTAACTCAAACTAACACTAGCTAAAGCATCACACACTGTATACTGGTGTAAACTACAAAACGAACTTCATTAAGAATTTATCTATTTTAAACTATCTTACTTCATAGGTTGGGTAAATGATGCAATAAGTTTGAACTTATTAGATATTTCAAATTGCTGGGTACCACTTTTCAATTCGGCATGCATATTTTGCACCATGCATGCGGTATAATAAACAATATGTCAACATGCTTCACACTAACAGCAACGTTAAACGCTGCAACATTTCCTGAGCCACTTGGTTCAAGTGGCAACAAGGTAATACTGGATGCATCGACGAGCTATTATGTATGCCGAATTAAAGACAAGCTCACAAGGATTAAGATGTAATATTCATTTTTTACAAGTATAAGTAATATATAACCTTATTTGTAAATACCATAAGCTGCTATCTTGACTCCATAACTTTAGTTTAGCTAGCTAGCACTAACTATTCCAACCTTTCTGTGAAAAACAACCACTTTTAACTCACCATGGTAAGTTTCTGTTCTGTAACGGCACTTTACTTGAAGAAGCCATGTGTCCTGTAAACTGTGACTTTAGCTCCAAGCTCTGTTAAATACTAATAGACAGATATAAAAGAGTTTGATGCACTTCCACTGGCTGTATGGGGTTTGGCGCGCTGCACAACAAAAACGTGCGTCAAACGTCATGACGTACAACCAATCAGATCACTTTGCCAGCTATTGTGGGCGTGGTCTTTGTGACATGAGTGCCCACTGTAAAAAAGTGTTTAAGAAATGACATTTCTATTTTATAAAAAAGCATATCCTCCTGGGAACCGAGTAAAAAAAGTGTCTTCAAATTCCTTTTTTGGTGTGATTTATTTCCTATTTAGGGTTAAAAGTAAATCTTACAATAATTTAGGCTTTTAAAATTTGTTTATTTAGAAGATATACAAAATTAACACATTATGGCCGTAGAGTGATATTAAACCAAGAATACATTCAACTTGATTAATATCACTGGAAAGCCCAGGATATCCTCTTTACAATACACCAGGGGTTGATAGAGTAGGTCAAAAGAGTAAAAGGATACGCATGTGGAAAAAATGTCCACTACAGAGGACACATGTCAATGGGCTGGGTCTAAGCTGGATATACTGTGCAATGCATGCACATATTTTGGTGCGCTTTGTAAATATATTTATGAAAAAAATGTGTTATTGCAAAACATTTTATATAATTCAGTTAAAATTAAAATCATTAAACCAAGAGTCACCTTAATATGCTGTTCTTGGACCCAGTGCTGGCTGATGTCTCTGCAGGTAACACAGAGAATATGTCATACACATTTCCCACTAGTGTCTCATATGCCATTGCTCTGTTGAGTTCAGAGATCCCCCAAAGGGCAACTTATCACAAATAACAATTTAGGTAGGCCAATATGAGGATATATATTCATATATTTTTTTTAAAAGTCCTTTACTAGATGATGTCATCACTGTTATGATCAGTTAGGCTAGTTATGGTATTGACGAATGATCCAAAAATTTAAAAAAGTAAAAAGTCTGTAGGCTTGTCTTGCCCTTAAAATTCAAAACACACCTCAAAATGTTACTTTCATTTATTAATGAAGCCCATTCATTCCCCTCATAAATTAACTTTAATATACTTTATTCCAAAATAAAAAAATGTTGCCAGTTCAAGACACAAGGGAATAAACAAACCTCACTGACTGAGAGTTTGTTTAGGCCTGGTGTGTTACCACTCTTAAAACCTGTCCAATGTCTGTTAGCAGGTCCTACATTCAAGTCTCTACCCTGATTTGGCTTTTAGCAATTTGATGAAATGTTAAGCACAAACCTTTTCTCCACTAACTTTATATTTCAGTTATGTGGACAATATTTTCTTCTAACAATACTGTGATGGCAATCAAATATTGACATGAGATTGACATGCATTTGGATTATTATTTCACCCAATACCTTATAACAGTTGGCTGGTTTCTAACATAATTGGTATGTGACTCCTTAAAATGAAGCACAGTCTTGATGCCTTATAACAGATTAGTGATATGAGTTGTGAGCAACAGAGGGATTTTCCCTCCTCAGATTGTTTAATTTGAGTGTATCCATTATTTCAACAGTAAAAAAAGAAACATTTAGATTAAAGTTCAAGAAAATAAACAAAATGTTGTGTAACAGAAATATATATGTTTTCATTTATGTCTTTAATCATCTTATGATCCCTCAGATTTATAATGGGACCCCCAAGTTAGGAACAAATGCCTAATAAGGATCCGGAAATTTTCGATTAAGCATGCTAATTAAACATCATAGGTGATTTGCCTTTTAATTTTATTTGTATTGTTTGTTTTTTTACTGTAATGGCTGTACATAAAATAATTCCTTGTTTTGATAATGTTCAATAATATGTTAGAGGTCCAATATCGTGCTCATTTTCAGGTTCATACTTGTATTTGTGTTTCTACTAGAACATGTTTACATGCTGTTATGTTCAGAAAACCTTTATTTTCCTCATACTGTCTGTCTGAATATACCTGTATTTACCCTCTGTCTGAGATGCTCCGTTTTAGTGCATTTCAATGGAATTGCAACGGAATTGCGTTGCTAGGCAACAGTTTGGGTCCATATTTACTTCCTGTCAGCTGATGTCATTAACATACACTGCAACAGGAAATAAGCTGCGACACATTAAAATGTTTACGTTTAAAACCGTGTAATTGTCTAAATATTGTATATTTGTGACAACACAAATGGACAGAAATCCTAACGGCTTGTTTCAAACGCACAATTTCTGAATACAGGCTGTGTGTATTTCTCTGTATATGGAGCGTTTTGATAGTTTAACAGTATTTATAAGGCACTTAAACCTGTTTTATAATGTACAAGACCTGAAAATCTCACTTTTTACAATATGGGAACTTTAATATTTAACCTGTTTTTAAATCAGGTAGTCCCATTGAGATCAATATCTCTTTTGCAAGAGAGACCTGAGTACAGGAGAAGAAATAAGAACAGAGATAAGACACACAACAAAAACAAAGTCAGTCACACACAAGCACATAAACAATCTCGAAAACCAAAGGTAGAAAAATTCATTTTTTATAAAATTCATCCAAATATGATGAGTCTTTCAAATATTAAATATGTTGTCAATAAATTAAAAATAAAAATAAAATGAAAAGTTACATAAAATCACTGTAAGTCTATTAACTTATTTGTTTATTTAATTTATTATTACTCTCTTATTTTTGTATTATTATAGTTTTTTTAGTTTTTTTTAATTCTATTCTTTCTTTTTATCATTATAATAATAATAATAATAATAATAATAATAATAATTATTATTATTTATTTTCTTAATTTTATTTCAACTTTTAATATTGTGTCTAGTGTACTTAATGAGTTCGTCTATAAGCTCAACTACTGGGTTTATAAACTATTGTAATTAAAAATAAAATAATAAAAAAATAAATTGCATATATGAAAACAACCTCAAAAAAAGGGAAAAAATAAAGTATATTATATATATTTTAAAAAAAAATCACTGTAAATCATGACAAAAAAAAGGTCTAAGGCCTACTAAAACAACACACACAGCTGTAGAAATACTGCCTTGTGTCTAAAAAAATATAATAACCGTGCAGAGCCCAATATCTTTCCCTCCAAACATGTGAAAAGTGTGACTTTTTGCTCCTCGTGCATACAGGCCCTGGATGAGAGGATGAGACTGGAGCACAGTGAGCCCAGTCCACCGCACTTGTCGCTGCTGTAAATCTCGCGAGATCGTCCTCATCATCACGTTGGAGAGCCTGGGCGATGCTTGGTGCTGTTGCTGTTGCTGTGGGTTTGATTGACAGGAAACATGTCGGTGTGGTGGGAGCGAACCGGGATGCAGCTGCTGCCAAGGGAGACAGGGAGTACCTGCATCCAATCCACACATCAGCACCTTTAAAAAAACAACCAGGCTTTCCTCAGATCCGTCTGCTTATGATGCACTGAACTGCTTCTTTTTATCTCTCTTTTTTTTTTAAAACACATCCTTTTTTGAAAAAAACGAAGGGGGGGCACCCAATGGATGCTGTGGTCTCTTCTTCTTCTTCTTCTTCTTCTGCTTCACATTGTGTTTGATTTAAAGCCTCCAAACCAAGAGAGACACCTTGATGAAAACAGCAGGAACTACGAGGACTGTTGTTGCAATGGAGTCGACTCTCTCATCACGGCTCAAACCGCGTCTGTAAAAAAAAAAACCTCCAGCATCATCATCTCGTTTTCATGGCGTTGCTGCTGCTGCTCATCATCTGCACCGTGGGCTTCTCCACGTTTCTTTTCTGAAATATTATTTTTTATTTTATTTTTTTATTTTTTTTCTTTATTTAAAGTGCAAAAAAAAAAAAGGGGTTTAAAAATAACGAACCCACTGCTCGCCAAAAACTATGAACGAGGAGATGACAAAAAGCGAGGAGCAGCATCTGAGTTTGCAGAAAGCCTTGCAGCAGTGCGAGTTGGTGCAAAACATGATAGACATAAGCATTTCTAGTTTGGAGGGTTTACGCACCAAATGTGCCACATCCAACGACTTGACACAAAAAGAGATACGAACACTGGAGGTAAGTAAAGGGCACCATTTGTGTTGGATTTGTGCATCTAAAATCAATACAGAAAAAGGCTGTCACCGTCTGCTATTTTATTCCTAGGCCACTATGCATATTTTTTTTTTGCATAAATGTGCAAAAAATATCCCTGCTTAAAGCCTGCAGTGCTATATCTGTGTTTTTTTTTGTGCAGTGCAATAAATCAAGAGGCTATATACTGGGCTGCAGTGGTGCTGTTAGAGACTTGCGCATTCTGCAGGTGGCGTTGAGAGAAGAGAGAGAAGGTGGCTCTCTTCTCTCTCCATCAGAATAATCTGTGAGGCAGCAAAGAGGCCTTATAGGCAAACCCAGTGTTTACAATCCATTACCGATGCCAGTCTGCGCATCTGTCCTCGCAGTGCATCATCCAGGCCAACGCTGCTGCTGCTGCTGTTACGCAATTGGAGAGCAGATTATACTAAAATTGTTACCAAATATCCGTTTAATTGGCTCCGAGGGGGTATATATATTCCGTCAATTGCGTTACGTAATGGTCATGTTGTGTTTTTGGAGATATCAGACTGCACTGTAAACAATTGCTGTTAATTTACAGCAGGATTTCAACAGTATTAACCTGTTATTGCTAAAAAAAAAACAGTGCTTTACTGTTAAAGGACCCATATGATGCTCATTTTCAGGTTCATACTTGTATTTAGTGTTTCTACTTTAACATGTTTACCTGCTGTAATGTTAAAAAAAACTTTATTTTCCTCATACTGTCTGCCTGAGTATTTACCCTCCGTCTGAAACGCTCCGTTTTAGCGCATTTTGACGGAATTGCAACAGAATTGCGTTGTTAGGCAACAGCTTGGGTCCATGTGTACTTCCTGTCAGCTGATGACATTCACATACACTGCTAACCAGGAATAAACTGGGACACATTTAGAACGTTTACGTTTAAAATTGTGTCAAGAGTCTAAATATTGTTTAATATGGGACCTTTAATATAAAAGAAAACCTGTTAAATTATGCTCATAGGCCGTTTTTTAACTGAACTATAATGCATTCTTAAAAAAACAGGACTTTACTGCTGATCAACTGTCTAAAGTATCATCAGTTACAGTTTCATGCAGTATTTTTTTTTATTCTGTGACCTGATCTGCACATGTGAGGCGTGTACATTGTACATGATTGTAAAATCAGTGAATTAGCTTTATTGTTCTTCACTCACATGTTGTTCTGGTTTGCATTCTGTGCTCAGCTATAGACAGACATTTTGGGAAAAGTGTCAACAAGTCTAGTATAGCCTTTTTCCTAACAAGTGCCTTTAATTGTATTTAGTGTGACTATTCCTATGTCACCTGCTAAGTCTGTTCATTTAAAGGCAAAAAATAATGTTTATTAAAATGTATGTAAAAAATACAACCTAAATAGTGCATTAAAACAAATCAGTAAGATAATGTAAAAGAAAGGTGAAAAACAGCTATATAATGTATCTTTAAACAGTAAATTAACTGTAAAATACTGTGAAATTAATAAAAAAAACAGTTCAAACTGTATTTTTCATTAACAGTACAAAGCTGTAAATTTCAGCGACGGTATAATAATGTTAATTTTACAGTAACATAAAGGCAACCCTGCTGCCATCAGTTCTTTACTGTTATTTTACTGGGAAATTCTCAACAGTGTGTCCATTTTTAGACCACTTAAACCAGTCCAATACCAAACCCCATAATAAAAAAAGACGCCATAAAGTGCGATAAGGTCACTGAAAACTCACTATTGAGCACTGCAGACACACAGCACATGCGTTATAATATAAGGGGCCTGTGAGAATGTTATTATGGTGATGCCTCGGGAGATTAAAACAAATACCATTTAAGTGCTGATAAGGTCGCCATAAACTCAGCACTGTGTGCCATCAAACACACTTAAAGTCCCCAGAGGGGAATATAATTGAGATATTACATAAAAAATAAACTTGTGAGTGCCACACACTAACCATAAACCCCACAGGAATATGATACTTTAATATAATATATATAAACATATAGTATATATTCAATGTCTGAGCTATTTAAGTGAAGTTTTGCAAGTGTTGCACATAGACAAGGGACAGGAATCCAAGAGGAGAGAGAGAGAGATGATATTATGTGCTGCCAGCATTGAGCAGCCTACAGTGTGAAGATAAATGTTCCCTGGGTGCCTTGCAAAGCATTGTGGGTACTGGATTATTTGTTGTAAGCATGACAGAAGTATTGTTTTTATGTTACCACATATTAATATTAGCCTGGCGGATCTTAAGAGTTGATTTATTTGGACTTTTTGTGGAAACTGAGATAAAAAAAAGAGATGGAGTTGTAACTTTACCTTTTTGGATGAATCCTTACTTTTTTACAAAGTAAAAGTAAAGCTATACCCAGATAATATATTCCCTTTATTAGAAAACAAACATTGGCAATCTTAAATGAAGCGTAAATGATCAGCATGTGCAGACATATCTGTACTAGAGCTGCAACGATCAATCGATTAGTTGTCAACTATTAGGCAACTATTTTGATAAATTTTTAAGAAATAAAAGTCTTAATTCTCTGATTCCAGCTTCTTAAAAGCGAATATTTTCTGGTTTCTTTACTCCTCTATGACAGTAAACTGAATATCTTTGGACAAAACAAGACATTTGAGGACGTCATCCTGGGCTTGGGGAAACACTGGTCTACATTTTTCACCATTTTCTGTCATTTTATAGATCAAACATCTTATCGATTAATCGAGAAAATAATGGACGGATGAAAATAATCATTAGCTGCAGCCTTAATCTGTACCAACTGTGCTATGAGGGACTATACAGAAACTATTCAGTGGTTAAAAGGGGTCAGAAATGGGGGAAGGTGTTGTAACTTTTCTTTTGGCCCAAGTAAGGTTAGTCAAACTCTTTGGGAAAGTAGGGGAGAGTCTTTTATTTTTTTCTCATCCTAATTTCATTTGCCTTCCATTGCAATATTGTAAAAAGTTACATAAACATCTAAAAGACAAGGGTTTTATTTGCAGTGACGCCCATATGGTTAACATATTGGACCTTGCGGAGTTTTTGACCACTGTTGGTGCTTTAGAGTGTTTGAATGAGGCAGCATTGTTTGTAGGGTTGCAACTAACAATTATTTCATTGTCAATTAATCTGTTGATTATTTTCCTGATTAATCGATTAGTTCTTTGGTCTATAAAATGTCAGAAAATGGTGAAAAAATGTTGATCTGTGTTTCCCAAAGTCCAAGATGACGTCCTCAAATGTCTTGATTTGTCCAAAGATATTCAGTTTACTGTCATAGAGGAGTAAAGAAACCAGAACATATTCACATTTAAGAAGCTGCAATCAGAGAATTTTGACTTTTTTTTTCTTAAAAAAGAATACTCAAATTGATTAATTGATTATCAAAATAGTTGGAAATTATTGTAATAGTTGACAACTAATCGATTAATCGTTGCAGCTCTAATTGTTTGTATCACTTGTTCTACCAGTCTGTTGAGGGGTGATGATGTGAAACACATTTCTGGTGATTGCAGAGGGCAGTAACGCAAGGTAGCAAAGAGAAGAAGAATACAGGTTCTAAAACATTCATAAGTTATTCATCTGTTTATATCTATTGAATTGAATGCAGGAAATGTAATGATTGAAATGTAATGCACTGGGGGTATTGTAGTTGTTATACATCACAACATCTATCTTCACTTTGTATACTGTAGTTTAATTAATTGAGTCCACTTTAATCTCACTTTCATTGCTTCTGCAGAGTAAACAACGTAAACGTTTTCTTCCTTTTTATGAAATTTTTTGAACAAAGTTTTTTCAATGTGCACGATCAAAAAACATGTCCTATACCTTTAATAGTTAACAATGTTATGGTTGTTTTTAGACGCAGTTAATGCTAATCGTGTTTCCATTGAGTTACGCTGAACCCAAGCTATGTATATTACTGAAAGCTGCAGTCGATTACCATAAATTACAATCTAAAATTGGAGCCAACATTTATGACAAGTATAATGGATCCTGTGGCAAAGCATAGCCAGCATATCCAGCTCAATGCAATTATTATTTAAAGTTGCATATACAGTTATTTTTAGCCACTAGAGGGCAGCACAATGTACGACATAGCACCTTACAAAGTTGTTACTTGTTAGCTGAAGTTATATGGTGCCTTCAAATGAAACAACATGGGAAGTCGTGTACACAGTATGCTTGGCGTTCAAGTGGATAAGTTGTGAGAACGCTGCTAAGCAACAGCGATATTAATGTTACTGTTGGCGTCTAGAAGCCACAGAGGCTAACAATCGAGCAAGCTAGTAAGTGGGTAACATAATGCAGTAAATGCAAAGGCAAAATGACAGAGGAAAAAAGATGGGGAATATCAACATTTTCCTCAGACCTATTATAAAATTACAAAGAAAAACAATAAACTAAAATTACAATATATTAACTTATTATGCACTGAAAAATGAACTTCCATAACATCTGCCATTTCTGACAACGTCAACCAACGCGTCACAACTTGTGAACTCTGAGTTTTCAAAAACTTTCCACGAGGTTGTGAATACCACGAGAGAGGGGGGCGTTCATATGGACTCTTGTCGTAAACACGACCCCATTTGAAGGCACCAATAGACCTTTTCATTTCCATTCTGTTGCTAGGGCAACAGCTTTGGTCCAAGTTGACTTCCTGTCAGCTGCTGCATTAACAAACATCGCAACAAGAAATACATTTAGCCCATTTAGAATGTTTATATTGTCAAGTTTGAAAAGGTCTGTAGCAAAAAGTTGCCCGTTTACACATCCAGTAGACACAGAGGGACATTGATTTGAAGTCAAGTTTCTGGCCTCACATTGAATATAATGTCCAATATTCACTTTCCCTGAGCTCTGTTTTGGTCTCCATCAAGTCCTGAGAAAAACGTATCTGGCTCTTCAGCTCCGTAACATTCACCAGCTAGTTGCTGTATTGTCTCTCCGTTGTTTGGGCAGGTGGGTTTATCTTCATCGATGCTGTTTGGTTGAAAACAGACGCGCTCTGCAGCTGGAAACAGAGTTGATGAGAGCGGAGCTTGTGGGGCCTTTCAATATAAGAATATTGATTACTGTGGTTTTAAACTGTGGGTCAAATTCCACATCAGTATTTTTCAGTATCACCACTCTTTGCGTCCAAGTAGTGAGTCCCCAGGACTATTAATGTCCCAAGTTCCCAACTTATGTCCCATTTATGGTCTCTCTCTCTCTCTCTTTCTCCTTTCATAACTGCATAGAAATTCATGATCCAGTGACGACTTAGATTTGTTGCAGACATCCTAAAGCTTTAAATGAAGCAGTAACAGCGAGTGATGTAGCAAACCTTCACTCGTTCAACTGCAACCACAAGTTGTATCTCCGTGTTGAAGTTTTGGTTTAATACAGATACACTCTTCACAATAAACTTGTTTGAAAAGAAAAAAAAGTATCATGCAAATTGTTTTATATGCTACTACATTCACAATGCTTTAAAAAACACCGTCATTGGCCACGTTTTCATTATGTGTACGTCCACCAGACAAAATAATAGAAACACCAACGTGAATCCAGGTCAGAGTGAGATATTTTGGTAGTCACGTACTGTTGTGGGCTGCAGTTCTTCTGTTGTTAAATTTAGGCTACAATTCCCTTTGCAAAAACATTTTTATCAATACCTGTGAACCAATACAATACAATACAATATGGCGTGGGCTACTGCAGGAACTTGCTCTGGATGGAACTGCGTATCAGCTTTTTGTATTATTTGATTTTGTGAGATTTTTTTCTCAGGCAGAAATTAAATATGTGAAAGAAATGCTCAACAGAAAGAAACACGCAAACACACTTAACAGATAATTCACAAAAGAGTTACTCCTGAGAAGCGTCTAATCTTCCTCAAATCCTCCGAGTCGGAGAGCTTTCAGGATGGCGGTCCTCTTATTGCCTCGACGACAAATGAGTTGTCCTCCAGGGGTTTTGATGAGGATCACAATGACGTCAGCCATACGCAAACCCTTCCTCGTTAACCTGCCCCTGATCTTTATTGAGTGCTGTGTGTATGGGAGATTCCTCTACGACATCTCTGTTTTCCATCTCTATTATTAACCTAAAGGACCCAGATTGGGCCTCAGACACAATCTGCTGGAGCACTGACCTCGCTTTAGCCAAAAGCTCTACCAAGAATAGCAGCCTATATCATTACCTGGATGAAGTGTTGATACTGGTTTCCATTAATATGATTATGCATTGTCGGCGGTATCCCTTGGATACGCTGGAATGATCCACGCACATCATGAATGATGGTTTTTTTTAGGCTTTTATAGAGATGCAAACACATGATGGAGCATGGCATGTGATCCAATTATGTAATTCATATAACAGAAAAGAGGCCAGGTCAAAACAAGTATTAATGTTTATTTAAACAAGAAGTATAGCATCAGCTGTTGTTTTTTTTTGCTTCTAAGGTGGATATTATTTTTACTGTAGCTTAGAAGGTTAAAGGGTTCATTGTGCTTGAAGCAAACTGGGTCATACAAAGTGTTGTCCGACCACGTCTAAAGGCACAAGTGTTTATACCTGTTCTGAGTGGCCACACTCGAAGGGAAGCTGACGTTAAAGCCTCCTCTTGTCTCTATCAAACTGCATGCCGACTGAAACCCAACCTTACTCTCACACCTGAGGCCAATTACTGTGTAGAGTGGGCATGATTGTCACATTGTCTGCATTATCTTCTTTTAAGTTGATGTGGCAAACTTGTTAGCAAACAGTCGCTAGTTTACACATCCAGAAGTTACGGATCAACATTGTCATTCGTTTCTCACCACCTGGCATATGTAAGTCCAATATTCACTCTACATTTATCTCTGTTTTGGTCTCCTAGAGGGAAATATTTGGTTTAAATTCTCCGCTATGTTCACCAGAGGCCTCATTACAGAAACTTCCTAAGTCTGAAATCAAATCTTATCTTAGTTTACGATGACATTTGGGAATTTTGGTATCAGAGAAACATGATTTCTAACTGCGTTTAGGAAAAAATCCTATTTTATCTTGGATAGGAATTTAGCTATCACAGACCTTCCTAACGGGATTTCCCAAGTTAGGATGGCATAGACCCTGTCCTAAATTCAAAATAACTGCAAATATAGTAGCAGCACTGTTGTTATGTCTGAATGGCAATGACAATGAAGATGAGGAACAACATGAACATCGAAATATAATGATTGAAAGGCTACTCAAACCGTATGATGACGCTTTAAATTTCCCGGATCATGTATTGATTAAAAATTATATATATATAAATTGAATACATGTAATATATGTTTCCTCTCCTCTACCGAAACGATTACTGTCCTCCTTATATCAAAAATGTAATACCTGTCTTTCTTTGTCAGTGATAGCTAGCAAGTGACAAGTGAGAGCCGTTGATATTATTGTCCATCTCGAGTAGTCTACAGGTACGTTCTAATCAAAGAAACAGGCATGACAAGACGACGAGTGCTGATTGAAGAATCAAATTTACAGTTATAGTTAAGATTTCTTAAGTTAAGATAGGAGGTCTGAGAAAGGATAGGACACAGCCATGCCTTTAGGAATTGCTTCTGTAAAAGGAAAATAGGTTTCTTTGAAACTTAAGTTAAGATAGGAGAAGCAGCTAGGATATTTTTCTGTGATGAGGCCCCAGCTCTTATAACTGTGTCTGTCTGCTATTTGGTGCTGAGCAAGTGATATACAGTGGATTTTTAGTTATTTTTCTTCACTGAAAACAGCTGCCCGCTGCAGCTGAATTTCCCCAATTTGATGGAAGTGCACTACTAAATATCTCGAATACAATTTTGATATGATTCTAATTTAATAGGGTTTAGTTGTCTGACTCATTTTGACCTGTGGACAATCAAACCATTGTGCTCCCTTGCCATTAAACTTTGCTTTGGTATGCTAGAATTTCACAGAATGAGATCATGATTAATTTCATTTACGTGTTCTGGCCCCTTCAAGTTTATGAACATGCTTTCAATTCATAATAATAATAATAATAATTTTCTTTAAGACCTAACACCTATGTATTGTACATCAGTGCACTGAGAATGCCTTTACACATGTGATGTCTTTTCCTAGTTCATTTCATTTTCTCATACAAACCAGTTTGGTTGCTGAATTATTAATTACTACAGTATGCTGCAACTCAGTTGGCTAAATCTACCGGTTAAGGAAAGCACTGTATACAAATGTGTACATTTTAAGTTACACAAAATTTGCCAAAAGACCATTTATTATGCTCTTGAATAAGCTTGAATGATAGTGCTGGACTCTAGTTTATCAGATAGACTGATAGACCATAGACTGGCCAACCTTGTCCAGCATACCTGTATGTCCACACAGTTTAAGACCCAGGACGGGCTTGTCTTCTTGTTCAGAAAGCATTGATTGTTGCTATTTTGTAACTTGATGGTGAAAAGATACCAGCAGCACTATCACAGGAATTCTGCATGTCTAGCAGTCCGTGCAAAGGCAGAGACAGAAGGTAAAGATAATAACGTGTTAAAAACAGGGATAACTTTCAGCTTGTGGCGTGCTATTGTTAGCCTGCTAACCCGAGCAGCTTATGCTTGTGCATCTGTCCACAGTGCATTATGTTCAGTCCCTTCTGGTTTTCGCTACAGCAAGGGAGTAAAGTTTGCTTTTCCAAATCTGCTCAGACTGGAGCTTTAGGAAGGCGATGCCGCTTGGTGGTTGGTTTTACACGTTAGATCAGGGACACATTACCCAGGGGCCACATTGTTCTCATTGAATGGGGCTTCTTCAGTGCTCAGTGTAAACAAAACTTATTTTCAACAATAATTTTCAACTATATACACTCTAAAGTTGAGCAACTCCCTTTCTCTCTTTCCTCTCCCTAATACTCTTCTACATGTTTTGTCAAGTAAGGCCCTAATGACTTGACCTAATAACCTGAGATTGTATTCCTTGAGAACGGCAGCTTTTTCCTTGCAGAGGAGACAGAGAGAAGTCACATTAAACTCCAAGAATATAATCAGTTGTCCACCTCTCTTGAAACTAGCTTTGCTCCAGGTCAACCTCTATTTTAGGTTTAGAAAGAGACATTTTGAGACAACTCCCAGACTGGACAACGCCGTGGTAGCGACCTGTCAATCACATGATAGCCACGCCCTAAAGCATAGCCTGCTTTATGGTCTATTTGACTCTAAATGGGACCATAATTTACTAATGCTGTATTGAAGAAGACTTGAAACTAGCGATTGAGACCATAAACTCATGTTTAAAATGTTTACTGAGGTAATAAATCAAGTGAGAAGTAGGCTCATTTTGTCATAGACTTCTATACAATCAGATTTGTTTTTGCAACCAGAGGAGTCGCCCCCTGCTGGCTATTAGAAAGAATGCAAGGTTAAGGCAATTCAGCATTGGCTTCACTTTTCAGACCCGGAGGTTGCCCACTGGCTGGATTTAACAATATATTCTTAACATGTGGGGGGTCTTATGAAATTGTCTGGCGGGCTGTATCTATCCCCTGGGCCAGTAGTTTGAGACCCCTTAAACAACACTAAGACTAAGATAGTGAAAGAGGGAGATGCACTTTGATGACAATAGAATTATTGATTGAAAAGTCTCTTCAAAAATGTCAGTGTCTCAATCTCTCTCTCTCTCTCTCTCTCTTTCTCTCTCTCTCTCTCTCTCTCTCTCTCACGCTCACCCTCCTCCTTTCATTTGCACTGAATAAGAACCCGTTACTTTATATATGCTATGTCATGCTACGTTGTTGCATAAGATATATTTGAAACATGGAGGGACAATGGGCCCCTGGGCACAGACATGCAAAAGGCCCCACCACCTGTCCTACATACAGTAGGAGCAAGACACACAGACTTTGTTTAGCCCCTTTTTGTTGTTGTTTTATGTTTCCTTGTAATTGTTTTGTGTCACTTTGTAATTGTAATGGTTCTTTTTGGAGTTATATTTTTATCTGTGAGGTTGTTTTGCCCCTTTTTGTAGTTGTTTTGAATCTCTTTGTGTCACTTAGCAGCTGTTTTGCATCTCTTTGTAGTCATTTTGAGTGTCTGTGTGGTCATTTTGAGTCTCTTTGTAGAAATTTAGAGTCTTGTTGTAGTCCTTTAGAGTATCTTTGTTGTCATTTTGAGTCTCTTTGTAGTTGCTTTGTGTGTCTTTGTCGTTGTTTAGCCCCCTTTCATAGTCATTGTGATTCTCTTTGTGGTTTCTTTATGTCTCTTTGCAGCTGTTTTGCATCTCTTTCGTAGTCTGTTTGTGTCTCTTAGTAATTTGAGTCTGTGTATTCATTTTGAGTGTCTTTGTAGTCATTTTGAGTCTCTGTAGTTGCTTTGTGTCTCTTTGTGGTTGTTTTGCCCCTTTTCATAGTTGTTGTGAGTCTCTTTGTGTCTCTTTGTATCATTTTGTATCTCTTTGTAGTCTTTTAATGTTTCTTTGTGGTAATTTTGAGTCTCTTCCTGGTTGGTATTTGTCTCTTTGAGTGACATGTTGTAGTTGAAGGCCAGGGGGTCCCCTGACACTTTGAACCCCTGGGCCTGTGCCCGATAGGCCCGTTCAGTAATCCATCCATGATTTGAAGTAGCATGAGACTAGATATTGTAAGAATATGATGTACAATAAGAAGTCGACACATTTAGCCTGGGTAAATGTGTGTTTCTCTGTAGGTGTGGACTGAGCAGTTACCTTATTGGGCAGAGCGGTAGCAGCCGTGGGCAGCTGCTGTAGGGTTTTCTACATTCAGAGGTGACTTGCGAGTCCCTCCTCCACTGGTTTCTACTTTGGTATTCACTGATGTAGGCCAGCACTGTCTAATTTCTAGCAGTCATTTTGTAGGTGTATGTTTGGAATGGGGCCATCCAAATGTATCATCCTTGAGTCTTCAAGCATCACGTCATCCACTGTGGGCCTGGACCTTATTCTACCATCATTTTCTATCAGACCAATTGTTTCAGCTCAAAATTGCTTCACTACAAATGTGCTTGCTGTAAATCCTACTTGCCGTGTCGTAGGACGTGAGTACAGTCAAAACAAAACAAAATATCTCTTCAATTTATCAATTCTGCACTCTGCAATGTCACTGATATGATGTAAATCAAATTTGCAAAAATATAGCTGATGTAGTTTTGCGGCTATCTAATTCTTTAATCATTTAATCAATAGTATAAGTTGCCAGGTCAGAGAAGGTTTACAGGATTGTAGTGAGACCAGCTATGTTGTATGTTTTGGAGGCAAGAGGTGGCAGAGTTGAAGATGCTAAGATTTCCGTTGGGGGTAATAAAGATGGACAGGATTAGGAATGAGTTTATTAGAGGGACAGCTCAGGTTAGACAGTTTGGAGACAAAACGAGAGAGGCGAGATTGTTATGGTTTGGACATGTGCAAAGGAGAGATGCTGGATATATTGGGAGAAAGATGCTGAAGGAAGGCCAAAGATGAGTTTTATAGATGTGTTGTGGGAGGACATGCAGGTGGTTGGCGCGACGGAGGAAGATGCAGAGGACAGGAAGAGATGGAAACAGATGATCCGCTGGGGTGACCCCTAACGGGAGCAGCCGAAAGAAGGAGAAGAAATATAAGTTGCCAAGTCACAAAGGAAAACTGTATTAAAAGTGTTTGGCAATGGTGTACGAAGTATTCAGATCCTTTTCTTAAGTAAAAGTAGCAATACCACGGTGTAAAAATACTTGATTACAAGTAAAAGTCTTGCATTCAAAGTCATACGTAAAAAGTATTATCTGCAAAATGAAATAGAAAATCAAAAGTACTTATAATGCAGAACAATGGCTTCTGTGGGTATCATATTATTACATATTATATTATTATTACTGATGCACTAATGTGCAAGTAACCTTTTATCATTGCAGTTGGCCATGATGAAGCTAAATGCAGCTACTTTGTATACAGTTTGGTAGTTTAATCTACAAAAAAAACTGCTCACCAGTACTGAGTACTTCTGATTTTTGTCCACATGAGTACCCTTACTACTTATTGTTTACCGCCACCTCCTGGTGAGTCTAGGTGTGCACCCAAACACCTGCGTAACTGTGTCTCTGTGTAAACACATAGCTAGCTTAATGCTGAGAAAGCAGCCCTGAAAATGCCTTTGATATTCCTTCTCATCATCCAATTTAATCTATAGGCCAACAGATATCATATTTTTAGTTGGTTTTATTAAAGCGTATATGCAATATTATATCTGTGTACAATTTGATTTGTATCAATAGCTACATAAAAAGCTTTTATTAACCAAACATACATTTGGTATGTTGGAGAGAAAAGTGTTTTCCTCTGAAATATAGTGTAGTAGAAGTAAAACGTATAAATCATAAATACAGGAAATACTGCAAAGTACAAGTACCTCAAAATTGTACTTAAGTACAGTAGAGTAAGTGTACTTTGTTAATATCCACCGTTGGCTGTGCTAGCTGGGTAATGGTGTATTTAATGATATGTTTGTTAGAAGCGATAGGTATGATTGAGAAATGGATCCATGTTGAAACATGAAAAAAGTGTTGGTTGTCCTGAATTCTAAGCTGCCTTATTTGCATAAAATATACGTATTTGATACAAGTATATAATCTATATATTATAGTAGACTCTGTTTTGTATGCACCGCATTGACCCTTTGCATACATTTGAAGTCCTTTAGTCCATGAGTACCAATATCTAGCCTATCTAAAGTTGTCACTTAGTTAGGGGTCAGTGAGAATAGAGTTCAGACTGGCTGAGGAGCAGAAAGACTTGTAGTTTTTTATTTAAAGGGACTGCTTGTAAGAATCAGAAATTGGTTGTAACGGCGACACCTGTGGCCGTTAAGTCAACGAAAGTCAGCGTCCTGTTGCTCGCACTCGCCCGTGTGAACGCGCTACGTGAATGTGAGCGAGCATCCGTCAAAACAGTGAGGCGACACACGTCAGCTAAAACCACAATATCCCTCTATATTTCACCTGCTTGGCAGTAATGTTAGCTGACCAGATGAAGGTCTCTCCATGAATCAATGCTGACCCTAGGGTTGGCTTTTCCTGCTTCAGCCTCCCGACTGGGGCCGGAGAGAGACACCTGCACCTGGTCAGAGACGATAACGTTTCTCGCTGCGGAGCCCCGTCACTTCACAAGACACGGGAAACCTCTGTTGGTCTGGAGGAGCTGCAGCAGTTATTTCTGCACGAACGTCCACTGTACATTCACTAGATATTCTCAGAGCTACGAAGTCTTCTGCAGTGTGTAGTGTGCGTGCGTGCACGTGAGGTGGAGCGAGAGAGCGAGAACGAGCGCGTTGTGTGAGTGAAGGCAGGCAGAGGAGCAGAGGAGCAGAGTACAGCAGAGACTCCGGCCCTGGAGACCAAAGCTACGGTCTTCCCTGCGTCCTCCGACCGCGGCCAACACTGTTTAACAGACGGACTTCACTAGATATAACTTTACGGTTTTGGTGCTTCTGTGTAGTTTGTGTTGGAGTCTCGTCTGAACAGCGTAACCACACGCGAGCGCGCATGGGACACCGACCTGGATTGATTTATATGTGTAAGAAGTTACAAACAGTCCCTTTGAACAGAATTATTTCTATTATAAAAACCCAAATGGCCTGTTAGACCGTCTTGGAGGTCCTAGTGTTAACCGGCCGGTAGGGGGCGCCAGTGGTCAACAAATGAACTGGAGCTGCTCAGAGAGAGAGAGGAGGAGGAGAATATGTGTAAGAATATTTCTTAGCATCTTGTAACATACATTTTACATTTATTTATTTATTAGTTTATTTGATAGGGACAATACATAGGCATTGTTACGCTTAAGGACGGTCTGCAGGACAGATAATAATGCACACAGTGCACTTTCATATACTTTTTAATTCTGCACACCACAAACAGCTCTATGTACAATGTACAGCTGTATTCTGCACTTTAGTCTATTCTTTTTAAAAAAAAACTCTACCTCAGTTCTCATTCCGCATTATATTCCATATTTGATATTTCTTAATCCCCTGGTCTCTACTGTATATCTCCTATATTTAATTATTCAGCACTATATCAATTTTTTGCACTATATTCACATTTGTAATAGTCCTGTATCTCAGTTGTTACCCTGCACTATATGCAGTTTTAACAGTTTTCTTCATCTTGTATTTTTATATCTGGTATATTTTCTATACTTTGTACTTTGTACTACTAACTTGTGCCTTTTTACTAACATGTTTTGCACTATGGAACTGTGATGGTGGAAACTTGAATTTCCATCGGGATCAATAAAGTTACTATCTATCTATCTATCTATCTATCTATCTTAATTAAAAAAAAGAGGTTTTGAAAAAAACACTGCAAAGACCCGTGTCACCACCACCCCACTCTATAAGAGCTCACCAGTATAACCACAGCTTTCAACCACTAGCCACTAAGCAGGTGTTGAGTAATCCTAGTAGTGGTGGTTGAGGAAACAGAGTGTTGTTGTCTTTATTTTCCCTGCACTGGTTATCCAGGCTATCCAGGGATTTCAGGGACTTTGTAGTAAACAGTGTAGCCTACATCTCTGACTGTGAGACTACTGCTGCTCACTATAGCCTTCCTTTAATGTCATTGTCATATGTCAAGCAACTTTAACCTGTGGGACTTTTAACAGTTTCTATACAAAAAGCAGCAAGTTGTTGTAAAATTAAGTGAAAATGTCTTTTAAACTGACCAGCAAAAAAAAACATATATATTCTTGAAAAATGTCTTGTGTTGACAAAGTTATAGTCATTTAGATTAATAGTGTCGGCGTCCACCGCATCGCCCTCTTGGTGTTTATTTCACAACAATGTCCCGCTATCTGTACATTATCCTGCTTATTACACGGCTACTTATTTAAAAAATCAATAATTTGACACAAAAATGGTCCTCCAGAGTCCGGCATCAGAACTCCGCCTATCTGTTAGAGATAGCAACGGTCTGATATAAAGAAATAACAGACCGTAGAACACAGTGATTAACCAATCTGAATTGAGTATTCAACAAAGCCATGTAATAACAATATTTAAATCTTTTTGCTTTCCGGAGCCAAACGCTATTCTTGCCTTGATTTTACAGGATGCAATAGGATTTAATACCAACTTTACAGAAACTTCATACATTATTGGGTTTCTATTTATTGTCAGTCTCGCTTGTGATAAATTCAGGTCAGTTCTTCAGGACAGGCCATGTCAACAAAGAGGTGTTGTTCTGATTCAAGACTAAAACTAACTAACTGTTTTAGTGCTAAAAGGTGAATCAAGAAGTCAGTCTATTTTTAAAACAATATCCAGCACTGCTAATTAAAGGCATTTTCACCTTTTCACTTACATGGTATGGATCAGATTTTTGTTCTTTTCAGAGTTGTACAGTACTACAGTACATGCAGTTTTCTTGTTGTGCAGGACAGTTGTACAAACTAACAGTAATTATTTTTATGTGGAAAAGTGAAAATGGGAGAAAAGGGTTGATCAGCATTAAATAAAGTGTAATGTATTTGCAGCCCTCCCTCACTGTGTTTGTCCCTCTTGTCCTCAGGGGAAGTTGGTGAAGTACTTCAGCCGCCAGCTGTCCTGTAAGTGCAAAGTGGCCTTAGAGGAGCGCAGTGTCGAGCTGGAGGACTTCCCTCGCCTCTGCCACTGGTTCCGCATCGTCAACTTGAGGAAGGAGGTCACACAGGTAATATGTCCAGTCTAAAAAGAAGCTCATCTTATCTCCCATAATTACAATGTGAGAATGAGATATTATTATTTTAAATTTTTGCTCAATTAAAAATCTGGTATTTGATAATGTAGATGTTGGTGTCTAACAAAATTTCAGAGTGTGCTAAGTGTGTGATTTGGTTTTATTTTTATTTTATTTTTTTATTGATCCGACCTAACCCTGGTGGTTTATTTGGCTAACATTCATACCATGTTACTGGCCTTGGACTTTTTTGCATGTCACCTTTTTTCTGTTTATCATTTAGTCTTTTTTCTATCAAGCAGCAGAAACCCCCACTGCAGAAGTGTTTTAAGCTGCAGTTCCTGTAACGGCCGCTAGATGCTGGCTTCAAGAAAACCCTTCAACTTTTCCCTCTAAATACAGAAGTCAAGTTTAAGCAATGAAGTTTATGCTCTCAATAGTTAGTATAACATCTTTTAAGACATCTTTTGGTGGCAGTTTGAAAAACAATTGTTCTATTAATGAGGCATTAAAGCTAAAAAAAAAAGTATTTGATTTCCAGGCATTTTTACTTGATTGACAGGTGTCTCAGCCCAATACAGTCAGCCATGGTGGTTGCAGCTTGTTTGCCTTTAAAATGTATTTTTTTTGTCTCATTTGTGACAATAGATAAACCTAAATGCATGCTTTAAGAGTGACACAGACAAGCCAGAGTTTTTACAGTCCATGACCTCTTTCCACTCTTAACTGATGATAAAACACTCACTGAAAAAGGTTTAAGTTTTCCACACAACTTCTGCCAAAATGCATCTTTAACTAATGTTCCATATATTAATATGAGATCTTAACGATGTGTGTATCTGTGTCATGTGTTAACATACATTATGTGTGTGTGTGTTTTGCAGGAGATGAGCCCAGGTGAGGTGACCCTGGAGGGCCTGCTGGAGAAGAGCGAGGAGCAGGTGTGTGAGCAGCTGCAGAAGTTTGGCGCCAACGAAGAGGAGTGCGCCCGACTCAACGCCTCCCTCTCCTGCCTCAAAAAGGCCCACCAGCTCGGTAAGGGTCCTGGCAAAACACACAGAGAGGAGCTCACACACAAACACACACATCCATAGAAATACCTGCCTTTAAATGTCCTGAAAGGAAAACATTAGTGTCCTTTAGAGTTATCACCACTTACCACCACTATGTGTAAAATTACATCCCTAACTCATTTGAAATGTAGTTTTTTGAATAAACTTCTTCTTCTTAAATATTTGCCATGCCTCCTGAATAATATACTTGAATAGCCCTGCCATAGGGAACACTTAGTCACCCTTTTGTATCATCTTTTTAAACAATTATGATATTTTTTTGTCACCAAAGTTACAGTATTGTTGCAGGGTAATACAGTTTAAAGATGTGAGAAATCCTCTCTTTTGCATTCAAGGACACTCTGACATGTGAGACTTGAGAGACAGCTGCTGAAGAGTAACTTATTTTTTATTAAAAGTATATTTGGGGGCATTTTATGCTTTTGTTAGACGGTAGACAGTAGAGAGCTGACAGGAGATGAGGGAACAGAGAGAGGATGGCATGCAACAAAAATCTCCAGCCGGACTCAAACTAGGGATGCAATTAATATCTCAGCGTCTTAAACCTGTAGGCCAACGGTATGCAACTAATAGCAAATTATTTAATTAAACTTTTTAACTGAATTCTTATAATAGTTTTCCCAACAGGTGTGTTCACTTACTTCCCAACAACATAGTTTATGAATTATTTACTTTTGACAGTCAACTTGCAAATCTTAGATGTCGGAGCATCCTTAAACGCACCATCACTTGACAATATTTCTGTGAGAAACAAATAAATTGAGTTTAACTGTGATGCATTACTTATGTCAAATACATGCAATTTGATTTTTATACAAACTGAAATAATATATGGCTGCCTAGAAAGTAGGAACTCAATCTGAAAACCTACAGTATAGTTCAGAAACAATACAATATGTAGTTAATGAGCTAAAACATAAAAGGTGTTGTGACACACAATGAAAAAGCAGGAGAAAGATGCTTGTTTAAATTCTACTATTACTACTACAATTACCTCATTATCCCGCTCTATAAGATGTGTATACTGTACATAAGATGTGTACGATGCATTATGCCATTTTTAAAAGAAAAGGAGGATTTGTTTTTGAGATGAGGTATAGAACAGGAGTGGTAAACCGCTGCCTTGTATTATGTGCATATCTATATTAGTTATCAAGAGTGTAGTCTAGTACAGTATAGGCCACAGTGTATAGTGAAGGCTAACCCTAAAGTTTTGTTTATTCTCGCATGAGGCACCATGGCGCGGACCTCCACAGATGGCGCGTACAAAGAGCACGCACTAAGACGTTTATGCTCAACGCGTTGTTCTTTGAAGTATTCTCCGAAACGCCAGAGGGCATACAAACAAAATGTTTCTGTGAAGAAGCAAGAAGTCAACGAGTGTTACCGGCAAAAACGCCAGAAACCAAACTTTTCAATGCGGAGGAGGAATTGTGATGAACTGTAAACCCATCATATCTCATATTCATGGACATACTTTATCAACTTTATACAATCCCTGTAAAGAAAGGAGTCAAGTATTAAATGTATTATAAAGAAACGGAGGTTGAAAGGTTTAATATCCTGTAAACAATTTGATTCGGCTGGCAAAATAGAGATCTCCTGCTTTTAAAGCATTTAAAAACAAATTGGCCATCTTTCTATTTCATTATTTTACTTCTTCAATTAAGTTATTTGCTTTTATTTTATTGTGACAGTCATGTCTGATAAGCCCCGTGTGGGTGCCTAGTCACAAAAATTCAGAGGTGCACGGCCAAGCACTGCGACAACTTGAGGAGCCTTCGCGCTTCAAGCACAATACGCGATGATGTCATTTTTGGCTCACGCACCCTCACGCCGGGGATCTGGTTTAACTGTGATAGGGATGACATCAAATGCAACCTAATTATACAGAATATATGGTGTATAAAAATATTGATATTTACATTTTGATAACATTATATATGATAGTAGCATTAGGTGACACTTTACATACTGCACATATGACATTAATCATCAATGAGATAATTATGTCAAATCACAAATATAGTATATTTTACCACAATTATGTAGTGTTCAGATTAATGTGTTTGTATCAATGATGCAGATATTAAAAAAGAAAACTTTGTTAAGAGTATAATCCACGCATCCACATACTGAACTAACACTAATGTTATATATAAAGGTTGCAGTTTATTTCATGGTGCCATGATCTGTGACATTATCTTTGAATTCTTCATGCCCTTACCAAAACCATTATGTAGGCTACATGTATGATGTCTTTGTTTATGGACTATAAAAACAGGACTAGAATTTACAGCAGTCATCATCTGTAGTTTGATGCCTGTTATGTGTTTTTTATAATGTTGTAATGGCAAAAATTCAAAGGATGTAACAAAAATGCAGCCTCATTTCTGATTTCAGACAGAAAATGGTACCTTATTTGACTAAGTTTAACTCTAACAGACCCTTTAATTGTTTGATCGTCATGACATACAGTATATATGCTACGATATAAAGTCAGTGTTTACTGCGGTGTTAATTCACTGCCAGTCCTAGAGATAACTTAACACAGTGTGCCCAGTACTGTTTGTGTTTCAGTAGGTGGCACTGTTTTCTTCATATGTTCAGCCAGAGTGGCTCAGCTCTTTTCTTTATTCTTAACAATTTGTAAATTAAACTTAATCACTACTTGTGTGGCAGACAATTCATTTTATTCAGAAATAAGACCCCACCTGTTTAGAGCAACAGCTTTTATGATTCCATGATACCATGTCATTATGAATCCTTATTACAGCAATCATTGATGGCAATTTAAAATATGTGTGGGGTGTTACTTAAAATGTCTGAGTCATGCAGTCATGTGATTATGTAAAAGAATCTACAATGACTGCATGGGAAAGTCAGTAAATTCAGCAATTTAGCTCACTTTTCTGTTCTGAAAAGGCCAATCTGTTGAATATGAAGCAAAAAGTAGAATGTAAGATGGTCTTTTTGCTCTTTTGACCTCATTTGAAAACTGTCGCTTTTTAATTATAATGTATTGATTATTTTAATGGATTGGACAACTTGCGCGTTATAAATCCACATAAGTCTTATCACATAAATCTAAATACATTCATCCTGAGCAGAGCTCTGATCAGCCAGACTAAGTGAAAACACCTGTGGATGTGCAGGGCCTTGTTATCCTGCAGTGATGCATGTGTTTTCATCCATAGAGACCCACTGTAATTAACACTGACAAAAAACATTAAAGTCACTTTTAAAGTCCAAAAAACAAGAACAAATTACTGTTGTAGAAGTTAAAATCTCACGGCACACAAGTTGTTGTTTATTCCTGCTTTAAATAGAGTTTCTTTTCTGACGACGAACTTATTTCACATCCAGCTTCTTCAGGTTTGCAAATCCAATTCTTTGCATTTCAAGTGCATGTTTCTTTGAACTTAGCAGTGCACTGTCAATATGTAGTCAAATCGATTCACCCATCAATTCATTTTTTTATTCTGCGAAAGAGAAGTGAATGAAACTCCACGTTTTGTCACTTTATCTGCCACCTTATCTACTCTGATGGCTGGTATATGAAGCCTTTGTCCAACCGCTCCTCTACAACAAAGTTAATACAGTAGGAATACCTTCTTACCTCTTACTGCTAAGAAACTTGAAATCTTAACCTGAAGTCTTAATGATCTGTGGTCTTGACGTAACATTATGACGCCAATAAAAGCTTCCATTTACCACATGTGGCAACACAAAGCAGCTCTCTAAATATTTGCCTTTGTTGATTTACTGTATGTCCATGTGCTCATGTTGAGCTATACAATGAAGAATTATTTAATTTTATTGAGGGTTAATGTAGCTGCAGAGGTTTATATAATGGTGAATGCCGTCCACAAGGCATATTGAGATATTGGCATATTAAGCATATTGTAAAGGGTAAAGTTAATGGTAAATCATTGGTAAAGTATTTATGTAGCACTTTTATCCAAAGCACTTTACCATGCACTTGCACTTAAATCAGGCGCACCCATTTCCTTTACAGCGAGAAACCACAGAACTCGTCTTGTTTACCATGCTTTGTGGGTGTGACTTTTTTGCAGTGTCATCACCATTCATATTTAGACTATACAACCAATGTGTTTATGATTAAATTGTTTACAAGAGCACAATGTTCTTCATAGATCTAGCCTCTTGCTCTCAAAGTGCACCAGATTGATGCATTTAACTTTAAAATGTAGGCTTCAAAATGTTCTTTCTAAATGCATCATGTTTCCAAAGTCAATGAGTAATCGTGCTAAATAATTGTGATCTCAGCATTGACCAAAATAATCGCAATTATGATTTTTGCCATAATCAAGCAGCCCTAACCCACTCTACTTCCAGAGTAAAATATGTGCAAATGATGGTGGTATTTCGTTAAAATGTAAAAATATGTTGGAGAGGCTGAAGTCGCTTTATTGGGTCAGGTGATATTTGATGCCGTGTGGGTGTTATGGACCCAAATATTTGGCATTTTCTCTCCTATTTTGTTGCTTAAAGACAGATTTTTAATTGTAGAGATTGTCTATCTCACAGTGTAAGGGGTGTAAGATCTTTGTTTTTCCAACATTATGTTCCTAAGAATTAATTTAAAGATGGTCAACCTGTATTTTTTGTGGCTTTTACAAACAATGTGGACTTGCTGAAGCATCTGCTGTGATGCCAAAAGTGCGTTTCTGTTGTTTCATGGTTGCACACCAGGTGGCGTTACAGGCCACACTTTGTTTTTCAGTCTGTCAGGTCAAAGCTTCTGCAATGATACAAATGAACCAGAAGGGGGCAGTAGAACATCACTAAACCTGGGTTGTTCGGTTTGGTATCAACCTTTTGTAAACCCGTTTGATAACATATCTGTTTCTCCTCTACTCCCACTCAAACACACACAAAAACACACTCACAAACACTCACGCACACACACTCTTCTGTAACAGATGTCCTTTCAGTCGAAAGGCTCCGCTGAATAATTAACCAAATTAACTTGATGAGTAGTTTTTCTTCAATGTGCCCTTAACAAAACTGTGCTTTATTAAAAGAGTGTTTTATTAGAGGAGGTTCAACTTGGCTGTTCTGCAAAGCATTTTTTAATTTTTTATGTAATGAATAAGGATTCAGGCATTCAGACAAACAGGTCATTTTACGGCACAGTCCTAAAAACCAGGCTCTTTGTGATTCTGCAGGTACTCAGCTGTCCTCTCCAAATATTCACACCTCTCTGTTGCTCGTTTTGTCAGACTGCTGTGCTGGAGTTGCTCGCCACCTGTGTGCTTCTCTAACTTCCTTCCTTTCTGTCTCATTGGCTTGATTGGGGATGGAGGCGGATGATGTCCAGAGAGACAGGCAGACAGGCAGGCGTCCTCTGGCAGAGTCCGTCAGGGGGTCCCAGCCGCCTATGCCTCAGTCCAGCTGGATTCAGACCAGTCAGGCTTGTGGCGTCTCTGGAGACCAGCTCTCTTTTGCCGTCACTGTCTCGGACTTTGGCTATGTTCACAGCACTGCTTCTAAAAGAAAAAATCCCAGTCTTGATTTTTTCCCCTTGCACCTGATGTAGATTTTTATTTTTCAAATCAGAATAAGTGCAAAACAATCCAGTTTGGTTATGGCAATAACTAAATCTGCATCTGATATATATTGATTTTTATTTTTTACATTTATTGCCCAGATACAACTATAGTGCAGGCTCTAAAGGAAGAGATTTGTCCAGCTGCTAACTGTCATCTTCTTGAAACCCCCAACCCATTGCCCTCTCACCACTGGCCTACGATTCAGTTAACGGCAGCTCTTTCCTGTAGCAGGTGCTGAATTTGCTGGAAGATTATTTACTACATTCCAGCCGTCAATAGCAATTGGTCGGATGTAAATTGCCTCTTCTCCGGCCTTTCAGACTGGTTTTCATTTTGATCTGGTGTTCACAGGCAGCTTATGTTCCCTGTGTTCATCGAGTCGCTGTCCATGGTCCTTGCCGTTGACCTGTATAGTGTTCCTTACAGCATGACATGTCATACTCCAGTTTTCACCACAGGAAAGTTGCTGTCTTTACGGTGTAACAACAAAGAGGCTTAAGGTGTTAAAGTGCTGACTCCTTGTGACTTGAAGACTCTGGTCTCACTAGGATGTTTTTGAGGGTCCCTGTTGTTTTAGCAATTTCCGTTCTGGTCTTAACATCTATGGTGTTGAATGATTCCTCACCAAAATGCTTACATTGCTCACATTACTTCTTAGATTTATTGTCATGATTATCCATGCAGCAAAGTTATAGTTTTAAGTCTTTTTATCTACACTTTCATTTTATGGATATTTATTAACTATGTTTTGTAATCAGCAGTGGCTGATTGGGTACGTAGCACTGTAAAATTTCATGTATTTATGGATGAATGAATTGAACCTTGAACGGCTAGTTTACTCAGAGGGCAACAGGACACGCAATGTGTGCATATTTAGGAAAAGCCCCCTCAGTGGCGTACAAAGTAGGGACTGTTGCACTTACACACTGCCAATTTTGAATTCAAACATCATTAATACAGATTGAATATTACATTTTCTCCCAAGATAGAGCTGCAGTAGAAATTTCAAATGAAAAGTGACAGCCCTAGCATAGACTGGGGAGGGTTTAAAGATCATGGAGGCCTGTCACTCCAAAAACACATCTTTGAACAGAGATATGGGTTATGATCTCCCCCATAGGGATGTCACGGTGAGGACATTTTCCCACTGGTTGATAAACTTGTGTCAACACCGGTGTGACAGATTACACCAGACATTTTACAAGAAGAGATAGCGGTCAATATATGCAGAGCACTTACGCTGATCTTTAACGTTGGATGGCTGTGTGTCTGTGGGGACGCAGGTTTCCGCCGCTCGTATGGACCAGAAACTGCCTTAAAAGAATCTGCTACGTTTCAGAATTTACCAAAAAACGTCTGTTCTGTTTTTGTCTTTCTCTGAGTTTGTTTCATTTCTTCACTGTCTACCTCTTTTTCCCGTCTTCTTGCTTATTGTTCATCATTCTATTCTCTGCCTCTTTTCTTTCACTCATTGCCTCAACCGTACTCCCCTCTCCCTCTCTGGCTCTGTAAAGGCAGGGTCTGGCCACAAAGAGCCACTAATGGGCTCTCTAAAAGGGGGGCTGGCTAGAGATGTGTATATGCGCCACAGAAACACCACCACCACCACCACACAGGGCGGTGAGAGGCTCTTTCACCCGAGAGAAATAAAGACTGTGCTGCAGGGTTCTTCGTATTCTTACGCAGATGAAGCTTGGAGAGCGAGATATGTCATAGTTTTTTAAACATCGCCACATTTGCACATCTGTGTGTGCGTGGGTCAGCATGTATATATACAAGACTGGAAGACGTGCATGTGTTTTTAAGGGTTACACGGCCTAACACTGCTAAGCAAGCAGCGGAGGATGTTCTTACAGCTTGAGTCTTTTTAAAGAGTTATATTTTTTCCTCTTAAAATATCTGGAGGTTGTTGCAAAAGTACAGATATATTCAACCACCATGAATGAGAGCACAGAAAAGGATTTACAGATTTATGCCACATGTTTTTTTTTTTCCAAAGAAAATATGTTGTTCCAGTTTATGAGTCATCAGGAATTATGTTAAAATTGGCAGACATGGACATTCATATACTTTACAATCTTGGCAGTTTAGGCTTTACATCACATAACCGGAGAAATAGAGGACATAATAAGTGAATGTATGTTGCTCTGTGGTGTAATGGTGGAGGAAGGAAACTAATGCAAGTTAATAGAATTTTTCACTACAGGCTCTTGGGATTGCAGTCCACGAGTTGCAATGAGGATGAGTCATACAATTCGGAGGCAGCCGGTCGGTCCTTTGTGCCGCAATATACACACATTATCCAGCCCGCCCCACAAGTCCTCACACACACACAAACACACACACAAACATTTTCACATGGACAATTTCTTGAATATGAGTTCTTCTGTTGATCAGGGCTAATAGTGTTGATCCTTGCTTTGCATGACAGGTCTCCTTGTTGCCTTTCCTTTTGTAATCTTTGATAGCTAAAAAGGAATGTCCCCGTGCCCGGCCTTAAGACAGCTTCACATGCATACAAACACCTAATTGGCTTCAAATGCCATCAGCAAGAAAAGGAGATGAAGAAAGGCAGAGGAGAGGGAGGCACTGAATATGCGAGAGAGGAGATTGGAAGAGAAGAAAGGAAAGTGAAGGAGGCATGTGGGGGAAGAAGTACTCGGAATAACATGAGAGGAAAAATTAGGGTGAGAAAGAGGCATGACGACAGGAGGTGAAGAAGAAACGTTGTCATGTCGAGAAGAAAAGAGCAGATGCAACAGGGAAGGAAGACGACTAGAAGAAGCATTGACCGAACCCCCAACACCCATCTTCCTGAACACCCCTGGGTGGTCCTTGATGGCTGTTAACTAATTAGCAGAGTAGAACTTTGAGTCCCACTGATTACACTGCAAGAACGTCCACAAACCCTGCATCTATTGAACGCAGCATTGCCCTTTTCGCCAAATCCTGTTTACAGTGGCAGTAATATAAACCAGGTACTGTCCCGGTGGCATTTCACTGCCATTTAGCCTAAAGAAGCGACACATCCAGAGGTAATTAGTCCAATTATGAAGCTGTTATCTGCCTTTCTCAAAGCGTCACCGCATGTTAAGATTGCCCCATTAATGGTGTTGGGGTGTGTCATTTGCATTAATCACCGCAGAGGAGAAGCTAAATGCTTCAGGTGCATTGTTTGGTTCGACAGTTGATGTTGAGATGCAGGGTTATTCAAGTGAGGGGAGAGAATGGAAGATTGATGATGAGGTGGCTCCAAAATTACATCTAAAGTTATGCATAAACGGGAACAGCATCTGCTAATACCAGTGTTGTTGTACTCGATATGTTGATCTTGAGACTGGTCTCAACACCGCTTTTTGAAGGTTTCTGTCTCGAAATCTACCACGTTTTTACTTGACCTTGTCTCCCGTCAACGCCACAACTGCGGGGATATCTAAATAACGAAATTGCCTGATTGTCTGATTTATTTGTTAACATCATTACTGTGATTGCTCATAGAAAAAAAGGAAAATTCCCACACGAAAAAATTCACCTCTGCAATGCCTTTTGATTATTTTATCAAGACATTTCTCATGGTTCACTTACACAGTATATATGGCAATAAAAGAGGTAAACGGAGAGGAATCTTCATTTGTTTTCTGTGGGTGTTTTTATGGGAATGTGGATCTTTCAGATCAATTTGAGGATTGCCTATGGTTTGCATGTTCCACACAGTGGACAACCTCCGAGTCTGGAAAGTGAAGCCAATCCGATTGTATAGAAATCTATGAGAAAATGAGCCTACTTCTCACTTGATTTATTACCTCAGTAAACATTGTAAACATGAGTTTATGGTCTCAATCACTAGTTTCAAGCCATCTTCAAAACAACATGATGTTCATTTAGTAAATTATGGTCCCATTTAGAGTCAAATAGACCATAAAGCAGGGTATGCTTTAGGGTGTGGATAGCTAATGATTGACAGGCTGCTACCACAGTGTTGTCCGGTCTGGGAGTTGTCAGCGTTTTCATCTTACAATTTTAACCCTTTCACAGTGTGTTTTCAGTTCATGAAAGTTAATTGTAACATTTAAAAAATGTCTTATTTAGCATTTGGTTGTGCTTAGCTCAACCCTCTTGTGTCACTTCTGGTTGCAAAAAAACAAGATGGTGACAGCCAAAATGCCAAACTCGAGGCTTCAAAACCGTAGTCTACAAACCAATGGGTGACGTCACGGGGCCTACGTCCACTTCTTATATACAGTCTATTGTTCCACATTTGACCCTTCGGTCATGCAGTGTGGGACTCGCACAGGTCTGTTCTCGGTGTTGACTTGGTCTGAACCGTTGAAAGTCTTGGTCCTGTCTTGGTCTCGATACACTCTCCATTTAGGTGGTCTTGACTACAACACTGGCTAATATATGGGAAGGAAGATTGGTCTATGAGGACATTCTTGCTAGAGAATGTGACATTCATAGCTTGCTCAAAGCAGTTTATAATGAAAATTGGTTGCAAATGTATCATGATCATTTTGTACTATGATAAAGTCTGAATATTACTTTATGCATCGCCAAGAAAAGTAGCAGTAAGTAAAAGAAAAGCAATGTAATGTGAGTTCCGCAGCAGTAAGAATACTTTCACAGAAATTGATTGAGCGTAGTCGAGCCTTGATATCAGCAGGCTTCTGCTCTGATGAAATGGCTTCTAGAAGTTGTGATAAACTACAAGGCTATACTTTTTTTCTATCAAAGCTCTGCATTAAAAGTAACTTCTAAAACTCTCTAACAAGCAAAAGCCACACAAATTAACTTAAATCACAGTCCTCAAAGGGGTTATGCTCGGTCTGTGTTCTTCATCTCATTTGTCAGTGACTTTATTTTTTTTGGTTTGCCTGAGGCTTTTGCTTAGGTGAGATTATGTGAAACAAGAAATTCATAAGTCAAGTCTTGTTACTATTTTACTGAAGCAGTTGCTAAGATACTAGTGCGCTTGATGAATTGACTCATTACTTGAAGTAACAGTTGCATGAGTGCGATTCAAGTTCATTGCTTCTCTTCCAGAGAAATTTCACTTGGGTATCAGCTTGATAAGTACTGTCAAAAGCATTTTGAAAGTGAGGCTGCCTCGTGCAAGAATATAATTACCAAAGGGAAACTCGTCATTGGAAATCAAAAGTGATTGGTCGACAACTATCTTGTTAGATTTAGCAAGGTGCTAATTGTGAAATGGACAGTACAAATTGGCACCTCATGTGTCGGGTATTAAGCACCTCTAAACCTGACCAAAAGCAATCAGCTTTCTGTAGCCTCTCATCTGTATTTTCAGTGGTGTGAACTCTTCAGTGGCCGTTGATTAGTTTCAGTCGTTCATATGGGGTCAAGCTGAACTTTTACATTTCTGAGTGGCCAATTGTGGTTTTATTCCTGCTAATGAAGGAGGCTTGATTGAGCATCCCCCTCATCTTTCCCTACATATGTGGATGAGTGGCCTTTTGGGTCCACTCCTCCTTTCTGCATCTTGATGTCTTTCTGAAGGGGTTTTTAGGGTTGAGATATGTGGTCCTCATAATGTGGGTTCAGGCACAAGTGTGAGCGTGGTCCTCAGGCCGCCACACTGAGGGCAGAGCGACAGTGACCACTTCACTCTAGAGACCCTACTGATTACTATCCATAGGCGTGAATAACAGTTATCAACAGGGTCTATATTGCAGGGACTAATCAATCCTTGCAAATGTGATGCGTATTTGTTGAATATCAGTCAAAGTAAAATATCAATATGGCTACATGTCTTCAAACGTAAGATCTCAAGGTTTCCATATCACACAAACATGTTCTGTAGGGGATAGATAACCATGTGCCTTGCAGTGCTGAAAACCAGCAGGTTTCCAAGACAACCAAAGACAACACCAGGTTCACTGATAAGAAAAAATAACTTCAGCCGGAGAGCAGGAACTAAACGGTGACCATTGACCAGTGATCATTTGGTTTACTGTAATCAAAGATTATAGAAGCAAAGAGGAGAAACTCTTCTGGCAAACTCTTCTCTCACACATTACACACTCATTACACAAAGCAACAATGGGCATGCGTGAAATGAGGAGAGGACGTCATCGCCCACTCCATTTTATATGTCCACACAGATACAAAGTAACCAGAGTTTTTAAAAATCTACGCCATAGAAGGCGTTTTCAAATATATCCGTTTTTGTGACCCAAAACGTTGCGTGTGGACGAGAGGCCAATACGTAGAGGAAAATATCAGTTTACATGTAGACAGGGCCTAAAAGTATCATCAGGTTTCTACAAATTGTTATCTTCTGGTTGCCATTTGCAGTGCACGCAACACAATTTTAAGCTTGATGATTGGAACATTTTACTTTATAAAATAACCCCCAGATATTTCCTGAGGCAGCGGCTCATCCTTTGTCCAACCAGGAGAGTTTAATGCCCAAGTGCTGAACTCTACTTTTACCTCAGGAACCAAGGATGCCCAAAGTCCTTTGCTACTCTATATTACACCCTCTCAGCCTCAGGACATTAACTGCATCACTGTTTCATTTAAAACAAATTGTTTTGCTATGTTTCAGTAGTGCTAAACATAATTTTTGGTGAATGAAAACTTGCAGTCTTTTTTTTTGGGTTGTTAATGGGAAATTTAAGAACCCCCCCGCCGAGATGACTAAAGTATATTTAAAAAAAAAGAAAATGAGACCCTTGAAAATCCCTGCATATTACGTCCCTTGTGTCATTGCAGCCGTCTCTTCCCACAACTCATCGTTCCTCCCGGCCTCTTCTTCATAACATTACAGAATAGGAAAGGCTGCAGGCTTTTTTTTTTTTCCATCAAGTTTAGCAATTCCACTGGGATCTTTTATGGGAGATATTTTGTGTGGTTCATTTGATGTTGCTGGTGTTGATATTGTGTTTGAAGTTTGTGTTTTTGATGCTTATAGTTCCTTGGAGACAATGTCGCAGAGAAGAAAAATAATGACACAAAAAAAAAAGTGTAGTGTTGTTGACAGAAATTTGCATTAAATATGGCTCGGCGGTCAATAGCAGTTTTTGAAGCTTGTGAGGTAAACTTTGCCCAGAGTCATGTATGAGATGCTGCATCTGCTGAGATGTACCCAAGATCAATTCTACCAATGTTATGTTTTGTTTTGCTGAACAGCCTTTTGGCTATGCATAACTGCAGATGGAAAGACAAGTAAGACGTTGCAGACTATTTCAGCTGTGCCTCTGCCAGATCAATAAACACATTCTTTTTTTTTTTGTTTCTTTCTGAAGAAGAACTTGAGGAGGATAAATTGCACAGTAACGGAGGTAAAGTATTTTCATCTGAGCTCAAAAACACTCATTTTGGCTGCTCACCTTCAATTATTTTGCCTCTGTTGCTATCTCTTTCTCATTCAAAAGAAAGTTTAGTTTCGGTAGAAGTCGGCTTGTGTTTATGACTCATGCAGCTTTGACCTGTTCTGTTTTTGGTGCACTCTTCCATTTTCCCCACTCTCTGTCTCCATCCATTCATGCTTAATCTGCTCCACATCAGCATATTTGAACACCACTGCACTATACGGTCACATCCGATAACAGCTGAGTTAATTCCTCATTACCCAAATTGAGCACATTTGCTGGTCGTAAATGTTTGCTTGCTGCCAGGGTTACTCTTACTACCGCAATCAAGAGGTAGAGTTAATGGATGTTTTAGTATTAAGTGCATGAAAAGAACCACTTTAGTTTAACTTGATACACCATATTACACAAAAATGTTCACCCAAATTATGAAAAAAACATTTTCTCACTTGTCACAAATGGCATGTAGACATGCAGATAGTTTTGCTTTTATTTGCCCAGGTTTTTGAGACATCATCCACTGAGATTTCTACAATGGAGATACTCTCAGTGCTGATATTTTATGTTAAATCCAACAGCAACATCTTTTTACATAAGAACAAGGTTTCAACAGTTTTCATTGGGACTAATTCTTCAGTAGAAAGTAGTTCCAATGAAAGTTACGTGGTTTATAGATTATCCAGAGTAACTGGGACATATCCAGTTTGATTTTTCAGATGGCATTTTTGAAAAGATGTGATCAGCATGAACAAAAATCCATTCCTCTATTGTATTATATAGGTTCAGAGTCAGAAAACTTAACACATGTCTCAAAACCTGGGAGAATTAAACTAAAACTATTTGCATGGCTAGATACTAAACTACAGATAAGCAAGAAGATAGTGTATGTTTGTTTGTAATTAGTGTGAACAAGGATTTTATTCAGTTTGACACAACCAGATGTTATTTTGGTGTTAAATTAGTCTCTATATCTGTCCTCTTCCAACAGGGAGCCAGTCGAAGCAGGACTGGTCCATCCAGTGGCCCACCTCTGAATCGGGCAAAGAAAACACTCCGGTGTGCCAGCCAGAGGTCAGTCAGTGGATCCGGTTCCAGCTCTCCCAAAGCCCCAAAGTCCAGTCCAAGTACAACCAGCACATGTGCCACAGCCCCCAGGCCCTGGCCCCCCCTTTATATGCCGATCGACTGACCGTCGACAGCCCATCCACAGGGCTCTTCCCTCCTTTGGACTTTGGTCATCGCTCCCTGCCCCCGTCACCCCGCCAGAGGCATTTTGGCCACACACCTCCTCGGACTCCCTTGGTGGTCAACACCATGACCCCACCTGGCACTCCCCCCATGCGGCGAAGGAACAAAGTGAAGGCCCCGGGCACGCCACCTCCGCCGAGCCGCAAGCTCATCCATCTGCTGCCGGGCTTCACCGCACTGCACCGCAGCAAATCCCACGAGTTCCAGCTGGGGAACCGCTTGGATGACACACAGACACCAAAGTAAGTGTTATACTCTTCTGCATTTTAAATGGCAAACAGTTGGTGCTTTGTGTTTACTTAACAGCCCCAAACCATGATACCAATACAATTAAAAAGGTCAAAGCACCATCAAAATTCTAAGCACAGGATCTGAAGCTGCTATCACGCTCAAATTGATTGACAGGTCTTTTAAGGCAGGAATATGAATGTTGCTGTCAAAGGTTTGTTTACACCTGTAATGATTTTAAACCTATATTTTAAACTAGAATCAGTTGAATAACATTTTTTCGATATAGAAGCTCCAGACTCTTTCTCAAGCATGTACGTCAGTCTCTGCTGAAACTCCATACTTCTATGATTTTCTAAAGAACAACATCATAGTTAAATTGATCAGTTTATTCATAAGTTTTGTGTTATTGATTAGTCTGAGCGAGCTATTTTCCCCTGTGGACGCTCCTACACTGTGTCAAAAGTTGAGTTTGGTTCAACTTTCTTTGCATTTTATGAAAACACGCTGGGTAGTCAGCTTACAAACCAGACGCCGACGACGAGGTGGGCGAGTGGTTAAGGTGACGGACTGCTAATCTATTGTGCTATCCTCATCACAGTCACGTTAACTATAGTTTGCCATGATAACCTGTCAACAACAATAACATGCAACATCAAAATGTTCTGTTCCTTTTTTCCCATTACGTATCTACCCATTGTCAAACATTTTTTAATATTATATACATATATATATTGATATTTGAAAATGAATAGATTACAACAGCAAACCTAGCGTTAGAGACAATAATAATTATAGGGATTTTATCAGGGGAGGAAGTATTCAGATCTTTTACTTGAGTAAAATTAGCAATTCTGCATTATAAATTTACTGCATTACAAGTAGAAGTCCTGCACTAAAGATGCCACTTTTTATTTTTTATTTAATTTTTTGCATTTTAAGAAATTTTATAGTTAAAGAGCATTCAACAAAATCGAAAAAAATTAAAATAAGATAAAATAATAATCAACGAAACAGGAGACATTTTTTTTAATATTTAACAAAAAAAAATGAAAACAAAAAAAATCAAAATAGATCAAATAACTGATTACATAAATAACAATTCATAGGTTATAGTTGTCAGATAATTTATATCAATAAAAAAAAGAAACAACAGCCGGGTGTAAAAGCTACACACATGCTCTCGTCTTAGTTGTCACATCTAACCAGGGGATGATTAGAAATATTGTGTGATGTATATCTAAAGATGCCACCGTTGTAAAAGTAAGTATGTGAATATTATTAGCAAGCGTATCAAACATAAAAGTACTCATAATTCAGAAAATGTGTGTATGCTTGGAAGGAAGATGATGTGAAAGCAACAACAAAATTACGCTAAATATTGTTGTAATTTAGGACTGAGGCTACGAGGGGTTTTATTGCACACATTTGTTTGACTGTTGAAATTATCTTGTTTCTAAAGTTTCTTAGAGACAATATTCCAAGTTGTTGTTGGTCAGTCAATTTCAGCAGATGGCCTGCCTGAAGCGAACATTCAGAGATGCGGTCCTCGCTCTCCCTGATCTGTACAAGGTCTCACAACGTAATTCCATCTGATTCAAGTTGCACAGAAAGGAAGTTAAGGCCCCACCTTTCCATTCAGTAGTTTTACTACAACTTAATCTTCCACCAGAGCCCAATCAGATTAATTCCTGCATGGGAGGACATCATTGCCCATAAAGAACCAACGGCCTGTCGGTAGAGATAAGGGGGCCTCGCGGCTGAGTTCCTGACCGGCCATGCCTGTGTCTGGTGCTATGCTGATCAGATTTGGCCACGAACAGGGTCCACCATTGCTAGGTAATCAGGAAACCAGAGTCCGCCTCAGGAGAGCTGCACTCATTTTGATAATGCCATTAGATGACAGTGCCCTATCACTGCTACACTTGGTAAGTTAATATTTGGGAGTTGTCCTCTGCTTTTACGATGGCCATCTGGGTTATATTTGGTGTGTCCTTGGTTACATCCTCATGTCCGTACACGTGGGTGTGTGCATCTGTATCTGCACAGTGAGGAGTGGATCATAGCCGCAGTGAATAGGCTCAAACGGCATTAGAGAATTGATTACCGGTCCCTGAGCGCTGATAGACTGCAGGCTGTGAGTTGAGCCCCGCTAATCAATGGCCTGTGTGTGCCTGGAAATGTCGCAACTCATCGAGACAGGGCAGATCTGCTGGCTTCTCTGATAGCCAAGTACCTCTCATAATACATCATAATTGGTTGGAGGATGGTGCTGGCAAGCATCAACTTGGTGGTTCAGTTTTGGCATGAGACACTCGTCCTTGTTTGCTTCTTATCTGTATGCGTGAGGGAATTGGCTTCATTGCAAAGTTGGCGTCTGCATTTTTCCTGATGCATGAGTAAATACCTGAAGTTAGGAGCCTGAAAGTTCACACCATTTTCTTAATTCCTTCCTCGGATGAAAAACAAAATGCAAACATTTCACCCCGGCAAACCAAACTCTGAAGAAAATATCTATAATATCACACAAAAAGGCAATTTCATACTTTAATGACTTCTTTTCTGTGATACCTGATTCCTTCCATACTACTCACATTCCCCCCTATTACCAACCTTACTATTTTAATGAGCTCACAGTGCTCCTTAGGTCCTCATTTTCTCTTGCTTAATTGCCTGGCACTGTGGCCAGGACACAATAACCAGGGATTACCCTCTGACCCCAAGAGACATTTTTCTCCCTTTATCTTAATGAGATATAGCATAATATCTCATTATCACTGCATAATACAGCGCAATGACTATGTAGCTGAGTGTGCAAGAATGCCCGGCATGCCATGTTGAAGGGAACTGAGGTTTGGTTTTGGCACTGATAGATAAGTGACATTTCATTTTATGAAATGTAGTAATTGCCTATTGTCCTTTTGCTTTGGAAACATTCCAGCATTTTCAATTAACTTCAGAGATAAAAGATGGCTTAATTGCTGCACCGCACATTAAACGTGGACATATTAATTAATGATAGTTAATTGTTTTCTGCTTTGATAGAGCATTTTATTCTCTTGGTATGTTGTAGTACGGTGTGAAAGCTGGAGGAATTACTCTGGTAGTTGATGATCAAAGGAAGTTGGATTTTGAAATATGGTTAATATTCATGTTTTTGGCTTAATACACTCTAAGAAACCTATCTATTAAGGTTGGATACGTTGTCTCTAAAATTTTCATTAAATGCTTTCAGGGCATCTTAATGGCCTTTCTAATGCGTAATAGCTTCTATTTCTTTGTTTATTTGTCTTCAGCTGCACAAATTGTGTTTTTCAGATACTGTACCGGGGTGTTTCTGAAATCGTGGTTCGAAAATAGTTTCCGGCAGTCGCTGTTTTTGTAAAAACTCAGCAAATATTCCGATCTGCCTGTGCGGACCCTCATCTTCTTCTTTATAGCTTTGTGCTTCTTGGTTTAATGCGTTTGTCTGTGAGATAATGTGTTTTCCTTTCAGTTTGCAGTGAACCACAGGCTGGTTTCTATCCCTCCATAGAAATAATGAGCAAATTGCCTCCTTACCACATGTGTTCAGTAATATCTATAATTCCATGAAAATCTCACCCTGAGATGAAACAGCTGCCAATTTTTGCAAGTTGTAATGCATAAGAAAGCAAACTTTCACCTGCGTGGAGAAATTGTAATCTTCTTTCTCACAACCTGTCGAGTGTTTAAGTGTGTTTCAGCCCTGGTTTGGTCCTCTGTCTGCTGACAGTCTACTGATTTGTTTGGCTCGCTACAGTAGATGTTCAACTCTGTTCACTTGTAGCCCTTTTAGACTGGGCAGATATGGTCATTTTTGTCTGACCCCAGTTTTATAAAGCAGTACAGAGCTGTAATGAGGTGTTGATTCTCAGTGGGATAAGCAGTACTAGCTCCACATTTCCTTCAAAAATATTGCTTAATGGAGCTTTAAACTTAACCTTACAAGAAGAAATTAGGAAGACGAATAAATGCTTAATTTATCCATCACTGTTTTTCTCTCTGTGTCCCTGTGGACATGTATAAAACCTAATATATTTTAAATATATCTATTTTTAATAGTCCTTTAATTGAAAGCAAATCTTTGGAGTTAGATAGTGAGCAGATTCTTCTTGTTCCTATGGTAATAACTCAGGCTCTTGGTTGATAGATGTAATCTAAAAATAGAACTTCTGGCATGTCTTTAACAAGTAGCATAATCCTGCGAATTAGTAGAATGTGAAGTAATTTGTAAGGTGTCCTTTCTTTTACAGCGGAAGCCATTAAAGAAGTTTTACATCTTTTTATTTTACTCGCTTCAACCTTACATTAGCATCTAAGATCACAGATTTTTACTTGGCTGATTGTGATACAGTAAAAACTTTTTTTTACGTTTGTATCATTTATATTATTGTATGTTCAAACAAATCCTCTCAACCAAAGGTTTTTTGCCGGAATATTACTTTCTAAAAAAAACAAACATGATTTTGTATAAAGCCTGACGCAAATATGCAGTTCAGGAAAAAGTATTCAATTTACTGTCGCCCCTCCTGTTTACATCTGTACCATTTATATCAATTTGTGATGACTGCAAAGTATCAAAACACATTCTTCATCCTGTAACTAATGAGTTGTTTCCCAGCATGAAAAACAATATGCTGAGTCCAGGGATGTTGCCAAGTGTAAGGGAATGTAGGGAAGTAATTAGTTTGAAGTTTGAATTAGTTAGTTTAGTCTGAGTCATAAAGTGTACGCATACAGTAGGGGACTATAGTTCACATTTAAATACTGATTTACAAGTGGTTTGATTACAATTAAGTCTTTTATATACCGTTTCCTTTTGTCGTCGAAGTAGCAGTCCCTCTATTAAAAATCTCAGGCAGCAAATACTTATAAGAAAAGATTGTGCTTGAACAGTGAGGACCATTAATCAATAAGCAAAGGAAACCAACATGAAAACCATAGATTTATAAAGGTCTCATGCCGGAGGAGAGTTTCACCAAGAAGCCCTTTATATGAGCTTAACTATTGGTTTGGTTCATTTGCTTCTAAGTCTAAAATGTGAGACTCCATTTCCAATGAACAATGATTTATTTCATGGTGCATGATAAGATGAATAGTCCGAATAGTCTTTGGCGAGTATAGACTCCACTGTGACGACGTATATTAAAGGGGATAGTAATGTTGTGCTAAGATTAGGTATATTCCCAAAGAACATGTGCCAAGAGGTGAAAGTCAATTGTTTGTTCCACTGCAACGTCAGCGCCCAGCAGCAGAGTTACGCTTGCGCAATTGTAGACTAAAAGCAACTACCAGATGCCAGTAAAACGTTCGCTTACAAAGTGCAGTAGAAAAGTAAAACAACTGCTTCCCAGAGGAGCATAAAGTGAGCAATGGACATAAATGGAATTTAGAAAAATCCAGCACACAGATTTTGAGAGCAATCTCAAACTTTTTCATGTGAAGGATCTCTAAAATCGATGTCTAATAGACCACAGACCAAAGATGTATAATACTAGAAAATGTGCTCTTGGATCTACATGACTTTAAAACCCAAGACCTACTTTCAAAGTAACTAACCTAAACAGAAAGGATCATTTAGTTGAGTGATAATTAGTCTCCAAGCTAAACATGAAATCACAATCTTCTGGTGATCAGTCAAAAACACGGGTACTTTCTCCCAGCACATCCATCTTGGCAACCCATTTTCCCAGAAGTGATCTGCCACAGACAGAGTGAAAGAGCACACCTGCATGGGATCAATACAATGCCAATATTACTGTTTACTTTGGTGTGATGACTGAGGTGCGCCGTGAAAATGTCATCAAATCATTGTTAACCCAACGTGACATGATTGATTACATCCAGTATAAAGTCAATTTTGAAATCCTAAAGAATACACTAGGTTTGGCTCACCGGATGTTTCTGATTTCGCTTTTTAAACACCTTCTGTGTGTTCATATTTCTTATGGAGACATTTTCTCTGTTAATATATTTTCATTAACATCTTGTCAGTTAGGTGAGAATGGCTTGATCACGCCATCCTTTCCCCACATTTACTAATTTGACTTTGAAATGTGAGAACCAATTTCTGCAATCAATCAATTTCTACCCATCCCACTTAGCACCTGCAAACACTTAATCACATAAACAATGTACAGACTCACACAATCAGTAAATCAATCAAACCAATAGTGCCCTTTATGACACAGTCAAGAGATTAGCTAATCATACTTTAATCTCTGTAAATCCCTTCTGTGCATTCCTGTTTGCACTTCCACAACATGTGAAAAATGTATGGTAAAGATTAGACAAATTAATAATAATAATAATAATAATAATAATAATAATAATAATAATACAAGAAATGCAGCCCAAAGTGCTTTACACATAAAAACGGGAAATAAAATTGAAAATAAAACACACTGAACAAGTTAAAAATGAAATAGAATGCATAACGTAAGATGGAAAATAAAACACACTGAATGATAATAATAATATTAAAATCGGTACCCATATTTACAACATGCATATTTCATACATCATTATACACCACAGCAGCATCAAAGGGTCTCCATTCTCATCTTCTCTGTTTTTTTCTTTCCGGATAGATAGATAGATAGATAGATAGATAGATAGATAGATAGATAGATAGATAGATGTTCTTTATTGATCCCAAATTGGGAAATTATTAGCTTACAGCAGCAGTTTATCCAGAATATACATATCAACACTAGAGATAAATATCTATAGAATATAGTAGAATACACTATAAATATAACAGACTACTACAACTAACATAGAAATATAAAATATAAACATAGAATAACATACTATATACATTAGCAAAGTGTGCAAATGGGTTGCAGTTTTTGTTTAAAATAAAAATACTACTAATATATTCTACCTCAGTGGTGGAGATTTTAATTTTTAAGACGAAAACTCCGAAAGTAGACTGATAACGGACTAAAAAGGTATTTTCTAGACAATATATAATATGGACAATATACAATATATCAACATGTTTTTTGTAATTTACAACTGAATCAGAATCAGCTTTATTGGCTAAGTATATGTACACATTGGATGAATTTGACTCTGATTTTATGTTAAGTTTATGCTAAGTCTAAATGTACTGTTCAAAAAACAGTTTCCAGGAAAGATCAAAATCAGGAAATCAACACACAACTAAAAACAAGGATGAACGTGATGTTTGACTGGATGTTGGGAAGGAGTCTTGCAGATGTATAAAGAGTAACTGAAAACACCGAGGACGTTCTCAGAAGTAGCTTTTACTTTTAAACTTTTTTTTTATTTCAGCATTAAAATGACAGCATCAGAAACAAATCACAAAACAACAACTCAGCTAGGAAACCAAAATATGAGCTGATTGTTAGATTTTTATGTGTGGGTGGAACTTACTCTCATTAGCCAATTTAACACAGCTCTCATGCTAGAATAAGAGTTTGCCATCTTTGACATCTTTTACAAACAAACAAAAATAATGGTGCAGCTCAAATAATCACTTTGTATTCAAGCAATGATGAGTGCCACCCAACAACAAAGAGACTTCAGGCCCGAATCCTTCAGATCAAAAGCAATTATCTCCAGAAATTTACCAGAAAAGTTCACAAAACTCAAACAATGAGTTCCTATTAAGGGTTTCTGGGCTTTTGAATCTAGAGACGATGAAATGCAGCAATAAAATGCCACATTCTTTTTGTCTGATGTTGCATCTTTTATCATCGGGAAACCATCGGGTAGAAATTGACAATGCCAGTTGACAGAAAATACATTAAAAGATAGAAGACGTTGTTAGCTTCTGAAACGCATTGATCACCACAAATTGTTTATATATAACAACGTAGAAGTGTCTGCGGGTGGAATATTTCTTTGAGACCTACGATAGCTGTTGCAACGGTTTTACTTGAAAAGCACAAGTGCGTCGGATACCCAGCTCTACTTAAACTTTAATATCAAGCCAGGAGTGCAACAGTAATTTCATTTAGCGTATGTTGCAGCCTTTCTATCTCTCTCCCTCTCCTGTCTTTATTTCTCAACATCTCTCTTCCCTACTCTCTCTCTCTCTCTCTCTGTGCCCTTTTCAAAGCAGAGAGGCTCTTATGGATGGAGTGTCAATTAATGAACCTTGTTGTCTATGTTAATGAGTAGTAACATGATGCGTGGAAAAGGCCAAGTGAGTTTTCAGTCTGTCACAGTCCCACTTGGCACGTCACACCAAGATCGTTCTGGAAGGTGGGCGTGTTTGTTTTTCCACGGTCTCTTGTCTTGCCTCCTCCCAACCCGCCAGTGGAAACGCTAATATCATATAGTTAATGCCACCTTATGAGACTTTCACAGCTTTTTGAATGTTAAGCACTTTCTTATTGAATTGGATGTTTGCTAATAAATCACATGGCGCCGGGGGTTGGCATGATTCACCCTCTGCTTCTCTCAGGGTAATTCTACCATGCAACGCTCAGGGGAAGCAAATTTGCATCCATTCCATGACTAATTTAGCTGTTTGCTTTCACTGAGCTGGTGTACACATCGTATATTTCTCTCCCCTCTTTCCTTTCCCCTTTCTCTCTCTGTTTCCTTTCTTTCTGTCCTCACCCCTCTCATTATGCATCTCTTTTGAGAACCTGTCAATGTGTTATTTCACCGTCATCCGTAACATCTACCAATTCAGACAGAAAATACATTTTTTATTGGATTTAGTTTCCTCAGTGGTGCGAAGAAAGATTTGTGGCGCCGTTGACTGAGATCAAGAGTTGAATATCACCGAGAGAGAATCCACTAAAGAGCAGCTATGCGGTGGTACACACTTTATTTAAACAAATAGGTTTACCCCAGAACCTGCTTTTACTCTCAAATAGATTTTTCAGGTGTTTTAAAACAAGGACAAATAACAGCAGACCCGCAACTAAATATATGTATTAATGTTTTCTTGTCTGATGCTGTTAAAGGTTTGTTTACACCAGCATTGTTTGAAAACACGGCAGTAAAACTGATCTACAGTATTTTTTCAATAATGATTTAACCTGATGTATGTGCATATGCCTGTAATTTATATAGTAAAAACAAACAAACAAGATAATGAGATAAAATGTAGAACAAGGCAAAGAACACCACATGGTGAAGCAAGCCCATTGTTTTCTAGATCAGGATACCTCAGAGTGACTTATTGTGATTATTTCATTGCCATAACTAAAGGCTTAAAATAGTTTTAGATAGAGTATAGTTATATAGTTAGATCTATACTAACATGGTATGGAGTATAATATAGTTTTAGAGTAGAATAGATTACCTTTCCATCCGCTGATTAAGCCCTGTGCAACATATTCTCATACAACGGTTCGTATAATATCTTATGAAAAGTTACCCCTCATATTTTTGTGTGTTTTACGAACGAATGTCCAGTGCGTCAATTTCCGCTCCAGTCTTTTCAAAATACATTTAACATCTTCACAGGAAACAACTTAGTTAGGTTTAGGCAAGAAAACCCCTTGGTTAGGTTCAGGAAAAAATCGACTTGGTTAGGTTTAGGCAAGAAAACTACTTAGTTTAGGAAAGATCGCAGTTAAAGTAGTAAAAGTTAAAGATCATAGTTAACATCATAGGCGTAACTTAAGTACGGAAGTTACGTGACAAAACTTACTTTGTTAGGGTAAGAAAAAGATCGTGGTTTGGGTTAAAATAACTTTGGAAGTGGCGTAAGTTAAGTACGGATGTTACATGACAAATAGATCAACATTGCCTTCTGGTTCCACATGGGGTAGGAACAGCGGCCTCTTGGGTGAATGTCTGGTGTTTTTTGACCCACCCATCCATCGCGACCTCCTCCCTATCCCATATCATGGTAATTTTATGGGATATTACAGTAAATATATTACATATTAGAACCATATGTCGTAGTGTTCATAACTGACAAAATATTTTCAATTTGCAGCCCTGACTGGCTTCTTCCCCATAGAAACGGCATCCAATTGATTGTTAATTGTTGTTAATTGATATTAAGGATACCATTAAAATGGAACTCCATCCTAAATTACTATTTTTTACACGATAACAAAAACAAAACACATACTATATGTAAAAAGCAACACCTTTTCTGCTCAAAATGAGCTTGTATGTGTAACCGTGACGAAATAGGCAAGATTCCGAGGTCTATTGCGTATGCTGATCCCCCGACTGTGAAAGCAGCTGCTGGGTCGAGTGTCCATATGTTGCTAAGCCACTATCAATATACCACACCCACACAGTCCTGATGAAGCAGATTAGCTCAGTTTTGGACTGTTTATTTTTAATTTTACAATAAATTGTACAGCTGCGATAATCTCATTCATCCTTGATGCCATTGTTGTGCTGCTAATTTTCATGAATGTAGTTGGGTAGCTGGCTAGTTATTTAGGAAGATGACATCTAAACTCTGATTGGTCAACTGTTTTTCCAACTGGCTGAAACCACCGTCAATGGGCACAACATAAGACCGATTCCAGTTGAACAAATCTGGGATGTGGGCGATGGTTCAGAGGTCTGGAAACAGGCTAATCTGGTATCATCGACTGAAGCAGAAGTACCATTGCTATGGTTACCTGCAGTCTGATACACCTGTGCATTGATTTAGAATGGGGATAAGCTGTTGCCTGAAGCTATGCTTGAGCCATCCAATATGGGATTGGACAGACATCTGAAAACCAATCAGACACAAGTATTGTCTGCAGCTGTGGTATAAAGACATTTAAAAGTCTGTATTAAACTTTTTTTCTTATGTTTATCAATATAAAACACCAAAAGGGTCCACGGCTCCAGCACAACAGCAGCTCCAGAGCACAAAATGTAAAAAATCTCACGCAGGAACTCCATGACTCAACTCAGTCGACTAAAATTGCTCCTTATTGGTGCAGAGCTTTGTTTCATGGAGCGATCTGTAATCCGAAGACACGTTTATTGCGTTTCATTGTGAGGAAAAAAACTCATGAGTGTTCTCTGAAAATTCAGCCGGCGTCAAATCGATGTCGCTGCTCCCCAGACGATCCGCTGAGATACAGATCCGCCTCTACCCGGGACACACACGTCGTCACATTAGCCGGCGACCTCTGACCCCAGAGGATTATTGGTCCCACATGCTCTGCTGCATAGGACATTCACTGCGTAGTTAAGTGTACTGCACAAAGCCACGTATGTCAGAGCAGTAAGATAATGTATGTGTGTGTGCGAAAAAGGAAGCAGCGGCTTCAGTGGTGTCTTAAGGGGAATGTGAGTGTGTATCTTCTTTTCTCTGCGGACAAAAGCTCATCCATGTTAATCAGGGTTTTTGCCCCTTTGCCATTAATGACAAGTCAGGTGAAAGGGGATGTCAACACCAGGCTCTTAACAGCCAGACGCTACCAGCCCTCCCCTCCATCCATCCACCAATCTATCGGCCGTAATGAGTGCTCATCCCGGCCGCCAACGGCGGCCCAGAAATTGGAGTCATGATTATGAATTTATATGAGTGTTTAGGAGTGGCGGTTAGCCCAAATGCCACTGTTGCTGGTGGAGAATGGATTTATTAGGCTGATGGTTTTTCTGTGGTAATTTGTGAACAAGTGGGAGCTGGGTGGGGCGGATAACAGGATTTGAGTGGATGATTAGAAGTTATCCTTAAAAGTTGTGTAATTCTTATCTAAGAAGATGGAAAAAAAAAAGGTCATTGAGCAATAACCAAGATTTACACAGGAAAGATTTATAGCATTTCTACTTTGCTCAAGGTGTTTGGTTAATTTTTTGGAAATCTTGTTTTGCTTTTGATTTAATTATGAATCCTAAGTTTCCCAGCACGATCATTAGAGTTTAATTTCAGCCAGTCTTACGAGAAGATCAAACACAAAATTTGAAGTGTGAGGATGATGTCAAACATGGCTCTGGCAGAGACCAAGCAAACTAAAACAGGCCACATTGTCAGCTGGCGTAGAGTATGGCGGTTTCTCTGTCCAACAACCATAAAGGGAATTATTACCATCGTTCATCATTCAGGCCATCAAGTGGAGGCTTTCATCTCAGTATTTCTCTCTGATCTTGAAGTCAAGACAGATAATATCTGCTCCATGGTTCCATATTGTCCCTGACCCCCCACCCTCTTTTTAGGCTCGCTGTCATTTACTGCTCTGCCTGTGCTTCAAAACTACCACTTAACCCGCACGGCTGTGGGCCAGATAGCTGTTCTCGCTTCCATCGCTGTTGCTTTAATACTTGGATTAGAGACTTTAAGGTTTGAGCTATGGTTTCATTTTGACTGAATTGAGAAAATAAATTCTTATTCAATTTGATGCCGGGGGGAAAAAACACTGGCCTGCTGGCGTGCATGTGACAGATAAGACGAGGAGGCTGGAACGTGATAAAACCTCAACATTTAAGACCGCTGATTGCTGACATAAAAAGATGAACATGTTGCATTTCTTGTACAAAAAGATTGAATTCAGTTTTATTAAACTGACATATGTACCTTTTATCTATATGTCGTGAATTTATACATTTACAAGTCGGTTCAGTTAGGCCTTCCATGATAGATTGGTCTCTCCAAAATACATAGGTATACAACAAAACAAAACACTCACACATTTACAGTTAGAAACATCTGAATCACCACAGTAAAAGAAAACTAGCAATCAGTACAACGGTAGCTAAACACATGAGCAATGGAGATATATGAACACCATAGCCCTGATAGAGAAAGAGGGCAGACATAAGTAACTGTCTATAGTTCCTCCTTTGCATCTCAGTAACTGCAATGCAGTGGGTGTCTCTGTATCACCCCTAATTATGCCAATATCATGCATGTAATGACTACATATCTATGGCTGACTTTTTTCTTTTTCAACAATAGCCACTCAATGTTTTGCATTCTGTAATTGCATAGTAGTAATAATATAGTAGTTTTCATTCAGTAAGTCACTCTTTCCTGTATGGGATTCAGATGTACTGACATCCAAGGGATTCACAATGCATGCACGTACAGGATGTGAAGCTGAAAACATATATAGATAGATAAATGTGACATATCCCAAGATCAAACAAGCAGTGACTCAGCTTGTCCTGAAGAAGAAAATGATCATGTGGTTAAACAAACTGACACGGATATGCTTCATTTGATAGCCTTACATGAACTAGAGATGCACAGATTGAAATGTTCTTTAGATTTCTGACTTTTAGAAAATCTGCACTGTAGATTCCGATTTTCTTTCTTAAGAACTATTATTGACAGCAAGGCTCCAGACTAACTTTTTTCACCACCTCCCCGGAACCATTACGAAAAATACTTTCAACCGTCCCAAAGTCAAAAAAGTATTATGCTTTTACTTTGATATTGTCATCTGTAGTGGTTATTTGCATAAAAACACACAATTCAAATGATTAAGAAATAAATGATTGTATTTTTATTTAAATATTTGCTTTGATTAACACAAATCTTGGCATTAGTAGTTGTAATGATATATTATAAGCTGCTTAGAGCTAGTTTTATTATTAGGAAGTCATAATTCCTTCTCTAATATCTATTTTATATTGCTGTGAAAACATGTCCTTCAAACAGCTTCAAAAATTTCTCGCCAAAAACAAAATTTTACAAGATTACATTTTAACACTTAAAGGACCAGTGTGTGACAATAAGGGGGTGTCTGTTGTCAGAAATGGAAGTAAGTATGTTTTCTTTAGTGTATAATCACCTGAAAATAAGAATCGCTGTGTTTTTGTTACCTTAGAATGAGCCATTTATATCTACACAGGGAGCGGGTCCTCTTTACTGAGTCCGCCATGTTGCAGCGCCATGTTTCTTCAGTAGCCCAGAACGGTTTGGGCCGGAGTTGAAAATGTTACTCGCTCCCGTCGCCGCATCTCCCTCTCTCTTGCTTCAGCACTCACTTCCCACATACACACACACTCTACGCACTGGCTCTGCTTCAAATGACCTACGTTACTCTTTCAACAACTGGCTCTAAATAGGGACAGTCACGTTTTTGCGTCAGCCACCGTAGTTCTCCTACACACTTGGCACACGGGAGAAGCTTCAGTTGGTTGCAATCTGTAATCTCACCACTAGGTACAGCCACATCCTACACATTGCTACTTCAATAATAGTGACATTTACCTTACTCATTTTTACTTAGTTGAGTTTGGACGCATCACAACGCGATCTCCGGTAACGTTTGCTGTTCATATGAGTATATAAAAGTGTCTGATTAAATTAGTTGTTCCAAATGTTTTCAAGGTTCTTCCACGGCTTACACCAACTGCTTGTTGTGTGTGTGGCTGTGATGTTACTATCTGTGCCACTGTGTGCTGACGTAAAAATATCATGCATCACGTATGTAAATGTGACTGGCAAAAAATAAGAAATATGAGGCTGATCGGCCGGTCACAGGTCATGGCTGATCGGTTGAAAACCGTCCGGTTTCAATCGGCTGCCAATCAATCGGTGCATCTCTAATATGAACTGTTTCATGCAGATGTCTGTGCTGCCTCGGACTCTGCTGTTACAAAAACTCTTAAAAGAGTAAACATTTTTTATTAATTAAGTCACACGCTAGCTATAACTCACCAAACAACTCACTGTGTCTACAAATGAATACGGAAATGTGCCAACAATATGACAATTTTTTTGTTCTGCATGTAGTAATGTAGTAACAAAAGCTCTTGGAACACCTGTTTGTATTTTAAAGCCTCAGAGATGAGTGTTTCTTTATTACTATTCATCCCAGACAATTCAGCGGCAAATGAGGTACACTTAGACAGAGCAGCGCGTTTGGGTGTTCAAAAGGCAGTTTTTGAATCCAATCCATCAGTGGCAAACATCCAAAAGTTGGATGCCAAGAATGTTTCATCACTAATCTGCACAACTTTTCGTGATTGTGGGCTCTCAGAGCTTTTCAACTTTTAACAATTGCTGTATTGTGACCCTGAGCCAAGCTATCAGTTAAATACAGACTCTTTTATGAAGCCACTGAATGGCTCTCTAAACAACAAATTATCTCCAGGTGGTGGAGATGGCTGATGTACAGCACAGGTGGTGGCTGGAAACAATGGTGCCTGAAGAAATGGTACTTGACTAAAAGAAACTTTTAAGAATCAGTACTCTTATGTTGTTTGGATCACTACTGCTCAAACCTGAAAACAAAATGTCATGTGTTTCAGAGGAAGTTGTGCGGACACAAAATACGTTCCACAAAAAATGTCAAAATTCATCTCATCTCATAGATTCACAACGAGGAGGTTTAAAACTGACAAATGCGTCAACCTAACGCTGACCAAATCCCATCTGACTTACAAGCAGAGATGCTTTCTTCCATCTCCATGACAACACCTTTCTCCCTTGTCTCCACTTCTGCTTCTTATACTTTCTCATCGGGGGGTTTGGTTCCATTATACAGTTTGAAACAGCGGAGCTTACTACTGTACATCCTTCAAAGGGCAAAATGGGTGTTGCAGACTCGGAGCCCAAAGATCTCAGGTGTTATATCCTGAAGAAAGTGAGCATGTATATTAGATTAGATGACATTTCATTGCCCTCTGGAATTCCTCTTGAAGCATACTCTGTTTCACATATGAGGGAAAAAAACATCCAAGTACTGTATATAATATGACAACTAGACAGCTGCAGTGCATTGTAATTCATCGCCTAATATGCAGTGTCTGACAGGTATAGGTACATATTGCCAGTTTTAAAACAGTTTCTGGGCTAACTGCACATTATGTGGCTTACTGAGAACCCATCTTCTCATTTAACAGTTTGACAGATTGAGGGATAAATGAGTTCTGCATCCTGTTACGTCTAAATCAAAATCTTCTATTTGATTGCAAAACCTGATGTTCCCCAAACACAACATGAGAGAAATCTGATGAAATGCTACACGCTGGTCAACTTACTTTTGGTATACCCAGTTTGAGTCAAGTGTCTGACCCACGGTCTTCGGGCATACCTGTCAACAAAGATCGTGGGTCAAATTCTTGACTCACGTTTTTGAACTAAATATACCAAAAATGATGCTGCCTCTAGCTAGTAGCTTGCAAATTAAGTTTAAATTTGTAGCACCCAAATTAATGCAGACACAGAGGGAAAATTATCTTTTCTTAGTATCTCATGCTTATTCACAGAGCAGCATGCTAAGTACTGAGTGTCTACAGAGTCCTTACTTTGACCCCGATGGATTTTACGTTCTACTTGCTCTCAACCGCCAACAACCAGAATACTGTAACTTTTCTTTCATTAAATGTTTTCGTCTGGGTGAGAATCTGTGATCTCAAATGGCCTTTAAAATTCTTGCAGTTTTACCCACTGTTTCTAGTTTTTTCTGCTGCAGTGCTTCACAGTGGAAGCTACAGTATGATGTCGTAGCAGAATGAAAGTTTGAAATGGTGCTTAAAATATCAGCAAGATTTGAAAATAGAGCTGCGGTTAACAACTATTATCATAATTGTTTGGACAATTATCTTTTCAATTACTTAAGTAACCGATTAGTTGTTAAAATGTCAGAAAATACTGTGTGAGTCTGTGAGGCTATACTTTGATTTGAGCTAAATGCCAACATGCACAGTTATGTTAACATCACAGTGACGATGTTGAAATGCTGGTTAGGGTTGGGCGATATGTTAAAACTTTCCAATCAGCCATCGTCAGTCCAACAACCGGCGACTGCTGCCGATCAGCTGTTCAAACGGTAGACCATCATAAAACATACTTCATTCAAACTCACCAAAAACGTCTGGGTTAGTCTTTCCAACAATCACCAACTCTGGTTTGGTCTAAATAAACCCTTATTTCATTAGGATACATCATCTGGGAAACATCAATGCAAAAGTTCATGGCAATACATTCAGTAGCTGTTGAGATACTGTATTTCAAACTGGATCAAAGTGGTGGATCAACCAACTGAAAGACCGACACCCTTATAGCCATTAGGCAACAAGGGTGGCTGGTGATAAGCCTCTCACAATTCCACTCAACCAATAAATGTTTTCAGATTGTTTTGTCGGACCAACAGTCCAGAATCCAAAGCTATTCAATTCAGAGTGATATAAAACAGAGAAAAGCAGCAAATTTGAGAAGCTGGAACCAGTGAGTGTTATTTATCAGTTATCAAAACGTTGACTAATCGATTAATTTACTAATTATTTGTGCATTGATTTGAAGTGGAAGTAGTTTGAAGTGGTACTGCAATTATCTGTAGAGTTGCAACTGAAAGAGGCATTCCTATGAGAGTGTATGGTGAAGTTTATTCTTGCAAAAACAGCTGTTGTTTTGCTGGTTTTACAATCCCGTAGCAAGGAAACATAAAACACATTTTATGCCCATAACAACATTAGCATACCGTTGCTCATGAATTCACATGGCAACAGCATTTAGGAATAAAACTATTTTAACCAGATAGGCGGTGCAGTGCCAGCGTGCACCGACACACATCCCGGAGGAGCTACTGAAAAGACAACATGTCACCGTCCGCCTTCCTGTCAACTTGTCACTCCTCTGTCCCCGCTCCCCGGTCCCAAACCACTGGTCTCGCTTCTCATCTGGTCATCTGCTCTCCCCACCCCCTCTTTCTCCTGCTCATTTTCTGTCTCTTGTTTTGCTTTTTTTTCCCCCCCGCCTTGGGTGTCTTGCTGTCTCCTTAGCATCATGCTCAGCTTTCAATCCACAACACACACACACACACACACACACATTATTCCCATCCCCACTGAGAGTGCTGTGCCTTCCCTGGCCTCTGACAGCGCACTGACACCCGCCCATATCCCGGTGGGAGACGCTGACAGTTAAAGAGGAGATAACAAGAGAAGGAAGGAGGGAAAGCAAGTTTTTTTTTACTCGTCTGTTGTAATCATCCGACCATCTCGACAGGTGATCAGCAGATGACGTCATGATGAGACATCAAACCTGAACAAAGCCCCGTGGGCACGCACACGCACCTACGCACGTGGGTTGACGGACACGGCCCTCTCTGTGTCCATGAAACGTGTAATGCTGTTCATTTAGCAGTGATGTCTGTAATGGCAGATGATCGGTTGGTTCAGTGGTTGTGACTCTTCAAGGTCTGTATCTAGCTCTTCTGACAAACATAGATAACGTTTGGATAAGGCTATAGTGAAGGTTCAGCAGTTCCATTATACTGTGTGGTTTGGTTTCATTGTTTTCTTGCACTCAACAAAGTGGTGAGGTTTGTAGATTCACTGTTTCTAAACAGTCTGTGACAAGGTGAACCATGAAACTAAATCTTCAAGGCAAGAGACTAAAGTTTGGAAAATGCAGAGTTTTGTAATTAATGAAGGGGAACGTTCGCATTGTTGCACTTTCTCTGCAATAACAATAAATTCCCTTTAGATTAAGTTTGGCATTGGCTTTACTACACTGCCTCAGGAAAGAGAAATAAAAAGTCTACCAAGGGTAGCAGACTGCTGGCTTTTATTCAACTCAGGCTCGACACAGACTTCTGAAAGCAAGACGACCTGTTTTGGATGAAACTGCTCAAAGGGCTCCCAGTAATTCTCTGTTGTAATCATTATTCTAGCCGCCTTTATTTCATTTTATACCAACTTTATTAAAGCAGCAAAGAGCAGTGGCTGCCAGAGATATTATTCCAAAGTGCCATTTGCATAAAACGCAACAGGGTGCTTTTCTCGCTATATATTTTGGTCTCGGCAGAGCTTTCTGCATATTTCTGAGGTAAAAAGTGGAGGTATGCGGATGGAATCGCGCAAGTAATTTACTCTCCTAGCTGGACACAAGTGTTAATTAGACAGAGCTTGAATGCTTTGCCGTATTGCAGCACCACCGTTGAGATATGCCATTTGGATGAGCAACTGATAGCTTGTTAGCTAGGCAGAAAGCTGTGCAATATGCATGACCCTGCCTTTTTAAAATCCTCTTGACATGTCTGAAAGTAAAGGAAATATGTCATTTGAAGTGTCGTCGCTCTCCTGTGCTCTCCTCTGTCCTTGATCAAATGGAACTTTTACTTGAAGGTGTCACTGTAATTAGCGTCTCTGCAAGTGTGGGGGAAGTGGATGTGGAGGGAGTGGGTGGATGAATGCGTTTACGTGTGTTAGTGAATGTCAGATTTTTTATCCTTGCTTGCATATTGTGAAGGGGAAAATCTCACCTTTCAAAAATATAAACCATCTCGGAAAGTTAAAACAAAGTTTTGATCCAACCTTATGGGTTTCGTAAAACTTCTCTGCCCACACAACATCGAGCGGGATTCCTTTTATTCCCTCTGACAGAGCTGATGACAATGTCTAACCTTCTCAAATCATTTGCAAGAAAAAACAAGCTCTCATCTAGGGATGGGGGGAATCGATACAGCATAGTATCCAGGTTTTGCATGGCAACATTGCATTGATTCACGGACGTCAAGTATCGATCTATTATTATATAAACTATTAACCTCTTAACAATCCGACAGACCCTATTCTGTCTTTCAGAGGTTGTAGCGGGCTTAATCCTACAGCTAGAGTGAATATACTGTTATCATATGAAACTAGAAAACCCAAGAAATCCATTGGTACCAACCATGTCATGTTAGCTTGTCGGGAAGAACGCTAAATAACGCTCTAAAGTTACGCTGGAAAAACTGGCATGGCCATTTTCAAAGGGGTCCCTTGACCTCTGACCTCAAGCTATATGAATGAAAGCTGTGAAATGAACGGAGTTAAAACTATCTTATTTGATAAAACAGATGTTGACAAACTGCATAAATTTCAGTTGAAAAAAACAAATAAATCCCAATATATCCCAATATATCTTATCGCAATATCCGCATATCGCAAAATGTTTAAAATTGCAATAAGATCGTATTGCGACTTACGTATCGGGATAATATCGTATCGTGGGGCCTCTGGGGATTCCCAACCCTACTATCGTCAACAAACATCATGACCCTGGATTAATGCAAAAGCAAATTTTAGATTGCACTTTGACTCACCTCAGAGTAAATACAATAGAGAAAAAGGGAAAACAGAAAGCTGGAACAGGATATAACAGGAAGAAAGAGTATGACTAAGAAATCTAAAAATCAGCAGGTATAAAGCATGACACAATGGGTAATTTAATCATTACAATATGTCAAGAGGAAAAGCCTGAATCATACTATGAAAAAAAACCTTGGTGTTCCTGTTTACTCAGTAAGGAAGACCCGGGGGGATTAAAGACTCAAATGCTACCTGAAATGCGACACAAATATGCATCTGTGAGAAATGCATCGTGATGTACAATCCTAGATAAGATTAAAAGACAGCTTTACTATTCACACCTTCGCTGATTTCTCTTAACACTTGACAAGTCACCCACCTCCCTCTTCTTCTGTCATCTCTATCATGTATTTTTTAAGTTTTCCTTCAACGTTTCATATGCAGAGTAGAAAAAGGTATCTGAATAGATGCTTTAACAACTGTGGAGTTGACATTCCCCCTCCTCCGCCCGCACGCCTTCACCGACAGCCGGTTTCAAAACCAAAATTGGGAATCCTCTCCCTTCTGTCTACATTCATTTTCACTTTTCCCCTCACTGAACATCTACAAATCATTTCGGGGATAGGATAAAGGCATGCATGCAAGGAGATGAATGGTTTAATTTAGATTCAAATTGCATAAAGTGGGCAAATCGGAATAGCTGACAAAAGCTCTATGACGGAGAAGTGATAACCTGCAGGCTGCTTCCTTATTGCAGGAGATGGGAGTGAAGTGCTGGGCTGGTTTACAGGTCTAATTGCATGACTCAGTGTGGGGAGTGAGAGACTGACATGGGAGGAAAAAATCCTGTGGGATTTAACACTTAATGAGTACTTTGCGTGAAAAGTCAGGACTCATAGCTTTAAGTTTTTACTTTCAAAAGTCTGCTTTTGATGGATAAACTCTTTTTCTTTCCTTTTCCTCACCTGTCTCTGTCAGGTGTGTCTCTGTTTGGACTTTTAGAAATGTCTTTTCTTCTGTTTGCATATCAGCCAGCTTTTGTCTGCGGTTTGGTTTTTGTTTATTTGCCACCCATACTAGTTTCTTCTTCTTCTCCACAGCTTTTCCTTTTAATAGTCTCTGTTTCCTCTCCTTCTGGCTCACTCTCTACGAATCTCTGTGACCTGTCCTTCACTGTCTTGGCTCTGTATGTGTCTGTGCATCACTCAAACATCGATTTTGAGTCAGTTTATATACTTGCGAATCTGATGCTGTTGCCCAACTTGAGCACTCAATCAGGGTTGCCGTCACTTTTCTAAATGTCATTCGACTTCAGCTAAGCCTGAGGACACAATGTTGTTCCCTCCGGTTAAAGGGAGGTTTCTTTTTGTGTCTCTGCATGAATTTCCGTATGCATGCAGACCTGAGGTTAGTTATGTATATTTTCATGCGTGTTTGCCTCCTGGGGCCTATATCAAGGAGCAAGTTCAACTAAAGCTGTGAGGTGAATTTGAGTCGAAAATCATACTCCTTCTCTGAGTCATATCTCAGTCAAGACTTAACAGACAGACATGAAACACGCCTCTACTGACGCCAGTAGCTGCAACCTCCGATCGTGCGGACAAATTAGGTACGTCATTCCTTGAACCCGCACCGTTTGTGGTGAAACTACTTTAAAAGTTTTTGGACCCTCATCTTGGTGTGGGCTACAGAGACATTGTCTCTGTGGGATTATTATTATGACCTACACTGAATGATATCTGATGTCCCTGGCAAATAAACATCCATAAATCTGCTTAGAATCATCTCATTTTCAAGTTCAATATCAACGTTATGCAGTGATAAACCCAGAGATAGCTGGATAATCCACTAATCTCGCTTCATGGCACAGGACCCTGGCTTCGCTATGGCTTATGTTTGGATCCCAAAAGACAATAGATACATAAGTAGGCAGTTGGAATAGTCTACTCTGTAAGTCACTGAGATATCTTTAAATCAAATTACATATTCTTCATCACAATAAGCCCAAGCTGTGTAGGTTGTGTCACTTAGTTCACAGTTACCTCTCTTATCGCATGAGGATCTAAAGTATGTACCTACATGTGAAAGGCATACCTAAATGCATAGAAGTTTTATGAGAACAAATCGTACAGCATAAAAAGCTGACAGACAAATTGCAACACATGTTTAATTATCCATAACTCATTTCTGAAATGGCAGGTCTCCCAAAAGGAAGAATGCTGCCAAAAAGAAGCCAGTGATTATGTGAAATTATTATTATTATTATTTTTGACTTCTGTCAAAAAGTAGGAATGCAACCTCAGAGACAGCTGTTGGGTGTTATGTGGTAACACCCCATCTCAGCTCAGTCCACAGAGTCTATTTAGTCCATCACTCAAGTCACAAAACAACCCTCAAACTTCAACTTTCAAATTCACTCTGAAGGTCTCTATGCTCATCAGATGGTTGAATAGGTTTCATATCCTTAGGCCACATCTAAGTTCCTTGAAAACTGATAATAAAAAGATTAATGGCGAATAGTCACCCTGAAAACCTGGGCTTCTTTTTCTGAAAAGTTAGGCTTCAAATCTGTAATATAAAGCTGGCAGCAATATATCACAGAGCTAAAAGCATGGCTGTCTAACAATTAGTTAAAACTGACACTAATGTATCAGCAACAACACTGAATTACAATCATTAAATCCATCATTGACTCCCAAGAAAAAAATCGTACTAATGCATAGTAATGTGTCAGATGATGCGTGACTTTTCGTTTGCAATTAACTGCTTTTTCTTTGTGTTCTCATGTGTAATCTTCAGTCCCTCTATCCTGCATACATATCTCATCCTGTCAGCAGTCAGTTTGTTATGACTTTGCGTTGGCGACAGCCGTGGCCGGAGGTATTATGTTTTTGGATTGTCTGTCCGTCCGTCCTGTCCTGTCCATTGTCGTGAACGTGATATTTCAGGAACTCCTGAAGGGAATTTCTTCTCCACTTGGACTCAATGATGAACTGATTAAAATTGTGGTGATTAAAGGACACTGTGACCTCACAACACACATTTTTCGACAATAACTCAATAATTCATATGCTAATTAAAAAATTGGATAAGATGATGAAAAGATGAAATTTTGCACAGACATAAACTGCAACGTGACTGGTTGGTGGAAGCACACAACTGCAAGGTGGTAATTCTAGTTTTCTTTCTGGCCTGATGCCTGCAGCTTTATAGTCAGTTTATGAACATGACATACAGCCTGGCACACTTTAACATGATAACTCAATCACATAATTACTGTATGTGTACCGGTATCTTATGGTGCTGTCACACCTACAGTTTTTTTGTTTGTGCCAAAAACATATTGTAGCGTTTTTTCTAGTTAGTCTAGTTGAGGTCCAGAGTACACAATTACAAGTTAACCACTTAATTTGCATACGGATTTACAAGTAGTATGTTTTCCTGGACTATTGAGCTGGTTAAGTTGGAGATTTCTGCAGTAGGTGTAGTCAGAACAAACATTTACCTCCGAGATTTTCATACAAAATAAAGAAAGACATCAACCATGGGACAATCTTAAATTGTCTGTTCAGTCTGTTACAGGAGTTATTTTTCAATTATGTGACTGTAATTGATTTTTCTTGGTACACCTTTCTCGCTTTGTCTCGCCCTGTTTTGTCCACCAGAGTGACTTTTATACCTCTCCAATAGCTGGTGTGAACTGGAGACAATAATAATGATAGTTACTGGTAGGGGCGGAGAGTTATTCCATAAAAAGAGTCAGATCACTTACTCAAAATGCAACAAGTCCTGCAGCTGCATTGCATTATGGTCTACAGTATGGATATAAGACTATTGTGGGTGGAGAAATCTCTCCTGTGTGATTGTGACAAGCTAATGCTGAGGCTGATGGGAATATCATTAGTTTTGCAGGAATTTAGTCATAAATCAAAGTCTATGTACCAAATTTCGTAGCAATCCATCAGGTAGATATTTCACTCAAAGCCCAAAAATGTCAACCTCATGGTGGCATTAGAGGAGAAGTCAGGGGATCACCAAAGTCATTGGGATTCATCCTCTGGGGACCGTAAATGTCTGCACCAAATGCCATTGCAATTTGTCTAATAGTTGTTGAAGTAATTCAGTCTGGACCACCGACTGACTGGTTGACCAAACAACATTTCCGATTACGTGACTTAAAAATGACTCTACCTAAGCAACCAACTTACCAGGACAGTTTTATATTTTATTTAAAATTTTTCCTTTAAAAACAAATGAAAGAATAGCTAGACATGACTTGAAAGCCAAACAATTTTCCAGAAGGTGTAAGTTGTATCCTGTAGTTTCACACTTAACGACAGAAACACACATTGTCAGACGTGTCGGTGCAGGTATTTATCACTGTTGGAATTCAAATAAAAAATGTGGTGTTTGACTAAACCAGTTTGGCGTGTGTACACACCACATCTGTCAATCTAATTGTTCTTCTTTTCTTGTCTTGTTCCCCTCAGAGCCAAGAAGAAGACCAAGCCCTTGAACCTTAAGATCCACAGCAGCGTGGGCAGCTGTGAGAATCTGCCCACGCAACGCTCGCCCCTCCACACCGAACGATCTCTGCGATCCTTCTTCTTCCCTTCCTTCATCCCTTCCACACCTCCTGTCCATGCTGAAACACCCTCTGCAAGTGAGTGAACTCTTCTTTTTTTAATCAGCTCGCACTCTAGCTTTTATGAAATGAGATTTTTTAATGCCTTTAATATCTCTCTTTCATATTCTAATCCCATCCAACATCTGCTTATTTAGTTCTCAGGCAATGTCTCATTTCTGGGATGTTATTCTGCTCCCTGCTAGTTTCAGTCAAAAAGTCTAGTGCACTCTTGCATTGAAAACTGCACTAGGGTTGATCTTTTGTCCTTGCAACGGTTGTCTCACTTTGTGTTCCACTTTCTAGTGTCAATCTTGAATGAAAGAGCACGTACACCCATAATCATTCTTACCACCATAATTCTTTTTGTTAAGAATATACTTAACTACAGCTCCGTTGGAAAATGCAACAAATGAACAATCAGGCCGTGCCATAATGACCGGAGGTGGTGTGTTGCTGCACATTGGCAGCCTTATTGGCTGATGCATTATGGGCATACTGCGGAAGCCATTAGACTGAGGAGGAGATGGGAAGTAATGGAGGCCGTGTCAAGGAAAGGAGTGATGAATGGCCATCACTTAGTGTTGTGAATGGTTGTAGACATTGACCAACAGGTGTGTGGGGCACAGCGGTGCATATTTGTTGGTAGAGGCATGCCATGGAATAATCACACACAAAATGCATGAGAGGGCAGAGAAATACAGATGTGCTTGAATTAGAAAATACAGATGTTGAGATGACAAGCACCACTGCAGATATATTCGAATTTACTGGTACAGTCTTAATTGCTAATGTTTGCATGTGTGTTAAGAATAGCTGTGCAATTAAAACAGAAAGTCGTGTATTGCATGCTTTGTCTTTATCCAAAGGCAGTCACTCATTTGGCAATCAAATGTCAAAGTATAGAAAAGTTGTTGACTGGTGCCACAAGTCTCAGGTTGACATAAAATATGTTATTCTGGGAAGAAAATGTAGTTCATAAGCTAGTGGTAGTTGACCTAATGGCAGGTAAGCTCTGTTCACAGCTCCAGCACCATGATGAGGCTTCAATGTCACATTAAGGAGAAGTAGGCCTTTATTGATACAGGGCTAGATAATATCTGTCCACCTTTTTGTGTCCCTTACTGCATGACCCATGGCCATGAGCACTTTCTCTTTGAGGCGAAAACAGTTTTTTTCAGTTGCATACAAGCAAATGGAGAAGCAAAAATACATCCAAATTCACATAGACATGGTCAACTCCTACAAGAAATATGAAGAGGCCAGTGTCTAACTTTCATGAACTGAAAACACACTGTGAAAGGATTAATGTTGTAAGATGAAAACACAGACAACTCCCAGACCGGACAACACAGTGGTAGCGACCTGTCAATCACAAGGTGGATACGCCCTAAAGCATACCCTGCTTTATGGTCTATTTGTCTCTAAATGGGACCATAATTTACTAAATGAACATCATGCTGTATTGAAGAAAACTTGAAACTAGTGATTGAGACCATAAACTCACGTTTACATGTGTACTGAGGTAATAAATCAAGTGAGAAGTAGGCTCATTTTCCCATAGACTTCTATACAATCAAGACTTCTTTTTGCAACCAGAGGAGTCGCCCCCTGCTGGCTGTTAGAAAGAATGCAAGTTTATTGGCTTCCCTTTTAAGACCTCAAAGTTGCCCACTGTATTTAACCGATACCACGACAATGTGGTACAAAAAACGTAGCGCTTTCTGCATGAGAAAAAAACAACTTTTCTGGTGGAAACCCGGTGTCAGGTTTTCTGGGAGAAGTCACTGGGCACGCTCGCTCTGAAATATCAACTGTGACTTCTCACCTTACAGTAATATGAGCTCCTCTCCAGGGCATGCTTTTCAGTTTTCCAAAAAACAGATTAGACTGCTAAAACATTTTTTGTGCTTGTGTTGATTACAGTTGTAAAAGCTTAGAGTGACATGCGAGCTGTATCTGTTTGAGTATCTGCTTACCTGCATTTGTCAGATTTAGACTTGTTATGTGTTGTTGTGTATCTAGTGTAAATGATACGCTTGTGTCTATCAGACTGCGTTTTTTCTTTTAACAAACGCAGCACTGTGTTTAAGAGAATTTACCCTGAGGGGAAAATAATGTTTATCGCTGTCTTTTGTCAGTTTAATGTACTGCAACTAAAGATGGTGTAATTACTGTTTTTATTGTATGGCTTTATTGCATAGCTTCAATATTTATCTTAAACTGTATAACTTGAAATCTATCGATCCGTTAAAGAAGACATATCATGCTCATTTTCAGGTTCATACTTACAGTACAGTTTTTCATTTGAGTTTTTCATAACATGTCCCCTTTAAAGCTGAAAGTTTTAGTTTTTTTGCAGATATACTGTACCCCATTTTCCACATTTTAATTCACAAAGATTTATTTTTATTTATTTTTTAATTAAAGTCCATAAAATGTTTAAAAAATGCCAAAAAAGACTGAAAAGAATGACAGTTGAAAAGTTAAAAAAATGTGCAAAAAACGTCAGAAAAAAATCTGAAAAATGTCCGAAAAAAATCTGAAGAAAGGCAGAAGAAAAGTCTGAAAAAAATCTGAAAAAAGTAAAAAAAAATGTCTGCAAAAAGTACAAAAACAATGTCTTCAAAAAAAATAAAAACAAAATATCAGAAAAATGTTTGAAAAACTCAGAAAAATGTCCGAAAAAGTCCCCAAAAATATCTGCAAAAAAAGTCCATAAAGTATCAGACAATAGTCTGAAAAAACTCAGAAAAAAGTAAAAAAAAATGTTGGCAAACAAAGTCCAAAAAAATATCAAACAAATATCCGAAAAATGTCTACTACTAGTACTAAAATGTTAAAACTTTAAATGTTGTCATCCCGATGTTATAATTGTATTGTGTGGTGAAGTTAAATTGGAAGGCTATATAGTTGATATAAGGTGTATTTACTTGTAAATCACTGAGTGAAGAAAAAAAAGTGTTTTCTTTTTCTGTGGAGCTCCTCAGTTGACCCTGTGGGTCTCCTGTTCTTATTTTAGGAATGGCATATATGTGTGTGTATGTGTGTGTTAACGCTTGTGTGAGCATGCGGACAAAAGTGTGTGCGCCCGGTAAGCCAGGCTAAACATCTAACCTGTGTCTATGTTTGGGATTATGGTATCACTGCCATCTCATACGTCAGGGCCCTCCAGCCAACAGCGTTATCACTCATCTCTCTAGTCGTCTGAATAAAAACAGACGGAGGACCCACAAGACTGGCTAAGGTGACCGAACGCTGTCTGCTCGGGATGACTCAGTCGAAGCTGAAACGTCAGCGTCTTCCTGAGTCTTCCTCATGAGTTTGTTTGGCTTCCCACCTAGAGATATTGTGATAGTCTGGTTATGATACGGTTAGATAACATTAAAGATTCACACTAATGTTTTTTTAGCTGGGCGCTTTTGCACAAAGGGGTGTTCTGAAGAAAATATGCAGATAGTTTTAAATTAAATCTGCAGATAGTTTATTTAGGCCCCAATCAGACAGAGTGCATTTTAGCAGCCTGGGGCGGCTTTTTGTAATTGTTTTCAATGAGTGTGAAGCGTTTTGCGCACTGCTTTTGCATTGCTGAGCACCTGACGGGCGTCCTGAACACCTCGTGTTGAAAAAAATTCAACTCAGAGCGGAAAAGCGCCCAACATCATTAGCATTGGCGTTTCTTGCACTGGGTATGTTCATGTTTATGTATGAGCAATAGACGTTTTAAAAAACAATTTCACATCTTTCATTTTTTATTGTTTACCCTCATGGTTAACTTGAATAATACATATTTATTTTTCAGTGTTTTTGCTCTTGCTCCAGGTGTTATGATAAATCATTGTTTGTCCAATGTGAAAAGTAATGGTGGCCACAGAGGGACATTTTCAACAGGCAGCTCACCTATAGCGCCTCAGGCTGTTTGAGCTCCAACAGTTGGAGCAGCCAGACGCCCCAACTTGTGTTGATGCCTTGTTTTGGAGGACCAGTACGAGCCCTGGGACTCGACAAACACAAACCACTGCTGTAAAACTGATGTGTGAGTGTGTGTGTGCATGAGATGCAGAGAGAGAGAGAGAGTGTAGGAGTCTGTGAGTGTGTGCTTGTGGATATAAATGGCTTAAATGTTCTTCATACGCTTTGCACACAACTCACTCTGTTTATTTCTACATGTGTTCTAATGACGTCACCCACTCACCCTAACCTCGCATAGACGCTTTGCAGTTGCGTCACAGATCTCCTAGCAACCGAGTGTGGCACCACAATTGAGGTCCCTTTTGAGAGTTGGCAAATAAATAATGGCTACAAATAACGGCTAAATTTAAAACAGGGTGAGGGAAAAAGCGCTACCTGAGAATAGTTGAAGTTGACGTCTATTCAGTATTCCAGTAAAGACGTACAGTTTTGTGATTCAGCCATTGTTTCATTGTTTTATATGTATGAGGAGATGGATATTGACATATTGACTCATTCAGCTTTTTTTGTATTTTTGACTCGAAGGCAGAATAGAAAAGATAAATCTCACCTTTGTTTGTGTTTGTTTTGACTTCTGTTCACTAACAAAACTCAAACTCTACACCACCGAGTTATAATATCTAGGGCTGTCAGTTGATGAAAGTATTTAATAGCGATTAATCACAAGTTAATCAATTTTTATCTGTTCAAAATGTACCTTAAAGGGAGATTTGTCAAGTATTTAATTTTCTTATTGACATGGGAGTGGGCAAATGTGCTTGCTTTATGCAAATATTTGCATATATTTATTATTGGAAATCCATTCACAACACATAACAATGACAAATATTGTTCAGAAACCCTCACAGGTACTGCATTTAGCATAAAAAATATGCTCAAATCATAAAATGGCAAACTCAATCTCAACAGGCAACAACAGCTGTCAGTGTGCTGACTTGGCTATGACTTGCCCCAAACTGCATGTGATTATCATAAAGTGGGCATGTCTGTAAAGGGGAGACTCGTGGGTACCCATAGAACCCATTTTCATTCACATATCTTGAGGTCAGAGGTCAAGGGACCCCTTTGAAAATGGCCATGCCAGTTTTTCTTCGCCAAAATTTAGCGCAAATTGGAGCGTTATCTAGCCTCTTTTGCAACAAGCTAGTATGACATGGTTGGTACCAATGGATTCCTTAGATTTTTTAGTTTCATATGATGTCAGTAGCTTCACTCTAGCTTTAAAACTGATCATGCAGCAACCTAAAGATTGCAAGTTGTGTTAAAGAAATTAGTGGCGTTAAAACTAATTTGCGTTAAATTGCAGCCGTAATAATATCTTGTTCTCTTGTAACAAGTGTGTACCAATAACCTCAAGGCAACAAAGTCATTTTTTCAACTATACTCCTCTGTATTTTACTCTATATTTTGTCAGTAAAACAAGACAGGTTTATCTAATAGGAGGACCTGGATTGTGAAAGACGTGTGATGACTTTTACCCTTTAATCTTCTTCTGCAACATCAGGTCTCAACTGCAGAAAACCTATTTTCCAAGTAGTAAATGTTTTGTAGGTGGGTCTTGACTTACTCTCTTTCTGGCGCAGAGCTCTCGCATCAAGTTCTCGTCTCACTCCAGCTAATGAAACCCCGCAGATGGAGGTCTTAAATTGCAGTCAATAAAGAGGTGGATTGGTCAATAGTTACTACGTTGGTTCCTAGAAAAGAAGGGCAGGTGTTACAAACAGGGTCACAAGTCAGAGGAGTCTTTGTGAACACTGTGCCGCTACTGCATCTACATTGAAATGCTGTTTTTGTGCAAAAGATCCCATCGATCTCAGTGTGAATTTAGTCTCTGAAGAACTCCGGGTCGTCCTTGACACTTCAGCTAATCTAAACAAACTGCTTTAATAGCCAACTAGCCAGCAGGGTAGTGTAACAGCAGATGTTCAAAACCTTCATCTTTGCCGCTAAAGCTTTCTGTTACAAGCTACAGAGTACAAATCAGATGTGTTCATTCTTATATTTCAACAGGCGGTGTGCTGCACAATCCTCAATTTGAATAAAGGGATTCAGCGTATTAAATTAGTTAGTCTTTTTTTATTAAATCAACTTTCTTTAATGAATATAACTTGTCAGTTTCGTCAACATAAATAAAGTGATGACTTCTTGACGGATTCGCCAAGCGAATGCAGAAACATAGTATGATCTTTTTTTATACTTTTACTATAATAATAATGTTGGTGCCAAAATAGATTTGTTGTTATTGTGATTAAATACATGTAATTTATGGTGTTGATAGATTGCTGCTAGACCACCCCGGTAATGCAGGTGCTGCCTCGCTATTTGTGCGTCAAGTGACAGAGCAGTTTTTGACAGTAGTGAAAATGTTTTTGAAAAGCTAAACGCCAACAAATATGGATTGAAGCAGAATATTTAGGTAGATTTTGCCCATTGAACCCATTTACATCCACATATCTTGAGGTCAGAGGTCAAGGGATCCCTTTGAAAAGGGCCATGACAATTTTTCCTCGCCAAAATTTAGCGTAAGTTTGGAGAGTTATTTATCCTCCTTCTTGACAAGCTAGTATGACATTTTTGGTACCAATCGATTCCATGTGTTTTTCTAGTTTCATATTTTACCAGTATCATCACTCTAGCTTTAAAACTGATCCTGCTACAACCTCTGAAAGATCAATTGTGTGAATGCATTAAAAAAATTTGTGGCGTTAAAACGAATTTGCATGAACGTGTTACTATCGCTTTAACTTTGACGGCCCTAAAAAAAATATACATTTTTAAATATATAATATTATATACAGACTCTTGTATAGATTATCCAGTAAGTGTGTTATTATGATTTTAGTTATACATGAGCAAATCTAATTTTGACAACGTCAGAGCCGACAAATCCTGGCGCACCCTCTGTGATCTTTGGCACCCCCCTAAGAGGATGCCTGGAGCCCAGGTTGGGAACCGCTGCTGAGGGAGATAGCACTGTTTGGTCATGATGCATTGAATGATGCATTCATGTTTGAGCTTCCCATCTGTCGGCACCACTGAAGCATCCTTCCAGTTCACTTATGCGATCTGTACCTAGCTACATTTGATAGATAGAAGAACTCAACACATGGATTGTATCACAAGAAGTTGAGATGGAGCCCACTTAATGACAGCAAATTAGTATATTTACGAAAACAATTAGCCGTTCGTCATCAGTGTTGTCCAAGAGCTATGGACCTCTGGTTTGCCTGCCAGAGGGTGCGTTACGTCACCTGAAAGCCCTGCGTAGCGTCAGATTGGCCTCGCCACCAAAACCTGCTGTCTGTCAGCACTCGACTGCGTGCTCCGAGCCATTTGAGTTCTTCAACTGAGGAATTCACTACCGAGCCATAAGGCCTCCGGGCATCATCTGTTCTCCCATCCCTCCTCCCTCTGTCTCACTGGCACACTTATACCGCCAGTCTTAAAAGTCTCCCACTATCTATAAGGCCGGCAGAGATACTTGTTTCATCCAAGAAAATTGCTATTTTTCCAGCGCTGTGATTGCTATTGTCAGTTTATCACAGGGATCTTGTGTGTGTATGTAGGTTATTTGTAAACGTGTGTGTGTGTGTGTGTGTGTGTGTGTGTGTGTTCGTCAAAGGTGACAGCACAACATTCTGCAAAAAGGCTGATCGGCGTGTAGCCGTTGCCATAGCAACTGAGCAACCTGGCTTTGTCTCCTGTTCATCTGAGTTTTTTTTCTCACATTCAGATAAAAAAAAATCCCATAACTACTCTATTTCCACCCCTATCTTAGTTTGTAGTATCTTAGTCCAAACAAAATACTTGTTCAGCTGTGTACGTTCACCTTGTGGAAAGTCTCATTAAAACGCATGGATGAGAAACGTTGAGAATATGGCGAGCAACAGCCTGTAACATATCGCTCATATAACACTCATGTGCTATAATGCAGCACATTGTGCAGCAAACGCCCACACATTTTTTACAGTCCTGTTCACTTCTTTCTGCTGCTCTGCACAGTCCACTGTATATACCATAATGTCAGACTCGTATCTAGTGGAACAGGCTGCAGCTTCTCATTGTCGTGTTGCGTTCGAGTGTTGTTTTGTGCTGAATTTGTTTGGTATTTCCTTCTTAAGCTTTTGATTATCCCCTGATGATACAGTGCCAGTTTATTGCATTCAAGAAATTGATTGAAGCTCTTATTCAAACCGCGGAAGTGCTACACTCTGCACATTGAGCTGTAGGACCTTGATGATTCTGATAATGACAAGAGTACAGCGCAGACAATGAGAATATTTAGATTTTCCCCCTGTGTTGTATGTGTCTTATGATGTGTTAATTGTCTCCACTCTTTTCTTTTTCACCCGCAGTAGAAATTTCTCCTCCATGGGGAGTAGCAGTGTTTAGCGCTCAGTCAATCACTAGGAGAGGCATCTCAGTCAAATAAACTATATTTGGCTCTAAATAGCCTCCTAGACTCAAGTAGTCTTTTTATCTCTGCACACATACACACACCCGCCCCCCTCCGTTTAACTCACACACAGACACAAACATATATTTCTTCATCTTTCAGTGTAGTTACATTTCTCTCTTTAACCCACACACACAAACACACACACACACACACACACACACAGCATACTCAAGCCCATGGTCTGCTGTGTGTCATGTGACCGGCCAGTGGAGGAGGGGGAAGGAAGGCCTCGTCTTAATTAGGCTGAGGCCAATCGGAGAAGATGGAGGAGGACACTGTTGTCTGGCGCCTTGGGGTTTCTCAGCTCCTGCAGGCTCATCTGTCACACACTCACACGCACACACATATGCAAACATGCAATTATAAACTACACACCCTAGTTTGTCTTTGTATGTTGTTTGTGCACATGTCCTAGAGTTTCCATTGTGTGGCTTGTTTATGTGACTAGATGTTCGTACAACACGTGTATGAGCATGCACACTTTATTATTATTAGATGCACTTTATATATAGAGTATGCTAGATTTTAAAAATTATTTTAACAAAACAAAATCCAGCACAGTGTTGACAACTCTTTTCCAATGAAATTAGCTAGCACCACTAGCTCCAAAAGTCACTAAATCAAGAGAAAAAGTCGCCAAGTTGGCAACACTGACAGCCCGTCCCTTCAGGCCACTCCCCCAAGAACGTAAACAACGAGCATGGCTATTGTTAGTACTCACAGCTGTAAAGCTAGCAGCTTGTGGAAGACTCTCAGTGACGCACAATGAGTGCAGGCAGACAGGCAGCCCGTCCAATCCATGTATGTATAAAGAGCACTGGATACAGCGTTGAAGGCGGGCTCCCATTCATTCCTATGAGAATGGTGGCGCATGAAACCAAAATGGCCTACTGCCGAATGGTCTTCCTTCGCCATTGGGCCCATAAATGGTAAATGGACTTGCATTTATATAGCGCTTTTCTAGTCTTCTGACCACTCAAAGCGCTTTACACTACATGTCAGCATTCACCCATTCAACACACATTCGTACACTGATGGCAGAGGCTGCTAAGTTGCCTACTTTGCCCATCAGGATCTAATCTAAATACTCATTCACACACCGATGGCTATGCCTTCGGGAGCAATTTGGGGTTAAGTGTCTTGCTCAAGGACACAATCGACATGTGACCTGATCTGAGGACAACCTGCCCTACCCTCTGAGCCACAGCCGCCCATAAAGCAAGCGCACTAGCGTTTCCTTTAACCCCGCCTCCCAGCCCATGGTCTGAGGCTCATTCACATGAACGGAGGAAGGGAAATAACTCTAGACTTGGCAATTAGTGCATTTAACGAGTGTTCGTACTGGGAAGTTAATTTACCTAAAAAAAAATGATCCACTGAGTTACAGACGTCTCTTTCCCAATGTTAGTTTATGGGAAAAAGGCTTTGTGGGCCCAATGGCACCATGTGTCGGACACGGAAGTTGTATTTCCACCGTTTGGCCACTTCGAAAATTTTCTTCAACAACATTCAAGCAGAAGGAAATGATTGGTCGGGCTTATTACAGTCCTGCAAAAGCCACAGATACTGGATTTGTTTTTCTTTCTTTTGTCAGAGCATTTGATTTATTGATTGCTACAGTTGTCCTATTCGAGTTTACCTGCCAAACCTTGATTATAAAAATATTAATTAACAGTCCAGCCCTGGTTGAGAACATTTCTTTCAACGCCCTGCAATTGTTAACCCACACAGGTGATTTCAATGACTTTGATTGATTAGGTGCTTACTCAGTACAGCGTGGGCGTGAACTATTAATTAAGTCTGTACTTTTCATGCTTTGACGTGCCAAAATGTATGTCCTGTGACAGTACGTAACCACCAACGTAGCTCATCAGCTAAAATAACAAACACCTGTGAAGGTGTGTAGGGCCATTGACATTCCTTGTTCAGTACACTGCATTTACTCTAGGCACGGTAAAGACAACACTGACATATAAACTGGTAGAGCGCGACACTGTTTTTCTCAAAGTCATAGATTTGTGTTGGTGAAGATGTTGAGGGTGTTTTTGGGTGATTAGGAAATTATAACTTTTCGATTAGATTAGATTAATTTATGGATCTACATGGAAACAGCTGGTACAGCTCTCTGGCAAACTTTGGTCAACGGCCTATGCTTCATGAAATGGTGCGATAGGCGCAAGTAAAATACAAATAAACTGCCAACACGATCCCAAGATGTGAAAGTTGTACTCTTTGAGATTTCAATTGTGGTTGATTTGACAACACCTGTGATTACCATGGTAACAGCAGGTGCAGTTTAATACTACAGCAAACACTCCTTGAGCAGCTACTTTGTCAGAAATAAAACAGACTAACTGGTGTATTTGTTTAAAGTGCAATAAAAACGTCAGTCAAAATAATTGCACCTGCGATCTGATATCATGCTGCGATTGCCGTGAATAGTTTTCTAACCAGCAGCAAGATTTATTATTAAATTATCTTATTATCTTGTTGAGAAGTTGGAGGAGTCGCCTGCAGCTCTTCATCTAACGGCTCACTGGGGCTGCTCTTTCATGTTCTATTACTCGCTTGCAAAAATTAAAAATGCCAAAATCACAGTTGTCTTTGTTTTGCAGATGAACAATCGCTGTTAAACTTGCATTTGAATGAATGCTTTGCAATAAATCCACCCAGTTTTGTCAATGAACGCTTTAGAATAGGACAGGATAGGATGAACTTTATTAATACCCAAAGCATAAACTGGTTTGCCACCCTGCACAAAAAATAGGCAAAGACACAATACCTCAACTCCACAATATATTGCAGTTCATTGAAGGGAAGTAAATAGTTCCAACAACGATAAGGGGTGAATGTGAAGCAGCGGGCATTTAGGGGGATCTATTGGCAGAGATGGAATATAATATGAATAAATATGTTTTCTTAAGTATATAATCATCTGAAAATAAGAATCGTTGTGTTTTCGTCACCTTAGAATGAGCACAAAACCTGCCCACAAATACTACACGTCTGTCGCATGTTTGAAGGTTTCTAGGGTCACAACTAACAATTATTTTCTTTGTTGATTAATCTGTCGATTATTTTCTCAATTAATCGATTAGTTGTTTGGTCTATAAAATGTCAGAAAATGGTGAAAAACGTCGATCAGTGTTTCCCAAAGCCCAAGATGACATCCTAAAATGTCTTGTTTTGTCCACAACTCAAAGATATTTAGTTAATTCATAGTCATAGAGGAGTAATCATAGAGAAAATATTAACGTTTAAGAAACTGGAAACAGAGAAGGTAGATTTTTTTTCTTTAAAAAATTCTCAAACTGATTAATCAATTATAAAAACAGTTGGCAATTAATTTAATAGTTGGTAACTAATCAATTAATTGTTGCAGCTCTAAGGGTTTCTGTCATTTCTCAAGCTTATGCTTTTTTTTATATGAACGGCATGTGTGTGAGTATGAGTGTACGACTTTGTTCTCATGACACAAATCTACACTCCCCCGTTCTTTGAGGCATGGTAGATCATCAAAGACTGCTGCAGAAGACAGACAGCGACGTCAACAGCACACACACACACACACACACACGATGATAAACAGCCCTGACCACGCTGCTGACAAGTCCAATCATCTGCCAGTCGCCAACAAGGCCGACAAGAAGCAGATGATGTCAGTTTCCCCTCTGTATTGAGTTATCAGGTTGATTGAGTGTAATTGAGCGATGCATCGGAGTGCGGAGAGAAGACACCGAGCCTCTGGAGAGGCTGGAGAAGGAGGAGGAAGGGTGTTTCAGGAACCAGGAAATGCTATACGGCACCGGGGCCATGAGATTAGCGCTGTCAGTGACTCACAGCCTCATAATCAATTAATAGGACTGATTGAGCCCCTCATCAGATGAGAAATTTGAGTCATACAAAGATTAATTGTTTTTGTACACACAAAATTACAAAAAAATACATTCACAAGCATTTCAAAATGATCGACTTCCGCTTGTTTCGTCCTTTAGGTGGTGCATTGCGCCTGATTTTTTTTAGAAAATACATCTACTAGCTCATATGTTATTAACTGTTGACAAAATGACAAGTATTGTTTTATTTTATGTGACACAAGTAGGCTAATAGATAAAAGTTAAAGGTTAAAAAGTGGTTTATTTACTCTTTAATGGGAAACGGACCAGGTGAATATAGGGTAAAATTTTAACTAATAAATATCACCATGAAACTTCCCCAGTTGATTACTTACATTCAAAATGAAAATGTATGTTTAAATATTGGATAAAGCCAGGTTCCAAATTCTTGTTTCCAATTCCATATATTTTATACACTACAGGTGAATAGGGTAAACATGTTTAATAGATATCACCATGAAACTTCCCCATTTGATTACTTACATTAGGACAATTATTTTCTGTATTACAAGTTTTCTGAAATGTTATGTTTGAGTATGCAAATGAGGCATTATCTAATGCTAACTTTTAGTGAATTTAGGAGAAATATACAGACGCAACTAGACAAAGTAGTAAAATAAACACCTAAATGTGTATTTTGGTTGTTTTCTTTCCACTAGTCTGAAAGAAGACATATTATGGAAGCAAAATTGCCCAAAATGTCAAAATTGACCAGAGCATGAAAAACAATGTTTTTTTTTTGTTGTCTCCCCTTAATCTACTCTAGCCACACCAGTCTGTAGTAGGGCTGAGCGATATGGACAAAATCTTCTATCATGATAAATGTCATTTCATATCTCAATATCACAATATAGCATGTTTTCTGGTAATTAAATGAATAAATATCTATATAATATATATAATATTTATGAAATAACCACATGGCAAAGCCTATGTTTGTATACTCCTGTGTGAATTCAATACTTCACAAATGACAAGTACTGAGTATTTTCTCTTTTTAAGAACTTGATTGCAAAATAAACGTAACCGTTTTAAGTGAAATTATCGAGAAAAAATAAATAAATATAGGCTTAGCCTATATCGTGATGGTGACGATATAGAAAAATATATACGATAGACATTTTTATATCATTTTGACGATATACAGTATATCGCCACATTGCCCAGCCATAGTCTGTAGCTATTTACTGCAAGAAATGTATCTACTTAACTAAAGTATCGTCACCGTGTATGTCATGATGATTGGAAAGTTTAGATTATGACTGGAGCTCCTTTGGACTTCAGTTAAAGTCAACCAGTGAGAGAGCTTCTGCCTGCAAAGGAGATCTTCCTCTGAAAAAAGTTTTCAAGAGTGTTCTAGGAGGAACAATGGCATCTCAACAATGAATCTTAATCTCTTTTCTGTTTCCTTTCAAATGAAAAGACATAATGAAGAGCCTGTGAATATGAAAATTGACAAAGGCGTCCTTGAAATTCGTAGATGATTCATTCTTTTGGGCAATATTGTGGGATTTCCAGCTGAAACCGACTCCGATCTCTTTCTCCTCTCGCGCCTAATTGAAGTGAACCTCTTATTGTCCTCTCATATGGAGGTCGATCTCACACCTCGGCCCACAACTCCATTTCAAGGCATTAGGAGTTTGATGCATTGAGAAAAGAACTTCTAGGCCTTTTGCTTGTTTTCGTCTCTTTATCCACACAATTCCTCGATTTAATGTATTGTTCATCTCCTCCACCTACCCACACACAAAAGTCTCCAGTCCCCTCTACTCCCCTCTTCCTGGCATTCATCTCCAGCTTAAAAGTAACATAATACTCATGAATAACTCTGCATAAAGGTAGCCAGAAAATTACTCAATTATTACACCTTTTACTTTCAGCCAAGAAGACGCAAAAGATGAGAGATTGGACTGTGTGTGTTTGTGTGTACGCTTATGAATATCACAGAGTATGGGCAGAGTTATACAGTTTATATAAAACCTGTTTATTCTTCAAATATGAGACATGCACATACGACTTACATTAAAGAGAAAGTGTGCCGATTTTACACATCAAAGTCTGTTTACAGGTCTTGAGGAGAACTGCTGCATATGTGGAAAGAAATGTATAAAACCTTTTTTGGCTCCTGAGGGAGCTGCGTATAGTCTGATAAATTGTCTCTTAAATTCTTATTGGAACAATGGTTAATATAATTGATCTTTTTTGGGGGCTGAAGACAAGTTTGAAAATGAATGAAATCTGCAGGTGTGGGGTTAGAAAGAAGTGAGCTTCCCAGACCTCTGTAGCCCTCTCCTCATCTGTGCTATAACACACCCGAATCTCAGACTGAATTGTCGGTGGACGAGTTGCATTGTGGGAAGAAAGACGCAGGGAGTAAAAAAGATAACTATGGTTCAATTTTGATCATTTTTTAAACTATTCATCGTGAGTTTGACAATGGCTATGTTGACAATAAGGGGGTTTCTAAACAGTTTCCAGAACAGAAGTGTTCGCCATCCAATCGCTGGAAAGCACAATTTATGCAGAAATCTCCAAATGTCAAAAGATTTTGATACCAAATCACAGCATGGCTTTTTCTACGGTGTTCCTCAAGGTCTTGATGTCTTAATGTGGTATTTTGGAGGGATTATTGCTTATTTTTTATCAATTCTCGAGTTGTAAAAAAATGTTTAAATTTAGCACCAAATCTGTGTAACAAATGGTATCAAACCCAAAATTGCTGCAACAATTTCAGAGACATAATAGAGCATGGGAATGGAAATCATATACTTTAGTCATAATGTTCTAAGCCCTTATACACTTTCACAATTCATTTTAATGAATGCATGAATTAATTTATTAATTATTTTTTATTTCTTATTAATGACGAGAACAACTTGACACACAGTGCTGAGCTACATCTCAAATTAATCTTCAGGTTCTCATGTACACCACTTCTGTGTGAGATATTCTAAAAGTGTAACACCTTGTAACCTAAACAGGCCTGTGATATGTGAGATTTAGCAGAAATTTAATTAAAACACCAAGAACAAAAATGATCTTACATGATGCACTTTCCGGTATAACCTATTAGTTTTTCAGCATTTTTCAGCACGGCTCCTTTGTTACTGAACTATTGGCAGCCAGCACATCATTATCATATCAATGCATATCCACCACATCCAGCCGCCTTCACAGGCAGCGCTGTGTAGGCTGCCATCCTCACCTGGTATTAAGAGGTGGCGCATGAATGTATTGGTCTGCTCGGTTGTTGCCAGCGCTAATGGACCGAGCGAAATGTCTTTGTTGTGGAAACCTTTTTGAAGCGAGAGTTTCTCACAATGGAATACAGGTAGAAAATATGAGATATGTGCATCTTAACATGCAAACAATTCATCTATCTATCTATCTATCTATCTATCTATCTATCTAGACAATTAGGACAAGAGCTCATTTACAGTGATGAGTTGACAGTGATTCATGACTAACTGTGTGCCTGATATCCAAACAGCTGATTAAGAGTGACACCAAAATGTCAGTTTGTTGCTATAAAATCGGCCCATTCCCCCGAAATGCCATATGCGCTTAATGAATGTTTAATATAAGACATTTAGTCAATTCTGAAAGGCATTCTGTCAGTATTACCATTTGACCGAAAGAAAAATAAAAAACATAACAACCCCCCCCTCTCTCCCGTCTCTTCCTCTCCAGACACTCTCTCAGTGCCTCGCTGGTCCCCACAGATTCCCCGAAGAGATCTGGGAAACTCAATAAAACACAGGTAGGCCTAAAGGAAAGTGTGTGGGTGAGTGTGCGCCAGTTTGCCTCTGTGCATACACTGTGATAGAATGTCAGTCCAATTAAAAAAAGGGCCTCTTGCATAACTCATTTCTCTCTTTGTCTGTCCCTCTCTTTCTCTCTCACCCTGTTGACTGCGAACGCTAGTGATCTAAAAAGTAAAACAATGCCGTATTAGTTGTGGGATCTCGGCAACCTCCAGAACGTGGGTGTTTTGTCTGCTGAAAGTCAACGAGGTGGAAAGAGCTGTCTAAACCTCTTCGTACGCTGAGCGCAAATGTAATTTATAGAGACGTTATTTGAAGATTAAAGCTGGTTTTAAGAGAAATACTATTATTCCACCCAGCAATCTCCTTGACGGGGCAATTTGCATATTTCTAACGCATGCTCTTGATCGCATTGTTGGCCTGTTACGATAAGTGCATTTGCGCCGCCGGTACACAATTCGCCACTTTGGCTTTGGAGCCTCCACTGTGCCGAAAGAACATTTCTTTATGCAGAATCTGCCCTTAAATGTCACGTCATCGTTCATATTTGACAGGAGAGTCCACTAAAAAAATCTGTTAGGGTATTGGATTGAGTTGTGCCTCTCAATTGAGACGAAGGAGGGCCTAATAAAGAGATTTGGATTCTGTCAAACTACATTAGTCACCTGCCATTAGCCAGCCAGCGGCGCTGCTGGCATCCAGGCGTCGCATCAGTAAATACAGCCGATAGAAACATACGTGCTCGAACCGCTCGGTCGGTCTGCTGCAGAGCACATTTTGGATCTGTGTTTCTGTGTTGGAACCTTTAAGAGTGGTGCAGGCCTCTGAGCTCCCATCACTGATTGTTGCATTGATGGAAACCCCCATGGCCTCGGCCCTGCACTGCCTAAGATGTTCATTCACGCAGGGTTGCTGAAAGATGAGAATGAAATGGGCCCAAATGAAATGAGCAGGTGAGGGAGATTAGGAAGGCAAACACTTTTGCAGAAGTACCTTCTTCAGGCATCTATTATCCCCGCGGAAAGGTTACGCAGGAAATGTGGCGCCGCCTCTGGAAGAAGCCGTCTGTCAGAATGAGAGAATGTTATGAAAGGCAAAAGGTCACCAGCAGTGTTTCTGCGCGCGCTAATCCACAGCTCTTATATGTCATATAGATGTGCAACAAGCTGAAAGTGATGTCCTGACTTTTTAAAAATGTCCTTATCTCACTTTTTTTCTTTTTTGCCTGCAGGTTTTCCACAAAGTATTGGATGTCCCAGACATGCATAGTATGTGGAAAGGGAATGTTGTTTGGACTGAAATGTAAAAACTGCAAGTACGTATCGAGACTGTTTTTTGTCTTAAGTGCCATTTATTGCAAAAGTAGTAGTGATGTGTGTCTGAGCACACGTACTGTAATCATATCTCTGTCGTTACTTCATGAAATTAATGTCATCTTGCTTGTTTCTTTATTGGTTGTTTTTCGAGGTGGCGCATGCTTATGAACCCCTTTTGTTTTTAATCTCACTTGAATAAATTAGCAATTTGCATCTCTTGTCTGTTTTGCTACATGTCAATGCTCCCACTTTGCATAGGTTTCATTGCCGTATAAACAAACTAAAATAATAACAACAAGACAAACACTAATCAAATTTCCTGTCTTTTTCGTATGCACTCAGGCTGAAGTGCCACAACAAATGCACCAAAGAAGCCCCACCTTGCCATTTATTGATCATACAGCGAGGCGGACGAGAAAATCTCAAAGGTATATTTTTTATGTAGCAATTCAACAAGTCAGCTGCTCACACAACATTCATTCATTCCTCAACTAATTTTAATTTTCTACTGTAAACTAAGTCGTTTCTTCAGTTTTCCTGAGCCAGAAAATGTATTATGTGTGAATGACGTTACCTGAAACTGCTTCTCTTTACTTTTTTTCTCTTTTGGAAAAAAATAGAAAGATGGATATTTCCATTTTATGGTCATTTCCATTGTTGATGATTACAATTTGAAAGTCAGTAATTACATTACAGTTATTACAGTTTTTCTCAATCACTTTGGCTCATTTTTTGAAACAGTCTTGACATTCTCTAAACTGTAAGTGCAATTGTCGCAACTGTTTCATTGGACATCACAACTCTATTGTGTGTCTGCAAAAAGGTAGTTACTCATTCCTCAAACATCTTATTCATGCTTCAAAATCTATTTATTGTGTCAGTAAATTGGCCGACGCCACCAAAATGAGAAGTTGTTTTGTAATAGAGTGAGCCGTACTGGTCAAAATATTTAGACATTTTTTCAACATGGCAGTCAACCCTGGAAATGTTTCTTATGTACAAATCTCTGTTTTGTTGACACTGACTGCTTATTGTACTATACCAGAATGTCAGTCGTGTCCAGCTGAATGCTGCTGTGTAGATTCCCATTTCAACAGTGAGTCAAAGTTTACAGGGAAAAATCAATACTGTACAATGCTGTAGTACACAGAAAAAAAAGATATGCACATTTGTATGTATATAGTACATTATTTATTAAATCAGTGATTTAGGACCAGAGCTAGATTGTAAACCCGGCTGTATTCTGCTCTCATGATTATTCATAAAATTTGAAAGTGTCTTTAAAGCTGCTGACGAGACTTTTTTTTTTCAGTAGAGTCCCAATTTAAAAAAGTGAAAGAGTCTTCGCTGGTTTAGGCAGATAGAAGGTTATCTGCTGATTAATTAAGCCACTTAAGTTTGACAAATGTGACTGCGTCATGCACTGTTTGTACTGACACAGACAGCACTGAAGAAATTATCTGCTATCGGAATTGAGATTCTTTTGTCCTTTCTCTGCCTTCCCCCCTTCTCCCTTTCTCCCCCAAATAAGATCCCCAAGGAACAACTCAAGGTAAAGAACACTAATTAGACTTCTTTTACCCTGCTTTAGTAAGAGAAAGTGACAGTTTCTTAATGACATAGTTTGCTTAAGGAAACTTTTTTTTTTCTTAACAAAGTGTCTGTATGCGATAACAAATGGATGGTGTTCAAGAAAAGGCAGTTTGTTCATTTTTCACATTAGAAGCAGGGCCTGATAAAGAGTTTCTCCTAATTTTCCAGAAGTTATTAAGTGAGCATTGTTTAATTTAAGTCTCCCACATTGTTCATCTGTGCTGTTTTTTTCTCCAGTAGCTCGTCTGGTACGGACCGAATCAGTGCCATGTGACATCAACAACCCGCTCAGGTACACAGACCTGCACATCAGCCAGACGCTCCCCAAAACCAACAAAATCAACAAGGTAAGTGCAAAAATAAACCGTGTATTGCAATTTGTGAGTAACCTGTCCTACATATTACATTTCTTCCATTTTTGGGGGCTGGAAAATGGTTTCTTTCTCAGGGGATCATGAAACCGTACGAAAATATCTTTCAGCAGTATTGATGTTTACACAGATGGATTTGTTTTCATACAGTGACTTTTTTGCAGCCAGCATATCTAACAATTTCTCAGTTCCAGAGGAAAAAAGTTGATCACAAGATTCCCATAGTGGTACGGTACCACTATGATGAAAATCTTGTGAACCAAATGTGTGTGTGAAAATAAGACCTTTAAAAAAATCATTAATTTTTTTCTGGTGAATGATAACCAAATCAAGTAAAAATATCTTTTTTATACTTCAGTCCTGTTGCTCCTGTATTATATTGTGTTTGAAAAAATGTGACTCTGCAGATACTTTTGCACTATTTTGCCCTCATGTCTAATATTATGACATCAAAACATAATGTTTTGTTGTGTGACAATAGAATAGTGAATAAATGTAGCGTGTGACACCAAAGATAACATCGAAAACACAACCTCAAACATCATAACACTAGATCCTGCCTTTACCTAATGTACGATGATCCACTGCCTGAAACATGTATTTACGATATTAGATAAACTGCTTCAATCAACAAAAGTACATTTTACAGATCTGTCGATAAAATCAACTAATCGATTAGTTGACAAACAAAAAGAGTGTTATGCTTGTTTTATGCCTTGATATTTGACCTGGTAAATATGTGATTGTTTAAAGGATACCTATAGAGCTGTGCAGGGATGACATATTTTTGTACGCCAACCAGAAAGTTAGAATCGCCCTGGTTCCCTCGACTAAAAGCCAATGAGATTTTTCCATTGGGTTTTGGATTATTGCAGAAAATAAACTCTGTGGCTAACACACATTTATGATACTTAAACATTTTGTTCAGCAAGATAATCTCCATAAATGAACACCACTTTTATGATTTTTAAAGTGTGAATGCAATCGCCAGAAGTAAAAAGCTAACGTCAGGCTATAAAGCGTGAGCGTGAATATGCATGGGGCTGTAAAGGCGGATGAGTCGGCATGATGACGTTTAGTAGTCTCATTTAGCCACTTGTTACCAACCGCTTTTTTTAAGACATATGAAAGCTTCAATATTCACGAGTGGGATATTTATTGACGTATTTTATATCGCTGAACAAAACGTTAAAATATCTTGTGTTAACCACGGACCTTATTTCAGCTATCTAACTAAAAACCCATTCCAAAAAACCCATTGACTTCAAGACGATGGAACCGGAAGTGTTAAAATGCTAACTAATTTCCGCGTTTTAGGACTCATTCCTGCACCACTCTATTAGATGAGAACAGCCACTAATATAATATTATTAATCTCTTTTTAGCTAATTCATTACAAATTGCATATAGTTTACATCATTTAAAATCATTTGTTCAATGCGTACCATAAATCTCCAGATTGATTTACCACCTTCAAGGCAGCCATTGATTTCCCTTCATTTCAGTGGGCTACAGAAATCAGCTTGCAGAGACTTGAAACTTGAGGAAGATAATCTATCAAATTGAAATTTTACAGTCAGTTATGTTATAATCACATTGGAGGGAGATTATCCAGTGAGAGCCTGGATAATTGTGAAACCTCTAACTGTTGGTGCATTCAAAGACCTGCTCTGACATCTGAGATTTAAGGGGTTGCCTGCTGAACAGAAGAAAAATTGTCATGTTTTTCAAAACACTAATGTTTGTTTACTGTTTGTCTTTTGGATTACATTTTCAAACTATGTAATTAATTAAGTGCTTCTCCAGCAGAGTCTGTACAATCAGAAATTGTATTGGGGGAAAAAAGTGATTATTTCTGAGTGATTACTGAAAAATGTGGCACACAAACAGCCTCTGGCTAATTAGACTCCATTATGAAATTATTATATAATTCAGCCATTATTTGAATTGAAATTGGATGGAGTCCAGACTGTGGTCGTAATGTAGATCTGGAAATTGAGTTTACATCTTCAGCTGAAGAGCTGAACAGATGTGAGCAAGAGCAGATTACTGAGGAGTTCAGTCCGGAGTTGGCTGTGATGAACATAAGAGGTGGCGATGGCAAGAACAGCTTGAAGGAAGACAAACTGTTTTAGATTATCACAGCAAAACAGATAATTAAATAACAGAGGTCATGGTGAGATCAGATCGGTTGAAGTGAACAAATGGAACACTCGGAGTTAGCTGATTGAGTGAAATATGTACTAATATGATTGCGAGTGTGCGTGTAAACTAGGTTTCCTGATTCAGTTTTAGCCAACCCTTTTTTGGGATGTTGGAGCATCCTTGAATGCACCACTGAAGGGAGTTTTGAAAATGCTTCCTGTTCACAACTGCAGCCCTACACAATAACAACATAACTCTGTCAGAAAAGTAAAGGCAGCATATTTCTCATTGTGATGGATTACCTCTGTCGGGCAAGTTTCACATCTCTGCGAGTTGATTTTCATATTTTACTGAAATTAATGAAAACCAAGTGCTGCCTGGAAGGAACAAAATCAATCTAGAAACTTGTGGTAGGATTCAGAAAGAGGCCAACAATAAAGTAGAGTGCAAGCATTTTGTGATTAACAGACTAAAAACTTGCAAAATCACCAGCATTGAAGTTTAAGTAACGCTTCTGTTTTCTGTCTCTTCTCAGGACCACATCCCAGTCCCGTACCAACCAGACTCCAGCAGTAATCCCTCATCCACCACCTCCTCCACCCCGTCCTCCCCGGCTCCTCCTCTGCCCAGCAGTGCCACGCCCCCCTCGCCCCTGCATCCCTCCCCACAGTCGGCGCGGCAACAGAAACAGTTCAACCTGACAGGTATCAGAATGGGTACCTGAATGAATGAATGAATGAAACCTTTATTGCATCTAGGGGAATTTGCTTTACACAAAGAGCATAAAAGAATATCAAGAGAATGTCAATAACCATATATGACAGCACGTAATATAACATAAACCATGAGCATCATAAAACCATCAAAAAACACTCAAATTCAAATATTTGACAGGGTTATCACAGAGGAAGCAATTAACCCTTGACTTACACTTTATGAGGATATCGATATACCCGATGTTCATCTTGGATAAACGTCCAAAAATAAGCTTGTGAATAATAGAACAAAGATACTCCTTGTACCTAAAGATTTTACCTCCTAATCATTTCATTTGGAGATTTTCTTCAGTATCAAAGGTAACTCACTGATGCTTACAGTGCAAACAGGAACTATTAATAATGACTTACGACAAACAAAGGCCAAAAAAGGGGGTTCAAGTTGTAGCCCAAAGCTAACTCACTTGCTTTGTCTCAATTCGGATACTTCTGTTAGTCACTGTGTACACTATGTACTTACCAACGTTTATGATACTTACATGTTTTGTTCCATAAGATAATCTTCATTAAATGAACACCACTTTTATGATTTTTGAAGTGTGAATGCAATTGCCAGAAGTAAAAAGCTAACGTCAGGCTATAAACGAACTACACCACGGTCGCATGAACGCGAGTATAAACAACGAGGCTGTAAAAGGCGGACGAGTCGGCCACCTTTTTTATGACGTATAAAAGCTTCAAGACTCACAAGTTGGATATTTACTGACATATTTTCATAACAACATTTTAAAATCTCTTCAGCTTGTGCTAAACACAGACATTATTTCAGCATCTTACTAAAAATACACTCAAAAACCCATTGACTGGTTGATTCAAGACGAGGGAACCGGAAGTGATCAAACTCATTTCGGGGTTTTAGGACTCATTCTTGCACCACTCTATTGCAAGAAGACGGAGCATTGCCGCCAAAATCTATCAGCTTTTATTTGTATAGTGCGATGTTCACTGGAGCAACCGCAACCGGTGCAGCTTCCTCAGCCGCACCTCCAAAACGTGTGAAAATGCCAGCCAAGATGGCGCTAGAGGAAAGGTCAGGGGGTCACCAAAGTCAGTAAGATACATTGTCTGGGAACCATGAATGTCTGTGCAAAATTTAATGACATCAACTCAATAGTTGTTGAGATAGTTCAGTCTGGACCAAACGACAGACTGACATTGCCAACACCAGAACCGTGTTGCTAGCCTGGCTAAACAAGCTTGAACAATTTAATATTTCATTAAACAATGTTTTTCATAAACACTGTCCTAGAACATGATGTACAACTCTCATGCAAATTAATGATATTTTTAAGTAGCCCAATTTATTCTGAAAATAACAACACAGTACTTGCATGGGACATGCCAGGCTAATTCATGTTATGACTATGCTAAAAGCTTGTACATAAAGGGAGAGAAAACAGAGTGTAAAAGTCAAATGGTTAATCAACACAAATTAAAATTTGACCTTTGAAGTTGTGCTGTGAAGCAAAACTGTGTCTTAATCCAGGAACTCATTTGAGTGTAAATACTGAATTAGCAAACAACCACGTAAGATTGGCAAGACTTCAGATCAAACTCCAGCTCTCCTTTTTGTTTCTTTCCGCAGCCTCCAGTTATTTCAAATACAAACAACAGTTCATCTTTCCTGGTAAGTACCTCATAATTGATCATTACCCCTACCCATAATGCACTACAACCAGGCCAGGAAAAGTATGGAGGACGAGGAGGGCTCTTTTGATGTCGGTGGTGATTTTCATCTCCTCACCTTGGCCTGCTTTAAGACTCTCGGCCCCTACACCCACTCGTTGCTTGTCTCATCTGGGCCTCCTAATGATTTGTCATTGCCCAGACTCTTTTCTTTTTGCCCACACCGGTACCACAGAGTCTTTGCTCATTTGGCAAGCTATTATAGCCGAGACAACCTGGAGTGGTGTGAGGAAAAGAATGAGGTGTAATTGAGAACTGGGGAGACAGGTTTTTGGAAATGCATGAATATACAGCACACAGCGGTGCCCAGGTTCTGATTATTGTCGCCACACATTCTGTTGTCTGTTTTTCAGTTTTAAATTACATCAGCTACCTTTATGAGCTGCATAACAACATGGTCAAACTCTACCACTTACTGTTAGTCCCATCAATCTAAAACCATTATGCTGTAAGTGGAGCTAATGCCACATTCACGTCATATTAAATTTACTGTAAATGCTGGCTCTTGTTTAGAAAAGAAAAGAAAAACACATTTACATAAGCCTCCCATTGGCAATTACAGTATGATTGCATTCATCTATTGTTTTTACACAAGCGCTCATTTTCGGTGTCACAGGGGGCTCGAGCGTATCCCAGCGTGCATTTTTGGTAGAAAGTAGGAATACCCAGCAAAAGTTGTCAGTCTGTCACAGGGATCAAATACAGACTGGCACAGATTCACACCATTGGCCAATTTAGAGCCTCCAATCCTGCTGGCTTGCTGGTCTTTGGAGTAAATCCATGCAAATATCCATGCAGGCACCACACAGAAAACAAAACCACGTCGTTCTCGCTGACGGTGCCAGCTGCTAATGCACCGTGCCACAAATGGAATGTTATTTTTTTTGTGGCTCCTGGTTTGTGTCACAAAATGTCACAGCGTGCCAACACGAGCGGCAAGCGTGGCAGCGAATCCCCTGATGTCTTTCAGAGGTAGATACCACACAACAGCTGACCTCGCTCATCTTACATGTTGAACAGGAGCGCTTCCAAAAAACAAAATAGCAGAGAGAATTCAACCCGCTGTCTCGCTTTCTACAATGATATGACACGCAGCACAGTGTATGCCTTTTGGAGAGATCGAATTAAATATGCTTGCTACATGCTTTAAAGAAGCATACTGTGAAGGTGCAGCAAAGTGATATCATGTAGCTGTATATCAACGCATCTCTCCATAGCGTGCCACCATTCCCACTGTGAGGATATTTTCTACATTGGTTGATATTTCCATACAAATTATGTCAAGAAAGAAATATGGGAATTCAATACAGATAGTGAGGGTTTTTCCATTGTGCAGCTAACATTTTCTGTGCTGCATTCAAACAATTTGCATAACAGGTTAATAGAAAAAAAACTAAATGTGTTCAATTCCAGCATACTGGCTGCACTGAGTGTTTTGAAAATCCAACGTTTTAGTCATGAATGGCATTAAATGCACATTATATCATTATATGGTGAATTTGATGCTTGTTAAATGTTGCATTTTCAAAACACTTAGTACCGACAATATGTAAGAATTGAATACTTTCCTTTACTGCTATCAAGCCCGCAAAAAAAAGATATGTTGTTGTTGATTTGATCATGCCAAAGAATACTTATGTGCCGCTTACTGACCCACTTTTCGTGCAGTGGTAGCCGTAAACAGCTGTTAGGGTCACAGGGCGTACTGAAAGGATAAAGTAGAAAGTAGCTGCAAGCACAGATCCAAATCTTGAACAGTATTGGTCGCCCGGTTGTAGTAGGAACAGAAGAGACAAATCACTGGCACTCACAGATAAAGAGTCTTTCTTAGTTTTTTTGGGGGAAAAAAGGAACGCATTTCAGCTATAAGCCATCAACAGTGTCATTTTCATACCGAAAGGATGTCATATACCAAACTGAGCGTCCTGTACCGAACGTTTCTATATGAATACACGTACGGTTACACCCTTATCAACAAGGTATTTTTATATCACGTAAGTCGGGATTTACACTAGCCTCCCAGTACATATGTAAAAATGTACCAATGTGGTCGTTTGAGTAAAAATCACAAAGTGGGAAGAAAGTAAGTTGAACTAAACTAAAAGAAGAAGAATTTTCTGGGAGTGAAATATATTCTGTGTAAAAGTTTGAAATGTATCAGCTTATAATCAAGCCAGCCTTAACCCCTTGATGCAGAGCTATAAATCCAGTTTAAGATGGAGATACATCTCTCCTACCAATAGCTGAAACCACCCACTTCCTTTCTAAAACAGGGAAAGCAATATAAACAATGTTAAAAATGATTTAATACTGAATTGTTTTAACTTGTTGGTTTGATATTTAATGACTCTAATATCCTCAGATGTTGCTCCAGAAGCTCCTCCAAGCAGAGCACCGCAGGTCATCCTGCACCCGGTCCTGTCTGAACCAGGGTGAGTAGATTCTATTACAGAAGTAATTCAATAAAACCACATGTCTACCTTTAAAGACATTAAGAAAGTACTTCTGATCTTCATCAGGCCCTCTCGGTTATCTTCCTCTCATCTACATGCTCCCTCGTCTCCTCCTCCATCTTCTCCTTCTCTCTGTGGCCGCTGGTCAGAGGCCAAGTCAAACTTATTGGAGCAAAGATATTTGGGTGACAATTTCAATGCGAGAGCCGACATGACGGATACTCAGAGACTAATGTTAGCATGGCCTTTAGTTCACGCTACACTTGGGATGCCAACTGGATTTTCAGTGGCTCTTTGAGGAAGCCAGTGGTCACGGGAAAACAACCGGAAGAGGAGGAGGAGTGATGAGATGCCTTTCGACCCAGATGTTAATTAGATCAGGATCTCAATCTATCATAAGAAACAGGGCAAGAGAACCTCCATCTATAGACGGATGATCAATTGTGATGAAATATGGACCGTGGATTATAATGCTTTGATCAATAGCAAATGATGTTATTAATTTTATTTTCTAAATATCAACACAGTCTTGAAAAGGTCCTAGACAGAGGAGGGCTGATGGTATGAGTTTTTAAATAATGGTATAGGGCACGGGGCTGTACATGTTAGTGATGGATTTGAATTAAAAAAAAGCTGTATTTGACGTCTTCATGCTACATTCCTGAAGCCGCTGGCAGCTTTGAGATAAAAAATGGAAAGCAACGTCTGGAAATAATGAGAATCGGAAGAAAATATAGGACACTAAATAATGTTATGCACACATCACAGTTGGCTCCATGTGTGTTTGAATAGACTGGGATTGTTTGAAGTCTAGAACAATATTCATTAGCATAATCATTATGATGTGACAAAGAGTATTTCCTGTATGTTCCGATTATATTCAAATGCACAAGGTGCGACAAATGCATGTAGGAATTCAAGCCAAGACAGGCTGGGCTCTATGCACACACTGAATTGCAGCTGACAGTTGTTCTCCAGGGAAGACAAGATGTGCATTTACATTGGCATATAATCAACCCTTATATTATAAATATATGAAATTATATAGGAAACAATAAATGGTCAAAGGCCACAGGGCGTTATTTGCCAACCCATCTAAGCCAAATGGGTTTACAGGCAAGTAAAATCTGCGTAGCTCATCATGAAACAATAATCTTTTGTCAAGCCTTCAACAATTATAACTCCCATGTGGCTTTGGCAGCTAAAACCTTGGATATCATTTTGTTGTTTGCTAACATAATAATCATGGTTTAACCTTTTATCAAATTGATGATGTTCTCAAATTTTACACTCATTACAGCAGTCGACTAAATACCCATTTAAATAGACACTGATTTAGATACTGTACCCCTTTAGGGCCATGTTTTAGCTTCTCAGAAACATCAATGAAATAAACCATCTATAAAGTAACACACTGTCAGGCCGAGGCTAGTAGAAAAGGTCTTCAAAACCAGACCAAAAACAGTAATTTTACCTCACAGAACAGGGAGTTGCTGGTCTACCGCTGCATTGATCGGTTACTTTGTTTGTGTTATTGTGTGACTTTCGGATCCGAACTAACGTGGCGTCCACACAGCAGTACATTGCTTAGCTTCCGTGCCAGTACTCCTGTCTGCTTCTCCAAACTGGGAGCACGCCGACCGCCATCTAAGTAACTGTATGTAACGTAAATACACTGACTATAAGGATGTATATATACTTTATATGTAGCAGTGTCATAATGTTGCATCCTACGTCAGGTCATTTTAGAAGGGCTTGGGAAAATAGCATTTTGATTCTAAAACATACATACTTTGACCACAATTTTAATGTTCAGATTTGAATACATAAGGGGAAGCTACAGAATGATATAAAAAAAAATACATAATGGACCCACCCTTAAAAATATCCTGGTTCAAGGAGTACTGTCTTTTACAGTAGCTCATTCTGAAAGCTTGTATGGGGGTGAGTGAAATATAAATTTCCCCACTAAGATCAGTCAATAAAAGCATCACAGTATTTATCTTGCCTTCTCAAGAGACAAGTAAATATATCCCAGTGTAATCTACATCAAAACAGTCACATTCAGGTAAACATTTAGAAATTAGATGATGAAGAAATCTCTTTAAAAAAGGGTGAAAAACAAACGCTCAGATTGAACCCTCGTGTCTTTGAGTTCCTGCTCATTACTAGATCTCAGGATGAACAATTTCACCATTTCTCACTCTCACAGGCTCTCATTCTCGAGTTTCCTTTTGACGAATGTGAATACATTAGCGCGGCTATGAAACCCACATTCCTCTGATTTAATTAAAGCTATTGTCCCTCCTTTCCCACATCTTTGTATGCTCCTGCGGTGGCAGCTGGCAGGTTTCTTTGGCCTTAATGGCCTCATCCCAGGGTTAATGAGGGCCTGTCTCAGACCCCTAACACCCGGCAGGTAACCCTCATTAGAGCAGAGATCAAACCGCTGGTAGGGGCCCTTGGCGCCACAGGAATCACATTATTTTATACGCCGCCTCACCTGTGGTTCCAGAGTCCAGGATTTCTTTGCGAACCAGTGTTAATATACCACAGAAAGGTTGCGAGAGGTTACACACTGATGTTTCACAGCCAGTTATGGACAGAGGAGGATGGGTTGAAGAGGGTAAAGTGGATTCATTTGTGTTGCGTCCTTGGCACCCATGGTGTAGGTGACAGTGTACACGCCGGGGTCAGAAATTAATAGGGGCTCAGGGCGCCAATGCATTTGAAATTTCATACCGTGAAACAACTGTGAAATTAAAAAATAGGGTCAGAAAATGCAGCCAGTAATTAGGAGTGCCCTTTCTTCCATTTAATCCTTTTTCACATTTTTTCCATTTATCTGTCAAATAGTCTTAATGTGAATGTGCTCTTGCCACCTGTGGACCACTGCAGGTGATCTACAGTATAAAAGCCTGCAGTCCAGTAACGTTTCACAGTTTAATCTGGGCATGAAAATACACAGCCTTTTTGAGCAAAGACATGTTTGGAATGATTTAGAATAAAACAAATCTGTGTAAAAACAGTTTGCAAGTCACAGTGAAAATGGCTTATCTCATAAGACTACAATAATGCTACATGGTGTATGGTAATCCTAATATTATGGCAGGTGCATTGACAAGAAAGCAATAACAGTTGTAAAGCAAGGCGCTTGATGCTCCTAAAAATGTTTATTTAATACAGCTATGACAACACATCTTCCATCAAGGTGCACATATAGACTTGATTGACCTAATTGAACACAGGTGTGGGTCCCATATTTTCCTTTCACAAACTCCACTCCGAGACGGACAACTGCTTTAATATCTAACGTCAGATGTACTAGATACATATTTTGGGGGCATCAATCAAGACTGCAACATTGTCAAGATACTAGATATCAAGAATGAATCACTTACACTTTATTAGGGCATTAAAAAACAAAACAGCATTTTAAAAATCTGATCAATGGAGCAAAATATTACGTAAAATAACAACAACACGTAGGCTCATCAGTGAAAAGTGACCAACTTCATTTAGGTTGTTTTCTCATGGATTTATTTCTACATCTATTCTTCTTGCTTTTAGGATTGAGGGCAACCCTTTACTTCAAATCGAAGTTGAACCTACATCAGACGTGAGTCCTTCTTTTGATCCCTGTTTGTGATGCTTTTGATATTATATGAATGTAAGTTTTGTCATCCATAATGTTGTTTTACTTCTCTCACATTTTTGTCAGTATGAAAGTACTTGTCCCAATGAAGACAAAATACAGCTCTCGTCATCACTTGTCGCAGTCATTTGCAGTGTTCTCTCATTTAGCATAATTTGGCTCGGCTCTCTGAGGAGCCTCCAGGTACATTTTGTGTCAAAAGCAGCAAGAAGGAAAAAGATGCAACTTCACGTCATCACTGTTCTGTAACAATGATATATCTTGAGAAAATATGATGCAGATTGCCTTGAATAATATTCCAGCAGGCATCTTTGAATAGGTCATTTTCACTCCTGCAATACATTATATTTAAAATCAAATCAGAATAAATCAGTCAGTTTTTCCCTCTGGCTGTTTTCCCCTTTCATAACTCTCTATTTTTGTATTGGTAATGGCCCAAACAGCAATCAGTATTTCAAACACACACAACTTGACAAAATTATTTTATATAGAGGCGACATATACTGTAAGTATGTGTAGAGTATTATTTACATATATATGTCACAGCATATTTAGGATTTAAACAGCACTGATTGCATATTTATTGATGACCTTGAATACATAAATATATTTGAAATAAACCTTGAGAAGAGTATGAAGAGATTCCTTTTTATGACTTCACTGCCATGCTGTGTTGGGGTCAGAAATGAAATAAAATTCAGATATAAAGATAGAATCATTGCATATGTAGTAATGTACAAAAAATGCCACACACAGAAGCACCACTTTAAACATTGTGTTTATGTGCTCATAAGTTTCTTGAAAATGTCATTCAGCATGAAAAAAGCATGAGAAATGACTAATCAACTAAAGAAATCTTAGTCGACTAAGACCAGAATGACCGATTAGTCGATTTATCGACTAAGAGGGGGCAGCCCTAGAGAATACATTTTCTGTCTCTGACTTTAAGGAGCAACTACCGTATCTCTGTCTTGTCTGTATTCAGCTGTAACAAATTCTGGACATCCAGTAATTAATAACATTAATACAGTTTACTAGTTGCTAACAGGACTGAGATCACTGGAGGAAAGGGAAATGTAAAACTGAGTGTCATCAGCATATGGTATGATGTATTGTGTTTCTTTATGATAATAACAAGCAGGAGCACGTACAAAAAGAAAGGCAGTTCACCAAGGACTGACCCTTGTGGAGCCCCAGAGAAATTATTTCTTTCTTTAGATTTAAAACTACCAATTGAAAGATAAAACCTCCTGTCTTTTAAGTAGCATGAAAACCAGTTAAGAACAGGACCCGCTAAACCAACCGGGCAGTGAGATCAAGCAGCACTAAAATTGAAGTTCTCTGTGAGTCACTGTTGATCTTAAGGTCATTGATTACTCTTATGAGAGCTGGTTCGGTGCTGAAACCTGATTGGTATGTATCATACAGTATATAGTGTAAATTGAAAGATATTCATCTAGTTGTTTGTATACAGGTTTTTCAAGTATATTGCTCAGAAAAGGAAGATTGGAAATTGGTCTGTAATTATTAAATACAGATGAATCTAGATTGTTTTTCTTCAACAAAGGTGAGATTACAGCACGCTTGAGAGAAACAGGGAAAATGCCAGTCTGCAGGGAGCTATTAATAATATTTCCAATGTTATTTTTGAACATGACACCACAAGGCATTACATTCAGCAGATAAACAAAATGTTTCTTATCTCTGAAACTCCTACTTAGTTTGGAGGAGGTTTCAGCAGATTGTAATCCTCCAGCTGCTGTCAGAATAAAAGCATTTGACTTCTTGGTCGAATATTTTAACACCACCTCTTCGTGTTGGATGAGGGCATTTTAATAACCATACTTGCAAATCTGTAAATCTGTGAAATGCAGGCCTACAGCTACCAAAGAAGTTACATTTTTATTTTTCACAGAACGAGGAGGGCAACGACGAGGACTCCGGCGACGAGTTTGAGGAGATGAACCTGTCGCTCCTGTCGGCTCGCAACTTCCCGCGCAAGGCCAGCCAGACCAGCATCTTCCTGCAGGAGTGGGACATCCCGTTTGAGCAGCTGGAGATCGGAGAGATGATCGGCAAGGGGCGCTTTGGCAAAGTTTTCCACGGACGCTGGCACGGCGAGGTGGCCATCCGCTTGATTGACATCGAGCGCGACAACGAGGACCAGCTCAAGGCCTTCAAGCGTGAGGTGATGGCCTACCGCAACACTCGCCACGAGAATGTGGTGCTGTTTATGGGGGCCTGCATGAGCCCACCACACCTGGCAATCATCACCAGGTAAGGATAAAGACGTGACAGGTTGTGTTGTACAGAAAGCTGGGAAATCAACTCTGCAGGTGTTGTAGATTAAACTTTTAGTTTAATGTTTTAAGTGTATTGTCCACCTCCACCTCTATTTGCAATGTATGCTATTTATTCCAAGCACCTCCATTTCCCTTGTTAATTGCACTGACAACGGTATCCAGAAACAACACACTCAAAAATCAAGTGTATTTTAATATGCATACTGACTTTGTTTGAGTATACTCTTCCAGTTTTCAAGTGATAACAAATGACATACTCAAAGCCTACTTGCGGTATGTAGTATGGAATTGGGACGCAGCTTTAGTTTTAAAGCATTTTGCTGCACAGTGCATAAAAAAATATATAAGGTCATGAGAACAGATATCATTTAAAGAAGGCAATACAAACAAATATAACCATAAAACATGAGAAGTTGTGTACAATTATGAAAAGCAGTATATTATGTGTTTAAGTAAATGTATTGAATTTTGGCACGTACACATGAGAGAATGTAGGAATATTGATAAATTTGAAGGAAAAACATGTGGAATCTGTTTAGTGAAAAGGCAAATATACTGTAGGGATTTATTATAATACAAATATTGTTATCTCAAAAAATATCAGCATGCCTACAGTATAAAGTATTGCAACCCAATTAAAAAATATATAAAATAAAAGATAAAGAAAAATACAGATAAGATGTGCAAATGTGCATCATATTGTAAGTGTGGAGAAAGCCAAACACTGCAAGTGCCTTGTGTATTGTCAGCACCATACACATTTATTCGAAATTAGGGCTGTCAAAGTTAACACGATAATAACGCGTTAACCCAATCTCGTTTTAAAGCCACTAATTTCTTTAATGCATTAACGCAACTTGTGGTTTTTAGGTTGTAGCGGGCTCAGTTTCTAAGCTAGAGTGAAGCAACTACTATCATATGAAACTAGAAAAAAACTAAGGAATCCATTCATGTCATACTGGCTGGTTGCAAAGGAGGCTAAATAACGCTCCAAACTTATGCCAAATTTTGGCGAGAAAAAACTGGCATGGCCATTTTCTAAGGTGTCTGGGTACCCACGAGTCTCCCCTTTACAGACATGCCCACTTTATGATAATCACATGCAGTTTGGGGCAAGTCATAGTCAAGTCAGCACACTGACACACTGACAGCTGTTGTTGCCTGTTGGACTTGAGTTTGCCATGCTATGATTCAAGCACATTTTTTATGCTAAATGCAGTACCTGTGAGGGTTTCTGGACAATTTCTGTCATTGTTTTGTGTTGTTAATTGATTTCCAATAATAAATATATACATACATTTGCATAAAGCCGCATATTTGCCCACTCCCATGTTGATAAGAGTATTAAATACTTGACAAATCTCCCTTTAAGGTACATTTTGAACAGCTAAAAAAATTAATCACGATTAGCTATGGGCAATCATGCGATTAATCGCAATTCAATATTTTAATCGATTGACAGCCCTGAACAAAATAATTGGAAATATTTATATATTTTTATAAAACATGTTGAATTAATATATTTGCAATGTAGATAAATTTGCAAATATGTACACACACTGTAGGTAATGTGGAGTTCCAAATTGAGACAAAGGGTATGAAAAATGTATAAAAAAAAACACCTTGCTTTTCTCACTGCTCACATTTGTTCCTCACTTGCTTCTTGCGGACCACCGAGTCTCCTGAAAGTTGACATCACACCTTCCGAAACGTGTGGTTTGCTCTGCTTCTGTATTCTGAACTAGGCAGCTGTTTGGCCTCCAGAGCCGGTCCTTGTCCCCCCGGGACTCCTTTTAGATCAGCCACAGATCGGCCCCCCTCTGGGACAATGAGTTTAGAGTGGCTGACAATGAAGCGTGCAGAGGTTATGATTAGAACAGGCTGCTAGAACCACCCACATCGCCTGCTGTATTTGTCTTGACTATAGTGGTTGGAGTGATTTCTCTCACACAGTGAATGGCTTTAATTATTCCACGGATTAGTGTTCACGTTTTTTTGCAGCAAGCATTTTCTCATTTGAAACAAGGGAGACAGGCCTGTGTTCTTGTTAAAGAACATCACAAGGAGAACGCTCTCGTTTAATTAATTAGCTAATAATGTTCAAAAGGAAATTGTTCGGATATTTGCCACTCTCCCACTGTCATCTGCACAGTCTGTGTGAACAAAGAAGGATGTCTCGCTAAGAAATGATTTACCCCTTTGATTCTTCTCTTTTCTGTTTTTGTTTGACGGGAAAAAAAATAATTTGTTTTTCCTTCATTCTTTATTAAGAAAGTAAAAGAAAGACCGTGATTTTCATGCTGGATTCACAGTTTAAAAAATGATTCGGGAAACAAAGCTAAATGTAAAAATTTGACTCCATGCCCATCGCATTCACCATGGCTGTAAATTTCTTTTAAATAAGGGATTGATTGATTGAGATGCGTGATTGCAGTTGATGCCAGCTGAGATTGTCGTGAGTGCAGGAGAGCTGACAGATGAGCTGGCTGCTTCTCAAAAATCCTCACTGCTGATTGCTGAACATAATAGCAAATGTCAGTGCAAACAGGTGGCTTTGTTATCCACCAGTACTCTGCTTCTCCTATTACACGGTTTAGAAAAAGGGTAGTAAAACTTCAGTTTCTCCTATTCTTTCAGACTGAAGTGGAAAATTAATGATGTAAAATTGTGGTTTATTGGTTTATAAAGGATGAGAGTGGGTTTATTAAAGATGAGAGGTTGCATTAGTGGAAACATAAAAATTGATTGTTTCATTTGTCACAAGTTATTTTGGATCGATTTCTCCGGGTTAATAAAAAGCAGGGACATCTGTGATGTTACTGCTTTGTTTTTATCTATGGATATGGCATAATTACTCACATACGTGACTTTCAGCGTGTTGAAGTGGCCCCATTAGCTTTTCATAAGCTGAGTACCATGAATCGCTGCCCCTGTGGCCTTAGTATGGCTTATACATTCTGTTTGTCTGAGGTGTAATTGTTGTCATAAGACGTAACGTGTTCGCTGTCGACTGAAGTGACACTGAAGCCATGAGCAACATCTCTGTGTTGAAAAGAGCCGGAGGAAAGGGAGCCACTAAAAGTGCATCTGCTGTCAGGTCAACGTTGGGAATGAATATGCATGAACTGTTGGCTTCAGGTCCTTTGTTGGTCACCTGCGTGGCACAGTCGGGGTTGAGGGCTTCAGGTGTGAGGCAGGGGGCGGCTGTAGAGCTGTCTATTAATATGCCGTTGTGATGGCACCCCTCCAGAAATATGACACCACCTCCACGCATCACCCTGGCACTGAGTGGGCCCACGTTTCAGTTCAGAATGATGGCATTTTATCCTCTAACAACATCTCAAACTGCTTTAACTCACTGACACACGTGAACTTCTTGTGTTTTGGGTTAAAGTGGCAAAAACACATTGAGCATTAAAAGACCACGTTAGATGATGGTTAGATGAAGTGAGTGCAGCAATGTGAGAAGTGAACTGAGAAGATAAAGGGTATATCTTGTGTCAACAGTTATTTAAAAAGAGAGTACTTGAAAAGCGAAACACTGAATACTATTTCAGTATCAGTGTTAAGGCTGTATACCAAGTCTGTATTTTTCATTTGCACATTTTTTAATCCGTCATTCAATAAAATCGTTACGCACAGAAACCTTGCACACTGAGTCTGATGCATTCTATTATTCTATATTTTCTTATTTGGTTTAATGTGTTAAGCAAATCTAAAATAAAAAAGCCACATTTCCATTTTAAGGGTACGGTAATCGTCTGGGAATAGAGCGTAGTAACAATAGGGCATTATTCCCATTCTGCTGACATGCCTTGGGGCTGGGCGATATGGCCAAAATATTTTATCCCAAAATAGGACATTTTATACCTTGAAAACAAAATATATATCACGATATAGCATGTTTTCTGATAAATAAAGCCTATTTTTGTGTGAATTTAATACTTGATGATGACAAGTATCGAGTATTTTCTCATTTAATTAAGAACTTCATCCCAAAGAATCGTCCCAAATTAAGTTTATTAAAAGGCAATGGCAAACAGAGAAGCTTTAAGTGACATTCAAGCCCAACTTGATGCTGCACACTGTTTTATTTTGTAGGACAGTAGTGGAAGAAGTGTGCTGATTTTTTACTTCTTTGTAACTTATAACAGATCGTCAACTGCTGGGAAAACAGGGACACTTTGATGAGAAAATCATTACATTACAGTTACATTGCATTACAATAACATTACAATTGCAAAAGTTGGAATGTGTTCACAGGGTCGACCTGAAATGTTCGTCAGATGTTTTAAAGTTAATGTATTACATAAGTCAAAACAGTATCTTGTCTTTGTCCCCTCTCTCAGCTTGTGTAAAGGCAGGACACTTTATTCTGTGGTGCGGGATGCCAAGGTTGTCCTGGATGTTAACAAGACCAGACAGATCGCACAAGAGATGGTCAAGGTAAAACAACTCAACACTGATTTCCCAGAACACTTCTGCAGTGCACATCATATTACAGAAAGAAAAGTTACATCTCTCTCTCTCTCTCTCCGTCCTCAGGGGATGGGCTACCTCCACGCTAAGGGGATCTTACACAAAGACATGAAGTCCAAAAATGTGTTTTATGACAACGGCAAAATCGTCATCACCGACTTTGGACTCTTCACCATATCTGGGGTTTTGCAGGCTGGCAGGTAATTATATTCAGTACACATCCGAGAGAGGAGCGCAGGCTGACATTGTTATAACAGTATTGGCACACATGGTACGGGGACGACAAAACATTGTGAGGAAGTAAACAATCCACATATTCACAAAAAGACAGTGAGTCACTAATTATATTCAGCCAGGCTTTATTTTTACATATTTCAAGACCAATAAGCAGCCTCTAAACATGCAGTATTTTATATAATAAAAACCTGATTTTCTTCAGCTATTTTAACCACAGTTTTAATTGTATTTCAGCTTTTCTGCTCAGGTGCATATTTGCTCTTGCCAAGGCTTGTTACTGGCCCCTATTTAGCATTTTGTTTGCACAGCAGCTGTATTCTCACGATGTCACAAGAAATATCACACATATCACCTGAAAATCCATCTCGTCGAGCTTCAAGTAATGTGTTTGTGTCCGGCAAGCCCTTGCACGGACCCATCAGTGTCCTCTAAGGAGCTACTGCAGCTATAACCGTGGTTTAGGTTTGTGTGACGACACAGAGGGACGACTCTTTGTTCAAAACAACGATGGCGGCTCCTGAAGAGGTTAGCGTAGCTGCAATAGAATCAGTTATATCAGTACTGGAGAGTATTTATCCATTGAAAGAAGAGCAAAGAACGGCGCTGAAGACTTTTCTCAATGTTTTCGCTCTTCTCCCGACTGGCTTCGACAAGAGTTTGATTGACAGGTGGCTCATCCAATCACCTGCCTAGTATTTTTTTTTAAAGTGCCTGCCCTTTTCCAAACAGTTTCCAATGAAATCCAGCTCATCAAGTTCATCATTGTGTGCGCAATATAAAGTCTGTGCTGTAAGTGTAATGTGCCTAACAGACATGAGTGTGACCATTTACTCTAAATTGTTTGTCTTCAGTCTATCTTAACCTCTGAAAGACACAGACAGTGTTTAAAGAGAGGTGTTAAAGAGAAAGAAAGAAAGAAAGAAGAGCAGCCAGGTCAAGGATGAGCAGAGATTCAACAGTGGTTGGATAAAGCTGATGGTACAGACAGAAATGTCATACAAAGAAAACACTGAATCACTGGTAAAACGCTATAAATTGGGTCTTGCTCCACGAACAGATAGAGTCTATTTTCTCTCATTTACTGAGTCCTGAACAAACCAGTATTCACATATTGTATCTGCACAGTGTCTGAATATGCCTACATCTGCAGGCACAGCAGGAGTATTAAAACAGTGATGTTTTCCTATATAATTAGCCTATTACATAGCTGATTTAGTCTAAAAATGTTACTATATTTTACATTGTTATGAAGTAGGCAACAGTACGTACAAAAACATGCTATGTTTTGCAATCATAAAAAGCTAAGCTATTAAATTATACAATTATATATCAAGTGAAGAACAAACTGTAGCTCTGTGGGTAAGATGGTGGGAGAGCTAAAATTATGCACAATTTCATGGCTCACTTAGATCTTTGAACAGTGTTTTATAGCTCTATCTACTTATCCTACACAATATTTGCTTGTGTTTACTTTCACTGTTTTGTTCAGTGCCCCTCATTCTGAGAAATTAGAAAGAATGCAAGTTTAAGGCACTTCAGCATTGGCTTCACTTTTCAGACCCGGAGATTGCCCACTGGTGTCATTTGAGGGAACAAGGCTAAGAATTCTCTGTATGAATTGAAATGTATTGATAGTATATTTTGGCATGTGGGCAGGCGCATTCATGTTTGCGCGTGCATGCGCACAGTTCCCACCCACCCACAATTAATAGGGCTCCCCCGAAAGCAGTCATTCGGCGTAATATGAACACTACATAAGTCCCTGTAAAACAAAAAAGTAATTTTTACATTTATATTTGTGTATGTATTACTAAGTTAGATAGATGATGTTACAGAAATTTGAAATTGCAACCATATGCAAACTTAAAGTGCTCACAGTTTTCTGAAACAATAATTGAAAGGCAACGCCATCCACTTATCTTATAATGGCTATCTGAAATGACTATGTACTGTAATGAAAATGCGGCAAAGTAGCATCTTTAATGTGGCTTAGCAGCGTCATACAGCAGGTCAGTAAACAACTGACAAGTCTCCATCTCCACGTGTTCTCGTTCTTTAGCCGGAGAGAAGACAAACTGAGGATCCCCAACGGCTGGCTGTGTCACCTGGCTCCAGAAATAATCCAGCAGCTCTCTCCGGACACAGAGGAAGACAAGCTTCCCTTCTCCAAACAGTCAGATGTCTTTGCTTTTGGGTAAGTGTCGTCTTACCTGTTTGTCTGTCCCGCCAATGCCGGAGCCTGATGTTGGACAGTCCCATCCCGCTGTTGACAGAGAGAGTTTACAAACCACAAATATTTGTGTGAATTCAATAAATTCGTACATACTTTTACAGAGCAGCGTCCTAAAACACATGACAAAGAGGCAACTCTCATTAACAGGTTTTCAGATCTCATTATAGATTTTCACTGCTTACTGTACAAAGACGTAGATAATGTAATAATTTGTGATTTTTTTAAATTACGATTTTGCTTCTGTTATTGTCAGACTTTAGATATCCAGCCACTAACCATTTAATGAGAACAGGATTAGATATTTTAAAACTTAATTGCTTAAAAATTATCTGATTGTGACATAGACCCCACTTGGTCCAATATACCTGATTACGGGGAAGATGCCATATTCTCAAGAGGAATGAAGACCTCTGACTTGGCACATATCCGTCGAGTGCGACTAAATATTTTCATAGGTGGCACCGGTGCGCCTGACAGGTCTGTCTCTCTGTGTGTGTGTGTCATACCGCGCCCTGTACTCCCCCTCGAGCAACATCATAACCATGAGACATACCGGTAATTCAAAATGAAGAGAATTGGTGTTTGGTTGACTGGTTTCGTCAAGAAAAATGCTGCGGTGTCGGTTACACCTGTTCCCGGCCCTGAACGGCCCAGCCCAGACCGGCATCAGCGCCGGAGGTAACCGCTCCACCATCTGTCTGTCTCCACTACTGTACATTTATTAACACAAGAATGAATGCAAAGAAGACTAAATATATGTTATTTTCTAGAGCCACTGTGAACAATTTGCATATTACCACTCTGAATGGTCTTAGTATTGACAGGGTCTTGGAGTATAAATACCTTGTCATCTTGCTGGACCCAAAACTTACATTTAAATTTCACATTGATACACTTGTCAGCGAGCTACGACAAAAAAAATAGATGTTTGTACAGAAACAGAGCTGATTTTCCTATGTTCAGTAGGAAGTGAATAATTGAGTCTGTTTTCTTGTCTGTCTTGGATTATGGTGACGTTATCTATAGACAGGCCTCTGCCTCCACTCTCAAACTGTTTTCAGTTCAGTTTATCACTCCGCCCTAAGATTTATTACCGGTGACAGTTATTCTACTCATCATTGTATTTTGTATGAAAAGGCTGGGTGGGCATCTCTAACAGTAAGACGTGATAGGCATTGTTTTTTATTTATTTATAAAGCCCTTAAAGGCAACTTGCCGTCATACATAATTTCTTTATTAAATTAGTCCTATAGTCAATATTCTACTTATTCAAGTGATTGGCTAAAGCTTGAAGTCCCTCGTGCAAACACTGAATTTGGGGTTAGCTGCTTTTGGTGTTTGTGCTGCAAAAACTTAGAACAGTTTACAAAACACATTAAAATTAAATATAATTTGTACCTATAGGTGATTTTAAATCCGTGATTACAAACTACTCCGCTCTTGAATGTAACTGTTTTTAACATTGTTCTATTGTTGTTTGGAAATTATGCCCTCAATGATTCCTCGAGATTTAAATAAAGGTTGAATGAATGAAAGACAACTTTACCGCTAATTTCCTCTCTTCTCCGATGATCGCCGAACAGCTTATCTGCTCTGAGTGCATCTCTCTCTGTCACTTGACCACACACACACTTAAAATTTATCATTACACTGAAAATTTTGGGTGCACCTAAATTATTTGCTGGTGCACCTAAATGGAAAAGTTAGGCGCACCATTGCAACCAATTTAAAAAGTTAGTCTGGAGCCGTGTGCTGGGGGAAAGAAATGGTGCACAAATAATCATTTGGCAGCTGGAAAACAGCAAGATACCGGAGATTGGGGTAGGTAAAGAGCATACTGATTTGTGATTGGTTCCACCATGTGGGTGCGAGAGAAGGTTTGGAAGCTTAGTTGGCCGAAAACCAAGAGAGAGAGTTACCTTCTTGAATCTTAAACTGATTGCGTAATTGCAGGAAGAGGAGAAAAAGTGTGAATGTTGAGGAGCCAAGAGAAGTCAACTAATTGATTAGGCAAGAGGAGTGAATCAAAGAGTTGAGGAGAAAGATTTACAAATGTGTTTCTGATTGAACGTGTGCTAAACTGTTACATTTGGGCTTCCAAACATCTGGTGTGTGGTAGAGTGTTTACCAGGTGAAAGTCTCAGCTGCACAGGAGGTGATGGGGTATCATGTGTTTGGCAGGCGGCATCAGGAATTTGTGTGAATGGAATAGAAGAATTCAACCTTCGTCAACAGAGAATCTTAGGAACAGAACATGAATGAAAAATTATTAGATTTTTTTTTTATAGTATAATACTATTTTTCTATTTTTCTATGTGTGTTTCTATATGGTAGTTCCTAGGATAATTGTTTTTTCCAGATGGTTTATGATATACAGGGATGCAAACAACTCGACTAGCCAAACGGACTATGGCTTGTGAAAGCACTATAGGCTTTGTTTAGTAGTATCAATCTTCTCATCAAATTCTTGGCAAGACAATGATGAAGTCTATTAAGTTTTCTTTTAATACACCTCTCTTTCTTGCATTTAGGCAGTTGTAGTATTCTTATCTTTTTTGTAAGTCTTCCCAAAATGTCACATGCCCCTGCTTACCTTGAATAATTTTTACCCAAATCGTCTCACCCACTCCCTTAGTTATTATGTACAGATTGCTTTTCTGAGTGTCACTCTGGTTTCTCCAACAAAATCTTGTGTCCTCCCTCTCCTCCTCTAAAGTCCACTTTAAAATTTGTCCTAAGTTGATTAAAATCCCCCACGGCTCCTGTTCTTCCTCCACTGCCATTACTGATTCATTTGTGGGGGTGGACCCTGCTTTGTTGACTCCTAGCACAATTGCATTTTCAGATGGTCCCCCATATGGAGGTTTTGTTGCGATAACATTCTAAAGGGAAGAAGAGTGCAGCGCGGGCGCACAATGTCCAGCTGCTCTGTTAGCTCTTGTGTTACCTAGAGGTGACCCCCATGGCTATTTTACATATTCATTGCCAATCAGCCTTCAGTTTTTTCCCCCTACTCCTGGCAAAGAGCTATTTTTATGCTACTCAAACTTGTCGTGCAGGAGCAGAATGAAAACAACCGCTTATTTGCACAGGGAGAGTGGTATGTTAATTTTGCATGAGCACTAATTAAAAGTGTGCTTTTTCTTTCACTTCTGGATTGAAATAGTTTTTCCAAACTTGAAGTTGAAGACAAACTTCTCCCACAAAATGCAATTCGCATAGATCACGATCCAAATGTGCAGAAGCATCATCTACAGCGACATTAATCTGACAGCTGATCAAAAACATTGAGTTTGATGGTTTATAGTTGTGACTGAAATCTTTTCCTGGTAGTGTTAGCACTGGGTGGGATGTGAACCCTCCATAAGTGTGTTTTGTGGCTCTCGACCAGACAGTCCAAAGCTCTGACCGCCACTCTGTTCCTCTTTCCTCACAGCACCATCTGGTATGAGTTACACGCACGTGAGTGGCCTTACAAGAGTCAGCCAGCAGAGGTGATCATATGGCAGATTGGCAGCGGGATGAAGCCCAACCTCGCCCAAACTGGCATGGGGAAGGAGATATCAGTAAGGGCTTCTTTTCTTTTTCATTTTGTCACAATTCATGAGTCACTCTTTTTTTCAAACTTAAATGCATTGCTGTATATTTTTCATGTCTGAGCACTCATTGAATCCTACACTAGAAATCTAGTGCACATTTTATAAGCATTGATTATAACTTTAAAATTTACTTTGCATTATAACGACAAGGATTTTTTTCAGGATGCGGCAGGGTAACAAATCGAAGATCAGCGTTTTTGGATTTCTTGTTGGTGCAACCAACTACACAGCAACTCTTCGGCATAGCGTTACTACTGTTATCTTTATGTTTAAAATAGAAGTTTGGAGACATGTTTATACCTCTTTTGGTTATGCTGTTCCCGTCTACCAGGGACACGGGATTGTTTTCCCCCAAAAGGGGGCGTGGTCATGAGAGCCTACTCTGGATGATGTATTGCCAGTCTGATATTTTGCAAGTATGGCATGCCGTGGCACTGGCATTTCAGTTTTTTTTTTCTGGTGTATCACATTCAACATAACGGACATGCCGGCCGGAACTGGTGTTACGGTGGTTACTTCTTTTAATATATCTGTTACTTATCCAATCTTTCAAACTCTCAAACCAACGTTGGTGATTGTTAGAAAAGTGAGAAGACCAATCAGAACTGGAGTCGATAAATACCCGTGATTACTGCAGAGTCATTTGTCCCAGGAATGCATATCGTAAGCTTTCGCACTAAAGACAAAAGCCAGATCTTAGTGGGTTTATTGTCCAGTGGGAAAGGGGCTTAAGACAGAAGTTTTACACAAAGCTATGGAGGCTATTATAGTGCGCAATGGTGACAAAATATATTAGTTCATGAATGACGTTTCCTCGTCACAATTCCACGTCAGCTCACGTCAGCACGACCGTCCTTGCATGAAGTATAATTTAAGATTAAGTCTGTAGGCCCCCGTCAGGGAAAGTCATGACAACAGCACCTGTCCCCCAGGGGTGTTGGCCTTTCCTGTCTTTACAATGCGCAGTGCAAAATGGTATGAGTCCTTGATTGCCTTCATCTTGCGAAACGCCTCCACCCCTCTCATCTCTCCTTGAAACACCTCCAGTTTCCGTTTGAGAACATCTGAGGGTTGCCTGCTAATTTAGCATGTTTAATCTCTAATTGGCTACAAATATTTGCAGGTCATTAGCAAGCACGTATTTACAAAACACACACTTTGGCTGTGATGAGTCACTTGAGTCAGTCAAGGTAAAACCGCACTCAGGACACTTTGGTTTAGCTGCTGTAGTTTTAGGCACTAAAGCTGTTTTTGTTCTGGAAGTGCGAACCGTGTTGGTGAGCAGGCCAAATCAATGGGTCAAGCAACAATAATCAACATTTCATTTTTCATATTTTTTATATCTTGTTTTTTACTGTTCACTTACTGACTATATCTTTATTGTTTACTTGCTTACTTATCAGATCTTGTTTTGTTTTTTACTGATGCCTCTTGTTGTTTGCACTGTACCCTGTTGCTGCTGTAATCCTGCAAATTCCCCCGCTGTGGGACTAAATAAAGGATTATCTTATTTTATCTTATCTTAATAACTATTTTCCAGGTGTTTCCGGAGCACCAGCATGCACCTGTCCCTTTCACCTCATTCTGTATCTTTGCCTCATATCTCTCTTTGCACAACTTCACAGTTTGAAAACTTCTGTTTTAGACTGAATAAATATCCGAGCAAAGTACATTTCGGATCAGTAAATACAGGAACTATATTTGCACGCCATTTATTCATTCAGCAATTATGCAAAATCTAAAAGCCCCTTTTTTCCATGTATCTTTTTTCCAGGACATTCTACTTCTGTGCTGGTCGTACAAGCAGGAAGAGCGGCCCAGCTTCTCCAAACTGGTAGATTTACTGGAAAAGTTGCCAAAACGGAATCGTCGCCTTTCCCACCCAGGGCACTTCTGGAAGTCAGCTGAGTATGTCAAATGAGTTAGGGACACAAAACAGCAAACAATCAGCAACTATTTAAAAAAAAACAAAAAAAACAGCCGCCATAACTCTACATAAATAACCCACCTCCTTAAAGAATGCACTGAATCCAAAAGCCAGCCCAGTGATGAAAACTGCCCGTGCTGTGTGTTTTTTCATGGAATGTTGGCATGTGTGTGTACAGATAAGTTGACTGTGCAGCTTCTCAAAGCAGTCGGGACTCATATTTTCTTTGGTTTGATTTAAACCATACTGGATATTTTTCCTTTATCTTTTTTGTCTTTTACTATTGATCCCTTCATAATATTTGATTTCTTTCCTGGATGTATCTTGCTTGTAACTTTCAACTGATCACATCATCTTGGACTTAAAAAAAAACAAAAAAAAAACACGTTTGAGAACAAATGTAGATTTCTTTTCCCATGTCTTCTTTTTTGTTTTGAATGAATGTAATGTCACACATTGTATATATTCATAGCATTGTCTTGCCATTCCTTATGTCTGTCAACTGTGTAGACCATTTTGTCAGTGTTACCTCATGGTCTGTCATGTGTGGATGTCTGTACAAAAGCTTTATTTAACTTTAAAAAAAATGTCCTCTTATATACACCGTACCATTTGAATGTGAAGAAGCCAGCATCCCTGTTTGTGTGGGGATGTGTTGGCATAGTTCTTTGATAGGAGAATGTTCTCTGATCAGCCTGTGCTTTGAATATTGCCTGTGAACATAAGCGAGACGTGTAAACAATAACAGCCTTTTGGGGGGGGGGAAGCCGCTGGTCAGACCAGGACTCCGTCATGTGACGCTGTTCTGTGAAATCGCTGACACTTGAAATGTATCTCGTCAACTGTTAGATAACTAATTACCCTTCAGAAATGCTATCACTGAGCCCCTCCCTCCCCCATTTCGCAGAAATAAATGTATATTATTTTACTTTAAATAGCTAATGAAAAATACAGAATATAATAGATACAAATCTAAAACTGTATAGTCAGTGCAGTAATTTTTAAGTTATTTTATTCAACCGATACATGAACTGACACGTTATCTATCTATCTAAGTAGTGTGTGAAACTGTTTTTTAAAATAGTTTGGAAACCTAAATGGATCAAAGACCTGTTGCTAATGGGCCTGGGTCTGAGGACCAGAGTTATTTGAATCCGCACAGGAAAATGATGCGACTGTTAGATGCGTAAAGGGAGAGCACATTACCTTTTAAAAGGCAACACAAAAACTCTGAGAAGTCAAAGTAAACTTTGAGTTTGTTTTTCACTTGTTAAAAGTTGTTCAGAGTCGCTTAGAAGCAGTGTTGTAGTCACTTTGAATTTAAATTCATCCTGCCTCAACTTCAATTTTTATCCCAAAAATCATTTAACTTATTTTCCTTTACATTTATGCTGTGCATTTTTGAGAATCGGTATACTCATATACTAATATATAAACATCACATTACGAGTAAAAGTTGAACATTTTTAAATATAGTACGCTAGAAAGAAGAAATGTTTGAAGATACACGCTTCCAAATCAATCTCTTCCAACCGTTGATAATTTAGATTTATTTATTAGTTTATTAGTCAATTTATCAGCTGTGCAAAGTAAATTTCATTGCATTCAAAGTCAATACAGTGCTGCATGATTTTGTTGGCCAACCCAGAAGTTAGCATCGCACTGGTTCCCTCGACAAAAAATTAATGGGATTTTTCTATTGGGTTTTTGGATTATTGCAGAAAATACGCTCTTTGGCAAAGTTTATGATACTTACATGTTTTGTTCAGCAAGATAATCTTCACAAATGAACACCACTGTTATGATTTTTGAAGCGTAAATGCAATCGCCAGAAGTAAAAAGCTAATGTCAGGATAAAAACGGATCAGTGTTCGGTGTGATGACGTTTAATCGTTTTATTTAGCCACTTGTTAGCAACCGTCTTTTTTAAGACACGTAAAAGCTTCAAAATTCACAAGTGGGATATTTACTGGCGTATTTTATATCGTAGAACATAAAAGTTAAAATCCCTTAAGCTAGTGTCAACCTCAGGCCTTATTTTAGGCATACTAGGCTAACCAAAAACCCACTGACTTTGAGACGAGGGAACCGGAAGTGCAAAAATGCTGACTCATTTCTAGGTTTTAGGACTCATTCCTACACCACTTTATTGGAAGGACAGAAGGGGATGCAATTCACTCAAGGTGGAGCTAATTTAAACAAGACTATGTAAGTTTGCAGAACAGTGATCACTGATGCTACAAGAGACAGTTATGCGATAATGGTAAAAGGGAAAATTACTACTATTACCACTCTGTTTTGACATTTAGCTAAAATGCTATGCTGTTGTAAGAGTAGCGCAACAGGAGAAGTCAGTGAACTGGCTCAGTAATGTCAGTTGCACAGCAATATTTATTTAAAATTTGCTAACATTAGCCACCATAAGCTACGGTCATACGAGACCAAGTAAGACTGTAGCAATGGTGCATTTTATTGCTTATTAATTCAACTCTTAATTTGTAAGAGAAAGATTCTGTTATTTAGTTTGTCTCGCTCAAATCAATGCATTTTCAGTTTATTTTACAAGAGGAAAACATAAAGGTCTGGATGATAATAACAGTCTGAGCTGAAGTACACGAATATACTCCACACACGCAGTCATGTTTCCATCACTTTAGAGGACATTACATTGATTTACCCTAACTATAACCGCTACTTGCCTAATCCTTACCCTTACCTTAACCTAAATCTAACCTTTCCCTAACCTTAAACTAAGCTTTCACCCCAAAATATAATGATTTACATGGGGACTTGCATTTACTCCCCAAAAGGAAGACGAGTCCCCACAAGGTGACTGTGTAAACAGATGTATGTCCCCACAACGACAGTAATACAAACACACACACACACAGTCTGTGCATGTTGCTTGCTATAGCTGTTTACAAATAAAGTAAGGTGAAAAAAAAGCTTTTTGTTTAGTCTGAACACACCTTCAGAGCAGAGACCCAATCCAGCAGGGGATGACAGTAGCCTATGTCATTTCCTGTCACATGGGTAATTAAAGGCAAATTTAATTGATTGTTAATTGATTATATTTATTATTCTGTAACTTGCATGTTCTGTAACTTATTTAATACTTACTACTTACCTACTTACTTAAGAATAACTTATTAATTTAACAAACACAGACTATGTTCCATCTCTGTATTAACTAGGCTACTCTTGACTACAACACTGCTGAAAAAGTGACTGTGGAGGACAAATGAATCTTAAACTTTCCTTCTTGTTTTTTTTAAATCTTGAAAGATTGTATTTACTTTTTAGAAAGAGTGAATTATTGAGTTCTTGGATTATAAAGTAAGTAACTTAAATCTGGCTGAACTTTCCCTTTAACATATCAGAAAAGACATATCAGGATGCTGAAGACCACCCCAGGCCATTTTTCTACTTCACACTGTATATCACAATATATTTTAAAGGAACATTTTAAAGATATCGTAGTCATATCATCATGAATTGGAAGCTGTGGCGTCATTCGAGCTGTATACTGCTTTTGATTCTCTCTAGCCACGTGGAATAGATAGAGACAATCCAATCATGTTAAATAGCCATTTTCCACCTCATTATATACACATCTGCCAGTGTTGGAAAATGCATACAAACAATCTGCTGCTGTTTTTTGGAGTCTGTCTGTCTATTTTGGAATTGCTGGGATTCAAATATTGTAAGTGGATCATTTATATTTGTACTGTTTACAACTTTCAAGTGCATGAGATGGACTATCAAAGATTGATTCTTGTTATGAAAAAAAATAATCCTTCTACACTATATATAAAAAGTTATGTGAGCATTTTTCTGATGAACTGTCCATTGAGCAGTTTGATCTCAATACCTAATGGAGTTTTACGTCAGGCTTTGCAGAACTTTTCAACAGCTTTGTTTGAGAGAATGATTGTTTCACAATATTTATAGATTATATAAATGATTAGACTAGCATTTAAATAAAAAAAAAAGGAAGAGTTGCGACCTGTGCACATGCTAGAGTTGACAACAACCTGACTGGACAACAATCAAAGATCTAACATTAGTGCCAAGTGTACATAACAGATTGTAGACTATGTTTTATCGTCACTTGCCGTAATATCAATATTCCTTGTGAATTTTTTGACTTCTTTCTTTTTGAATGTACAAATTGTGTTGTGTTTTTTTGTTGTTTCTGTTTTCTGTTCATTTAAATTTTGTTTTCCTCCATTTTCCTTCTAATTGCATAAGCATTGATGCTGTGTTGTTTCTTTTCCTTGATTCCGTCCTTGTATTGTAGATGATAGCTCCAAAAAGCTTGTATTTAATGATGCCTTATGGTCCATGGCTTAGTGATGAGTAGATTTTTGATCACAAGCTCTTTTATTTGCACTCATCCTTTACAAAGTGTATGACAATAAAAAGCTGTTTTCATTTTGGACGTTTTCCGTTTCTTTTATGTCATCTTTTATCTTGGTCAACCCTTATCCATATTTTACTTTGGTTGAAATTTTCACCACGTCTTTAAAGAGCAAATGTCGTGTTAAGTCAGTGTTCACTACCTAATTAATTGTTCCAAACATTATGTGATCTCTGTTCTGATTTTAAAAAGTCCAACTTTTAATACTTGAACTCAAGTTCTGAATACTTAAAGTGATCCTCCAACACCCTCCACCCGTAGGCTTGAAAGCTGGTTATTAAAATGCTAGAGAACAATGCCTGAAGTCAGAGTAAATTCACATAAGTTACAATGTTTTCCAGTGGTTTTAATGGTTGGCTACATTACAAATAAAAAATTCCATAGAAACTTGTTAAAGGAATAATTTGACATTTTTGTGTTAAAGTGTGTTACTGGAGGATACCACTAGAGGCTACACCAGAGAAATCAGACCGTACAGAACTTACGGATTTGCGTGATGTAAACAATAAACACGACGACACTCACGGAGGTTAATAATTATGACATTACACTTTGCTTTTTGTACAGATAAAAAAACAAACGTGTTAATTTGTGAACTTCAGAGGTGCTGGTAGGCAGATTTTGTTGCTAGGCTAATTGTTTCTCCTTGTCTTAATGCTAAGCTAAGCTAACTGGCTGCTGACTGTAGCCTCATATTTTCCAGACAGATATGAGAATGATATCAATATTCTCATCTAACTCTCAGCAAGAAAGCAAATAAGCATATTTCCCAAAATGTTGAAGCGTTCTTTTAAACTATTTTTGGAGCAAAATCCTCTCCTGTCAGTCCACAGATGCTGTATTGTATATTCTGGCTAAAAATACTGCTTCCACTTGTTGCTTGTGCAGTGAACATAGCAAGCAGTCACTCTGCAGTTCTCTTTGAATGAAGACAAGTGACCTTTCAGTGACCCAATAAGGCTAATATACTTTTTATTTGCTGAGAAATATTCAGCTGTCCTCACCAGGAGAAAACTAAGCATGCACTGTGGTAAAGAAATCCTCTAGTAGTAGGAAGCAGAAAATCAGAGATTGGTATAAACAAAAAAACCTTGTGATGAGACTAACTAATCCTCAACGAGCTCCACTAATCAAACTGCAATTAGAGATGCCTTTTATTTGAAGTTAACTGGTTTATTTATTTCTACTCTTCCTTTGAGAGTTTCTGTTTCCATGACATCCATGAACTGAGCTTAGCTAGGTTCATCATTCAGAACAGCTTCAACTTGCAGGCATTAACATTACAAAGAGTTCATCTTACTGAAAGCAGGAAAAATACAAGTACAATTCCCCTGAAACCAAATTATCCCTTAAAGTAATGCACAGTAAATGTATTTACCTTTGTAAGAGATAAACAGTCTGATAGAGCTTGTTGCCTCTGCCTTTGGCGTCTACTGAGGCTTGTAACTGATTCCTTTTTTTATAATACATAAATAAATAAATAGCAAAAGTAATATGGAATTTAAAGTTAATATTTTTAAAATTATGTATTTCAACAGAACGGAACCAACAGAAATATAATATAATATATCATCGGCATGCAAAATTTTGTGACAATACTATTTTGCCTTTTGCTTCTTTGGTTAAGAGGGTTTGGACTTTGGGTTTGGATTGAGAGAGGTGATCAATCCAACACATAGTACAGCTAGGAAAAGAGACCCCATTTTCACTAGGCATTAATATGGGATATGTATCTGGGTATCCTGTTGTAAATAATGAAATTGCATGTTATTGCAAGGTGTAAATGCACGCGAAACGCATTGCAATCAGAAGGGAATCTGTTTGGCCAGACCACATTGTGATCGGATCTCAGTCAGGTGTAAACCTTATCTGTCCAGTGTGACCACATACTTAAACTAGAGGGGCACTTGGAGAGCGCAGACCTCCACCAAGGGGACATATCATGCTCATTTCCAGGTCCATACTTATATTTTGGGTTTCTACTAGGACATGTTTACATGTTTTAATGTTCAAAAACACATTATTTTTCTCATACTCATACCTTTATTCACCCTCTGTCTGAAACGCTCCATTTTAGCGCCGGTCTCTTTAAGCCCCTCTCCTGAAAAAGCCCAGTCTGCTCTGATTAGCTTGCGAGAAAAATATGGTGCAGCTTTGCAAAGGTAGTTCTCAAGTTGTGGGTGATATATTCTAATGAGCCTGCATGTGTCATAGGAAGGGGAGCCAAATCTGAATGACTTGTTGAATCACATGTTTTCTGATCTAGACAACCCACAAAAAACTCCCTATACCCAAATTAATGTGTACAAGCACTGAAAAAGTGATTTATGCTACACCCTTCCGCCAAGTTCCATGAAAATCTGGGAAGTACTTTTTCCGTAATCCTACTGACAAACAAACCAACAAACCGAACCCGAAAACATAAACTCCTTGGCGGAGGTAATACATCTGCCAAGGCCAGCAAGTTGAAACGTCAGCTAACTCCTTCTCTTACTGCTAACTTAAAGGAGCCCGGCAAAAGCTGGAAGTAGTAGCAATAGCTACCAAATCTTACCTCACAAAAAGTGACTTTGTGTATCACAATCAGGGGGCAACCTCCGGATCTGAAGTGCCTTAAAATTGCATTCTTTCTAATAGCCAGCAGGGGGCGACTCCTCTTTTTTGCAACTTTATAGCTACTTCTACTTGTAGCTTTTGCTGGCTTTTCTTAAAGGATATGTTCACAGTTTTTCAAGTCTGTTTTAAGTCTGTTTGGATTTAACATCAGTGAAGCCGTTCAAACAGAACAAATCCCAAAGATCTGGTGTGATTCTGTCCGTCATTTGTCTCGACTCCTCTGTGAACGAGCTGGCATACTGACAACAGTGTGCATGCCTGTGTGTGTATTTGTATAGCGTACAATGTCAGACCTGTGAGTCACTGGTTGAAGAGAGAAAGTGAGTTAGTGAGGGCATGGAGCGGGAAAATGGAAAGATAAATAAATAGATGGATAGATGAGAGCTCTGCCCGTCTGCACAGCCAATCCTCCTCCTTTTTCTTCTCCACCTCCACCTCCACCTCTGAAGTCCAGCCTCGGCCACTGAAGCGTAAAAAATCCACATCACCCAATCTCAGCGAGGCTGAAGGCTATCCGAGCATGAATGTTTGGTTTCTGTCAAGTTTCTTAAAAGTGTTAAAACCTGATAAGGCTCAGTGCATTTCTTGTAACAGCAAAGACTCAAAGAACAAAAATAAAACAATTCAAGAAACAATTAAAACAGAGAATACATCTACAGGTGGACTTTATAAAGGTTAATACAACTAATTTGAGTCATGAAATAATGATAAATAAAATACAATGAAATAAAAATAAAAATTAGACGTCATGTTCCTAAAAAATAAAATCACGATTGTAACTCCCTTGTACGTATAAACCAAGGGATCAAAAGATCTGTTGGCTCCGCAGTGTCACAAACTGACACTTAGGCTTATTCACAAACTCTGCTGAGATAATTCAGCTCTCAGTATTTATAGTTATAGCTGTAATTACAGGTGAAAATAAAATAAAAGAAGGACATTTAAATAGAAAGCTGAACGCAAGGCCAAAGAAATTTATTGATGGAGATCACATACAGAAAAATAAATCCTCCACAAAGCAAACTATGTAATAAATCATTCAGAATATATTTCTTTATGTTCGTTCTGATGTTTGCACATGACCTTTTAGTTGAAACCTTTTTTATCTCTTCGTGATATTTTGTTCATTGTCACCATTTTTCATTTAATCCATTTTTAAATTGTTGTTCTGTCTGACCAGAAAGGAAATATAAAAGCAACTTAATTTCTGAATGCTGTTCGTATAATATGAGGCAGAAGACCAACTAACAGTTTTTATATCATTCAGTAGCTTCCCAGTGGTATTTCTTATGTAATCAAATCCAAACTTTCAAATTTTGGTCGAGGTATGTATGTTGTAGCGTCAAAATGCTATTTTCCTTCTAAAAACGTTTTTCCAACATTACCCGACGTAGATTTCTGCATGACACACCGGATCCAAAAGTCACACAATAACACAAACAAACTAACCGATCAATGCAGCGGTAGACCAGCAGCTGGAACTTAAAATTACTGTTTTTGTGAGTGGAGTCTGGTGGCTTTGAAGACCGCGATATAACTGCTTTAGTTGTCTGTCGGAAAGTGCTGTCTGATGGCGAGGTAAAGCGGTGAACATACAGTATTCTAAATATAGGTACACTTCAACTGATAGTGATTTTTTTTAGTGGCTAAAATATGTTTTGCTGCTGCTGCCTCTTGAGAAATAGGGTCTTACCTCGCCGCCAGACCGCCCTTTACGACGGAAAAGCCGTTAAATCGGTCTCTTCAAAGCCACTAGACTCCATTAATAAAAAACGTAATTTTACCTTGCAGAACACGACAGTATACGTACAACTCTACCCTTTCAATTATTTCCAAACTTAGCATAGCTAGCGTTGACTCAGTTAGTGCTAGCGTTCACATTATTCATAACCTTATTGATTATCTTACTTTGGTTACCTACATCACCGCTTTTTGCTTACGGCTGAGTGGGCGTTTCCATTTGAGAAGAACGCAGACTGACCCGCCCTTTAATTATTAATTTCAGTCAAATGTTTCAGTTTATTTGATACATTATTAATTAAGGGGTATAAATGATACAAGCTTGTTTAGTTTGTTTGTTTTATGGGTTCATAGGATTTTTTGTTGTTACTCTGCCTTGGATGTTGTGGTAGATCTACAGCTCAATCAAGCAGAGTGTAAACAGGTTTGCCTCATTATGTCCTCTTAGCAGGGCATGGCTGGGCTCTGTTAAGATGTAGGAAGATAGGTAAGGTAGTTCTGCAGTAAATAACAGTTTGTTATATTTGGTGTGCTCATTGGTATGTAATGAGTGCCCATAGATGAATTGTGATGTCAGCAGTACATTAGGGACTTTGTATTAATGGTAATTTTATTATTTTGTATGATTTGGATGCCTGCTCTAATTTGCTCCCCCTGTGCTACCTTGGCAGGTGGTACATTCCACTTAAGTGAGGCTGAGAAGATAAAATGCTGTTCATTGGAGTAAGAGGTAGAGAAGAGTTAGCAGCTTGATGTGAGACTGCAGCTTTCTTTTGTTTGGTGTTCTTTGCCTTCAGTTTCATTTTGTTTTATTGAGATTCATAGGTTTCATTTTTGCCACCTCTTTTTATTCACTACTCCTACTTATTAACCTGGTTCTTCAACATCCCTTTTTAAAGTTTTCCGGTGCCACAAACCACCTCATGTGCCATTTATATGGCGTGGCGGCACTACATGGTGCGTAAGCTAAAAACTCTTCCCATAGACTCTACATTGAGATGACATCACATGCAAAAAAAAAATTCCATTCAGAAGATCCTGTCAACAGTTAAAGATAAAGTCTATGACGGAGACTGTATAACTTTACCAGAGATGTGCTCAGAAGTTTCTTGGAAATAAGTCATTCAGCATGAAAAAAGCATAAAAAATGACTAGTCGACTAAAGAAATCTGAGTCGACTGAGACCAAAAAGAGTATTAGACTAATCGACTAAGAGGGGGCAGCCCTAGTGTGAACACACTACATACTCAATTTTATGTTATACTTAGTATGAGTTAGTATGTTACTATGTCATTTCGAACACAGCGACAGCCTTGTTTTGATAATGATAGATATTGGTGAACATGGGGCTGCAGGATTTTTTTGTTGCCCATTGTGTTTGGCCACTGGGGCAAAATGGCAGCAAGCTCTCCTAATAGAGAGGCAAAGTCCCGCCCCTTCCAGTGAACCCCATGGGACCTTATTCCCGAAATAATATGTATGGTAGTCAACAGCGAGAAACAAATATTTTTTTGATCCTGTTTGTATTGCTCCATGAATCTGTAAATTTAAAACATAATTTTGCAAGTCAAGAAAGTCGCAGTTTGTCGTAGTATCATTTAGTTTTGTGTGAAACCGCTCAAAGAACTACATCTCTCGTCTCACACAATATACGTCACCATCACTAGCTAGCTAGCTAACTGCTTTGTCCCTCGCTCATATGAAACATTATCTTGCCTGATGTGTTTTATCCAGCGACTCCTGTGAGTACATCCCAGTATGAAACACACAGACATCGTAGCTTCAGAGAGAAAGAGACATCACTTACGTGACTTTTGGGTGTGTAATCTTTCTAAGAGATGTTCCGATACCATTTTTTCTTTCCTGATACCAATTCTGATACCTGAACTTGTGGTATTGATTGATACTACTGACCATGTATGGATGCGATATGATTACTATCTTTGTTGTATGGCCTGGGTCAGGTTAAACCCTTTGTCATACATGAACAAATACATACAGAGTATGAATGTATGAATGAATATTCACACATTTCAGATACTGATATTGGAACACCTATTTTTGATTACGTATGTGCACAGACTTTCTCGACTTGCAAAATTCGGTTTCAAATTGACAAACATCAAATGTGTGATTCATGGCGCAATTCAAACAGCATCTAAAAATGATTTTTTTGTCTCTCGCCGTTGACTACCGTACATATTCTTTCCCAAATAAGGTCCCATGATGGATGATACATCCATTAGTGTCACGCTCTTGTTGCTCTCTCCACCTACATGTCCTGAAACAAATCACAAATGAGTTCTTCTGTAGCTTTTTAATGAGTTATTCTGGGAACTGTAGGAAATCACTGTGACGTAGAGGTATAGGCAAGACACCTAAAAAAATGTAATCATAGCAGCACATCAGTGAATAACTCCTGGTGTGCATCTAACATCGCACATGGAAGACATAACAATATCAGAGGAGTTTCTCCTTCCTCTAGGACCTTGATGAGATTAATGAGGCAAATTAGATCAAGTCAGTGTTCACCTTCACAAACACACGCTGTATATGTCTTTGAAAATAGCCAATTTAGAGCAGCAGATTAGCTCTGCCACATAGCCTCTAAGGACTGTGGGGTTCTCTTTATTCGTTTAAAGACACCCACGTGGCTTATTATGCTGGAGATGTATTTCATTAGAGCAGGGGTTTGGAAGACAGACAGAGAGAGCGAGAGAGAGCATAAGCACTACAAAGTGTGCCATATAAGGGGGATGTCCTAAAGGTTCAGCTTTACTGAGCCCAAAGCCGTGCCAGTAAGGAGACGCTTGTTAAGCCTTGAGGCTAAGAAACATGCTGGCAACACCTGTATGTACATTGCAATAAATCCCACGCAGCTGTTGGCCTGATTCAGTGAGCAAATTAATTTAATGCCAGAAATACTCTCTTGCTATCAAATCAGGTGGAAATGTCTTACTGACTAAATAATTACAACCAGTGAGGCGGCCTGTCTGACGTATTAAAGTTTTTGGCGGTCAAACTGTGGTGATTTCGCATCATGCTCAAGAGCCGGAGAGTGGTTGACTGTCTGACAACCACTTGGCAAACCCACACTGGTTTAAACTGTACGTCCCAAAAATAAATCTTACATAATGCGAGAGAATGGAGGATGTGACCCTGTCTTCCCCTCCAGCGGGCCCTATGCTGGCCCATCTGGCAGATAATGTGCAACGACAGTGCCGCTCAGACTCGCTGAGATCCATCATGGTTTTCCTGGATGCCAAGAATCCGGTCTGCACAGTATGTGACGGTAGACATTTTATAGAGAGTCTATAGATCTTGAATTTTTCAGATTTTTAGAAATGATGACAAAAGTCGTGTGTGCAATTGAGTTTTTTTTTTTTTATGGTGTGTGGACATCATTAGCGAGTTAGTGCTGAATGCCTCTGTGTTCTGATATGTTCAGACAACTGTTCACATAGAAAAAAACATTCTTGGTTTTAATTTATGAAGAGTTTAAAGGAACAGTTTGAGAAATATGTTGATTTGCTTTCTTGCTGAGAATCAGACGAGAAGATGAGCAGATGGTTCGTACAGTTTGGAGACTGGAAACAGTTCGTCTGGCTCTGTTCAGAGGTATCAAATCTGCCTACTAGCACCTCTAAAACTCACTAATTAACATGTTACACCTTGTGTGTCTTTTCATCACTACGAGGTTGCCAGGCAACCAGTGGAGACTCCAGGAAGTTACTGCACCTGGCAGCTTTGACTGACAGAGATGGCAATATAAGCAAACAACCCCCCAACTGTCATCAGATTTTGATTCAAATGTTGCTAAATTGTGATTGTTCACAATGACATCATGTTTTCCCACAAAACAAAAACTAAAAAAATACAGAAATCCCTCGTGAAATAACCAAAACTGTTCAAACTAGAAGTGCACTTGGAGAGCGCAGACCTCTGCCAAGGCCAAATGCGCAAATCTCGCAATGTTAACTTAAGTGAAAAATTATTACGATTGTATATGCCCTGTGATTAAAAATGTAATGGGTTCTTCCTTGGCCCATGCTACAGCCTTCCACCAAGTTTTATGAAAATTAGGCCAACAGTTTTTCAGTAATCCTGCCGACAACCCAAAACCAAACCGAGATCATGACCTCCTTGGCGGAGGTAACTATGACAGCAAATGTTGAAGGATTTCATTGTTCATAGAAAGAAGTTGATTGAGAAAATATTGTTTTCTTTTTAAAGGCTTTCATGTGGCTTGACAGTAGAATATTTTTTTTTTAACTCTAGCCGTGTTTCCATTCAATAGTCGAAAAGCTAATTTTAAGCAAACTTCTGACATGTCGCAAAAAAGAAATGTGAATTATGTGCATTTCCATCAACTGGTTTGGAGTGAATAAACAACACGTTCTCATCCCAACTCGTCACATACCGCCACTTTGTCACACCCCTTGACATCACGCCATTTTCGGCATCAAAACCACTAAAGTTAGGTTTAGGAAAGAACTACATGGTTGGGCTTAAAACTACTATGTTTGTACGGTGAAAATGTCTCTGAATGTTGTAAACGGGACAAGAATGAACAGCTGATTGTAACGTGACACACAGGACACGAACAGTGGTCTCCTGGATGAAAGCCTTGTGTTCGTCGGACCCATCCACCTCCCCTCCCACCTGCCTTTCTTGGAGCGTTTACTGTTGCCTCAAATGGGTTTACATTATAGTTAATGGAACGCCCGGTGCGTTTCATACCGACGCTCAAGGTTGCCTTGTGCGGAGGTACCGAACGCTGACGACCGTGACAAAGCCTCGGTACTTGACACCCTGGGAATGAGAACGGGCTGGAGTAAACTAGGCTGCGTAGTTTTGTCAGTTGTCTGTTGTCAGTTGCCAGTATAGGCTGCGTTTTACACATGGCTATAATCAGCCTATAAACAGAGTAGAAGAAGAAGTAAAAATAGAGAGAGGCCTTCGGGAATTTGTTTCAATTGGGCAAGTTTTAGTTGTTCTTTCATGTCAGCTATTGGTTATGTTTCTTGTTCGGAGACAAAGACAATATAAATATATATCCGGGAAGATGCAGACAGTGCTAACAGCTGATCAGTCATGTGACTTAAATGTTCGCTATGTCAGAACGTATTTGTCTAAGGCATTTCCTTATCCCATTTAGCGCATCAACTCTTTTTCGAGAAAGGCAAAAACCAAGTGAGTGGAAACACGGCTAATGAGATGCTGCGACAGGTTACAAAAACAAATAAGTTTTTGCAATTCAGCATGACAGTTTCAAAACATTTTCCACTCACAGTGCAGAACATATTAATGCATTCATTTCCAAACTTTTCTCTTCACTGCTGTTGTTGTTGTTGTTCTTGGATTGGCAAAATTTAAAAGAACACCTGAAATACAATATTCAGAATGTGCATTGTCTGAACGTAGCCTGTAAACAGTGTGGTTTCCTGCAGTGCTGTGTGTTAAGACGGCTTCCGATTTAATGTTGTTTCTGTTTTCCTTCCCTCCCCCTTCCTGCTCCAGGCTGTAACGGAGGCATCGATGGGACTGTGTCTTTGCGTGAAGCTCGTCCTCAGCTCTGCTCACATCTGCTCCACCGCCCGCCCGCCCGCCCCACCACCCACCCACCCTCTCTTGCCCCACCCTGCTTCCACAACCTCCACCTTTCCTGCTCTTCCTTCTCGCTCCAGCTCTGACACATACATGTTTCCCCCTAATCTGCCTGATTGGACCCTTTAGCGGTCAGTATTGGCCCACTTTGCCAGAGTGGGTGACAAAACACGCCGCAGACTTTCAAACAGAGAGGCCTTTCTCCGCTCTATGCCTGAAGCCCTTCCCCAAAACGACACCCTTGTCTTTCCGTTGAGGAACTTCAACATGCATACAGCACCATTCATGCCATGCTGCAAGTCATTTTAAGCTGCAAATGTGTTTTTTAATACCATGATTGTGCAACATATCATTCTCCGCTTTTTTAGGGAGCCCCAGAGAGACATTTTCACCACAGCCACAAAACTGTTAATGACAACATCTGGAGTGTGCAAATTATGCAAGAGTCATTTTGAAGTCAGTCATTTTGGTCGCCATCCTTTTGAAGACCTTATATCTCCACAATGTTGACTTGTGATGATTTAAGCAAAATCCTTGTTTTAGGTACTGTCACAATGCATTTGGAATATTGACATGATCCACAATTGTATATCTTGAGGGGTTTTATTGGCCTGAGAAGTAGGAAACTTTTTTTTTCAGCACTGAAAGTAACATTTTACCTTTTTTAGTTTACCCGAAAACTTTAAAATCACCAAATATGGAGATTCATAGTTTGCATCGGACAGCAAAGCGTGGCCACTATGCTTCGAAATGTGTATTTCTGCATTTTCTTCTTTCTTTCTTTCCTTTTTTTTACTGTGCCTGTAACCAAAAACAGTCTCACACCACAACATGTAACCCTGTCGCCTGGAAATTATGATAATATATTACTAATTTTAACAGCAGTCTAAGTACGTAACGAGGCATACTGAGCATAATGAAGAAATTATTTTAATGAACGTATCTGCCAGTATCTGCTTGTATCAACTAAAGCATATTAACATTTATGATTATGTTTAAGCAGCACTTGGTTGAGGCCAGGCAAAGACTATGGTCTTAGTCAACGTTTTCTCATACAACGCTTCGTATGATATCTTACGAAAAGTTATTCCTCCTTTTTTGTTCGTTTTCTTACGAATGTCCAGCAACACAATTTCCGCTCGTTACATGCATACAGTCTTTTCAAAATAAACTTCAGTCTTCACAGGAAACAACTCCCTTAGGTTTAGGCAACACAACTACTTAGTTAGGTTTGGGAAAAGATTGTGGTTTTGGGTTAAAATAAGTGGCGTTACTTAAGTACGTAAGTTACGTGACAAATAAATCAACGTTGACTTCTTCAAGGACACAAACGCCCGTCACCTGGATTAACGTCCAGTACTTTTTGACCAATCCCATCCAACTCCACCTCCTAAATAGCACGACATTACAAGGACATTACCCATGTCATGAGAACTCATTTTAGCTTTTTCGCATGTCATTTGTACGCCTCTTTTGCGTGTAATTTTTACGCCACGCAACAAAACTACAGTAACGGCCGCCGTTAGATTTAGGCAACAAAACCACATGGGCTTAAAATAAGTACGTAAACTAAGTAAAATACGTACGGAAACAATGTAACAGAAGTACGGAACCCATCCACCTTGCCTCCCGCCCACCATAAGAAGTCTTCCTCACTTTATATTCTACGTCACTGGCTCTGAGTGTAACATGCGTTTATATTGTAGTCAGTACAGACTACATGGCGTACAAATGACACGCCAAAAGCAAGAACACCGTTACATTGCACTCAAAATCAATTACGATTACCATTTAGTGAATGATTTGCCCTTTAGTGCGAACGGGCTGGGTGACAAAAATGTAGCGCTTTGTGTGCTTGAAATAACATTGCCTTTGTTACGTTCATACCACAATGTAAAATTGGGGAAAACAAGTCAGTATATAAACGTAATTTCTAGAGGACAGGGTTGACATGACACTGAACATTGTGGAGTTGTGTGAATGTTTCACATCATGCGAGCTGCCCAGCACATCAACAGACTTCTACTGGTGGCCACTAAGCAGCTGTGTGTCTGCGCAGTCGGGAGGTTAAGTGCCTTGCTCAAGGGCACCTCAGCAGCAGCAGGAAAAAGTGATTCTTTACTTTTTGTCGCCCAGATTTCCCCAGTTGATCCCAGGATTTGAATTTTGTTTTTTTTATTTCTGAATGCACACAGATGGTTCTTTTAATTTCTCCGCTTCCACAATGCTCCCAATTGACACCAGAAGAGCCAACACTTCTCTTTAGTGTCATTTGTGCACACTGAAAGTCAGTCACTGGTTTGTTTTCCCTTTCAAAGAGAAATAGTTATACTGCAACAAAGCTGTTTATCTCACATCTGCTTTAAACTCTGAAACGAGCTTCTCAACTGGAAAAGCCCAGGCAAATCATGGAGAAGATGGAGCGGTATCAGATGCTGGTGGAGGGAATCAAACCTCCCAATGAGAACATCTCAGTTAAATTGATTCTATTACATGCTCTGCTAACTTAGAAATCTGCACACCCGTTTGTTTGTGTGGACTGGCAAATTACTCTCTTCCCAGTGAGTGAGGAAGAATGAAATGAATTCCAAAATCCCTGCACCCACCAGACGAATGTTAAAATATCTCCATTGATATTCGCATCCAGTAGAATGAATGGGACTTTTTCTCTGAGGAATTTTGCTTCTAAAATATTGAATCTCCAGAGATTTCTCTGTGAATCCCAGCGTGCATGCTGTTTGAGCAAATTACACCGGCGCTAAAATACAGATAATTGAACAGAATATGTATATGTGTGTTTGTGAGAGACAGTGAGCTAATAGATTATTCAAACTCTTCCCCCACACATGTAAGTGTCTATTGACCTCAAGGCTATGCAATTAAAATAAAGAAAAAACATACAGTTCAATATTTTGAAGAGATAAATATTTTACTAAAGTGCCGATTTAATGGACTAAACTACTCGTTCTTGACCGTTTTGAGTATGCATTTAACATTTTTCTAGCTGTAATCAAAAGCGAATCCTTTTTTTGTCTTTCAATACACCTGCGACTTTTACATAAAGTCAAGGCATGTTTTGATTTGTTTAGGGAACACATCTTCCAATAAGGTCTGATTCTGATATGATAATCAAGATGAACTATTAAATATTCAACCTCCTCTTTGGCGAGAGCACTTGAAGCTCCTGTAAATTTGACAGCGGTACAGAGAGGCAGATGGAAATGACTTATTGGTGATTCAGGGTTGGTCTGCACTCAATTAACAGCCACAATCACCACCACATGGTGTATTACATCTCCGCTGTATCCCTTTGCAAACAATCCAATGTTAACATGCCAGTGCATGCACTGAGTGAATTAGAAAAGCTCCGGTTTGTTGTTGTTTGTGAGAACGGCTTACTCTTACATGCACACAATAAAGCAACTATTACCAATAATGTGAGCAAAGCAAGAGTCTGAATAAACAAACAATCTGCATGGTTTCATACTATGACAGCTCCCTTTAATTAATAAGATCGAGGAGGGGGTTTCTGTTTTTAATTTTCACCCTGCCGCTATTCAATTTCAAATTAATAACAACTGTGATTTTTCTACAACAAATTCAGAATTGCTCATTCAAAGTGAGGAATCACTACATGGAAGTACAGGTGCATTTTCATTTAGTTACGGTCCATGTTTAAATGCTCCAGGAAGAGCACGCAATTAACAAACAAACACCATGTTTTTACTATGTGTTCTGCCTGCAGCATTACATACCGTCTTGGCTTTAAACTTAACATAACAACTGTTGTGCTTCACATGTGTTGCTGGCATGATAAGGATAAGGCTGGTGATATTCTATATTTTTCTTACTGTCAACAAATCCCACGAAAAGACTGAAACTAACAACATGTTTATCCGTCTCTCGATACTTTCTGACTTCGACTCTCAGTGACCCCCAAGCCCATTGGTTCCTACTGAAGACACACATCCCTTAAAACAAGCTATGAATATGAAATCATTTTTAATAAAGGTTTCCTAAAAATAGCTGGGCACTGTAGCAGAAGTAACAGCGCATTTGTACGGGACTATTTTTAGCTGCGGATTTGGTGCGTTAGCTAGAGCAGGAGGGCGTTTTGGGTCTTTTTGTGGGATTTGGATTTCATGGTGTTATGTTAGAGTGTACGGTAGGCTATTTATAATCTCTATAAACAGATTCTGCATTCATATGTAGGCAACGGGACAATATTTTGCAATCGGAAGTTTCCGTTTGTAGTCCGAGTGGTATTGACCAATCATGTTTGAGCAGGCTTTGGTTGAATGCAGGTAAACAGTCCGTGTGGAGAATCTTGAACCCACCGGCTGTCGTCTGGCGATGATTTATTGGTTTAAAATTAGCTTGTAAACTGGCTACAATACGGTAGTACACGTTGTCTCTCAACTCATCTCCAGTCTCTGTAAACTGACTGTAAACAAGAGGAAGTCTTGGCCCTGGTATCCGCTGGCTACACCAGAACCCCAGAAATATCGCCCTTTGCCCCCAGAGATTTATCCGTCATCAGATCCGATAGACGATGGGTTTAGAGATTGTGGTATTTATGGGCTTTGCACTGCTCACATAATTGTCCTATTTACATTTTTGGTGTGCATGTAAAAGTGTCCACTATGTTTGTGGTAGAAAGGAAAGTCATTTGTCCATACTGCTTAATAATTTTGACACAAATATAAATTCAACTTGGCGCCCACATAGTTAAAAGTCTTTTCCTAACCAGCTCCTGCTGATTTCCTTTTAGACCATGAAGCTCTGCATCCTGTATGAGTGTACACAGTGTGGGCAGAGGACAAACCCCAGTTGGACCTATTTCTCTGCAATTCCACTTAACCTTACATGCACTTGGCTAATAGGGCCTTGTAGAGATCAAACGCAGTGGCAGGACATGAAAAACATAATTCACAGAAGAAAAAAAAGGCAGCTCTAGACTGCAAAATGAGCTGTTCTCATCTCACCTAATTCCCTCTGGTTCAACAAAACTATTTTGAGGTGACACAAGTAGCGTGCCGCATATGAGTCCATGCAGATGAGTGACTGCGAAGATGTTTATTTTCCTACTTAGAATTGTTCACGGTTCATTGCTGACAGCAACAATACAGCAACACACATGACAGGCTGCAAGAATTGTATGGTTACGTATGAGCTTAATGCAGTTTATAGAAAAAATGTACAACCTCGTCCCATGTAACTGACTTCAATTCCTTAAAAAAAGTACATTATAAAAACAACAAAATGTGTTAAAAGATACAGTTTGAAGAACCTGCATTTGTAGCTTTAAAGCAATAGTTTGACATTTTGGTAAATAAACATATTCGCTTTTTTGCTAAGAGTTAGATGAGAATCAATATCAATCTTCTCATCGAACTCTCGACAAGAAAGAGAATAAGCATACGCATTTTCCAAAATATCATACTATTCCTTTAAAGGCAGAGATTCAGCAATGACAGTGAAGTCCGTCGGTGCAAAGAAACACCATGAAATTGTTTTGACTGTTATAAGAGAGTGCACTGAAAGGGCTTCTCACAACATTTTTGTCAGTATATTTATCAGTATTATTTTTGTTTGGAAAGGTTTAAAAGGTGACTCTAACACTGTCATCAAATCATAGTAATGAAAACTTGAGAATGTACAGGATGATGTCAATTACAAGCAGCCTTTCCAATAGGGAAGAGTTGATCCAATATGAACAGATTAGCCTATATATATACACAGTATATCCTCCTTTATGATGACAACTGCTCACAACTGGTCTATATTTTGATTCACGGTCATGTTGCTGATTCAAATGTGCTCTGAATCTGCTTTCATCCTGGATACTGGAAGTATTTTTGTCCCGGGCTCATCTCTCTGTAAATCATGTCCGTTTTTTCATCCTCTGTTGTCATTTTATACCTAAAATGCTTCGCTGCAACACAGTCATAATGCAACACCGTGATGCTTTTTTTCCCCCTTTCAGGTTCCTGACTTTGATTTTTACAAATCCTCGACCCCAACCACACTTCCTCATGAGCATCAGCATCCTCATGATACCATCCTCAACACATAATGCTGTCCTTGCTCGAAAGAGCACATATCTTTCATTCAAGCTTGTAATGGATCTTCATTTGTATAATTTGTACAGTAAAGTTTATAAAAGTTTTCTACCCTTCCAGAAATGATTTAGTTTCTGCTGTTCAACTGAATGTCAATGAATTACAATTTGCAGGCCTTGTTATAAAGTTTGTGTTTTTTGTGCAACATTTGGGTTTGTTCTACTGTCCAGGAGAGAAGAAAAATTGTCAATAAAAAGTGATAATTCATGTTGTTTTGTGTGAAGGTCGTGACCCCTCCAATTATTGTTTGTATACTCCAAATGGTCTGACGCAAACAATACATATAGAAATGCAACAGAAGACACGCTTCATTCAAAAAACATCACAATACCTGAACTTGACCTCCCTGAAGTCATGTTATGACTTTGTCTTTGTGAGAAATTGATGTTGTTTTTTTAAAAAAAGCAAACAGTCTGACTCATATTGTGCCCCGAGACATCATTAATGTTGCTATTAATGCAGCTTACATTGCCTTGACATTAAATTTAGAAAGCTAATGTATATTGACCAACTGAACTCATTTGATGCTATTATTATAGCTCATGGCAGTAATTTGAAGGATAGCACACACACTGCATCTCAAATCTAAATCAGGGCATTCTGCATGCAGCACATATGTTTGTTAAGCATGATAATTATCTGTTAAACTTGTGCAATTTAAAAGTTACTCTCCACCATAAACCCAGTGTAACCTCACTGTGAGAGGAAACATACACAGAAAGGCCCCGGCTGCATGCTGGTATTGAACCCTTGACTTTGTTGCTGTGAGGCGACAATACTAACCTCTGAGTATAATCAGTATTGATTTACATATTCTTTTAAAAACACGACTAAGAGCCTAAAGCCACGCTTGCAGTGCTTTGAGCTAAATGCTCAAATAAACATGCCAACATGCTTAAGTGTAGCAAGTAATATTTACCAGGTTTCCCTCAGTTTTTCCTGTGAGCCTGAGGCTGATGAGGAAATCTAGCTTTGCAGGTGTTTAGTCATAAATAAAAGTATTGTCTACAAATTACAATTTCAACCTGAGGTTTAGATGAAAATGTAAAGGATCACCAAAAATACTTGTAAACCTTGAGACCTCAAAATTTGAGTTTCAGAGACTTTGTTTCCTGCATTCTAGTATCTTAAAAAAAATTAAAATAACAAAATAATAAGTGCACTGCAACATCCATCCATCCATCCATCTTCAACCGCTTATCCGGGATCGGGTCGCGGGGGCAACAGCTCCAGCAGGGGACCCCAAACTTCCCTTTCCCGGGCCACATTAACCAGCTCTGACTGGGGGATTCCGAGGCGTTCCCAGGCCAGAGTAGAGATATAATCTCTCCACCTAGTCCTGGGTCTTCCCCGTGGTCTCCTCCCAGCTGGTCGTGCCTGGAACACCTCCCAAGGAAGGCGCCCAGGAGGCATCCGTGCTAGATGCCCGAACCACCTCAACTGGCTCCTTTCGACGCAAAGGAGCAAGGACTCTACTCCGAGTCCCTCACGGATGACTGAGCTTCTTACCCTATCTCTAAGGGAGACGCCAGCCACCCTCCTGAGGAAACCCATTTCGGCCGCTTGCACCCGCGACCTCGTTCTTTCGGTCATGACCCAACCCTCATGACCATAGGTGAGAGTAGGAACGAAGATTGAATGGTAGATCGAGAGCTTTGCCTTCTGGCTCAGCTCTCTTTTCGTCACAACGGTGCGGTAAAGCGAATGCAATACCGCCCCTGCTGCTCCGATTCTCCGACCAATCTCACGTTCCATCGTCCCCTCACTCGCGAACAAGACCCCGAGATACTTAAACTCCTTCACTTGGGGTAAGGACTCATTCCCTACCCGGAGTAGGCAATCCACCGGTTTCCTGCTGAGAACCATGGCCTCAGATTTAGAGGTGCTGATTCTCATCCCGACTGCGTCACACTCGGCTGCGAACCGATCCAGTGAGTGCTGGAGGTCGCAGACCGATGATGCCAACAGGACCACATCATCTGCAAAAAGCAGCGATGAGATCCTCAGCACACCGATCTGCAAACCCTCCTCCACCCGACTACGCCTCGATATCCTGTCCATGAATATCACGAACAGGATTGGTGACAAAGCGCAGCCCTGGCGGAGGCCAACCCCCACCGGAAACGAGTCCGACTTACTGCCGAGGATCCGAACACAGCTCTTGCTTTGGGCGTACAGGGATTGGATGGCCCTGAGAAGTGCCCCCCTCACCCCATACTCCCGCAGCACCCCCCACAGTATCTCCCGGGGGACCCGGTCATATGCCTTCTCCAAGTCCACAAAACACATGTAGACTGGATGGGCATACTCCCAGGCCCCCTCCAGGATCCTTGCGAGAGTGAAGAGCTGGTCCGTTGTTCCACGGCCAGGACGGAATCCGCATTGTTCCTCTTCGATCTGAGGTTCGACTATCGGCCGAACCCTCCTTTCCAGCACCTTGGAGTAGACTTTACCAGGGAGGCTGAGCAGTGTGATACCCCTGTAATTGGCACACACTCTCTGGTCCCCCTTTTTGAAAAGGGGAACCACCACCCCGGTCTGCCACTCCTTAGGCACTGTCACCGACTTCCACGCGGTGTTGAAGAGACGTGTCATCCAAGACAGCCCCTCCCCACCCAGAGCCTTCAGCATTTCTGGGCGGATCTCATCAATCCCCGGGGCTTTGCCACTGTGGAGTTGTTTGACTACCTCAGTGACTTCCACCAGGGTAATTGATGATGGTCCCCCATCAGCTTCCAGCTCTGCCTCTACCATAGAGGGCGTATTGGTCGGATTCAGAAGTTCCTCAAAGTGCTCCTTCCACCGCCCGATTACCTCCTCAGTTGAGGTCAACAGTGTCCCATCCTTACTGTACACAGCTTGGATGGTTCCCCGTTTCCCCCTCCTAAGGTGCCGGATGGTTTTCCAGAAGCACTTTGGTGCCGACCGAAAGTCCTTCTCCATGGCTGCTCCGAACTCCTCCCACACCCGCTGCTTTGCCTCCGTCACGGCAGTGGCTGCTGCTCTTCGGGCCCGTCGGTACCCTGCAACTGCCTCCGGAGACCTCCGAGATAACATATCCCGGAAGGCCTCCTTCTTCAGTCGGACGGCTTCCCTGACCACCGGTGTCCACCACGGTGTTCGAGGGTTGCCGCCCCTTGAGGCACCTAAGACCTTAAAACCACAGCTCACCGCCGCAGCTTCAGCAATGGAAGCTTTGAACATCGTCCACTCGGGTTCAATGCCCCCAACCTCCACAGGGATGCCAGAAAAGCTCCGCCGGAGGTGTGAGTTGAAGATCTCTCGGACAGGGGCCTCCTCCAGACGTTCCCAGTTCACCCTCACTACGCGTTTGGGCTTACCAGGTCTGTCCAGAGTCTTCCCCCACCCTCTGACCCAACTCACCACCAGATGGTGATCAGTTGACAGCTCCGCCCCTCTCTTCACCCGAGTGTCCAAAACATGCGGCCTCAGATCAGATGATACGATTACAAAATCGATCATCGACCTTCGGCCTAGGGTGCTCTGGTACCACGTACACTTATGAGCATCCTTATGTTCGAACATGGTGTTCGTTATGGACAATCCATGACTAGCACAGAAGTCCAACAACAAACGACCACTCGGGTTTAGATCAGGGAGGCCGTTCCTCCCAATCACGCCACTCCAGGTGTCTCCATCGTTGCCCACGTGCGCGTTGAAGTCTCCCAGGAGAACTATGGAGTCCCCTACTGGAGCCCCATACAGGACTCCATTCAGGGTCTCCAAGAAGGCCGAATACTCCGAACTGCTGTTTGGTGCATACGCACAAACAACAGTCAGAGTTTTCCCCCCCATAACCCGAAGGCGTAGGGAGGCGACCCTCTCGTCCACCGGGGTAAACTCCAACGTAGCGGCACTCAGCCGGGGATTTGTGAGTATCCCCACACCCGCCCGGCGCCTCACACCATGGGCAACTCCAGAGAAGAATAGAGTCCAACCCCTATCCAAGAGTACGGTTCCAGAACCGAGGCTGTGCGTAGAGGTAAGCCCTACCAGATCCAACTGATAGCGCTCCACCTCCCGCACAAGCTCCGGCTCCTTCCCCCACAGAGAGGTGACGTTCCACGTCCCCAGAGCCAGCCTCTGCCGCCCGGGTCCAGTCCGTCGAGGTCCCTGGCCTTCACTGCCACCCGTGTGGCAGCGCACCCGACCCAAGCGGTTCTTCCCGCAGGTGGTGAGCCCACAGGATGGAGAGGAGGGGGGTGCCACGTTCCTTTTTCGGGGTATCCCCGGCCGGGCTCCGTGGCAAGCCCGGCCACCAGACGCTCGTTGACGGGCCCTCCGTCTGGGCCTGGCTCCAGACGTGGGCCCCGGGCTTCCTCCGGGCCGGGTAACTCCTCCTCTGCCTCGTGTCGTCATTGGGTTTTTTGTGAACCATTCTTAGTCCGGCCCCTCACCTAAGACCAATTTGCCATGGGAGACCCTACCAGGAGCACGAGGCTCCAGACAACACAGCCCTCAGGGTCATAGGGACACACAAACCTCTCCACCACGTTAAGGTGATGGTTCCCGGAGAGGCCCTGCAACATCATTTTATTATTTTTTATTATTTATTTATTTTTAATTTTTAAAAATTTATTTAGAAGAAAATATTACTGCAACAAAAGCACAGATAAAAATGTATGGATTTTTTTCTAATTTTATTAGTCAAATCCCAAATGCACTTTTGTTAAAGACCATGAGGGACATGAGAAATTAGGTGGTGTCAACTGACATAAAAACAAGATAAATTCTTATATAAAGATACAATTCATATAATGTTTTACACTTTATTAAAGAGGACATTTCAATTGATATAAAAATAATTTAAAATTGTTTTTGGTTACACAATAGATAAAATACCCTTGAAAAGGTCAGAGGGATTCAAATTGCACCGGCTTCATTGATTTTCTGTCATAAGTGACACGTAATGAGGGTTAATGTAACACACTTTTGACAATAAAGATTCCTGTTCAGACTTCCGAGCATATCTATAGGAGCAACATTATTGACAATGTACAGGAATGTGAAAGGATGTGAAAAAAGTGGTGAGCAAAAAAATGTTTAAATGGAAATGGAAATTACTATATAGATAGATATATATTGGACCACGGAAAGCAAAACAAACATAATTTGGCTTCTAGTGCTGAGACCAAAAATATAACGACCTTAGCAGAGGAAAAGATGCTGAACTTTTTCTCAATTAGCCTTTTTCCCCTTTTCACCAATGTTTTAACATCCTTTCAGTAACTCTGGTGCAACTTCGTGGAATAAAACCTCTGCAGGTTTCATCTGGATCATTTCACCTCGGTCAGAAACCGGAGCCTGGTGAGGCGGGTAGCCATCACATTTATGAGACGCAGACTGTGTCAGCTGGAGATGTGTTTGGCTCATGAAACTCCCTGTTGGATGAAATCAGTGTAATTTCAGAGGAGGAATGCGAATCAGTGGACATAAAAGAAAAAAAAAATGAAACTATCTCCCTGCCTGTGCGGACTCCCCTCTTAATTTCACCATAAGTAAACATCCATATGCCTTCGGATCACCAACAACTGACAGCTCAGTTTGATTATTGCTTTACTTATGGAAAGGAAGGCTAATGCACTATAGAAGACTGTATGTGCATTTTACTGATCATTGCTGTCCTTTTAAAGAAACTGAGTTTTCATTGCAGAAAATGAATGTCAGTCAGCAAGAAGATCTGAATGAGTGATCTTTTATATAAAGTGTATATTCTCATCAAGTAAAGGAAAGGTTTTGGGCACGCTGGTGGCATACGGGCTTAAAACGCTGACCAAGTGGCTCCTCGTTTCCCTCACTTGTGTCTCTTCCTCGATAAAAAACAGCTATACATGCTCTAAATAAAATCTATATCCTAATAAGTTTGTGAAAGACCACAAATAGCCTACAGTAAGTCTGACTTCCTTTTCGGGCTCAGGCTGATGTTGTAAGATAAATAATGATCACCGTAATGGTGTGAGAATTGTTTCTTGAATGATTCACTTGGAACAGAAAAAAAAGAAAAGCCTGATGAAGAAATGATAGACAAAGTTGCAAATGTTTTATGATTCAGTCATGATTCAGATTCTCTCACATCATATTTTTATTTCATGAATACGTATGAATAACAATAGAGCTTATTGTTAATATTATAAAGAATGCAAGTTTAAGGCACTTGCACATTGGCTTCACTTCTCAGACCCAGAGGTTGCCCGCTGGTTCCAGTTCTTCCAAGGCCTCACTTTTCAAACCCGGAGTTGCTCACTGATTGAGAACTACCTTTATAAAGTTGCACCATATTTTTCTCACTTGCCAATAAGAGCAGACTGGGCTTTTTTCGGGAGGTATCTTAAAGAGACAGGCGCTAAAACGGAGCGTTTCAGACAGAGGGTGAATACAGGTATATTCAGACAGACAGTATAAGAAAAATTGTGTTTTGTGAACATTAAAGCCTGTAAACATTTTCTAGTAGAAACCAAAAATACAGGTGTGAACCTGAAAATTAGCATGATATGTCCCTTTTAAAAAAGAATACTTTGATGAAACGGCATCAACTTCATTTTTAGGCTTTATACTCAAAATAACAAATATTACTCAGGTGCTTCAAAAGTACTCATATTCCTTTACTTGTACGCAGCTAGTGGAGGTCATTAGTTACTCTACTCTGCAGGCCTGTATGATTTATTCTCCTGATGCTCCCATAATTGTAATATGTTGTCTGTATAACTATCAGCATCCATTCAAAATGATGAGGGAATCAATATTGAGAAACTGCACTTCCCACATGTCTACTGATTGAACAACAACAAAGTCTGATGGAAATCGATTTGTGGGTTCGAGTTTTAAAAGTTATAGTTTGTGTATAATGTTATGATGATAAAAAGTGTTTCTGTTTTGGATTAGCTGTTCTGCTGTTACTGAAATTAAAAGAGTAGAAACCAGCAGCTTTCAAAACTGTCCCTGCTTACCGCTGGTTTTCTCTCCATCCAGTCCCTTAATTACAGTTAATTACACTTAATAGCAGTTATTTGCTTTCACCTTGCATTCACCTTGTGTAGATCACTCCCTAATTAGATATAGCTCAAGTGAGAACCAGTCCAGCAAGACTCCTGAGTCCTTGTATCAGGGCTGAAAACCACTTCTGAACAAACGACAATACAATTTACTCCATTAATGACTTCAAAACATTTGTTGTGCAGTTTTAAAGCTACAGTGTGCAGAAGAAATACATGAATTCAAACTCTAAATACATTGTTGAGCAATATAATTATTAATAATTTAATGAAATATATTACACTGTAGAGAGAGCTCTGACTCACACTGTTAAAGGTGCAGGGTGTAGGATTTGGTGCCATCTAGTGGTGTGGTTGCAGATTGCAACCAATTGAATACCCCTCCGATCATAAGAAAACAACTTTAGGAGCAACAGAAGTCAGACGGCGGCTGGAGTTACCACGGTTTTGTACTTTGCAGCTCACGTTACCGCAGTTTCACAAGCGTGTCGGGGAACTACGGTGGCCTTAAGGTAATATAAACACCCGAAAGGCTGTCAAAGTGTTTGGTTTGTCCGTTCTGAGCTACTGTAGAAACATGTCGGAGCAACATGGCTGACTCCGTGAAGAGGACCTGCTCTCTATGTAGACATGAAAGGCTCATTCTAAGCTAACGAAAACACAACAATTCTTAGTTTCAGGTGATTGTACACTAATGAAAACATAATTATGAATATTATATTCCATTTCTGCTAATATATCCCCCAAATTGTTACACACTGGCCCTTTAAATAAAAGGACTTTTATATAGCACAAGCTGTTGAGACACGGAGTCAAGTCTTCTTTAAAGTTGCTGCAACATATTTGAAAATACAAAATGCAGATAAGACATTGTGTTCTGTGACATTGCACAGCTTTCTGAGCCTGGGGTGAACTCCTGCAGCAATTACTTTGCAGAGGGCTTCTGAATTATGTGAGACGAAGCAGTGAAGAGCTTCACAGCTAATGACAAGTTTGACCTTTCTGGGCGAGGAGGAGACCGGCGTCGCCGTTCTCCCTGGCAGCATTTTTTAAAGGAAGACAGGAGCAGATGGGAACATGCTAAAATACACAGACACAAAAAGAGCCATGTCTTTAACTTTAATATCTACATTAAGATAGAAAGATGAGGCTATTGCAGGGAGCTTTCTTGTTGGTGCGTGGGGTGAAAATGGACGTGGCCCCGCGCAAGCTATCAAGAAGTAGCATTCAAAATATGATGATAATGCGAAGCATTAACTGGATAATGGCATTAGCCGGTTTATATCGTCTGAATAATTTGTTGTTGTTTTCCCACAGAGATTCTAACATCTTAATAGATGTTTGCAAGAGACATTATGGTTGTTTGCTACGACTACATCAATTCTTTAAGACCATTGCAACACAACACAGAATTCATACCCGCGCTCGTTTGGTTGAAGTTTTTGCAAAACTAATTTAAAGTTCCAGATATCAATAGCACCAGTGGACTCATCCTCTGACTTATAGAATAGGAATTTGAAATTGTTTGCCACTCCCATGGAGCACATTATGGTGCTTCAGTGGAATTTGGGAAAGTAATTTCAACACCTAATGCAGTTCTAAAGTCCTATACCTCTAATAGGTCAAAACAGCCTTATGTGGACTTTAATGTATCCGGCTATATTGTGTTCATGATCATAGTCTCAGGAGGATGAAACCAGTCATCGGGGAGCGCTGTAAAAGGTTTCCTTCCTAAATTTTCATCAAGTCCAGCGTTTTCAATTGCAAGATGATTTCACAGTCTTTGCTCAGGCTATTGCTTTAGAATTTGTAAAGAAACACTTTGAAGGGCTCAAGAGGCCAATGAGTTGTATAATGGCTCCGTCACTTTTTTTTTCTGTAACATAACACATTTCTTTGAAAGGTCATGCAAGACGCTTTTGGTTTTTACAGTGCTAAGTTTAGTCAGAAGTTGATATCCAGTCTTCTTGACACATAAATGTTAGCTCCGTTTTTATTTATGGGATGTGGCTGTCACAGCCCGAGCCAAGAATGGGAGACACTTATGCTGTGTTCACACTACAAGCGACAAAGCTAAAGGCTACAAGTCATTTTCAACGGAAACTGGTGACATGAAGCTACAAACTGGCGGGCGGCCGACACTTGTCGCTGGCGTGATGCGCTTCAAATCAATGCTTTGTTTTACCATTTCAGGTGCTCTTTTCTCTCTCTCCCAATTCCTGTTCTATCTAAAACATGGAAGAAAAATGTATTCTTGCCAGTTCCCAGTAACACTTTTAGGTTACAATCAGTTGTTCATTCGTGTCCCGTGTTCACAACGTTTAGTGTCATTTTCACTGTACAAATGTAGTAGTTTTACGCCTAACTATGTAGTTCTTTCCTAAACCTAACTATAGTGGTTTAGTAGTTAGTGGTTTTGATGCCAAAAATAAAGTGACACCAAGTGGCGTGGTCAAGTAGCACGGCAGAGGGGCGTGGTAAAGCAACATGTTAGATGAGTTTTTTTACATGTCAAAGTAGAAAAAGCACCCGTGATCAAAAGTTCTGATAATTATTTGGCTGCTCCACTTACAGTTTGCAGTATAGGCCTATAGGTCACAGAAGACATTTTGTAACTGAAATGAAATAATGTTGGATGAAGTCCATGAGGTCCATTTATGGAAGGGGTGTTATGACCCCTTCATTTCTGCCTGCACTGGATTAAAGCCAAGTTCATAAAAGACTTTCAAAGTCGTCGGATCGCTACTGTTCACACTACACAACTTGCTGTCTTGCAATCATGAGTCTTTAAGTCGTTGTGGTTTTCACACTACATGACTGACCGATGACAGGGGGTCACACACTACAAGATCTTTCACCAGGAGGAATCCCCGATGAGGATTTTGTCAGGAAAACACATGTGAGAAGTGACATGTTCCACACATGTTTACAATTTGTAGATCAGCAGTAGCTGTGTTATGTTTATTCAGTCAAACATCCAACACCCTAGATGCAATAACTTACGCCTCATTTCCACACACTTTTGTTCTGTGTCCGTTAATCTGTAGGCTATAATAGTGTTCAACGCAAGGAAATGCATCTCTTCTAACCAAGGAGCTAAACAACATTTGGACTTGTCATAGTAGGAAAACCACAGGTGTGCAAGCATGCCTGATACCAGGAACCAGGTGTGCTGGTTTCAGATTCATAAATGTCTGCTATGGATTTAGACTCACACTGCATATAATAAAGTATTCAAAAATGTCAAGAGGAGTACAGTAAAATATGATATGGTTTAGATAAAAGACTCTAAAACACTGCAAGCTCTTGCATACCACCCACGAGCATTTTGGGGCTGAACACCACACATGCTGCTGTTATCATCCTCAACAGTCTGCTGTGAAGCCATGAAACAAAGTGGAGCTCATCTGTGACGATAATGATTTTGCCCGATGACCTTGACAAAGTGCAAACAGCACATTTCCATGTGCAGAATTGCCCTTGGCTCTTTTCAATCCTCTGTCTTTAACTCTGCAGCATTGACCCTTTTAGCTGTGCTCAATTTGTTGGTTACAAGACGATCTCAATGCCAACAAAGAGTGGGTGTTTTTTCTTTTCAAGTGAGAGATTTTGCATAAAATGCCCCGGCTGAGTTCCTGCCTCGCACTGGCCCACTGGTCTTTACAGATTTTCAGTTTCACCCAGGAGCTATGGGGAATCAACACTGATGTTATGTTTCGGATCACATCAAAAGGAACAAGTTCTCCACATCGTAGCCTGTGGGAAACTGCTGGCCTCGTCTTGCATATTCAGACCTTCTCATTTTATCACCATTTTGCCTGCACTGCCCACTTCGTTTTGAATTCTCCAGGACTGCTACACAAACTGTAAAGCTGACAACTTCTGAGTCCTTAACCCTCCTGCTGGGCCTGGGGAGAGAATCTATTCCAGATCCTCTCTTGAGAGTTGATAGTGTCAAAATCTAAAAGGATTTTTTTGGTCTTTTGGGAAGCAAGTCTATAAGGACTGTACATGCATTTTGCAATTTGTAATAAATTGTACAAATAAAACAAATCATACATGTTTGAAATAATCATTCATTAAATGTTTGTTTTGGAAAGAAAATATGCTCCAAATGAGCATCTCAGAACACTAAGATTAGTGGAAATGTGCCTAATAATGTTTGTTTTGCACCTGTTGCAGTCACGTATGGATGTAGATCACGTATGGAATCCTCATTTGCTGAAGAAGCCTTGGATGCAAATCAAATGCAATCTTTGCACAAACACGAACCAACCGATCATTTCTGTCTTTCACGTCAGGCAAGTTAAGTGACGCTGAGCTTTAGGGAACAAGGGTGTCAGCTTTGATGGATTAGTTTGCATAGCGGAAATGTTCAATCTAAATGCTTGATGAACGGGGTTATTTATCTGCACAATGATCTTTTTGGAAGCTTATGTACCACAGCTAAGGCACAATAACATGCCAAATTGCCCATGGAACATAATACAATGAATCTGGACTTCAGTATAATGTATGAACAAACAAAGCCTAGTTCAAACAAAAGTTTAAAAGTTGCAGTTTCACACAATAATTGGCACCACTTTCATATTTCATGGATTAATTCAAACCAACAGAAAACATACACAACAAAACAAACCGTAAACAGACAAACCATTATTGCACAAAATTCAAGTATGACATGTATTGAGAATTATTGATGTTTGGCTCAAAATTGAAAATGCCTTTGAATGTTAACTTTTGCTGTACATTACTTTGAAAGCAGCATTAAAGGAAGAGTCTGTAGGATTTAGCGACATCTAGCAGTGAGGTTGCAGATTGAAACCTCTCTTGTGTGCCAAGCATGTAGGAGAGCTGCGGTGGCCAACGTGAAAACGCAAATGGCCCTCTCTAGAGAGTAGCCTAGATCAGTCGGTGAATAGCCAGTGCCTAAAGGCTGTGTGTACGTGTCAAGTGAGTGGTGAAGCAAGAGAGAGAGAGCAGCGATGAATATGTGTGTGATGATGTGAACGAACAAGTGAGCTAGTGGAGGAGACGACAGAGTTAATTTAACTTTGACATTATCAAGTGAATGAACGGTGGAAGTTGCAGTTTGTGCAGAAATAAATGCTGCAACTCCTCAAGAACAACAGTAGTTTCCCGTGTCTTGTTTCCCGGCGGCTGAGTGGAGAGACGAGGGTTAACTCCGGAGCAAGTATCGTCAAAAGGTATAGAAGCAAAGAGACGAAACTCCTGTGTTTTTTTTACCACAGCCGCTGCCGCCATTTTGGACTGTTATTATATTTAGAATATTTTATTGTTCAACACAAGCCATTTCGGTAGAATATGACATTATAGAAATTATTTTGTTTTACTTTTATACGCCACTTTTTACTAGACATTTTACTGGTGTCCGGTATTGGCTTTCAGTCCAAAATGGCGGAAGCGTAACTTTGCTGTTGGGAACTGATGTTGCAATGGAGCACCCAATTGACTTTCACTTCTTGGCAATGTACGTTCTTATGTAGCGTTATAGACTACGGCCCAAGCAGGAAAAGTTATGTTTGTCTGTTCTGGGCTACTGTAGAAACATGGTGGCCGGCTGCATGAACGGGACCCGCTTCGTATGTAGATATAAACGGCTCATTCTGGTAACGAAAATACAACAATTCTTATTTTCAGGTGATTATATACTAAAGAAAACATACTTACATTATATTCCATTTCTGCCAATAGATCCCCCTAATTGTTACACACTGTTCCTTTAAAGTCTTAAAACTGTTAAAAGATAAAATCCTCCATGTTATGTTTTTCTATATGATTTCATAAAACCACACCTTATATTTCAGAACGAACCAACTTTCTCTTTTTTATTCTCATCTTTAGTGATCTCCTTTGCATTAGGAATCATTTTTTACACAGCTATTCCTGCAGTAAGTTTTTTGGGGGGAAGCAGCTCGAGGCTAAATCATCAGATTGCTTAAAAAGCAGATATACATTAAAGAGGCCATCTGTCATTTCAGTCTCTTCGGTTTGTAATGCAATTCCACATTGATAAGCATACAGAACAAAAGTATAGAGAGAGTGAGGTACATTTGCCTCGAGCAATAAACCTGGCAAGTCTGGAAAAAAATTGAATAAACTCATGCTTTCTTTTCCGTTTATAAGGGTATAGGCATATATCTCAAAATGACAGACGCAAAACTGTCTTTAGGGGCAGACACTTCCTGTTTAAACCTAAAGCTTTCAAGTTGTCGTCATCTAAAGTTCCCTCTTAGTTCTTTTGGAAGTGCATCACAAACAAAGAAAAAAGAAAAAATTGACATAGAAAGGGACACAGGAGCTGAAATTTAAACAAATAACTGAAAAATTGCTGAAAATATTAAAAAACAAACAACACCTTAGAATAATGAGCAGATAGGGAGGGGAAAAAAAGCACAAAAGGAGAAGCACAAGTGGAAGATAAAGCATGAGTAGAACAAGGAGATGAAGCACACTGAGGAAAGGAGGGAGCACATGTATGGGAAGAAGCATTCTGTTGCCTTTCCAGATGGGTCAGTTAAAATGTACAACTGCGAATTACTTTTGACAGGGTTGTCAACAGGGCTGGGATCATCATGTGAAATACAGATGTATACCAATGTGTCATCTGCATAACAATGGATACCAGTTTTGCAAATGACACAAACCTAATGGCTGCATATAGAGGCAACCAGTTGACTCTCTACAGCCACTCAGAACAGGTTCTGCTCATAAACTTTATAAGAAGTAGACGTATAGTCACCGTCACATCACCCACTGGTTTGTGGACTGCTATTTTGAAGCCTCGAGTTCAGCATTTTGGTCGTCGCCAGCTTGTTTTTTTGCAATCAGAAGTGACACAAGAGGGTGGAGCACAAGACATTTTCAGGCCACCAAAAAGGTTATAATTAACTTTCATGGACTGAAAACACACTCTGTGGTTAAAGTTCTAAGACGAAAACACAGACAACTCCCAGACCGGTCAACGCCGTGGTAGCAACCTGTCAATCACAAGGTAGCCACACCTTAAAGCACCCTTGCTTTATTGTCTATTTGACTCTAAATGGGACCGTAATTTACTAAAAGAACATCATCCTGTATTGAAGAAGACTTGAAACTAGCGATTGAGACCATAAACTCATGTTTACAATGTTTACTGAGGTAATCTTATCAAGTGAGAAGTAGGGTCATTTTCTCATAGACTTCTATACGATCAGACTTCTTTTTGCAACCAGAGGAGTCGCCCCCTGCTGACTATTGGAAAGAATGCAAATATAATGCACTTGCACATTGGCTTCATTTCTCAGACCCAGAGGTTGCCCGCTGGTTCCTGTTCTTCCAAGGTTTCCAGTCCACCCAGTTTCTGGAAACTTCTCCTGCTGTACTCTACTACGCATGTGCACCACTGAAATCTTTGTTCACTACAGCAACACAAAGTTATAAGTCCATTTTACTCAAGTGAACTTAGTTTTGTACTTCTTTCAGGCAAAACGAGTAGCCTACATTACTCACATTACATGAGTTGAATCAACAGGATAGTGAGAAAATAACATCTGGCCACACTGGATCAAAATACATACATAATAAAATGAAAGCTTGCAAACCAACAAAACAAACAAATATCTTAAAAGCATGGAAACAGAATTATATATATTTAAAAAATGCATTACTGTGTATTAGCTCATAGAGGTGCACATATCTATGTAATCAGTAATAATTAATTCAGTCCTACATGCAATCACTTCAGTTCACACAAGTATTTCAGTTGAGCGTTTTGTTTTTAATCATACATAATCCCATATTCATATTGTTCAACTGATTCCACAATCAACACAAAGTGATTCCATACAATCAAACTGTGCCAATATTTTTATATTCCATTTCTGCCAATAGATCCCCCTTATTGTTACACACTGGTCCTTTAATGCTCTCAACATTGTACAAGAGAACCTTTGAGCAGACAGGTTTTTAAAATGCTATTAAATGGTCTCAATGGATCCACCAAGAAGCAGGAACATGATGGAAAAATATTTAATCAAAAGTTGCCATAGAAACATAAGACAGAGCACTTGTCCTGAACATGACTAATTAGATGCCTTAAAAATGTTGGAAAAAGGGTAAGATGGGAAAGCACTGTAGTGGCAAGACATACCTTTACCTACAATATACTGTAGCATGTGCATGATCTGTAAAAATTGAGTCATCATACTACATATTCACTATACATTCACAGATATGCCTGCACTCCTGCTGTGATAATGCTAGTAATCCCTCTAAATGTATTGTAAACACATTCAGATCCTCGGCACACTACATGCGCCACTGTATAATTTTCTGGAGAAGGACTGGCTGGCGATTCAACAGGCTGACGGAAAGGAGAACGTCACATGGAAAAGAGATGTGAATTATGGTCATTCTGGATGACGCGTGTTGCGAAATAATTGGCATACGTATTCATACAGGCATGAAGATATAGTCATGCAAACAAAACGTCTCCTATAGCTATTCACATATGCATACATTACAGCTCTGTTTCTTTTATTTAATGTGAATAAAAAAAAGGCTAAGGGTCAAACAGGAAGTGGGGAAGATGCGTGAAAAAAACCCAATGTAATTTTAACCAGGGAGTCTTAACTCTGGGCAATGTGCGACGTAACGGGGCTAAGCAGGGGCTTTGCACAGTGATCCACATGGTGTGTGGCTTTATGAGAGGGCAGATGGTACCACTCAAGCAGGAAGTGATTGACATAATGACATGGCCGACCGTGGAATGAGGGTGTATGTGTGTGTGTACTGAATAAGTGTATGCGTGTGTCTAAAGATACATCCTTAAAGTGGATTCAAAGACTTTTTTTCATCAAACCGCTATTTTTAGTTTGTATGGGTGTGTGTGTGTGATATCCAGGAATTGCACTCTGTTTTGTCTGCATGTCGACACATCAAGTGATAGCTGATGCAAGGCAAAGGCTAGTCTCATCTCACTGATCATGCATGAATTACCACACACACTTTGAACTCTACCAGGTTATATCTCACCGTGCCGCTAAATAAACTTGAGCACTACAGTTCAGTTGTGCTATAGCGGGCTCCATATGTAATGTCTGTGCGTCATCTGCTAGATAACAGAGAACACAAGGAGGAGGACTCCACTTTCAGCCGTTATGATAAATGGAGGTAATTATTTTTTTTCTATTCTGGGGGAGAACCTTAAGAACTGTCGGGGAATTAAGCAAATTTTAGCGGTCACCTGCAGAGAAGTGGGGCGTTAATGTACAGAGTGACATTATTTGTTATCACTTGGGTACCAATGTGGGGTAGACACCGTAATGGAGACTTGAGTCACATTTTCATACTTGGTGATTAAGTCAAGAGGGCAGCTGCGTCACCATACAGGGGTTACACGAGGTATTCTGCAACAAAAAGATCACGTGGTTGATTCCTGAAATGGCCTGAAGTGTGTCCATCAGCAGCTACATGTGCCCTGTCTAAGTGCCATTGAGCATGACACACAACCCCCCCTCCCTCCCTCCCAGTGCATTTATATTCATCTGTCTTTATGCACAATATAATTTTTTATGGAAAGGCTGGAAAGTTGAAATATCACAAAAAACATTTTTTATCGGTCAGCTGAGGTGGAAAAGTTGGTGCATCGATGAAAATTAAATGTATACAGATTTAGAAAATAAGCCATGCGACATATGAAACATACATGTGACTTATTTGTCACTCAAACATCCACTGGAAAGACTGCAACCTTCCTCAAATTAATACATGGAACAAACACAAATACCACAACAGCCAATCACGTTTTGTACGTGGTTTTCCCAGTGAGCAACCTCCGTATCTGAAAAGTGAAGCCAATGTGGAAGTGCGTTCAACTTGCATTCTTTCTAATAGCCAGCAGGGGGCGACTCATCTGGTTGCAAAAAGAAGTCTGATTGTATAGAAGTCTATGAGAAAATGACCCTACTTCTCACTTGATTTATTACCTCAGTAAACATTGTAAACATGAGTTTATGGTCTCAATCTCTAGTTTCAAGTCTTCTTTAATACAGCATGATGTTCATTTAGTAAATTATGGTCCCATTTATAGTCAAATAGACCATAAAGTGGGTATGCTTTAGGGCGTGGCTACCTTGTGATTGACAGGTTGCTACCACGGCGTTGTTCGGTCTGGGAGTTGTCCATGTTTTCGTCTTACAACTTTAACCCTTTCACAGTGTGTTTTCAGTTCAATAAAGTTAATTATAATAATTTTGGTTGGCTAGAAATGCCTTATTCAGCATCAGTTGTACTTAATACCATCCTCTGTGTCAGTTCTGGTTGCAAAAAAGCAAGATGGCGACGGCCAAAAACTAAGATGGCAGTCAAAAGCCAAACTCCAGGCTTGAAGACGGCAGTCCACAAATCAATGACTATGTCCTCTTCTTATACAGTATGCGGTCTATGGGTTTTCCATAGTTTGACTGGTAACCTCTTCCTCAGTAATGGTTTAATGGCATCCGACTAGAAAATTCGCTCCACCAACTGTTTATCTCAGTGTGTCCAATTCCTAGTAGAGGATAGAAACACACAATGTGCATTTTCTTTTGCCAATTTTCTTGAAATTCTGTAAAAATGTGCACTATATTTTGAGGGAAACTTGACTATTGTGGGCCATTCTGGAAAAAGAACATTAGTTAGTAATGAAAATTGAGAGGGTGATACTTGCGTTGCACTTGCAGTTTGAGATTATGATCATCTGTTAAATATTCTATAATTGTCTGTGGAACCTAGTAAAAGGTCGGTATTAATCAAACAGAGGTTGGTACTTTCCAATTAATCACAAGGGTAAAACAATGTCATTATATGCCAGCAGTGTATTATGACCTGAAACAAATTACAGATATTTGAAAAAAAACAAACATTTTTACTTTAAAGTGAGATGTCATTTAAGCTTGAGCAGTTGTAGGATGGGCACCCTGGATGAATAATGAGATCCGCATTCATAAAAGAAAAGTAGAACGGTGGAATGAAGGTGGAGGAAGACGAGGCTTCAGGTACATGAAGAAGATGATGATTTCTTTTAATGAACAAGTTATGTGAGGACCAGCTATTTCTAATAAGCACATCCCCAGAGCTGTGGACTATCTTTTAAATCCTGTACATTTTAATCATTGTATATTATCGTAGGGGTTCTACTTAAGTAGGTTTTGGTTATTAGCAAATTAATTAATAATAGAATTATTAATATTAATAAAGATTATCAATAAACATCAATAATAAACAGGGCACCACCCTGGAATCAGGGACCAATGACCAAAACGTTAATATAGTCTCATTATATATGCTAAACTATCAATTTGGAACGTTGATTAATAATTAAATTAATAACTATAACCAAAATAGATAGTAAAGGTTGAAGGATATCGGAGTTCTTGACATAGCAGAGGTTGGCATTATTCACTCTTGTACAACATTAAACAGACCAGCATGTATATTCCACAAACATTTATTTACAAGATAATAAAGGTTCAAAACACAATATTAATCTAACTAAATAACTAAACTAAACAACAAACACAGTGTGTGTGTGTGTGTGTGTGAGAGAGAGAGAGAGAGAGAAAGGGGGGTGGAAACAAGATGAGTTCTTGTCTCAAAATCTCTGTATGGCCTACAAACAAAATGGTGGGCACTGAAAAACTACAAAGATGGCTGAATCAAAGATGGCGGAATCAAAGATGGCCATCAGCATGTCACCACATGACCTCTTTGTTCTTCTGACAAGAAGGACAGAGAGGGGGGGTGATGTGGGGTTAAGATTATCTGAAGCTGTATGTTTATGTTTAACTAATTCACAGTTTCTGTATGTGATCTTAATGTGTGTTAGATATGCAGTGGGTTAGAAAAGATGGTTAGTTGCATGCAAGACCTTGTCTATGTGAAGCATAACTAAACACATCAGATATGGTGAAGCCAGTTACCCAAAAATCAAATACAGATAAATCAACACAGTCAAACTCAATGAATAACATTAAACCAAATCAATACAAGTACTTTCTAGAAATCAAAGTTTAACTGTCTTGCTCAGCCCTGTGCGATTGCTAATGCTAAGGCCCAGTACGTTACCAATCCATGGAAGAAAAGGGTTTGTGATTCCATGTGTTGAAGTTGTGGTTCCAAGTCAAAGATGTCGTCTTTGCTGTTAGCTTGGTGCTAACTTCTTTGCTTGATAGCTTGAAGTTAACTGGTGAAAAGGGCAGAGCACTCGCGTCGTCTGCCTTTTGGTTCCTTGGTTGCAATGGCTGTTTCCTAACAGGCCATTGATCAGAACAGAGCTGTTTCTACAGCTTCTGGACTGGAGAGCTTAGATGAAGAGTAGAAAGAGGGCTGTGGGTCACCTCCAGCAGCTGGTCAGCTTGGGTCAGGAGGTGAAGAGCAAAGAGTAGAAAGAGGAGGAACAAAGAACATTCCTCTGGTTTTGTTCTGTGTGATTTTCACACCTCTGGGTGAAATGTTACTGTAACCAATGAGGACTGAGATGAGTCCTGTGGTCAAGGATCAGGTTACTGAGTTCATGAGGTCACTTGAAACCAGCCAGATGCTGGGTCCCGACATCCCCCCATTTGGTCTTTAAGATGTGTAACATCCTTCAAGAGCAAATCAGAAGGTTGAACAGTTCACAGATCCTTGGAAACAACCTGGAGGTTGTACAGTCCAATCCCTGGGGACAACTGAAAAGTTGTTAAATCCATGATTGAAAAAGTTCATTCAACAGTTCATTCCATTTTGTAACGTCTGGGCAGTTCATTAACCAATTGGGCATTGGTTAAGACTATCTATCCTGGCTAAGCAAGAACAGTCCCTAAGTTACAAATAAAACCAGATAAACAAAAACAATAGCATTGTATAAAATACCTAACTATGTTTCTCTGTTATTTATAAGGTTAGTGAAAAACAGGAATGTTAGAGGTGTTAAGTTGTTAAGGTGAGAGGCGGAGTGTGTCACCTAAAACAATGCGGACAGGTGTATGACTGGTTCTGTACAGTCATAATGTGGTGTCCTAAGCTAGTGTGTGCACTAGTGATCTCTAAACAAGATACTACTAAGGAGTTGTGTGGCGGTACTGAGTTCCCCAGATTTTAGTTGTTCAGTCAGAAGACTGAAAACAGTTCCCATCCACATAATATAAAATAAAATGCCTTCTTAATAATAATAATAATAATAATAATGAACAAATGCCTCTTCACTAATGAACAAATGCCTCTATATTAACAAATAATTAAGGAAACTGAAATATTGGTTTGTGTTTTTCCTTTTACCCTCCTTTAAAGTTTTCCCAAATAAAATACACTAAAAGAAATGGGTATAAAGGGTTTCATTGAAAATCAACAAATGAATAGAATACAAAAATACAGCCTGCAGGCGTTAGACTATTGTAAGGCAAGGCCAAAACAGACCAGAGTTTCTGGTAAAGCCGATAACACATGTTGCATTGAGTGAAGGAGAGATCAGCATGACACTGGGTGTGCAGTTTCCCTCCTCTTTTAAGCCCTACAGAAAGGGCGTCGTTACACCCTGATTGGCCAAGAGGGGAATGCACCAAGCTGCTCTCAACTATCATTTAAGAGCCAGTCCCCACACCCTGCGCAACAGGTGAACTGAATAACCCTCTAATCACTCAGCAACTCAACCAAAAAAAACACTAGGGAAAAGGGAAACAACAGCAAACACCAGAGAATTGGCAGCTGCCACACTCCCTCCCCCATATAATAAACACCGCCTCCAAGGTGTTTTACACACATCCTTTAGACAGTTATTTACCTTTAATACAATGTCACAAAAAAACCATAAATTCATCCTCATCACTAGTGTCACTGTCCAGAAAAATGCGCATGACCGCCTCTCTCTCCTGAGCCTCCACTTCAACAGAGGTTGGGCGACACTCCTTCAAATCACACACATTAACCACCCTTAGATCCTTTCCGGTGTCCTCACGCACAATTCTGTAATTCACAGGGCCTACCTGCTCAACAATGCGGTACGGACCAATCCATCGTGGGGCCAGTTTAGCTGTGTAATTTTTGGAAGCCTTGGAGATGGGATGGGCTTTCATCCAGACCCTATCCTTCATTTCATATGTGACATGTCGCCTGTTTTTGTTGTAGGTATGAGCCTGTTTCCTTTTTGCCTGTGCCAGATTGGACTCTACCAGAGCTTGGACATTTCATTGGACATTCACTCTCCTAGGCAGCTCCTCAGCACTTGAGTCATTAGCCTTTGGAAGGTAGCTGGAGCTCACTTCAAGCCGAAAGGCATAACCCGAAAATGGAATAATCCAAAACATGTGACGAATGCCATGAGGTGCTGGCTTTCCGGGTCCAGTTCTACCTGCCAATAACCACTATTGAGATCTAAGGTGGTGAACACAGCTGAACTTGCCAGAGATTCAAGTATCTCAGAAATCGTTGGTAGGATAGGCATCTCCCTCGCTACATTCATTAACACGGCGGAGATCAACACAAAATCGGGGTGTTCCACCATCTTTTCTAGGCACCACTACAATCGGGGATGCCCATGGTGAATGGGAAGGTACAATGATACCCTGTTGAAGCATCTCTTCGATCTGCTCCTTAACCATCTTCCGCTTTTGTAGGGGTAATCGATAGGGGCGCTGGGTAACCACAACATCACTGTTTAATTTGATTTTATGTTTCAGCACAGAGGTACGGCCTAAAGTTGTGGTGCAGACCCGCGGGTTGTTTAGCAAGAGTTGGTACAATTTCTCAGCCTCCCTCCCTGTTAAACCACTGTCTGCAACAGCAGTATGGAGCAGACTGAGTAAGTCATCACCTTTAGGAATACAAGCTAGGTTACACCAGTCATCACTAACAGCAGGCAAGAGCGGTAATGTAGGTGGTAAGGTAGTATACAAAGCAACACTGCTCACACTCAGAACACCCCAACCATCGCTAGGGCACAGGACAGGCTGGAAAGGGAAAACCCTGGTGGTGTCATCACCAGCAAAAGAGTATACCTTGTCCCGGATGTTGACCTGGAGCCCACTCATGCTCATAAAATCTAAACCAAGAACTAATGGATACACCAACACATCTGCATCCAGTACTGCGGTAGGTACGAACCAACTGTTACCATGCATGCTGAACTCCAGCACTTTACATCCAATAGGATTTGCTTGCTGGCCATTCGCAAGATACATTGGTCCACCCTGCCATGATACAAGGGACTCATTGGGGCCTTTGATCTTATTCCACAGACTCACATACAATAAAGTGTAAGTAGCACCTGTGTCCACAAGCGCTTTCCCATGACGCTGACGTACCGTGATGGGCACAACCAACTGTTTTAGACTAGTGGGTAGGTGAGATGAAGATCCCACCACACTAGTAGACTTTTGCTTCTGGCGGTTCTTGGCTGCAGGCTGACTAGCAACAGTAGCCATGGAACCTTTTTTACTGGACTCTGAAGTCCAGTTTGACTCTGACTTTTGCTGTCCACTGTATTTTAAGCTACCTGGGAAGACATGAAACTGAGGGCAGAACCCTGGTGCATGCTCACCATGGCAACGCCAAAACAAAACCATTTCAGGTCTCTTTATAACCTTCTTTTCAGTTGTACCATTAGCTTTGTGAGATTCGTTCAGAGTTCTCCTGTACCTTTTCTGGTTTTCATAATCTACTTCTATTTGACTCCCAATGCGGATCATCTCATCTATGGAGGTAACCCGACCACGGAGCTGACATGCCAGAAAGGGATTCATAGCCTTCAATATTCTTTTTAAAATCTCATCATCTGTGGCCGAAGAGTGCCAACGTTTGATAAGTGCTTGAAAGGAGAAAACAAAGTCTCGTAGTGACTCATTTCTTCCTTGCACCCTGGTTCGAATCTGTTCTTCCAGAACATCAACATAGTCCTCGGGAAGAAAAGATGATAGGAAAGCTCTCTGAAATTCCTCCCATGAATGGATTTTCTCCCTAACAGTCTCCCACCAATCACGTGCAGAACCATGCAATACACTTCTCATGGTCGCTAGGATCTCACCATGGGTAAGTGGTTTCAGAGACAGGAAGTCACTGCATCTTTGCAAATACACCAAAGGATCTTTCTCATCCTGAGGCCCGCCATAGCAAGGGAAAAACATCTTAATTGGAAGTTTGCCATCAGTCACTCTACAACCATCATCCTGGAAAATTTCACCCTTAGGAGCAGCAGCTCCTGAGCAATCTGAAGGAACTCCCACAGGTGCGGAGGTAGGCAACAAAACCACATTTTTAACAACTGGAGAAACAGGATATGTGTGTGCTTGAGACGAAACTGCAACAGGTGTGACTGCTTCTTTAAGGACCCATTCCTCTCACTTATGTATTGAATTGACCTGAGAATTGAGTGCACACTGTTGACGCACAAGAGACTCAAGGGTAGCCTGCACTGAACCCATCTGCTGTTGCAATGTATGCACCTCGGTCACCAGAAGTTGTACATCCTTGTTTTCAGTGACCGCGGATGTAATGGAGGTCATCAAGTTTTGACGGTCAGTAATCAGGGACTCTTGGAACTCAGACTGTGTTTGTTGTGCATTCCACTGAATGGCATTTATGCACTTTGAACCAAAATCCCTTACTTCTGCGAGCAAATGGTTACTTGCTTTCTCCACCACATTTGTTATGAGAGTAGTACACATTTTTAGAGCTTTATCAATGGGTATGCCCTTTGAAATGTTTGACAGCCACTCACGCTGCCAATCCACTGTATTTTTAAACACAAGTTTCATCGACTCTACAGCATTAGCAAAAATAACTAAATCCGAATCTGAGTGTTCCTGGGTGGGAGGAGCTACAGGAACTGGGGATGAAGGCGGAAGTAATAAGCCCTCTAAAGCCAAAAGAGGATGAGTGTCCACAGACAATTGTGGTTCTACTTGAGAATCTACCCATCCCTCTTCATCATCCAGTAAGTGCACCTCCTGCCCAACTACAGGCATATCCAAGCTAACATTTAAAGAAAGCTCGGATTCCAATTCCGCAAGCGACGGTTCCAATGCGGTCATTGTAATGTCTGGATCTTCCCAAGACATGTTGGATAGTCACTAGTAATTATTTGGACTAATAGTCAAGCTACACTCCAAATACACATTTCAGAAATATACACTCAAATACACTTGCTAAATAGATATCAGAAGATGGGACACAAAACTAAATCTCTTTATTGAAAGATTATGCTTTGTGTTACGTGTCCCTTGGTGGTTGCCAATTATGTGGCGGTACTGAGTTCCCCAAACTTTAGTTGTTCAGTCAGAAGACTGAAAACAGTTCCCATCCACATAATATAAAATAAAATGCCTTCTTAATAATAATAATGAACAAATGCCTCTTCGCTAATGAACAAATGCCTCTATATTAACAAACAATGAAGGAAACTGAAATATTGGTTTGTGTTTTTCCTTTTACCCTTCTTTAAAGTTTTCCCAAATAAAATACACTAAAAGAAATGGGTATAAAGGGTTTCATTGAAAATCAACAAATGAATAGAATACAAAAATACAGCCTGCAGGCGTTAGACTATTGTAAGGCAAGCCCAAAACAGACCAGAGTTTCTGGTAAAGCTGATAACACATGTTGCATTGAGTGAAGGAGAGATCAGCATGACACTGGGTGTGCAGTTTCCCTCCTCTTTTAAGCCCTACAGAAAGGGCGTCGTTACACCCTGATTGGCCAAGAGGGGAATGCACCAAGCTGCTCTCAACTATCATTTAAGAGCCAGTCCCCACACCCTGCGCAACAGGTGAACTGAATAACCCTCTAATCACTCAGCAACTCAACCAAAAAAACACTAGGGAAAAGGGAAACAACAGCAAACACCAGAGAATTGGCAGCTGCCACAGTTGGTCTAAGTGTACTTGTAAAGTTGGACAGTGGTGTCTGAGTTGAGTTTTTTTGCTGTTGCTAACAAACTCAAGTTTTCCCTAGTATCTGCAAAAGAGGAAAGGAAAATTAAGGCACCGTGATCTAGCGTCAGTCTCACTGTTAGCTAGGTGTTAGCTAGTACCGTGGGAAGGTAGCTCTGGATCTCTGATGCTTACCTCGTGGCTCTGGGCTGTAACGCTCCAGGTAGCCAGAGGCAGAGAGGCACTCAGAGTAGCTATCACTGTCTGCTAGATTATGTCCATGTTCTGAACCTTGTTCAGAGTCTGAAATGTGGTCAGAGATGCTGTGGTCATCATCAGACCGGTCACGCCAGTTCTGGGAAAGAATTTCAGCGTATGGCTTTCTAACACTTCTGTTGTGTGAATGCCTATCTCTATGCAAATGGGGGACATGGCGGTTACGCTCAGTGTCTGTTGTGAAGGTGGTCTTTTGAGGTGGCAGATCTGCTTGACACGTCAGTGTTTGAGCTGGTGTCAGCTTGGGTCAGGAGGTGAAGAGCAAAGAGTAGAAAGAGGTCGAAAGAGGAGGAACAAAGAACATTCCTCTGGTTTTGTTCTGTGTGATTTTCACCCCTCTGGGTGAAATGTTACTGTAACCAATGTAACCATTGTCATGTTTCCCCTGCGTCCACTTAAACCTGGCGCAAATACCATGACACAGTTTTATCCAATAAATCAGACATACCTGGAGGAAATCATACAACATCTAAAATCCTCCTCATGCTGCCTTGACATTCTGCCAACAGGCCTTTTCAAAAAAGTATCAGATTGTATGGTCTCAGAGCTTTTACAGATTGTTAATGCATCTCTTGTTTCAGGAGTCTTCCCACAGGCCCTGAAAACTGCTGTCATCAAACCACTCCTCAAAAAGAACAATCTGGACTCATCAGTAGTAAATAATTACAGACCGATATCAAATCTTCCATTCTTGTCTAAAATAATTGAAAAAACAGTTTTTCAAAAATTAAATAGCTTTCTGGCACTAAACAACTCTTTTGATGTCTTCCAGTCAGGTTTTCGACGAAACCACAGCACTGAGACTGCTCTTGTTAAGGTCTTCAATGACATCCGATTGAACACAGACAGCGGTAGAACTACGGTTTTAGTTTTACTGGATCTCAGTGCTGCATTCGACACGGTTGACCATAATATATTACTAGACCGACTGGAAAACTGGGTGGGTATTTCTGGCATAGCACTCAGCTGGTTTAAATCCTAACTAAAAGACAGGGACTTCTTTGTGTCTATAGGTAATTGTAAATCTGAGCTGAACAAAATCACACGCGGAGTTCCCCAAGGCTCCATCTTGGGGCCTCTTTTGTTTAACATCTACATGCTCCCACTGGGTCAGATTTTTGAGAACAACAAAATAAATTACCATAACTATGCAGACGACACACAAATTTACATAACTCTATCACCAGGAGACTACAGTCCAATACAAGCACTGAGTGAGTGCATTGAACAAGTCAATAATTGGATGTGCCAGAATTTTCTTCAGCTGAACAAAGACAAAACTGAGGTCGTAGTTTTTGGAGCCAAAAAAGAAAGATTAAAGGTTAGTGCTCACCTACAATCTGTGATGTTAAAAAGCTCAGACCAAGCCAGAAACCTTGGTGTAGTCATGGACTCAGACCTGAGCTTTAACAGCCATATTAAGACAATTACAAAGACAGCCTTCTATCACCTGAAGAATATAAGAAGAATTAGAGGACTGATGTCTCAGCAGGATTTGGAAAAACTAGTCCATGCATTTATCTTCAGTTGACTTGACTGCTGTAACGGCGTCTTTACCGGTCTTCCTAAAAAATCGATCAGACAGCTGCAGCTGATTCAGAACGCTGCTGCAAGAGTCCTCACTAAGACCAAGAAAGTGGATCACATCAGTCCAGTTCTGAAGTCTCTACACTGGCTGCCTGTACCTCAGAGAATTGATTTCAAAATACTGCTGCTGGTTTACAAAGCACTAAATGGTTTAGGGCCAAAATACATTTCTGATCTTCTGCTGTGTTATGAACCATCCAGACCTCTCAGGTCATCTGGATCAGGTCTGCTTAGTGTCCCCAGAGTCAGAACTAAACATGCAGAAGCAGCATTCAGTTTTTATGCACCAAATATCTGGAACAAGCTCCCAGAAACCTGCAGGACCGCTCCAACTCTCACTTCTTTTAAAACAAAGCTTAAAACTTTCCTGTTTGCGGGTGCCTTTTATTCTGACACTGCACTATAACTTCTACTCTTTTGAGTTTTATGCAATTTTAGTTTCTATCCTAGCTTTTATTTTTAGCTTGTTTTTATTTTCTAATTTTTAATGTTTTAATGTTTTTATGTTTTTATAACTGTTTTAATTATTTCTTAATGTTCTTTTGCATTTTGTCACAATGTTCTTGAATGTTTCTGTAAAGCACTTTGAATTGCCCTGTTGTTGAAATGTGCTATACAAATAAAGCTGCCTTGCCTTGCCTTACCCCATCTGTGCTATTTTATCAAGTTTTATGGCAGTCTTTTTAAATGAGCTCATGATCATTGTGGCGCACCTCAAACGCTCCTCAAGCCCCGTAGATATAATGCCTCCTAAATTACTCTGTGAAGTAATGGATGTGATTGACCCTCGGTTGCTCTCAATAATTAAGAGTTCTTTATCCTCTGGCTGCGTCCCAGAATATTTGAAGACTGCCTGTGTGCTACCACTCATTAAAAAATCTGGCCTCGGTCCATCAGGATGCAGCAATTATAGACCAATTTTACCTTTTATGCAAAGCTCTTTGAGAATACCGTCTCCCTTCAACTACTCAAAGTGTTGAGACAAAATAACAGTCAGGTTTTAGACAGCATCGCAGTACTGAGACTGCCCTTATTAGAGTGACAAATGATCTTTTAAGAAATGCTGATACTGATAAACTGATAAACTTTTGATACAGTTGATTACAACATTTTGATTGAGAGGCTGCAGCACTGGGTTGGTATATCTGGGACGGCTCTGAAGTGGTTTTATTCTTATTTAACAAATCTGATTTTTTTTGTTTCTATTGGTGACCATGTCTCCCCCCACATTTTAGTAAATTGTGGAGTCCCTCAGGGGTCAATACTGGGACCAATTTTAATTCTACTATATATGCTCCCACTTGGCCACATCATACATGTAGGCATAACATTGTATTCCACTTCTATGCTGATGACATGCAGCTCTATCTCCCAGTAAAACCTACCAAGACTCCAAACCTCTCCAGCCTTGCAAATTGTTTGGAAGATATTACAAAATGGATGTCAGCCAACTGAGATGCTTATCATTGATCCTGACATTCTCTATCCTAATATCCAGTCCTATCTCAATTAATGTTAAACCAAATGTCAGAAACCTGGGTGATGACACTAACCTCACTTTTGACAAATATTGGACCCAGTCTTCTGATATCTTTATTTGAGCCACACACTTTTACCAAGATTTAGTAAAGCTAAAGTCTAAATAAAAGGAATGGACCTTTTCAAACTTGACAAGGTCTACATTCAAGGTCATCCAATCATGCTATTATCATCTGAGGAATATTACTAGGATACGACAAGTATGAGTTTTAATGACCTTACACTCGCTGTCTATTTGTTTTAGGATGGATATTGAGACTTCACTTATTACTCTTAAAGCCCTTCATGGCCCTGCCCCAGAATATATATCTGAACTTTCCCATTAACCAGTGTGCAGCCTGAGCAACAAGTGAGACGAGAAAAATATCCAATTTGCAAACAAAGACTGTAAAGACTTGTTCCAAAAAGGAATATTTTGTGAATGGTTTTAAGGAGATAGATGTCGGACCTACAGTATCCTACAAGGAGAGTGGATGGCACACTGCAGGGGCACCGTGTGTTTCTATTGTTTTTTTTCTGTCACAAAGATAAGAGCTGAACTAGCAGTTTACCCGAAACGTCAGCACAAAACAGACACAACTGGAAACACAGGATGGTCAGATCAGGTGTGTCAAGTGTTGCACTGAGCTCTTAAATAAGAGATCTGACACAGTAACCTGTGGCTTGTGTTTGACAGGTGACATCTTCACACCCAGGGGAGAGATATTTGGACTTTTGAGACACAAAAAGACAAATCTTACAAAAAAAACCTTGGAAAACAGATAAGGAAAAATGGCATTATACTGTCTTCTGATAAAGCTCTCTTAGATATCTGTACTGAACCTCAAATACACAACTTGTATTAATCTATTTTAGTTTTCTTAATTTATTCCCTGTTAATTATGAGAATTTCGTCTCAGAGCTTGAAAGTCATTGCTTCTGTAAACTGAAGCCTTATTGAAATCAGTCATCCCAGTCTGCCAAAGTAGTCTGGTCCTCTCTCCCCTCTCTCTACTACTGTAACTGGCTCAGTTTCATTTATAAATTCATCCTTTTCTTCCTTCATTTTTATTGCCATTACACGTCTCAGAAGTCTGGCGGAACTGCCTTTTTACATGGCTTGTTTCTATTGTGAACACACTGTAGAATAGAGGCGAATTAAAGAGCTATTAACTTCCCTCCTTCTATTTGAAGCTCCCTATTTAAAAAGGGATCACCTGAAGGCACAATTCAAAAACCCTTTAAAGGTAATTGCTCAATAAACGGTGTCTTCTTTTTCAGTGCTACTGGTTTCATTTATAATGTTTTTTTTATCCGCACTTGGTCTTTTGAAGAAGGATTTTAATCTCAATAGATGGATGAAGGCTAAATAAAATTAATAAAATCTCTAAAAAAAAAAAAAAAAAAAAGGGCTGGCAGTTTGATTACATTTGTGTGTTCAGCCTCTCTGCATTGTCGGTTCAAGGTTTTCTGGTGCTCATTTATCTGTGTGCTGAGCAACAGGAATTTAGGACTATACTGGATTCTTCTCAGAAATGTCAAAGCACCTTTTTCTGGTATAATGCAATGCAAGAAGGGGTGTTTAGGTTGCATTTTAGTCAAATCTTCTGCTCTTCAGTCTTTTTCCATTGAGTTTCCATTACAAATCACTGCTCAAATCTTTATCCCCCCTCCACTAATCCGACTTCACTGCAAGTCTCAAGAAGATAAAAATCAAAAGTGCACATGGTGCACTGTAAACAATTGCTGTTAATTTACAGCAGGGTTTCAACAGTATTAACCTGTTTTTGCTAAAAACAGTGCTTTACTGTTAATACAAAAGAAAACCTGTTAAATTACGCTCAAAGGCTGTTTTTTAACTGAACTATAATGCATTCTTAAAAAACAGCACTTTACTGCTGATCAACTGTCTAAAGTATCATCAGTAACAGTTTCATGCAGTATTTGTTTAATTCTGGGACCTGATCTGCACATGTGAGGCTTGTACATTGTACATGATTGTAAAATCAGTGAATTAGCTTTATTGTTCTTCACTCACATGTTGTTATGGTTTGCATTCTGTGCTTGTAGCCAGCTATAGACAGACATTTTGGGAAAAGTGTCAAGTCTATTATAGCCTTTTTCCTAACAAGTGCCTTTAATTGTATTTAATGTGACTATTCCTATGTCTGTAACCTGCTAAGTCTATTCATCTAGGCAAAAAATTATGTTTAGTAAAATGTATGTAAAAAAATACAATCTAAATAGTGCATTAAAACAAATCAGTAAGATAATGTAAAAGAAAGGTGGAAAAACAGCTATATAATGTATCTTTAGACAGTAAATTAACTGTAAAATACTGTGAAATTAATAAAAAAAAACCTGTATTTTTCATTAACAGTACAAAGCTGTAAATTTCAGCGACAGTATAATAATGTTAATTTTACAGTAACATAAAGGCAACCATGCTGCCATCAGTTCTTCACTGTTATTTTACTGGGAAATTCTTAACAGTGTAAGTACACACAAATCATAAACATGAACAGGTAATGCAAGAAGGGGTGTTTAGGTTGCATTTTAGTCAAAATCTTCTGCTCTTCAGCCTTTTTCCATTGAGTTTCCATTACAAATCACTGCTCAAATCTTCATCCCCCCTCCACTAATCCGACTTCACTGCAAGTTCAAGAAGATCATAATCAAAAAGTGCACATGGTGTAGCAGTGGCAAACTTCACCTTTTCTGAAGGCCTACAATAGTTCTCTAGGAGGAGTGTGCATGTCGTCTGTGTGTGCATGCTGAGTGATGACGATAGACCGGCATAACATACCCACCCCCAGTTCATTTAAATGCACGCGCACGGCTCTCTCCTCAGCTCGTCACTGTGTCTCCGTCTTTGCTCTGCATTTAAAAGGCGCCCCGGTGCGCGGAAAGGCACAAGCGTGCCTCGTCTCTAGAGAGGCAGAGCGCGACGCTAAGACTTGGAGACGCGTTTTTTTTTTTGGTTGTTGTTGGATGAAAGAGTCGTTGCAGAAGCTGCTGAGGAAAAGAGACGCGCAGGAGTTTTAACCCAAGTTCACTGCAGCAGGTCGTTGTGACAGCGACCTTGTTCTCAGGGGGTGAGTTGTTTCCTTTTTAATTCATTATTTTGTTCTTTTTGTTTCTGTGGAAAAATGAGGCTGCATGCGCATTCCCCTGGTGGATGAGGATGGAGAGGAGGATGGATGTTATTGAGGATGGATGGATGGATGGATGGATGGAGCGTTCCTCAACTAATGTGCAATTTGATTTGTTTTGTCACACAAAATGAAGAAGTTTTTTTTAACATTACTGGTGTTGTATTTTTGCAAAAATAATAAAAAAAAAGTGTAGACAGAACTTGTTGCTCTGGGAAATACCCATTAAATTCTCGGTGGGAACATCTTGTGCGTTTTTTTCCCCGATTGAATTGAGATCAATGCTAAAATGAAAGCAAACTATACATTTTAATAATCCTTGCATGTTAAGTCCTCATGTGTTTTACATGCAAACATTGTTTATCAATGAGATTTAAATAATACCAATTCATTTTTTTTTGCATTTTCTGATTGAAAACAGTTTTTTCTATTAGTGGCAACGCGCAGCTCTGCTTGCATGGTGTATTTGGACTTCTCATGCACAACAGAAATTAGAGAGGAAGGACTTTCCAGAAATGCATGATGCGGCTATAGGCTGTAATTTGTTGAAACATATCCTCATAGTTTTGTTTTATCATTGTTTAATGTCGTGATGGGTAATGACGACAACAGACTCATTATGACCCCACCTGTTTGGATAAACCTGTTAGTACAGTGCACACAGAGTGAGGTGTGATAGCTACCAGTAATAGGCTATTAATAGGCTTAATGGAATGTCATTTTATTAGACGCATATTTATTTAATAAAAATGCACCGTGCGAGCACTATACATAGTGTAACAATAAAGCTGTTAAAACTAGATTTTGACACAGATGGGTCCCTCTGCAAGACATGGTCACAAAATAATGGGACCCAACAACTGCTTGGATTATCAACCAGACATTTGATGTTATGTTCAGATGCTGATTTTGCCTCCATTTGAAGAGAAATGTTTTTAAATGCAAATTAGGCTGCAAGCTCTGTACACAGACACAGATGGTCTCAAACTTTACAATAAGAGGAAATCCTTAGTTACCAGAGAAACAAACCAGGGAATAACTAAGCTAATTAATGAATAGACAAGTAGTTTCTGAATGACTGTGGTTAGGGATGACTCACAGATAATGTGTTAATGCTTATTTAATGTCTGCATATTTCTTTATGAAACGTTCATTTAGCTCTGAATCAGGTGCAATATGGTATATCACCAATAATTAACATTTTATTCAATAGATAATCATCCTACCCAAGCCAGACATTGCAGCATTCTCAAAAAAATATATATTTTAATCTTCATATTCAGATCACATTTCCATCACTCACATCCCTTATTGGCAATTTCTGATCTCTGTAGGGTGCAGCTACAAAGGGTGAGGATTAAAGGGGCCGCTTACTTAAGTTATTCCTGAGCCCCAGGACAGTTCAGCCAGTGTTTGTACTAAAGACCTGACCCCTTCAATGTGTGATATATGCAAAAAAAGTGTCAGTTAAATTTGGTTGAACGGTTTTTACAAGACTATTATCTCACTTATTGGGCTTATTAGTTGGTTTTTATTATTGCAATGACTTCACACATTCAAGGGCATCCCCTCTGTTGGAAAGAGTAAAAAAAAAAAAAAAAAACTCAGTGAAATGTTGCAGAGGAGCAGAAATAACAAAAAGTGCAGAGTGAAAACGTGCAGCAGCATTCAGAGAGCTGCTGCTGATGTTGTGGTTGTTGTTGTTGGAGGAGAGCTGACCTTGGTGCTGAATTGTTGAGCCTGCCCTCCTATACTTGGCTGCGCCGCCAGATGTGATCATGCAAAAGACACGTGCGGACATCATTCGTATGCATTAATACAAAAGCAGGTTCAGATGTGTTGCATGCATTTCCTCTGAGTGCACTTAAATATTGTGTTCATTGGAAACATTCCTATCAATCATCAGTGGGGCTGCTCTTGTAAGCCATGTGTGTGCTCAATATTACAGGCGATCCATATGTTTCTACACAACACAAGTAAAGTTAGTGGTTTCAAAAGGCTATTATTTCTCAACCAGACACTTCTGTGCAACGTAAAATAGGCTGCAAATTGTGGAAAAATGTTTCACCTCCCCTTCTCTTGGGGATGGAGCAAACCAGAGGTGGAAGAAATACTCAGAAGTACAAGTATAGCAATCATGTAAAAAATACACAGTTATGGTAAAAGTCCTGCACTGAAACCAGCAGAATATAACTAACAGTATCAAAAGATTCATTATGCAGAATGCCCCATATTATGCGATACTATTGGATCATTATCATGGGTGTATGAACATGTTAACCGCTTTATATACTGTTGGGTAGTTTAATCCAGTGATTCTCAAAGTGGGGACTACCAGGGGAAATAATTTGCTATAAATTATAAAAATTGTGCTGTATCATTAAAAAGTGCATATCTACAGATGAAGACCATTTGCACCAATAAAACAAGCATGTTGTGTCCATTACTCCCGCCCACGTTAGCTTTTATTAGGACTATGCCATTCTTGATACTGTTCATTTTCTGAAAGTGTTTAAGATCAGTGTAGGGGTTCTACGTAAGTAGGTTTTGGTTATTAGCAAATTAATTAATAAGTAATAATAGAATTATTAATATTAATAAAGATTATCAATAAACATCAATAATAAACGGGGCACCACCCTGGAATCAGGGACCAATGACCAAAACGTTAATATAGTCTCATTATATATGCTAAACTGTCAATTTGGAACGTTGATTAATAATTAAATTAATAACTATAACCAAAATAGATAGTAATGGTTGAAGGATATCGGAGTTCTTGACATAGCAGAGGTTGGCATTATTCACTCTTGTGCAACATTAAACAGACCAGCATGTATATTCCACAAACATTTATTTACAAGATAATAAAGGTTCAAAACACAATATTAATCTAACTAAATAACTAAACTAAACAAACCAAACACAGTGTGTGTGTGTGTGTGTGTGTGAGAGAGAGAGAGAGGGGGGGGAAACAAGATGGGTTCTTGTCTCAAAATGTCTGTATGGCCTACAAACAAAATGGCGAGCACTGAAAAACTACAAAGATGGCGGAATCAAAGATGGCCATCAGCATGTCACCACATGACCTCTTTGTTCTTCTGAGAAGAAGGACAGGGAGGGGGGTGATGTGGGGTTAAGATTATCTGAAGCTGTATGTTTATGTTTAACTAATTCACAGTTTCTGTATGTGATCTTAATGTGTGTTAGATATGCAGTGGGTTAGAAAAGATGGTTAGTTGCATGCAAGACCTTGTCTATGTGAAGCATAAACTAAACACATCAGATATGGCGAAGCCAGTTACCCAAAAATCAAATACAGATAAATCAACACAGTCAAACTCAATGAATAACATTAAACCAAATCAATACAAGTACTTTCTAGAAATCAAAGTTGGACAGTCTTGCTCAGCCCTGTGCGATTGCTAATGCTAAGTTAAGCCCAGTACGTTACCAATCCATGGAAGAAAAGGGTTTGTGATTCCATGTGTTGAAGTTGTGGTTCCAAGTCAAAGATGTCGTCTTTGCTGTTAGCTTGGTGCTAACTTCTTTGCTTGATAGCTTGAAGTTAACTGGTGAAAAGGGCAGAGCACTCGCGTCGTCTGCCTTTTGGTTCCTTGGTTGCAATGGCTGTTTCCTAACAGGCCATTGATCAGAACAGAGCTGTTTCTACAACTTCTGGACTGGAGAGCTTAGATGAAGAGTAGAAAGAGGGCTGTGGGTCACCTCCAGCAGCTGGTCAGCTTGGGTCAGGAGGTGAAGAGCAAAGAGTAGAAAGAGGTCGAAAGAGGAGGAACAAAGAACATTCCTCTGGTTTTGTTCTGTGTGATTTTCACACCTCTGGGTGAAATGTTACTGTAACCAATGAGGACTGAGATGAGTCCTGTGGTCAAGGATCAGGTTACTGAGTTCATGAGGTCACTTGAAACCAGCCAGATGCTGGGTCCCGACATCAGGTACTTGAAATGTGGGCTTTAAATGCTGTCAAATTGAGTCCAAATGCAATTTTGATAAAATCACCCTGTTTAAAGGTATATACATGGTATTAACATTCAATAGCATTGCGTATCCCCCCGCTGTGGGACTAATAAAGGATTATCTCTTCTAATCTTAGCATGATTCAAATTAAAATGTGTTTCTGTTTATCACTATGAAACAGGTCTGAAGTATTCAAGTTGAAAAGTTTAAGAATACAAATAGTTCCTATGGCATCCAAGAGTATACAAATGGTAGTAAGAATATGCTTAATTGGTGTTAAGATTATAAGGGGGTCCTTGGGAAATATTCTCGCCTGTATGGGGCTACAAAAAGTTTGAGAACCACTTGTTTAATCTATAATAATGCATCATATTTAAAATCTGAATCTGCTATAACAGCTGTTAAATAAACATAGCAGAGTTAAAAGTAGAATATTTCTATTATTTGATAGAGGTATATTGTACTCGGTACTTGGGAAAATTCTTTTCACCACTGGAGAGAACAGACCGCAGTGACTCAGTTTTCCAAATGCCGTGAACCTGTTAACATTGTTAGCCTTCTAGTTTGCTGTACAAGCCAATATTTGCCTTTGAAACATTACAGTTTAACACAGTGTTTAGTCACTGTGATGCCAATATTGAGGATCACAGAGGTACGAGCAGGTCTGACCAGTTGGAAAATAGATATTTCATGTCCATGACGATATTTTGCAACCGTAGCTCAACTGCATTTAATGATCTGTGTCATATTACACCCTGCTTGAATGACTCATATACTCTCTTTGACTTATGTCAAATCAACACGCTGTAAACAAATCATGCAGTGAAGGTAATTTCCTCTAAAACTAATAGAACTTCTATTTCCCCTCCTTCTGTTGCTTTTCAGAAACATCCCTGGGGACACACTCAAGCACACACACACACAACCACACGCCGGCACCATGCAGGAGTCAGAGCCCACAGTGTGCCAGCTGCAGCCCAACATCATCTCAGTGCGTCTTTTCAAGAGGAAGGTTGGTGGCCTGGGCTTTCTGGTGAAGCAGAGGGTGTCCAAGCCGCCTGTTATCGTGTCTGATCTGATCCGTGGCGGCGCGGCGGAGGAGTGCGGCCTGGTGCAGGTGGGCGACATCGTCTTGGCCGTCAACAACAAGCCCCTGGTGGACCTGTCCTACGAACGGGCCCTGGAAACGCTGAAGAACGTGTCGCCCGAGAGCCACGCTGTGCTGATCCTCCGTGGGCCCGAGGGCTTCACCACCCACCTGGAGACCACCCTGTCCGGAGACGGCCGCCAACGCACAGTGAGGGTCACGCGTCCTGCCTTCCCGCCCTCAAAGTCCTACGAGAACTGCTCCCCTCTCAGCCCGTTCAGCCCTGGACAGCAGGTCAACAAGGAGCCCCAGCTCAGGGCCATCGAGAATCTCTCCTCCCCGTCCGTCACCCAGTCCCTCCTGCAGAAGGGAGGCGTGCAGGGCCAGGACCCCCTGCTGATGAGGGACGGGAGCCGCGGCGCCCTCCTGTGCAACGGGATGGAGGAGAACAACGAGCTGCTGAAGGAGATCGAACCGGTCCTGCGCCTCATCAAGAACAGCAAAAAGGAGATCAATGGAGAAGGCCAGAGGAATGCTGGGAGAAGAGATGTTGAGATTCAAGTGGCCTGGTAATTTGTGACATCATACTACCTTATTGATCCCTCAGTGTCTTTTGTGCTTGTTCCCCCTCCACAGTGCGAGTCGGAAGTTAGAGCCCAGGTAGAATTAGGATCACAATTTAGGTCAAGGACTCGTCAACAAGGTGGTTATTGGCTGACACAAGAGCCTGCACCTGGTCCTCTGATTGAAAGGAAGTCTCCCCACTCACTTTGCCCTGCAGTCCCTGAATTACCTGACCCAGCTGCGTTGTATTAGCAGCTACAGACAGGCTCTAATTCACCTAATATGACTCGGTGTACAGTGCCAAGTAATTACTGTCTGCACGCTGGTCTTTATAGCAAACCGCAGTGAAGATGAAAGCCCTCTCAACATTCATCTCTCTTTATGCAGGTTCATATAACTTTCTTTAAACAAACAATGTTGGGAGTTTTTCAAATGTTAAACCTGCAGTTGGCAGAATGTTTTTGGCATCATTGGGGAAAAATTCCATAATAACCTTTCAGCATATTGTAATTCAGGTGTTCTGAGAGAAAACTAGACTTCTACACCTCCTCATGGCTCTGTTTTCAGGCTTTAAAAAATCTTTGGCTTTGGCCAATCACAGGTAATTTCAGAGGGAGAGCGTTCCTATTCGCTGTTCATTCAACGGAGGCAGCTGTCAATCACTCGTCACTCATTAATATTCTGTTATAATGCCTATTTCTCACGTAAAATGTTTTCAGAAACATCTTGTAGTGCTCCGGCTGGTGGGCGGTGCTTGGTATTTCCTCAACTGATCTCAATATATGATAATATGATCCGATTATTTGTCGCATGCACTACTGTCGAAATATAGTGACCGTTTTATGAAAATAACTTCCTTTTAAATCATATTTGCTCCATTTCTACCCACTGCTGCTTTAAATGAAACTTCCTCTCTTGGATCAGGTTTTAGGTTGTTAAGCCCCATCTTTGGCCTGCGATTAGTTTTCAGAAAATGAGTGTCCGAATGTTATTGCAATCTGCCTCAATTTGGTGCTACATTTCCCTTATAAATATATCAGGACAGTCAGTTTTCTTTATTAGTATTGGTGTCAATTCCCATATTAATGTGATAAATGTAATAGTAGACCCCAATTAGCATACCGCAACACAAAGCTTGTCTCACACTTGTCATTAGACCATTCGTCATCAGCTTGCAATCGAGCGAACAGTCCCTCTTGGTTGTGGAGGTCAGGTGCGGCATTGTTTCAGTAAGCAAGTCGTTGAGAAGTGTGAAATTGGCAGCAATCCTGCATGTTCAACATGTCTCCTTTTCAATGTTTAATGAGGAAGACGGACAAATGTTGATTTCTTTTAGATTGTTTTAAGTTCTCACTGTGGACCAGCTTTTCATGAGGCGTCGCAGTCGGAGCCAATACTCCATCCCCGGCTCTAAACGGTCTGCACAGTGTACTGTTGATATTGGCGTCTCAGTTATCTGCTATTGTACTCCCACGGCCAATTGAAATCAAATTGAGGCTTCAGTCTCTTTGAATCAATATGTCATACTTGACCAGTCCATGCACATCCTCCTGTCTTTCATAAATGCATTTATTGAATTCTAGTAGGACGTTTGCTCAGAGAAGCATGTCTCACTAAAATGTCTTTTCTCAGTGGAGTTTAAGCCTATATATTTAAAAGAAAAAAAAAAAACATGTTGACATTTAGTCAGCACCAGGACGGAGCTAATTGAATTTCATCCTCTTTCATAACCTTGGAAGAAGACTTTATGAAAATTAAGAGCTCATGAGAAAGGTTATTGTGAAAAAGAATAGCCAATAATGTCTGTTTCTTCCGGGGCACATTTATGAAATAACATCTTTCAAATTATCTCTTGATGACTATTTGCACTGGAATCGAATGGCACATTATGACTGAGAGCTTGTTTTCAGAAGCAGAAGCAGTTACAATTTCACAAGTCAGCGTGAGGCTGACGACGCTCTACACGTCAGAGCTGATGACAAAACGACACACGCGACTCCTCTCGATGTTTCTGCACGTCTGAGCTCCGCCCCTGAATTGTGGGGATAAATATGCTCATGCAAATTGTGGCAATAGAGAGATGCAGTGTGACAGGGGGTGTGAAAGGGAGAAGAGATGCCTGTGAGGATTAACAATTAGCATGGGCACATGCTCATGAGAAAGATTCAGGGGGGAGGAGTGGGAAAGACAGTAGACAGAGATATGTGTGTAGGCGTTTTAGATTGGACGAATACAAACTTGAAATCACACGCTGATTTTGCCATAATTATTCATTCGGCAGTACAGTGATCTCCCATCCCCCCCCTTCTCCTTTAGCCTCTTAGGATCATACTGTCACAGCTCAGAGTCAGATCTCTCTCTGTTCATATCCTTTGAGGGCTGAGTGGCAGCTGTTTGTATAGTAAACACCTTTTGCAATTAACTTTTAAATCCCTGTCTTCCCTGTGTCACTCACAAGGGGTTTTGTATTCTTTGGAGTTTTTGTGGCTTACACACCCACTTCTTATCAGAATGAATTTGAAGCAGAGCTCTGGTGAGAAATTGCAGAGGCTGACCTGCACGTAGGAGCAAGCTGTCCCACTGCAGCACCGCAACAGGTGCAAATAGGAGAGCCAGCCAAGCTCCGTCTACACTCCCACGAAGGCCTGAACACAGAAAACACCCATGTGGGTGTGCAGACCCTTTAGAAATTGTGCAGGGATTCCTGATTTAATAGCTTTTTTGGAGAGTGTACAAATCCGTGGTTTATTTATTTGTAAAAACCAAAGAAAGGCAGGCTTGTTCGCTGCCTGTGTGTGCGTGGTTTGGCTGGGATTTTAACATGAAAAGAAAGAGCAGATGTGTCTGAAAATTGTGTTTGACCTCTAGGGACCACGGCGTGGGAAATGGCACGTCTCCCCAGCTGGCGTCAGATAATAACAGAGTGCTGGAAAACATGCCTGTGGTGCTCCACAACGCTGACGCCGACAAGGTAAAGTGAAACAAATGTTTGACTATTTGGAGTAAAAGAGATCATGTGTAAGCATAGGTTTGTGCGACTCTACTCTCTTAGATCAATAACTCTGTGTCCTTGTGTCTTTGTGTGCATGTGTTTGCAAGTGTTCCTGAGCAGGCAGGCCTCCTAAGTGAATATCTGCAGCTGTGTAATGCATGTGTATCCATGTCTGCCTTTGCCTTTTTTAGCCTCGTACAATAATCCACACTATTGGCACTTTCCATGTTTTCGGAAACTGAGCACGCACATCTGTGTTGCTTCTTTGCACATAGTAGTAAAGCCTTTGCTTAAGATCCCATCACCTAGGCATTAGATCCTTCCGGCGGGGAAAGCTGGTGCAGCATTAAATCCAGCTTATGCCTTCCACACAGAAGGGTCTGGTCACAGGTCTGAGTGTCTGTGACAGGGATAGTGTTGTAATCTGCACATGGTCCACGCTAATATCCACCCACTTGTGTTGTGACGTCGCTCGAGTCCCCCGTCAATGGGACCGGATGGGGCGAGATGATTCCAGGAGGCGTAATGAATACGTGCAGCTGCTGATCCGTCTTCTCTCCATCAAGTGTGGCCCCTGTAGAAATGATCCAGACCCTCAGACCTGCAGAGAAGAGAGTGTTAATGTGCATGAGAATATTTGTGTGAGAGTGTTGGAGAGAGGGGAGTGGAGGGGGAGTGTGGGCGATGCATTGTTGATGGCGGTAAGAGAGGATATGTATGTGGTAAGAAGCCATATCTCTTTCCCTGGTAGTGTTTGCTCAGACTGTGCTTTTAGAAAAGACTGTTTGGGTGTGTGTGTGTGTGTGTGTCCAGTATATGCATGTGTACTGACTCATGCAGCAAGAAGTTCCCCTGCAGGCGTTTCGCTAGACTTTGATGGCTCATCGCTAAGTGTTTAATTCGATAGACTCAAGTCAGACACTAAATGGTTTCAGAAAGTCAAATTCGTGTACGATTAAATACATGGATTTCAAGTGACACGTTGATGGCCTGCAAATTAGTTTTCTCACTTTGGTGACGGATTGTCCATGTGCCTTCAGCTTCAGCTTCCACTGCCTAATTTAAGGTTTAATAAGCCTGTTGCAAAGGAAAGGTGGCAGAATATGCTGTCAAATCCCACCAGCTAGTGAGTTCTGGAGACACCACCTTTTGATGATCCATTGAAAGCAGAGAATATGCCTCTGTGCCTCTTTTTTTTTATATACGCAATGGCTTAATCACCACTGAATAATGTGCCAATTGTCAAACCATAAACGTACATGACTAAAAACTATAAAAATATTTAACGAGTAGCATCTCTTTCCATTTCTCAGGCTGTCAGTCTCACTTTCTTCTTTTTCTCTTTTTCCTATCTACCCCCCTGTCTGGCGCTCATTATCTCCATTTCCCATCAGAAGTTTTAATTGAAGGGTGAATGAGGAACTTTTACTGCATAACCGCATTTACCAGAAAGACTTTGGTCATTACGCCCCGTTATGAAATTATCTTCATCAGATTAGCTTCAATTATCTTCATTTCTAGCTCCATGGATGCTCCCTTCTGTTACATCCACACCTTATTCTTGACATTGAGGCGGTGATTGACGTATGATGGGATTTAGCATACACGCGCTTGTAAGTGTATGTGTGGTGAGAGAATAACAGGCTGGACTTACTTTATGTGCATTAGCAAACAAAGAAATACAGAATAATTATCTGTTTAATGTTGTCCCTCTACTGGATATAATCTACTATGAAAAATCAGATCAGATCAGAATTACGTTATTCATCTCGATGGGAAATTGGGACTTTACAGTTGCTCTTATAGGTATAAAAGCATAAAGAAATGTAAGAAAATAGAAACAAAGTAGTATGTAACATATAAATGATGTACATAATATTACAATATGTAACACACAATATATGTAGAGAAATATAAATAGCCTAATAATAAAAAATAAGACATAGAATAGACCTATATAACTACAGTGTAAATAACAAGTAAATACAAAATACTGAGAAGTGGGATATTAAATATCTAATATATCTCATATAAATAATCTACAGAAAGGTCTATGACTTTAAATACAACCTTGTAAATGCTAAACCACCGGTGTTGTGTCGAATACTGTTTCCCCGTCGATATGTTTCCCCCTTCCTAAACCTGAGCCAACCCCCTAACCACCGAGAGAAGTACACAATCTTCAAATTAATTACTTAAGGGCCACATGAATAATGGAGAGAATTTCATTATTATTAGTATTATCATTATTTTATTTTAGTTAGCTATTGTTCTTATTCTTATTCTTATTCTTATTATTAATATTCTTATTATTCATTTTTAAATTAAATTAAATTTAAATTTAAATTTTATTTATTTCCTGCCAATCTACTGCTCCACACTCCAGTCCGGTAGGTGACGGTAATGCACCTGTAAGCTGGTTTGCCAACCGGCAATAAATACCAAAGAAGAAGAAGAAGAAGAACCACCACAGAGAGGAGCACTTAACCATACCTGACGGGGTAACAGATTTCGACACAACACCTGTAGGTTTCCTGTACTCGGTTTTCGCACGTCACACGTCACACGTCACATACCTTTACAATATTAACGTGGCAGATTTGAACTCGACTTTTTTACTATTTTATTTTTTAATTTGTCCTTCATGTCAGACAGAAGTAGACAGAAGCGGGCTGTCATTTGTAGCCGGTGACCGTTGATTGCAGACTGAGATGACAGCTGTTGGAAAGAGCAAATAAACACACAGTTTAAATCCATTCCATACATTTTTGCTCTGTGTTTTTGTTTTTTTGGAAAGGCCAACAACAGCCTCAAAACTCTTTAAATGTCAAGTATTCCCACTTTAGTTCCCTCTAATTCCCTTATCTGTAGTTACAGATGTTTTTTTTACTTCTCACTTTAGCTTGCCAGTTGAGGTCATGCCAATGCTTTGTCACACCTGTAAGGACCCAGCATCTGGCTGGTTTCAAGTGACCTCATGACCTCAGGACTCATCTCAGTCCTCATTGGCTACAGTAACATTTCACACCTAGGCGTGAAATTCACACAGAACAAAACCAGAGGAATGTCCTTTGTTCCTCCTCTTTCGACTCTTTGCTCTTCACCTCCTGACCCAAGCTGACCAGCTGCTGGAGGTGAGCCACAGCTCCTCTTCATCACAGCTCTCCAGACCAGAACTAGCAAAACAGTTCTGCTTCTGATCTATGGTCTGTTAGGAAACAGCCATAGCAACAAAAGGAACCAAAAGGGAGACGACGCGAGTGCTCTGCCCTTTTCACCAACTAACTTCAAGCAACAACTGCAAGGAAGTTAGCACCAAGCTATCAAGCTGCTGGGAAGAAGTATTGGAGCGATCAGCTTCCACCAAACTAACAGCAAAGACGACCTCTTTGACTTGGAACCACAACGTCAACACATGGAATCACAAACCCATTTCTTCCATGGATCGGTAACGTACTGGGCCTTAGCATTAGCAATCGCACAGGGCTGAGCAAGACAGTTAAACTTTGATTTCTAGAAAGTACTTGTATTGATTTGGTTTAATGTTATTCATTGAGTTTGACTGTGGTGATTTATCTGTATTTGATTTTTGGGTAACTGGCTTCGCCATATCTGATGTGTTTAGTTATGCTTCACATAGACAAGGTCTTGCATGCAACTAACCATCTTTTCTAACCCACTGCATATCTAACACACATTAAGATCACATACAGAAACTGTGAATTAGTTAAACATAAACATACAGCTTCAGATAATCTTAACCCCACATCACCCCCCTCTCTGTCAGAAGAACAAAGAGGTCATGTGATGACATGCTGATGGCCAGGAAATCTTTATTAATATTAATAATTCTATTATTATTTATTAATTAATTTGCTAATAACCAAAACCTACTAAAGTAGAATCCCTACACACCCAAGAAATAACAACACCATTCAATACATTTTCCTGTTATTGGACTCTGGCTTCCCACAGTATTAGTCACAGAATGTGCAATCTTATTTTTATTAAACAATCACCAGACTTAGTGTCTCAGTACTTTTCACATCAAATTACCTTCGAAATGGAAATGGAGTGTAATCATGCTGGGTTATAGCTTACCATTGTTTCTCTATATTTTCACATATACTATTAGTCATACAAGTTAAACATAGTTGGGGTAAGTTTTTCCCACACTATCTGACATTTTTATTTATTTGAGTGTCTGAATTTGGAGTGTGTAAGTCTACCCATTATATGTTTTGGACTGAAAATGCCATAGCCATGGATGTATAAAGAGATGTCTGTAAATAAGAGGATATTTTTATTTTTTTTGTAGGTAAATCAACTTCCCAGTACAAACACTTAGATAGCCCTCATTTAAATCATTATCTCCTAAAAGTTGTAAAGTTCACTAGTAGCCAATAGTCGGCATAATGAAGGTACATCAGACTCACAGGACTGCACCGCCCTGCATGCTTATGTGACATATCCGGTTCTGCCGGCTTCCTGATAGCTATGCGGCACCGCCCTGCATGCTTATGTGACATATCCGGTTCTGCCGGCTTCCTGCTAGCTGTGCGGCTGTAATAATTGATATATTGGCTGTAATTCATCACTTTTATTATCTTATAATACACCCATGGGCTGTATGCTGTAAGCCTGTACCGTGGTGGATGTATTAACGTCTCTGTTCCCAAACAACTGGCTATCGGCCAGTAGCTAGTAGTGCGAGTAGCATGACATAAACAGAATTTAATTTAGCTGTAGGCTATTTACTAGCACACAAGGCAAAGCACATGACACAACCTCTTATACATCCATGGTCTGTGGTCTATTGTACATTGATTTTGGAGGTCTTTGACGTGAAAAAGTTTGCGATTGCTCTCAAAATTTGTGTGCTGGATTTTTCTAACTTCCATTTATGTCCATTGCTCACTTAATGCTCCTCTGGGAAGCAGCCGGGCAAAATAGTTTAATAAATACGTTGTAATGGAACGAACAATTGACTTTCATTTCTTAGCAATATACGTTCTTTGGGCATGTACATTTCTCTCTGCTAACAATCCAACGATTCAATGTTTTGCATTTTACAAATGTGAAAATTACCATTGAGCAACTCTACAGCAGTCAGTGATAACATAAAATAATGATTAGTAGGTGTCCAAAATCTCAATTTACTGCTGATTATTGAGTAAACCATTGAGTGTCTACAGGGAGTAGTGAATGAGGGAGTGATATTGGACATGGCCCTCAACAGACTAGCCGTGCCTAACTGCGTTGGTTAAGCTATGATTGGACAATCTGTGTTCAGGGGAGGGGTTTAGCAAGAGGTCAATTGGACAATCATCATTCAATAACTGACCTCGCTCCCAAGTGCATTTTTTCAGGGGCAAAAACGATCTTCATCCCTCCAGGGGGACTCTGACATTTAAAATTTACATCAGTACACATATATAAATAAAGAAAAAGGTAAACTGACATTTACAGGTTGTTCATATAAGCAGGCTTCTCTGAAACCCGCATGTGGCATTCATAGGAAAGTGACTTTCTTAAATGTAAATGCCAGAGCAAAAGCTTCTGGTCAGTGAGCGACAAGCCTGCATTCATATTCAAACACACAACTGCTCTGCTTTTTCTGTCAACAACCTTTAATTCTCTGCATCTGATTTCCTCTGCCTGTTTGACTGAGCGCTCTTTCCGGTACAGTGATCTTTCTTCCTGTCCACAACCTCAGTGATAATGTGTCATATCTGAGCCGCACAGTGGGGGTTACTGCTGTTGGAGCATGAACACACAGGAACTAAGCTCTGCACTCTGTGTGTGCAAAATCAAATTCAATTCAATCCACATCATTCCTCTCTGCTGTTTGAGAGGATGCAAAATGACAATGAGACCCAACTGGCGTGACTCTGTTGGTATTCGTCTCCCCGGCGAGCATGATGATTGTGGCGCTGTTGTTCAGGAGATGCTCCACTGTGCGATTAACAATGCCGTGGGAGATGATGAAAGAGCTTCCAAGGTGTGGGATTGATTACTTTGATCTTTGGCAATCACTCGGTGCCTTTCTCTAGGAACGCTTACAGTTGGCTTTGGGGTTAAATTGCAGGCATTCACAAGTCAATAGCTACAGTATTGGAAAACCCAGTGAGCCAAGAGTTAGCTTGCCATCAACCTGCTGTTAAATGTTGATTGCCTTTATCCTGGAGTGGGAAATAAACAGAAATGGAGAGGGGAGACAATGTAAGTAGTTTCTGTGCATAGGTTTGTGCTAGAGACACTTAAGCACAATGACAAACGGATTTTCCTCGAGAAGAAATAGCCAATAGTCCATAGAGAAAGCCTCCCAATAGTTGTAAAATTCCTGTTAAAGTTCCTCATGTTATTTCCATCTTAAACTGACCAATCAATGTCTATTTGTGGTACTCAAAACCACTTCTCTGCAATGAAAGGCTTACCACAGTATGACTCCCAGTCGTAAACAACTTATCCAGCTTGCAAGAAAGGTGTCTAAGAGGTCAGAACCATTTAGCTAGACAGAGTACAAAAGCATGAAGTAATGACTCGTGTGTAATTGCCTGTGTGCTCTTTCCAGCCCCCGGCCCAGGGCAGGACCTCACCCACTAAGTCGCTGCAGAACGGTAGCCCCTCAAAATGCCCACGCTTCCTCAAGGTCAAGAACTGGGAGACTGGCACCGTCTACAACGACACACTGCACCACAGCTCCAGCAAGGTAAGGCATATGGAAATCAGCTCAGTTAATGGTTGGATAAAGCCGTCTGTCGCTGAGGCAACCATCGTGGCAGGGATGAGAACGATTTTGATGTTTCAAGTCGTCCTTAGCGCCAGGAGTTTTATGCCAGTGGGGAAACTTATGAAGGCGCTGAGGTGCTATTGTTTCGTCATGCCCCGACACCCTTCACTAAAGAGGGAAAAGGATTAAAAGTACTGGCGCCAAGTGACCAGAAAATACAAACACCTGGGTGATGCAATAGTAATGTAATGCAATTCAACAGCCCTGCAAAAATAACTTTATTTAAAACTTTGTTGAACCTACTTTAGTTGTTTGTGTGTTGACTCTAGGGCTGCAACTACAGTTATTTTCATTCTTTATCAATTAATGTGCTGATTATTTTCTTGCTCAGTCTATAAAATGTCAGAAAAATTAAAAAATGCGCAATTTCTCATAATCACTAACGTCATAAAGCCCAGCGTCAAATTGCTTGTTTTGTTCAACCAATAGTCCACAATGTGAAGATATTCAGTTTGCCATCACAACATATAAAGAAAAGCAACAAATCCTCACATTAATTTGTTTAATTCTTTGTCAAAATGTATATAGTTTATTGATAATGCACTTTAAACTGAAAGGTGTTTCAAATATGTATCCACCTCATTTGGATATGCAAAAAATATTAGATATTTGATGATAAAAGGCAACTTGTTAACACATCACAGAAGGGTAAACATGATACCAGATTGCCATAATAGGTGTGACATAAATAACATGACTTCACATACTAACAAGACAGTATGACAGGAAGAAGCCCCTTTGTGTAAAGTCGCAGACATTCAAAGCTTTCATAACCAACAGAGGTGACAGCTGTGATATCTGTGGCTTTAATTGCATCTTAAAGGCCCTGATGAACCTCAAATACGATATATTGGTTGACTGTAAAAAGCGTTTAGCCTGCAGACTTACTAACACATCATTTGCAAGTCAAGTAGATTGAAGAATAATAGCACAGCGTGGCGTGCTTTTTCTCTGCTTCTCACTAACTATTCAGACATTAGAGAGCTCTTGCCTGAAATGTTGGTGATTCAGCTCGTTACTGTTTAGCTAGAAAGCGGGGGGGGGTTGGGAAATCTGGGTAAAGCTTATGAAACAATAAATCCTTCAGGGAGAAAAAACAAATCACCAAAGTTATTACAATTTATCCTGAGGGGAACATCAATGTCTGCTCCACATTTCATGGCAACCCATCCTGTAGTTATTGAGACATTTCACTCAAAATCAAAAATGTCACCCACATAAATCCTTCAAATTAAAGGACAAAGTGGTTTGTGCCCTCCAGAACAACACACTTCAGTGTTTTGTGATCTGACGCCACTATCGATAAGAAAACATTGTCTTTTAAAACAATAAGACAAATTTTCTAATCTTACATGCAGAGGTCAAGGCTTGGTTAGATTTAGGCACAAAACCAACTTGGTTATGGTAATGTAAAGATCATGATATGGGTTCAAATAACTAGAAAAACATTGTGGTTTGGGTTAAAATTTCAACTTTGTTAAGGTTAGGGGACCTTTATCGTCATGGTTACAATAATAAAGACTTGGTTAGGGTTTGGAAACGATTGTGGTCAAGAAACAAACGTTGATTGTTAGTCGGAAACGGACAGCAGTCTACTGTGTTAAAGTCCAAATAGTTATCGAGACATTTCCCTCAAAACAAAAAAATGTCATCTGCAAAAGTCTCCAAATTAAATGACGAAGTGATCCGTGTCCTCCATAATGACACATTTAAAGGAATAGTATGTAACATTTCAGGGGATCTATTAGCAGAAATAGAATATAATATTCATAACTTTGTATAATCACCTGAAACTAAGAAACGTTGTGTTTTCATTAGCTTAGAATGAGCCCTTCATATCTACATATTGAGAAGATCCTCTTCACGGAGTCTGCCGTGTTGCTCCGCTATGTTTCTACAGTAGCCCAGAACGGACAAACCAAACTCTGACTTTAGAGAGAGCCTTTCAACATTTTACGTCACCGTAGTTCTCCAACACGCTTGTGAAACTGCGGTAATGTGAGCCGCAGAGTGTAAAACTGTGATACCGCCAGCAGCCGTCTGACTTTCTTTGCTCCTATAGTAGTGTTATTATGGCAAGGATGGTCTCTGAGCGAGGCGAAAAGCTTTTGCACTCTGTGGCTCACGTGATCGCATTCTTGGAAAGGGATGAGTGAGCTGAGGGGTACTCAGTTGGTTGCAATCTGCAACCTCACCACTAGATGCCGCCAAATCCTACATACGTCCCCTTAAAATGTTTTGTGATCTGACGCCACTATCAACAAGACAACATCTAATAATGCCACACTACCTCCTGTGATAATCACTACGGCCACTAGAAGACTTTGTCAGCACAAAACGATGTGTTGTTTTGGGCAAACGACTGATGCTCTGGTTTTTTCTCCACCCTCATGGTGGCTTCGAAAAGCTAATAAAGGTAATTTCCGAAAACTTTGTTTGAGGGGGAAACAAAGAAAAGCTTCAGCTACATGCAAAGAATTTGCTCAGAAAACGGTTCTCTGTGATCCATTTTCATCCCCGTTCATTTATCAACCGCAACCCATTTTTTTCCCCATTTTATCATGCAGCCGAAGTTTCTCCCTTCTAGTTAGTAAGCCAGTCTACCAAACACAAGGTGGACCCCGCTGTTTAAGCATTCACCCCCCAAAACACAGCAGCCATTCGTAACCAGCAAACAGCAGCCTAATTACCTCGGTGACTTATCGGACCCAGGCTGTGCATCCCAATGAATGGCCTGTAATAGCATCTTCAGATTTATTATATATCACAGACGCTGCCGTATTCGAGGATGATCCGTCTTTTTCGAAAAGGACAGCTGGCTGGCATGAATGCCCAGAGCGGTATGATGAGCGGACGTGCTGGAGCACGAGTGATTCCTTTGTTTTATTTTTAACACTCCCTACTCATCCATTTCCCCCCTTCCACTCTGTCACCTCTTACTGTTCATGTTTTTTCTGTCTCCGCTTTGTTGTTCTCTCTTGTTGTCAATTATCTTTTCTTAGCTTCCCTTTTTTCTTTGGAATTAACCCTTTATTTTTTGTCTTTGTTTTCATGAACACTATCACATATTCTTACTGAAAATCGTTCTAATTTTTCTCATTATTTTGACTGGATGTGATTTTTTTTTTTCATCTTTTTCTGTTTTGGTCGAGCGAGGGTTGGATTTGTTGGAAGGGACACGGAGGGAAATTTATTTTGGACCGACTGCCGGTCCACGTCGGAGTGTTTGGACAGTGCAAGTGTGTGGCTCGGCGTAAACAAGCCAATTTTAGCAGCGCTGGGGTCAGTGTCAAATTTCCTCTCCGACTGCACGCCTGCGCTATCGCTCCTGTCGCCCGCTCTTGCTCACTCATTCAATCTCTCTCTGAGCTGGCGAAGGCATTTAGGCAAACCAAAGTGACAGCTGACTTCAACTCTAATCACATTAAACTGACCACACAAGGTTGCTCTCAGCTATGAGCAATTTTCCCTCTCTGCATCTGTCTGTTTTCTGTCTTTCCTCCGTGCTCTTTCTGTCTTCCTGTCTCCGCTTAATAGAAGGATACCAATCCATGACTCACTGACTTGCTCATTCATTAACATGCTTGCCAGCCATGTGTGAGCAATATAATGAAAGAAATTGTAAAACAGTTACTGTATGATCCGTTTTATGCATTCAGAGTCCGGAACATATAATAAAAAATGACCTTTTATCTGAACCAAGTGTAACATATTATGATATAACATGAATTTGAAGGGTGTGATCTACCGATGGCCTATTGACCTTACATTTTAGGGCTGCACGATTATGGACAAATTGATAAACACATCCGATTATTTTGATCAATATTGAGGTCATGATTATTTATCATGATTATTAATAGATTTTTTATTGTACTTTCACATTTAAAGCAGCAGTGGGTAGAATAGGAGTAAATATGATTTAAAAAAAAGAAGTTATTTTTATAAAACGGTCACTATATCGTGACAGTAGTGCATGAGACAGGTAATCTGAAAGAAATCATGTGCCTCTGTGTCCTCTGGTGCTCCTAATGACATCTACAAGATTTCACAGACCGGAGGAAAACAACCAATCAGAGCCGAGCTGGAGCCTGCCGTCTCTGAGCAACTGTCAAACACTCGCAAACTCCGACCAAATGGTCAAACTAGGCAGCCCTGATCAAATATGAAACAATATTCTGTTACTGTAACGCCTATTTCTCACATAAAATGTTTTCAGAAACATCTTGTAGTGTACTGTTCAGCTGGAAAATGAGAAAGTTTGTGACCCGGCAGCCATGTTGAGATCAGTTGAGGAAATACCAAGCACCGCCGACCAGCTGGAGCTCTACAAGATGTTTCTGAAAACATTCTATGTGAGAAATAGGCATTATAACAGAATATTAATTCATATTTGATCAGTGTTGCCTAGTTTGACCGTTTGATCGGAGTTCGCGAGCGATTGACAGCTGCCTCTGTTGAACGAACAGCCAATAGGAACGCTCTCTCTCTGAAATGACCTGTGATTGGCCAGATTTTTTAAAGCCTGAAAACAGAGCCATGAGGAGGTGCAGAAGTGCTACATTCCCGCTAATTTACAAATCTTTGCATCAAAATAAAACAGGTCCTTATTCACAGAGCATCTCCTAGAAGCAAAATAAAATTGCACCAAAACTTTTTAACCCAAATAAAATCAAGCGAGTACTGCTTTCACTTACATTCCTGCTAATTAACTAATCTCTGCATCAAAATAAGACTTAAAATAAGGTTCTTCCTCACCTGAATTCTGTGCATTTCTGTTTTGGCAAAACGAGTATTTCTGTATACAGTTGGTTATATTATACTTCCTCTCTGGACTGCAGCCGCAACATTCAGGAAATCTTGTCACAGGCTGCCGCTGTAGGGTGCATTCGCAGCGGCATTATAGCTCCCCAGAATTAAAACCAAAACATCTGGATCACCCGCTGGTGGCTGGCTGTTAGTTTAGGAAGCGCTTAATTTGATATGCAATGGAGTTTATATCGCAATGGATCATGTTCTTTTAATTGTGGGAAGCCAAAATTGTGATCGCGCTTAATATTAGATTAATTGTGCAGCCCTATTACATATTGAGATACAGTTCTTTTCTAGTTTACTTCATATTGATACCTTTTTGATTAAATCCTGGAAAAAGTAGTGAAACAGATGTTTACCCATAGAGTTATTAAGCAAGAACGTCTAAGGTAAATATACTTTTACAGTGTTAGCACCTTCTGATGATGAATAACAGCTAGAAGAGCAAAAAAGTTTGAGAAAATTGGATTGGAAAACAGTTTTCATTTCTTTTGAATGATTCTATTTGCATAATGTGTAATTCAAGCATTTCCTAGGTCTGTTTCATATCAAGCAGAACCAAGACTTAGCCGGTTAATTCAAAATGAATAGAGAAGGAAGGTAATGTGAAGCTCTGCCTTTTGTAAATTAAGAGGATGCCATGCCTCTCTCATTTTTGTATTCAATCACAACACAGAGATAGATGCAGAAACTCTCTCGTGAGTCAACAGGAATCCTGAAGGCCACTGAAATATGTTGAAGGATTCTTTGTCCAATAAAACGAATCAACTCCTCTTGTTTTGTGCACAAAGGAAGCCAACGTGGTATCTTCTGTTAGTGTTATTCTTTGCTGGAAAGTAAATAAATTGGATGTTTGCAGATACATTACCAGAGAGCTGAACCACCTGGCCAACAAGCAGAATTCATCCCTGAAAAAGCCTCCCCTCATCTGTCATTGTATTTGTCTTTTCAGCTGCCACTCTGCAATGAAAATGTGTGCATGGGCTCTGTGGTGACGCCCAACATGCGCAAACCAGACGAAGTCAGAACCAAAGAGGAGCTTCTTCCACTGGCCACTGACTTCTTAGACCAGTACTACACCTCCATCAAAAGGTAAGCACGGCCTGTAACATCTGCATCCGAGTTCAGAGTTAGGCTGTATTCACACACTCATTTTGAATGTGGGTAGTGCATTTAGGCTGCTGCGGCCAGAGGGGATGTCAAAAAATGTTTTATTATTTAAACAAATACTGTTTTTCTTTTGGTGCAAAGAAAAAATTAATTCAAGTGACGCTTTTATCAGCAATTGATATTTCATATATGCGAGTTCATCTTCTGTTAAAATGTTAGATTCAGCATATCATACTGTGTTAAGACTTGTCCCTGATTCGGATATCCGTACACGTCATTGCAGTTTGTATGAGAAAGTTGTTTTATCCTCCTCATACAACCGCAGAATGGAACACTGGTACCTTTTTTTTCTGTATAAGGCCATATATCACAAACTTCCTGCTTATCTATCTATGGTCTACCAAAAACTAAAAAAAAATCAGTAGCTGCAATCTTATCTTTTTTTTATAATGAAGATGTCTTTGTTTCCCTGGCACAGAACGGTAACAAATAACAGCAAAAACATTATAAACAAGAACATCAGTATTGGCCAAATTGTTTTAATTTTAAACATCGGTATCGGCACAGAATTTCACAATCAGTGCATCCCTAATCAGCGATCATGTGGACAAATGTATATCGTTCCTAAAACCCGCACCACTTTTGGTGAAAGTGTTTTTAAAGTTTTTGCACCCTCATCACGACACTTTAAACTAGACTATTTTATAAGTATGCAAGATTATGAATGTACTTGTCCTGTTACTGAACAACACTCGTAATTCACTAGTTGATGCAATTTGCTGTTTGATTTAAGTCTGTTATTTTTCTTTTATGTGAAATTTTTATGTTGTTTTTACCTTTTTGCTGTTTTGTTTTTAAGTCTGTTATTTGTGCTTTTATGTGTGAAACTTTTATGCTGCCGTCTTGGCTGGGACTCCCATGGAAAAGAGATTCTAAATGTCAATAGGACTATCCTGAGAAAATAAAGGTTACATAAAATAAAATGGAAAAAACAATATATTAAACTATGTGGTTCCTATTTAGCCAAATATGCATGTCGTAAATGATAACCTGGCTAATTCGCGTTAGTAACTAATAACGCAAGTGCAACTATCCTGTAAAAGGGCATCAACCAAGTTCATTTTTTATTTATATATGTTTTTATTTACTCATTTATTTTTACATTTTCTGCAGGTAATTTTGTGTTGTGTATACTCAGCACACTTGCGTAAGAGGGCAGCTTCTGTCAGTGTGTCAACAAAGCTTCTTTCACCTTGTGAAAGATATTTTAATAGATGATATGTGACTGCATTGAACTCTAAGGGATCCTTACAAAACAGCTCAATTTACACCCAGTACCTCTTGTGTTGTGCTATACTGTGTGTACATGTTCTCTTATTGTATTGTACCTGTGGATGTGTCCTGCCTACAGGTTTGGCTCTAAGGCCCATGTGGACCGGCTGGAGGAGGTGACCAAGGAGATTGATGCTTCAGGAACTTACCAGCTGAAAGACACTGAGCTGATTTACGGGGCCAAGCACGCCTGGAGGAATGCTGCCCGATGCGTAGGGAGGATCCAGTGGTCCAAACTACAGGTAATATACAGTATTACCTATTATATATTGATAATAGCATGGGGCTGTTGATGCTTTACACTCTTTACATGCTGTTTCTGACTTTTTCACAAGTAATGTGGATAGTTATCAAGATAGATTCTGCATTTCTACTTACTTTTGCACTTTTGTATGATATCCAAGATGCTGTAGTATAAGAGTTTTGGTTCACTTGTTTGGCTTTACTGCAACTGGTTGCAACTAACCATTTTTTTCATTGTCTATTAATTTGTCGATTATTTTCTCGATTAGTTGATTGGTCTATAAAATGTCAGAAAATTGTGAAAAATGTTGATCAGTGTTTCCCAAAGCCCAAGATGACATCCTCAAATGACTTGTTTTGCTCACAACTCAAAGATATTCAGTTTACTGTCATAGAGGAGTAAAGAAACCAGAAAATATTCACATTTAAGAAGCTGCAATCAGAGAATTTTGACTTTTTTCTTAATAAATTAGTCAAACCGAATAATCAGTTATCAAAGTAGATTCATTTGAGCTCTACTTCAGGGTGCTGAGGGACAACAAACAGCTCCACAGGCATTAAATAAACACAGGTGTATTTAAAACACTTCACTGTGCCTGGTAAACCTGTTTCAGAGGTTTCATGTTCACATTTGCTTTCCAGGTTTTTGATGCTAGAGACTGCACAACAGCTCATGGAATGTACAACTACATCTGTAACCACATCAAGTACGCCACCAACAAAGGCAACATGAGGTGAAAAAAACAAACACACACACTGCTCAACTATTCGCCTTGTTTCCTTCTGATGTTTTCTTTTGTTCAACTCTGCTTGTTTTCCTCCGACTGCCCTTGTTCCCCTCCACCATCTGTCGCCCCCATGTATCCCATCACCCCTCTCCATCTCTGACTACCCTGAGTTGACCCGCTGTCCCATCTGTCAGCGCGTTCTCTGTCTCTTAACACTGTATCTGACACTATCTGTCAGCGTCTCGCCACCAATCATTGCCCTGTTGGTGAGGCGGCGGACCTTGCTAACAAATATGTCATTTGTCAGACCTGCACAGCGTTCGTTCACGTTCTGCCAATTCCTAATCACACGTGACACCTCATATTTACTTGTTGGATGATGGATAGCTTCTGACTCATTACTACACTTAGCTTGGCTTTCGGAGGGACAGCTCGGATACACATGTTGATAAGAGCCAGCACAACATCCTCTCTCAGTCTGGCTTGCTTTAACATAAATAAACACAGGCACATAAATAATTATAAATGTTCTGCTATTGCAACATGTTGCAATACTTTTTGCAATAATTTTCCTTATTTAAAATCACTTGTCAATATTATAAAAACAGAGATGATTCTGACTGTGCACAAAATGTAAATATACTACAAGGAAGGGTCCTAAAATGATGCAAAACACACATGAGTCAGTTGTTTTCAAGTGGTGGATTTCATGGGGAAATTGTGCAGTAAATAATTGTTGCAACTGGGAGATGTAAACATTTGTCAAAATGCTATTAGATTTCCATTTTTGAATAGTTTTCAAGTGAACTAAAAGACAATAAATGTGGTCAGTTGCTGAATGGTATAATATCACACTACCGCTTTCTTTTAAGGAACCATTTGTAAAAGATTTATAAGTTGTAACGAATGGCTTCATCGATTACTTATGAATCCTTTATAAGTGTGCGTGGGCTTCTCATTTTTAAATGAGCCATCAAGTCTGCCGTTACAAATGTTAATAAGTAATAAATGGATTTTGGTCTAGACTGTCTGCAGCCTTTTTCTAGAAATAAATTGTCAATGATCTAACTAGTCAAAGGAAGTTTTCAAAACACGGCAATCCATACTTATAATGGCTGAAGATTATTACTTTCTAAAGTATATGGCCAATTTGAGACTCATGATTTAATAATAATAAAAATATTGTTCAATAATATAATCATTTATATTCTTTGCTCTTCATTCCCTCATTTTTAAGTGATGCATGTCCTAATACATCATCACTCAAAAGTATTCGACTCGAGGAATCAAGAAGGTGCATATAAGAATGTGATGCAATTGCTTTACCTGTATCCGTAAAAATGAATACATATAACTCACTGATATAAGTAGGTGTTGGGAATCTGGTGTGTGAATTTATTTTATTAATTAATTAATTAATTAATTTTTATTTTTAAATTGTAATAATATTTTTTAATTATTTTAAAATGCTGAATTTTAATTTATTATCATTTTTATTTTATTTTTTGTTTTATAATTGTTATTTATTCATGTATTTCTATTTTTTTTATTATTATTACCATATTTTCTCCTTCCTTGTTTTTGAAATTTTTTTTTTTCAATTTACAGTTACTATCTGTTATTATATGTGCTGTAAATATTATTTTATTTTGTTATGGTTTAGGTTGTTGTAGTCATCTTTCGTAAGGAAACAATAAAAAGCATGATTTAAAAAAAAAAATACATTTAACTTACTGAATACAATATGTTCTACTTCTTTTGGACATTGATTACCCCAACCACGGTTTACTCTATGTTGTGAGGACAAATTAAAACGAAACGTGTCATATGCCGCACATAAAGTCTGGTATGACAATTTGCACCAGTTTCCAGCTGAGAGACGGTTTCCTGCAGATGTTGACTGCTAACACAACTGTCCCAGATTCACACCAGCTGCTCTCCCTCCTCACTGACTCACAACCAGCTTAGCAGTATTAACACTTTTTTTTCATGGCATTAAAACACCACTGGGATGTAGAACAGACTAAAGGTAGCTATACTGTAAGCTTTTGCCCTTCTTCTATGAGTCCTTTAACATAACATAATTGGAAACGCCTTTGGACAGATTACATGTACAATGCCAACCATCTGTTAGTAATCTTGTTGATTATGTACTGAAATATTCATATACAGGATCTAATGCTTTGTTGCACAGCATCTGTGTGCAGATATCAACATGCTTGTGGCACAGTTCAGCTCTCTAATTAGATTATTACTAAAGCTACTACTTTTATGCAAATGTTAATATTTCTGTTCCACGTTATTTACATACTACTTTTTCTGTTTGTTTGTTTTTCGCAGGTCGGCCATCACCATATTTCCTCAGAGGGTAGATGGCAAGCATGACTTCCGAGTGTGGAACTGTCAGCTGATTCGTTATGCCGGCTACAGACTCCCTGATGATAAGATCCAAGGAGACCCTGCTAATGTTGAATTCACTGAGGTACACAAGAAGAGCTGTATTTTTAAATCTATGTGGTAAAGCTGCAAAAAACAAATCACTTCAGGAGAAATGTCCTATTTGCACTCAGCTCTCGTGTTGCTTTCTGTCACCAGATCTGCATGAAGCTGGGATGGAAACCTCCAAAGGGTCGTTTTGATGTTCTGCCCCTCCTGCTGCAAGCCAATGGAAATGACCCGGAGCTGTTTGAGCTTCCTGAAGACCTCGTCCTGGAAGTGCCGATCACACACCCAAAGTGAGTTATGCCTTCCCTCTGAAGCGTGCATAAAATATACAGAATCTAGCAAAACAAGACCAGAGGGGGCTACACGCACACAGAAAAGATGCATCCACCCACTCACTCATCTCTTAACAACACTTCTTAAACAATGGGGTACTTTTAAGCCAAGACGTCTGATTGGGTTATTGTCACATTCCAACTGCACTGAATGTTCCCAGAAAGCACCGCTAGCCGTGCTTTATCTGTTGCTATGCCAGCTTTTTGTGGTAACCATGGGGCTTGTTAGTGAGGTTCCTGTTTTTTTATTCTTGAGAAAACTTTTCTTACATTGGTTGATAATGTAAAAAAGCCACAATGCCCTTGAGATCTTAAGCATTAAGCTGCTGTATCTAATACCCATAATCAGACAAAGGAATGGGGTATTACAGCACTAGGTTTCATACAGATGCACACAGAACTATCACTACATCTCTACACGCTACAGAGAGCATTTCAGAATCCCTTGACACACTGATCTCCCTGCCAGACTCCCCCCCAAAAATTGGCATCTCTTGCTCCATACCCTGCATCAACTGGGCCCTCAGCTCTGGCAGCAGCTTGGCACAGGCGGCGACCACCAACAGCGCCTCATCATTACACGAGATTAGACCCATCTCTGCAAATAATACATTGAAAGCCATGTTATCAGTCCCCCTAGAGGGAGCAAGGAGTGAGTGGTGGGAGGTAGATTGAGGTCCCGCCTGCGCTGTCCAACACTGGAGAGCTGTCAAAAGTGGTTTCTTTGTGTTAATGTTGGTTTTGGCTGCAATTCTTTTTCATGATATGTGTCTCAGGAATAAAAAGACAGCTCCACATTATTATAGTTAATGACTGTGCGTATTGCAAATGTTGAATGTGAAGCTGAAATAGCTGCAGTTCCCACCCGTCATTCCCCCCGTTTGCTCTGCCCAGGTACGAGTGGTTCAAGGACCTGGACCTGAAGTGGTACGGCCTCCCGGCGGTCTCCAACATGCTGCTGGAGATCGGCGGTCTGGAGTTCACCGGCTGCCCCTTCAGCGGCTGGTACATGGGCACAGAGATTGGCGTGAGGGACTTCTGCGACACCTCACGCTACAACATTCTGGAGGTAGTGTTTTGTGCCAAAATACAGAGTCATGATCCATTGGAAAAGAGAGCGGAGGGATCAGAAGCACAGATTGACTGACGCCGTGTGCGGAGAGGAGCATGTGTTGTGACACCAAATGATCCAATCAGAATGCTATTCTTCTTGTAATTGTGTACACTGAGGAAAAAGCTGATTAACAGCACTGAAAGTCTCCTTGTGCTTTGTCACAAACACCCTTAACATAAATTATACATTGTGAATTTTAATATTATGCCAAAATATTTATTTATTTATCTGTTCATTTATGTAGGCAATCATACAGTGTGCTGCATGTTTGTATGTTTTTTATGCTGTAGCAGTACATTTTTAAAGCACTTTGAGTGGTCGGAAGGGTAGAAAGGCATTATATAAATGCAAGTCCATTTACCAATTACCATCCAAAGAAAAAAAAGATATGTAATATGGCATATAATTAGGGCAATCAGACTGTCTACTATATTTGTATCCTAGTCAAGTCCTAGACAAGTAAAAGAGAGCGTTTCCCATCGTAAAGTTAATACCAGACTGGTCCAGTTGTGAGGAGAACTCCAGGTAGATTTGTCTTACAAGTGAAGTATGAAAACTGTCCTGGCAGTTGTTGATGAAGAGGATTATTTTCTTGTGCATTGTTCTTTGGGTTTTGTTGCAGTAACAAGATTTGCATGAATTATTTGGTGAATAAAAAGAAAACATATTCCCGGCCCTTAACTTAATTGCCACTGAGGCACAAAAAAATCAAATTCAGCGAGTTAAAAGACTGAAGGTGTCATCACTTTAATGATACACAGATGTCACAGATGTGGAAAAACATGTTGAAAATGATTCTTTAAAAAAAATGAACAATGAGCAACCTGTTGGACACATGAAACATACTTGAATGTCACACTTGATTCACTTTGTGAGTTGCTAACCAGCTCAGTGACTCTCATATCAGAACTGTCATGTTAAATTGTCTTTCTATTGTCTTAACTTATACTTTTATATTCTTTTATTCGTTTTTATCTTATGCACTTTGTGCTGTTTTATCTTGCTTTTATACATGTAAAGCACTTTGAATTGCCTTTGTGTATAAAATGTGCTATATAAATAAACTTGCCTTGCCTTGCCTTGCCTTCTATATTATGTAGGACGTTGCTAACAAGATGTCCTTAGACACCAGGAAGACTTCCTCCCTTTGGAAAGACCAGGCACTGGTAGAGATCAACATCGCTGTTCTCTACAGCTTCCAGGTAGGTAAACCTTCATGTGTCCTTATTTGAAAAGGAATACTTCACTAAAAACAGATCTTTTAAATGTCAGCTGGCTCTGAAAAGGTTGTAGCTTGTTACCTCTGAGGATGGCAGCTGTAGTCACCTTGGATTAAGCGCTTAAAAGTGATCCAGTCAAAATCAATACATTCATGCAAACACCTTCGGATCACTTCTGTGGCAGAACATACTACTCCTTTATCCATTTATATAATCCAAAACACTAATATTTCTGCCAAAATTTGGCTAAATATGTTTGTCTCTAGTGCAATTAGCTACTTATGTTAGTCACTCTTGAGTTGCATCCAATGTAAGCAGGCTTAAAATATTCGCTTTAAATATAATTGATTGAAAAATATATCTCTATATTTGGTTCTGAAATGAGCCCAACTATGATCTAGAAAACTGCATTTTGCAACTTTAATGATGTAAACATATGAGAAAATACATTGATTGATTTCTTTATTTTCGTGTCATGCACACAAAGTGCCCAACCCTCGTGGGTTTACAAGACACTAAAAATACAGTTGCAGTGGTCAAACATTTCATTACCGTTCATTCAATTACAAAATTAACGGTTATTTTACAGCTTGGTCTTGGACAAAATATTCTGCCTTCTCTCCTAAACTTAGCAGATAAAATCTGCTACAAAAAAGTTTCCCTTCCTGGAGCACAACTCAAGTTTTTTTTATAGTCATCCAGCCAAATGAAATCAACATAAATGGAGGCCATTTCATTAAAAAGTACATCCCCTTATGTCCTCGTAGACAGGACAATAAAATTAAAAAGTCTGTCCTCTGAAGTGGCATTAAACGTGCCGGTCTGTAGGGCTAATGGTAATGTTCCTGAGCTTAACTATGCACATAGGGTCTTTTGTTTAAATTATACTTTGCAATAAGTTCTAATAAGTTTGCATAAGTTTGTAACTTAGATTCCATAGATACATAAATTAGTTAATTGTTTGTGTCCTCTATTTTCAGACATGCAAAGTGACCATAGTAGACCATCACTCAGCCTCAGAGTCCTTCATGAAGCACATGGAGAATGAGTACCGGGTGCGGGGTGGCTGTCCCGGAGACTGGGTGTGGATCGTTCCTCCCATGTCAGGAAGCATCACACCGGTTTTCCACCAAGAAATGCTCAACTACCGCCTCACCCCTTCCTTTGAGTACCAGGTGAGAGGGAGGTCTAAAGAAAACATTAAGTGTTTATAGTGCGTTATAGCTTCACTTTTACCCTCAGGTTTAATTCACCATAAAGCAGGCAGAGATAATAACACTTACATTAGCTGCAATGGACTGTAACGCAATTCACAGAATGTTGTTTTTGGCAGAGGGCTTAACCTCAATTATAGACGTGCACTTATGTTTACAACCTAGCTGGCTGCCGAACTATATTAAGGAAGTCGTTAAGGTAAATTAAAGTTGGAAGTCATTACAAGTACAAGTACAGCAGGCACATTAAAAGAAAATGTGTACAGTACAGCTAATTGTGAAGTTTCTTTATATCAAGTCACTCCTAAAATACACTGAATATCACAGATGATGTCTCAGTATCTTGGAATGGATTTTAAACTTAACGGAGACGATCTCTGAACTTTAATTTCTTGTCCCATATGCAAAAGGCTGATCCCTGGAACTTCCACGTGTGGAAAGGAGTCAATGGGACGCCCACGAAGAGAAGAGCCATCGGATTCAAGAAGCTTGCCAAGTGAGTGTGCAGCCACACAGATTGTAGAAGATATTAGAAGAATGCAATGCATGGTTTTGTTACATTTGTTTTTCTTCTTCCTGCATGTATACAGTCAAGGTTAAATTGCAGCCCTAAATGTCAAAGATAATTCACCGTAGGATGTGTGTATGATAATTTAAGGCCAAACAAGTAATCACGTTCATGACAAAAGCTAGACACATGGGAAGGAAGCTGGTGTACTCAGCGGTGAAATTCATTCAATCAACCCCTCAGGGAGTAATCAAAGCTTTGTCAGTGTTCCGTCTGTGTATGCATGCACTCGTGCATGCTCGTGTTCTGCTATTAATATAATTGCCTCGAGGATATGACAAGCCAGGTAATCAATTGTCATCCATCCCCTACCTTGACATAATGTCTGTACCACGCTCAACCCCTCAAGAACGAATGTTTTCTCAGACTTATCGACATGAGGGAGTCCTCTGGTCGTGGTGGAGGATTAAAGGTTCCAATTATAGTAATCAATTGTCTTCAATTGTCCTGTGTTTTTCTGTGCATCTCATTCTCACTGTCCCTCTCTCTTCGCCTCTACAGGGCTGTGAAGTTTTCAGCCAAGCTCATGGGCCAGGCCATGGCCAAGAGGGTGAAAGCCACCATACTGTTTGCCACAGAGACGGGCAAATCGCAAGATTATGCCAAAACTCTGTGTGAAATCTTCCAGCACGCTTTTGACGCAAAGGTACGCTTGCCCCTACCTTGCATCATCTTATCCAAAAGTTGGACATGAGCTTAGGTGTCATTGTGCAGACGTCTAATTGAAAAATGAGGAATTCAAAGACATCGTTCCTATACCCGCCGCGCCCCCCCCTCCCTTCTCACTCTGTGGCTGACGAAGCCAAGCAGATGCCAGCTGAGTACAGACAACGAGAGGGGTAGAAGAAGAAAGTGTCTTTTGTCACATTTCCTTCTTCTTCTCTCATGCAGTAAAGTGCCGCGGGTTGGAGGCAAGATTTAACCACCGAAGCGTTGAGCAGTGCGGTAGTTTAAGACAAGATCCCGAAGCACCCCTGGCTGTGCAAATCTGTTTAGAATAAGAGGAAAAAAATGCTAAACATGCTGCTCTCAATCATACACTGCGTGCTCTTCCTCGAGGTCATATCTTATTTTCCCTTCCTGTTTTCTCCTGTGTGATCAATCATACAAGAAGAGATTCGTGCATGCAAGTGTGTGGATGTGTGTGTCACTGAGAGTGGGTGTCTGGAGATGGATCGCAGGCCAGATGCGAGCGCCTGGGGCAAATCTGCGTTGTCGTGGGGCTAAAGCCTGTTTCCTCTTCATGCCTTTGGTTGTGTGTGTGTCTGTGTGTGTGTGTGAAATACAAGTGAGTCCTGTGGCAGACAAACGCATTCATGCTGAGTGGTATTTGTCATGTGTGGCAGCAGCATATTATCATCTCGTTAGAGGCGAGGACAGAGTGGTCATTACAACCTCCTCCTCTGCCAACGGCTGTGTGTTCAGCAGTCTTAATTTACACGCTCAGGTCATCTGTCGCGTGGAGTGTGAGTCTAGCAGACTTGAGCGAGATTAAGACCATGTAAGTGGAGGCTAAGCTTCCCTCCACGTGATGCTCTTTTATTGTGATATCTGCAGGTCATGTCAATGGATGACTACGATGTGGTGGACCTGGAGCACGAGACGCTGGTTTTAGCGGTGACCAGCACATTCGGCAATGGTGATCCACCTGAAAACGGAGAGGTATGTATTTCATATAACAACAACAAATCCAGTTAATTAAGCACAGAACAGATTACTTAAAAGCCCTTCTTTGGCTACTTGTAGAAATTTGGAGCCGCCTTAATGGAGATGCGCCACCCGACATCCAACACAGAAGATAGAAAGTGAGTTTAGGACCCTCAAGCTGCCTGTGTCTGTATTTGTGCACGTCAGTTTCCATCTTTTTCCTTTGAGTTATACTTCCGTGCGTCTCATCTCTCTGCCTTTCGCCTCCCGTCCAGGAGCTACAAGATCCGTTTCAACAGCGTGTCCTCCTACTCTGACACTCGCAAGTCCTCCAGTGACGAGCCAGAACCCAAGGTTAACTTTGAGAGCACCGGACCTCTCGCCAATGTCAGGTAACGAAAACCAAACCATATAAGAGACACAAAATAAGACTGTGATTACATTTATCTAACGAATGCTATCCTACAAAGTAAGCAATACTGTGGTGATTTGTAGGTTAAAGTATCGCTGGACATCAACATAACAAATGGGCATGTCAGTAGAAATCACCATGTAGCTAGAACCTGCTTCACATTGAAATTATATTGTCTATAATTTCAATGTAGACTCAATATAGTCTTTGAAATCATGCTGAAATAATGGTTATACATTCCCTTAAAGGTGCTAAATATGGGATTGGGAGCATTGCTGTTGCCTCTCAACGGTTCTTAACATCGCAGCTAACGGTGCTTACAGCGCTAACACTGCAAACAACAGCGAAAAGTGCTGACAGAGCTTCATTCTCTGCTCAGGTAGACATTACTCCCATAGAAAATAGTTGTCTGATGCTACATTAATGCTCTGGATATCAAATTTAGCACCTTTAATGCCTAAAAAACATTCACTTTTCAATTAAGCTCAGTAACCAAATCACAAAATCAATACTTACATAAAAAAAATCGTATTTCTGTGTCTTGCATGTCGTTACATTTTTGGCATTGCAATGGAAAAAATACATAACTGAGATTGTTTCAATCTTAAATGCAAAAGTTCTAACTGTTGGTACTTTAATAACATGCTGATATCATGCTCAACTACAGGATCTCTCCAAATGTTATTTCATAAACTGAATTTTAATCCTCACCCAGGACCTACGTTGTATGAAAGTTGACTCCTTTGTTTGTAAAACTCTTTTGGGATGACAAATCTTATTGCAGTGAACAGTCTGCCGACCTGTTAAAGAAGAAGAAACCACAAAAACTGTCAAACTCAAAACTGAAGTGAGTTTGGTGCTTCACGGTGAATGCGTCCGCTGTTTTGGTGCTTTTTAATTTAGAGGGCAGAAGGGGCAAGCTTCTAACTGGGACTCGGTGGCGGTGCTTTGTGAATGTCTGTTTGTGTTTTCCTTTTTTAACACTACCTGCCTCTCACGCTGTGTCTCTTTCTTCGCGCGTGTGTGTGCGTTTAGGTTCTCAGTGTTTGGCCTTGGCTCCAGGGCCTACCCACACTTCTGCGCCTTTGCCCACGCTGTGGACACGCTGTTTGAAGAGCTGGGGGGGGAGCGCATCCTCCGCATGGGGGAAGGAGATGAGCTGTGCGGCCAGGAGGAGTCATTCAGAACCTGGGCCAAGAAGGTTTTTAAGGTCTGTTTCGTGGGCTAAAGCCCTTTCGGCTTGGTTTGCTTCATTTTGTTGATCTAAACGGTGTGTTCTTGGAGTGGGCACGCCACGCAGACCGTTTTTGACTTTAATTCATGATTGGCATGTTGGCAATCTCGGAGCCCATTGGTCTAAGGACGGATAGGCCTCTGGGGGCATTTTAAAATTATATACCAGACAGATTTCCCAAAGTGTTGCTGAGTTATTTTGATGTTTGACGTCAATACATATGTTATGTTGTTTATGTACGTATTTTACTTAGTTTACATGCTTATTTTAAGCCCAACCATGATGTTTTGTGGCGTGGCGTTAAATGGCGCGAAAAGCCTAAAACGCGTTATCAAGACACGCAGAATGTCCTTAATATGTGTTATTTATAGGCCTTCCCATCAGATCTTCTCCGTGTACTTCTCATTGTTTACAGTCCGTTAAGCAACTTGAGATGTGAGACTGGAGTTGAGAGACGACGTGTACGACTGGATTGTGTCACAAGTAGCCAGTTTACAAGCTAATATTAAGCCAAAAAAAAGCTAAATTATTGTCGGACGATAGTCGGTGGGTTCTGAGATTGCATTTCGTTCAATGCGTTCCACCTCTTTTGCTCTCCACACGGACTGTTAATCTGCATTCAACCAAAGCCTGCTTGAATGTGATTAATCAATACTACTTGGACTACAAACGGAAACCAGAATGCTTCCATACCAAAATTTTGTCCCATTGCCTTCATATGAATGCAGAATCTGTTTATAGAGATTAGCATGTTGGTTACTTGTCAAGGCTTGGATTTGATATTAATATGGTCCTCCGTTTTCTGTGCCACCACAACAACATAAATTAAATCCGAAAGCCCTCTCGTCTTTTTTAAAACAACCCCAACAGTCAAGGTAGCATTTTAAAGGCGTATGGCCATCCGTGACCTTGAGCTGGTGGAATCAGTCCTATTTAGAGTGCAAGAGATCATTTTCCAAGTCCTTTGTTATTCCTGTGTGAAGGGACACTTTAAATAACGCTCATGTTGTTACACATCAAGGCTGCCTGTGACGTGTTCTGTGTTGGCGATGATGTGAACATCGAGAAGGCCAACGACACCTTGATCAGCAACGACCGCAGCTGGAAGAAGAGCAAGTTCCGCCTGACATACACGGCCGAGGCCCCGGCCCTCACAGAAGGTAAATAATAATCCTGTTGCGGCTGAGTGATGAACAGTGGATGACGTCTTGATCTTAAAGAGGAAAATAAGTGCTAGTAATAAGTGCTGACATTTGGTCATTTTGGAAGAGGCAGTTTGTGGTGCTGAAGTGTATTACATTATGCAGAGAGGTGTTCCTGTTATTTAGCCTAACCTCATTGATATACACTAGTGCAGTGCCCGTTTGGAGCGTGTGCCCATCCGTAACGGGCCGATTACTCGGCCCCTGAAGTGCTGCTTTCATCGTCAAGAACTGCCGTATGGCTGCTTGTATCCGCCAAGTGTGAAGTTGATTGGATGAACAGTTCTCTAGATATGCGAAGGATTATCATATATACATACACAGACAGAGATTCATTCCTTCATAGTTAGATGATGCTGCTACAGCGCCACCTATTGGCCGAATGGCACCAAATCTGTCGTGGTCACTCAGACATCATATCTTCACATGTCCACCAAATGTGGTCACAATAGCACAAAGCGTTCAGGAGATAGGACATTTTTTTTTTGTAATATAAGCTCTGCCCACAGCATTTGAGTTAAATTTGAGGGCCAGCTTTAACAAAACTGTACGGAAGATAAAAAATCCCAAAAAGTAACTTTTTTCAGCTTGGTCCAGAGATGTTCTGTACCAAATTTTGTGATGATTGCTCAAATTATGTAAGAGGAGTAGCAAAAAAATCAGATTTGGACCCAATTCAAAATGTCGGACAGTAAATTTATATAGATAGATTCGTCTGGCGCACAAAATCCAGGAAAAAAAATTGTTTTCTGAGAATTATGGTTAAAAAGTTACAGTCCAAAATGTAAAGTTCATTGTTATAGCGCAACCATCTGGCCAAATAGCACCACATTTGCCCTTAAATAAAGTAAATGTATGTGATGTAAACAAAATTCTGTCTGCCAACAGCATTGCACAGTGTCCACAAGAAGAAGGTCTTTGGAGCAAAGATCCTAGAGTCTGAAAACTTGCAAACTTCCAAATCCAAGTAAGTATGTGCTAACACATGAAAATAATAAGCCACATATTTATCTGTGTTGGTAAACTTGTGAAATGATGTTTAATTAATCTACTTCACTCTTTCTGGTGTCCAACGCCTTCATTCAGTTTCCTGTGATGTGTGAACTAAATGCTACAAACTGAAAATGGTGCAGCGTTGTTCCCTAAATCTCTGATCTCTTTTGCAGTCGATCCACCATATTTGTCCGGCTCCACAAAAACGACCACGACAAGCTGAGCTACCATCCCGGCGACCATCTGGGCATCTTCCCTGGCAACCACGAGGACCTGGTGACAGCTCTCATAGATAAACTGGAGGATGCTCCACCTGTCAATCAAATCGTGAAAGTGGAGTTCCTGGAGGAGAGGAACACTGCCCTAGGTGGGTGATGCTCTTAGCAACGTCACGCTACTTTATGAATACCGCAAGCAACATGCATATTGGTAGACAGCTGTGGTGACACTGGGTGACATAAGTGTGATTTTCACTGTGACTGTGAAGCAAGGTGTTTCTTATGTGAGCTCAATCAAACTTTACTTTGACACATAAAAACATTCTCGGTGATGGCTTATTAAACGTCCTCTCTTCCTCTGTAAAATGCTCTCTCCTATCAAACTAAAATAGATCATCTGCACGGATAATTTGTGTCCCCAGTCTTCAGAACTTGACAAAACTGAAATTGTTTTAAAGGAACAGTGTGTAGCATTTAGAGGGATCTATAGGCAGAAATTGGAATATAATGTAATAATATAATATGTGTTTTTGTTACCTTAGACTGAGCCGTTTATATCTACATACGGACCGGGTCCTCTTCCCAGAGCCGGCCGCCATGTTTCTACAGTATCCCAGAACGGACAAACCAAACACTGGCTCTAGAGCGGGCCATTCACGTTTTCACGTCGGCCACTGTAGTACTTCTACACGCTTGGCACACGGGAGAAGTTTCAGTTAGTTGCAATCTGCAACCTCGCCACTAGATGCCGCCAAATCCTACACACTGCACCTTTTAAGAGTAACTCTTTATTTTAACCCTAAGTTTAGTATTTATAAGCAGCATTTATAAGGTCTCAATAAATGGTTTGTAATACACTTAAATAAGAAAATATCAGGACATTGCTACTTGTTTATCAGCGATTATAATTCATCATATGAAGCATCTAAAATTGGTGTATTAATAGGTAATGAATTCTTGATAACACAATATAACATACTGACCATAATGATATGTGATAGAACAAATCATTCATTGTGTATATAGCATTGTTTGTGTGCAATTTGGTGCTGGGCAGGTTGCGAACTATGTGTTTATCAGTGCTTTTTCACTGTAAACGGCTGTCTGCTGCACCTGGGAATGGGGTAGATAAGAGTTTTTGCAGGCTGGAAAATAAATAAATAAATAAAAGCAAAAAAAAGAAACTAAAACGCTCAGCAGAGTTGATGACTATCTGTGGTTTTATTACCACGAGCGTTTCCTTTCATATTACACATTTGATCCACCGTTAATGTAAAATATAACTTAATGCAGCTTTAACCTTCTTCCTTTCTGCAGGTGTAATCAGTAACTGGACACAAGAGACTCGTGTCCCACCATGCACCATCTACCAGGCCTTCCAGTACTTCCTGGACATCACCACCCCACCGAGCCCTGTGCTGCTGCAGCAGTTTGCTGCTCTGGCAACCAATGACAAACAGAAAAAGAAACTAGAGGTCCTCAGTAAGGTAAATTCACTCAGTCTTCGGCGTTACCAATAACACTGACCTTTGGAATTATTGAGCTGCTGCTGCACTGAGTGCTTAGCTTGCTTTGTGACTAGACGCATAAGGGATTTGTGATGTATATATGTGCGTAGGCTATGTCCAAAAATACACTCTTGTTTTTTTTGCCAAATGTATGCAGATATTTTTTTCACTTTTTATTAGAACACTTTCCGAAGCACAGTTCTATAAAAAGTCGCCATGTTTTTAAGGCAAAACAATGTCCAACACATTCAACATGTTTGCCATGAGAATATGGGAGATGTTTTTTTGTGTCTGAAAGCCGATTTAATGCACTTTGCACCGACGGAAATATGTACAGCAGGAGTGAGCTGGCGCCAAATTAAAGCCGTTGATCACTCTAACCCAGAGCCATTCCCCCTTGCAGTGCCTCCCACAATTCACTCTCCATTTTTGTCAATGTGTGGAAAAGGCTGGCTGAGGCCAAGCAGTGACTCATATGCTCATACATCGAATCATTGTCACCAAAGCGAGAGGAAAAGATGGAAGGCTTCAGAAAAAGAAACAGTAGAATCAGCACTGCAGATCAGATTTATTTTTATATGCCCTAAATTTCACGCTCATTTTAGTACTTAAGCAGGCTCTCTCAGACTTTTTTAATCATCTTTTTTCTCATGACAAGCATTAGAGAACAGTCAGGCTGTCATGTTTGTTTTATCATAGTTTAAAGCATGAAGAAGGAATTGCTTAAAAAAATATAAATTCATTAACAGTGTCTCTAATAAATGAACTCTATCAGTCCCTGAAAAGCCCCACAACCCCATCTGTGTATCAAGGTTGAAACACCCAGGAGCAAAAGTGCTTTTGCTGTTAAAATTTCGTTAATTGTACATACAGCGCTTCAAACGGTGCTTCGGGCTCAGCATGGAACAACACCAGGCTTCTTCATGGGCACTGTGTCGCTCATTAGCAGCTTGAGAACAAAGGACAAGTTGGGAACATATCAAAGTTTTTTAGCCTGGTGGCAGTGCTCTAAATTCATCACATCCAAATGTCAGTGATGACACACAAAAACAGTTGGGCAGTGAATGGAGACTAGCTCTGCTTGTGGTTGCCTCCTGCTCTCGAGTCAGAAATGTTTGCAGATCTAAAAGAGGAAACTGTCCTGTAATTTTATTTCTGTTATCATGGCAGATACTTTGGTGTCTTAATTAGGACAACAATTCAACAGCTTACCAAGACAGATATTTAATTTAATAAATAACCACCTGTACTGTTAACTAGGGATGTCATGACAACCGATACTTCGGTACTAAGTTGATGCCAAAAACGTGACGGTACTCAAGGTAGCGTTGGGGCTCGAGACTAACGTCCCGTCCACCAGGGAACTATAGAAATGTGTTTGGGATGCAGTAAACTAAATATCAACGTGTCCAGGGGACACACCCTATTTTTTCCCTGATAATGCTACATTGTGAACAACAAATCCGTGTAGAAATTGGCAGGACGAGAGCTAGTTAACGTCGATGTCAGACTCTGGCAGACCATTTTTGTGTCAAATAATTAATTTCTTAAGCAAGTAGCCATGTAATAAGTGGGATAATGTACAGCTAGCGTGTCATTGTTGTGAAATAAACCCCGGCAGGGCGATGCGGGTGGAATCCGAGCAGGGTTTATTTCACAACAATGACCCGATAGCTGTTCATTATCCCTTAAGTATTGGGCAAAGGTAAATTCTAATGCTATCATGATGTGTTCAAATGTAATCATGTAAAATGTAGTTTTTAAAGTAAATACAATTGTTTGAAGGAGACACAATATATAGAATAGATAATAGAGAGGGACTAATGACCTGTTTAACTTCCTAACAAAAAACAGTATGCAAACGGTAATAAAGGAGTGTATGCTGAAGTACATGGGATTTATTTATTTATATGGGATTTATTATTAATTATTATTTATTATCAAGAATTGTGGAATTTCCCTGGTACTGGTATCGCCTACTAAATTTTTGGTTTCGTGACATCCCTACTTTAACCCACCATGCCTTTCTCTATGACGTCCCAGGGCTTGCAGGAGTACGAGGAGTGGAAGTGGTACAACAGTCCCACACTGGTGGAGGTGCTGGAGGAGTTCCCCTCCATCCAGATGCCCTCCACTCTGCTGCTCACCCAGCTGCCCCTGCTGCAGCCGCGCTACTACTCCATCAGCTCCTCTCCAGACCTGCACCCAGGAGAGATCCACCTCACCGTCGCTGTGGTCTCTTACCGTGCCAGAGGTAAGGACCTGCTACTCATTTCGGCGCTCTCTGAGCATTAACTAATGTCTCTCCAAGGATTTTAAGGCTGTGTGGGTGCAGCTGCAGGTGCTTTGGTATTTTACTGCTGACAGCGAGGACGAACTTTAATGCTCCCATTAGGCTTTCGGGGGTCTGAATTTAGTCTCTTTTTTCTGGCATTTTGTATGGCCACAATCTTGACATTTCAGTATAAACACAAAATAAACTCAAGCGTACCCTGCGGTTTCTAGTAAACTGTATTCAGCAGTGAGTTATTTCCCAAAAAGTACCAATGAGTGCATGTCCTGTATATATATTTTTCACTTCGGTGCAGTTTATGCCGTGGATAAAAGGCACTGTGCTGTGGCTCCTTTCAAGGTTGCTGCAAAGACTCGAAAAAGTCAAATGACTCAGCCTCTCTGAGAAAACCTCCGATGGCTCAAAGAAAATTGATCCGAAGTTATCTTGGAAAGCCAGTCTGCTTCACAGGGCAACCAGACCACGACTGTAATTACAAGAAACGTAGATTTAGAAACACCTCAAGGAAGATTATATATCTGAAAAACAGATTCTATTTAGAGATATGGACACAAACGAGAGAAAACACTGCAGCTATACCAGTCTGTCTGACAGTATATAAAACGCATTAGCTATTCAGGTTTCAATTGAAGTGTTTGCAATTAGCATCTATACACTCAGCCTGTCAAGTAGTCAGCAAACATTACCAGATGCTAACGCTACTATTTTCCCCATCGCACGTGTAATGTGTACTTGTGAAGACATATTACTATGATTGTAAAGGCAACGGTTGAATTACTGTAATTTCATTTTAGAGAGAGAGAAAAAGAGGGAGACGGTCCCAGCCTTGGAAAATGTGTTAGGGCCACTCTTCTCCTGTTTGTGCACTTAAAGGGAGTGGGAGGTGAAGAGAAAAAGGTAAAGTGCCTGCTTGGTAATAATCATGCCTTTCAGATGGAAAGGGACCTGTCCACCATGGAGTGTGTTCATCGTGGCTCAACAGGATAGAGAAGGGGGAGATGGTGCCATGTTTTGTCCGAGGGTAAATATCACAATGTTTCTTTTCCAAGGATTTTTTTTGTAGAATGTCATGAACCAGTATTGATGCAAGAAAAGTTTGACATCTTGGGGAGATGAGCTTATCTGCTTTCTTGCTAAAGATGGATACCACTCTCATGTCTGCATGCTAAATATGGAGCTACCACCAGCAGCTGGGTAACTTAGCTTTGCACAAAGACTGGAAAGCATACCCTGCTTTATGGTCTATTTGACTCTAAATGGGAACATAATTTACTAAATGAACATCATGCTGTATTGAGGAAGACTTGAAACTAGCGATTGAGACCATAAACTCATGTTTACAATGTTTACTGAGGTAATAAATCAAGTGAGAAGTAGGCTCATTTTCTCATAGACTTCTATACAATCAGACTTCTTTTTGCAACCAGAGGAGTCGCCCCCTGCTGGCTGTTAGAAAGAATGCAAGTTTAAGGCACTTCCGCATTGGCTTCACTTCTCAGACCCAGAGGTTGCCACCTGGTTGGACAGAGCCGGGGTAGCTGGTTCAGGTCTTTGTGCTAAGCTTAGTAAGCCAAATGATGACTGTAGCTTTATATTTAGCGTACAAACACAAGAGCATTATTATACATTCTCATCTAACTCGTGGCAAGAAACTGAATAAGAGTATTCCCCAAAATGGCAAATTATTCCTATAAGTGAATTTCATAAGCTTTGTGGTCACTTTTAGGGTATGTTACTTCATTTATTTTTTTGTCTATTGCATTACTTTAGTGCACCGTCATTCCAACTTCCCAAAGACAACCAAGCACCTTGTATCCTGGTGGGTCCAGGAACAGGTATCGCCCCATTCAGAAGCTTCTGGCAACAGAGACTATATGACCTTGAACACAACGGTAGGTTTTATTTCTCAGATGTATTTATTACTACCTTATAGAGAGGCTTTGCAGTGGATTTTCACTGCTGCACATGAACCTGCAGACAGAATCTTCAATTGATTATAAGAATATCCAGGACTGCTGATGAATTTACTCTTACTATGCTATCATATACACTTCTGAGTAATAATGGAATTCAGATCAAATCCCTATCAGAGATTTAGATAATACACAGCAGACTTATCATTTCTGCAACACCCTTCAGAGCAACAAAGTAACTCTGCCGGTCACCTTTTTTAGGAATCGAGCCGTGCCCCATGTTCCTGGTGTTTGGTTGTCGGCAGTCTGAGATGGACCACATCTACCAAGAGGAGACCATCCAGGCCAAGAACAAAGGGGTGTTCAAGGAGCTCCTCACGGCCTATTCCAGAGAACCCGGCAAACCAAAGGTACAGGCGCTAAACGGTCTGTAGCTGTGGATGAGTCAGCTTGTCACAACTCCCATTGGATTGCTGTGTGGGTTTGAAATAAAATCACACAGTGGAGAAAAACTGCTGTGGTTAAAATCGTGTTTCCATTTGACGATTTTCTACAGTTGTTCTTCAGGTAAAATTGTCAACATTTGTGTCTCTGCTTCCTTTGCTGTTCTGAACAATTATTGTTTTTTTTTACTGTTCTGTTCCTTGTATCAACAATGTTCAGTAACTGTTTAAAAAGAACAAAATATACAGAATATAAAGTATAGAAAACTAATTTTCTTTCAGCTTGCAGTTTGCAAATTCTACTTCATTTTACTTTCTGTCAGTGGTCTCCTGACTGTTTTTCCACATTGTTTCCTTTCCTGCTTTTCTCACACTTGACTTCTTCATGCACACTCATCATTCCTCCTCTGCCTCTCTGTCAGAAATATGTACAGGATGTACTGCGCGAGCAGCTGTCAGAGACGGTGTACCAGTGCCTGAGGGAGGAGGGAGGACACATCTACGTGTGTGGGGATGTTACGATGGCCGGGGACGTTCTCAAGTCCGTCCAGCAAATTATCAAGCAGCAGGCCAACATGACCCTGGAGGATGCTGGCTTCTTCATCAGCAAGCTGCGGGTAAGAGAGAGGGGAAACAGTGCAACAACGTCACCATGGTGTTCACCATTACACCCCACTGAGCAGCTTGGTAATGTCAGGGAAGAGAGGGTCACAAGTTTGAGCTGGTGAAAATAGTGAATATGAAGTGCTCTCCACCGTCGCAGAGGTGCCCCTGAGCGATGCAATCAGCACCCAGTTGAATAGGCGAGGTCCTACAGGGCAGCTTCTTCACACGAAAGTATGTAACTGAGTGCTGAGCATGAAAGCAGAAGGCGTGTTGAGTCAGTGTTTCCTGTGAAAATGAAGGTTAAAAAACACCCCCACTGGCTTATTTTCATTTGTGAACTCAAGGGTAAAAAGGCTATAAAAAGAAGTATGACACGTGTCACCAAGCCCGCTATTAACACACTTACCTGTGTAGAATACAAATGGATTGAAGAGTTGTTTTCCAGCACGGTTCAGTGAATCTTTCAAATGCAACGACTGCAGTCGTGTAAACACAGTCAGTATAACTCTGTTCATCTACAGTTGTTTAATCATAATGCAAAGTCTCGTCATTCTATAGTGTGAGGGTAGATGAAGAAAATCTAAAATATACAAAAGAATATTCCTAAAAAGGAAAAGTTTAAGTTCAACTATTTCTAAATCCGATCTAGTAAGACCTCCACAGTGATCTAGTTAGACCTCCACAATATCCACCTCATATATTTGTCTCCTTCTCTCTCTACTCTCACCACTCCACCGTATCCAGGATGAGAACCGCTACCATGAGGACATCTTTGGGGTCACCCTGCGCACCTATGAGGTCACCAACCGGCTTCGTTCAGAGTCAATAGCCTACATTGAGGAGAACAAAAAGGACTCAGATGAGTAAGTGGTTTGTGTTTTTCCATTTTCCTTAGGGTCAGTAAAAAATGCTTATCCTATTGCCAATATGGATGTGCAATATTTTTTTAGTAGATTAAGAGATATCTTGTGTGCAGTGTACATCCAACCCCCAATGCCTGAGGTAAATGTTTTCAAATTTGGTGCAAAAGTCCAAAGGTCAAAGGTCACTGTGACCTCAAAAAACATGTTTTTTGGCCATATCTCAAGAATTCATAAGCTAATTATGACAATTTCACACAAATGTCTAAGAGGATAAAATGATGAAGTGATGACATTTTGGACAGACAAGGACGTAAACATAGCAAAGGCATACAACCGCAAGGCTTGAATTCTAGTTTGATTATACAGCAGGTCTAGGTGCTATATGAACACTGTGGAAGTATCAAAATGCTCAATCCACAGAGAAATGCACACAGCACGTATTCAGAAACTGTGCCTTTAAACAAGTCATCAGGACTTCCGTAATGTTGTGATGTCACAACTATACAGTCACCGGTAGAAGTGCCGCTAAACTCTGTGTACAGTAGTTGACACCCGGCTGCAGTGACGCTGTGAAGACGGCGAGAGCACAGATGCAGTAGACTGGAAACGCTGTCCAATCAGAGCAGACTGGGCTTTTTTTCGGGAGGTGGCCTTAAAGAGACAGACGCTTAAATGGAGCGTTTCTGACAGAGGGTGAATACAGGTATATTCAGACAGACAGTATGAGAAAAATAATGTTTGTTGAACATTAAAGCATGTAAACATGTTCTAGTAAAAAACAGAAATACAAGTATGAACCTGAAAATGAGCATGATATGTCCCCTTTAAAAAAAGAAATAGCATCTCATTCACCAAATGAAACCAGAAAATGACCCACATTCACCCACATTTATTCCTTCGTTCATTCATACATCATTTTATTGCCTCCTTCATCGGTTCATTGTTGGATTTCAGGAGACATGGTTAGTAATGTCTACACACAAAATCAGGATCACTCACTTGACTCGTCTGCAACACCGCTGAACTGCGTGGGAAGCTTAAGATCTATGATGTGTTTTCTTATTTATTCATCTTTTTTTTTTACCAGTGATCCTTCTTCGCCACTCAAATTTGCCAGCTGGTTAGCTCATATTTTAGAAAAAAACAAACGTATTTTGGCACAGCCCATTTAGATTTATCTCAGCCAGTGAGAATACTAGAGCAGCTTTATCTCCGAGAGACGTTTGCATAAGTAGTCCAACTCCAATCTGCAACCTGTAGTTGTTGGTGACGCCGATGTGTTATCACACCCCGTGTCAGATGAAAACAGAGTGGGTAACCATAGAAACCCCATGGAGAAGGGCCTTTAAACTAACAGGATTAGAGTGAAAGCGAGTGGGTCTGTTCCATTTCTGTTTTTGTTTCAGTTGTCATTTGTGCACATTCAAGATTAGACACTTCATATACCCTTGCCATGAGAGCAAAACAAGGGCCCTACATATCCACTATGGCTCATTAAGCACCAGCATAATGCATCACAGACGATAGCTCCTGTGTGGATTGTCACTTGAATTTCACATTTGGCCATCAAAGCCCCTGTTCGCTGGATGAGTAATGACTGTAACATCTCTATTTCCATGTCTCTGTCGCTCTCTCTGTCTGTCTTTCTGTCCGTCTTCTCTCTCAGGGTGTTCTGCTCATAGGTCAATGATCGGGGGGGCTTTCTGACAACAACCAGTCTGGAGGACACAGCGACGCTGGTTAAAAAATACTGTGCCAATTTTTGTACTGTAAAAAAAAAAAATGTGTTTCTTTCTTCTTTTTTTTTTTATACCACTTTAATGTTTCTGTTGGGCTCTGCGATTTCGTCTGTAGCAAGTTGGAAATGTTCTGTTCTCTGAGAATCTGTTTTGCTCGTTGATGATACTTCCAAAAATTATAAATTTCGATTCATAATGTGTGCACCTAGTGTAATGACCTGCCTCATTGTGAATGCATGACCAAGACAAGAATATACTCAAGAAATATACTATACTCTGTGTTATTGTTGCAGTTAAAAGGCTTTTATTGAGGTTTTATATTTTACGAGGAAAAGAGTGATAACAAACTCAGACATTTCTGAAGTATGAAGTCGACTTTCAGAAAAGAATCAGGGCTGGTCAAATCTATTTGGGCTGTTATGTTTTATTTATCAAAGGCTGTAATTTCAGGAAAAGTTCAAATGGGAGAGAGAGTTGAAAGATGTACAGGCATGCAGATAGAAAAACTGAAAGATTTTCTGCGAGCAAATTTGTTGACAGGTCACCCTGAATTATGAAAACAGCGATTCTGTCACAGCCTCAACTAACATATTATCTAGCTCTTCAATGGCAGTCTATCAAAATGCATCAGCCTCTGTGCCAGCTGTCTCTTTAGTGGCCCGTCCATTCTCTCCCGTACATTATAATGTCGCCGTGTGTCCCAGCTGGTGCTTGCCCGACCCCACAGCAGCTGCATAGGAATGTGCAGGGCAGCCATTAATCTGCACCTGAGTCACTACATATTTAAATGAACACTAATTAATGACGAATAAAATATATATCTAAACTCCTTCAGGGCTCTCAGATTTTAAAATATCTAAGTATTGATGTGTTGGCTATAATAAAAGAAAAATCATGTCAAATCATATAATCATGGTGGAGGGACATTGTTTTGAAAAATGATTTTTGAATTGTAGAAGATTATTCAATGATTAAATCAGTAATTTATGAGTTAAAGGGAATTTTTGGGGAATTATTTACTTTCTTGCGTTAAGTTGCATGAGAATATTGATACCACCCTCATGTCTGTATGGTAAATATGAAGCTACAGTACACCCAGCAGCGAGTTAGCAGGCATTCAGACTGAAAAAGCCCTGTGTTAAAACAATGCAAGGAGCTGCGTTGGAGGGGGGCGTGCTGTTTCAAGTCCAGTCTGAGTAACAGAGCCGTGAATTTGAAGGTTTGTCAAATGGCAAAACACTACCTGTAACTATGAGATACAACTCGGGGAAGTTATCACGGTAGCATTTGTTATAATTCGTTAAGGTGACCACCGGATGACGTTGTGTTACATCAAAAGTTAAGGACCAGTGTGTAACATTTAGGGGAATCTATTGGATCTCCATACCAGTGTCCTAAGTATTAACACATTTTATTACATGGCTTTGTTGAATACTCTATTCTGATTGGACAATCACAGCGTTCTACGGTCTGTTATTTCTTTATAGTAGACCGTTGCTATGTATAACAGACCGTTGCCATGTATAACAGACCGTTGCTATGTATAACAAACCGTTGCTATGGGCGCAGTTCTGATGTCGGACTCTAGCGGACCGTTTTTGTGTCAAATTATTGATTTCTTAAGTAAGTAGCCGTGTAATAAGGATAATGATAAAGGGATAATGTGCATCGATCAGGTCATTGTTTTAAAATAAACCCCTTCAGGGCGTTGTTTATTTCACAACAATGACCGGCTCCCCACACATTATCCCTTACATAGCTCGTTTGTTTAAGCCGTACAAAAAACAAAGTGCAAAATCGACACCTTTTGGTTTTTATGGAAGACTATGTGTCAGACTTTCTCGTGGCTGGAAGCAGGAAGTCACCGCTCCCCTGTTTCCTGTCTTGTTGCTAAGCTAAGGCTGCTGGGCTAAGGCTCCTGGCTGTAGCGTCACATTTACCGTACAAATATGATAGCAGTATCGATGTCAAACTATTAACCTATTAACTATTACCTTTAAAAATGACATATTTCTGTAACAAAACCTTGTTAAGTGAAGCAAAAAGATCTCTTTTAGCACCCTGTGCTGCCCAGATCATATCTGACAGCTATTGAGCTTTTAAAATTTGCATTTATCAGCGTCATAACTCCTCTGCCTCTTGCCTTACATCAACCCTCTGCCTACTCACAGCACATCTTTCTTCAGTCTCTCTGCATGATTGTGCGCGACCCTTACGGCTCTCACGCCACCCTTTCACTGTGACCTGACACCTGCTCAGTAGCATCCGCATGCATGTGTGTGTGCGCGCATGTGTGTGTATGTGTGTGTGTGCCATAGAAATCATCATAAGCGTCTCTATACGAATGGGTGTAAAACATGCATGTGCTCAGGTGTATGTTTTTCCATGATTATTCTGCTTGTTGTCTGTTACCTTGTCGAACTGGTCAGATTTTAAAAATAAGCATGAATTTGTTGCTCCGTGAGTCACACGAGCCTGAAAATGTAGTCTTACAGATGGTGTTTTGGTAACAGGAAACTGCCCACGTGGCATTTAGTTTTGATCTCAGCAGTGAAGTTTTTCATTCAGGGACGAGAGGCAGTCACTCTGCCGCTGCGGTCATTTGCTGCTTCCCAATGAGTCAGGGTTGTAATTTGAATATATATTGGTGCAGGGGTCACGTTGTTTATTGATCACCCACTCTGCAGTAACCTGTGGCTTTTCTCGTCAGCTTCTGAGTCTTGTTTGTTCCCTTTCTTTGTCTTTGATTCAAATTAAAGATAACTGTTAGCATGATTAACGGATTTCAATGTGATTTTCAAACAGCTGCCGAGAATATGTTTGGTTTTTTGGGGTGTTTTTTTTTTTTTTTTTTCTCTGAATCAACTATTTTTACTGCCGGGGGAAAAAGGGTGATTCCCAATGTCCCCACTGTTGTTCATTCTGGATGAATGTCTCCTCTGTATAATTTGTTTAAACAGATTTAGTTTAACTGGAATGAGAGCTGTCAAGAAACATGTCTGTGATGTAAAATGTGCAGCAGGAAAAGCAACTGACATAGCTTCTATATATAGCTTCTATAGATATATATTCAAAGACAAAGTATAAAATATAAAGAGTAACACTACGATCTTTTCTAAGAATGTATTTTGATTATGTAAATGAGCACTATTATTCTGCTTGATTTAAAAAAAGAACAAAAAAAGGCCTATTCTACGGTGTCTCTCATATCCTTTAGGTATGAGGATAAAACAGCAGCATTAAAATAAATGCATGGTGATCTTCTCTCTCCTGTTCATATTTTAAAAAGCTCTGTCTATTTACCAGCACTGTGTCAGTCAGTGAGACTGTATTGTGAGGTTGTCCGGCCTTTCTCGCAGGGCTTTGGATGGTAAAAACATTCTCGAAAGGGGGTTTCTTTTTCTGTGTTTGCATATCGCTGCTGCTGCTATGAACAGCTCTGATCCAATCAGCCTCTGCTATAATGACCTTTGTTGTAATTGATTGAGGGTATTCCATTTTAATGCATCAACTGCAAGGACTTTGCATTTACTTTCAAATAAAGAGAAACATTTACAGAATATGTCAACACATTTGCTTGGTTTGTTTTTTTTTCTTGTTTATATAAGAGAGAAGCCTGACTGGAAAGGTTTATTCCTGCGGTAGGAGTTATTAAAGGTCGAGGCGTTTAAGTTTGAAGGTCAGATTTCCATGTTGATACCGAGATTTTTCCTGAAAAACAACAGTTGCATTGGCTTCCCCTCCTCTTTCCTGCCTCTGTAAAGTGCTGGTCGTCAGAGAGTCGGCACCTCGAGAGCACAATACTCAGCGCCATGGAAACATGTCAACATAACAAGCCATCTAAACCTTATACACAAGGACTCTGATTGGGGGTTGTATCAGGAAGTGAAGCAGTGGCCTCTCTAATTAGCCCAAAAGCATTTGACCCTCCTATTGAGCAAGATAGGTTGCATGAACACATGCTGCTCCACCTGCTGCTCCAGTGCAGTGCAGTGATTTCACTCACAGCAATTCAATTTGAGTCTGAAAACACAAGCTAAATTTGTTGCAGGTAGCAGTATATTTTCCTCAGTATCAGTATCACCATTACTCAGCGTCGAAGTCATGGTTCACGGGAAGAAGTTGGCCAAGGAGGCGCTGCTGCCTTCTGTGCTGGAAGACGATGATGACGCAGACACAGAAAGTGAGAAGCTGCAGCTGGGAGAGGTAGGAAGCTGACCATCCGGCCAAGTCTGCTTGAGCGAGGGAAGTGTGAACAACCAGGTAGGCAAGGGGAGACATGTAGGAGACTATTCAGGCAGATTTTTATGAAGCCTGATATTGATTAAGACATAGGAGAGGCACTTGGTGAGAATCCAAAGTATGTTATTGACCTGCAAGAGTATTTTAAAGTGGACCTATTATTTTCCCTTTCCTTTCCTTGTAGTGTGTTATATAGTTTTTTGTGCATGTAAAAGTTCTGCAAAGTTACAAAGCCCAAAGTCCACACCAAAGGGAGTTACTCTCCCCCACAGAAACACTGCTCCTGAACAGCCCTGAAACGCCTCGCTTGAAGTCCCGCCTTTTCTTCCGTAACGTGGTGATGTCACCAAGTAACACATTTGCATAATATCTGTCTAGCGGCTAGTTTGGCACTCCCTCGAACAAAGATAGTTAGAGTGGAGTTGAAGTGGAGTCTGAAGAGTTTGGTTCAGTTGACCAATCATAACAGTGGGTCAGCTCACCAATCAGAGCAGACTGGGCTTCTCCGGAGGGCAGGGCAGGAGCTAAAACAGAGCATTTCAGACAGAGGGTGAAAAGAGGTGCCGCAGCACAGCCGGTATGAGAAAAATAAAGCTTTTTTTCAACATTAAAGCATGTAAAGATGCTCTAATAATACAACCTAAATACAAGTATTCACCTGAAAATAAGCATAATATGTTCTCTTTAAGCTTCAGAAATGGAGGTCTTAACCATAACGTTATCTCTAGACACGTCTGAGCATTTTCCAAGGAAATACAAGCTCAAAAATACAGGCTAAAGACCTGCTATTTTCTTTTTATAGATCGCTCTTTTGACCTGTGTACGTGCATGTATTTATTCAACAGAGGAGACTCAAGAGTGTCACCCTGAAAGTCTGTCTCAATTACATTTTTATGCAGTCTAATCACAGGGCTGCACGCTCTACCGTAAGTGTCAGAAATACACTATGAAAGCAGCACATTTTCAAATGCAAAACCTCTTGGATGTCCACACAAAAAGTGCCTTAGAACATGTGCAGTATCACTCACATGCCAAATGCTGGTATTTCTGAGTAGCAGGTTTAGTCCTTAAAAATAACAATATATGGCATGGCTGACTGAGAAATGTAGTGAATGTGCCATTGGCCTAGAAATAAAGGGAGTGAAAGACAGCTGAAACAGCCTCTGGCGAAAGAGGGTAAAGAAAGCAGTAGGAGGGAAAGTATTACAAAGACTGGGAGGACAGAGGGATACCAGCTCAAAGAAGACACATTGATGGACTCAGTTGTCCAACATGTAGGTATCCGCTTTATTCTCCTGCTAGCAAAATCCATCAAATCTCCTCACTCAGGCTGCCAGCCAGCAGCCAGCTTTGAGGAGTCACGATGTCTTACTTTCTTATCCAGCAGAGAGCGAGCCGGACAGAGGTCGACGTGCGTGGGCCAAAGGACCAGCGCTCAAGTCCTGATGGGAATGTGCTAGACGGAGGTGAAGGAGAGGGTGAAGAGGAAGAGGAGGAGGGAGAGAATGAAGAGGAGGAGGAGCTGGGAGGAGAAGAGTGTGTGACCTCTGATGAGGACTACGACACAGATTTGGAGCTCGGAGGTAAAGAGGGGAGATAATGGGAAAGGTATTACATTCTATGATAAAGGGTGTGATGTTCCCATTTATGTGTTTGAAATTAACAATTTCATCCTGTTATTTTCTGTCTGAAATAATATTTCATACCAGGCTCCAGCAGTAAAGCATTTTCATAGTGAGTCTTAATTTGATCTTGATCAGAACATACATTGATAAAGCACCCCATCTGTTAATCTTCCCCCTTCTCCCTTCCCAATCTCTAGATGATTTCAGCCAGAAAAAACAAAACAGTAACTCCTACACGTGCCTGCCCACACATGTGAAGCCCTGTTCTGCATCTTAATGATTTCATCTCAGTCTTTGTGTCAGGCTTCCTTTTCACCAGCAGTGAAAACCATCTGGTATGAATGAGCTCCCCTGACGGGGCGAAATCAGCCACGAGGGAGTTTTCAATATCACACTCAAAAGGTCCTCCTCCGGGGGGAAAATGCCACATCTCTCCTTTTCACAAAGACGCATTGATAGCGAACAATTCAGACAGATAGTGTCTTTATTCATGTTGCAGATAAGGAGGAGGCGTATGACCCGACGGGGCAGACGTGCTACATGGAGGCGTGTGAAGCGTTACAGGTGGCACCTGCCTCTTACTTCCTGCGGCACATGCAGAGTAGCGAGCTGTCCATGATGCATCGTGGTCTGGGACCTCAGGTACTGTAATCATAAGTTAGGGACTGTACAAAAATTATTTTCTTTTTGCTGAAGGGAGGATAGTCTGGTGTTGGGGGGAGAGCAGGGGAGGGTCTTTTATTTATCTATTTTCCTGCCCGGATTTAGATTTTATTACTTTATTCTGTTATTTTTAGAATTTGGAATCCAGGTGCAGGGCAAAAATATTTCAGTGTTCAAGTCCGTCTGCAGGCACTGAGCTGCCATCTGTGGCCAGGTCATTCACGCAACGTCATCATCTCAACTCGTCAGATACTGACGCTATGTCGGACCCTTAGGCGTCCCATTTCGCTTGCAGTAAACACGTGCTTAATGTTGTGAATTAAACAAAAACATTTGCTTAGGTTTATTCAACAAAACCACTTAGTTAGGTTTAGGAAAAAAACAACATGGTTGGGCTTTAAATGACTTCGTTTGTACAATGAAAATGTGACTTGACGTGAACACAGGACGCAAATAAACAGCTGATTGTAATGTGAAAGTGAAACATAGCGCATGGGACACGAACGGCGGCAACTTCTGACGTAACTATGCTGCAGCCGACTTTATTCGCTTCAAACCAGTTGATGGAAACTCGCCTAATTCGCATTTCTTTTTTGCATCATTTCAAAAGTTTGCTTAAAATTTGCTCGACAATTGAATGGAAACACGGCTATTATGAAAGAGGTTGCTCGTGATAATGAACATACAGAAAATGATCACCTGAATCTGATGCTCCTCTCGGCTTTACGGAGATTTATAGCGACTTTCAGCTCCTTGTTTAGCTGTCTGGCAACTTTTGGTTGCAACAAGCCGCTGTTTGTTACTACCTGCTCAGCCCCAAACGGCACTAAGACAAAGTTAGTAACGAACATAGTGGCAAGCAAGATATTTTGTTGGTAGTGACCAAAATCAGAGCTAAAAGAGAGTGAATATTGGACTTACTTTTGCCAGGTGGCCACAAACATGACTCCAAATGAATGATAATTAATTGCTCTGTAATGATGTGTAATTAAGCAACCATTTGCTAACAAGCTCACCACATCACTAAGGTGATTATATGCCAATATTGTGCTCACAACTTGTTTCTGCTGCCCCCAAGTGGCCTTCAGTTTCACCTGGGGGAAGGTATTCGAAATGTTGAAAAAGATCCACAAGTAATTGCACTTCTTCGTCTCTCTGACGCAATTTCAGATCAGTCCAGAGCTTTGTTCAGTTAAATACTCATTAATTCAAAGTCACATTCCCCTCCAGGGGGACTTCACTGATCACGACAAAGTCCGTGGAGCGCTGCGTTAAGTCCAGCTGCGTTAAGTCCAACGCAGCTGAGCTTCAAGGAGTTTACCCAGGAAACAGATCATGCATGTACATATCTTTGCAGCACACTTTACAGACAGAATTGCATAAGTCAAGTCCATTATATAGATCTTCCCAGCACAAGTGGAGAGTCCTTTGAAGAGAGTGGAAGGCTGCTGGCATTGAGTCACACTCAGAGAGATCTCATTATACAGATCTGAATTTGAATTTACCTCTGGGGGAAAACTTCTTATTTTTGATCCTAAATGACAGTAAATGTGTTTCACCTTGTGACCCATGTAGAAGTAGCTTTATTAGTTGGTCCTGTTAAGCATTTCACATTATGTCAATATTGTGCCTTCATGTTTTAGCTTGCATATAACCTAAAATGTACACAGACATAAACAGATCTAGAAAGACATCATCAAAAATGCTTTTGGCAGGTTTAAACCAAACAGGAAATCTAGATGTTGTATTTAACTAATGGATCTTATTAAGTGAATGTGTACACAACAAATCTTTATTTACTTTTCTACTCCTGAAAAAAACATAAAGAAAACAAAAACTATACTTAGCGTTATATATAGCGTAATTTTAGGCCACAAGTCAGTCACAATTAGATGTCTTTTTAACGGTAAATCAATGTGAAATTGCTCTGTGGTTGTACATCTCTGACTGAGTGAAAAGTACATCCTCTACACATGTGAAAATGCATTGCCTGGAGCTCTTAGCAACACAGTTTGACATTTTTACAGGCTTCCACTGGTCCGTAGCGCTGCAAATGAAAGTTGTACAAGTAAATCCATTCCTTAACAAGCCGTTTCCCCAGGTTTCGGCTTCAGCGGCATCATTCAGACTGATTAAATTGGATTTTAAACAAGTCTTCACCTGTCAATCACAGAGAGCAGAAGTAAAGGAACTGAGTGCAGCTGCCAAAGGTTATTTGTTTAATGTCTTGCAGACTGATGGGCTTCTCAAATCTCAGAGAAAGACACTCTGCGCACATTTATTTTCTGATGGGGCCTCTTTCTGCTCTTCTTCTTTTTTAAAGATCAAGTTAACATAAGGCTTCATGCAGCCAACTTTCTCATTAGCCGTTCTAGAAACTATAATTTTCATGTTCTGCGAGCTTCATTTCTGACCCACGCCTCCACACAGCTCCCTTCTGTTTCATTTGTCTCACACAGGTTTAATATTCCTCTCTCTCTCTCTCTCTCTGCCCACCTGCATCAGTACATCTACTCTTTTAACTGGAATACAGATAAGAAAATATACTGCAGTGAACAAACAGAAGAATTTCACTTTGGTTGTGTGTTTGCAGGGCACCAAAGCACTGGCAGTTCCCCTGGTAACCAACACTTCAATACTGAGGCTGAACCTGCGAGATAATTGGATGGAGGGAATGGGCGGAGCTGCTATCGCCGAGATGTTAAAGGAAAATTGTTACATTACAGGTGGTTTTACTGGGCACTCAAGCATGCACACATTTTCTCTTCCTTCTCCCTTCTCCCTCACTCTGTCACCGTTTTTCTAGCAAAAGTGCCACCTCCACTCCCACTCGCACGCCACTCTCACCCCAATTATATGCCATATATATCTGGGGTCCATGGTTAATATTTGTGCAGTTCAGGAACCTATAGAGGGATCTACATGTATCGAGAGACTCCTGTGAGTCATGCAGGCTCTTTAGGGTGGCATTATTTTTGACATAATTTGTCATGCACCACTTTCAGGGGTATCCAATTTTATGAATATACAGCATAACAGATTACTCGCTGACGTATTTTGCTGATGCTGCAGCAGACATTAGCCAACAAATGAATAAATAATAGGGCAGTCAAAATGCAAATTATTTTTAACGCCACTAATTTCTTTAACGCATTAACACAACTTGCGATTTTTAGGTTGTAGCGGACTCAGTTTTAAAGCTCCAAACTTACAGTAAGCTAAATTTTGCCGAGGAAAAACTGGCATGGCCATTTTCAAAGGGGTCCCTTGATCTCTGACCTCAAGATACGTGAATTAAAATGGGTTCTCTGGGTACCCACGAGTCTCCCCTTTACAGACATGCCCACTTTATGATAATCACATGCAGTTTGGGGCAAGTCATAGTCAAGTCAGCACACTGACACACTGACAGCTGTTGTTGCCTGTTGGACTTGAGTTTGCCATGTTATGATTTGAGCATATCTTTTTATGCTAAATTCAGTACCTGTGAGGATTTCTGGACAATATTTGTCATTGTTTTGTGTTGTTTATTGATTTCCAATAATAAACATAAACATACCTTTGCATAAAGCAAGCATATTTGCCCACTCCCATGTTGATAAGAGTATTAAATACTTGACAAATCTCCCTTCAAGGTACATTTTGAACAGATGTGTGATTCATTTGCGATTAATAATGATTAACTATGCACAATCATGCTATTAATCACGATTAAATATGTTTATTGATTGACAGTCCTAATAAATATACAACAAATGAGAAGTCTGAAACAGACAGTACTGGACAACTTAAAGTTTTGACTGGATGATGGTGCTTTATGAAAAGCTTTTGAACCACTCAGATTTAAGATAAAGTAGTCAATATCTCCGCCCATGGGGCATTTCCTCAAAAAAGGGGAGATAGCATGCGAGAATTATGACTAAAAATGTTCACAACTTTTTGATGAAGCCAAACTTTAAACTGAAGAAAGGGAAGGGAAGGACTGACCAATCATTTTGGATGCAATAGTCAGGCTACCAAAACTGTAATAAAGCCAATTAGCAAACTTGTCACAACTGATTTAGATTATAAAATGATAAAATATGTTTCGAATTGTGGAAAACTTGCGGCACTTCTTCTCTTTGGACTCTTTTTGACTCTTTTTGTGCTCCTGCCACATGTTGTTCTTTTGACCTGTGTACTTGTGTGTCAATCCCAGAGGTGGACCTATCCGACAACAATCTTGGGGATTACGGTGCCAGAGCTGTCGCTGGTATGCTTAAGGAGAACAGCACCCTGGTGAGCCTCAATCTGTCAGGAAACCGTTTCACCGACCGGTCCGCTGAACACTTCGGCCCAGCGCTGATCACCAACTCCAAGCTGCAGCACATCGACCTCAGCCACAACGCTCTGGGAGAGCGTGCAGGTAGCACACAGCAATTAGTTATACACAGTAAAGGTCACATATTTTCTGTGAGGCCGCACCCTTTCAAAGAATGAAACAGTACCTAAGGATTCCATTTTTATTAGGTTGATATTAAAGATTTACACTGGAGATGCATATTTTCACTTACTTTGCAATAGCAGAAAGCAGGACCCAGAAAGCATATGTGGCATCAAGATCATAAATAGCAAAATTCATTAAAGACGTGTGAGGGATGAGATGTAAATTAGTTCTATTTCTTTGGACAGAGCTCTTTCTCTCTCTTTCTCTGAGTTTTTTAACAGACATTCGCACTTCCGTTTAATTTGGGCCATGTCGAAAAAACAACAACGCTATATGGCCAAAAGTTTGTGGACATTTAGACACTCAAACTTTACGACCATATGTGATTGTTGAGCATCTCGGGCCTGGCCAGTTCCAGTTCATCCCAAAGGTGTTGCATGAGATTGAGGTCGGGGCTCGAAGTTTAAATGTGCTAAATTCGAAAGTCAGAGCATTAATATAGCAGCAAATAACTATTTGCTAAAGATACAGAGGAGTAATGTCTACCTGAGCAGAGAATGAAGTCTCCCTCTGTGTGTGCTGTAATCAGAGCTTCTCTGTGCTCCGTTAAGTAGCCGGGCCGGCCACAGGTGCATTTTAGTGCATGTGAGTCTCTCTGTTGTGCCCCACGGGCTAACTAATGGCCGGCACTCTGCACTACGCTCTTATGGCGGTTAACGCTGATAACTCCGTCCCGACCGAGCACCCAGGAGGTGCGCCGGGCTTTGAAGCAAAGACCTTGTTATCAGTGGTAACCGCAGCATGTGCGCAGTACAGAGCAGGTGTGATTAGCTAACCAGTGGGGCACGCTCAAATGCACTAACATACTCTAACATAGACGTGAATAAAGTCATTTTCATACATTTTTACTTTTTATCTCAGAATTCTGCAATTAATCTCAGATCTCAAATATTTGTTTCACTTGGTCAAAATTCAGAGAACAGAAAAATAGTACATTTCAGATTAGCACCATCTTTTAATTGTCATGACTGAACTCATTATTTTAAACCAAAACTTTTACTTATAGGTTATTTTGTTTGTATATGAATGAATGATCATTTTAAGACTACAAGTACTTATTCAAAGCAGCTGTGTAAGTGAAAGTTCTCTTTTCTGCCTTATTAAATGATAAGGGAATATACATTCAAGCCCTATAAATTGACCAATTACTATGTGAGTGCAGAGTAATTTAGTATATACGATTACTGGTACCTACTATTATTAGATTTTTTGGAGAAACCATTAGCTTTATCTCTAAGCAGTCACAGGACAGCAGGCAGCAGCAGACTGTGGCATTCAAAGGTCAAGAACATTTCGCCTTCATTAAAACCTCTTTCAATTATCATGCGGATGAGCTTTGCGACAGGCACCTTGTGGAAGAATGGCAGACCAGGATGCAATGAGCATCTGATGTCGGTAATTGAAAATAAATCTGTCTGTGGGAAAGGGGACACCGCCGTGTCTCATTGCCATGTGTGCTGCTATGATTCATCACCACATATTCAATTTTATTTTCTCCACTGCTGAAATATCAAAGGACATCCTCGTGCTTTTTTGAGTGCACTCTTCCATATCGAGAAAGTGTACCAATCAAAAACTCTCTGACATTCATGCTATGGTTTTATTGCTTTTTCGATCAAGCACAGTGAGGGCGTCCTTTTCTATGATTATGAACCACTGAGCGCTGTGCACATTCTTATCTTCGTGATAAAGTGGGTGAGATGTTGATGGCGATCTTTCTCTTTGGGGTCTCTGCCTCTACAGTCCTCACTCACTTATGCTTTTAGGCTGTGAAACACAATCACACCATCTCAGTGAACTCTACTGGAGATAAGAGACTCTCCCAGAGAGTGTTAATAAGTACTTCTGATTATACTTTATTATACCTTTTATTGTACTTTCTTACCACTAAAGTATTTGTCATCTTAGATATTTTTCTGGATGTGCATCGTTTCCAAAATCAGATTTCCACTTTTTGAGAAATTGCCACAAACGCTTACAAACTGACTGATAACAATGATTACGTATATATCTGTTTTGAACAAATCGTTGTAATTTACTGAGGATGTCAGACATTTTCTTGGTTTTACAGTGAAATAACAGAGTTTATTTTGTCATACCATGCCATTATTTCTTCTTATTTTTTTTCCTATCCCAAGGGCAAAGCCTGGGAGACTCTTTGTCAGAGAACACAGGGTTGAGATCACTAAATCTCGCCTGGAACTGCATTCGAGGGAGAGGAGCTGTGATGCTGGCCGATGGCCTCGGGGTAATACACCTGGAAGTCAATGTTTGAACACTATATTAGTTTTTGAACTCATGCAAGACCAAAGAGGAATAGTGACAGTTCTTATAGCTCATATCACCATCAAATAAATAATTATACAAGTCAAATTTAGAACATTGCTTATGTCAGATTGAATAGCACATTTTAAAACTAAATTTGTGCATGCATCATGTATCAGTCATATAGTGCATGAACAAAAGCATGTAAACCCCATTACATTGTGTTCGTTAAATATCTCATAATAAAACTATGGGCATTAATATCATTTGAGAACAACCTCCACTCTTCTGGGAAGGCTTTCCACAGGCTTTGGGAATCTGGCTGCAGGGATTTGCTCCCATTCAGCCACTAAATCATCAGTGAGGTCGGACACTGATGTTGGGCGATAAGGCCCGGCTCACAGTCCAATTCATCCCAAATGCTAGATGGGGATGAGATCAGGGCTCTCTTCAGGCCAGTCAAATCCTTTAACACCAAAGCTCAGAAAACCATTTCTTTATGGACCTGCCTTTGTGTAAGAAACAGGAAAGAGCCCAGGCTGTTGCCACAAAGTTGGAAGTGCACTATTGTCTGAAATATCATTGCATGCTGTAGCATTATGATTTTTCTTAATTGGAACCAAGGGGGCTAGACCAAACCCCTCAAAACAGCTTCAGACAAATTTACATAAAAGTAGCTGGACAGACCAAATAGGTTAGTGCAGTCGTTCCCAAAGTGGTTCCTTGAGGGGGTTCCAGCGGGTCCCCAGCAAAAAGGAGAATCAGTTATTTTCAGTATAATTCATCATCCATAAGTAGCACAATGACAGAATGTATGACTATTTTGGTGATGGGTTTCATACTCTTTCTGTAATAAAACATCCAAAAATTCTATCAGACAGGGGACCCTTGGACAAAATCATATCAAATGATGATCTGTGGTCTAATTTGTGTCAGTTTAGGGGTCCTTGACATGAAACGTTTGGGAACCACTGGGTTAGTGCATAAGATATTTAGTGAAAAGTGAATTGACTGATCATTAAGCCACATCCCCTTAATTACTATTGATCGCAAGGCACATAATGCAGTGATAACGGTGGCAGGTTAATTTTAACTTGAACTTTGCAGTAATTTTTGTAAAAAATGTGAGGTAAACAAAAGCAGGTTTCTCATTTATAGTTGACAACCGTCAAATTTTTGGGGGGTTGAAATGCTGACAATTACATGCAGATTTTAGTCGCTCCAGCTCTGAACAGGTATTTTCTCTAACCTGTAACCACACTAAATGATTTACCCTAGTGTCATTGGAAGTATAGCCTAACCTAGTAATATAATTTGCCGGGTATGCAGGTTACATTAGAGCACAGGCTAAAAAAAGGGTACAATCTTACAAACTCATTAGGTGCACAGTATTGCTCTTATAGCAAATGGTCAATTGGCTACAGTGAACGTTTTGAACAAGCCATGGAGTATTACAGGATTAGAAAGTCAGTAAAGTTACTGTAAAAACAAGATAATGACATATTCAGTGACACTGTTTTAAATTTGTCATTTGTCAAGTTTACTATTATGATTCAGTTATACTGGTTGATAATTGCTACTAGATGAAGATATCATAACCTGGCTAATTTTCTTGTTCTGAAACAGCTCCCTGGTGGTCAGTTCTTCATTAAGCATTTCACAGCAAGAGAGATATAATAGCAGCAGTTCTTCCTTCCCTATCTTAATGACCAAGATGGTCAAGGGGACCCTGATCAGTGAGCTGCACTGACAGGTTTGATTGATTCAGGTCCTGAGAGGCTGATTACATCAGGATCTATTCTGCTGCTCTCTCACTTTAAATTAAGGTCTTCCTTTGGTCTTCAGTTAATCACATTGGAGAACTTGTTAAAGTTTTACTTGTTATTGCATTTGAAATCTTACTTTAACCAAAGACTCATTCTTTTCTGCTTTTTTTTCTTTTAGGGAAACGTTTTCCTCAGAACAGTGGATCTGTCATTTAATGGCTTTGGTAAAGAAGGAGCCATTGCTTTAGGACAGGCTCTGAAAGAGAACACTGTTTTGGAGGAGTTGAACGTGAGGTACAGTTTGTTATCTTGGTTTCTGGTAATCAGATTATTTTACTGGAACTGAGTTAAAAGGCGCAGAGGTTAAAAGTTCAGTTCTCACATTATCACAATTGAGAGCAAATAGCTTTTACCTTGTTTGGTACCAACTCTGTGAGGCAAAACTAAAACAACATATCCTTTATGAGACTCCTGGTGAGGCCAACTTGCTTTACCAGATTTATAGTTTTAGGCCTACTAATAAATCTTAAACAGTGATAACCTTTTTTTAACCTTTTAGATTGCTACCATAAACACAGTTAAAGTAATTCAGTTTACTTCTTGAGCAAAACAAAGCTTGCCTCATAAATTTGAAGACATTTGTGCTACATGGATGAATCATGCCATTTTAAAAAATAACACTTTATGATTGCTTCCCTCACACTCCAACACACACTTTTTTTTTGTTCTCTCCTTTTGTTTCTCGCCACAGTAATAACCGAATACCCCCTGAAGGAGCTATCCGCCTAGCCATGGGCCTCAAAGTAAACAAGACAATCAAATCCCTGAATGTAAGCTGTTGAGAGATTGGTTCTAGCTTCAAACACAATGGGGGGCATCAGTGGATAAAATAGGATAAATAAATGGATCACTGTACTTTGTTTAAATGTCAGCACCCTAGCTGGATTCTCAGGGACTCAACTGTCTGAAACAAGTTAGTGACAGAAAAGAAGTTATGGTGAAGACTTGAGTTACAGCCCGAGCATTTAATATTGATTATATGTGTATTCCTGAATAGAAAGTTTAGGTGAAATATAAAAGTCTGAAAACTCACTATAATCAGCGAAATTTTGGGAGTTCAAGATTTAAAAATGTGATCTGTTATTGAGAAGTTTGAAAGTTCAGAGACGGAATCGAATTTATATTTGCATTAATAGCAGCTAATTACAGAAATTGTTGTTGTTGCTTCTGCATCTAGTCTGTCTGGTTTATCTGATATGGACAGTACACATTAAATCACACTAATGTGTGAATGTGCCAAATGTAGCCTTGAGTAGCTACCTTTTATCTTTAGACACTGGTCAGTTCTTAAAGGAACCTAGCCTGGCTTTGTTCAACAACAGGCACAAAGTCTACCTACCAGAGCCTCTAAAGCTGGCTCTGTCGCCAGGCAACCAGTGAAGACTCCAGGAAGTTACTAGTCCCAGCAAAGAAATAGGGTTGTGTCTAGAAGGTAACACGCAAATTGCGAAAGTCTCACGAGATGGTTAAGGCTAGGCGTTGACCTCAAATAGTTAAGGTTAGGCATTGACTTTGATTAGTTAAGGTTAGGCATTGTCCTTGAATGCTTAAGGTTAGGCATTGACTTTGAATGCTTAAGGTTAGGCATTGACTTTGAATGGTTAAGGTTAGGCATTGACTTTGAATGGTTAAGGTTAGGCATTGACCTCGAATAGTTAAGGTGAGGCATTGACCTTGAATGTTTAAGGTGAGGCATTGAGCTTGAATGTTTAAGGTGAGGCATGTTTAAGGTGAGGCATTGAGCTTGAATGTTTAGGGTGAGGCATTGACCTTGAATGTTTAAGGTGAGGCATTGAGCTTGAATGTTTAGGGTGAGGCATTGAGCTTGAATGGTTAAGGTTAGGCATTGACCTTGAATGTTTAGGGTGAGGCATTGACCTCGAATGGTTAAGGTGAGGCAATGACCTCGATGGTTTTACAGATTCATCGATCAAAATCAAATGAGTGTTAGTCAACTAAGAATTTCTTTGGTGAAGGACGGCCCTAGAAAATGGTGAACTGTGTTTTTTTTTACACTAAATAAAGGAGCTTCAGAGGTGCTGTTGGGTGGATTTAGTTATCACTGGACAGAGCCAGGCTATCTGTTTCCCTCTGTTTCCTGTCTTTATAAACTAAGCTAAGCCACTGCTGACTGTAGCCAAATAACTCTCTGCCAGAAAGACAATAAGTGTGTTTCCCAAAATGTGGAACTATTCTTTCAATAGGAGACTTATTTTAAGATGACGCAAGGGGTGGGAATCAGCCTTTAAAATACCATAATAGCCTAAACAACTTATTTCATCACCATTTTAATAAAACCAGGAAATCTGTGTTGATCTTGCCATATTCTTACATTTCTAATGTTTGACCAGGTGGGTAGGAACCCCATCCAGAATGCTGGGTGCTATGGGATCCTCCAGTCCGTGCAGGAAAACCCAGATTCAGCCATGGAGGCATTAAACTTTTCGGTAACTCACATAAATTCCACCTCTATGAGACTTTCGGTGAATCTTCTCCTTTTCAAACATATTCACTCACTTTTCTCTATCTCTCTCTCTCTCTCTCTCTAGGACATCACAGTGAACCAGGATTTTGAAGATTTGTATACGGCAGTGAAAGAAATATTCCCTGCGCTTACAGTAAATCACGGGGGCAGAATTGGCACATTCAGAAAAGCAAAAGCTTGAAAAGTGTTACTGTAATTGCTGTACTTTTATGCCAGAAAAGATGGAAGGAGTCTTGTCAAAGCCCGGTGGACTTTTTCATCGAGAGATGAACCAAAGCATGGATGCATGCAAGGATATCATTTTAAAAAGATGCCATTTTTTTTTAGAGCCATGAGAGCATATTCCTCTGAATAAAATGTATTTATATCAAATAAAACTTGTTAAATACCCAATCAATTTAAAATAAAGATTATTCAGAGATGTTCATACTGCATGTGTGCAAGCTTGAAATATAGCCCAGTGTTGTTGAAGTCATTGAACACAGGCATACAATACAGGTATTGAGTACGATTCTTTTTAGGTATGATCTGATTTGATGTTATATAATGTCAGTGGGTAGAATGATGGAGAGGATCAGAGAGCACCGCATTGTGTATGAAAAGAAGTGAAAGTGGGTTGCACAAAAAGGATTTAAGTACTGCATGACTAGTCTAATAGAGAAACCAGCTTTGAAAGAATGATCCACTGTTAGGTAAGAGACCTGTTTACTGCAGCAGTACAACTCACACAGTGATACATACAGTAAGCTGTCATTTGGACTGAAACCAGTCATTTCATCTCATATTATTAAAAAAACAACCAAAAATATAGAGGGATTATAGGCTTCTTATATATATTTGATAAAATCTTACATTGCATGGCTTATTTAGGTCTATTTGTAGTATTTGAAATAGCTTAACATTTATGTCAATACTGTTTTTAAGTGCAATGTTGACAACAGTCAGATCTTCTCTCTCAGACTATAAAAATAATGTCTGGGACATTTATCATGCAATGCTTTTCCAGCAGACAGTTACTGTATCTTATGCTTTGATGTTAACTTGGACAGCAGATATGAACACTGATGTTACAGAGAAAGAGTGGAATCATATATGTGAAAAACATTACGAGGGTATCAAGAGACATCAAAATTAGATTAATCCAATTTAATTGATTCTTCATCGTTTTTATTGGACCCCCTCCAGACTGTTCTGTTATTTCGTTGACCAAAATATGACATGGTCATGTAAAAACATGTCATGATGTAACATGTACTAATTACAAAAAAAGTGCAATGCTGAGGTACTTATTGTAGCCTACTTTACTTGAGTTTTATATTTTGTGCGACGACATGGCTCAAGGGAAGGATTTTCTGTAAAAAAATATTTTTTAATAAAAAATAATAAAAAATAGCAACAGATGGACCAGCTGCAAAACTATAGTTACAACAATTCAGATAATACATCCAGTAATTTAGTTTACGTCTCTGGAAGGAATTATCCCTAATATTGATTAGGTTAATTTTTTTATTTTTATTTTTATTTTTATTTTTATTTTATTTTTTTATTTTTTTTATTTATTTATTTATTTATTTTATTAATTAATCCAATGTTGTCTACATTTTGTTGTATGTATATATATATCGTTGTAATAACCTACTTTACTTTTAGGGATGTAAATGACTAAACTAGACATAATATACTTGTAAAAATATACAATAATAATCACACAGATATCCAAAGCATTAAGTAGCCTATAGCACATGTTTGCAAATAATTCCAATAAAATAAAATAAAACACGGATGTTATATGCATACAATTGAAGCATATGACATTGCTGATTTTAGTGAATGATCTAATCATATCTGTCAGCAACAATGTTTTATAACTATGGTTTTAAAGTCGCTCATTATCATTGAAAGGCTCAACTCAACTAATCATGTCTGATGAGTCTGATCGATTGTGCGTATTGATCACTGCGTACTGCGTCACGTTTTTAAATCTAATAGCAGTTTTTTTTTTTTTTTTTTTTTAGCCATCATAACATCCCAGATAAGAGGTAAACATTAACCTGAGCAGCTTGTTTGCTTTGTCAGAAGCAGTTTATACTTTACAAGAGGAACATGGCAAAGACTTGTGTGTGGTCTAAAGGACAGATCCTCTACAGGTATTCTGTTATTCTGCAACATGCGACCAGGTAAAGATGTTTTTAATGTAACTCTACTAACACTACTAAACTAAAACACAATTAAACAGACTTTTCTGTGTTTTATTACATTAAATCAAACTTTAATCGTCGTTACTTCAGCCAACATGTTGTTAACTAGTATATTATTTGTCTTCACTCAAGTGTAACACATTATATTGGTGATGATAAGGTGAATCAATGTTATGCTCACAAGTAATACCTTTTAAGTAAGACATCAGGGTCATTATGAACAAAACATACAAGGCAATTTTCCAAAACCAGCTTTAATCATTTGCTGGCCCTTCTGAACTTTGTCCTGTGAAGCTCACACAGTAAATGTAACCACCATCTGTTTTTACAGCTTATCTGTGCCTCCACACTGTATGCATTTCCTCTGTGGCTGGCTGTATTCAAATCACACACATTTCTGGCTTTTTTGAATACTACTTTTGTTATTTTTGTGAGAGGGAGCTATGGGAAAATGTATTTATAATTATAGTTCCCAATAAAAGCCATTGGCCCCTTAAGGTTATTAAAAAAAGAAGTCTCACTGACCTTGAAAGTTTGTGGATTTTAGAATAATAAATAAAGCCTTAGAAAGTGTTTGCAGACGGCCTTGAAAGTGCCAAATATAAGTAAACATATATTCACTATGGCTCCCTAATCCATAAATGTGAATATACCAACTATTCTCTTTGGGCTGTTCTCGGTTCACACCCTGTGAAAAATCCTGAAATTGAGGTTAATGTTGACACTGAAGCAGCTTTAAAATGGGTTCAAAATAATGAGTTTATGAGACGTTAGAAAAGTCATTAAAATATCCTTTGAATATGATGTCCAACTGAGTGTGGCTGCTATGTTAACACTATATTTAGCTCTGTATATACAGCTATATGTACCTTATTTAAATAACAATAATAATTTTGGTATGTTTTTTATTATGAGATATTATTAATTCAGTTTTAGTTTTAATTCAGATGTGTTCCGCTATTCCACCGTTGTCTTCCGGCAACACGTCACCTCGCCAGATTTCAGAACGAGACTTCTCCTTGAGCGAGAATCTTTTCATAATGTCAGACCCTGATAATAGCAATCAAAGCCCGTCACGGCAAAAACAAGCACTTTTTGTGGACGTAAAGGATATTAGGGCTGTTCCGAATACCATTTTTTTTCCATGTTCTTGTCTGTCTTGTCTGTCTGTCTCCATCTCCCCCGTTTCAGTGCTGCTGCCACACTACTGTACATACACACACCTCTACACATAACAAACAGCGATATCCGTCTGAGAATAACTAATAATAATAATTCATGCTGAATATGAATAATTCATATCGTTGTAGGATTATTCCTTATTTCATGGGGTATTGTGGGATTTATACATTATTATTACATACGTATATATATGTATATATATATATATAGCTATATATATATAAAAAAAAAAAAACTGAAGCATTTGAATACTGATTTGGAGGTTGATTACCATGGCAACGGTCGACGCTACGAAGCATTCGGGTCAGCCCTAGACAATACCAGCTTGCCCCAATAGCACCATATTGCAGGCCATGAGCAGCTGCCATCTACAGCGTTCTCCCTCAATACTGGACCAATTTCAGAACTTGTTGTCACTATTAGTCAGTTAAATACAAACATGGGAAAATAGGGTCCAGGTTGAAACATACTGAAGTTACCCTAATAGTATTACTGGTTGGATTAGTCCCTGTTTGCTTTAATACCACTATTACAGTCCTTTCCAGTTAACTTTCTTTGGGACAATTCCTTGAAGTATAAGTCTGAAGACATAAAAGAATAAAGTCTTAGATCTCTGCTATATGACTTTGACAGACATTTATTCATGTTCAAATACTGATTTGAGGCTCTTAGTTTGTAACAATAGTTCTTAAAGTAAATGATATTCCCCTTTTATCCACTCCAGAGTGGAGTGAAGTTTTATGCCGAAGACATAAGCTATGGCATTCAGCCCACTCACTCATACAGTATGCATGTTTTCTCATATCAAAGGATATTAGCATGACTATCTTTTTAGCCCATATGTCACGCATATCTCCACGTCCCTTTTAAGTTGTGCTTTTTAATATCGAAAACTTCTCTGTTTTATGTTGTTGCTTTGAGCCTTTTGTGAAACTTTCTTTCATCTTGTTTCTGTGTAGGAGGTTTTCAGAGAGCGGCGACAAAGGCTGGTTCCGTTCTTTATCTGCGCGCAAAGTCGATGCCAGGAAAGATGCCCACTCCAACCTGCTGTCAAAGAAAGAGACCAGCAACCTGTATAAAATTCAATGTAGGCATAAGATCTTTTACTGATTTTCAAGTGACTGTTTATCCTCTTTAAGCGTGGGGTTGCAGAGGGCCACACACAAGTGAATGTGATACAGTTACATCATATTATAATGAAATGGATTCTGTTTTGAGTCTAAACAGTCTATCATCTGTTTGTCTCTGCAGAAAACAGCTAAATAAATAATGTTAATTCAATTCAATCCATACTGGCCTCGGTGACCTCAGAGAGAAGTAACACAAGAGACGAGCACAAGGCTGCACTGTAACAAGTTATTATCATACACGTGAAACATGCAGGCAGCAACAAGTTATTCAATAACGGTGTGATTTATCAAGTCTGTAAAGTTTTGACGGCGACATCAAACATTTTTTTTTCTGCTTTTCTTTTGTGAATGTGTGTGGTGATAACTGTGTCTGTCTCCTGTAGAGAAATCTATCATTCTTCCCAGGGCTTTGATCCTTTTGTGGCGTACATCACACCTTGTAGGGATTTCAATTTGAACACTCTATCAGCCGTAGCCTATAACCTATTGTAAGCGAATCAGTTTTGTATATAGAAGTCTTTGCTGAATCGGAGTGTGAAATTACTTTGTTGAAATATTTGATGGTTGCTTGTATTTAAAAAAAACACCCATTTCTGATAAGTCTGGCTCTTTTTTTTTTCAGTTCACAACGTCAAACCAGATTGCCTGGAAGCATACAACAGTCTAGAGTAAGTGTGTTCACTGCTTTACAACATGCCCTGCATTAAAGGAACAGTGTGTAACATTTCGGGAGATCTATTAGCAGAAATGGAATATAATATTAATAACAATGTTTTCATTAGTATATAATCACCTGAAACTAAGGATCAGGTACATTGAATATGTGCAGTAGATTGTTTTCCCGCTGGCCCCGCCCACGAGCTCCTGCTCGCCCCGTAGACTTCACATTGTAATGACATCACAGATTTTTAAATCGCTTTTCACGGCTCTAGGAAAGTTTTACCAATATAAATCCTCCATGGATCAAAAATTCATAATAGAAAGAGTCATAATTGACCTTGTTTGCAGTTTGTTGTGTCCTGTCAACAGTTTTACCGACGACTCTTTTACAATGGTTGTCTATGGGGAAAATGCTGCTGGAAAAAATTGGAAGCAAGGTTGAGTGGCAGCACCAAATCCAGATCTTATTATACATCCATGCACAGTGTCTGTCAGGTTTCTACATTAGCCCAGAACAATGGCTCTAGAGAGAGACTATCACGTGTTTACGTTACCTAAAGGCCACCGTAGTTCTCCGACATGCTTGTGAAACTACAGTAACGTGAGCTGCAGAGTGCAAAACTGTGCTACCGCCAGCCGCCGTCTGACTTCCGTCGCTCCTAAAGTAGTGTAATTTTGGTAACAATGGCATCTGATTGAGGCAAACAGCATGACCACGGTTCAGTTGTTTGCAATCTGCAACCACACCACTAGATGGTGCGAAATCCTACACATTGTACCTTTAACTACACCAGTCAAATTGTGTTTTCAACAACTTGCCTGTTTTAATCTCTCAATAGAAGAAAGAAAACATATATTTTCATACAATCTGGTTGACAAATAAGGTAAATTATACTTTGTGTCGATCAATCAATCAAACTTTATTTATATAGCACCTTTTGAACAAATCAAATGCACTTCAAAGTGCTCTACAAGCAATTGACAAAACTTAGGATGTTAAAACTTATGTAGTAAAATGTTGATAAAATAAAATAGATATAGAAATGATAATAGAAAAAGTATAGATAATAAAACAACAAAGTCCAGGAGCAACTAATTAGATTTTGTTGATGATACAATTTTAGAGTTTCCCACATTCAGAAGATGGACATTATTCCATAGTATTCTTGCAGAACCATAAAAGTAACTTAGCGTAAAATTATAATGTCTTTTGGTTTAACAGCAAGTTGGATAATTGTGGACGTTATGCTCTCTGAGTGCCCTCTAGTTGGTCATTGTGGTGAAGTGACAGTATATTATTATAACTGCTGCTGGCACATTCACACAATCGGTGTGTGTGAAGAATTTTGTTCTTTTATGCTGCTGCTTTTAGGGCTGAGGTGCAAAACAGGCTCCATCAGGACCAGGATTACCCATGTGAGGTGGTCGGAAGCTGGAACACCTGGTACGGAGAACAGGACCAAGCTGGTAAGCAGCAGCCGTTAACATAAAAACATGATTAAAAGATGATGAAAAGTGCCACCTCTTGCTGATCACAGTCCCTGTTCACGCCAAGGACCAGATTAATTTTTCTGTCTGGAGGCCTCATGATTGGACGATGCCATTAATTCAAATAACTGCGGTCTGGCTGTAAATAGTTTGGCAGAGCATCACAGAAAAGACACACACAGACACTACAAGATGACTCACTGCCAACACCTCTCCTTCTACATATGATCATTTACAGTGTATAATATACATTAACAGCACTCAGTGACAACAAGAAGTGATCGGATGGTGATGGTGGTACTGTATCTGATGGTTGTGTGGGTGGCATTAGTCTTTACACAGTGCTACAGTGACATCTGCTGGTCTGCTTCCTGCAGTGCATCTATGGCGATACAGCGGAGGATACCCAGCCTTGACTGAATGCCTGAAGAAGCAGAACATTAACAAGGTTGACTGTAAACTGTTTTTTAATCTTTTTCTTTGTTGCAAAGAATAGGGAATTTAAGAAAAAGCTGATATTTTAAGTGCAACTTACACTGATTTGAGTTTTATCTCAACAATTTTATTTCACACTTAAGCAGTAGAAAAGCACTGTATAGTATATCTTTGTATATTCTTCTTTTTTTTCATTATTTTCTTTTTTTAATCTCTCTTCAGGAGTATTTAGAGTTTCGGAAAGAGAGGGCGAAAATGTTGATTTCAAGGCGAAATCAGCTGCTCCTGGAGTTCAGTTTCTGGAATGAACCGTTTCCCAGACCTGGACCCAACATCTACGAAATGCGAACCTATCACCTCAAGGTATCCACTTATTTTACACATATTAAAGTTGCATGACTTTACATGTATTTGAATATTACTCAATAGATTTTATCTGACACTTTTCATAGTCAGTCAGTTCTCTCAGTTGTGTAACTTAATAAATCCAAATGTATTGCCTTTCTACATATTAAGACTAAAAAATGACATACAGTTGCTATCAAAATTATTCAACCCTACACATCAAAAGTTTTCTGAAGATCTAGATTTTTTTATTAATCGCATTTGTTGGAGAGACATAATCAAATTGATAATGAAACTGTGTAATGTAATCTTTCTGAGTTGCAGGATTTTTAAAATATATTTTTATATTACAGCCATGTCAAAATTATTGAACTCATATTTGATCTTGCTGTTTTTTTTTATCACTTACTAGTGTGTAAGGCCACCAAATTGTTGCAAAAGACAATTAAGCTTTTGGGAAGTATATATAGTATAGTTTAGTTGATATGTTGATCAGAAGAATGTCTTGTAGAGCTGTCATTCTATCAGATCTTCATTACACGATTATCGTTAACAATATTATCACGATATCTATAGAAAATTTGAAGAAAATAATAGTAATGCTTTTAGTCAAATTCATCTTTAACTTTGTTTATTGTTTGTTTTGTCTCTTTTTTTTTGGCAAATTAATTACGCTCAAAATACAAGTGTAGGGAAGTGGAGAGAGAGTCTGTAACCATAACTGCATATATAAAATGATTTAAGAGGCGCTGGATTATTTATACAATATTATCATATGTGTATTATTAATGTGATATCAATATTTCATTTTTAAATATCCCGGTTATCGTCAATACCGGTATATTGTGACACCCCTACTTGATAGGCTAATGGGGTTGAATAAATTTGATTGCAACTCTATGTAATACAACTTTTTGTATCACATGGCAGCCATTCAGGAGCCAGTGTTATTAACACTGTCATGAAAAAGTAGGACCCACTTTTGCCTTTAAAACAGGCTGAATTCCTGGAGAGTATTGCTATAACGCTCCAAATGGATCTTTGTCCATGCCGGTCTTATCGTATCACTGTTTCACACAGTTTTGGTTATATGATACACATAACAGCTATTTCACTTATTCTCAAAATGTTACATATTTGCATAGTTTTGGGCTGCCTGTTATCTTGAAGGAGTAATGCAATTCTCCTCTGTTATCTCTTTATCAACAAGGCATAGTTTTGAGTCATTGTTTTGATGAGTGAGCTGTTCACAAATGGAGAGGCGTACCTGATAACGTGGTTCAAAACATAGCTGTGATAAAATCTGTGTGCAACCAACGCTGAAGTTTCTTCCTGCATGTGGGCTCATTTGGCACACAGAGTTGCTTTGTCTGTATAAAATAAACAAGCTAAGTCATGTTTCACTTTTAAACTGTGTTAATAGTTTACCTCCTCACATGTGTTTCAGCCAGGAACTATGATTGAATGGGGAAACCACTGGTAAGGCTCAACAAGCTTAAATTGCTCAGAATACAAATGATATCAGTTGTCTGCACTTTTTCCATTGTAATCATAAAGTATTACATCAGGTGATCATTATACCCCTGAAAATAACATGTCTTATAACAGGGCGAGGGCAATCAAATACAGACAGGAAAACAACGAAGCAGTGGGCGGGTTCTTCTCACAGATCGGTGACCTCTATGCTGTTCATCATTTGTGGGGTGAGTATGTAACATTTGTTCCTCATCTCAGAGATATTGTGGAGTAGGTAAGCTTTAATACCTCTCTTAAAGGAACTGGTACCTCAACAAGCTCTGAATCTGTACAAGCAGATGAAGTTATAACTGGTGGAGAATGACTTCATGTGATGTCTTGTTTAAATAACATGTCATATTTTGGGGGTTGATCATTAGAAGGTGATAATACAGTAGTCACTGAAGTAGAAACACTGCATTTATTTATTTATTTTTATGTTGGTCTATTCTGTACACAGAAAATCTATTTCATGTCTGTCCATCTTGGGAGAGGGATCCCTCCTCTTGCTCTCCCTGAGGTTTCTTCAGGCCAATACAGAAGCGCCTTAAACTTACATTCTTTCTAATAGCCAGCAGGGGGCGACTCATCTGGTTGCAAAAAGAAGGCTGATTGTATAGAAGTCTATGAGAAAATGACCCTACTTCTCACTTGATTTATTACCTCAGTAAACATTGTAAACATGAGTTTATGGTCTCAATCCACAGTTTCAAGTGTTCCTCAATACAACGTGATGTTCATTTAGTAAATTATGGTCCCATTTAGAGTCAAATAGACCATAAAGCAGGGGATGCTTTAGAGCGTGGCTACCTTGTGATTGACAGGTCACTACCACGGCGTTGTCCGGTCTGAGAGTTGTCCGTGTTTTCGTCTTACAACATTAACTCTTTCACACTTTGTTAATTGTAACATTTTGGTCACTCATTCAGCGTTCGGTTGTACTTAGCTCCACCCTCTGGTGTCACCTCTGGTTGCAAAAAAACAAGACGGCGACAGCCAAAATGCTGAACTCAAGGCTTCAAAACGGTAGTCCACAAACCAATGGGCCCCATGCATAAATGATAGCGTCTGACAAAATAGGCATATTAAATATCCCTTCTGTAGTGAGATATCTATATAAAGTTGCCTCCTCTGTGGCTCATATAATTGAAAAAGGGAAATGTTTGTTTGTGTACTTCTTTGGATCCAGCTACTGAGGTTTAACTCAAGCAATTAGATTATTTCTGTGACTGAAAATTATGTGTGCAGCTAAAACTTAATTTTACCCGAAATAAATTTCTTAAGAATATTAAAGCTAAATGTTTCATATGAGAGTGACGTAAATTCATTCACACTTATGTAATGTATGATTTGGTTACTTGTGTTTACAGCTTATGAAAGCCTCCAGTCCCGGGAGGAGACCAGGAACTCTGCCTGGCTGAAGGACGGATGGGATTCAAATGTGTATTATACAGGTAGGAGACATGCAAACCAACCACATATACTCCTAAGAAAAATAATCTGCCATTTAGCCAGAGGTGACGTGTGCCTCATGAGATGACAATTACAAGCCAATATTTATAGTTTATTAGTATACTTTGCAAGAGGAATTAAGATCAAATCAATGACTGAAGTTGTGGTCTAACTTCATGGGGTGCAGTAAAGATTGTTCCCTCAAAATGTTGGAGATAGGATGGCACAAAGGAGCTATTACAACATGTGAAAGATACATTCTTTAAAATTCAAACAAGATGGAAAACACTACAGATATTGTACTTCATAGAATCAGTGAGTCAACAGTTCAGACAGACCATTAGACTGTTGAAATATCAAGTTTTGTGAACTATCACTCCCTGTGAAGTGTATTGAGCAACAGATGAGATTATAGGAAGAGATCAGAATAGTTCCTCCTCAGGGACTGTGGAGGAGAGAGCCCACAGGTGGATGATGAGGAAGTGGAAGGAGCAAACAAAAATGAATTTATCAAGAGCAGTCTCGTGGCAGCAGGTAAACACAGGGTTATATAATCAATGTGAATTAGCATATTAGGGAGGGAGTGCCACACAAGCTTGGCTTTATTTACAGCACAGTCATTTTCTGTGCTCTGCCTGAACTCACTGAGACACATTTATAGCTAGATAGATGTTTCAGCAACATAAAAGTATTATATGGGATTTTAAAACATGGTGAAAACAGTGAACATGATGTGATGGTGGTATTCTAATGAACACATTGATTTATTTAACTCTACTTTACAATACATGTGCTGACCTGTAACACACTGTGTGAAATAATGTATTTTTTATTAGTATCTTTATGAAATTACAGTTAACTCCATGGTCTCTGAGTTTAAGTTAAAGCCTTTAACACGTCTCTCTCGGTTTGTCCTCCCCAGTGCCTCTGATCAGAAGCATGGAGTCTAGAATAATGATTCCCACCAAGAGTTCACCTCTACAATAAGAAAGATGACTGAAAACTCATTCACCTACTGCCAGAGCAACATGTAGATTTGTTTTTAATCTGCTGGATGATCTGTATTACATTCAAGTATGTAAACAAAACCATTTTCTGATTCTATTTTTTGCACAGCCGCCAGCCAGTCATGAAAAGTAATGTTTGTGTGCATAGATTTTGCCCATGTTTGCAGAAGTTTAGGTAAAATATGTCGAAAAAATGAATGGAAAACTGGCGCAATGAAATGCCAAATTATATGCATTACATTACTTGCATGTATGTTACACTATAGAGTGAAAATGACATGATTGTGTAGAGCTAGGTGCGGTATGTTTCCTGCTTTTTTATCATGAGTTATGGTAATGGCGCGTGTATTTGTTTTTCACAGTGAAGGAATAGTCTCCACCCACTTTTACGACTGGATATGAATCACACTGAATGACATAACGCTGAGCTTCACAGCTGTGACTGTGAAACGCATGTTTGATAAAATAAAACTTGTCAGACCTCACTCATTGAAATAGCTGATCATTTCACTAATTAAGATTTGCAGTAAATTGTGTAAAGATAAGAGCCTAGCAGGAGCAAATGTGTCACTTCTGGTATGAGGTGGTCAGTATTTTCAAAATAAAGTTGACTAACACACAGCAGTGTGGTCATTGTAATACCAGAACCAATGTTATTAAGACAAATACTGTTTGAAGAGGAAACTGGAGCTTGGGAGTATAATTAAGATAAACATAAATATAATCAAAGCTAAACTAAGTTAACTGACCTGTTTTGAAGGGCAAAAAAGGCTTTAAGCTATATCCTTATGTTGTGAGAGTTATTCAATTGGGGGATTTGCTTATTCACTTTCATATTGAGTTATCAATCAATCAGTCAAACTTTGTTTGTATAGCACCTTTTAAGGTGTTAGTGCTTCACAGATGACTGACAAAAGAAAGACAGAACAATTGTGAACCGTGAAAACAGAAAAGACAAAAATAATTTAACAATGAGATAATTTGAGACCAATGCACATGAGACAATAAAATGATATATAATAATATTGTATAAATACAATACAATTACTTATTTTATTGAATTGTATTTATACACACTAAATACATTAGAATAAGTGATTAATAAAATAACAACAAAAGAATAAAATTATACAAATTGAATACAATAAATCAAGTGATTAATAAAATAACAATAAAAAAGACTAAAATGATACAAATTAAATACAATAAAAATCAGTGATTAATAAAAAAACAAATACAATTATACAAATTAAATGAAATACAATCACTTAATTTATGTATTTAATTTGTATAAATACAATACAATCACTTATTTTATTGAATTGTATTTATACAAATGAAATACAATAAAATAAGTGATTAATAAAAAAACAATAAAATAGAATAAAATTATACAAATTAAATTCAATAGAATAAGTGATTAATAAAATAACAATAAAATAAAATTAACTTTTACAAGTTAAATACAATAAAATAAGTGATCAATAAAATAACACTAAAATTAAATAAAATTATACACATTAAATATAATATAATTATACAAATTAAATAAAATAAAATAAGTGATTAATAAAAAAACAATAAAATATAATAAAATAATACACAGTAAATACAATAAAATGAGTGATCAATAAAATAACACTAAAATAGAATACAATTAAACAAATCAAATCAAATTTAATTATACAAATTAAATTCAATTGAATAAGTGACAAATAAAACAATAAGATATAATAAAATAATACACAGTAAATACAATAACATAAGTGATCAATAAAATCACACTAAAATAGAATACAATTATACCAATCGAATCAAATATAATTATACAAATTAAATAAAATTAAATAAATGATTAATAAAACAACAATAAAATATAATAAAATAATACACAGTAAATACACTAAAATAAGTGATCAATAAAATAACACTAAAATAGAATAAAATTACAAAATTAAATTCCATAAAATAAGTGATTAATAAAACAACAATAAATTATAATAAAATAATACACAGTAAATACAATAAAATAAGTGATCAATAAAATAACACTGAAATGAAATAAAATTATACAAATTAAATAGAATAAAAGTATACAGATTCATTTCAATAAAATAAGTGATTAATAAAATAACAATAAAATAGAATACAATTATACTAATTAAATACAATAAAATACAGTATTAATAAAATAACAATAAAATGGAATCAAATTATACAAATAAAATACAATATAATAAGTGATTAATAAAATAAAATAAAAATATGCAAATTAAATACAATACAATAAGTGATTAATAAAATAAAATAAAAATATATCAATTAAATACAATAAATACGGCATTAATAAAATAACAATAAAATAGAATACAATTAAACTAATTAAATACAATAAAATACAGTATTAATAAAATAACAATAAAATGGAATCAAATTATACAAATAAAATACAATATAATAAGTGATTAATAAAATAAAATAAAAATATGCAAATTAAATACAATACAATAAGTGATTAATAAAATAAAATAAAAATATATAAATGAAATACAATAAATACGGCATTAATAAAATAACAATAAAATTGAATAAAATTATATAAATGAAATTCAATGAAATAGGTGATCATTAATACAACAATAAAATATAATACATTTTTAAAACTTAGGTGAAAAGATCATACCACTCTCATTGCTGTCTCATGCTTAGCTTATCATAAAGACAAAAACAGATGATAAGAGTTAACCTGACTCTGCAATAAAAGCTGCCTACCAGCATCCCTGAAGGTCACTCATTAATATGTCATTTTGTTTAATCCAAACACAAAGCCCTTCAGTATAAACATGACACATCATGAACCTGCAGCTTTAAGAGACGGGGGCGTGTCTTTTCCGGGGTTGTCCCCTGTTATTTGAATATACAGTAGTTCAGCCTCAGCCAGGCTGGAGGAGTCGGATTGCGTCGGATGTTTTTGTCGCTCTTGTGAGAGACACGAGCACAGCGGGGACGTGGTGCTGGCTTGTTATTCGTCGGTAATGCTCACCAACCATCCAGGCCTCTGTATTTAAACACCTTGCTTTGATACCACTCACTCAGCTAGGAAGGCGTCTTTTCTCAGCTGCATGCACACTTAGAGGTTGATCAACATGGACTTGCACATACTGGACCACAGGCTCCGGGTCATCAGCATATCCAAGAACGGGCTGGTGCATTTCACACACCCCCTGATTAAGCTCATATTCCTCCGGAACAGGACACGGTAAGAAAAGAGGACTCATTGCTCGGTATCAGATAGATGTATTGTGTGTGAATCAGCCTGGTAATCCAGTACGGATATGAGCTAACCCCACAGCTCCTATTCATTCACTGGGTGGCTGAGCCATTACTGGGTGATTTGCCTGTGCATGCCCTGCTGCTCTGCCTCCATGCATGATCTCTACTGCAATGCATGGAGCTGTTGGAAATGACAGTAGTTTATCAAAAGGAAAATCAGACAAAATATAATGGTCTTTAGGGATGCATTCTTGCAATGATTCATTCATTAATTTCCTTATAATCTAGATTATGTTTGCACAAAAACCTGCAGCAGTTTAGTTAACACAGTACATTATCATTTTTGTTGTTTTTTTATATTTATCCTTTGATATTGCAATATATTGTTATTAATTGTTTTTTATTTGTTTGTTTGTTTTATTGACACAAAAACATTAATTACTTCTTTATTGTTTTTCTTCCATGCATGTTCTTTACATTTTTAAATATCTATATATTGTAATTTGCTTAATGAATTGTGTGTGTGTATATATATATATATATATATATATATATATACATATATATATATATATATATGTGTGTGTGTGTGTTTTTGTTTTTATTTTGTTCTTTTTTTATTTTTATTTATTATTGAATTGACGCTTTAGCAATATTATTCACATGACAGTCATGATCAATAAAGCAAATTGAATTGAATTGAAACAAAATGTTGTCAATTACAGTAGTTTATGACAGATATTTAACATTTGGAAAATCAGACAAAATATAATATGCATTCTTGCAATGATTCATTCATTAATTTCCTTATAATCTAGATTATATTTGCACAAAAACATGCAGCATTTTAGTTAACACAGTGCATTATCATATGCATTTATTTTGTAGTCCTGTAATGCATGAATGCTTTGCAAATGCTGCTTCTACTGAACATAGGACCAGCATTGACCAAACATCTTAAAAAGCAATGCAGAGCCCCTCCACTGCATTTAGGTGGGGACCTTGCTTCCACACAGCACAATCCTGACCTTTGACCTCCTTTACCCCCAAAAGCTTACATCCAAGTTGGCAAGTTGTCCGGATCTCATGTTGGCATTCGCACCAGTTTTCAGTTAATCCCTGGATATCCTCCCTTTGTTATGTAATTGTTTACTGCTCTGGCTGCCCCACATATGCACAGCTAGAAGAGGAGCTCAACATCTGTCTCTGAGCTGCCCATGATAGGCTTGGCAGTGGCTCAGCTACTGCTACTCATGTCAAGAAGTTGTAAGCAAATGTCAGGGAAGATCTCTCTGATTCCCTTTGTGCTCTCTGACGTCTGAAGTCTAGATAACACTGTCCTCGAGGATTTTGCTTATCTTAAGCATCCTATGAGTATCAGCAACAAGACTTAGCCCATGTCTGCATGAGTGGATCGTGATCCTGGAACGCACCTGCTGTCCATATCTTGTGAACTGACAAAGAGAATTGAGATTTATATCATGTCCTGTCAAATGCTTCCGTTCACGGCTAGCTGCATCCATCAGCACTCATTTGTCTCGGAGTATTGGGCAATGCAGAAGGTTTTGACATGTCCATACCAGACACATTGGCATGATGACTTTCACCACCTTCCAATGTATTTTACCGGTAAATAACGAGTCACTGTGAATAATACAAGGATGTGCTGTAGTTGTGTCAGAGGTACAGGCCAACAGGTTCCCAGTGAGTAATTCTAAATGATCAGAAACTGCACCGCCCAGATTTACAGTCACTGTTTTATTCCATTTCAAAAAGTGTGAGCCCACATTTTTATTTGACTCTGTGATGCTTTCAGTGTCTGACGGGGGAAAAAAAGTAGGCTGGGCCTAGAATGAACCAGAAAAAGCATGCAGGCTGCACTTCCTTGGATTAGCTGGCCTGTCTGTTTTTCAGTGTGTTGTTGTGCATGCTTTTGAGTTATGTCATCATACAGTGGTGTGGCTGTGTTTAGCCTGGTTCTTCCTGTTCTGTATCTATGGCGGGGTTTTGTTTCCCCCCCCACCATCTGATCAAACTATAGACGATGCAGAGTGGGGAGTGGTGGAGATTGAATTCATAGCAACTCGAAACAATGGAGCAAAAACAAGCCTGATTGCCTCTGTTGGTTTTTCTCCCTCTTTCAGGCCCCTGCTATTCATTAGAGAACAACTCCGAGAGAATGCGCTTAAATTGAATTGAAAGCAGTCCTGAGCAGAATTTTAAGGAGGTAAATCACTTACAGGAGCCAGGCTCATCCCAAATTGTAGGATTTTTTTCTTTCAAAATCTTCCAACACTACTGAGGCACACCTGTGGTGCGGAGGATGAAAGTAGTCGGAGATTTTGCCTCGTCTAGAAATAAGAACCTGTATTTGATGAAGCACAGCATGCCAGCTGGGTTGGTAATCTTCAGAAGCATTTTTTGTTAGTTATATTTGTTGAAATTCTCATTGCATCCCGACAGCAATCAATAAATCAAAAGCTCTGACAAAAATATTATAATCACAGGACTGTAACAAGCCTGTCCAATGAAATGATTGGCCTACCTGTGTGCATTCTGCACGTGCACTCATAGCGCATTACCGGAGTCTTCTATAATCTGCTATAGCTTGACAGCTGTGAGTTCTAACAATAGCCATGTTTGTTGTTTACATTCATAATGATAATTTTGGGGAAGTGGCTTTGGAGGGAGGCCTGAACGGACGGACTGTCGGTGTTGCCGACTTGGCAACTTTCTCGCTAGATTTAGGGACTTTGGAGCCAGTGCCGCTAGCTACTTTCATTGGAAAAGAGTTGACAACATTGTGGGGTGGTTTTTCGGTTGGATAATATTAAAATCTAGCGTACTCTTACTAGTTTTTAAATGAGCAATACATAGGACTGACAGCTAGCATTTAAAATGGGTCACAGCAGTCCAAATTTAAAAACATTGTGACTGATAGCAGTTAGTTTACGTTTTTGAAAGTTGAGGGTTACCTTCTAGACACAACCGTGTTAGCCTCTGGCCAGCAGCAGTAGTCGGAATCACTTCACCGGCTGTGTGTCTCAAATACTCGTTCCCTTGATAACCCAGCTGCACACGGACCACAGAGAGATGTGCTGAGGCTTTTCAGGTCGGGTAGAATCTAATGTTATATCTGTTGATCCAGTTTGTTTGCTTGCTTCCATGGCGATATTTACTGAAAATGACATACAATACAGCCAACAGGAGCCTAAGGAAACTTTGAGGCGATCTCCCTCCAGCCTGCTGTCACCTTATTTAGGTGTTTGTAGTGAAATGAGGAGGGTATCGTACCAGATACCTCCTCATTTCAACTTCACGAATCAGCCGTTACTCGTCTGTTGGAATGAGGAATAAATAGAAACAGGGCGTCTGACAAAAGTTCAGCTCAAAAGGCTTCGGCGCTCGCGGCCAGTTAGAACATTCCAATAGAAAACAATGCAATCAAACTATTTTGAAACTATTCAATCAAATTTTGTCACTGATGCTCGCTCGCGTCACATTCTGTTTGGAGGGTGTAATACGTAAGCTACACACATCCCAATACATTAGACCTCTCTGCGTTGTACACATTACATTCCCTCTAGATTTTTTTTTGTGAACCCCCAACCTTAATGTTCAAACTGCGCCTATGGTTTGTATGCCAATTTGTTTCATATGTGGCACCGGGGTGTCTACAGTAAATAGACAATGGACGGGATCACACGGGCCAAAACAAAAACAGACGTTCCGGACCGTAATGGAGATGTCAAAGGAGAACATACTGGCTGTAGCATTGTTGTCGGACAGAACGAAAGATTACCAACCCTAGCTTTAATCTGTGAAGGTCAGCTAGCTACTGAGACTACATATCATCAAAAGAGTTAAGATATGAGAAAAATGAAAGTAGTCGGTTTGTACTACGAATAAGGCTGGATATGTGCTGTAGTGGTCATAGGTTATAGACGAGAGAATGAGTGTGGGAAGTTGTCTGTATATCTTCGTGCTTTCCTGCAAAGTGTATGCATGTCTGCATCAGCCATGTACTATAAGCTCACATTAAGGGGGGAAACATATGGAGCACGGGCCTGCAAGTTGTTAGTGTCATATTGTCCTTTGTTTGTTGTTTGTGTGGTAATAATCAAAGCCCAGTATCGGCCCAATATATGGGTCTTACTGTACTGTGGATGCAGCCCTGCAGGCTCCACAGAGTCCTCCTTTCTTCTCTTCGGCGGCTCGCTAACGAGAGCATGGGTTGGGACAATGCCTCAGCTGAGCCAGAAACCCGGTGGGGAGTTTTCCACTTGTCTGCCTCAGTGATCTGTCAAGGTTGGGGCTCTCGCTCGCCTCGTTTACACAAGGCTAACCCCTCCACCCTCCCCACCCCATCCCATCCTCCTCTAATAACATGGAGGGATTTCAAGACAAAAAAACCTTCCCCCATTGTTCTGAAAAAAAAAAAGAGGCCGTGAGAACGCGACAGATCGGTTTGTAGGAAGCTGCAAAGGTAGCAGACAGCTTGGTCGTGCGCTGACGATGGGGTCTGAGGTGGCTCGAGGCTCACTCCTCGCACTCCAACAACATCAGTTTGCTCCGCTCTTATCATGTTTCCTCAGCTGCAGCATCAGTTGCAGAAACCTCCACCACCACCTACCCTCTCTCCCTCAGCGCCACTACCGCCCCATTGCTTTGTGCGGCTGGATCAAAGTCCAGACTCTTGTGTGCTCGGTTTTCATCTTCCCCACTCGGCCGGCTCCCTCGCTACCTGTTGCTTCCTCGTCCCCTATGGTTATTTTCCGTCTCCTCCTTATGTTCCTACATGCTTCGATAGAAGGAGCTTGTTTTTCGAGTGCTGTACAAACATGTTTGATTAGTTGATTGCTCATTGAGTCTGAGAAATATTCCCACAGCCCAAATTAACCAACAGTGTAAAATCAACAACATTCAAACATGATTATAAAAGCGAGAAAGGCAGCACGTTTTCACATTAGAGAAGCTGAAACCTCTTGAAACCATTCTAATTGATAAATCTAAATAGTTTACTTTTTTCAATTGACCATTTGATTAATCTACTAATCATTGTGATGCAAACGGGCAGTTTGGTGGTAGTCTGTATTTTTCCCAATGATTACAGACATTTTTGGAGAAAATCGGGGGTGATGGTGATTTCTTTTTCTATTTCTGTTTGTCTTTGTTTCACCTTTTTGGGACGTTTGAGCGAGGAAATATCCGGTGCTGTTATGTTTTTGTGTTTGTTAAAGCTGAACATGCCTTTTTAGTTTTAGATGTGTGTGTATCAAAGGTGGTTCAGGGTTAAGCTGCCAGTATGCTTCTTCAAAAGTGCTTGTCGGATGTTTGAATAGATTCGGAAACCCCCGCCCACGCACTCACCTTCTGACACCAGAATTGGCTGCGTCTGACAATTTCTGTGACTCTCCGAAATTGACGACCTGGCATTAACACTCACCTCAGACCATGAGTGGCCAGGTCTGTTGAGGTGAGAATGGAGCCAGAGTTTGGACTTCTCTCTCTAGCTCTCTTTTTTCCATTCTTGACACAACTATTTCTGTCACTTTTCATGTGAACAGCAGAGTGCAACACTATCAGTGTCTTTCAGGGGAAACTGTCTGAAAATGTGCACCGTTTTCCCCATATTTAATTGATATGACATCTCCCCCCTCTCTATGACAACCTGCTTTCCACTCTGATTTCGAGTGTGTTCGGCAGGGCAGGAATTTGACAGAGGCCGTGAGAGCCGTGGTAGCCGTGCCCCTTCAGTTTGGCTTTCTGCCCCTCAAAAAAATGATATACCCATCGGCCATAGTGGCCTTCTCCTCTGCCTCTTTCCTGTCAATATGTATTTTTTGTAGGCCAGGACTTTAATCACATTTGATTTCTGACAGGGTTGCACAACACTTCGTACAAACTAGTTCGGTATGAGCAAAACTCGACCCTTACATACTGCGTTTCCTTAGGCCTCTATTTGTCCTCTCTACTTGTCTGTTTTTCCCTTTGTGTTGATGTGGAGGAGGGTTAGGGGCAGAAAGCTTTATCGTGGGGAGACACTAGGTGGGCTCCTTGACCTACATTTTTGTCAAACCTCTATATGCATTTATTCTACAAAGCTCTAATAAGTGGTACACAACAATATCTTAATGTTTATTTGGAAGGAAATAGAAAGGATATATTATTATAGGATGTATATTGCATTTCTGCAACAAGATATATCAAGATTTCGCTGCCTTTCATAAGAAGTCCAGGGGTGTACTGGTTGTAGGTAAAGCAATCTTCCTTAGGCTGTGAGAGTGATGAAGAGGCTGGAATAGTGATCGTAAAAACAATGTTAGGCACATTTTTCTGTGTGCTTGTCAGTATTCAGCAATGAAGCTAAGGCAGGGCATCTTATCTGTACTTCACAAACAGGAAACCAAATAAGCACAGTTGTCTCACAGATGGATTTCCCTCCGGTTGCTTGCCAACACACCAACCAATACGTTGCAGAGGTTTGGCTGCTGTGCAGGTGTAATGTAAAGAGCCCTCACTGTCTTCTCTAAAGACACACCACATGTGATAAAGCTCCACACTAGATCTGTCTCACTGGCAGGATAGATGCTTGGCACACACACTACCTGCAGGAAGCTGCGAGTTGGGGAAGGTGAAGGGTCAACAGGAAATGAGGGGGGTATTATAACACAATGGGCTGGCTGAGCTCGGCAGCAACAGCTGGTAGTTGGTGTTACAGTGTTCTCTCTCTTTGTCTCTCTGTGGGGTGATTGTCCCATCTCATGGCAGGGATTACTTTTTGCTGAGTCAGGAGTATTGCGGTCTCACTCAGGCTTCTACTGTAATAGCCTCAGCTGACTGCTAAGCAGAGGAAGAGGAAGATGTGTCTCCAGTGAGACGGTTTAGGAAAACAGGAATATGTAGCGCTTCCTTTTTAAGGATTCAAAGAAAACAAAGAGGTCATGCATGTAGAAATTGCTTATATCTTCTCTCTACCAAAAAAATGAATGAATCAATAACAAGGCTTCTCAAAAGATCCAACTATTGCTTGAAAATTCACCCAATTGGTGCCGTTATACTCATCATAGAAACAGGAATGTCTCCTGCGTAATTTCTAAATAACACGAAAACTACTACTATGTTTCTGATTGTTTTTCCCACATTATGGTGGTTGGTGGATGTCTCTAAATACTACAATACCCATGATGAGCTTTAGCCGCCCATTCTATGGAGAAGAAGTTTGTCAGTGATGCAAATCACAGCTTGATCTCAATTGATGCCATAGTTGCCAAATTCATGTAAAATTCACCCAGATTTTGAGCCCATCTACACTACTAATGTTTTATCAAGTTGTGCAACATACACAGCATCATTTTAAGCAAAGTGTTTGAATGTTTCTTACCAAAGTGCTCCTTTTGAAGTTGTAGTTGACTTTAGGGCTGCAACCAACGATTATTTTCATTGTCGATTAATTTCTCGATTGATCGATTAGTTGCTTGGTCTGTAAAATGTCAATCAGTGTTTCCCAAAGCCCAAGATGACGTCCTCAAATGTCTTGTTTTGACCACAACTTCAAAGAAATTCAGCTTACTGTCATAGAGGAGGAAAGAAACCAGAAAATATTCACATTTAAGAAGCCGGAAAAGAGAATTTTAACTTTTTTTTCTTAAAAATGACTCAAACCGATTTAATCAAATATCAAAATAGTTGGTAGGTAATTTAATAGTTGACAACAAATTGATTAATCGTTGCAGCTCTAGTTGACTTTTCTCCTTTGCACACAGGCTTGTATGTCTGAGCTTTTATCAAAGAACCAGATATTTTCTAAGTGGTTTTGATGCCAAAACCGGAAGTGGTGCCAAGGGGCGTGACAAAGCGACAGTATGTGACGAGCTGGGATGTAATGATATTTGTTGAAATTGGTTGGTACTATCTTACGGAAGAAAAGATGATTGGATTTTGATATAAAAATACAAAGAAATTTATTTTTCTCTTGGTCATTTTTTGGTATATATTGTTAAATAGGTGCACAATATGACCGGGGATGTGACCTAAAAGGCATTTTTCATTTCATCTCGACTTTAAGTCTGGACTGGCCATTGAACACTGGTTTAACATGTCAAAGTTGCCATTAATGTCCAGGCTACAGGGCAAATCCAGCTCCTGGGTTACACAGTAATCAGTTCTCTCTGCCAACAACTGACCTAACAATTCAATTCTATCTCCTTGTTTTTGCTGTTACACTTACCAAAGGTATTTGTTTGGATGTAGAACAAGAAGAATCTCTCCCATCCAGAAACTTGTTTTGAAGTATAATGGCCTTAAAAGCTGATGCAATCCAAGAAAGTGTGTGTTTCACTGCCCAGTTCTTTCCTGCAACCCGAACCAAATCCCACGGGCCTATTTACTTTTTTTTTTTCCACAAAGGCAACATTCAAAAGAACTGAACACTGTGGCCAGACCAAGCAACAGCCTTTGAAAGCAAATGCTTTTGGCCCCAAGCCTGATGAAGACGCAAATACCAAACTGGAGAGAGAAAGTATAGTGTATTGTAATCATTGAATTTAAAGGTTCAGTCTTGTAGAGAGCATTTATGCGATCCTGAATGATGATTTTGATAGCAGCTGCATATCTTGTGCATTCTGAAACTCACACATCATCACATTTATAAAGGCGTTGCCCCTGCCGGTCTTGAATGCAGCCGTTGGTAACTGAAGCAGTGCCCCAGTTTGGTGTGTTACCCACCATTTGCTGTGGACAAAGGAGCGATGCTGGCATAATGCTGAGCTCGGGCTTGTGCTTATTGAGTGACAGCCAGTCCTGAAACCAGGGTGAATTTTGGAGAAACCCCTATTTACTTGATTCCTGGTAAATGTTATTATGAAACTCTGAACCTCCTTTTGTAGGTTGCGAATGAATAATACTGTTCTTCCACTCTCTGTCTCCTTCCCCTCTCCTCCTTATCTTTTGCCCTTCATGTTTTCTCAACCCCCGACCGCATGCCTCTCCCCATCTGTACTTCCTCTGCTGTTTCAGATGCAAGTTTCTCAGTCTGACGGAGACACCAGAGAACTACACCGTCGTCCTTGACGAGGAAGGATTCAAAGGTAAAGCCTCCCTGTGCACACATACTGTATCTTTCATCAGGTTTGTCCTCCCACACACTGACCGCTTCAGTCCCAGTTGTACACCATAAAGTATACACTATAATATTCTTTGTAGTATTAATGTTTGGCAGCAAGAATACAATATATTTTTTCTAATTAACAGTTTTATTGTGCATTTTCAGATATTATACAAAACAGATATTCGACAGAGAAATTCAAAAGACAGAAATACATAAACAAAACTTCAAAACAGAGGAGGTGGGGGGGACAAGGCCGACATCTAAAGCCCATTCACATTCAACTGTTTTTCTTTTTTTTCGTAGGTTATACATTCTTTATACAATAGAGCTGCAACAATTAATCAGTCGACAGAGAAATAATTGGCAACTATCTTGACTATTGACCAACAATTAAATTAATTTTTCAGGCAGAAAATGCTGTTTTCAGCCTTTCAAAAATAGAGATTCCCTGCTTTTCTCTGTCTTATATCATATTAAACTGAATATCTTTGGGTTTTGGACTGACAAAACAAGACATTTAAAAACATCACCTTGGACTTTGAGAAACTGGGATGGACATTTTATCGACCAAATGATTAATCAAGAAAATAATCGGCAATTGCAGCCCTATAATACAATCCATCTAAGGTGGGAGCGGCAGCTAGAATACAATACATGAATGTACCTTGGCTTAACATTTACATTACACACACACACAACAAACACTCAACAATTGTTTAACCAAACAAAAACATAGATTCATCCATTATTAAAGTATTTGTTAGTCCTCTATGAATGTTTTGCCTCGAGTGTAAACCCTTCTGTCTGACTACACTCTTGAGTCCACAGTATAAGTTACTGTCTACATGTTATAGTCCCATCCACTCATCCTCATCCAGCCATTTTTATCTAGTCCTTTTAAACAGACGTAGCTGTTAAAGGCATATATCGCCTCCGGGTGTTCCGTCTCTCTCTCTCTGTCTCCTTTGCTCTCCTTCTAACTGAGTACCTATTTTAAGAGGTGAAAGCCGGTGTAGCGAAGCCACAAGGGACCGTCTGTAACAAATTATGCCAACCAGAACACTGGCACTCTGAAGGAGAGTAAAGAAAAACGAGTATTCACTGCAAGAGGTAGATGCCATTTGGTAATGTTTTTAGTTTAGCTGGTAACCAAAAAGTTTTTGGGCCTCCTCTGAAGGTTTCGGAGACTTTAGGTTAAGACGCATCTCGAAAAATGCAAAGAAAGTTTTCTCTCCTGCTAAGCATTCAGAAGTTTTTTGCTCTCGATGAAGAATGTATTCTTCATAAGACCTGTTACTCCTAAAGGGTTAGGCTGCATATTTCCCTAAGTCATCACCCCAGTATCTCTTTCTTTCAGCATCTTGTTCACTTCCTGGATAGACACCTGTTTTCCAGGTAGCTGCCAGCTTCCACTCGAGTCTTTGTTTAAGAACAAAGACTGAAATATCCTTGGAAAGAGAGATAACTGGTTGCTCTGTGTACTCAACTGTAAGGCAAAAACGTGTCAGGTGCTCTTGGAAAATGGGGAAAAAATCTGGATAGACAGGAAGGCAATCCAAAATATTAAAACAAGTGGCAAACAAGGAAGGAACTATATTAAAAAGCCTTTATTTTAGTGGCTAAATCATAAAAAAAAAGCTTCCTCAGGGCTTAAAATAAATCGATAAAGCAGATGTGGCCTATATGGTAACGATAACCAATGGAAAAGTGAAATGTGAAATATCCTGCTTTTATATTTTGGCTCACAGACTCTGGTTGTTACAGCTACGTCTGAGGTATCACCTCTTACCTCCTACTAGGAGCCGCAGGTCTGAGCTAATTAATGCATTGGTATCAGGTCACACACACACATTGGTTATACTTGTGTCACTGCGGTATAAATAGCAGGGGCATTTTAGGTCTCCATGGTGAAGGAAGAGACAGGAGGTGGGGGAGAGGAAGTGTGCGTATGTTATACTGAGCAGCAGTCGAGAGGAAGTCGTTACTTAAAGCTGCCTCATAGTTTACACCTTCGAGAACATAAAGAAACATTACCGGTAAAGTTGTGATGAGGTGCAGACGTTAAAAGACTTCATTGAAAGGGGGCTTTTACTTTGAAGTTATTAAATCACCACTGTAATTGCTGTAGAAATGTTGGTTGCGTGACAGTTGGTTGTTGTATACGGTGCGTCTGTCACCTCCGTGGTGGTTTGTTTTAGCTGCTGCTCCTCTCCACTGGTGCAGTTTTTTTTAATTATGTTTTTTTTATTTAACTCTATTTAGCCCAGATAATACTATTGAAATTTTGAATCTCATTTGCAAGGGGGTCCTGGCCAAGATGGCTTAAAAGTTTCACACAAGTGCCACAAAAGAACACAAATAATAGTCTTAAACACAAAACAGCAAAAAGTTAAAAACAACATAAAAAAGGCTGGGTTTGAGGTGTACTATCATGCTTAGTTTCAAGACTTTTCCCCCTTGACATATGACTGAATCATTTTGCAGTATTTTATTTTATTCTAGATGAAACTGTATTTCTGGCTTCTTTAGAGCTCCGTTTTGTTGTTTGGCTTTGAATACTCACATATAGTATAATGTAACGCTGACACTAGCAGTGTTTACAGTTGTGATTTCAAAGAATTCAGTTGTCAAATTTGGTGGAGCAAAGGCCGAGATATCCTGACTTTTTTAGTCCCTACTATGGGTCAAGTTGAAAAACACAGCATCAAAAAGGTCGCTTGACCTCTGACCTCAAGATATGTGAATGAAAATGGGTTCTATGGGTACCCACAAGTCTCCTCTTGACAGACATGCCCACTTTATGATAATCACATGCAGTTTGGGGCAAGTCATAGTCAAGTCAGCACACTGACAGCTGTTGTTGTCTGTTGGGCTGCAGTTTGCCATGTTATGATTTGAGCATATTTTCTATGCTAAATGCAGTACCTGTGAGGGTTTCTGGACAATATTTGTCATTGTTTTGTGTTGTTAATTGATTTCCAATAATAAATATATACATACATTTGTATAAAGCAGCATATTTATCCACTACCATGTTGATAAGAGTGTTAAATACTTGACAAATCTCCCTTTAAGGTACATTTTGAACAGATAAAACATGTGCGATTAATTTGCAATTAATCGCGATTAACTATGGACAATCATGCGATTGATCGCGACTAAATATTTTAATCGTTTGACGGCCCTAAAATAAAGTAATTGAAACAGTAACATAGATGTGTAAGAAAAACCTTTTAATTTTTCAATCAAATTTAGTTTGTTTTTTATCCAGACATCTTTTGATCTACAAATCACTGCTGATTGGGCATGTTCACCAAAATCCATTAGCATAAAGTCATGGATATTGTGCCTATGCCCACTGACTCACTGACCAACTTTTCTCTCCCTTACCCCACTCAGAGCTCCAGCCCTCCGAGCACCTCAAGGTAGAAAGCTCCATCTGGCTGCCGCTCAACGTGGTCTCCAATGGCAACGCCTCCAGCAGCTCGCAGGCTGTTGGCGTGACCAAGATCGCCAAGTCGGTCATCGCCCCTCTGGCCCAGCAGCACGTCTCTGTCTTCATGCTCTCCACTTATCAGACCGACTTTATCCTGGTGAGTCCCGTCTACTTTCTACTTCCTCAGCCTTTGTTCCGCTCTATTCCACTCCTGTCTAATCAGCACTCACACAAGTATATTGTTAAAATGACTATTGTATAATTTAGAGACATCTGGAGCAATTTTTCAAAATGTCTAAATGTATAAAAACTCCAGACCTCCAATCTCACAGCGAAGCCTTTCACCTACTGAAGCCACAGTGTCTGCATTTTGTCCACTCACCAGTTTTGCATTTAAGGAATTAATTCCCGACAGAGCTGAGGGCGCTAAAAACTTAGTTGATGTATTACATGTGAAAGTGTTAAGTGGGCAAAAATAGATAACTCCTTGACAGACGTTTGTGTCAGCAAGTATATTAATGGTCGACGTGCCGGTTGAGCTCAAGTATTCCCTTAAAGTGAGCCGATGTTGCCTGAAACGACATGACTGATCTTTTATGGCAAATAAACTATATTATTATATATTTATGTTCCACATCTATGTTGTGTAGGTGAGAGAGAAAGACCTGGCTGTAGTCATCAGCACTCTGGAGGAGGAGTTCAATATCTACAAGGAGGTGGGAGGAGAGTCTGTGCCTATGCACTGTCTGGATGTTTCCAACGGCCTCCAGAAGAACGGCAAAGAAGGTAGAGGTCACCGTCCCGTTCAGTGTGAATTCACTCATCGAGCTCCTCTCAGAGAAGTTAAGATCCTCTAGCACCACCCTCAGGTTCTTTCTGCAAATTGCAAAGACTTACTCATCACATAGGAAGCGATCTTGAAACAGTCACAAGTCAGATGTAAGTGAAACATGCATCATTGCTGATTCTTTGGAAATGAAAGAGTAACTCAAGTGAAAGTCTACAAACAGTTCTTTAGAAGACAAAGCTAAAAAACAGAAAGGACGTGACTCATTTTTTCTGTAGAAGTCGCTCTGGTACTCTGAATAACTTCTCTGTAACTCTGTAAGGCAGTCACATTAACAGATATGCATCCCATGCAAGGTCTAAACATAAATATGCTGTAGATACATTTTTTATATACAGTATTAAATGTTCAACTGCCGCTGCCTTCTTAAGACAACAGTGTAATCATTTTCACATTTACACTAGAAAATAAAAGCTGTTGAACTTTAGAGACAGAAAAACTGTGCATAAGCCAATATGAAGTTATAAGAGACTAGGACTGTCCTCGACCAAAGAAATTCTTAGTCGACTAACACTCATACGATTTTGACGACTAATCGATGTTGATTTAATCAACAGATCTGTAAAACCGAGTTTCTCCACAAAGAATCACACAAAAGCACCACTTTTATATCTTGTGTTTACCAGAGATGTGCTCATAAGTGTCTTGGAAGTAAGTGATTTAGCATGAAAAAGCATAAAAAATGACTAATCGACTAAAGAAATCTTAGTCGACTAAGACCAAAATTGCAGATTAGTCGACTAATCGACTAAGAAAGGAACAGCCCAATAAGAGACATCCGGTACGCAGGTGTTTTCCTTAAAAAAATGCAATTCTAAATGAAATTATTGTTAAATAGGCATCAGGATTTTGTTGTTCATGCTCTGTTATCATTTGCGTTTTCACGTTTTTGTGTCGGTCACCGTAGTTCTCCTACACGCTTGGCACACGGGAGAAGTTTCAGTTGATTGTAACCACTAGATACCGCCAAATCCTACACACCATATGCACCTTTTTAAAACAAAATGCATCGATTATATGGAATATTAAATTACAGAAACAAGAGTGCTCGTCAGCAGTTATTTTATGTTCAAGCTCGGCTTTTTCTGACAATAATCAAACCCTGTGTGCCATCATGAAGAGTGAAATATGTATCTATAGCAAGAGGAACCTGCTGTTCAAAGACGCCTGTTGTGCTCAACAAAGCCATTTTTGACTTAAGCAAACATTACAGTATATGTCATTGTATAAATAAACAATGCGAAACCGGCACAGTGTCGTTTGCAGGAAGTCATGAAGTGAGCCAAGAAGAACAGAACATGCTGTACTAAGAGGGCAGAATATGCTGAAGAATATGTCCACCCTTTCACAATCTTTCATACGGCTGCATCTCTCAGATGTCGGCTTTATGTCAACATCAAAGACCAAACGTGTTTTTTTTACTCCACACATCAGACTAGTTTGGAAAGTTTTCACCACCAGCTGTGCTGTTTTGTTTTGCAGAATGTAAATTGCACTGACTGACAAACTAACGATCTAACTTCACTTCTTTCATCTGCAAGACTGAAGCAGAAGATTAAGATCAAGTTGGGAAAACTTGGCAGGCATGTAATGGCAATTTTCATATCTGCAGTTTAACACTGTACCTTTAGATAATCTCAGGGCCTCACATGTTCAACTTCGTCACCATAGGACAGTGACCTGACATGCAAACAACAGATTGCTGAAGTACTTGTTATGTCTTGTGATGCTCTGTTGTTTGCAGTTAAAGAGAACTAAAATGTCAGGTCACTGTCCTATGGTGACGAAGTTGAACATGTGAGGCCCTGAGATTATCTAAAGGTACAGTGTTAAACTGCAGATATGAAAATTGTCATTACAGGCATTAACAGAGAGGGAGGCGGGTTATAACTCCCCCCTCTTTTATGGTCTCTACGGTAAAACACTGCTTAGTGAACCTTGATTTAAGGTCCATCAATCATGGGCAAAACATGGATGTCTAATCCAGTGAATATCCGTCCATAAATCTGCTTCAAAACCAGAGAAAAAGCTCACAACTTGTCTGAGAAGCATCGTGTTTTTTTAGTTTTCTTCTTATTTATTGAAATAATTCAGTGATATCTGTACATCTATTGGTACATTACAATCAAGAACCTCTAATATCTAATTCAGGATACTTTCAATTGTGCCAATTTGCCAAAAATTAAACAAATATAGACTAAAAAAACACTCAAGTTGGGTGCAGCTGTCTCAGTGAACTCCTATTTTAAGCTGTGTTTGAGCTTGTAACCAAATTCAACCACATGTTCTTCACTAAAGCTTTATAAACTAGAGATCTGTAAAACTGTTTGAGTTAAAATGCCAGAAGATCCATACACATAAAGGCATAAGACAGAAGGATTGTTGCAGTTTACATTTAAAGATATTTCCATAAATTTATTTTCTATTTTATTCAATTGAAAAATATGTGAGATATCTAGTGTTATAGAATATCCAAGGTGCATCTGTTGTTTATGCTTTCATCTGAAAAATGCTTCTTACAAACTAACACTGTCCTTCCTCTTCCAGCCATAAAACCTACAGTTCACCCAGTGCTGATCCCCCAGAACCAGTTCTGTGTCATGTCTCTGGACCCGGATACGCTGCCGTCCATCGCCACCACGCTCATCGATGTCCTCTTTTATTCCAACAGGTGAGACACTCGTCCTGCTCACACAGCTGCAGTACTGCTGTAAAACACAAGGTGGCAGCACATGATACAAGCACACTGGCTTTATACATTATATTAAACATGGCAGATTGTCACACAGGTAATTACTTCACATCAGTGTAATGTGTGTTTAATGTGCGCTGACATGACATGATTTATAAAAACTTGAATATGAGGCCATTTGTCACACCCAGGTATTGTAAACATAGAGGATTATTGTGCTGGCAAATTTCCATACAAGGCTTTTATTTTTCTTTATTTTTCTTTTGATCTTGCTTTCTTTTTCTAGTTTTAGAATCAAACGTTTTTTTTTAATTTATTTTCTTTTGCCTGTGAGAGAGAAACACTAATAAGAAGTTCTACAATATTACCAAAATTGCAAAATTAAATAAAATTGAAATGGAAAATTATATAAACTTTCTGGAACCCTGGACCTCAAGACATTTGGCCACAGGTCCTCAACACGTTCTGATTATAATATAAATCCAAATTATATATAATATATATAATCCAAAAGTTTGAATTATTTTATCATCATGCTTTTTTTTATTCCTTTGTAATAACTGTTCTCTCTGTAACAGTTTTTTTTTCTATTCTTGAGAAATATTTAATTGTGTGACTTCATGTGTTATCATTATAAAATTCTTAGTCAACTAACACTCATATAATTTTCTAATGAATTCTAATCTAGTTGATTTAATCAACTGACCTGTTTCTCTGCAGAGAATCACACAAATGCACCACTTTAAATCTTGTGGTTGTGCAGATAAGCTTCTTGGAAATAAATCATTCAGCATAAAAAACGACTAATCGACTAAAGAAATCTTAGTTGCAAAAGACCAAAACGATTGATTAGTCGCCTAATCAACTAAGAAGGGGCAGCACAAATTATTATAATATACAGTAGTTAAGAGTCAAAGTATTTTTAAATCTATGCTGCTGGCTACCTTTGCCTCCATCATGTCTCTTTTCCTCTGCAGTCCTAAAGAGGACGCACAGGACTTGGACTGTATCAAGTTCTTCTCCTTCTCCCTCATTGATGGCTACATCTCACTGGTGATGGACACGGAGGCTCAGAGACAGTAAGGATTCTTAATACTTCACACTGACCAAGTCCACCTTTGACACCTTAAAGGAACAGTGTGTAGCATTTCGGGGGATCTATTAGCAGAAATGGAATATAGTATTCATAATTATGTTTTCAATAGTGTATAATCACCAAAATGTTTTGTTAATTTTTGTTAGCTTAGAATGAGCCCCTCATATCTACATAGGGAATGGATCCTCTTCTAAGAGTCCGCCATGTTGCTCAAACCAAACACCAGCTCTAGAGAGAGCCTTTCATGTTGTTACGTTACCTGAAGGCCACTGTAGTTCTCCAACAAGCTTGTGAAACTGCGGTAACGTGAGCCGCAGAGTGTAAAACCGTTGTACCGCCAGCGGCCGTCTGACTTCCGTTGCTCCTGAAGTAGTGTTATTATGGTATGGATGGCCTCTGAAAGAGGTGAACTATGTTACCATGGTGTTGCACTCGGTGGCTCACGTTACCTTAGTCTTGGAAAGGAGCGGCGGGGTACTCGTTTGGTTGCAATCTGCAACCACACCACTAGATGCCGCCAAATCCTACACACTGTCCCTTTAATAATGCACATTTAAACGTTGGTAAAACAACAAACAGTGGAGCAGCACAAACATAAACTGCATTAATGATCTCCACAGTGTCAGCAACTTAAATGGTAGCAGTTTGGGGTTAATAAAGGTAGAAAAGTTAAGTCGTTTGTCTACTTAATTGATACTTGTCAGGTACAGCTTCCCCCTGTCCTGATGTCAAACTGCATTTGAACCGCAGCAGCTCTATAATGACACTCTGCTATGTTCAACAGGCCTTCTTACAGCAATTTACTTCAGTTTACTCCATTACTTTTTGTTGTGTCACTGCTTTGCGGCTGTTGCAGTGTGTATTTGCAAGCGTTTTATCTGGCAATTGCTAAAAGAGGGTATTCCCCTGTCCATCTTTGAAATGTTCTTGTGTGTGTTTGTACTCGGTTGCCTGGTAGAAATCACTGCTTGATCTTTGTGCTCTAGGTTTCCTGCAGATCTTCTCTTCACCAGCTCCTCCGGAGAGCTGTGGAGAATGGTTCGTATAGGGGGACAACCGCTGGGCTTTGGTAAGGCCACTTTCTTTTTAAATACCTAATAATAATTTACTCGAGCACATCGGTCATATTGTACAGTCCAAACTGCTTCTAGATCTGCTTTGGTGTCTGACTGGTGCCATGAATGAGATCAGAAATGGCCCCACTCTGACCGAATATGTTCAAAATCTAAACAAAGTCTGCGCACCTAACAAACAGAGCAAGCTAATAATGATCCTACGTGGTCTCTCGGTGATTTGCACTGGCATCATCTTCTGTTCACACAGACCAGATACCGAGTCTACAGTACCAACGTCTTGGATGCAAAAAAGACATTATGTGTTCTGTCAATAGGAGATTCAAATTAGCAGACAAGCTCAAACAGCTTGTCTGCCAATTCACTGTAACATGTGACTGACATGCTCTGTGAAATTATATAAACTACTCAGCGTGTCTGCAGGTCTGAAATAAAACACCTAAAATATTGTTTATGCAGTCTTCATTTTTCTGAGATGTAATTGCAGGTGTGTTTATTTTCACTGGTCTTTAACCTTAATGTTGGTGCAGATGGTATTTTAAATACATGTTAAATGTGCTTTTCTAACTTTATGTAATTTATTTATTTTTGTAATAAATCATGTATTATTTTGTCAGTTGAGGTGTAAACTATGTAAGGGATTGGGTAGCTTTTTCTGAAATATATATATATATAATATATAAATTATGCGAATGGGACCACCAGTAGTAGGGATGCACTTATTCAACTTTTTCAGTCCCGATAGCGATACCTTGGCTTTGGGTATCGGCTGATACTGAGTACCAATCTGATACAGTGTTTAATTAATCAGCTGTATGCCTCACTGTGTGGAAGTGATCATTCTTTTATGTGTAAGGCAACATCAGGCTTGACTTAAACTTTGGTTTCCTAACTTTTTAAAACAAAATGTGACAAATAAATACAGAGATTTAAATTTACTGAATTGTTATTTATCATTAGAATAATAAATTGTACACCATCAACTTGGTAAAAAAATCTTGAACATTAACAGGAATTACAATTCAAGTGTAAACCTTTTTAATGCAGCAACAAATTGGTCAAAACTTAAACAGGAATCAAAATTCTAGTCTATAATGTATATAGTATAAAAACATAGAATTTAATTGAATGGATCGGCCCCATTGTCACCGATACCCAATCCAGCTGTTTGAGTCAGTATCGGCCCGATATCCGATCCGGTATCTGTATCAGTGCGTCCCTAACCAATAGTGTCCGTTCTATTGACTTTTTTTACATTCTTATCACATTTCTTGTACTTATAGTCCGTAGCATGTTTAATTCACATGCATGTTGGCTTTTAAATGAGTACAGAAAAGACAAAATGGCACTTACTGTATGTATCACGTGGTTAAATTTCCACGCAATTAAAAGTCTTAAATTTGGCTTAACAACACCTGTTTATGATTGTGATACTAATATCAGTGTTTTTCTCCTCCACTCTCTCTGTTTCTTAGATGAATGTGGTATAGTTGCCCAGATATCTCAGCCTCTGGCTGACAGCGACATCTCTGCCTATTACATAAGCACCTTCAGCTTCGACCATGCTCTGGTGAGTCCAACATCTTCACGTCATTAACTAGGTCACCGCCATCGTTATCATGGAATTCGAAACATTTGTGACTCAAAAAAATATTACTCTTAGCTCATATTTAAAGGTTTGGTTCTTGTTGCTTAATGTGGGAGATTTAGACAGATAAAGACCAAGAATATGTCACATTGGTCAGCATTCCTGTGAGGTTCAATCACGAGGAATGCCTAAGGCAGGTGATTCCAAATCAGCTTGAGGGTGTTTTCACTGATTCAAGCGTGTCTATGAATAAAAAAATTTAAAAATGTATATCATGGCCTCGTACGTTTGGAAAATTAATCAAATTATTTTAAGTATATCATTTTAAAAATCCTATAATGCACATTTGTTCATCAGCAATGATTGCACATTGATATCTAGACCTGACAAAGTCAAGTTTAGAAACGTTTTTACATCTTATCACATTTTGACTCTTTGCCTAAAACATGCCTGTTTGGAGTCTGAATTTGACCAAACAAATGCAGAAAGACAACAATTTGTCCTTGAATTTGATGTCCAACTTAATGTGTAAACACTATGATGTGTTTAAAGCTGCATTTAATGTTGACATTATTTGTACATTATTAACTGGCCATTACAATCTCTGTGTGGAATGTATAGAGAAGATTAATTGAACTATTTAGACAATAATAAAGGTTTCTTCAATGAAGTATTCTCCTAGATGTTCTAATATTTTAGGGTAAGGGTTTTTAAGTTAATGCAACGCCTAATGAAAAAAATCTTTTTCAGCCTTAACCAATCTCACTCTTGGTATATCCATGTTAAACAGTGTCTTTGTGGTGTTGATAAATTGACGAATTTACCACATAATGCTGAAACGCCACTTGCTGATCTCCGTATTGGTTTTGTTTGACCACACAGCGGTTTGTGTTGAATGCATCTGTGTCTGTCTGCCAACTTAGTCACCAACTCCTGCCACTTATATTATCTTGAAAATTACCCAGAAAAGTTTATCTGGCTTATTTGTTTGCCGTTTCCCAGAAACTTATCACAGAATCTCTGTCGCCGAGTGAATCAGCAAACCCAAATTTCCCTCCCACATCAATGCGATGGATGCGTTATTTATAAGCATCTTTATGCCTTCGACTAAGGGTATAGAAATGAAAGTCTTCTCCAGCCTAACCCTTTGTTAGTTAGTTTAAAGGGTTTTTCCCAAAAACAAATTAAATAGAGTGAACTAACCCTTCTGCAGCGAGTGTGCACCAGTGATGAATTACGCATGCGTCTCCTATTGCTGCATCGATAGAAATCCTGTATCTTTCTCCTCTCCCTCCTCTTTGCATAACAATGTGAAGTATTCACACAACCTTCTACTCTGAGATAGTTTGTCAGAGGTGAACAACAAGAAGGATGAGCAACATGACGTTGAATCTTTGGGTATTCAATGGTTAAATGGTAAATGGACTTCCATTTATATATATCGCTTTTCTAGTCTTCCGACCACTCAAAGCGCATTACACTACATGTCAGCATTCACCCATTCACACACTGATGGCAGAGGCTGCCATGCAAGGTGCCAACTTTACCCATCAGGATCTGATCTAAATACTCATTCACACACCAATGGCTATGCCTTCTGGAGCAATTTGGGGTTAAGTGTCTTGCTCAAGGACACATCGACATGTGATCCGGAGCAGCCGGGGATCGAACCACAGACCTTCCGATTGGTGGACGACCTGCTCTACCGTCTGAGCCACAGACGCCCCAAATGGTTCTTTTTATACACTCCGCAGCTGTATTATGCATCCTAGCTGTCATTGAGCTTAACATAACCACAAAGTGTCTTAGTCATAGAAGACCATTTCACTTAGAATTAGAATTAATCATCTTACCGGAACCGTGTGAATCTGAGTGGAATCAGTGTTTACCACAGACCGGCCTAATAATAGCAATAGTTAAAAATTAAACTAGCTGTGTCGTCACAGCGGCTTCCGCTTGTACACTTCTTGTAAATAAATGCAATCAGGGGAAATTATCTCTGCAAGGAAATCTTATACATGTACGTACGTTTCCGTGCGGTAATTCCTGTCACCCCCATTTCAAGCTGGGGGCTGTGCCGACCGTCATCTACTATAGGTAACTGACCATAGATAAGTACCTCATACAGCTCCACTTGAAAAACACACAAACTATCCCTTTAATATGTAGGCTTTTGGTTAACCTGTTCATAATCCACAACTGTGTTAGAAAAGTCATTACAGCTACATTTTGTAAAGCGGTAGAATGAAATGGATGGAAATCCTTTAGAAAGCTTGTGATTAAGTGGTTTTGCAGTAACGGAAATAGTTGAGACATTTCCTATTATGAAACAGAACTAAACTATACGTCACTATAACATGCAAAGGAACTCCTATAACTGCATATAAGGTCACTGTCTTGGTCATATTTCAGTAAATTAGTCACTGAAATAATCACAATCATTTAACATAAAGTCTTAGGGAAATTAGAAACCACTGTATGTGGGAGATATTGTACACATCTAGACAGAAAGGAATTGTGGAGCTCAAACAGAGCTTTTCAGACAGAGGGTGAAAAGAGGTGGCAGCACAGCCGGTATGAGAAAAGTAAAGTGTTTTTTGAACAATAAAGCATGTAAACATGTAGAAACCCAAAATGCAAGTATGAATCTGAAAATAAGCATAATAGGTCCTCTTTAATCCCAACAAAGGCTAAGTGTTTCACAGGCCTTCATGAGGCAAGAAAAAAAGGCACCCCTTTGACAGGAAAAAAAGAAAATGGAAGAAACCTTGATAGAGATGACAAAAAGTGAACCCTCTTCTGGGGCTGGTAGGTCCCCCTGGGGGAAGTGGCAAGATAGCAAAGCACTAGTCTGTTTTTCCTACTTTCATTATATATTTGATTGTGTTATGTTACATAGCGTTTCCCACTTAATTTTCCACTTAAATTACTTTTTGGTATGCATTGGGGCATTTAAAACGGTAAATCCACAATTTCTCATTACACAGAATGAGGCTCTAATCTCACAGAGCGTGTTTATTTTATATGTTGCTCGGCAACCACCAAATGAGTGCTAACGTTATTACAAACCATGAACTTTACGTGACTTATAGTACAGTTAAAATTAATGAAAACAACCTAAAATCTCAAGTACCGCACTAATTAGTATAATAAGTCATATGGTTCCGTGAGAAAAACAAAATCGTGCACTTTTTCCGTTCTGAGTTGACTTTTTTTCAACTCAAGGCATTCAGAGCGTTCCTGTGAAACCACAAGGCGCACTGCAAAAGCAGAGCGCAAAACGCTTCAATCTCATTGAAAAAAATTACAAAAAGCCGCCCCAGGCTGCTAAAACGCACTCTGTCTGATCGGGGCCCGAATGTTCCACATGGAGTCCCACAAGGCTGAATTCTGGGTCCATTACTTTCTTGAATTTTCATTGTTATGCAGACAACACCCAACTCTACATTTATCTCTTGTTCCTGGTCATAACAATGCTGGGTGGTACGTACTTTCAGCTCATTGATTTGGTTTTATGGCCACAACTTTACTGTTTGGTTCACTCTCACAGCTTTTATTGACTTTGTTCCAGCCCAGGCAGCTGATCTACTGTACACTACCTGCCCAACGTCCAGACACAGCAACTACCTTGTGAACATAGTGAAGCATTTAGCAGCTAAAGAATCTGATATTTTTCTAAGGAGTTGGTGGAGACCCAAGATAGAGCTAAAAGGAGAGTGGATATAGGACTTAATCTAATGCTAATGGTGTTTCATGTCTGCTGGATATATAAATAGGCAACCGTTTGTTAACACGTTCGCCTTTTATGATTTTATAAAGTGATAATATGTTGTGTTTACAGTTTGTTCCGCTGTCCCCAAGGCAGAAAAATAATCTAACACTGCTTTAACTTTCCTCCACTATTTTCTAGGTCCCCGAGGAGGACATAGTGAGCGTGACAGACATGCTCCAGCATCAGAGGAAAGAACCAGCCGCTAGTTGATTTCTGAAGTCCCGTCTGAGCTGGATGATCCTGGCTCAATGTGCCGCCCCTCACTCCAGCTCCAGTGGCCAAGGGTGGCAGGCGAGCAGGAAAAGAGGCTAACCCTGTGCCTAGACTAGCACTGCATCGCCAGCAGTATTAACTACTACGAACTTGCCATGAACACCAGAAGCGCTTCTCTACGGTGTGCATACACAGTTTGTCTGTGAGGCCTCCTGTCTTACCTATCCAAGGCAGGATGCACTGAGTCCCAGGGGGCCCACAAGCTCACACATGCACATCAAAAATGCACAAACACTCCTACACACATACACTTCCAGACACACGCACATTCAAATTCATAAGCACAAAGTCAGATATATGATAGACTCTTTCTCTCTAATGCAGGACTTGTGGTCTGAAGTTGAATTGTTCCTATTTTGATGCAAACAGCAGAACACACTCACATACATTTCACCTAAACACACAACTTAGTCTTCCAGTAATGTTTATTATCATAATGCCATGTGTCTAAACAACCTTTTTTAGTTTAAATCAAAGGCCATTCGCAAGAATTGCAATTTTCCTTTTTGTTAAACTGAAAGTGTGAAGCTTGAAATGCAAGGCAGTTGTGAGAATGTTGATCTTACAATAATTTTCATGCAAAAGAAAACTGAGAATTTCTATTTTTTTGACAACAGGGCTCACTCGTTTTGGCTTGAGAAGAATGTGTAGGTAGTTGTTATATATTAAAACTACTACAAATGCTGTCAAGCAGGGCAGTAATCTTGGTCAGTGTTTTTTTTTTTTTTTTTAAGGTCAGCATTTCTTAACCATAGTATTACCTAAGGTCAATAACACTATGTCTTATTTTTTTATTTGCACAATACACTTTTGATTTAGCTAATATCACTTAGATTTTTCTTTTGGTACATTTTTTGTACAATTTGAAGTAAAAGTATTCTGTAAACATTTGTATTTTTTGTGTTGCTTCATTCAATAAAGAGTATTGAAAATAGTTTCTTTGTTAACTTTTTGACATGTGTCTGTTAAATTATTAAGGCATAAATGCAGGCTCAGCACAACTGCATGTTCCAACGAAACAGACAGATAATGCCTTAAAATCTGAATTTAATCACTCATGAGTCAACTATATGAAGTTAGGATGACGTTCATTTATGGTTTTAACAGGAATGGAACAAATGGGGTGATTTCAATAGTAATAATAATGACTTTCTGTCCTTCCCAGACATAAAAGGAAGTCTTGGAACCTCAAAGATGTCATCACTTTATGTTTTGAGTCTGTGGTGACGAAATGAAAGAAACAGGCAGTTGGGGGCAAAATCTCAACCACAACCACTGTTAGAATTTCCTGTATATGTTTACTGTGTTAAGTGGATGACTTTGAGTCTTTGATGGAATTTATTTTAAAAGCAGTTATTTAAAAAACAATTTTGTACATATTCTAAGGCTGAAATGAGAATTATAATTGAATGTCATCTGCATAGAAACGAGTAGCACCATTAAACCAATGATCTGTCTAAGGGGAAGCATGTACAAGGCAAACAAAATGGGGACCCAGAACGAAACCCTGGGGCACACCAGAAGACCAAGCTCCAGATCTGGAAAGCTACCGTCAGGGAGGTGAGATCAAATTTGCTACAGGTTTGATCCACCGATTATGATTCATAATGTATAGCGTGTAGTATTGACTAGAATTTTGAGATTACCTGACCTCACAAAAAGTATTTTTTCAACAATACCTTGAGACTTCCCAACTTTTTCGACTTGTGTCCACTTAAAACAGCAATGTCTTCTATGACCCCTCGTTATAGGTTATACAATTTATTAACCTATGAGTGATTTTCATAATTCAGATTGTTTAATTTGAGTTTTTAAGTCTCACAAGGGATGAAACTATTCCCCATTTGACAAGAAAATAGCAATGATTAAAGAAAAGTCTGAAAAATTAATGTTTGTAATTTTGTGTTGCAGATAGGGCTGTCCTGAATACAATTTTTTGGGCACAAAGTAGAAAGTGAAATGGTGTATCATTTAATGTGTTGATATTCGAACTTTGTAAATTTTTTGCACTCTATAAAGCAAACATTGGTCTGTAATTTATGTTATAGCTTTTTTTTCTGTTTTTGATTGTAAGTCACAACCCTGCTAAAACCAAAGGGCGGAGACAAGCTGTCATGACATGAGTGATGCAAAGAAAATAAACTGTCATAATGGAATTTGTCATTTCTTGTAGCGTGTGGGTGTGTCTGTGTCAGTGTGAGTGGGTGTTGATGAGCGAACTAATGCAGTATATAAAGACCATGTTACCAGTAAAAAGTATTTTGAAAAGTAGCATCTTGCTATTTGTAAGTGGTTTGTTTAACAAGAACCACTGAACAGCAAATCACTGACTACTGACAGTATGGATTTCACACTCAATGGACTTCTAAGGCACTATGGTAAATATCTTTATAATATTTAATTCTACATAGCATTATTATTTTGATGTATCTAATAATGCAGATTAGTATTTAGCCGCTTAGGTTAAATGTCCAAAACGTTGTACCTTGCATAATGCTGACAAATCAAATTTTATTTTTTATATTAATTATGTTACAAGCAAGCATTTGTACAGACTTTTGTGTGCATTTATTTGTTTTAGTAATGTGAATGTGTAGGCCTATATATTTGGATACCAGGGGAGACTGATCCTCCCAAATTTAATGTCTTCTTGTAGTTTTTGCAGCGTACTCTTTACAGGTTAACTACCCCTCTCCTACCTTTAAAAGACTACACTCTAAAAAGTATAGCCTTGTCGAAGGAAATACCTTCAGTGATGTTGAAGGATTTCCATTTTTACTCAGAATACAGAACATGTGAAAGCAAACAAGCAATACTCCGAACACATAGCTATTAGAGGCATTATTAAATACATCAATATTTGCTAAATCTTGTTAAATTCACAATGAGCTTACATCCGATTAATGCTTTAAGCTCTCTTTAGGCACAACCATTATTGGCTTTTGACCCCTTAAAAGGAACTAATGTGATGAGAAATCCATCCCTAAAAGAAGCAGAATTATTTTTGTCTTATATTCTGTGTTACATTTTGAGTCATCTGTAAACACATGATCTTTTCATAGCACTTGTCTTGATGCTCCTGGAAGTCCAGGGGAAACCAGTGATTACTACTCCTACTCCCACCAGCTGTGACTTTGACTGCATCAAGCCTCTCACAGACGTATTGAGATATGAAGCAAATCAGACACTGAATGAATATGTAAGTACCACCCAATGATTTATGACATAACATCTGAGTTAAAGCTGAAGTAGGTAGAATTGTAGCAAATATGACTTAAAAAGTTATTTTTATAAAACGGTCACTATATCCTGACAGTAGTGCATGAGACAGGTAATCTGAAAGAAATCATGTGCCTCTATGTCCTCCGGTGTCCTCCGGTGCTCTCTCTCTCTGTGATTGGTCAAAGTCTCCCATCACGGGCTAGATTTTTTAAAGCCTGAAAACAGAGCCATGAGGAGGTGCAGAAGTCTAGTTACTGTATCTCTCAGAACACTTGAATTACAATATGCTGAAGGTTATTATGGAATTTTTGCCCAATGATGCCAAAATCACTCTGCCTACTGCGGGTTTAACACTGTAGGGTTGTTGCCTACTACAACAAGTTTAACTGATATCTTTGTACCAATATTGTTATTGTTTTTATGTACATTTCGCTGTATACACTTATTTATTTCTGTCTGAAATAACTGAGTAAGATGGACTTTAATTTTCTATTTCATGTAAATTTAACTTTATTGTCAGTTTAACTTCTTCCACTCCCAAAAGTCCTTCTGACTTGTGCTAATTTGTAAAAAGGAAATCATATCAACATACTGTCTCTGCACTTTTTAAGGTGAATTCATTCACAATCTTTTTTACAGATAAAATTTCACGGACCCATGCCTGGTTCGGTTCAAAACGATGTTCCTAAGCCAACAATATCTGGTATCACCATTTCTGAGAAGCTGCAGGACATCTACATCAAGAATGTGCTTTTTTGTTTGCACATTTCAAAGGTAGAAGAATATCACAATACTTTTTCTAATTGGAGCAACAATTCGTCTTTTGCGAAGCGCCTGTTACACTTCAAGAAAAACCTCTGCAACCATAAATATAAAATACAGGAACACCTCAAAAACATCGACTCTTTGCCGATAACACCAGCCCCACCACTGTTTTCCCACAGTCATGGCTATGCCAAAAAAGAACATGGATGGGGTGTCATAGTCAACCTGAAGGACTGGCTTGAACGGGTGTCACAGGTACTTACAGAGGCAAATAAATTGTGTGACAAATCAAAGCAGGGATGTAAGGGGCACTCCTGAGAAGTCTGAGAAAATTACTTTGATGATGTCACCTGGTATCATAGACCGTATATCAGAATCAGGTTTATTTTGCCAAGTACATACATGAATTTGACTCCGGTTTTATGCAGCTCTTTCAATGTACTTACACAGAATAGAAATAACAGCTAGGAACAACAATGTCCAACGATAAAACAAGAATACAATAATAAAAAGTAAAAATAAAATGTATTGTAAAGATGGACGACGAGACAGTTCCCCAAAAGTGAAGCCAAAACATCTTGATTGCCCCCTTGTGGCTGGCTGCAGTATAGGTCATAAATCCCACCCCCTCCATGTTAGCGGATGGAACATGGGCCAAACTAGAAAGTCAAAGTACACGTCAAATAAATTTTTCCCAAATATGGTTTCTGTCATCTTAGGTAGTTCATGTCACGCTGATGTGTGTTCAAGTGTTAAATTTTTCTGAGAAGTTTGGTTTTAATTAGTTATTTGATGTTATAAAAAGGAGGGTGAGACGTCATGATTGACAAATGTGAGTCTCTTTTGCTGACAAGCTGAAGCCGTGCTCGGCTCGCGATTTGTTTCGGGAGGGAAAATCAGTGTAGTGTGCATCATTATGACTCACGCAGCTGCCCATGAGAGCACAGCCACGTTTCCATTGAAAATAATTGCCTTGCTTTGCACAATGTTCATTTTGTTATTGTTATTTATGTATATTTATTTGTTTTAAACAGGAATTAATGTTAATTAAATCTATGGCCAGCATACTGCGATGTATCTTAAATTAGGATTATTTATATTTTTTTCATTGAATATGTATTTATTTTCTTAAAGGAACAGTGTGTAGCATTTAAGGGAATCTACTGGCAGAAATTTAATATTATATTGTAATATAAAATAATATATATTTATTAATTAGTAATTTATTAGTTAGGTGACATAACGCATATTCTTGTTTGTTTTATTTATTCCTCTGTGATGTCGGTGTAGATAATCAGCTCTATCAGTGGTAGTGAGAACAGGTTTGCATCATTAGGTCCTCTCAGCAGTGAGGGATTGGGCAGTACCAAGTTATGGAAGGAAGGGTACAACCATTCTGTGGTAAATGGCATTTTGTTAAAGATAGTTTACTCATGGATGTGTTTGTGTGCCCACAGGTCATTTGTGATGTTAAGAGTAACTTGTAACTGTTTAGTAATGCTATGTTTATTATTTTGTATGTTTTTATGCCTTGTATGTATTTAGCTCAACCATATGCTGACCTGAGCAGGTGGTATGTTCCAGTGAGGCTGAGAATGTAAAAGACCATTCAGTCAATGGGAAAGACTATTTTGACAATTTTAGCCGTTGTTCTTTTTTTCTTTTCTTAAGCTTGAATTTATCTTTTATTTATTTTTTTGAATTTCACAGTGTACATGTTTGCCTCTGTTTCATTAATACTTTTGTTATTAAATGACACTTTTTTTGCACTTTCTCCTGCCTGCCGGTCTGCTTCTTCAACATCTCCTTTAAAGGGGACATATCCTGAACAATATCCTGTCTCCTACAAAATTACCATACAACTAAACTGCATTTTAATTATGGTTCGAGGGATTACGGCCACAGCTTTAAACAGTTTCAAACAAAACAAAAAACACACCAAAACTTCGGGGTTAGTTTTAGTAAAAAAAAAAACATCATGGTTTGGCTAAAAATGTTTGTTACGTGTTTAACTATACAGGCGTAAATTGAAATAAGTGAACGTTGACTTTTAGTTTCACACGGGACACTAACAGTGGTCACCTGTGTTTGTTTGACCCATCCACCACCCCGACCTCCTCATTACGTGAACCTCCGCGGACTATCATTGAAAACTTTTTTGTGATACGTCAAAAACAAACATAATCTGCGACAAAATACGTTTCCCTAGAAACGTAATTCACAATGCGTAATTTTTGGGAGACAGGGCTGCATGAAAACACTCACTTTTTCAGTGCTTTTGCACAAACATTTGGATATCTGGAGTGCCTACCAACCCACAAACTGAAATAAAACAACAGTGAGTTTTTTTGTGGGCTGTCTAGATCAGAAATCATGTGATTCAACAAGCCAATCAGATTAGGCTCCCCCTCTATGTCACCCACAGCTTGAGAACTGTGAAAAAAAAGTTCTTTGGCTCAAGTTTTTAAACATTAAAGGCTGTAAACATGTTCTAGTAAAAACCCAAAATAAAGGTATGAACCTGAAAATGAGCATGATATATCCCCTTCAAAATGTTTCAATGCCACACAACATCTATTTTACATGGGGTGGTAACACTACAAAGCATTTTACATTTACATAAGTTAGGGTAAATAAACATGTTGATATATATATTCCATATAAAGTAGAAGCCATAACATCAGTCTCTGTTGCTCTGTTGTAAAGTTATTTTGTAACTGTAATGACTATTTCTAATGACTTAAATCATGATACTCTGACTAAACCTAATAAAGCAGATTCTGTAATAATGAGAATAATGAGTTTGCTTTTTATTTATTTTTCATAACAACAAAAACAAAACTCTTAATCAACTTTCATGCCAAGGATCGGATCACTTATCATCAGCATGCAGTATCAACCAACTCAAACCAGTATGCAGAGTTAGAAAATACAGGTGGAGGATTAAATGGAACTGAACCGGGTTGACATGAAAGGATATTGTCGAGCGTGGTTAGCGTCACATCTACGCACAGGAAGTATTGCGTCAGGGGGATCAGAGAGGTAATGAATCAATCATAACATAAACATGTCATCACAAAAATAAGTGAGAAACATCTGACGTATATTAAAGGAAGTTGTTTAACCTGAAATGATGTAAAGATGACATGGTTGTTTATCTTAAACAATAATCGCTTCTACAGAATACAAATTCACTGTTGTGTGTGGGTCATGCAAGGTGAATGAAATCCAGCTATAACAAACCTATAAACAAACCAAAATCATTTCCCAAATCAAAGTTCTGCCGGATAATTCACTTAAATTTGACCCAAGGAAACAATTGATTTTTCTCTTTCAGTTATTTACACTGGAAAGTTATCAGTTTTCATCAAATGAGTAAACCTTCGTGTGTTCAATACAAATCATCTTCATCAGTGATTTGCAGCATTTCCTTAAGTGGAAGTGACAAAAAGGTGTTGACCTTGTCATAGAGACCCAATCTTGGTTGGTTTGTGGCTTTACTTTTTTTCATAAAAGGATACGGCTTAGAAAGAGATAGGGGGAAGTTTATCTTTGCGTTCACACGCCTCCTTTGAGAGGTTTGCAAATATAAAAATGATCTTGTGTGATTGTGATTGCATTAGGAATCAGTCCTTGTCATATTTGAAAACTTGAGAGCGGAGTCAAAATGAAATACGGAGCAGGTACAGTATGACACTTTCTTCATTCATTCATCGATGTGTGTCAGAAAGCAAGAAATTATTCAGTGGCGTAATGTAACGGAATAATACTTTGTTACAGTACTTAAGTATTTTTTTGGGAGTATCTGTACTTAACTTGAGTTTTTAAATTTCTGTCAACTTTCACTTTTACTCCACTACATTTACTAAATAAAATGTGTACTTTTACTCAGATACATTTCCCCTAAGCATCCTCAGTACTCGTTACTATTTCATTACTATTGCAGGCAAATGGGTTTTGTGAATCAATGGTCCTTGCTTGCAAGTTATTTCATTCACGTGATGGGCAAGTGCAAACAAAATGCTTTCAAAGGCGTAGTTAAGTTTTGATTTCTGCTCAAGTCCAGGGAGACCGCATGTTTTTTTAAGGTGGTGTACAATAAGGAAGGAATAAACTTAAAAATAAATCTCGAAATCCTTGTTCTTTTATTAACAGCACTTACTTGTACTTTAACTTTCAATACTTAAGTACAATTACTATCAGAAAATTACTTATAGTAAAGTAAAGACTCTTACTCAAGTAATATTCTAATAGGTGACTTTAACTTCTACTAAAGTTATTTTCTGGTTAGATATCTGTACCTTTAATCAAGTGTGGCTCTTTTGGTACTTCATCCATCACTGCAATTCTTTCAAACTTTCAGAATCATGTGACTGATTTAAACAGTTGTGATTGTGCATTTGCAGGTTTTCAGGTTTTGACAGTGATGTGCACTTGGATGCTGATTCTGATGATGCAAAGCTCGGATGCAGGTCATATACCAAAGAAACGTGCTGCTGGTGTTTCATGCAAACCGAAAGAGCTGACAGCCCTCACCAAACGTGAGGTTGAAGAGAGCTTGAAAGGTTTTGTAAGTAACATAATACTGTGGGTCTCTGCCAAATGTCCGAATATGGTGTCTATGTCACAGTCTTCATCACACTGAAATTTCTGCCTCAAGTTTGGACATCAGTTTCAGTAACAGAATGATGAGCAGAGAAAGTCTTCTTTCTGTTGCTGTGAAGCAGCTTTCAATCACTGTAGAAAATGCATGTGTAATTATTTAACCAAATGATTAGTGCAAGCATTAGTGTCATCACAGTTACATTATTGTTCAGGGATTTGGTGCAGGTGCAGCTTTGCTTTGAATTGAGCATTGCTCTTCACCACCCATATTGGACGACAAGACTTGGTTGGCTTGGTTACGTGTAAAAAGCAGGATGCGTTTGACTTTAGATGTTATGGAGATGCATTGTTATAGATTAAACTAAATATAAATTCAATCTGTAGAAACGAAAATGAACTGTAGCTGTAAAGATAAATGTAGTAAATGTAAATTAATGAAGTACAATTTGATTAACACAATATTATCATACGTGTATTGTTAACATGATATCAGTATTTCATTTTTTAAATATCACAGTTATTGTAAATGCCGGTATATCGCGACATACCTAATATGAATATTAAATTACATTTCCGTGTTTGGGATGAGCCACATTTGTCTTTAGTCAGTGCTCCTGCCTGTGTAAATGCGTTGATCTCCAACATTTGTCTTAATGACATTTGTACATTGACATGCACCAGTAAACACAAATGCTAGCTTTTAAAACCATCACTTTTATTAACTCTACAGACACATTTCTTGTTTGACAGAGAGTTTAGTGGAACATTTGTGATACAGTGAGATTGCAGACTTCATATTTCATGTGATGAGCAAAATAAATCTTCAAATTAAATTCACTATTGGTCTTCTCTTGCAGAATAAAGCCAATGGGGAGCACCTCGGCACTTGGTCCCCCGGCTTCCCTGAGCTCCAGGTCCACGACGACTCTACTCTCAATGGGTCAAAGGTCCAGTGCAGCCTCCTCTTCATGGGTAAGGGCCTGCAGAAAATCCTGGAGGACCAGCAGAACAACCTCAACCCCACAGATGTTTCACTTCACGAGAAGCTCAGGAACGCCATCTCCAGTGTCAACAATCTCGTAGTTTGTGCCAAGCATATTCAGGGAGGGGAATGCTCCCCGGAGCCATCCCCACCCATAATGCCCACGAGTGCATTTGAGAAAAAGCAGTGGAGTCACACTCTGTTGAAGACAGCCAGGGACTATCTGGACTGGCTGGAACGTAAGTTTGTGGTCCGCATTTCAAAGGTTAAAGGGAAAAATAAGACAAAAGGTGAAACTCCTGAGGCAACACTTCAGAAGTACTTGGAGGGGAGCGGATACCTCTTGTAATCTCAGTTTGGGATGCAGACACGGTTACAGTTTAAGGCAGCTTTTCTTTAATAGTGAAGGATGTTCTCAAGATTTGTTCATGCTTATTTGCAATGCGTGTTGACATTTTCATACTGTGTTTGAATGAATGGATGAATTTAATGCAATTTCCACAAGTGGTAACACTTTATAATAAGGGTACAAATCATATACTTAAGTAATGCTTAACTAAAACTTTATTAGAATTGTCATATTCATACAGATACATGCATTTAACCCATCCTAAGTATTTAGGCGCAGTGGGCTGCTGTAAAGATATGTAACCAAATTCCTCCTGGATATAAAAGTTTATTTCAGGAGAATGCATTTGCTCAGCCTAAAAAAAAGCTCCATATTCCTATGAGAATAGACCCAAAGGTATTTTTGACAGATTTACAACATAGTGGGTGGAACATGAGTTGTTTAAAAATAAGAAAAAGGTATTTGTGTTGTTGAAACCTTAGAAATTACTTTAGTATATGATTTGTACCCTTATTATAAAGTGTTTTTTACAGACAGCCTTATGTAGATGAAATAGTTGATTGATGACAATTTTAGCATTTTTTCAACTGTTTATAGAAGTAGTATGACATTTTGGGAAGTATGCATTTTCACTTTCTTGCTGAGAGTTGGATGAGAAGATCAGACTGGTATCAATCTTATCATCCAATTCAACATTTTCCCAAAATGCCAAACTGTTCCTCTAAAAGCTTTATCAGAAATGGCTTTGTTCAAATAAACTCAGACATCGCTCCCATGTGACCGTAATTAATCAACTTGCCAAAAAGGCAAATTAAAAGGGGCTCTAATACATTTCCTAATTACCACAGTTTGTTTTCTCAGCCTTCACAATGATTAATTGTTATGCTCTGGCCGTCTATCCCTTGTGAGCAGGCAGCGTTGCCTGAGGTAGAAAGAGATGCTGATAAGAATCACCTACAGAGAGCCACCAGTTTGGACTCCAATCACTGTATTGAAATGTGTGGACAGATGGACGGAGCACGGTGAGGCAGATAAGTCTGTCACACTCCCATCAATGTGATGCAAGAGAACAACAACACTGTAACAAAGATTAATGTGGGCCCCGTCATCCTCAAATTAAATCATCAATTAATATTCAATTAGAAAAGCTTCAAATGATTCTACATGATGTTGAAAATCAGCAAAGTTCCTTAAATTTGACATACTCTGGAGAACATGGATGTTTTTAATAATTGTACATACTTTCCTACCACTGTTGAGGATACTCAAATTATTTTTATTTTTTTTACAATTTCTTTGTTTTTTAAATGCTTTGACTTCTGTTTGTTCCATTAATGCAATTTTTTTGCTAATAAAAATAAAAATGACTGCTTGATCATGTAGTACAGCACTATTTCCTTTTCTCTAGCACATTAAACCCATACGTTTTCTTCAGTAACCTTTAAAAAACATGATTTTCTTTGGGTCTTTGAACTGCTCTTTACACCCGTAACATAACAGTTCAGAAAAATAAAATTTCGACAGTCACCACTCCTAAAAATCAGAAACTATAACCCATTTAATTTCACAGTCACTTTATTAAATAGCAGTTTCATATGCATGCACTACACACAGACGTAATGACATTCTTTGCTGTTTTGTTTTTTTAAGATTCAACAAAATGTGAAACAGCTGATGCCTTCTTTTAAAAATGAAGCCTATTTAATGACATGACCCAGTTTGAAGATGAGCTGCCTGCTATATGTAGACCTGATGATCATCACGGATGAATGTATGAAGCGTTCTATGCACTTATGAAGTGTAAATAATCAAATCACATACAGAATTTGTCCATTTTGAGGTTGGTCTTGGATCTCTTTGCCACTAATAATGCAAAATAGTCCAAGACAGCAGTTCATTTGCAGAGAGTCTCTTCTCCAAGCACCTTTAGGTGTCCGAACAGGGACGCATTTGCTGGCCAGCTGTATTTCCTAAATCTGAGAAGTCAAATGCTCATACAGGAAGCAGCTCCGGAGGACTCTCTCCATAGCAGTACTTTGCTTGAGGGTTTCGGTAGGTGTTTTCATGTTGAACACTCTGCATGAGAAAAAGAATAAACATGTTAATAAATTAAAGTATATTTTTGTAATAACGCAAATATAATGTTTTCTGCTGAATGAGCCAATTGAATACATTTACAAAGAAATTAAGTGTGAAGCTTTTGTCACCTAAAACAATAGAGCATTTGAATGTTCATGGGTGGTTCATTTTTGAAAGGCAAACCAGGAATGTAATAAAATCAAACATTCATTCAGCTCCATGAACCATAAAACGCAGATTTTAGGAATTTGTCTGATGCTCTTATTGAAAGCAACTGACAATAAAAAAAAGTTAAATTCTGAGCAGTTTCTATTGATTAGAGCAAGGTCAAAGTCAGGGCAGAATGAATGTGAGTGTAGATTTTAAATCATAAAGAGAACAAACAAAATGAGTTGTTGCAACTTTTTGACGTTCAGGAAACTGAAGAGACAATCGCAATGAGTCATAGTGAAACATTGATGAAAAGTCTTCTATCTAGATTAGACTGTCCAACAAACACACAGATGAAAATTATATGAGTGAAATATTGACTTTGTCGTGGTGTGTTTATGTTTGTGTGGGAGAATCATTTTCACTAGTTAGTTTCAAAATGACTACAAAAATTGAACGGATACGTTTTAGACTAATTCTGTATTTAAAAAGAAAGGGTTGTGGTATGTCAAGAGTTGAACGTTTTCATTTCATAACGTACTTGTGAAGAGGTCCTACACTTGGCCAGGCACAGCTCAAAGTGATCCTCCACAGCAGTGAAGAGATTCTGGAAACCTTCAGCTGCACGATTCAGGAAGCGCTCAAGGAGAGGTTGCTGAAGAAGAGCATACAGATAAGAAAGAGAGTGAACATGTGTAAGACACACTTAGTACAGATTTGAATCTGTTCAACATGTTCTTTCTGCACCTCATGGTCACTGGTATGTTTAAAATGCAAAGTCAATATTCAACTTTGAGAGATATTATATCTTGCATTTAAGGATCATCCATTAGAATGTATGCACGCAGCAGTCTCGCAAGATGCAGCATGTAGATGACAGTAATAACCCAAAGCCCTGAGCATCCTTGATGTGACAGATTACCTTATCGGGCTGGAGGCAGCAAGACACGCAATACTCATAGATGCTACAGCAGCCGTTGGCCAGGCAGCTTTTACAAATGTACTGTCTGGAGCTGGGAGCATTGACGTTACAGCAGCCGTTAACCAGCAAATCTTTTCTCTCGCAGACGTAACCTGTAAAACATTAACACAGATAACAATATATACGTTGATTAGAGCCAACAAATCAGTCTCAAGGAGCTGTCGTGTTATCATTCACTGTATGGCGGTGAGTAACGGCTGCATCACTCACCAAGTTCGTCTGTGAGCAGCGTCTTGCCCTGGATGGAGTTTCTGCACTGAGTGATCTGTCGGCTGCTGTTGCCGAGGTTGAAACGGACTTTCCAGGGGATGCGATGGTCTGAATCTCTAACCTCTAAGAGTGTGCGGTCCCGTATGGTCCGCTCCTCCTGCAAAATTCACACAGGAGAAGGTCATGAAATGCCTTCGAAAACACAACTCGACAAAGTTCAGAATAGGGTCAGACAACTTCATGAGATATAAAGTGAGAAAATACAGGAGGGAATTTTTTTCCGATAAAAAAACTCTTGAGTTGATGTTGAGAACTAAAAATGTTTTTCTCTATAACCATTTTTTCATTGAACAAAAGAAGACAAAGTTCTCACGTTAGATATTGTCTTAACAAAACAGCTGTCCAAGTACAAGACCTATGCGTTGAAAGTAGTAGTAGAACGTTTCAAACTTCAATCAGATAGAGCTGGACAAATTAGCTAATATGTCAATGGAAAAAAAAATATCAGCAATATAATCTATTAATCTCGGAAGTAATCTTTTAAGCAAACATGCATGTGTATACAGTGCCGTGAAAAAGTTTTTGCCCCCTTCCTGATTTCTTATTTTTTTGCATATCTGTCACACTTAAATGTTTCAGATCATTAAACTAATTTTAATGTAAGACAAAGATAACCCAAGTAAACATAAAATGCAGTTTTTAAATAATAATTTCATTTATTAAGGGAAAAAAGCTATCCAAACCTACCTGTCCCTATGTGAAAAAGTAATTGCCCCCCCTTGTTAAATCATGAATTAACTGTGATCAACCACATGTTTTGGAAAGCTGAGTTCAATTTCACTAGCCAATCACTGTTCAATCAAGAAATCACTTAAATAGAACCTGTCTGTCAAAGTTAAGTAGGCTAAAAGATCTCAAAAAGCAGCACATCATGCCGTGATCGAAAGAAATTCAAGAACAGATGAGAAACAAAGTCATTGACATCTATCAGTCTGGAAAGGGTTACAAAGCCATTTCTAAGGCTTTGGGACTCCAGCAAACCACAGTGAGAGCCATTATCCACAAATGGAGAAAGCTTGGAACAGTGGTGAACCTTCCCAGGATTGGCCGGCCTATCAAAATTACTCCAAGAGCGCATCGACGACTCATCCAGGAGGTCACAAAAGAACCCAGAACAACATCTAAAGAACTGCAGGCCTCACTTGCCTCCATTAAGGTCAGTGTTCACGATTCAACAATTAGAAAGAGACTGGGCAAAAATGGCATCCATGGGAGAGTTCCAAGGCGAAAACCACTGCTGACCAAAAAGAACACAAAGGCTCATCTCACTTTTGCCAAAAACCATCTTGATGATCCCCAAGACTTTTGGGGAAATATTCTGTGGACTGATGAGGCAAAAGTTGAACTTTTTGGAAGGTGTGAGTCCCGTTACATCTGGCGTAAAACTAACACAGCATTTCATAAAAAGAACATCATACCAACAGTCAAATATGGTGGTGGTAGTGTGATGGTCTGGGGCTGCTTTGCTGCTTCAGGACCTGGACGACTTGCCATAATTGATGGAACCATGAATTCTGCTCTCTACCAGAAAATCCTGAAGGAGAATGTCCGGCCATCAGTTCGTGACCTCAAGCTCAAGCGCACTTGGGTTATGCAGTAGGACAATGTTCCGAAACACACCAGCAAGTCCACCTCTGAATGGCTTAAAAAACCCAAAATGAAGGTTTTGGAGTGGCCTACTCAAAGTCCGGACTTAAATCCGATTGAGATGCTGTGGCATGACCTTAAACAGGCCGTTCATGCTTGAAAACCCTCCAGTGTGGCTGAATTAAAACAATTCTGCAAAGACGAGTGGGCCAAAATTCCTCCACAGCGATGTGAAAGACTCATTGCCAGTTATCGCAAATGCTTGATTGCAGTTATTGCCGCCAAGGGTCGCGCAACCAGTTATTAGGTTTAGGGGGCAATTACTTTTTCACATAGGACCAGGTAGGTTTGGATATCTTTTTTCCCCTAATAAATGAAATCATCATTTAAAAACTGCATTTTGTGTTTACTTGGGTTATCTTTGTCTAATATAAAAATTTGTTTGATGATCTGAAACATTTAAGTGTGACAAATATGCAAAAAAATAAGAAATCAGGAAGGGGGCAAATACTTTTTCACGGCACTGTATATGCCAGGATTTATATGTATATGTAGTATATTATCATTCTTAAGTGTATATGGTATTTATTTGTCCTCTAACTTTTTAACTTAACCTTTTTTACTTTATTGTTTTTTTACTACACTGTATCACCAAGTTAAATTCCTGTATAAATTGTACATTTGGCGAATTAAGCGATTCTGATGCAGAAAATTCACTAGTTCCAACTTCTCAACTTTCTGCTTTTTTTAGTCATCTGTGATAGAACACTGAATATCTTTGGATTTTCGATTATTGATTAGACAAAACAAGTAACTTAAATATGTAATTTAGGGCTGTAAGCAATTGTGAGTGACTGCAATGGTTCAGGAGATAGAGCGTCCACATATTTTTGCAATATTTCACATTACTATACCATTTCATATCTTAGGCGTAATTCATACTGTGCAATATTTTCAGGTGGAATTTAATTTCATTCTCACTGTGCAATATCATTTTCCATTTGTGTAATTTTGTTAATAGTCTCTTTATTGTCAATACTGTATATACTGCTCCTATTTTTATACTTCCTTCTATTTAAATGGTTCATATTTTGTCACACTTTGTTTAGCTCTTTTTTACTGTGTTAGCTGATGCATCTTGTTTTTTGCACTATCCCCTTTGCTGCTGTACACTGCGGGACTAATAAAAGAATATCTTATCTTATCTTGTGTATTATATTGAAGGCACTATTTCAAGTTAATAATGAGCAGGACTGCTTTATGGCAATATTGGGTTTACAGGATTTTTGCACCACATGTGCAGGAGCACCTAGATCTGTCAGGTGATTTCTTCTATGACACAAAAACAGACTTTCCCCCCATCTCATTATTTCATAAATCTCAATTGAATTTATAAACACTGTCCTCTTTGTAACATAAAAATCACACATAACCAAGGATCTTATCCTGATTTGCCCACAACCTGGAGCAGAAAATACCCACCATCTGATGTAGTGTAGTGAGTTTTTCTGTACCTGTTTGAGTGTGCTGGTGAGAAAGTAGATGAGAGACAGTCCGAAGACAACTCCCAGCACCCAGCGCTTCCTCAGGAGCCTCCTTAGCACCATCATAGCATGGCTTGACAGTGACAGTCCAAACCATCAAAACCTCCAGACGGGTATCGATCCCCTTGACTGACGTATGTAGTCAGGTAACGATGTGTATCTAGGTGATGATGACTGGTTTAGCTAAACTGTTAGTTTGCAAGTAGATTGTACAGAACAAGAGATTATTTTCAACATTAGCTAACCCATGTTGCAGGTTTAAGATACAGTACTGACTGATTATGCTAAACGGAGTAATGTTAAATACAAAACAGCTCAATAACAATATTTCACCATAAAAAGCATGCTTTGTTAGTTAGCCTGCTAGTTAGCTTAGCATTAGCTTTCTGGTTATATTTAAGCTAAACACTGACAACAAATATATAAGATGCAGCCTAGTGACGCATTTAAGTCTCCTTAGAAGAAAACGATTCTGTAACGTGCAACATTACGTCTAAAAAAGCAGGAATTGTGATGTTTATCCAGAGAAATATGATATCAACCATCCAAGCAAAACAACATTTCCAACCCGGATGTGTTGTTTGTTGGAAAGAGGACGCTGATTGGTGGTTGGTGGGTATCCTCCAATCAGAGGGCGCTGATTGGTGGTTGGTGGGTATCCTCCAATCAGAGGACGCTGATTGGTGGTTGGTGGGTATCCTCCAATCAGAGGGCGCTGATTGGTGGTTGGTGGGTATCCTCCAATCAGAGGACGCTGATTGGTGGATATCGCGACGTCCGATGACGTCGATGACGTCAGAAAGGAAGTGTTTTGGAGCTGGAACCGTTTGGAGGAGCATCTTTTGCAGCAGCATCAACCATCTAGCTAACCTTTACACTTAAATATGCCAAGAGCTGAGGGGCTATTCACTGAACTCATTCAGGTAAAGTCATCTATAATGTTACTCAGCTTTACTGTCTAACAAATGAAACACACAGAAAGCAGAATAGTATAAGATATAAGCTGTTAGCCTGCCTGTCAGTCAGACACTGTTGATGATGTTGATTTTGCATTTGCAGGGCTGGGCCATGTGGTGATGAGCGGTATGCCATGCAGAGGAGACACAGCAGCAACACGGATGGCATGCCCTCTGAAAGGTGGGAAGAATAGCTCTCAGAAGCAGCACAAGCCTTTTGTTTGTTTATTGTCTTCACACACTATATTATAGTCAAATGTCCACATGCATACAGTCTAGGCTGTTTTTTTATGGCCTCTTTGTTCCAGGTAAGCAAATCATATTTCTACAGATTACAATGATGATTTAGACAATAGTGTACTTCCAATTTTGTGGTAACAAGCCCCATTTATGACCTCAGCACTCCATAACTCTGATCACAAAGCGCTCCCAATGTAAACCTAAGGGGGAAAAGTCTTGAGCTGCAACGATTCATCGATCAATTTATCTATTAGTTGTGAGCTATTAAATTGATCGCCAACTATTTTGATAATCGATTAATCGGTTTGAGTAATTTTATAAAAAAAAAATTCTTTACTCCTCTATGACAGTAAACTGAATATCTTTGAGTTTTGGAGAAAACAAGACATTTGAGGACGTCATCTTGGACTTTTGGGAAACACTGTTCACCATTTTTCACCATTTTCTAACATTTTATAGACCAAACAACCTATCGGTTAATAGAGAAAGTAATCGACAATGAAAATAATCGTTAGTTTGCAGCCCTAGAAAAGTCAAAACCTTATTATTTAACCTGTTACACTGCAGCGGGTTGTATCTTAAAAGGTATTTTTGTGATCCCATAGATGTCTACTATCTCCTTGCAGTAATCAGATGTTTTTCTGGGGCAAAACTAATGTTTAATTGCAAAATTTGAATTTCCACAGACTGTGCAAGCCACTGCCCCAGAATGCAACTTAAAGTACAGTATGTTCCAGCAAAGAAGAGCAGAGCGGATCGTCATCGTCTGTGGTAATACTGGATCATATATTAGTGGTGTAACTCACAAGTTTCATCATGATACAATATCATATCGCTTCTTTGGACAACGATACGATATTTGCTGATATCAAAAAGTTTGACATGATTTCAATTTGATTCAATTCAGGGGCCTGCGGTTGATCTAAGACAATATCATATTTCATATATATTTAACACAATCAGTTACATTTATATTAACTCACAAAAAGCAACTAAATTATGAATTGACAATTGTATTACTGGGCTGTCCCAGACATTTAAATGAAAGATTTAATTTAAATGAAATTAAATTTAAAAAATAAAAATAAAAATAGACGTCCTATTGTTCACTATATAGTGCCACATTTCTCATTTTTAAGAGCAAATGTTTTTTTTATCAGTTTAGAATTTCAAAATAAAGGCGTATCTTAAAGAACGTATCATTTTTTTTGTTTAACTTTGCATCGATATATTAGATCGTTGATCATTGAATCGATATATCGATCCAGATCAATGTATCGTTACACTCCTTTCATATCTGATATCATTCTGGGCAGATTGTAGACACCTGTGAGATCACAGAAATACCTTTGAAGGTGAGGAATAAGGCACAGTGCTGAGGTCACAATTGGGTTTAGGGAAGGCCCTTTTCCTGTTTTAACATGAAACAAAACCAGATCCATAAATACATGGTTTTCCAAGTTTGGTGTGGAAGAACTTGACTGGTCTGCACAGAGCCCTGACCTCAACCCCATCCAACACCTTTGGGGTGAACTGGAGCCAGACCTTATCACACAACATCAGTGTTGGACCTTACTAATGCTCTTGTAGCATAATGCATAACCATCTTCCAAGCTAATGTTTTGCATCCCCACTTTTGTCCCACTCAGGAGCCGAAGCCAAACTCTGGGATCAGAGAGCAGCCTGGATGAGGGTGGTGTGTTCGACTGCCTGAAGCCCGACTCACCCGCTTCACCCCAGCAGATCTTCTCCGGCCTGGTTGGTGTCCCCTCCGGCTCTGTCTCCTCTGCCCAATTCCAGGCCGCCGGCTTAGTCCTGGGCTCTCCCCCCGAAGTTTTTATCCAGATGACCGCATCGTCCAGAGAAGAAGGAGGCCCCCACCGCACGGAGGCTGGACCTTTTCTCCCTCGGCCTCCCCCGCACCACCATCACCACCACCACCACTTCCACCACCAGGCCCTGCAGCACAGGACCTCCTCTCTACTCCAGCAGGCCACCACGGGAGCCGGCTCGGAGAGGCACAGCTCCAGGGAGGAGGCCCAGGAAGACCCGTCCACCCCGGCACCAGCCCTGTCTGAGCTGAAGGCAGTAGTCACATGGCTGCAGAGAGGCTTCCCCTTCATCCTCATTCTGCTGGCTAAAGTCTGCTTCCAGCATAAGCTAGGTACACCAGCTAGTTCACAAGTAATAGTGCTGCTTACAGTGTCTAATATATGTATATATAACCTTATAATGTGTGGTTTAGTGCTGATGTTGCACCTCTCTCCTGCAGGTATTGCTGTATGTGTGGGCATGGCTAGCACATTTGCCTATGCCAATTCCACGTTTAGGCACCAAGTCTCATTACGGGTAAAGAACTACAGTATTTTAACTGCTACACTGATACAAGTTTTTAAAGACAACATCTGATATTTTCCAGTATTGGCTGTACATAATACCACAATATATAACACAATATATGTAGAGGATATGAATAATAATAAAAATAAGTTTAAATTTAAATAATAAATAACCAAAATGCAACCAAAAACTGATGTACTGTGTTAGTGAAACTATTAAATGCCCCCTAGCAAAGACATGAGGGCACGTACACACAAGCTCCCAGTCAGACAGACTAATAATACACCGACATTTTAGTAATTTGTGACATTATTGCAAAAAAAATAGTGTTGAATTACAATTTTAGATGTAAAGAAATATATTGTAATGTTGCTAAAGTAGCTCTGTGTGTCTCTTTTATGTTTCCAGGCCGAGCGTTCTGTATTTGTTGCTCTGTGGATCATCATGTTCCTCGCAGGGAATATCGTGTATATCTACTACACATTCAGTCATGAGGAGCTGCACAACAGGTAGTGTACAAGCAGGTATTGTTTTTTTACAGTAGCTGTGTTTTTTTTTCGCCTCCCATCTTATGTTTTCGATTTACTTTTGATACATTTAGGTTTTTCCATTCATTTTGTGTTGTGTAAGTCATTTTATTTTGACTTCCATTTCCTTTAGGGAGCGTTCCTGTTCTTGTCTGGTCTGTGAGTATTTTGTGTTTATTTCATTATTTTGTTGAGCGTTTCTTTACATTTCTGTTGCTTGTCATTCTACCATCCCGAGTGAAAACGCCAGACCCCCCTATGGTGTTGTTCGGTATAACAACTCATCTCAATGTTTTCTTTTTCTTCTAGCCTCATATTTGCCAAGCCCAACCTCAGCAGCTTTGACTTCTTTGATCTGATCTGGGCCGTGGGCATCACTGACTTCGTCCTCAAGTACTTCACCATCGGCCTGAAATGCTTCGTCCTCTTTTTGCCCAAGATTCTCCTGGCCTTCAAATCCAGGGTAAGAAATCCACATTCATCCCTCTGACCCTTAGTACATCTACAGAAAATATGACTTTTATTAATTCATTTTGACATCTTTTCATGGGGCACACAGTTTACACTATATCTACAAATTATAGTTAGAACATATAACTGTAAATTTAATGATCTCAACATGCAGTTATAATGGTATTTTAATACATCTTTTCCTTTATTATGCAAAGTGGCGAATATTTTTCGTAATTGATCGATCATTTTAAATCATCAAGCAAAAATGCAAAAGAATTGGCTGGTTCCGGCTCCTCTAATGTGAGGATTTGCGTCTCTCCTCTGTTTTGTATTATTGTAAACAGAATTTCTTTGAATTTTGGACCGTTGTAGGTCGTAATCACCTTGTGTTCTGTGAAAATATAGTTTGTATTTTCTGCCATTTTATAGACATTTTAAAGATAAAAATTAGACAATTTAAATAATAATTATTAGATTAATTTAAAATAAAAGTAATTGTCAATTGCAGCCCTAATTATGTGCTTTTGACATTTGCCCAAACTGCAATAAATGCCTGCAGCTCTTTGCCGAACCAGTTTATGTCAAACCTTTGTACATTTGATATATTATATTATATTATACTCCATGTGAGTTTCTTCCCGCGGCAAACCAATATTCTCCCAAACTGTAGGGGGCCAAGCCCCCAGGAAGAGCGCCATGCTTTGAAGCAAATCTTCCTAGTGGCCAAATGGTGGTACTACAATGTCTGTGTCCGTCATGTGATGCCATTGGGCCCAAAAATACTTTTTTCCCAAAGACTTAAATTGGGAAAGAGACGTCTGTAACTCAACGGATAATTTTTTTTTGAGGTAAATCAACTTCCCAGTATGAACACCTGAATAGCCCTTATTCAAATCATTAGGTCCTAAAAGTTGTAAAATGAACAAAAAGCGGAAGTTATTTTCTTTCCTCCGTTCATGTGAATGAGCCCCAGACCGAGGCTGGAGCGAGGGCTGGGAGGCAGGGTTAAAGGAAACGCTACTGCGCTTGCTGTATGGGCCCAATGGATGCAGAAAGTTCAGGGTAATTTATCACTCGGTAGTCGAGCCTTTTTGACTTCATGCGCCACTGAGCAACTCTCATAAGAATGAACGGGAGCCCGCCTCCAACGCTGTATCCAGTTATACATCCATGGCACGGACAGGTGGAATACCACCGCACAGGACCCCCCGCGAAGGGGTGTGTCTGATGGTGTGACATCACTTTAACCGTGCGAACCTTGCGGATGTATTGAGCATAAATCAAGCTTAACTCTTCAACTTCTTGCAGCTGCTTCACAGTAAAAACCGTAAAACTGTGCTAGCATACAGGAGTGGATGAGTCCTTTTAATCACGTTACTGAGCGTGTAGACCAGGAAAATCTTGTATGACACACTTACAAGGCTTCTAATGTGAGTGTAACTTTCTGGGAAACTGCCATATTCATGCGTATCCATAACATGGTATATAGACGACGATTGAGGAAGTTCACTGACAAAGTTGTGAAACTTGGTAGATAATTTAAAAAAAAAAAAAAAAAGAATCTGCTCAACTATGATGAAATACTCCAGTGAGTAAAGAAAGTGCTGAAGGGTCACAGTGTGAAACTGTTTTGTATTCATAAGGTTTTAAATGGTACACCTTAGGTGAGCTTGTGCAACGTGGGAGTCTGTGTGCGGTTAGTCTGGCCTGAGGCAACAGAATATGACTGCAAACACACTTACACACACACAGATAGACTTTGATTTCCATACAGGTGCAGCTCATATTCCTGGTGTGTGTTTGTGTGTTGGATGGGGGGAGGGGGGAAGAGAAGGGGGGGTGCTACAAAGTATTAGGATTACATTTTCCACTGATAAACAGACCTACAGGCCTATCAGAACCACGGCAGCCAGCAACTGAGCTCATTTGCCCTCGAGGGGTTTCCACGGGTGAGGTCATCCCTCCCCGGAGCTGGTCCATTACCTGTACCCTCCACACACACACACACACACACACACGCACACACACACACACACACACACACACACACACACACACACAGATTTCCTATACACACACACACACACACACACAGAATCTGACAGCTTTGATGGAACACATGTTGAGTTTTGAGGAATCCCAGATTGTATATCATCACTTTCTTCTACTGTAGCAGCCAAACAGTCCCCGTCTATTCTGACTTCCGTGAAGTCACATAACCAGCCTGTCTGCTTCATTACTGCATCCAACCAAGGATGCACTAATGATCCCACGTAATCACCACAGTCAGCGACAAGTGATAGCAGGCACGCATGCAGAAGTTCCATGACGAGGGAGCGCTCTTATCTAATGCCTGTATGTGAATCTTATTAATTGTAATGTATTTTCATTGTTGTGCAGGAGAGGTGTCTCTGTGTCTTTTGGCACATGCAGTCGTTCCTAAATTTGGTGGTCGTTACATTCAATCTGTGGTTTATTTTTCGCTCCGTTGGAGCTGCTCTGCATGTGTATTATTTTGGCCTCAGGCATGATTTAATGTTGAAGAATTTCTGCAGCTCAACAGGAGCACGAGCGATTATGTGATGCACAATTTAAGCTCAAAATTTCGGCATTTCAAATGTTTTATGAGAAAGGAAATACTCATAACACGCTTATTAGGCTTCAAGGTCACATACAATGTGTTTGGTGGGAAACAGTAAATGTAAACGTAACTTTTGTTTGTTCACAAGAAAACTTCACAGGACACCTAGAAAAAGATATGGATATGAAAGTACTGGGCCCAATGGTTGATTTAATCATTTCTGGGTAATGAAGCAGGAAATTTAAAACCACATTTAAACTTCCACAGTAAATAGATAAATATGTAATAATAATAGTCTTACAGATTAGAATGTAAAGTTATGTATTTATGTGTCTGTTCCTTTGTGCAGCTGTGGAGTGGATAAAGAGATCAGACAAAGTAATGAAACCAAATACGCAGGAAACTATTGAAACAAGGCCTGAAGTGGAGCTTACTCAAACTCTTTGGCTCGTGTCCAAACTTTAGATTTGACAGTTTTTTGCGTGGGCGTGATGGGCACTGTGGGATACGAGGCTGAGGGGACAATAAGGAAGATGAATTAGCCACTAGCAGAGGCCTTCCTCCCCTACCAACCTGGCTGCTCGTGGCTCTGAACCCACAGTCATCAATCTTTGTCAGAGAACATCCAGGAAGTCATTACGCAAGCTGGGATGCCACGGGGGCCATCGGGGAATCGGGTTTACTCTCATTTTGGTAGCCTCTGTTTTTAACCGTCCCCAATTCACTTAACGCACTTTAACGCAGTCAGAAGTTCATTACTTTTCTGTGATTATTTAGGGAAGGGGTCCTTTAACGGCAGCTAGCAAGCCCCCGTAGGGCTGGGTTTAATGTGGGCATTGGGTAGCAGGTGGAAAGAGCCGCTGCCAGTTTCCCTTGCAGTGTGGGGAAATTGCCTGTACTGCTGTGAAACTGCGGCGCTCTGGACCGCAGCCATGTTTGGGCTGGAGGCATGCTGTTTTAAGCTTTTAATACCGCACTGCTCTTGACTAGATAGAAGAGTGCCCCGAAGCACTCTCTGCTTTTTTGGACAGCCAGTGAGTGGATCAAAGAAAGGACACATATTGTCTCAATTTAGTATTTTTTTATTTAGTTAAAACTTGGGTAAAGACTAACACTTGTTTTGTTGTTTCGTCTCCAAAAGCACTGCCTGTCCAAAAAGGAAAATATTCACATTCACAATCACTGCCATATTCCTCTACTGTTGTAGTTTCTAATTCAGTGTGTGTGTGTCCAGGGTAAGTTCTACCTGCTGATCGAGGAGCTGAGCCAGCTGTTTCGGGCCCTGGTGCCCATCCAGCTGTGGTACAAGTACATCATGGGAGAAGACCCGTCCAACAGTTACTTCCTGGGAGCCACACTCATCATCATCTACAGCCTCTGCAAGGTAATCAGTGCCCGGCAGCAAAATATTGTTTTTGTGCTTTATCTTTAGATATTGGTGGATGGCGATATTAAAGAAAAAAAACTCACTGTTAGTGCAAATATAGACTACACAAAATTCGATTCCGGCATCAGAATGAATTAACGCGAGACACTAGAGGCAAAAACATATTTTTTTTCATGCTCTGATCCATTTTGAGATTTTGTGCTTTTTTGCTTCAATAACATGTCTTCTTTCAGACTAGTGGAAAGAAACCAACCAAAATACACATTTAGGTGTTTATTTTACTACTTTGTCTATTTGCATCTGTCGATTTCTCCTAAATTCACCAAAAATGTACATTAGATAATGCCTCATTTGAATATTGAAACATAAAGTTTCAGAAAATTCGTCATACAAAAAAATAATTGTCTCAATTTCATGGTGATATCTATAAGTAATTTGTTTACCCTATTAAGTAGTGTCTGTTTACAATCTATATCTTTTAAAGGCTGTTTTCTCAAAATGAGTTTTCTCTCAGACTCTGAGCCAGAAATCTCCACTTCAGTAGCACTCTCATACACCAAACATTCTAGTTTCATTCGTATCTATATTCTGAAGGTTTTTACAGAGGGGTTTGTTCATATATCATTCATGGCCTGATTTATAGAACATGTTATCCCTGAAAACGTGGCAAAAATAGATTTTTTTTTATGGCTGTTGATGTTATTTTTTGATTGATTATGATTTAAGAAATATCCCAACTCCCCTCTGAAAAAAAAACATTGACTCTAATATGTCAACAAAATGAAACAATCAGTTTTCAACCTGGCTTTATCCAATGTTCAGATTTCTGATCTGGAAATGTATGCTAATTAGCACATATTTAGTAAGATAATGCCTCATTTGCATATTTAAATAATTTTAAATAAAATTCCTTGTAATATACTAACTTATAATACAAAAAAAGAATTCAACTGGTTTCATGGTGAAACTATTCTATTCTATTCTATTCTATTGGCTCTATGAATATTGCTACTTAAAGTCTAAAACCCCACTAGCACTCTCCTAGAGCCTCCATTGTTCATTACACCCCACAACGGGAAAGTTGTGTTACTATACTGTTACTCTTAGAGGCTTTCTGGAGGTTGTTAAAGTTTGTGGTGATGGAGGTGTAAGACAAGAGGGCAAGAGGTCATGGGGTCACTCAGGTCAAGATCTTGTTCTGGGAGTATGAATGTTTTCAGGAGGTCTCATAGCAATACTATTTATGAGAGATTTATGATTTATACAATAAGATTTATGAGATATCTTGTGTGCACAGTTAACATTTTGGCTACTGGGTGGCACCAGAGGGAAGTCAGTAAAACTAAATCAAATTGTTATTTTTAAAGTTTTAATTATTATTTAGAGATATAAACAGGATAAGGGGACGGTGAAGACCTGAACACAAGCTATATTCACAGATACTTCCCTATCTGTTAAACAACAACAATGGCCAAGAGTCAGGGAGAAGAAAACACACATAAAAAAGAAGCCTATTAAGTACGAATAATCGTTAAAACAAAATAACAACAACAAAAAAAAAACAATACAGACAGAGAATTGTATTAAAAGTTCTTTAAAAATAACAGGAAATCTCATCTCTGATGCAATATTCAGATTATTCAGGATTAATTTGCTCAAAATTCATCAAAATTGCTCGTTCTACACAAACTTCCTGCAGTTATTGCGTTCACTATTTGGGTTAATTGTACAGTATATCAATTGTTCTTTACTGTTATTGTTATTCATAGAATATATTATGAAATATCCATAAAATGTGTCACATTCAGTTTACTCAATGATAGAAAACGGGTCCCTTAAGGAAAAAGGTTGGGAACCGCTGAGGTCGGTCACTCACTTTGGTCCAGACTGTGCACATGTAAAAATAATTTGAATTGATGGAGTAAAACTAAGGCCTAAGGCGGGTCATCAGGAACATTTTGATTCATCTGTCGGGGACCCACAAAGTTAATGGGAATCCAGCTATTAGTTTTCCAGACAAGTATTAGTAGTGACACGAGGGGAGGCCAGAGGAAAAGTTAGATCACTAAAATTAATAGGAATCATCTTCATTGTTATTCTTCTCCGGGATTGGAAAGAAACATGGGCCTGGATTCTAAACAGAGTAGGTTGTAGGGCGTCAAATGGGTAGCGATAGCTTTAGAATAAGAATGAATGTTGAAATGAGAAATCAGCTCAGCCGTGGGACCCGTGGAAGTAGAAAGAGTGAAGGAGACAACAGTTTGTGGTCAACTGGTCATCAGTTAATGAGCAGTTGCACAGAGGAACTTATGGAGAAAAAGACTTTCAGATCCGTGCGTCAGTTTCAAGTCAGTCATCATATTTATCAGAAGCGGAAATAGTGAAACTAGTTGTTGGATGACTGAAAATGACGCCTGTGGCAAATATTTACACAGGGAGGATGTTGTCACTGTCATATGCTCTGTAAAGTGTATGTTGACAGTTATAGTCCAGACTGCTTTTAATACACCAGTGGATGATTCAGCGGATGTAATAGTTGATGATGGGTTTGTTAAACTTTAGTTAATAGTTATTTAATTGTTAACAAACAATGAATTGATAATTAATAATGTTTACTAATTATTATTAATACTATAATTTGTTATTTTAACAGTTTATTATAGCACACTTTTATAACATTTTATATACTATATTAAGTTTTTGTTAATGATTACCAAATGATTTTGAAACCTTTAAGAAATTGTTAGTAAAACATCTATAAACATTACATAAATAAATATTTAACACTTTGTTAATGGTTAATAATTGGTTTGTAAACTGTCTATAAACATTATTTGGATGGCGATTATAAAGTTGCAACTGATTATAATACCTTGTTAAATAGTTAATTAATACTTTGTAAAGCATCTATAAACATTATTTGTAGATAAATAGTTCATAATTTCAATGGTTAATAATTAGTTTCTGGTTCATCTATCTATGTAATGTTTATAGATTTTACATACAATTTCTTAAAAGTTTACACATCATTTGATAATCACTAACAAATACTTAATATAGTATATAAAATGTTATAATGTGTGCAACGATAAACTGTTAATAAATGGTTTACTAATGTAATCAGAATGTAGTTGTTATCGTCTCCTATCAGCTATTATACAATATATACTCTAATTATTTCATATTACACAAACTAGTAATAAAATAACAGAGGTTGGTGCCCAGAGGTTAAATCAATACTAACTTAGTGATCCTCCGATTCTCCATTAAGCACCACCATGAGGTTGACATTTGTTGTTTTGGGTAAAATTTGGACTTCATGTTCCCCTCAGGATGAATCATAATCACTTTGGTGATTCCTTAAAAGGATAGTTCGGGTGTTTTGAAGTGGGGTCGTATGAGGCTTTATCCATAGTCAGTGTATTACCTACAGTAGATGACGGGGGCGCGCCGACCGCCATCTACTGTAAGTAATACACCGACTATGTATAAGTACCTCATTCAACCCCACTTCAAAACACCTAAACTATCCCTTTAACACTCCATCCCGCCCCATCATCAGGTCTGAAGTGTCCAAAACTTACCTGCAAACATTTAGTAGAGAATGAAGTCAGAATAGCTCAAATAGGAACTGGCTTGTGTGCAGCTGTAATTGTCTTTACTATAAAAACTGATTGTGCTTTGTCTTTATTGTTTTGCAGTCCTTCGACATCTGTGGACGCGTGTCCGCCATACGCAAGGCCTTGATGCTCTGCGGCTCCCAGGTCAGATTCTATCACATATCAGTAAACACACACAAACAGTTATGATGTCAACTTTGCGTTTTTGTATTGAGATTTCAGAATAAGCTTTTAAATTCCACTTTTTTGTGTGTGTGTGTCTCGTCCAGAGTTATGGAATGAGGGCAGGCAATCAGCAGTGCAGCGAGGCGGGAGATGTCTGTGCTATTTGTCAGGCTGATTTCAGAGATCCCATAGCTCTTCTCTGTCAGGTAAGGACTCAGTGAACTAGTTAGAGGCTGCTGAACTTCTGACCACAGCCATCATCACTGATGAGTGTGGTTGGGCTTCCCCAACTTCTGACAACACCCAACCGATTAGTTCATCGGTCATTTTGGTATTAGTCAACTAAAAATTTTTTAGCCATTTGTTATGTTTTTTTATGCTGAATGAATTTCATGAATTTCAATATCCAAGAAACTTATGAGCACATCTCTGGTAAACAAAAGGGGAGTTTTTGTGTGATTCATTGTGGAGAAACTCAATTTTACAGATCTGTGGATAAAATCAACTAATTGATTAGTCGACAAAATGACTCGAGTTGAGTTATAGTCAACTAAGAATTTCTTTGGTCGAGGACAGATGTGTTGCACCTGTAACCATTCAGTGTCACTGCAAAGGTGAGAAGTTAATCCACTGGATTCGCTGGTGTTAAGTTGCTCTTTAGATATAAAGGGGAAAGAAAACAACCATTTAAACAACAGTTAGCATGTGTTTCCCTTTGCTTACTGCTACTGTTATTTGATAATGTAAGTGGTTCTTAAAGGGAGGTCAAAGGTCAATATCAGCTACTGAACAATGGACGCAAGCGCCTGCAAAGTGGATCTTTAATTAAATTTAAACCATAGGCTTTAGAGAGATATGTTAGCTGTGCATTTTCCACTTCTCTGTCGCCAAAATGAACCCTTATGTTCCTCTGCAGCACGTGTTCTGCGAGGAGTGCCTGTGCTTGTGGTTCGACCGAGAGAGAACATGCCCGCTGTGTCGCTCCACGGTCATCGAGACCCTGCGATGCTGGAAGGACGGCACCACATCGGCTCATTTCCAGATCTACTGAGCTCTGACGACGCGATCATAATATGCACCGAGAAAGATGTGATTGTGCTGTAATGCGAGTTAGACAATGGTGTGTCATCTTTCGCTGTTTATCTTGGCGCGGTAACTCTTTAAATCAGGGTAAGCTTAACACTGCAGTAACACACAATACGCCATGTCAGAGGCAATTATAAAAGATCAGAACAGGACACATGCTAATCACATTAATTTCAGTGCGGACGAGTTGAGCATCTTATGAAGCTGGAACCAAATTGTCATCATGGTATCACTTAAAAGAAACATAAAGCTTGGACTATTGTCAGTTTTACAATTGGACTACGGGGCTCCAAAGTGTGACCATTTTGGTTGCACATGCGACCAAAAATCTGTCATGTGCGACTTAACATTTTCATTGGTCGCACCGGTGCGCCGGACATTTAGCAGGTCTGTCTCTGTGTGTGTGAAACAGCGCCCTGTACTCCTCCTCGAGCAACATCACAACCTTAAAACATACCAGTTATTCAGAATGAAGAGAAGTATTGATTGTTTTTTTGTCAATTAAAATGCTGTGGTGCCCGTTACACCTGTCCCCGACATCAAAACCGCTCCACCACTTGTCTCCCCTGTCCCCGGTAAGATGCCTAATCCTGATGGATCCTGGAGGTGCCGGACCACACACTCACTATGCACACATTATGCTACTCTTATACCAACAACGTAATAATGTAAACATTTGGATTGCACTCAAACACAGCCTTGGCCATTTTCTCACGGTAGTACTGCAAGCATTAAAGCCTCGCGTGGCATTTTACGTTTCATGGGACAGGGGCGTAAAGTCTTCGAGCCACCCCCTACTTCTGCCGCCCTTCTGACCCAACATATTCAGTGGCGATGGCCTCATCTTAATCTACACCTTTATTCCTGTTTAAAATCATTTACATTATGTCTTAAGAAATTGCCAATGTGTATGGGAACTGACAAAAAAGGTAACGCTTAAAATGTATTGTTGCGGCGGCAAAAGGCACAGTGAAAAAGTTTGGGTGCACCTAAATGAAAAAGTTAGGCGCACCAGTGCAACCAATGTAAAAAGTTAATCCGGAGCCCTGGACTGTTATCATACAGTTATGGCGAGAGTCACATTTTTTTGTGTACATGTAGACTTCGCCAGGGTTGTTAACTGTGAACAACATTTTATTTTACACATGATAAAAGAATGTTACTTTGATTTAGTGTGGTGATAATGTAAATAGTCACAGCATTCACACTCTATTTGTGGTCAATTTGGCACATTTTTTTGTATATTTTATGATTTTGTCATATCTGTGTACAGTCTATATCACATTTTCTTTTATTCTACAATTTGGTATTTAACAATTCTTATTTGGTATTTAGTTTCAAGTTTTTAAATATTAATTTTGAAACACCCTTTGAACACAGTAAAATGTCTCAGACTGATCGTAAGTAGAAAATCAGTATGTCTCTGTAGGTAAAAATAAAGTTCTTGGTTAACAAACGATAAGGTTATTTAGATATTGAGTAATGAACGTAAGGTGGTGTGTGTGCCAGCAAGGCACCGTAATCATAACATGTTGTAGATTTGTATCAAGTGTGGTGCAGATATTGAAGTCAGTAGGATTTGACTTTCCATACATTTCCACTTGTATTTCCTTTGAGTGGGAGCTCATGTTCCAATCTTCATTTCGTCATTATTCCATATGGATATTATTAGTATATGAATCATTTTCTGTCATCCTTGGGTTGCATAATAGACACTGTGACTATTCAATGCGGAGGTTTTCAGTTTTAAATTAAAGCACTTTAGCTCACTTTTGTCCGGCGTATTTCTTGTCTAACTGTAACGACACTTGTAGGGGAATTTATTTCAGAAAGATTTTATTAACTTTACTAAAAATCCATATGAAATATTTAATAGTATAAATAGCACACACTTTATAAAAGACAGTTTGAGTAATTCTGCTCACATTAATTACACTTAGAGAAAAAGCTTATTTTCCAGTAACCACAGACAGCATTAACAGCTTCCTATATGCACAGGTCCTGTATCTTGTTTATGACGAAAAGCCACTTAACACTGCTGTCCCCAACAGATAATGCTATAAAGCACAGGAGAATGTGTAAACATCATCTAAACACTGTAGAAAACAGCTATAAAAACATTCATCCTCTCATTATGTACATGTTTACACTTACAGTATAGCTTATATAAAAGGTACAGTGCATTATGAAGCTCAATAACAGGTCTATTTCAGTGCATTTTTGCAGGATTGCTGCACTAATATGTAGCTTTACATACATTTAAAGGTCTAAAACCCCTTTGTTGACAATGCTCTCTCATCGCAGGAGGTGGGAATTCAAAGGAGTCCTATTCGTAAGCTTTTCCCTCCACTCTACCAGGGGAGGATTACATCACCGGTTTGTAGCTGTATGGGATGACAGAATGGGAGAGTCACTGCAGGGCTGCTGGGGTTCAGTGTGTCAGCTCCTTATAAAACATCCACATTGGGCCTGAGGAAGTCTTCATCACACATGGAGCTTAATCACACTCAAAAGAGGAATTTAAATCCGCTTCCTCCTCCTTCTCTGTCGGTCTTTTATTCTGCACATCTTCCATCCTGGACTGCATCCTCTGACTCTCCTGCATCTCTTTGCTTTTTAGTGCAAATGATGTGAGCCCGTTCCTCATGCATGCTCCTAAAGGCACCATCTATATAAGATATAATATATGCACTTAATTAGAATAAAACATCCATTTATAACGGTGTAAACAAATGCATCATTTTTTTTTTATTCCTTTTAGGATTTCCATGATGTAGTCATGAGTACATTTATAGACTTTTTTTTCATCCTTTAAACCAGGTACATGCACCTTTTGCCAACAGGCCAACTACAAATTTAGGATATTTTAAGATATACAGCACATTAAAGACAAAACAAATTAATAATAAATAAAACAGATAAAACCCTCAACCATGCCAAACTATTGATGAAACCCCCCTTAAATCATAACTTTAAATGCGAATTAAAGCCATTCAAAACTTAGTTTTCCTGCGCTTTATGTGCGTAATTAGACTAACCTGAGCTTGGTTTGGTGTTACATCTAACATAAAAGTGAAAAATAAATATAAAATAAATATTTGTGTTTTTGTGTGAGAATATATACTCACAAGGCTTAACAATTACCGAATGCTTGATAATTGTAAAATTAAAGCAATTAAAAGCATGTTAAGTATGTCAAAACAGGTGGTTAGATGACTCAATGTATTAGGTCACTTGTGTTGTTCACGTTGTATGTTAAATTGAGCGTAAATTTATGACGTTTGTCAGGTGTTTTTTCCCCTGATAATTAGGAAGTTTATAGTGTTATTATTATTGTTAAATGTATAATTATTTTAATATTATTTCAATGTATTATTTATTGTTACTATTTACTTTCTTTTTTACTTTCTATTTTATTTAATTTTTATCAAATAATTTGAAACAGCAAGACATTTAAAGAAGTAGAAGTTTTCTGAATCTATAGACACAATTATCCTGCAATTTACTTTGACACTTAAAAATTAACCTCAAGCAGCCAGGTGTTCAAAATTACTAACTTTAATTTGTATTTCTTAATTTTAACACAGCACTTTTTGCCTGTATGTTCCCACATACATAAGCAGACAATATAACATATTTTTGTTAGCTATTTTATTATTTTATTTTAATATTATTTTAATTTATAATTTATAATTATTTACTTTTTTTTTTTTTTTTACACCTTTACACTATTTTATTTAAATTTCATCAAATAATCTGAAAGAGCGAGAAATTTGAAGAAGTGGAAGTTTTCTATCCTGCAATAACACTTTTGTATTAAATGAACCTCAAGCAGCCAGGTGTTCAAAATTACTAACTTTAATTTTTTTCCTTAATTTGAACACAGCACTTTTTGCCTTTATGTTTCCACATACATGAGCAGAAAATATAACATGTTTTTGTTAGCTCTTTCCCCTCTTAACTGTAGTTAACACGCAGGTGACGTGACTCTGTTTACGCACCTGTTGCTGGTGTTGCCGCCTCGCGCCCTACAGGTGTCGCCTCGCGACGACCAGCACGAGCACGGTCAGGTGTATCGCAGTGCACAGGAAGCTCTTCAGGTGACCTCTCCCGCCGGTCACCACCACAGTCCGGCCGCTGCCCTCGCAGCTGCAGCCGCTGTCCGGTGTCTCCCCTCCGGCCGTCCAGCTCTTCTCCAGCCGGTCTCCGATCCTCCGCAGGCGCGACGCCAGCAGCTGAGCCACCGAGCACGGAGACGGTATGTGGCCGCTGCAGCTGGAGTCACCGGGCAGCAGCAGAGGCTGGTCTATCGGCAGCCAGCACATCTTTCTCTCACAGATAAACAACCAGTCTTCTCTCGTTAAGTCTTAAAGGATATATGACCCTCCTTCTCTTCTCTCATCAAACCTTAACTGTGTTTGCGTTCCCCCTTTCTCTCCCTTTCTCTCCCTCTCTCCCTCTCTCTCTCCCTCTCTCTCTCTACTGTATTATTCATTACAGTGTCACATGATGTGGGGTTTACATCATCTTTTTCCCAAAAGAGAGATGCAATGGTTAACTCTTGAATCTCTCCTGTCTGGTTTTTATCTGAGGAGTCTTTTGTTATACTGGGTACATTATACATTGTGTTCTCTTTTGCTCTTTTTTTGTTTGTATTATTTTAAAATATGACCATCCAAGGTAAGGCAAGGCTGCTTTATTTGTATAGCACATTTCAGCAACAGGGCTAATTCAAAGTGCTTTACATAAACATTCAAGAACATTGCGACAAAGTGCAAAAGAACATTAAGACATAATTAAAACAGTTATAAAAACATTAAAGATTAGAAAATAAAAACAAGCTAAAAATAAAAGCTAGGATAGAAGCTAAAATAGAGTATAACACACAAGAGTAAAAGCTCTAGTGCAGTATAAGATCATTATCTGGTTTAATAAAAGGCAGCAGCAAACAGGAAAGTTTGAAGCTTTGATTTAAAAGAACTCAGAGTTGGAGTTGGTCCTGCAGGTTTCTGGGAGCTTGTTCCAGATATTTGTTGCATAAAAACTGAACGCTGCTTCTGCAAAAATAGCAACCAAATCCTGTTTAATTCACCGACAAAACCTGTACTCATGTCTAGTTTTTACATGTAATGTTTTTAATTGTGTTGCTTTATTGTATTTATTTATTTTTCCTGTATATATAAATTTGACCATCCTACTAGGAAATAATATGAAGTACTTGCATTTTTATTCAGAATAATTGTCAGTTGTGGCACACAAAAACATATATCCCCCTTGAGAATCGCCGCGTCTATAATACAACTGCGGAATTAAAAAAACAGCGGAACTTAAGTACAGCAGCGCTGTTGTCCCTCTTCGGACTGTTTATGTAGACGCACATGTGCTCATTTCGGGCTTTTGCGTCTGCGCCGAGCTGTGGTGTTTCTTAGCCGGTTTGTTTTAATAACAAATCCACACTAAACCGCTTAATAACACACAGATATGACCTGTAGAGTTGTATTTAGTAAAGGATGATTGAATATGGCCGAGGACGAACTTGCCGCGTTCAGGGAGCGTTGGAAAGTAGAGTTAACGAGTAATAAAGAGGAGCAGCCAATTGTTTGTGCTCCTTCCACTTCTTCTGTGGATGTTCCTGCAAAGTCAGGCCAAAGAGACTTGAAAAATAGGTACTTTGAAGATCTCAACAAGGAGTGTAGTCCTTCAAAAGCAGAAGTTGGTGGTTGCAAAGAGGATGAAACACGTGTTGTTGGTGGAGAAGGAGGTGGAGGAAGAGGAAAAGCTGCAGCAGAGTCAGAGGATCAGCCTGAATATGTGTCCATTGCACGTAGTCTGCTGGATGGGAGGACCAGTCCTCTGCTGGACAGGATTCAGCAGGAGAGGACCAGGAGAAAGAGACAATATCAAAACAAGACCAATGTGTGCAGCTTAATCCTGCAGCAGCAGCCCAAGAGGAAGGTCAAGAAAGATGAGGAGCTGCTGGATCTACTCATTCAGGACCTGGTATGATGAGGAGGATGATGATGATGATGGTGATGGTTGATCAGCCCAGTATGTATAATATCTGTTGTAATTATTATAATTTTTTTTGCAGAATGAGGTCAATGACATTCCCTTCTTTGATATTGAGCTGCCATACGAGTTGGCCCTGAAGATATTCCAATATCTCAACTGTACTGAGCTGGGCAGGTGTGCACAGGTGAGCTGCTGTGGGGAAACTGTTCTTGGCAAATGGTTTGCATTATAAAATGAAAGAAAAAAAAAAGTGGCTGCAACAGCAAAAATAAATGAGCCTAACACTAAATAATCAACAGCCATATATTCACCTTATATTGTGTGTGATGATGTGCTGATGAAAGGGTTGGACAAAAACAACTAACAGCTAAACAAAACAGCTGATTTATACTAAATCCCATAGAGGTTCATAATGTTTTTTTATTTATTTATGTGGATCCCCTTTAGCCATTACCAAGGTAGCAACTAGATATGATATATAATAAAAGAAAAAAAACAATATAGGTTACATTTTCATGCATTCACTTGAGAAAAAACATTGCACAATATAAATTATTTAATTTTATATATATATATAAAATTATCTCAGAATTCTGAGAAAAGTTTCCATGGAAAAAGATTCTACCCTTGTTTTTCTGAATTAACGAGATACCTCTAAATCCTGCAAGAAGCTCTCACCTGCACGTGAGTGGTTGTGTCTAAAAGGTAACCTATGAGTTGGAAAACTCGCACAAGTTTTTACAAGTTTTTGCAACTTTAAGATCAGATTTTGCAATTTGCGGGTCACCTTTTAGACGCAACCTTCAGTACGGAGTCAATACAAGTATCTTCTTATCATCATTTCATATCTGTGAAGCATGTCATACTTGTTCAATTGATCCTGGAGAAACGCTGCCATGTCCAGAAGAGCTGAATAGGCTTTACGTCTCAACAGCTACAAAGTCCTGAGCTGCTTGCGCAAAGTCGACAAACTAACAATACCGTCTATATTTCTTAAAAGACACAAGTAGTCTATCTCCCAATGTCTCAAACCAAAACAAAACTGGATTAAACTAAGCAGGCAGGAGATGTTTGCTTCCATGAAATCAAGCTCTCAAATAAATTAGAGCATAATTCTTTTTTTCCATGAAATCTTTTCTCAGAATTTCCAATATAATTAGCTCCTTAATTCAGAAAAACAAAACCAGATTTAAAAAAAAAAAAATCTTTTCCAAGAATTTCTGATATAATAATCTTGTTATTCAGAAAAACTGGGCAGATATTTTTTTATATCTCAAGTGAATGCATTACGCTTCCATAATTTTCTGACCTTTCTCACTATTTTCTTTTGAAATACTGGACAGTTGTACTTCACCAGTCCTCTAACAATTATTCATATAAAGAGAAGGAGAAATCACACTTTAATTAAACAGCTTACAGACATAGACATAGATATTTGAGGAGAGGCTGCAAGTAGATGCTGCTTTATTTTACTCTGAGGGGGTGAAAAAAACAAAATGGTCTGGAATCACAACCTTCGGTCAACAATTTCAGACTGCTCTACCTAGTTTTGGTTGAATTTAGATATATTTTAGTTTGGTTAGGGTAACAAGCTGGGAGGGAGCAGATTTTTCAGTTAGTTAAATCTTCTTTGGCTGGTGAAATGACAAATTAAATTCCTAAAAAGCAAAAAACTTGCTCTCTTTCTGAATTTCTTTTATCTTGTCCCTTTGGCATTCATTCCTGTAACGTGATCACCGTGTGTGCAGCTTGCTGATCTCAGGTTTTAGAGTAGTTACCTTGCACTTCCCCCAACATGCAGAATTGCTTAGGACAGCATTTATACCTCATGTGACTTTAACTGGTATAGATTAATAAATTACATTTGGTTTTGGCCGACCTGCAGCACGTGGTCCACTTGGCAGTCAGCCGGGCTCGTTAAGCACAAATAAATTAAGTGATGCAAGCTCGTAATGTATGCTGACTCAATCCACCGTTTACACTGTCCAATCTCCTCCCAGGTGAGCAGGGCATGGAGAGTCCTCGCAGAGGACGGCGTTCTGTGGTTCAAGATGTGCACGGGGGAGGGTTACCATCAGGACGCCAGCGTGTCCGACTCCCCCTGCTGGAAGAGCACGCTGCGAGACTGCAGGAACTCGGCCAAAACTGTGCGATCCAACTGGAAGGTGGGCTCGAGAATCAACCAAATTCAACACCTGCACTGGAGTTTGTCTGGTGAAATTGGTGCACAATTTACCGTACAGCACCAGTATGTCTTCAGTTTGAACTGTAATGACACCATTCAAAATGGGATTTTAACATAATGGCAATGATGGTAAAAGTTCGCTTGTGGTTTAAATTGGAAGAAAAAACAACAACAAATACTTAGTTCTGAAAGCTAACCTCCTCTTCTCTATAGTTTAGATAGTTAAACTAGTGTTCTGCTTGCAATAACATGATGTAATTGTATTATGGATGGAACAGTGTTTTAAGCCGAGTAATGTTTTCTGTGTAGAATCGAGTAGGATCCATCAGCCAGCTGCAGTTCGAGCTGGGGAAGGTGCTGTGTGACGTCAGCTCCTGTGAGAACTTCGTCTTGGCTGGGTGAGTTTCAACGACTCCAACATGCTTCTGACATCTGATGTGCATTAACGTCACCTTCTGCTCGTATACTCTGAATTCATCCGCCTTCTTTTCTCTGTCACTCCTTCTCTTGTAAATGTCCTTATACATGTCAGTATACATCTTGGCTATAAATCTTCTGATTTTATGACTGGGTGTTTGATTAAAAATATGTCACATACATTTAGACACGAGGCGTTGATCGACAACCAAACTTTTACATTAGGTAGGTCATTCTTTGGAATGATGCATTTTAATTCAAATCAGAGCGTTTCAGACAGAGGGTGAAAAGAGGTGCTGCAGCACAGCCGGTATGAGAAAAGTAAAGCGCTTTTTTGAACATTAAAACATGTAAACATGTTCTAGTAGAAACCCAAAATACAAATTTGCACCTGAAAATGAGCACAATAGGTCCTCTTTAAAATAACTTTTTCTTATAGGGGTTTTTGCATAGTGCAAATAGTCTCTAATAATCTCTTGAATGAAAGAAGTAATGCATGGTTTTACAGTCAGATTGTTATTTACATAAAGTAAAAAGAATAAACAATGTTGGATAAGGAATGAACTGATTTGGTCAGTTTTTAAGATTTTAAGAAAGTCAACATTTACAGGCAGCAGTTGAGACATCTGACGGCTCTGACAGTTGCACCCTCTGCAAAAATGATTACCTCCTTGGAGTAATTATTGATCACATTTAGTTAATATTGCAATTCAGTTTTCAGCTCATTGATGCATATTGTCACATATTTTACTGACATTATCAGTATACTATTACATCTTACTAATGGCACTACTAATGGCAGTAGTTGGTGAGGGATGAGTGTAAACCAAACCTGCCCTGAAATAACTGGGCCGAGACAGTGATAGATTGTGAGGGCCCAGAGGAGCGTGATAGACTGCCCACTAGGAGATGTGCAGCGTCTCCAGGGAGTGATGTGATTAGATTCCCATCAGTCCTGCTGTGTCTCATCGGAGAAAACGGTGTGTTTGCATCGTTTCAGGTTAGCAGATGTAGGACACACAGTACCAAAACAGTCTAGACACGAAATAAAGCACTTTACAAAATGTGAACATACTCTTTAAATCCTTCGTTTTGTACCATCTCTATCAACAAATTCAAAACATCAATACTTTTCCCATTATTGGTATTTAAAGGGTCATTTATCTTAGTAAAAGTACTTGAATTTGTTTAACAAATCAATAGCAGTTAAGAGTAATCAAGAGTGATTCAATTGCATCCACGAAATCTTATTAGAAAACTGGTGGAATGAGATTTGGCACTTAAAAAGGCAACAGGAGACACCGTGTCATTAACCCAGCAACTCTTGGAGTCACACAGCGACACAAAGGCCAAACCCGGTGAGGCTTTGCACGAAGAGCGCGGTAATCTGTGCACAAAGTTTCCTCTTCGTGAAAGTTTTTGACGAAGAATTACTTGGACGAGATTCAGCATCATCATCCTGTTGCTAGTCGGCGTTGAGGTGATGTACCAATTAAGTGAAAGTGTGTACTCCTATTGTTTACTTCCTGCCAAGCCCTGCAATGCCAGTCACACACACACATGCGGGCGCACACATTGTACACCCTCTGCCACACTCGCTGTCGCTGTGTCACACGCTCTGGCTGCGAGGCGGATTCTTGCTCAGACATGATGGTATCTGTGGAGGTGGTAACGCTGGCAGTTAGTCGTCTCCCACTGTGAGAACTCATCGACTTGGGTGGAAGAGAAGAAGGGGGTCCAGAACAGAACAGAAGTTCATTGAGTGCGAGGGGGTGACTTTGGGGGGTGATTGATACTTGAGGATTGAGCGCAGGGGTAAAAAACAAAAACATGAGGTTGTACAAGAACTTGAAAGTGACTCTGTTTGTGCTACTTGTCATCATTAGCATGAGTGAGACATACTATGTGTAATGATGCGACCTCTGTTGACCTCTACACTGCATACTGTCAGCCACTGGTTGGATTAATAAGAAAAGGTTGAGTGAACTGTGCTGCTCGCAGAAATGGAAATAGAGTAAAAGCTTTTAGTTTCTTGAATAGGAAAAGTGGAGGGCCAGTGGACTGTTGTTTTAATCTTCTATCTTTATTTTTAAAGGTACAGTGTGTAGAATTTAGGGAGATATATTGGCAGAAATAGAATATAATATTAATAAGTATGTTTTCTTCAATGTATAATAACCTGAAAAGAAGAGTCGTTGTGTTTTCGTTTATCACTCTCTGTCTGTAAAATGTCAGAAAATGACAAACAATGCCCATCACAGTTTTCCAGAGCCCAAGATGACATCTTTAAATGTCTTGTTTTGTCTAACCAACAGTGCAAAACAGAAAGATATTCACTTTACAGTGATATATAACAGACAAAAGCAACAACTCCTCACACCGGAGAAGCTGAAACAAGAAAATGTTGGTTGTTTACTTGAAATATGACTCAAACAATTAATTAGTTATCATTAATCATCAATCAACTACTCTGTTAATAGTTTCAGCTCTAATTAACCAGATTTTCTGGCAGTCTCAAGCAGTACTTAAATAATTTGTTGATTAATCAATTTGTGAAGAAAATTTGAGAAAATTATTTGATAACTATTTAAAAAATGGATCAGTTGTTTAAGGGATTTATCAATTATATTTATTTTTATTTAACCTTTATTTAACCTTTATTTAACCAGGGATGTCTCATTGAGATTAGAAAATCTCTTTTTCAAGAGAGCCCTGGCCAAGACAGCAGCAATGCAAAAAAGCACACATTTGCTGGTTGCAGCTTCTCTAATTTGAGAATTTGACTTTACTGAATTATGATGGGCTTTTTTAAACTTTTCTTAACAAATGACTAAAAACAACTAAGCAAAAAATGCAGGTGAAATGATGAAATATTTGAAAATTGTCAGTTGCAGACCTAGTCTCAACTCTGGTCTTAATTGTTAACAGAAATAATGCAAAGGTATCACAGTTAATTTTACTGTATGCAACATGTTTAAAAAACTGTTGTATTAATTATAATTATTTAATAAATAAATAAATAATTAAATAATTATATTTAATTATAGATATATTCTGTGTGTATATACAGTATATATATATTATAAGATATTGATTTAAAAAAAACTTTAGTTTATAATTTCAGCTTAAAATCTTTTTGTAAGGGAGTGTATAGGATAATAATACATTTAAAGTTTTATTATAATGGCATAGACTTACAGTACAGACGTACAGTTGGATAACCTTCACTTCCTGCTGTAGAGCGTCCCCATAAGCGACCAGTACTAATAAGGGTTGAAATGTTCAGCATTGTTCCGCCCAAACAACACCCCTGTAATCCTGTAAAGATCATGCAACAAAGATTTTAGAAAAACAGAATAACAACAAGTCAGAGTGAGTAAAGGAGGAAGGTGTGAGAGGGGAAATGATTCAGTGGTGAGAGGGTGACGTCAGGTATTCTTGAGAAGACAAACTTGTCAGCCTGCGATGGAAAAATGGGCAAAAATTCTGCTGTTATATTCATCAGCCTTTTTGTGCAGAGCTAAATATCTGAATTCTGTATGTTTAGTGTGACTTGATGTGCTTGTTTGTGTCTCAGGTACACGTCTGGTGATGTGAGGCTGTGGGATACGCTGCACTGGGACTCGACAGCCTCTTACTTGAAGATCAACAGCCTGTCGTCGAACTCTAACCCCAGACCTTATGTTAGTCATGTCCAGGTCAACGGCACAGTGGCTGCTGCTGCTTATGAAGATGGTGAGTGTGTGTTTATGCAGTGTGATCCTGTGGTAAACCATGAGTACTCTTGGTGATAGGAAGACATCACGTGCAGAAATATGTCTTCAGAAAATTCTTAGGTTTTAAATGATCAAACTGAAAATCTGCATTTCCCTATGTTGGCTATAGGCTGTGTGGACCTGTGGAGCACAGAGACCGGTGGAGAGCCCATCCACCACTACCAGAGCCCAGAGAGGATCCAGGTCTTGGCCCTGAGCCCTGACAGCCCCATCCTGGGCTCCGCCGCTGGGCCTGACATTCGGCTGGTCCGTGCCGACGATCGCGGCTACTGGAGGACAGTCTGCCAGGCTCAGCTACCCAAGACTGTAAGTTAGTGAGTTTGAGTCCTCACATGTATGAAACGCTCCATATTGATGTGTTACTGTGTTAATTAATTAATCACACATTTTCCTATCGTTTCCTCCTTTTTTTATGTGGTTTAATGATGGAAGCATTTAACACCCTTGATTTATTCCACATTTTGATTAGTTGATTAAGTCATTAATTAAGCAAAAATGCAGACAATTTGTTGGTTCCAGCTTCACAAATATGGGGATTTTCTGCTTTTCTCAGATATGATTGTAAATTCAATATCTTTGGGTTTTGGACTGATGTTCGCAGATATAAATATAAATATTTAAAGACGCACCTTTTTAAAAAAAAAAATTTCTACATTTTATAAATGATGCAATTAATTGATTAATGAAAATCATCTTCAGTTGCAAATTGTTGTGTAAATTAGGGCTACTCAATTATGGCAAAAATCATAATCATGATTATTTAACATGATTACTCATTGACTTTGGAAACATCATGCATTTATTAAACTTAAAAAAAGTATTTTAAACAGTGGATTTTCTTGAACCTTAGATATTATTAAACTGAAAAACAAATAGAAAAAAAAAATAGAAAAAAAAAATATGTATATTTAAATAAATCATGAAAATAATAAATAAATAAATAAATAATTTTTATCAGAATAAATATGATCAACTATGTCATAATGTTGGTGCACTTCCACAATCTACTGAAAACTACTAAACATAAATATTCAATATATAAAATAATATATAAAAATAAATTAGACAAAAATAAATTAGATCAGATATGTCGTAGTGTACTGCCAAAATCTACTGAAAACGTATAAATATTTTGGTAAACTATATTCAACATATTCCAGTCAGTAACTCAACGAACACGGGCGAAAGCGCACTGTAGTAAAGGAAAGGTGGGGTGCGCTGGATTTACAACACAAGACAAAACAAGATAATTATTACGAAACGGAATGCGGCTCAATAATCATTTTATCTCGATTATCTTGTTTTCATAATTGTTGGAAGCCAAAATTTTAATTGAAAATAAAATTCATTTGGAATTCAGGCTACACCACGAATGCATAAAAGACTGAAACCCTGTACTTGTTTCTGCTGTATGAGTAAAGTAAAGTGTGCCTCTCTCTTGTCTGTGTGGCAGGTTGAGAGCCTGGTTGTGGTGCCAGGCAGAGGGCAGCAGTGGCCGCTGGCGGCTATGACAGCTGGAGAGGCCGTCTACCTGATGGACCCCCGGGAGGAGGAGCCACGAACGCTGCACTCAGTCTACGGTCATCCTGTTACCTGCCTGGATGCCTCCGACTCCCAAGTTGCATTTGGAGTGAAGCGCACGGGCTGGGCCATGCACGATGGAGGAAACAAGGTGGGTTCAGGGTCTCTGCACAGTTTCTTTTAAACATTAACGGTTTTTAAATGTGCAGTGAGCATCTCATTGACTACAATCAGAGGTAAAAAAAAAGGCAGTGACATTAATGAATGATGGTACAACATTTTAACCAGTCGTGTTGATATGTTGCATACTTACTCACATACAAGAAGGGCCCAAATTGATTATGTGGAAATCATGTTTAGTATTTCACAGCTCAGCATTAGTCCTAAAAATACTTCTACTAACAATACATATGATTTTAAGTCCCTTTCATGTAACCCATAGACTGTATGCAACACCTCGGTAGTGACCTGTCAATCACAAGGTAGCTACGCCCTAAAGCATCCCCTGCTTTATGGTCTATTTGACTCTAAATGGGACCATAATTTACTAAATGAACATCATGTTGTATTGAAGAAGACTTGAAACTAGTGATTGAGACCATAAACTCATGTTTACAATGTTTACTGAGGTAATAAATCAAGTGAGAAGTAGGGTCATTTTCTCATAGACTTCTATACAACCAGACTTCTTTTTGTTACCAGAGGAGTCGCCCCCTGCTGGCTGTTAGAAAAAGAATGCAAGTTTAAGGCACTTCAGCATTGGCTTCACTTTTTTAAAACCGGAGGTTGCCCACTGATGTAAGCCAATGAAAATTAACATATAGAAAACAAGCAAATAACAACATTAATGAAAAAGCTCGGCTTAAAAGATGAGTCATAAGTCTACATTAATAACCCCATCTGCTCCCCATGTTGCTTCATTTGCACCTCAAGGTTATTAAACTCTGAATTCAACCTTTTGCAAATCCAGTATTACAAATTGTACAGTAACATCTGTATCCTCCACCTTGATTTGAGCAAGGAGAGCTTGCAAATAGGCATTTCGAACTGTCATTGTGTTTCCTTGGAGGGTGCAGCTGTGGTAGAGTTCTGGCTTCACACATTCACTAATATGTGAAGTGAAGCAGGTCCAGATCCTGGATCACAAATGAATGCCTTGGAAGGCAGAATTAGTTCAGTTGACCCGTTCAAACCAAAGTGAGCTAATTCATATTGTGTTGATGATTATCTAGCCCATTGTGAGCAGCACTCTAGTGTGTATATGGAATGATCTGGTGTTTGTATGTTAATGGAATTGATGGAGCTGTGTCAAGGCCTCGTTTGTGCTTTCTGGAATTGGAAAAAGTCTCAGGAAGACAAACAAAACCTTGAACGTTGACAAAGTAGATGGCAAAGCCTCGGAACTGTGCAGCTGGATTTTAGATGTACTGTGAAAAAAGACTTACTAATTGACATGAAAGGTTTCCAAAAGAGTTAACAAGGTCACTTGTGCTGTCAACAGCTGCATAATGAAAAAAAATGGATGTTAAATTATTTGGTTTGCTCAAATGGGAAGACGCATGTTTTCTTTTAGGAATACAATTCACGGAGAGGAGAGCAGTGAGGTTTTGGCATTAACCTGCTATTATTGGTTTAATCATTGGCTTATAGTTAAATCTTTCTTGCTCTCGCTCACATGAGTATTATGCCTCCTGCCTTTTAAATATGGAGCACACTTTTTATTTAGTTATATTAAAGGGATAGTTTGGGTGTTTTGAAGTGGGATTGTTTGAGGTACTTATCCATAGTCAGTGTATTACCTACAGTAGATAAAGAAAGAAAGCCTTACCTAAAAAAAATCTGTTTAAGTGTACGCTATATTTAGAATATTTTCACAGCTTTACCTTGCCATCAGACAGCCCTTTCCGACGGGGAACTGAAGCCGTTGTATCCATCTATGCTCTCGCCAAAGCCACCAGACTCCATTGAAAAAAACTGTAATTTTACCTCACAGAATACAGGGGTTGCTGGTCTACCGCTGCCTCGATCGGTTAGTTTGTTTGTGCTATTGTGTAAATTTGGTGAATCCAAACCAGCCAAAGTCACAAAATAACAGAAACACACTAACTGATCGAAGCAGCGGTAGAGCGGTACAGGCAAACCCCGGTGTTCTGTGAGGTAGAATTACTGTTTTTTCAATGGAGTCTGGTGGCTTTGGCGAGAGCATAGATAACATCTTCTGTTCCTCGTCGGAAACACTGACTGTATAGCTGTCTAATGGCAAAGTAAACTACAAAAAATACATTTTGCTGCCACCCCGTCCACAGCAGTACATTACTTTGCTTCCGTGTGGTAACTCCTGTCTGTTTCTCCAAACTGGGGGCGTGCCGACCGTCATCTACTGTAGGTAATACACTGACTATTGATGAGTACCTCATACAACCCCACTTTAAAACACACAAACAAACTATCCCATTAATTCTGCTCCACACTTTTAGCTGATTAGAATTTTAGATGCATCGCAAACAAAGACTCATATGTACAAATGTAAACTGGGTCTCTTGACAGTCCGATCACTATTACTCTGTGTCCCCTTAGACCCCTTGGGTCCCCTCAGAAATGTACCTGTAGGGGATTTGTTTATAGTAGAAATAGCTAGCTTAAATAGCAACAAGCCCTCATTGGGCCCTGCTCCTAATTACTACAGCCTTTAAGGGTACTTTGAAAAACTTTTGTTCCCCAAGCTGCATCTGTTTGCTTCTTATAATACTGTGTTACTAAGGACCCAATGCATCTAATTGACTCTTGAGCCTTTCATTAGAAAGCACAAAGAGCCCCGAGACAAATGATTCTGTTGGGATCAGGAGGCAGCTATGCAGCAGGCATTATGCTTTAAAGCGCACTTCATCAAGATATTTTTTTTGTCAGTGTTAATGGATAAAACAAAGGATAAAGAAAGCTGCATCCAAAGATTATTGTTTCATTAAAAAAAGCAGATGTTAGTTGCCGTAGTGACTGGCCAAGTGGAAGCTGTAAAACAGCAAGTACCACCCGAGCACAGTGTGTGTGTGTTTGTGTGTGAGTGTGTGTGTGCGTGTGCAGCAATCTGTTTGTTATTGACAGGTTTTTGGCAAAGCTTCTCCGCTGACATCACCCTCTGTTAGAAAAGCACAGCTGATCCACTGATTCAGTGGCAGCACTAAAGCACCACATAGTGGACCAAGGAGAGAGTAGCAGTGAGGGATAGAACAGCCTCACCTCATCAGAAAACAAAGTAGGGCTGCAACTAACGATTATTTTCATTGTCGATTAATCTGTTGATTATTATCTCGTTTAATCGATTAGTTGTTTGGTCTATAAAATGTCAGAAAATTGTGAAAAATCTGTGTTTCCCAAAGCCTGAGACGAAGTCCTCAAATGTCTTGTTTTGTCCACAACTCAATGATATTTAGTTTACTGTCATAGAGGAGTAAAGAAACCGGAAAATATTCACATTTAAGAAGCTGGAATCAGAGAGTTTTGACTTAAAATACATCTTTCATGTGTTCTCCAAATGGATCATTTAATTGGATCTACAGTATTTCCTGAAACTATTTTTATTGGACCTCCTATATTGGATTCACTATATTTCATTTAGAGCTGTAATAATTAGTGGATTAATCAATTGGAAAAACAACCGACAACTATTTTGTTTAATTAAAGTGAAAATTCAAATCATTCTGATTCTAGTTTCTCCAATGTGAGAAGTGGCTGCTTTTCTCAGTTTTATACCATTTTAAACAGAATATCTTTGGGTTTTGGACAGTTGATTGAACAGAACCAGACATTTGGAGACGTCACCTTGGGCTCTGGAAAACACAGCTCATCTCAGACCCACAATTGAACTGAAATCAATTTTTATCTTCAGCATTAAAATTCAAAAGTTGGGGATAAAAAACAGCAGTTCCTTCCCTAGTAAGCTTTGCATTTTAGATTTAATTAATTATACTTGCAGTACAAAAGCACAGAAATGAAAAAGTCTTCAAACTTTCTTGTTTCCATAGTGATCTTAGCCCAAAACACCCATCTAAATTATGCCAATTCATGATTAGCATACCTCTCTTACTAATTAAAATATTTCACAAATGTAATTAACCTGTCTGCCACTCTCCTCAAGCTTCTAACAGCAATTTCATACTGCGAAGAAGACAAAGACATGAGTTGGCTGCAACCGTTAGTGATGCGGCCTTTAGTAAGAAAACATATGCTTCATTAAAATCTGACAATATGGCATCCAAGAAAGTCATCTCACACCTTTTTTTTTGTCTCACGGAAGAGTGAAACATTTTAATTTACAGCATTCTGACTTAGATGAACTCAACCACACTGTCATGTTTTTGTTAACTTGATTCAGAATCAGCGGTGATCACGGAGTTTGTTGCAGATGTTTGTTTCAAAATCTGACAGCTTAAAGTACAAACGCTGCTTTGTGTCGATGATATAGAAGATTCTTTATCATATTTTGGCGAGCGTTATTGTTTAGCTTGTGGCTTTGTCTTTTAGCCTCATCTTTGTTGGTGCTGTCAGTAGATGTGTGTATGTGTGTGTGTGTGTGTGTGTGTGTGTGTGGTCGGAGCCAGTCTCCAGATCCTCATTACTACTCACCACCTTCTTGCCAGTGGACCGGGGGCAGCCAGGCATCCTCCCAGCTCGTGGCTGGGCTTTCAACACAAGCTGGCATCTCCACTGGCAAACTATCCGTCCGCTGCAGTGGATCTAGACACAGAGCACAAGTGCTGTCAGAAAACCTGTCATCCTCACATTGCCTCAAGTTCAGAGGGCTGGTTGTTTGATGTACTGTACGTATGTAGATTGGGTTTATAGATAGAAAAATGTAGGATGGATAGAAGTATTGTCACAGATCAGGATCAAGATATCAGGATCATTTACTCGGTAAAACCCCCAACAGGTTGCTTCCTGGGTAAAAAACAAATAAAAATCTGTCTCTAAACAAGCCCCAGCAGCACAGCTTGAAATTTAATTCATCAAACTCATGTGGAGTGCTACACAAACAGCAGCGGCAGCAGCAAGTTATTGCTGAAGTTACAGCAGAGTTTTAGGTGAACAATGCAATAGCGGCATATCTGCTTCAGTGCTCTGGCCTATTGCTGTATGAATAAATGAATGAACATGCAGGATGGGTTTCACTCAGCAATGTTATCGAGATACTTAGCAAAACCTCTTTTTTGATAATGAAATTTGATTATTTTTTTCACATTAATTACAACATTATTTTGTTGCTGGCCTGAGCTTGATAAAATAGTAAACAGATGAACATTACTGTAAGTAACTCAGTAAAATAAACAAAGTAAATAAATAAACTAAAATGAAAAAAAACAAATACCAAATGAAATAAAAAAATAATTACGCACATGCAAATCATTCCTAAAGTGAATTGCAGAAGGGCCTCTAGAGCTTTCCACTCCATTGTGCTACTTCCTCTTTGAATTAAGTCTTCTTAGATCATTGAGTAATTGATTTATCAGTGGCTGCTGGGCATTTATGAAGCTGCTCTCATTTCCTTTTATTTTGGCACCCCATGGGAAGTACTCTGAAGAATTCTTTTTACCATTGTATTACCAATGGGTTATTTTTCTTGGATCCAATTAAATAGTGTGCATTTTCTTGCTTGGAAAAAGAATGATGAAGAGTCGAACACTCCTCTTTTTTGACTGTTGCAGGACGATGCCCGACACAAAGGAGTTTATTTCACAACAATGACCCGCTAACTGTACATTATCCCGCTTGTTACACAACTACTTACTTAAGAAATCAATAATTTGACACAAAAATGGTCCCCCAGAGTTCAACATCAGAACTGCACCCATAGCAACGGTCTGTTATACATAGCAACGGACTGCTGTAAAGAAATAACAGACGGTAGAACGCTGCGATTGACCAATCAAAATCGAGTATTCAACAAAGCTGTGTAATAACTAGTGAGAGCATTTAATGTGAGGATGGGGAACCAACCATGATGCTATCAGGTTAATATATTGGTTAGGTAACTATAAGGCATAAACACTTGCCTACCCAATAAGACCCACGATCCAGGATGCAGCCCTCTCCTACTTATTATAGCACCTTAAACACATGGATGGTGCTGTTTCGGGATGTTAAAGTTCCAGGATTTGCTTTCAGAACAGCCATCTCAGTGGGTGACACTCGAGTGTCGACTTTCTCTATTTACCCAACTTGCCTTTTGTTTAATTAGTTTGGGCAACAGCCAACAGCTTCTAACCACAAGCCACTAATGAACCAAGCGGCACAAAAAAACAACAACTTTATGATTAGTTTTGTAGTTGTTTGTTCCTTTCCCACTAGCTTCTTGTTTGTCCGGGGAGAAATCAAATACAGATGTACACAGACTTTCTCTACATCTGTGGAAACACACAAAACAATGTTGTGTCCTTCAAAACAAGTTAGAGACTCTGCTCTGCCCGTTGGGACGACTTGGAAATGCACTCCGTTATCATGCATCTGGTCCAATGTGCTAATCTCTGTTTGTCCACATGGCGTCTGAACCAAACGTAGCTCTGAATCCATATTTGTTTCAGATGTGGGTGTTTGTGTAAGACAGGGATGGGGGGATCGTGGGCGAAGGAGAGCCAGCGGTCTGCGGATTTCATTCAAACCTTTCACCTCAGCTGGTGATTTCACTTTTCTCCGTCTGCTCGATGGAGCATTAGTGAAATCAGCTGGTTGTGAGTCTTTCATTTGGAGTGAAAACCTCCAGACAGTTGGTACTCCATGGCACGTGGTTTTCCATTCCTGGTGTATGATATTCCTCTTAAGATTAATTCAAAACCAAATTCTGCTCATTGGCCAAATGTGTTTCCACAATACAGGCAACGGCAACATAAAAGGTTTTCTCAAAAGAGCAGCAATAATTGCCAATTTTTTTTAAAAGCAACGAGAGTAATTACATTAACGTCCCAGTACAAGCCACCATTAGAGTTTCCTTTGTCTGCAAGCCTCGCTGGAGCTCCAGCAAGTGCATTAACCTAACAACTCCTCTGTAGTCATGCTCATGATTACTCTTCCTCAAAGCATACTGCTGCAGTCTCTAAACAGCCCCCTTTATAATCACAAAGCGGCTCCTTCACCTCCCTCTGCGACATTTCTTCATTTTTTGTGGGCGAGGCGGGCAGATATTTAATAAAAGATATCTTCCCGAAACTGTAATGATTCACTGAGAACAGCCGGCTGAACCTGTTTTCTGCGCCCTCCTCCCTATTTCTCAGCTCGCTCCCCCCCTCCTCTCTTCCGCTGTCCAAATCCTATCAAGCTGTCATTTCAAAGTCCGGTGTGATTTGGGCTTTGCCCCGGGGTGGTGCACAATTAAAGCTCTGCTTGGCCCAAATAAGGGACACACAAAAACTGCTGGCATCTCCTCAAGGCTTACATCATGCCTCTCTGTTTTTTGTTTTTTTTACCTTCCGTCAAACTTCTTTATCTTTGTTGCTGTCTCTCTCTCTCTTTCTGTCTACCTTCTGGCTCTCTCTCTCTCTTTCTCTTCCTCCCTCCTCGCTTTAATTTCTTAATCGTTTTAATTATTCAAAGAGAATTTTTGCCTGGCGGTTATCCTGTTTGTTCTGTCTCATTTGGATGAGAAAACACCAGCCGCTAATTGACCAATTAGGCCGGCTCCAGATGACATCATTGTAGTTTGTTAGGAAGAAAGTTTGTTGCAGCCATTGAGCCAGAGGCAATGGTGCGCATCTCTGTCTGTAACTGAAGTATGCCAATAGGTTGATTTATTTTTATTTTTTTTCCCCCCAGATTTAACACTTAAGTGCTGCTTTGCTTTTAATTAACTGGCAAAGCATCACTTCAGTTAGCTGTGCTCGTATTTTGTACCATATATGGTAAATCAATTGTGTAGTGTATAGAGAATTAGCAGGAAGTGAAAGGAAACAGAGTCAAAGTTCACTAACACTAGATCAGACTTTGTCTAACTGTACATCTGTTAGATTATTTATCTGTTTTATCATAGGTTATTTTCTTCTTTATCACTGCTGTGGTTTGATGTATCTTTGGACTTTGGTTGTAGCAAATGTACGTAGAAAATCAATAATGCTTGCAAGAAAAATGCCACATTGGGCTAGTAAATTTAGCGACTCATTTGTAAAAACGAATTAAAGAATTGACTTTGGGCAAGTAGATTTCTGACTCACTTGAGTTTATCGTTATCGTGGTGCACTATTTTATGTGTTTGGGTCCTTACAGGTGATTTCCATGACACCTTAAAAAGCTTAGAGTCAACTGTCTAAACTCATACTCAGTATGTCATACTTGACTACATACATTTGGTGGTTACGCATTTGGAGGTTGACTGAATTTATAATTTAAAATGATTGACATTTATGTATTTGCATTCTTGCCTTTCAGATCCACGTCTACAGCCTAGAGACGGGCAAACCTGTGGCTTGTGTCGGCGACTCGTTGGGAGATTTCACTTGCATCAACCTGAGAGACAGCCCTCCTCACCTGCTGGTCTGCGGAAACAAAGACAGGAGGTAGGACGCTGAGACAAAAACATACACTTTCACACAAATTAGAGAATACACAGGCCACTGCGATTTATTCAAACATCACAAATGGCTGAAACTGAGCCAAGAACTGAAGCTGAAAGGAGTGTCCGTTAAATAGTTTCCCCACAGTGACACCTGATGAGGGAGGCTACAGTGCTTGCAGAGGAGAACAGGTGTTGAGAAAGTGAGTGAGAAGACAAGGCTCTATTCAATTTGCGCATTATTCACAATTCTCAGTCTCTCTGTTGCATTGAAAAGCAAAGACAGGAGCATTAACATACGTAGATGTGAGGCGTTTTGTTCTTCTATTTTGAACAGAGATGTCTGTTTCCTTTATTACCTGGGATACGATACAAGTTTTGATCCCACCCAGCGACAACACACACATCCATGCGTGCACACACACTTGCCACATTGCTAACCTGGCTCTCCAGATGAGGAAAGACACATAAAAGAGCCATTCTCATCTATTCTGCACTTGTTAGCGGGTGCTGCGGTGCATGAGCTGGCAGGGAAAGAGAAATCCCTGGCGCGTCTTCGTCCAAAGCTGCCCCTGCTGTTTCTATTCAGCACCAAATCCATCTGGCTGTTAAGTAGTTGGCTTAAAGCGAAAGACAGACCACATCGTATTGTTTAGGTTCTGTTTTTTCTTACTAGTTATGACTCCTAGCAAAAGAAAAATGCTCCGTTAAAGATGTTTTGTGTAGTGCCAAAACGAAATGTTTTGGTTGAATTGAAATGGAGCATTGTTAGAGTCTTTATCCAATTCCTTTCTGCTTTACTCTTGGTCTTTGCTTTCTGATAGATGTGTAGTTTTGTTCAGAGAGATTCACACACACCAGCTTGGCTCTTCCCACTTTGGCCCCGGCCGATGCAGCGCACAGTCGAAGACAAATGGGGGAGACAGTCGGCGATCTTGGCCCTCTGACAGCGTGGCTTAAGGCCAAAGCCTAATGCATCCCTTCCTTTTGTCCAAATGAGTTTTGTCCCTCTGTTTTTTTGTGAGATCCAGGGAGCAAATGAGGGGTCTTGATAAGGGCTGTTTGGAAGAAGGCCACATCTGTGCAAACGGGGAAGATGTGGGCTAAGAGCAAAATTGGATCCAGAAAGAGAGGGGGAAGAAATAGTGAGTGTCGTACCTGTGGCTATTGGTCACCGGTACTTAGCAGGACTGCGCTTCTTGAGTCCAGCCTCGAGACCACTTGACGTCTAGGATTTGATTCCACTTTTTCCTGCCAATTTAAAAACTTTAAATGTCTTCAAACTTTTTTAAGTTCACACTAGTAACATGGCTGTAGGGATGGCAATGCTGATCTGTTGGTCAGGGTCCACCCCTACAGACTTTCGTGGTCCTCAGAGGGTGAGTCCTACTGACCACTGACATTTTACTTATTCAGTGAAAAAAGGCAACATCTACTAAATGGTTTGGCAATACATTTTGTACAAACGTTCACGTTTTCCAGACGAAGAATCCTAATGACTTTGGTGATCCTCAGAGTTTTCCTCTAGCGACACCACGAAGCTCACATTTGTGATTTTGAGTAAAATATCTCCACAACAATACGATGGATAATTTTACCAATACTTTGGTTTATGACCACATACATGAAAAGATAAGAGGGCTGGGCAGGGCTGCCCCCCTTTTAGTCAATTAGTCGACTAATCAGTCGTTTTGGTCTTAGTCGACTAAGATTTCTTTAGTCGATTAGTCGTTTTTTTATGCTTTTTTCATGCTGAATAACGTATTTCCTTGACACTTATGAGCACATCTCTGGTAAACACAAGATTTAAAGTGGTGCTTTTGTGTGATTCTTTGTGGAGAAACTCCGTTTTACAGATCGGTCGATTAAATCTACTAATCGATTAGTCGATAAAATCATATGAGTGTTCGTCGACTAAGAATATTTTTGGTCGAGGACAGCCCTAGACATTCACCCATCAGCCTCAGCGTTTCTTTGTGATAATAAGCAAATGTTAGCATGTTAACACGCTAAACTAAAGGGGTGAACACGATGAACTGTATACCTGCTAAACATCAACATGTTAACATTGTCATGTCAGCATGTTTTCATGCCAATGTTAGCCTTTAGCTCAAAGTACCACTGTGTCTAAGGACATACTAACAAGTCACCAGCTTGGCTGTAGACTCTAGTGTTGTATGTTATATGTAATGCTCTTCAAACTTCTATTTAACAATATATTTGATGCTAAAGGTTACTAAAGAGTACACAGTCGTGTGCATCAACCTTAGTCGGCCCTTGACAAACTCTTGGAGAACAAATTGAGAAAAACTAAATTAACCTTTTTTGAACCTTGTGATGTACACCTTTTTTCACCTGATGTTGAATTTGGTTAATTCTGGCCTCATTCTTGACAGGATGTTGTCCTGATCTTGGAATAGAGAAAGATACAGGTGATATTAACCCACTGGCTGTAACTGCAAAGGCTGCAAAGCAGAACACCTGTAACAAAGTTTGGCAATAAACTGGTTGTGCAATGCAACAGCCAAAATGTGTTAGAACCTTGAAGGTATCCATTCGTACGGAGTACCAAACAAGACCACTTGGGATCACCAAATCACAGGTTTGCGTCAAACGTAACCCTCAGTGTCTGATGATTAATGTCTCGTCCAGCTGTAGGACTAACTGGAGTTATCCGAGCCTTCCCAACACTGAGCTCCTCCTGATTAATGAAGAGGAGTCTGGCCACTGACAGCTCACTGAAGACAGAGCCGCCTCCAACACTAGATTTATGGTTCCCTGCGGTCTGCCAGTAATGCTCAGCCCTCATTGTTTAAACGTGTGCTTCCATCACGTAATGCCACTAAACGGGCAAAACTAACTGCAGACAACAAGACCGCGGTGCCCATTTAGCCATTTAACTGTGATTCTTGAAAACATTTGTGGGAGCGGAAATGAAATCTGTTTGAGTCCCCAAAGTGAATTTGATTATGGTAATGAAGTCTTGGAAGAAGGTTGAGTCTGGATGGAGTCATGTTCTGGATGCTTTCAGCTGCAATAAAGCCACAATGACAACAGATGGAGCTGCAGGTCCCCTGGGCTGGTTGTGCTCATGAAACACAGCAAGCAAAAAAACCCTGCTGTTATTATCCCTTTTTAGATAATAAATAATAATACTTACTTTATAAATAATTATACATATTTAATAATAATAATAATAATAATAATAATTTATAAATACTTACCTTTAATAATAATAATAATAATCATAGTAATCATAATATAAAAGAAAAATATAACACTTATCCTAAAGAATAATTTATTAATTACTTTTTAGAAAGAATTAGAAAACAATTATCCAAATCAGAATATTTGTCAAAAATAAATACATGGGTAAAATAATTAAATAAATAAATAATTAAATAAATAAATATTAATAAAGCACATTATATACAAAAGAAATAAAAAATAAAGACAAACTTATAATTATAATACTATTTCATTATTTAATCAAATAAATAAGACAAATCTAAGAGTAGGATGAAGTCAAAAACATACAAAGACAATGGTTTTAAAGAGGAAACTCAATATGAAAGGTTGTCTTCTTGTGGTCACAACCACCAGAACAAACCATGTGATCAGCAAAATCCTCAAATCAGTTCTTTATTTCTCTTTACTCTGTGGAGAAATGTAAGACTTATGCAATATTTAAAAGTAGCTTTCAAAATAGAACGGATGAATAGATTACATTATGCCCTTTAGTGATGTGCGTGACTATTTCAGCCTCCTTTCAGCTGCGTCCCCGACTCTGGCGTTGTGAAACAGACTTGGGAGCAAATAAAAAAAATAAATATAAAAACGTAATTCAAAGCTGTAAGCTTCCTCCACTTGGCAGTTTAAACTTCTTGGTATATGTGTAATGTTATAATAGGATAAGTGCACCGAGCTTTGATTGGTCAGTAGGCGGTGCTTTTATACAAGTTGACCTCTTATCTGAAACATGATCTGCTCCGGAGCAGGTTAGGTGTTCAGCATCAGTTACCATGGCGATCTACCCCGGTAAGAAGTGAACCACCGTCATAAAACTGAAAACCCAGGGTTAACCTTGAAATTACCTCGCTAACCCCAAATCCTGCTTCATAGTACAGGCCTCTGTATTTGTACTTGCTGTTATTTTGCCATCTACTTGATCTGCAGTTGCACTACTCCATTTGTATCGTAATGGATTTTTCAAGCCTCATCTAATGTAACACTTTCATGTATAGTTGGTTTCTGTCCACACTTACTTTATATCTTCTCTATATTGTTATAAGTTTGTTGTTTTTACCAGCCCCATATCCAGTGAAAGTGGTAAATATATCCCGGTGACGGATAGCAGGAGATGATATGATGTGATATTTGGGTTAAGCTCAGGGTAAATAAGGCTGGAACTAAAGCTTGCATTGGCACATCTGCTTCAGTTTGTATTTGTCTTTGGTCTCTTGGCTGGATGTTGAAAAGTTCCTTCAGAAGTGAGAATAGTGTCCTTTTGTCTGTAAATGAATGCACTCTTTGACAAACTGTTCTCTCTTTCTCGTGCACTCTTGGATTTCTCCGCCTCTGCAAGCAGGAAGTGAAATCCAAAATTACCATGCTTCACTGGAAGTGACTGATACTATTGTACTCAACTCATTTCGTATTCTTTTATTGGACTCATTTTAAATCACTGTGTTAGAGAAATTCATACAAAGCAAATGTGCAATTCGAAAACTTACGTTGTGTTACATTATTATTGTGTTGCCCCATAAACAAATAATGTTTGTTATTTGACCTACCTAATTGCAATGACATGGAAAAAATGAGCAACATATTTCTCAATAAATGAATAATCATTTGTTCATCTCTGCTGTGTTTCAGGGTGAGGGTGTTTGACCTACGAGCCGGCTCCTCCGTGGCGTCCCTGTACGCCCACCACCTGGGCGTCACCTCGGTGCAGGCGGACGAGTGGAAGATCGTGAGCGGCGGAGGCGAAGGATTGGTGTGCGTGTGGGAGATGAGGATGGGGGCCAAGCTGTGGGAGATGCACAACAGGTGGGATTGTGTTTCCTCTGAGCCACTGAGAGGAGATACAGACTCTCTGCTACGCTGATGAAATACACATGTGCAGTTAAACCGTCTTCAAAGACGTCACATCTGTTTTTGTAACTTAGCGTCTCTGTTTGTTTGTAACGCATCGCAGTTGTGGTGTGTGCCTTTGAGATTGTAGTTAATGAAGGGATCCACAAAACCCATTAACCCAGTTATTTTACATATATTGTTTTCTTCTCATTGATGCCTTATTGTTCTCCAAATTATTGCAAGTGCCACAAATAAGATAATAGTCTCAGCTGAGTGATGCAGAAATAAAAAAAAAAATGCATTAATAAATACATTCATTTAAAAATAAATATAAAATAAATGCCAAATAAATAAATGCATAAATAAATGCAAAAATAATTAAATAAATTTAAAAATAAATAAAAATAAATAAATAAATAGAAGGGAAAATTAGAGAAACTAAATAAGGGAATTAATATAAAAATATATAAATAAATAAAGCAATTTAAAACAGAAATATAAATTGATGTAACATTTATGGCTTCATTTATTTTTTCATATTTTTAAGACATTTAAACACAATGACATTTATTTATTTATCGAGTTATTTATTTTATTGAATGTGTGCAGCTTTTTGTTGTTCACTGATTAGAAAACATTAGTTTTGTGACACATGTGATGCATAAAATCTGAATTTGGACATTTTCTTAGATATAGTATAGTTCCAGACATTTTGAAAAGATCCATTTGTACAAAAAGACTACCATGAACAAGTAAAGAAAAACAAACATTTATATATTTCACACTGAAGGTGTTGTTTTCTGTCTCGGCTGCAGGCATCCTGTAAGGCATGTACGCTTCAACACCAGCACCCTGGTGACAGCCAACATCCCCGATGACAAGTTGCCAAGAGGGGCCTGCATCACAGACGATGACCTCACAGCTCACCGCAGGTCACTGATCTTCCTCCCACACTCTTCTTCTTCTTCTTCTTTTAACCTGCATCTTTTCTTAACATCCACTTCTCATTCCCCACAAGCTTACAGAATCAGAAATACTGCTTCTCTCTACCTGTTTTACTGGAGCAAATTCAACCTTGTATCATTCTTAAAAGGAAAAGTTAGATTTTTTGGGAAATGTGCTTATTTGCATTTTTGCAGAGAGAAGATTGACACCACTCTCTAATACGAGAGTTATATGGATCTTCTCACCTAACTCTTAGCAAGATAACAAATAAGTGTAATTCCCAAAATGGTGAACTATTCCTTTTAATGGCAATATATAATTGCTATTGTCAAAATAATTACAGTAGATTATTATTACAAATGGGATGGTGGTTTAGATGGCTGGAAGCCTGTCTCATGCTAGTTGTGTCATTAATTTTTACGCTTTCTCAAAATTAAATTGGGACCCCATCTCCCAGACAACCTGCTGCTCCTCTCAGTTGGAGTTTTTATTTATGCCTACAAAGCAGCATGGAACCATAAAAAGGAGCACATGCAACAAACTGAATTCAATCAGGTTTTTAAATAATAATAATCCCACCTCTAATGATAAAGCTGCGTTTTGCTCTTCAGCAGATATGTCAGTGGTTTAAACTTCAGAATGATCAATCTCTGCTTAAATGTGTAACATGTAGGGGGATCTATTGGCAGAAATGTAATATACTATTAATAAGTATGTTTTCTTCAGTGTATAATCACCTGAAAATACGAATTGTTGTTTTTTTTTTAGCTTAAAATGAGCCGTTTATATCTACATATTAGGGGTGTAAGAAAATATCGAATATCGGGATATGTTTTGTGATACTGTATTGATTCTCAAATCACTATCAATTTTCAATTAATAGTTTACATGCAAAGATTAACTCAGTCAATACTTTATTTAATTTGCAATGATATGCTCCCTCAAAATAGTGCTATGATGTTGGATGTTACAGGGACTGTGATAAATGCATGTGCAGATCCCACTGTTCTGATAAAACAAGTAAACATTTTTACTCAGATTTTATGCATATGGTGTTGTGAATATGTTCTTTATACTATGACAGTTTTCCTAAAATTAGATTTAAAAAAAAAAAAAATGCAATATATTGCCTTGCTTACAGTATCGCAGTATATTGAATCGTAACCCCTGTATCATGATGCGTATCGTATCGCCATATTCTTGCTAATACACAGCCCTACTACATATGGAGCGGGTCCTCTTCATGGACCCGGCCGCCATGTTTCTACAGTAGCCCAGAATTGACAAATTAAACACCGGCTCTAAAGAGGGCCACTAACGTTTTCACATTTTCGCGTCGGCCACCGTAGTTCTGCACCTTCAAGCATCCAAATTTGAACAATTTTCCAAAAAAGTGAAATAAGTAGTATCTCTGTTGTTATTGTTACTCATATAAATGTTTTTTATCCCTCAGACACAGGGGAGTCATCTGCCATTACGACTTCTCTGAGGACGCGTTGTCACAGGATCACATCCTGCCCATCTGCAGGTCCGACTACATCGAGTCATCCGGCTACAACTACAACATCGGCCTGGCGATGCCTTACGACAGGCTTTCTGGCTCCCATCCATCCCACTGACAAGCGGTTTTCCAAACTGCAACTTGTCTCAGTGAGTGACTGAACAGACTAATTAAATGAGTTTCTTTTTATTATCTAAATCAAATCAAGCTTCTTGTAATAAGAAGATAACATAGTATAGAAATATTCTATAAGAAGAAGAAATGTAATATTTTAAAGTGTATTATCTATAACTGTTGGTATTTGTAATTTATAATGTGGAAGCTGCCCAGATGTTGCTCAGGATCGGTCTTTTAAACAACTACTGTATAATTAATTTATTTTTAATTGATAGCTTTCTGGTTTTGATTCAGTGCTGCTGTGCAACATTACAGCAATAAAAGTTATATTTCTAACTCATTTACTAAATAAGATTCTTCTTACTACATTTATTAGTTTCTCAAAAATAAATAATTGTGCACATATTTGTTTTATCATCAAAATTTATTTTGTTCATTAATACAATTCAGTACAAAGTCTGGATTTTCAAGGCAGAATAGCAGTGGTTAGTCACACAGCGTCTCAGAGGAATAGATAAATTAAACCTGTAACTATTCTGGAGCTGCAGAGGAATGGTATGTGCCTGCAGTGTCACTCTTTGGATGTTAGCCTTAACCGATGACCCATGAATGCCAGTGCAGCCACTGAGCATCGACATCATCTAACACGTGAACCTTTTGACTAAAGTACAAAGAATCCTTCACATTACAAGCTGGTTACATAAAGGTTTGTAGAATAGCAGAAGAATGCAGAGAGGTAGTGTGTTAGATGGCAACCTGATAGAATTAATAGGCAAAAGATGGGAAACAAAACTCTTTGAAATATGTGACACTTGTAGGATCACAATGATTTAAAAGTGAATTCTTTAGGCTTAAAAGTGAATTATAAAAGTAAAAGTCCTTTGACTCTAAATACTTCTACCATCTTGTCAGTCTTTAAATTTGTATAAAAATGTACTTGCAGTATGGTATCAGGTCTATAATTTCCCTCCATCCGAAAATATATTAGTGCACATTAAGTGTTTCAGTCCATTTAAGGACTAGAGAGGCTCTGCTAAAAACAGCAGCAACATAAACATTTCTTTACAAAAACAACAACTTCAAGAGGTTGATTTCCCACAACGCATTGTTGTGGTGCCTACATCCAAAAAGCGAACGTGCATCCTGGTCTCCATTTCAAGCCCTTTTAAAATCTGTGGGCAGATAACAAAATGCTGTCATAAGTAAGGGACAAAAAGGAAACATTTTTTCAATCATAAAATTGAAAAAAAAGTACAAACCTGTTCAAAATGCTCAAACGTAATTCCTTCATAGAAATCCTCTGGGGCCTTAAATGATGAAGAGAAAAATGAATGTGTTACTTTGCTGCAGATATGCGATGGTGAGACTTTATCGTTAACAGTTTAGTTCTGGTGAGTTCCATTACCATGTGAGGCACATTTGTGCTCGCCACTTCCAACATGGCAGCATCTGCTATCGCCTTGGCAGCTTCTTGCCCAATGGCTCCGCTTTTTGACAGAAGCTCCTCTACTACCTAGGATGAGAACAACGTTGTTAGTCTTTAAACCCTCATGAGGCGACGTTTTATGACGTTCTATACTATGACACTTTTAGGACTTGTTTTATTACATACTATACTATGACTTTTTTTTCAACATGCTATACTATGACTTTTGTTCGACTGATTATGCTATGACTTTTTTTGACATGCTATAGTGTGATTTTTTTATGACTTTTTTTCGACATGCTATACTCTGACTTTTTTTACCCTTTTTTCGACGTACTTTACTGTGCCTTTTTTTCGATAAACTATACTATGATTTTTTTCGACATTCTGTACTATGAATTTTAAACTTTGACTTTTTATGAATTTTTTCTACATGCTATACTATGACTTTTTTTCGATATATACTATGACTTTTTTCGACATACTTTACTATGACTTTTTTTTTTGACAAACTATACTGACTTTTTTTGACTTACTATGATTTTTTCTTCGACATACTAAGCTTTATTTTTCTTCGACACACTATACTATGACTTTTTTCAACATACTATACGTTTTTTTTCGACATGCCATACAATTTTTTTTGACATTCTATACTATGACTTAATTACTTTTTTTGACATGCCATACTATGACTTTAAAAAAAAAAAAAAACGACATAATTGATTTTTTTTCGACATGCTATTAACTATGCCATTTTTTCCACATGCCTTTTTTGGTAAACTATACTATGACTTTTTAATGACTTTTTAGTATAATATGACTTTATTTCGACATACTATGACTTTTAGTATAATTACTTTTTTCGTCATGCTATACTATGCCTTTTTTAGACATGCCTTTTTTTCGGTAAACTATACCATGACTTTTTTGACATGCTATACTATGACTTTTTATGATTTTTTTTCTTCATACTTCATGACTTTTTTTTCGACATATCAAAATATGACTTTTTTACACTTTTCGACATACTTTACTATTACTTTTCATCACGCTATACTAATACTTTTTTCGACATGCCATATGACTTTTTTCGACATGCCACACAGAATTTTTTTTTCTACATACTATAATATGACTTTACGACTTTTTTCATAAACTTTTTTGACATATTAGTATGACTTTTACATGACATTTTTCGACATACTTTATGACTTTTTTTTCACAAAATCTTTCGACATACTTTATTATGACTTTTTTTCACAAAATCTTTTGACATACTATACTATGACTTTTTTAAAAACTTTTTTTGACATGCCACACTATGACTTTTTTTTCGACAAACTTATCTGTGACTTTTTTTCGACATACCACACTGACTTTTTTTTTTTACACGTTTTTCGTCATACTATACAATTACTTTTTTAACATACTATACTATGACTTTTTTTTTCGACATACTATAATATGACTTTTTTCAAGATAAACATCATAAAACTGTTATAGTATAGTATGTATGACATTCACTGTCCTTTGTCTTGCAGGACCTGGGTCGTCAGCTTCAAGAGCCACACCTGGGCCCTGTGTGTTTCCGGATATAAACGCTCACTACCTTCCCATGGAGTCCCTCTCTCTTCCCTTACTGGCATGGCTGCGGCTTTTTTTGCTGCAGACATTCTCTCACATATTCATGCTTACATGACTGATCACTGAGTGTCACATTGGTTGGTCTTTTATTGTTATTGTTGAAAATAAATATGCTTATTTATTACTTTTATACTTGACTGGTCTCACATTTCTGCTACAGCCTAATAGGCGGGCTGTGGCGTATAACATAAAAATGTCAAAAAGAAATTTCATGAAAAAAAGGTCGAAAAAAGTCATGGTATAGTCTGTCCAAAAAAGTCATGAAAAAGTCATAATATAGCATGTCTTAAAAAAGTCATAGTATAGCATGTCCAAAAATGTCATGAAAAAAAGTCAGTCTGGCATGTTAAAAAAAAGGTCATTGTATAGTATGTCGAAAAAAGTAATACAATATAGCATGTCTAAAAAGTCATGGTATAATATATAGAAAACAATTCATAGAATAGCATGTCGTAAAAAGTCATAGTATAGTTTTACGACATACTATGACTTTTTTTTCATGAAATATTTCAACATACTATACTATGACTTTTTTGACATACTATACTATGACTTTTTCTCATGAAATTTTTCGAAACACTATATGACTTTTTTTCATGAAATATTTCGACATACAATACTAGGACTTTTTTTACATGAAATTTTCCGGCATAGTATTCCATGACATTTTTTTCATGAAATTTTTCCACATACTATATGACTTTTTTTCATAAAATTTTATGGACATACAATACTATGACGTTTCCTTAAAAGAATTTTTCGACATACTATACATGACGTTTTTTTCATGAAATTTTCGACATACTACATGACTTATTTTTCATAAAATTTTTCAACATACTATACTATGACGTTTTTTAATGAAATATTTCGACATACTAAACTATGACGTTTTTTATCATGACATTTTTTGACATACTATGACTTTTTTTACTATTATGATTTTTATATAGTATAGTATAGCAAAAAAATTCATAGAACAGCATGTCGAAAAAAATCCTAGTATAGTATGTCGAAAAAAGTCCTAAAAAAAGTCATAGTATAGTAAGTCAAATAGTCATAGTATACTATAGTATGTCAAAAAGTCATAGAATGTCATAGCATGGCTAAAAAAGTCATGCTATAGTATATCGAAAAAAAGTCATATTATAGTATGCCGTTAAAAGTCATAGTATAGCATGACAAAGAAAGTCATAGTATAGCATTTTGAAAAAAGTCAAAGTATGTCGAAAAAAGTAATTGTATAATATGTCGAAAAAAAGTCGTAGTATAGTATGTCGAAAAAACTCACTGTATAATATTTTGATAAAAGTCATAAAAACATCATAGTATAGCATGTTGAAAAAAGTCATAGTATAGCATGTCGAAAAAAAGTCATAGTATGTGGAAAAAAGGTCATAGTATTGTATGTTCAGAGACAACATTATGTCAAAGTGTAAAAAAGCACATAACCATGCCAGCCCTTGTCTGAAATATACATGATTAAGATATCTTACCTTCCTGTACTCCACCAGAGTGATGGTGCCATCATTGTCTGTGTCATGCATGTTGAACAAGACTGGGAAGACAGAACGGAAGAATTTAGAGGTTACTCTGATTTCTAAGGAACTTTCCATCATCGAATCAAAGAAGACAGGATCTTACTAATAGACCTAATAGAGGAAGTTGTGATTAGAGGAATGTTGAAGATGCAGAGATAAGAGAGTTAGAATAACAAAGCAGATCGCCTTCAGGCCACATCAGAAGCACCACTGCTGAATGTAAAGAATCACACTGAGGCAACAATACCCCTTTAAAATACCACTACTTTCATGAACAGTGAAATTTACATGATTCAGTCACATGACAATACTTCATGTTTAACAGTCCTGTGGAACTAACAAGGAAAAACACCAATTTACTTCCTTCAGCAATGTCCAACGACATTTCGACTGTGCTGCCGATGTTATTTCTGAACAGTCGATAGATTTCAAATTGGCTCATCTCATAAAGTTCCTGAGGCAGACATGTATTATTTTGACAGCAGGGAGAGCTCTGTTGATTTATGGTCTCCCCCCAAAAAAAGAAAAAAAAGAAATCAATAAATGGTTTATGTGAAGCCATGCAGCACTGGCCATGATCAGTTTTCAGATACTGTAGGAGACAGACACGGTTTGTAGTGTCGTCTGGTAATTATCTCCTTTATCAAAACCTTTGTGCTTCGGGGTTTGTGCAACAATGTTGTAAATGGTGTCTCTGTACTGGCAACGAGACCACCTTGCTGCATACCATGGGAAATCATTTAAACTTTTTATGCAATGTTTTTTAAATATTCACATAATTACAAAAAAAATGAAAGTAACCCAACTCATCTTCTCATACCCTGGAGAGCACACTGCTTTTGTGTTCTTATTATCTTAAATCACAAGGAAGTTGTAAGAGTACAGCCCAAATTAATCTACTTTCTTTTTTTTCCCCCCTTGACGCTAATTTTCTTGAGCATTGCAAAACAACACAGACTGAGTAGAAAACAAGGAAATACCAGAGTAAAAAACATTTTTGGTAGTGGAAGAAGTATCCAGATCCTTTATTCAATTAAATCAATACAACAATGTAAACGTCATCCATTGCCATGTCAAAGCCACTAGTTTAATCTTTAACAATGCATTTGAAATTAAATTCAATGAAATGGAAATACCCAAGTAAATGCTTTTTATACACTTCAAATGTCTGCACAGCAAATAGCCCTTCATTCAAATGGTAACAGAATTCAAAAAGCATGAATTCGCAATAGCTGTAACCTCATATCCACCATGAAATGCATGTATTCACACACACAACCTCACAAACCCTTGACCTCCATGGCAAAATGCACAAGATAAGATAAGATAAGATATTTCTTTATTACTCCCACAGTGGGGGAATTTTGAAATATGAACTCTCTGTTGAGATCAATGATGCCTCCCACAAGAGTCTACGAGAAACAACTCATGAGTTTGGCCTTGGTACGTGAATTTGTTTAGAAGTTATGCGCCTTTCTGTTATAGGCCACTCTCAATGCCACACCCCCTTTTTGCCAATCGGCACGTACACAAACACACACTTTTACACTCACACACCTGACCCCCATGCCAAATTTCAACCTCCTAGGGTGAAAATTGTGGCCGCCAAAGGGTGGGGAAATGTTTGTGTGGACCCACCGACTGACAGAGTGAGCTACAGAGCTGCTGGTTGCAGCTAAATATACTGTATGCCCAAGAGGATTGAATTTCTTGATACATTTCTTCTATATTTCTTGGTCTCATGCATTACTGGCCAAAAGTACCACAAACAGTGATCTAAAACATTGACAGTAAATAGCATATATTGGTGGCAGTCCATTAGAACCAGATAGTAAAGAATTCTTATTAGTTCAAAATTGCATGATGTTATTTTCAGTTGTAGTATTTCTAACCAACAAACGAAAAGAGAAATCGAGCAAGAGAGAAATCCTCCCTCAGAAGACTTCAATCCAATGCCACAACAGATATTTTGCACTTCGAGAAAGGGCCGTGGCTACAATTAGAGACACACCCCAGGTTTCACAAATTAGTCGTCTAAGTATAGCTATTATGCATAGCCAGATTTACCTGCTTGGACGACCAAGGGCAAAATTTGGCACTAATGCCCCTAATCATCCCCCTCCTGACACCTGCACTTAGCACTGTCCACTCTGCACATTATTTATGCATCATGTGTCTTTCACGTACCCCACAAAGTGCAGCACAGCACTCTATCATACGGGTTAGGAGAAATAGTCCCAGCTGCACGAATGAGGAAAAACTTGGAACAAAGTGATTCTAATTTGTTTGAATAGTATCTAAAGTGTTTTATAGGGCAGGAGTCAGCTGAGGACATAACCAAATTATATGTTACTTAGAACACCAGAGACAATGGCCTCATTCTGTGTCAGTACATTTGCTTTAAATTTGAGTAAACAAATGTGTTTAGGAATGTGTAACATCAGTTCAGTATACTGAAATGAGCCTAAAGGGGGCCCTTAGGTTGGATTCCTACACAGAGCCTTCTACACAACAAAGCCTCCTGGCAAGAAAATAATCTATTCATCTGTCAATCGCTCATCAATCATCAGAAATGTATAAAGAACGTGCAAAAGACAAATGCACATATAAAGAGAAGCTGACAGGCAAAGGGTGATATATTACAAAATTGAAGTTAGTTTATGATATTGATCCTTACGAATTAGAAGGACCTTGACAGCTTGCCACCCATTACGGTCACTGATGTGTTTTGGCGTGAGTGAACACCTGTCAGCAGATCAAAATATGTAAATCTTTGGCGGCCGATGTCCAATTTACTGAATGTCCTGTGGGTACAGGACATTCAGATCTACAAGCCAAATGCAAACAACACAATCATCCGGAAAAAGAGTAGCTAACTAATGTTAACTGAATACTAAGAAAACGTCGGCTAATACTGACTTATTAATCTACCGGTATCTTGCAAAATGAAACTCCTAACGTTAGCTTACCTTTGTGTCTAACTGTATGCTATACATACTACAATTCAGCTTTTGAATCTTGCTCACTGTGCAGTGTTTTGACACCCCATTTAACAGCCGGCGGATGGCACTCTATCCTCCGAAAATGGCCAATTTGATGTCAGTGACGTCACATTCCCATTCCCTATTATTGATCAATATATGATGGTATTGTTATTATATGGCGTATATTCACAATTGCAATTTGTTTAGGTGCTACAAACCAAATGGCCACAAATATACCTTGTGCCTTCGAAGGGTACCAGGCCTTGGGACAGTTGCTAATTTGCCCAGTTGTTAGTCCAGCCTTACTAACAGACTAACAAATCTAACAAGGTAGGTCGAGGGGAAGAAGATTCACCAAAAACGTAAATTACTTCATCCCGAACCCCCCCTGGAATAGATCAACATAACAAACTGATTATAATCTAACGGTATAATGACCTCTGAGGCTGAATTTGGGTCCCGACTCGGCGGCTACAAATGATCCCATTCTACTTGTGACAGTTGGGTTTGTGAAGCTGCTGTTCTGGCCCTGCTACCAGCCAAGCCGTGAATACCTGCAAGCCTCTCCAATGCATCACCACACTCGTAGTGGCATGTCGGTGGTGATTGAAATAAGATACTCGTATCACAGATTTGTTATCTACTCTGGATGGTATGTTTTTTTTCCTGGTATTTTGTAATTGAGGCACAGGCAAAAGGGAAACACGGGAGAGTAAAGCTTTAGTCCTAGACTAACAGCTGAGATTCCTAACCAACAAGTTTATCTGGTTGTATATAATACTGTTATTTAAATTAAGTGCAGTGACTTACAGCGAAGCTTCTCTTTTCTCATAGCTTCCTTCTCCTCCACCGTCATCTTCAAGGTTGGAGGGCGGAAGTGGGACATGACCATGAGGAACTGCTCAAAGCCAATCTCCTCACAGGGGCCCACCTCATCCTGATGCTGGTTCCTGGGTCACAGACAGAAGAAATCAAAGTTTAGGCTTTTTCAAGTTCTACACCAACACCAGTATTCTCATGTTGCCAGTTTGTAAATAGACCAATTCTATGCAGATTACAAGTATTCTGTTTTTGCAGGTTTCTTTTGTCTTGACATTTGCCCTAAAAATGTGAAATTTTTTTTCAATGGGTGCAATGGCGCCCATAAAATCCAATTTTCTAAAGTTCAAACCAAAAGAAAGTTTTTTCTGATGCATTTTTGCATTTGGTCCCTGTAGGTTTCCATTTTGCACATGACTTGAGTGCTTCTGAACAATAGTCACATGGACTCACAGATTGCTTGTTTATCGGACGGCCCATGTTGTGGTTTGCTCTGTTAAGCTAGGCTTTCCAAAGCATGAGGAAGTTCTGGTTTTAAAATGTCAACAACTGTCTCTTTACAGCCATAAAACCCCCGATTAGATGTTGTATCCTTGTAGTTAATGGAAGGGTTACATATTTTGTTTTCACAAAATGAAGGAAGATTGAAACCAAAATGATCAGTCATCTCAATGCAAGAGGTATTTTCTACTGCTCATGTTTGAATGACATTGTTTTCATTTGACTCAACAAACAGATGTAAAAGCACTAAACACTCAAGAGTTTGATTAACCCAGGCTAAACATTGCTGGAGTTAAAACTAAGTGTGGTATCAATCTTCTCATCTAACTCTTGACAAGAAAGGTAATGAGCACATTTTACAAAATATCAAATTATTCCCTTAAATTGGGATATAATTTAAAGCATGGAAATCATAATTCATCACATAAAAAGCATAAAGAGAAAACTTTGTTTTTATGCAGCTGTGGACAGGAAGTAACCTCCATCATATCTACATCAGATAAAAGGCTGATATCTTATCTTTACCATACAAGTGCGTTGAGAAATGTCAGTGCTTAGACTGACCTTAAACTGACCTTTGATAATTATGAATGTTAGAGGATGTTTACCTTCCACAGATCATATAAGAGTGGTTTGGTTTTGAAAGTGCTTTGAATATATTCAAAATAATACCAGTTGAAATGGCCATCAGCCAGACTAGACTATGGTGTAATTTGACTGCACTCACCTTTTATCGAAGAATGCTTCAACAATTTGATTTCTGATTGGATTGTTGGCGAGAGCAGGTATGCTGTCCAAGTTTTCTCTACTGCAGTGCGACAAGAGAAAGTCCAATATCATAAAACAGATACTACAGTACCAGCATGCTGTAATAACACTGAATGTTATTTATGGGAAGTAACGTAAACAGTAACTCAATCTGAAGGCAAACTGTAAATAAATACCTGCTATGTAAAACATTTGCTCCCCGATTCTTTTTAAAGGGAAGGAACTTGTGATCCATCACTACCAGCATGCCACTTTGGCAGTTTTTTGTGTGTGTTTATACATGACTGAGTGTGTGTGTACAGCGTGTCAGCTCTGTGGGCCTGATGCATTGACATAATGTATTTGCGTAATGTGTCTACGTTTGCATTAGTTCAGCCTGCGTGTGTCACCATATGCTTGTTTGTGTATGTGCCAGACGCCAGAAATTCCCAGAATTCATAATAGCCACCATGCAGATAGTATTTCATCTTTAGTGGCGACTGCAAAGGCTGAATGGTTTCTATTAAAACCACATGCAGCTTAACAGCAGAGCTTTACCATATGTACAGGGATTTTTTTTCTTTTTTTTAATATATATATATATTTACCTTATGGTCTCTTCATTTCCACTCAGCTGCAGGAATCTTTTGTGAAGGTTTTTAATCTGCTCCAGTGAAACTGAAAAGAAGCAAACACCAACAACATGAACGTATGCCAATGATGCACCCATAATTACTCCACACCCATCAGAAGGCCTCATGCACTCCTTCAATTGTTTTTCAATGACGTCCAATATGATAACAAAACAGAAGATTATTCTTATTGAAAGGGAACAATCACTCCTTTTCTTGATTTTCTTTTAATTGTGATTGAATGGATTATGATTAAACAATGAGACCTGTTTCAGGTGCAGCACTACTATTAGTTTAATGGCAGAGCAAACACCTGTACTACTGGGATTGTCTTTTTATGCCATTCCTTGAATCATTAACTCACTGTGTGGACTAGTGACCACACACTGAAAGGTTTACACATCATAATCTGGCTCCGCCTGGTCCCGTATCAAGATGAATTTGGCATTTCCAATTGTTTCAATAAACCCTAGTGTTTATTTTGACCTTTTTTTCCCCTTTCCCAGACGCTGCTAAGTGGATGTTGGCAGTAGCAACTGTAGCTGCTGAGTGTGGGGTGAAGAACATGCAGAGACGGACTCATGCAGAAACAAGTTTGTTGGTCAGAGTGGGCGGCGTGTCTATTACATTATGCAGGATCAACAGATGTAACACACAACTACCTACAACAACATGGACCAGTTAGCCAAATATAAAAGAAAACAACATAATCTATGGTCTACCAACAACAAGTATAGGCCTGTTAGTGCAATGAAACAATTCATCAGAGTGTCAAGAACATACAAATCCATAAAACTCCCCCACTGAGCCCTGACAGAAATGAAGACAAAGCCTCACCTTGAGGAAATGAAAGCAATAAAATAGTCCAAAGTCTCACCCACACAGTATCAATAAAGTTGGGCTCAGTCTAAGATGCAATCTCTACTACACAAACTCTGCATGCCACTGCATGCAAAGTTTTCGGATCAGGATCCTTCCCTCTCTAAAAATAGTTCTACACACTTCTGCATTTTTTTGTTTCGTTTTTTTTTTGTTGAACATTTCTAACCACACATGGGAGGAAGAAAGATGTTTTTTTTTTGTAACAACAAATAAGGATAGTAGCACCTATGAATTCTGCTAATTTTACTGCATGCAAAGTAAATAAGTATCAACACAAATGAATGCAGATACAAAAATAGTAAAACCCTAAATAGTTAACTCATAGCTGGATTGTTTGTGTAGTTTATTTAAAATTTAGTAGATAGATATAGTAACTTTATTGATCCCGAGGGAAATTCAAGTTTCCAGCATCACAGTTCCATAGTGCAAAACATGTTTGTAAAAAAGTTAGTAGTGCAAAGTACAAAAGCATATACCAGATATAAAAATACAATAAGATGAAGAAAACTGAATATAGTGCAGGGTAACAGCTGTGATACACGACTATTAAAAAAAGTGAATATAGTGCAGAAGAGACTGTTAAAAATGAGTATAGTGCAGGGTAACTCCAGTAGCTTAGTCTATTAAAGTGCACTGTGTGTAGTGCAATAGGATTAGTAAAAACTACAGAGGGGTGAAGCTAAATCACTGCATTTATTTTGCATATGTTTGTTCAACAGGTTTGATTTCACCTTCACTGATCTCAGCAGCATTTAACTTTCTAAATATCAATCAATACTCGTAAAACACGTTGGGTCACACGCTGGTACAATGATCAGGTTTCTATTTGTCCTGTCATCTCAATCATGTTTCCTTGACGATCCTATACTTTGTCGGACTTTTGCACCTTTAAACTGAACGATTTAACACCAACAGCGCCACACACTGAATCAGCAGTTTCTAGCATAAAAGTTCCTAATGGATTTTCTCCTACTTACATCCAGTTTTATCCACCAGGTCCTGGTCCTTGTGCCTGTGCTCGGAGCGCGTCTGCGAAGCTCCCATCGCTGCTGCTGCTGCTGCTGCTGCTGCTGTTCCAGCGGTGCGTCAGGGCGCACAATCTGGTTGGACTGGATCAACTTTGCTGCCTTATCGCGCTGCTATCGGCAGGTCGATGCAACTGTAGGTTGCTGCTGCAACATCTGGCATCCTCCAGGTCCTAAATCCATGCAGCTGCTGGATAAATGTATGAATAATAATAATAATAATAATAATAATAAATGAATATGGACATTTAGCTCAGTAAAATAAGAGAGAAGAGAAGAAGAAGAGAGAGAAGCTAGAAAAAAACTTGAAACGTTTTATTTCTTTTTTTTGTAGTTTCCTCAAAGCCATTTCTATTTCAAGTCAGTGGTGCCATTATTGGTTCTTCTTTTGTTTTTGTTTTTTTCCATTAACAGCTCAACAAAACACTGATGAGCCATGACAGCCTACATGTTTCACTTTGTAAATATACAGGAAAAAAAAATACAAGATGATCTAGAAATGTGAAAGTTAAACTTTCGTTAAGTGCATGACACATGAGTAAAAGATGGGGAATTGAAAGTCAATTTACAAAGTATCTTCTTTATAGTCGTCTGTGTGGCACTGGAACTGGGAGGTTTGGACTATATGCTGGGGAGGGCTTGTTTGACTGGTGCTGGGTGCAGGGAGGTGGAGGTCAGGGGAGCTCTGGGTAAAGGAGCATTCCTTGGTTTTTAGGGTAAAGGAAGATTTACAGTACCTGGATACCCATCCTGAACTTACTCATCCACTTAACTGTGTAATTCAAGTCCACAATCTTTTTTTCTTCAAGGTGTCTACTTATGCATTCATTTTGGGTTTCCGTGCTTTTTCCAAACTCAAGTTGGTGACTGGATTTGAGGATCCTGCATTCTGGATAATGGCTATCAACTAGGCCACATAACAACAAATACAATATAGTGTTGCAAACACTTTCTCATCTCAACTCGTCACATACTGACGCTTTGTCAGACCCCTCGGCGTCACTTTTCGGTCGTATGTAAACACGTGCTTAACGACCCCTCAGGCGGGGTTTACGTTAGCCGTCATATGACTCGACTTTGACTTTTGGACTTCAGACTGAGACAATTACAGAGACGGGGAGTGTGCGCGCTTGAGAGAGATAGAGAGACAGAAAGAGGGGATGAGATGGTGGATTGCATGCAATGTTTTGGTAAGGTATTAATAATAATTTGAATGTCAATGTTATGAATGCAGCTTCAAACTATTAGGTAGTCTACAGCCGTACACTATTCCAACAAATTCCAACACTATTTGGAATTTGACAAACGCGGAAATCGGACCGACCAGCCTATTATTTTATTTTTTAGACCGCTTCTTCATTTAACTTATTTTCAAGTTATGTCAAATCTATGCTATTATATGGTTATTTAAAACATATGTCTAGTAGTTGTTCTATATGGCCGCAATTCTGTAACATTAATGGCCATATTGGCCATAAAAAAAAAAAGTCTAGCGTAAACCAAGGCCTATGGAAAGGAGGCTTGGTCACGGGCAGACATTGGCCTTGTGGTATGGGGTATAACACATGCGCAGTGTAACTGAAGCTGCGGTCGTGCGTTGCGATTGGCTCAATTTCGGCGAGTGGAGACCAGATTTTACTGCGCATGTGTCATACCCCCAAATATCTGACGCGTTGATGAAGCGTGACCGAGCCTTCTTACCATAGGCCTTGGTGTAAACCCTGCCCTCTGTGTCACTTTTCTCTTGCAGTAAACACGTGCTTAATGTTGTGAATGAAACAAAACCACTTAGTTAGGTTTAGGAACAGACAACATGGTCTGGAGTAAAATTACTACGTTTTTACAGTGAAAATGTGACTTGAGGTTTTGAACATGGGACAAGAATGATCAGCTGATTGCAAAGTGAAATGTAATGCTGCTAAACCGGCGCCTTGTACAGCAGTATCGAACGCCGACAGCCGTGACAAAGCATCAGTATTTGACGCCTAGGGAATGAGCCCGCGCCGAGTGTTTAGTCATGTGTGTCAAAACAGTAACAATCTTTGCTGTATGTTTCAAGAATTTTTGGCCTTTTTTTAACACTTTTCCAGACATGGAAATATTCAAATAACTCTTTCCAGACCTGCACAGGAACCTGGCTGTGGTACAAAACCACATTTGTGAATCATTTCTTGTTGGATCATCAGTTCTGAAAATACTGTGTACTGGCTGTTTTTTACAAAAACCTCTCCATTACACATGTCTCCGGTCTGTGCAACAAAGCAACAGCTAAGTGGATTGTGAATTGAGGATGGGTGACCAGTGATTGGCTAGCCCTGGTCGGCCGGGTGTTGTACACAGCTGCTTTGCTACATGGGCATGGCTTGGTGGTTGTTTTGGTCTGTGGGAGGAGCCTGGTCCTGGTTCCCAGAGCCAGGCGTCAGTCTGTGGTAAAGCTCCTGCACCGTGCCCAAAGTTTCAACCATGTCCTCTGGGTAGCGGGTCTGCAGTTCTTCGTTGGCAAAATAGTGGTTTTCGGCAAACTCGGAGAAGTAACGTCCCACCTCCGGGTGACCGATCTCCAGGGGTGCTGAGTGGGGCTCCAGGTTCTCTGAGGAACAACAATGGACAAGTGTGACATTCTGATAAGAGATAATGTACATAAAGGTAACTTAAATTGTAAGTTAAACTGAGGTGAAGAAAATAAATTCATATAAAAACAGTCCCTGCCATTATTAATACACATACAAGACCAGAGCAAACAGACAACTCACACATCAAAATATTCAGCTCATTAAAAAAAAGTAAAATGTAATTTATTTTAGGCATCACAGCTTCATGTCTTCTCACTTCCTGTGAAGCAGATTGAGCAGCAGATGAGAGCACCGGGACTGATCAATACAAAGCTCCCTCAGGGTTTAGAGAACAGAGTCTACAGGGGAACGTTTCGGCGGTGGAGGGGGCAAAGATAACGTGTAAAAACAATGAAAGCTGTGTTGCAGCAGCATCAGCAGACTGAGCAGCAGAGTGAGCAGGTATAAGCACAACGGAATATAGGAAGTCAGCTTATTAGGAGGGAACTTTCTTAAGTGGGGAAAATATATAAGTCACAGAGAAGGGTGATGCAGCATCACTTAAGTGTTCACCTCAAGCCAGCGTGCCGGCGTAGTTTCATTCATACTTACTGACTAATGCGAACGGCAGTCAACGGCGAGAGACAAATCATTTTTTTGATCCTGTTTGAATTGCACCATCAATCACACACAGGATGTTTGTATATTTAAAAGATAATTTTACAAGTCAAGAAAGCTGCAGTTTGTTGCAAAACTGTTGAAGTATTTAAGACTGTAAACATACGTAATCAGAAAGACTGATCAGAAAGTGATGTCTCTCTCTCGCTGAAGCTACGATGCCTGTGTGTTTCGTACTGGGATGTACTCAGACAAGCAACAGGTCTTGTTCGTTGTTTCGCTTCCCAGCTGAAAAATAAATTTCTCTCTCGCCGTTGATTACTGTACATATTTTTTTTTTTTAGAAATCAGGTCCCATGGGGTCCATCGGAAGGGGAAGGACTTCACCTCTCTATAGTCAATACTTCTGGATCAACATTTACAGTATGGACTTCACATTAACGCTACTAATATGACATTATTAAGTATTATGGAGTTAGGTTAGTCAGTTAAGCATAAAGTTTCTATCACCCATCATGTCCAACAAGGCACCTACTAATGTGGAAGTACATACACTGTGACAGGGATTTATTTGTCCCTGCAGTAAGAATAGATTAATTTCCCCATATAGTAGTCTGTCTACATGCTTGTATGAGAACTTGATGCTTTACATTGTTCGTGCTGCTGACTTCCTCTCCTCTTATCAGCTAGCAGTTTCCTTTCTATGTGTTTTTAGTAGATAACATCAGTTTGTTATTATGTTCCTATTTGAAACTATTTCTGCAGATTAAATTAAAGGAACAGTGTATAGCATTGAGGGGGATCTATTGACGGAAACCGGAATAAAAATATCATTAAGTATGTTTTCTTTAGTGTATAATCACCTGAAAATAAGAATCATTGTGTTTTCTATACTTTAGAATGAACCGTTTATATCTACAAAGGGAGCGGGTCCTCTTCACGGAGCCGCCGTGTTTCTACAGTAGCCCAGAACGGACAAACCAAACACTGGCTCTAGATCGGGACATTTGCGTTTTCACACCGAGGCCACCGTAGTTCTCCTACACGCTTGGCACACAAGAGAAGTTTCAGTTGGTTGCAATCTGCAACCTCACTCCTCGCCAAATCCTTCACACTGCACCTTTAAAAGAGACACTAATTATTTGATGTGAAATTGAGCTTCTGCATTGATAGCGCTCATTACATTTGACATTTTCTCTCAAATAACCAGCAATACTATGTGCACAAAGTATGCTTGCATCATTAGAGTGGTAGTTCTCAGCAATTTTGGCCTCATAAATGCATTCTTGCTATGCCTTGCAAGAGTAAATAGACATATTTGGGACCTTTGGGACTTTAGCAAACCATAATGTGGTTTTCTGTGTCGGGCAATTTCATTTGATTTATTAGTAGTAAGTGCCTGAAGGGTGCAATGATGCATTCCTTCCCAATAGCATTTATCAAACAAACATATCTCTGATGAATTCCTTTTTTTAATTTCATCATCACACAACCTGTAAACATTCGTTCACCACAAGGATATTTTCCCATCCCCATACTGGTGTAAGTGGTCCATACCCTGCGCTGCGTAGCGACATGTTCCGTCCTGTACCAGGACGTTGTAGAAAGGCTGGTTGGCCCCGTTGGACAGCTGGTGGACCCTCATGGTGGTGATCCACTCCTGGCTCATGGTGCACTTTGGGTCCCAGCCGTAAATCACACAGTTATATCCTGACCTGGTGGAAGAGATGGAACAGGACAGACACTATGAGAAGTTTGCAAAGAGATGTGTTGACGAAGAAGAGGGTTGCTGTACTACATTGTTATGCATAGTTCACACTACAAGACTTTCAAAGTCGTCAGATCGCAGTACTGTTCACACTACATAACTGGCTGTCTTGTAATCAGGAGTCTTTAAGTCGTTGTAGTTTTCACACTACATGAATGACCGGCAAAAGCGGGTCACACACTACTAGATCTTTGACCTGGAGGAATCCCAGATGAGGTCTCCAGACTCCGTTCTGTCACGAAAACACACGCGAGAAATACACGGTAAATGACGCGATACCATACATGAGACGGATTTCTGATGTCGTTGTTGGCACGTGTTTCCACACTATTTTTTACTATTTATTCCTCTAGGTGCAACAACTTTGCTCCGTGTTGCAAATGCAACACAATGTAAGTTACTATTGTTACAGGTGACCCCTCCTCCGCCAGGCTTCCCCTCAACCCGTGTCCCGTGCTCCCATTGGCTGTAGCTCGTGGCCGGAGTCACTGACAGGCCCAGACAGGTCCAGATATTTAGCATGCTAGATATCTGGAATGTGTCTGCGAGTCATCGGCGAGCCTCTCTGCTCGCGTCTTTGAACAATTCACACGACACTCGAGCGCCGATGTGCGAGCGGCGAGCCAATGTCAATTTGCCTCCGATTTGAGGCTTTTGTCAGGGAGCAGAAAAATCAGGGCTAAAATCGTGTAGTATGAAATTGGCATTAGTGTGACCCACCTCTTGTGTTTCATGATGAGGCCAACTGAATACTGGACCTCCAGGTGTTCTGGAGCGCTGCGCTTCTTCACCTCAGGTGTAACAGGATGTTTCTTGTGCTGGATGTGCTCCAGCGTGTGCTGTACCAGGTAACCCACTGCCCCATGCTGGGAGGGGTCCAACGCCTGGATGTGCTGCAGGATGTCTAGCACCTGGGACAGAGGACAAACATCAGTGGTTAGGTGAAATACTACGGGCGGATTAGTAAGTGCTTTGTACTGAATGACACTAAATATTTTATCAAATTGGATTCAATTAAGGCATTATAAAAAAAAAAAAAAATCAGGTTGTCCTGACCTTTTCTGGCCAGATGCCCAGGTGGAAGTAGAGGCGTGCCTGCAGTAGCAGGTACTGCACATTATCTGGGTTTATAGTGAGGTAGAGGTCCAGAGAGTCTCTCAGCAGCTGGTACGATTTCTCATTACCCTCCCTGCAAGAAACCACACAGTGCAGGTAAAGTAATTCAATCAAAACATTACATTTATTTATTCCTTTATTATATATCCTAGGAGCCATTAAATGCATTAAAATTATTTATTCCGTTTTTAGACAACATTCAACAACATCCCTGCCATGCCTTGACCATCCATCAATCCTCCACCAACCCATCTCTCCAGCAATAGAGATTCGATAGTGGCAGTCAGGTGTTCAGTTTCTCTTACCCTCTTTTTCCGATGTTAAGCAGGTTTCCCACCATCCTGAGCAGCACCTCGGTGGTGCTGATGGCACTGTAGTAATCTGCCGTCACCTGGTGGCCAATGAGGTACTCGCACTCCTTGGCTGTCAGCTGTTTGCCTTTACCAAAGGCATCAATGTAGACAAAGTCATAGATGTCCTCACTCCTGTCGGGACAAAGTTTATCAAATCTAATAAGTTAACATATTTAACAGGCATCCATCACAAATTAACCATCAGTGTATATATGCAGTATTTCAAAAATAGTGGACTGGAGCAAGTTCTCAGAAGTGTGGTAAGGCTTCGTGAAAGGCCGTAGTGATAGAGCAATATGATGATTACAGTGGAATTTACTGCAGTGTAGTTCAACCATGCAGTTTTTGATGTCCCACAAGAAACAAACCTCTGGTGCTGGGAAATTAAATAAAAAGCTGCAGTTCTTCAAATGGCCACCTGAGGCTGGCTACAAAAGTGAGTCCATCCCTATATAGTTAACTAACTGATCATTCAAACTTTGCTCTCCTCCTGAAATCATGAACTATGTGAAAAACTCCACTCCAACGTTTAGAGGAATTTGACAGTATTAACTTCAAACCGTACCCTCTTGGTTTTTGGCACCAGCGCAGCAGGAAGTGATTGGGAAAGTTGACCGGCTCCACCTGAACCCCCAGCTTCCGGGCTAAAGTCATATAGAGGACAGAGAGACTTATGGGAATGCCTGTACGGCGTAGTAGCACCTAAATGGAAAGAAAAGGTGTTGTTAGTTAAATGAAAGTGAAATCAAAACAGTTAAGAAATGATTGTAAAGCTAAAATGCACCTTATCTTATAGAATATCTACCTGGTGGATGTAAGAGTTGAGAGGATTGTAGTAGTCAAACTCGTTGCCTTTGTATTGAAGCTGCTCATACAAGACTGAGTTCAGGGCACACACCACCTGCCTCTGGAGCTCAAAGTCCTCGACGACAAAACAGTCCCCTGCTTCATACACAAGAAACAAAACTTCATATGAACTTTGGCTGAAAGGGAAAATATGGATTTAATGCAGCCGACAGAGTTGCCCAAATATACTGGTATTGATTTTTATGTACTGGTAATAGAAGTCCATGCCTGTGGGCTTTAAGTACTGCTTTCTAGTGCTGATGCATTTTGGGGAAAAATACTGAAGGAAAGGATATGAGAAAAAATAAAAGACTTAAAGCTAGAGTTGGTAATCTTCTTCAAAAACATTTGTAATATTTGTTGAAATTCTCTTTACGTCCCAACAGCAATCAATAAATCAAATGCTCTGACAAAAAAAGAAAAAAAATCTGGTATCCGTGGCCGTCGCAGGACTGTTTTAAGCCCGTCCAATCATTTCATTCAACCCGAATCAAATGATTGGACGCCATGGACGGACTAACTACCTGCATGCGCACACTCTGCCCGTGCACTCATTGCGTGTCACCGGAGTTTTCCACAAGCTGATAGCTTGACAGCTGTGAGTACTAACAGAACACACGTGTTGGGCCATAGTATGTGGTCGCAGCTCGCCGTGAAGAGAACGGACACAGCTATTTCTATGTTACCAACCCTAGTTTTAATTCTCAAAAAGCCCACCTTGAGCGATCCGCAGGGTGGGGTGAGAGGGGTTCTTGATTCTCAGCATCTTCTTCACTTTCTCTGCGATCTCATCCAGCTGGGCCGATGTGCTGTTCAGTGTTACATCAGCCAGTGGGTTACAATACTGATCCACCAGTACAGCACCTACAGAGGCAGACAAGACCAAGAGAGGGAATGGATTATGTAATGATGTTTGCATTAATTTAGAAAATAAAAACACAAAACAAACACAAATTAAATAGAAAAACGCTAATGTCTGAAGCAGTTATATTGCTAAACACCAAGTATGCATGTATGTATATACATAGATGTCCAAGCTAAACAGAGCACAGTGCAATTAGAGTTGTCGTAATCATGCCTCACCTTCTAACGATGACTGCTGCTCCGCCAGCTGCTCCAGGAAGGTCTTCAAACTCCTCAGGATGTTCTGTTGTCTCAGGAAGTAAAGGATTTTCTTTGCATAGTACTTCAAGGTCAAGCTTTTCCTAATGACGGGCGCAGAATGGAAAAGAGACACATTATTGGTCCGAAGGCAGGAGTGTGCAACACAACAAGAGCTTTCATAATCAGGATTAACAAGATCCAACACCCATTAATGATTGCAAAATGCAGCGTGTGTGTGGTAAGCATTGGGGTTTTAACTGTCTGTGCATACACTGTTGCTCTCACCTCTTGTCAGAGTTGAGTATGAAGAGGAGCTCGTCTTCGCAGAAGTGCTCTGGCATCCCAAGTGACTCGATCTCTGCAAAGCTGTCTCCCAGCACCTGGCCAACGCAAGGCTGAGTTACAGATCTCTGGGTTAGTTTGGAACATAGATAGCTTACATTTCCTTGCACAAACACGCGCCCACACACACTCACACAAAAGGCCAATTCACAGAGACAGTGTTTTTTGTTTTATTCAAATGGTGCATCTATGTAGGAAAAATTACTAACTTTACTGGTCTAACTAATGCTTTTGCCATTCTGTCATTTCTATTTTAAACCTGCAGTAGGCAGAATGTTTTTGGCATCATTGGGCAAAAATTACATAATAACCTTTCAGCATATCTTAGTTCAAGTGTTCTGAGAGAAAACTAGACTTCTGCACCTCCTCATGGCTGTTTTCAGGTTTTAAAAAATCTAGTCTGTGACGAGAGACTTTGACCAATCACAGGTCATATCAGTGAGAGAGCTGGCTGTTCGTTCAACGGAGGCAGCTGTCAATCACTCACATACTCCGATCAAAAGCAGAAGCATCTTGTAGTTTACTGTTTAACTGTAAAATGAGAAAGTGTGCTCCGGCTGGTGGGCGGTGCTTGGTATTTCCTCAACTGATCTCAACATGGCTGCCGGGTTACAAACTTTCTCATTTTACAGCTGAACAGTTCACTACAAGATGTTTCTGAAAACATTTGAGGCGAGAAATAGTCATTACAGTAACAGAATATTGATTCATATTTGATCAGCGCTGCCTAGTTTGACCGTTTGCGAGTGATTGACAGCTGCTCAGAGACGGCAGGCTCCAGCTCGGCTCTGATTGGTTGTTTTCCTCCGGTCTGTGAAATCTTGCAGATGCCATTAGGAGCACCGGAGGACACAGAGATATTTTTCAGATTACATGTCTCCAATTCTACCCACTGCATCTTTAATGTATCAAACCAGATCTAATGAATCATAATAATAAATAAAAAAATACTTACGACTTCTGTGAAGAATCTCTTCGAGATCGATTCCACGGTCCTTCGTATCTGTATACCAACTCTGTGGCGTGTTTTGTATTCTTTGAGCCAGTCACAGCACTCATTCTGACGGTAAAACATCTGCAGTCTTGGCCATCTGTTGATGATGAAGGCAGTAAAAATTGTTATTTCAGTGACACTTTTGGGGCATGCTCAGAATTTTGTTTAGCAGCATATTGACTTAAAACAGCAGCATATGACACATCTATGAAATCATTTATCATCCTGCTGCAGACTTGTTTTTTTTATTTGCACAAATGAAAAGCAATCAGGAGAGTAGCAGCCAAGTAACCCAGCCAACATTTGTATGTGGGGCCCATGTGGGTAGTAAATGGGCTGAAAAATGGGCCCTATATGGGATTGTTCGCAGGTTCCATAATGACCCAATGTCAATTGCCCACATGGATTCCATGCAGGATTACAATGAGTGTTATGTGGGCCCCAACTAGGCAACATACTCAAGACCCATCTTGGTCCCAGCTTTAAGTTCTATATGGGAACTACATGGGGACTCCATAGGCTGTAATATGGGTTGTAAGTGGGTTTGTCCACAGTTTCTATGTTGGCCTCATGCACTAATTTCCCAGTAGTGACCCAACTAGGACCCACATGGGTAGCCAACATGGGGAGCCCATGTGGTACCTACTTAGTTGACCCAAGTGGGCCCCAGATAAGATGCCCATTTTAGGCCCATGCACTAATTTCCCAGTAGTGACCCAACTATGACCAACATGGGGAGCCGACATGGGGAGCCCATTTGGGACCAACTTAGTTGACCCAAGTGGGCCCCATTTATGTTGCCCATTCTGAGCCCATGCACTAATTTCCCATTAGTGACCCAACTAGGACCCACACGGGTAGCCCACATGGGGAGTCCATTTGGGACCAACTTAGTTGATCCAAGTGGGCCCCAGATATGATGCCCATTTTGGGCCCATTCACTAATTTCCCATTCTGAGCCCATGCACTAATTTCCCATTAGTGACCCAACTAGGACCCACATGGGGAGCCCACATGGGGAGCCCATTTGGGACCAACTTAGTTGACCCAAGTGGGCCCCAGATAAGATGCCCATTCTGGGCCCGTGCACTAATTTCCCATTAGTGACCAAACTAGGACCCACACAGGTAGCCCACATGGGGAGCCCACATGGGGAGCCCACATGGGGAACCCATTTGAGACCAACTTAGTTGACCCAAGTGGGCCCCATTTGTGTTGCCCATTCTGAGCCCATGCACTAATTTCCCATTAGTGACCCAACTAGGACCCACACAGGTAGCCCACATGGGACCAACTTAGTTGCTCCAAGTGGGCCCCAGATAAGATGCCCATTTTGGGCCCAAACCCACTTAGTACCCAGGTACCCCCCAGCATAACCCACCATGTTGGGCCCACATAACCATGTTGGCTGGGAGGAGGAGGGTTTAGCTTTTTGGCATGAGCTGCACTCTCCTGCTGGTTCACAGGCTTACATGTAGCAATCAAGGTCACACAATTAACATTTTTGGGGTAAAATGGAGTATAAGTTACAACTTGTGAAAGATTTAAAGGCTGACACTGATTCATAGTTATCTGCAGAGCACGAGCTTGCAAAGTGGGCTGATGTAATGATGCATCAGCAGACTGACAGCTGCCTGTGATCTCGCAGTAAACCACCTTTATAAGCAGACAATTAGCTGTTTAAGGGCTCTAAACAAGACACATTAATACAGTTTGAATCTGCAGATAAAGCCATTAGAAGCTAAAACCCCAGATGAAACGCCACAGAGCAGATCACAGCACCTGATTTTGTACTGGTGTCCCCAGACCTTCCCCCTTCCGTGGCACACGTCGTGTAGCCGCTTGCAGCAGCACGAGACGTTACAAATGTCCACATGGTTGAGGACTGTGAAGCACAGGATGTGTTCGAGCAACTCGGTCGGCAAATCGGTCAGTATTTCAGTCTGAGGGTGGTCGGATATAATCCCATTTAGACTCCGTTGATGCACCTCTCCGGCTCCAGACGTCGCCATCTTTACTGTTTACCCCGATTACCTCATTGAAGAGGCGCCGCCCACTTATGGCGCAGGGGGCGGGGCTAAAGAGGTGTAGTGCGCTCTGATTGGTTGTTGCGGTCAAGAGGATAAAAAGGGGAAGCTATGCTGCCTTCAGGCTCCTCGGATACTGCATCTTTGTATTTCTTAAATCACAGAATAAATTGAATTTATAAAAGAGGAATGTACAGTAAACAGTCACAAGAAACTCTAATTTTAAAGGCTCTTGACCAAACTTGCTCGTAACATAAAGCTATCATAAGGACAGTGTAATATGTTTAGACAGTGCAATGTGTTAAATAAGGACAGTGCAATAAAAGATAAGATAAGATAAGATATTCCTTTATTAGTCCCGCAGTGGGGAAATTTGCAGTGTGCAGCAGCAAAGGGGATAGTGCAAAAAACAAGATGCATCAGCTAACACAGTAAAAAAGGGCTAAACAAAGTAACTTCAAATATCACTTTTTACAATATGGGACCTTTAACTCATAAACATATCTATATGTGCTTACAAGCTGTCTGCACTATTTACTGTTTACATAAAAATGCACAATCAACATGACTGCTGCTATTGAGCCACACACAGTCCTCTTTTTCATGTATGTATATAGTGCTATATATATATATATATTTATCTATTTATCTCATTCCTTTTTCTCATTACATTTGTGCAATGCTGTTGGAGATACTGTCACTTACTTTTACACACAACCCTCTTTTTCATATAGTACTATATTTTATTTATGTCATCACATTTTATCCTACAACTCATTGTCATTTTATCTTATCATTGTCTTTCTATCTTATTAATGCCATTTTATCTTTTATATGACTAGTGCTTTTATTGTGACTAGTGCTTTTATTGCTGAGTTGACCCGTTCTCTCGTCAAAAACATTTCATTGTACCATTGACCCTGTAACTACACTAATAAAACTGAAACTTGAACAGAAAACTTGTAACATAATATGTGTGAATGATAAGAATAATTAGGTTTCAACTGACTTTTATTTTGATTATCAATCAATATGTCAATTAATTTCTCTATGAATCATTTGGCCTCTAAGGTGTCAGAAAATTATTAAAAATGGCCTTCACAATTTCCTAAAGGTCCAAAGTGACGTCATCAGTTTACTTGTTTTGTCTGACCAACACAGAGGTATTCAGATTGCAATCACATAAGACATATTTGGCATGTTTTCTTGAAAAATGACTTAAACAATGAATCGATTTATGAAAATAGTTGCAGATTAGCCTAAATTTCTGTTGATTGATGAATTTGCTAATCATTTCAGCGCTAAATTATTATTATTTCTCACCTAGAACTTGATTTGTTCTTTACTTAACTTTTTTTGTATTTTGTATAAAGTGGTACCCTTTGGGCTGCGGTTGGTTTTCTCGTCAGAAAGGGAAAGAGAAAATGTAGGCAAATAATTTGTTATGAAGCCTACATATATTGTATACTATCAAAACACAGTAATATAATAATACAATAAAAACAATTCAACAATTGTTTAAAATTGTTTAATTGATTAAACAATTAATCAATTGTGAAAATAGTTGCAGATTAGCCTAAGTTTCTGTTGATTGACAAATTGACTAATCATTTCAGCGCTAAAATATTATTATTTCTCACCTAGAATTTGATTTGTTCTGACTTAACTTTTTGTATTTCATTTGCATTAGTATAAAGTTGCAACCTTTGGGCTGGGGTTGATTGGCGTCAGAAAGTGAAAGACAGAAAATGTAGGCAAATCATTTGTTATGAAGCCTACATATATTGTATACTATCAAAACACAACAATATTGTTATTTACTAATTTTTTTATTTGTTTATTTATTTATTTATCTCACTTATTATTGCAAGTATTGGTATTATTATTGTTATTGATATTATTATCATGACCTCATCATCATCATCTTTAGTATTATTCATATTATTAATATATATGTGTATGTGTATATACTGTATTATATATATATATATTACTCATTTATTTTCTGTGTGCATGTGTACAGTATATGTGTTCAAGAGTAGATATATGTCATATATGACCATCTAGCCTCATTCAATGCCAAACACACACCCATTATCCACATCACACACACACACACACACACACACACACACACACACTTCAACCTTTTTTTATTCCCTTGTGTTGTTTTGTTTGTGTACTTTGTTATTTGTCTTTCTCTGTATAATATATTTTGGTCTTTTTTTGTATATGTCCCTGCACATGTCTTCACTTATTTGTAATCACTTTATAACACAATAAAAAAAAACAAAAAAAACACAACAATATAATAATAAAATAAAACGGTTTTTTTTTATTCATTATTGTTAACCTGGATACAGTAGTTTAATCTAAAAAAAATAATGTCTGCTCCAAATAAACTAATTCTTCATTATTTAAATGTAATAATGTGCACTACAACGTTATTACAACATTCTGGATGGTGCTTGAACGCAGCATTGCTTCTAGGATGTTACCATTAGCAGCAGTTAGCTTCAGTAGCTCTTCACTTCCAGCAGAGTTTCTATGCAGCAGCTCAAAGTGCTTTGAACTGTCCAGAGGGGATGTATTGGATTGACTATTTCTCGGACACGTAGATGAAAACGTAAACGGAGTCACGGTATAGAGACGTATAACTTTAGCTTCAAGCTTATATTGGATATTTAACCTTAATGTTAGTGAGCTAACTTAGTGGCAGTTTAACCTAGCTAATGTTAGCAGCAAGCTAACTAAACTAAATGTAAACTTTTTGTTTTGTAGCTTACGTGTGATTACCAAAAAACTACAAATACATACACAAATCTTATGTAAACTTTAATACTTTGAAGCATCTATCCATTGTTAACAAGCTATCCTGAAGCTGGACATTCACATTCACATGTGTGTTTATCTTTTGATAACTAAAGCAGACAAATGACTCATCTGCTGTCTACCATGGAGTATGATACACATAATGCATTGACAGTCAGTGCTCTCAGTTTGTAGGAACTTTTACTAAGTGAATAGTTATAGTTTATTAGCTATTCATTCGCTATGGCAAGTGCCTTTGCAGCCAAAATGGGATTTAACTCTCTGATGAGAAAACAAGCCAGAAACTTCAACGTGAGGATCTGCACCATGGAGTCAGACATGGAGTTCAGCTGTGAGGTGTGTATATGTATGTATGCATGTGTTTTTCAGACACTGAGCATCATTTCATTCAACTAAGGGTTTCCTGACCACTTTGTTTATTTTGTTTATTTGTTTTGCACGATTTAAGACTATACAACATAACAAAAACAATAAATACATGAATGATATAAAGTGCAGGTAGAGGCAAAAAAAAACACTGGGCTTATCTGAAGCCTCCACCTAGAGACAAGATTAATATAAATAAATAATATGACTACATAATAGTGATAAACAATTAGGACAAGATATATATATAATAACAACAATAACAATACAGTAAATAAATCAAAAAAGACAAATGTGTGTGTGTGTTTTTGTCTCAGAAACTGAGCATAATTTCATTCAACTAAGGTTTTCCTGACCACTTTGTTTATTTTGTTTATTTGTTTTGCACAATTTAAGACTATACAACATAACACAAAATAAATAAATGAATGATATAAAGTGCAGGAAGAGGCAAAAAAAACACTAGGCTTATCTGAAGATTAATATATATAAATAATATGACTACGTAATAGTGATAACAAACAATTAGGACAAGATATATATAATAAAAACAATAACAATACAGTAAATAAATAAAAAAAGACAAATGTGTGTGTGTGTGTGTGTGTAGCATAGAAGTGTATGGTTAGTGTTTGTGAGGAGGATATTGATTTAAATATCTATAAAGACTTCTGGGCAATCGTAACCAAACAACATTGTGAGTGGGAAAAAATCTAAAACAGACACATGGAAAACATGGGGAAAAGCAATTACAAGACAGCAATTAAACAACCCTTTTAAGCGACTTTTGAAACATTTGACAGATGAACAGTTTATTGATAGATGTGAAAAGCTATTCCATAATTTGGTCCCCCAAATCTTATCGAAAATTGACCTCTACTAGTGAGGAATTTAGGAGGATGAAGATCTAGAGATTGACGGGTTGAGTAAGAATGGACCCGAGAATTTGTACTGCTCAGGAATATTCCCACCAGAAAGTATCTTATAAATATAAACACATATTTGAGAAATATTGATATCATAAATAGTAAGAATCTGAAGTTTCTTAAATAGAGGTACAACGTACAAGTGCATCTAAGTTCTCATACTTTTTAGGGCTACCAATTGTCATGCATTGTAATGCAACTACAACTTTATTCTATGCTTATTGTAATAACAACTGAATTAGCGTGTAGTTACAGAGTTAAATCTAGACTACAATAGTGATGATGGTCACTCAAAGTATATGGGAGTTCACTTTTCAACACTAGATGGCAGCAAGTAATTATGAACAAACGCCTGTTAGGGTCTATTTTGCAGAATACTATCTGTTATAATTTATCTCTGTCTCATGCAGCAATGGAATCATGAACATTTTAGTCAATGGGCAAAGCTCAATGCAGTATGGAACTTGCTGCAATGCTGTGAGAACCATCCTGCAGTGTGAAGTAAAAAACACTGGTTTCAATATGTATTTTTGGCCTCCTTTCTCCTGCAGTGTTCTGGGTTCAGCATATGATGTGGTTGATGATATACGTACTGAAAGGCATCAAAACGACTTGCAAGACAACACCATGTATTTAAAGGGGAGGAACCCCACCAAAAGGTTGCAGTTTGTAATTACACAGAGCGGCATAGAGTTAGTTGCAGGTTTCTATTTTCTGAGCTGGGATGATAATTGTATCAATTATGAGTTTTGTAAATAGCATTTAACGGGTGTTGGTCATATGGACAACATGTTTATTCAGACATAGTTTTTTTTTTTTTGATTGGCCCTATTTGCCCTTTCCCCGCTGCATGGTGGAGCTGATTTCCTTATTTTTAGCAGTCAAGTTGTGTCATGTTAACCTTGAATGCACTTTACAGAAGCTTGCACCCTGAGTTTGCTCAGAGGCTTGAGATGAAAGCTATCTAAATTGGATACGTGCGTCTGATATGCCCGCCCCATAGCTCTCAGCTGGATGAGGAGAACGTGTATGGCGCCCTGCTTTGAACCTGATGTTATGATTGAAATGCTAGTATGTCTGGTTTCAGTAGACACAGCGTCGTATGAATGGCTGTCAATATTTAAAGCTGCAGAGGGTAGAATTGGAGCAAATATGATTTAAAAAAAGTTATTTTTATAAATCCTGACAGTAGTGCACAAGACAGGTAATCTGAAAAAAAATCATGTGACTCTGTGTCCTCCGGTGCGCCGACATCTGCAAGATTTCAAAGAGGAAGGAGGAAAACAACCAATCAGAGCCGAGCTGGAGCCTTGCCGTCTCTGAGCAGCTGTCAATCACTCGCAAACTCCGATCAAACGGTCAAACTAGGCAGCGCTAATCAATTATGAATTAATATTATGTTACTGTAATGTCTATTTCTCGCCTCAAATGTTTTCAGAAATATCTTCTTCTATCCATCTAAAATGAGAAAGTTTGTGACCCGGCAGCCGTGTTGAGATCAGTTGAGGAAATACTGTACCAAGCACCGCCCACCAGCATGAGCACACTTTCTCATTTTACAGTACATTATAAGATGTTTCTGAAAACATTTGAGGAGAGAAATAGGCATTACAGTAACATAATATTGATTCAGATTTGATCAGTGCGGCCTAGTTTGACCGTTTGATCGGAGTTTGGGAGTGATTGACAGCTGCCTCCAATAGGAAAGCTCTCTCTCTGAAATGACCTGTGATTGGCCAAAGTCTCCCGTCACGGGCTAGGTTTTCTAAAGCTTGAAAACAGAGCCATGATGAGGTGCAGAAGTCTAGTTTTCCCTCAGAGCACTTGAATTACAATATGCTGAAAGGTTATTACAGATTCTTTCCCCCAATAATGTCAAAAATGTTCTGCCTACTGAAGCCATAACCCTATGAAGAATTAAGTGCTTCTGTTCTCTTGCTAATTCATGCACATTATAATAGGGGCAGTCAGCACAATTTTACTGTCAATATCTAGCTCTAACAGACTGCATTTGTTTTGAATCTCTTAGTATGCTGCAGGATGAACAAATTCTGGTAATTCAGCATTTGTTGTTTTTCCCTTCTGAGAAAATGGTATAAGACTAAAACACTCATGTGTTTCAGGTCAAGTGGAAAGGAAAAGACCTGTTTGACTTTGTGTGCCGAACTCTGGGACTGAGGGAGACATGGTTTTTTGGGCTCCGGTACGACATCAAGGACACAGTTGCCTGGCTGAAAATGGAAAAGAAGGTAAGTGATTCCCACGTTATACTGGTCTTTAACAGCCATGAAGCATGAAAAGGGAATGCTGCATCACCCCACCGTGCAAATGTTGATATATTTGGTTCGTTGTCGTAGGTTCTGGATCAGGAGATACCAAAGGAGGACCCTATCACTTTTTACTTCCTGGCCAAGTTTTACCCTGAAAATGCCGAGGAGGAGCTAGTGCAAGATATCACACAGCATCTCTTCTTCCTACAGGTAACCTGTAAACCTGCTGTTCTGTCATCGTGCTTATATTGCAACACGTTCTCATCCCAACTCGTCGCTTTATCACACCCCTTGGCGTCACTTTATTTTTGGAATCAAAACCACTATAGTTAGGTTTAGGAAAGAACTAAATGGTTGGGCTTAAAACTACTACGTGTGTGCAGTGAAAATGACACTGGACATTGTGAACATGGGGCACGAACGAACATCTGATTGTAACGTGACGCACGGGACACAAACAGCAGTTTCCTGGATGAAAGCCTTGTGTTTGTTGGTCCCATCCACCTCCCCTCCCGCACGGTGTGTGTGTTTTTGCTCTTTACACGACGTCACCACAGTTGCCGCGGATGGGATTACATTGTAGTTAATGGAACGCCTGGTGTGTCTCATACCGGCGCTTAAGGGTGCCTTGTGCGGCGGTATCGAACGCCGACTGGTGTGACGCACCCTCGGTATTTGATGCCCTAGGAATGAGAACGGGCTGGATATGTAGAGTTTTGTTTTCTCCATTTCAAGGTAAATCAGATTTGAAAATATTCAGTGTGTAAGCATTGCTTTTTAACTGCAGATTGTTCTTTTGGCTCTGGATATACTCTTCAAATACCTACCGTGTCTTCGTCTTATCTATTTCATAGAGTGCCTATCATTCCATAAAGGCCTTCTGAGAAGGTTCTGACTGACACGTTTCTCTTCTGCTCTCTAAGTTGGAATTGCTGCAGGCTTACAGGTAAACCTGAAATCCAACATACCTCTCAGAAGAATCTGTGGATTACTGCCTAACGGCTGGCTAGTGGCCAGACACTTTATTTTTTTTTCAAACCTCTCTTTCCTTGATCGTAATCTCCCCAGAGGGGTGCCGCTGTGTTCAAGACTTTAAAAGAAAAAGAAAATCTTAGAAGTGGGTGTCATCTTTCTGAGGAACTAGATGAGTTGAAATTAATGCTTTTTTAAGAAAAAGGTGTGTGAGATCTTTTAACACTTAAAAAGCTTTGTACATTTAGGACTACCCACTTCACCCTTGCACACCAGGCTGATGCACTGTATCCGCGGCTTCCTCACTACTTTGATCCGGCTCCAACAGGGGGCACGCATCCACAGAGTTTCTGACAAGTTGTCGAGCAGAGCTCTCTGTAATACACTTTTTTTCCTCTCCATTGTCCCGGTCTGATTGTGTGCAGCCATGTGGAATCAATGCACAACATATTACCGCAGCCTTTTCTCTCCACTTAATACTCTCCGGGGGATTTCCTGCGGAGCCTGCCACACCATTCTACCCGCAAGAGATGAGATTTGTAACTGTGCTCCCATCATCCAATGCCACCAGCCACATTTATCAATTACCAATTAAGCTTTAAGGGGCTCAGTTATTGGCCCAGTTAATGACATATTCTCCATGGGATGCTCATCCTCCATAGCACTCATAGCCCGTTGTGCTGGTTTAGTTATATGGCTTGAGACAGCAGTGCGCTCGTGTTCCTCAACATTTGGATAGAGGCACTTATCTACTTAAGGCATATAAAAAGTCTCTCTGTGCCCTTAATCCATTTAGAGATAGTTGAAGCATTTTATTTATTTCAGAGGGAAACCTTGCTAAAAAAAAACAAAACACTACAGCTGACAAATTACTCAACAGTTAAAACGGTACACAGCTACAAGGGGAGAAGAATACAAATGCCGTGCACCGCCTGTCTCCTTATTACTTTGTTCTCATTAATTCCCATAATGTCGGGAGCAGGCCTCTGCTCAGATAGTGTCACAGCCATGACAGCTGGATTAGTGCTTATCACAAATGATCACCGACCCGGATACAAACACACGCACACACCTCTCTCAGCGACACATGCACGTCTCCGTCACCTCGGCCCGCAATCTTCGCAACAACATCGCCCCTCATTTGTAAACCAGATTGCAGCCTCAGCCTCTTAGCGCTCGCCGCGATTAAGGGCTGTCACCTCTCGCTCCACACCTTTGTTAGTTCAAAACAAGAGAAGACAGCATGACCGGCTTTGGCAAATGGTGAGGTTTAAAGCATTAAATTGCCCACTACGGCTGACGAACGTTTGCACCGTCTAACCTTACAATCCGGCTTTGTGCTCTATATGGTGTTTTGCAAGTTTGTGATTCAATTAGTTTGACAGGTGAGGGAGCGCGGGTAGTGGCACCTGGACGAGACGTAGCACTTTAATCAGGAGGGAGCTTGTTAAAGGGGATTGCCACCCATTTTAAGAATTCATGTTATTATTGGGATCCGTGACAGTTAAAGTTACAGTCGGTAACTTTAATACAAATAACTTTTTTGTCATATTAAATGAAACTGTCACTATATCCTGATCCTGACAGTTAGGGGTGCAACGGATCACAAAACTCACGGTTGGGATCGTATCACGGTTTTGAGTTCGGAGCGTTTTTTTAACCTCCTTCCCGCCAAGCTGCTATGACATGGTTGGTACCAATGGATTTCTTAGGCTTTCATATGGTTAAATATGATGCCAGGATCTTCACTCTAGCTTTAAAACCGAGCCCGCTACAACCTCTGAACGATAGATTGCGTTAAAGATATTAGTGGGGTTAAAACACATTAGCTTTTACGCGTTATTATCGTGTTATTAAAGTTACCGACTCTAGCTTTAAGTTAACACTTGCAAACACTCTTTCCCTGGGCTATAAACTGGAGACCTAAACCTTGAATTTGTCCCTTTTATTCAGTGGAGTGTATTCACACACATAGAATATAGCTGTAGGCACAAAAAAAAGATGAATCATAAAAATGGGCGGCGCTCTCTAATTATGATTTGGAGGACTCGCACATTTCTGTCGTGTCATTATACTCTACCGACTCCCAAGCAGATATTCTTAGAGCAGCTTAATGATCACATGAAATAATGTTGGCTTGGTATAGTTCCTGGTTCGGCGTCTAATAAGTCCCCATGTGGCTATGATACTTGACTCTTACAATATTTATTTGACACTGTTTGTCCTGTTTCCAGACCTCTATAAAATGAGAAAGTAACCAGTGAACTGTAGCAGTGGTAGCTGGGAGTTTATTTACTCTCTTTGCAGCACATAATAACTTCATTTTGTTTCTGCTGAACACTGTTTTAGCTGTTTCCTGTATTTGTGTGTGGAATTAAGGGAATAAAGTTCTGGCTGTCAAAAGCACAGTTGTCAGAAAGTTGTGTTTCACCCTGCACTGCCACGTCTTCTCTCTAAAGTATCAAGTCTTTTTTCATTGTGTTTGAGTCACGTACAATCATCTGTCAATCTGATTCAGGTCCTTCATCTCACACAAATCATTTTGTTCCTCTTGTGGAAATCAATATAAAGAAGATGTAATACTCAAACTGCAGACAAATGTCCTGATTTAAATGATAGATGATAGTTTTCTCCCAAAACCCCAGCCTCACTGGATACGTCTTCAGCGCTGTTACAACATTTAACAGTGAAAAGCCTCTCCACTTATTTAACAAACAACTAAATGGCACAGAACATACATTATCTGCATGGGTAGTTCTGAATCCATTTTTTGTGTTAGGTGGAGTGAAGACAGCTGTGTTATTAAGGTGGATATATGCATAGAAAAAAATTAATAGTGCCTCAAAGCTGATTATATTTGGTAACTCCTCAGGTGAAGAACAAGATCCTGGGGGAGGAGATTCACTGTCCACCGGAGGCCTCTGTGCTGCTGGCCTCCTACGCTGTCCATGCCAAGGTTAGTGCTATTTTTAAAGCAAGATCAGAACATCCATCCATCCGTTCTTATACATATTCTTTTATGGTTTATTTATCTTTATATTAACATTTGCATGACAACTTCTCCTCCTCCTCAAACATATTTTTTAAATTATTGGTCTGATTAGGTGCTAACAGCTGTGAATCATTTTCAGTCAAGGCCGGCTTAAGGCATAAGCCATATAGGCAGTCGCCTAGGGCGCCACCTTCTGGGGGGCGCTGGTCGCTCTGAAAAAAAAAAAAAAAAAAAATGCCGGTGGACTCTCTTCCTCATTTTCTGCATTGAGGTAACAAATGAATAAATAAATAAATAAATAAATAGATAAAGAAAGAAATACACTTATCACCCCTGTACCTCTCTTTCTCACACTTTTTCATCTGCCCGGCCGCACTTATTTGTTAATAAAAGTGTAAATTGTAGTGAAACTGACGAAACACTTTTAACACAACAATATCAGGGACTAATTGTTTATTTATATTATAGTAAATACAGTTATTTATGGGGGGAGGGGGTCACCCAATCCGAATTTTGCCAAGGGCACCAAAAGGGCTAGAGCCGGCCCTGTTTATAACAGGGTGCTTTCTGTCACTGCGCTAAAGAAGTTTTAAAGAAAAACAATGTAGACCCATCAATTTTCAGTCAGGTTTTCAGGCCCATTGAGGAAATGTGTTTATTTGGAACTGTCCTCACCCGGTTTACCCTCCTTACATCTCGGGTAGTGATTTCTTTGTGGCTGTAGATGAATATCTATTCAAACAGAATCTGTAAAAAATCAAAAACAAAAGAAAAATCTGTTTATAACCTGCGGTGCTTCACATGAATTCATAACGCGCACAATACTTTCATGCATTTGTTTGTTCATCTGATAAAATAGTATATTACTATAGTGCAGCTCTTTCTCTCAGTGCAGAGAGACTGTAAGTTTTATCATCAGCTGGCTTTACTTTTGTAATCTTCTCATATCTGGTTTCTCCCCCGAAAAAATAAGACATGAATCACCCACAATTGATCCACAACTCTGCTGTCTGAGTCCTGATAAGGACCAGAGGTGCACACATTACACCTAAAGTTTCTTCACCGGCTAGGTTCGGTATTGATTTTTTTAAACCCCAGGTACTCTGGAAGTAGTCTTTTAAGTAACTGCTCTAAAATGCAGAACAAACACCTCTACTAAAGCAGCGCATTACTTGTTAAAGCAGCCTCCCAGCGGATCTGCAGGTAGCAGAACACCTCAAATAAATAAAATCACCACAATCCCATTTAATTAAAGTGAGAATACAGCAGCCAGATAGTGGAGCGTGTCTAGTTTGGTGACCTCAGGATTACATCTACAGTACATTCTTGCCACTGATGAAGTTTAACTCTCATCCTACCAACCTGGGACACCACAGACCCTAGAGGTATACTTTTTGTTATATCATCTCACAGGTGCTTTATTCTATCGTTCCAATTTTTCATGACTTTGTCGATCAATTTGTTCCTGATGACTTGATATCATCTTTTTCTGTTATTAGTGCTTTTTAAGAAGACAGATGCATTGGGATCCAATCAACTAATCCATTAGTCGACAGAATCATTAGAGTGTTAGTCGGCGAAGAATGTCTTTGGTCGAGGACAGCCCTAAACTGCATTATCTTGTATGAAAGCACGCCGTATAAAAGTCGTCATTTATTTATTGGTTGAGGATCAAACACCAAGTTACCTGAAGTCTATGGAAATCACTCCACAGCAAAAAGTTCCCTTAATAAACCTCCAGCGATCTCAGCCGTTTTGGTTGAAGGATCCCATCTCTCTGAAATCCCCCAGAAAAAAAGATAAGGAGAGTGAGGTGCAGCTTTCTGACAGGCGGACAGGGTCCAGTGAGACCGAAGCTCTACCTCAAAGGTTTGGCAAAGAGCCCTCCGAGACTCGCCTTCCCCATGCCAATTTAACAGGCCTAGGTTAAAAGAGACTGTGCGGATGAAGAAAAATCAGCAAATGAGCTTGAGACTTGTGCTCTGTCAGCGCCCTCGATCTGGAAAGAGCACAAAATATGGAGCCACAATCTGTTTTCATTTAATCAGCAGTCCACTTTGATTAGAGCCAATGTGAGTAAATTGGCGTTGTAAAGGGGAGACAGGTACTTGTTTAGCAGTGCAGCTGTTGAAAGGTTGTTGGCAGACTTTTCCCTTCTCTTTCTCTCATCAGGCGTTGTTTTTGTGCCGTGAAGTTGAGTATATCACACAGTGGGATCTACTTTGTTACCTTCGCTCATCTTTAATCATGATTATGCCAGCCTGAAGGTAGCAATAAAAAAGAGTAAAGGCGTATTCCAAGACAGCATTAATGCTTAAAAGATTTTTTTCAAATTATGTGATTCATAACTCTGTTCAGGTACGCACAGTTGCACACATAATCTCGGTGTGTAGTCAGTTTCCAGTGGGAGCAAAAAGTGGTGTATAATTCATAACAAACTGTATAGGAAGCCATAAAAGCTGCATTACCTATGAGTTAGAGAGAGTGCATGAACAGAGGGGATAATAGAAGTTGGGGATACTGGGGGAATTTGTGTGTGCTTTAATGCTCCAACTGACTTCTTTACAATTATTTCACCTCGAACACGAGATTCCAAGATCTCAGTCCACCAGAGGAAGTAATATTGTTTCATCACTCATTCGAAAAAATACATAATTATGTATGGTGTTAAGTCAACAATTTTTAATCATCTATAATATATTCGAATCCATCATAATTACTGTTTTCCTATTGTATTGAACACTAAAAATGTCCAGTCACATTATATATCTGAAATGCGTTAATATGTTTTGTAGAGCAACTAACAGTTTTCATAGATTCATCTGCCGATTGCTTTCCTGATTAATTTCTTAATTTCTTAATTAATTAATTGTTTAGACTATAAAATGTCTGAAAAGAAACAAAAAATACATATTGAAACTTCATAAAGACCAAGGTGACGTCTTCAAATGTCCGCCAGCAGTCCAAAAGCCAAAACTATTCAGTTTATGATCGCAAAAGTTAAAGAAAAGCAAGAAACTTGCACATTTGAGAAGCCGTAACTGGGGAATATTTGGCATTTTTGCTCAAAAAATGACCTATCAATCGATTATCGAAATAGTTAACATATAATTTTTGACTAATTCGACTAATTGATTATTCAACTAATAGATTCAGCTGTATTTTTAAGACAAAAATGTGTTACTTGATGTCAAAATTTGGTATGCCCACCTTTTACCTGAAAGGTACAGTGTGTGGGATTTGGCGGCATCTAGTGGTGTGGTTGCAGATTGCAAGCAACTGAGTACCCCTCTGCTCAATCCTCCCTTTCCAAGACTGCGGTAACATGAGCTGCCGAGTGCAAAACCGTGGTAACGCCGTTCTCCTAGCTCAGAGGCCATTTTCACAAGCATGTCGGAGAACTACGGTGGCCTTCAAGTAACGTAAAAATGCAAAAGGCTCTCTCTAGATCCAGTGTTTGGTTTGTCCGTTCTGGGCTAAAGTAGAAACATGACAGACTCCGTAAAAAGGACCCGCTCCCTATGTAGATATGAAGGGCTCATTCTAAGCTAACGAAAACGCAACGGTTCTTAGTTTCAGGTGATTATACACTAATGAAAACATAGTTATGAATATTATATTCCATTTCTGCTAATAGATCCCCCGAAAATGTTACACACCGTTCCTTTAATCACAGCTGGAAAATGGGTGTTTTTAGAAGTAATGCTTGATGAATGCAACGTTTTTTTAATGTTTAACAGATTTCACATTAATCCTCTCTAAGACAGCAAATAAACAACATTCCCAAGAGGTGAGAAAAAACCCTTTGGTAATGTAGAAAATGTTCTAAGTCATCAGAGTTAACAACCACACTCACTTTTCTGTGGGTATTTGTATGTGAACGCTCGGTGAGCCAACAGTTGAGCCTCGGTGGGTCTGCAGAGGTTTCAGTGCCTCCTGCTTTGTATTCTGAGTGGGTGCAGTGCTTCAAGGAGGTGTTGACAGGGAGTTTCAAGAAACGGCCACTCTGGAAAAATGCAGAGGGAGTCACTCTGGTATGGAGGTTGAATAAGGAGTGAGGTCGGCTCCCTCGGCCACAATGCCACTTAGGGTCGTGGAGGTGCGTGTCCAGCTGAGTGGGGAGGGACATGACAATAATAGGAACGGACTGGGAATTAGTGTTTACAGTTGGCTTCAACAAGACTTATACTTACACTAAGTTTGTGAAAATGGAATGAGGCAGCCTTCAGGCTACAGTATGTTTACTCTGTAGCTGCATCCCAATCTGTTTTTTCTGTTTTTTCACCTCACAGACACAGATATGATATATGAGATATATTTTCCAATCTGTGTAAACAGCAAAGAGCTTAACAGAGTTTCACTTTTCAGTTTCAATCTGTACAATATGCTATTTAATTCTCGTGGAATTTGTCAGCTTTGCCTTGAGATTATATAAATCTTCCTTCGCTCATCAGACTCAACTGACATACTGTTATATTGATACCCACCACAGCTTAGGGGGAGCCAGCATTACCATGAGGGACAATGAGACACGGAGATGTAAGGAAAACGATATAGATAATGTTTACTGCTAGCTGGAGAGACATGTCAGTTCAGTCACAATTTGTTGGTATGTAGTGTAACTGAGAAGGGAAATAAATTAAACAGGCGATTTCTTTTTGTCATGTTAGTATTAGTCGGAGTTGGGATTTCAGCGTGCTGAGATGTCACCAAAATGTTGGAAAGTATTGCTATACTACACACCTGTGGCGTTTGATAAAAAGAAATGCGATGGAGGTGGTATTTTACGCAACTGACTGCTTCCATTCACATAATTGGTATCGAATGAAGTAGAAAAATATGGTATCAAATGAAGTACTCCATTGGTATCGGTATCACTTTAAGGGTACTGGTATTGGTACCATCATTTTTAAACGATACCCAGTCCTAACAATGCCAACATGCTAATTTTAAGCAGGTATAATGTCCACCATGTTCACATCTTAGTGTGTTAACATGCAGACTTTTGGTAATTAGCACTAAGCATAAAAGTATTAGTTCTGCAGGTATTTAGGCATAAACCAAAAAGTATTGGACAACTGGGAATATTGACCTGATAATGGCACTAGATGAAAATAAAGGGATAACCAAAATGATTACAATTCATCCTTAGGGGGATATGAATGGGTATACCAAATTTCATGGCAATCCATCCAATATTTGTTGAGTCATTTCCCTTAAAACCATGGTGGTGCTAGAGGAAAAGGAAGATGGCTTCATGGCTAAAAACATCAGATACAAACAGCATTTAATTGCACAGCAAACATAGATTTAATTTAGCTTTATAGCCATCTATGGAAGTAGCCTAAGCTAAAAAAGAAAAAGTCCCATTGTGTCTGTCTACACAACAATAAATGCTGAAACCTGTATTTCTCACTATCGGACTGTAAATGGATTTTCTTCAGAGAACTGGACTGTGTGAGAAATACAATTCCTAAATTTAGAAAAGGGCTCCATCGAACAGAATATATCCATCAGTCAGTGGTCACTGTTGTGCCGCTGGTGATAATTGTTGAGTGAATATATTGACACTTAGCTGTCCTTTGAGAATTGATTGTTGCTGTTAGTTTGGGGTTGTCTGAAATAATTGGAAGAAAGGTGTGTAATCACAAAGCAGCCGAGAGCACCGTCACTGTCAAAATGCCTGAGCTGATGCCCAGTCGGTGCCATAATACCTCTATACGTCTATATATCATCAATTATGTGGCAGTTACAAACAAACAGGTGAGGAACTGAGGGAGTAGAAGCGTCGAGGAAGGGAAACTTAAGGATCTAATTAAATGGCTCTCGGCTTCTCCTCTTTAGCCACCGCACCGCTGTTCCAGGATTTCCAGTCTGTGTGTTGAGCTTATTATATTCAGGTCTGTACTGTTTTCAGACTGAAGTGCAGAGAAATGAAATCCAATTAAACCTCATAATAAAACTAACAAAACGACATATGGAATAAGTTAATTAGAGCCACACAAGTGGACAAAAGCTTCTAATTTATTACGAGCAAATTAGCAAAAAGTCCACCATTAAAAAGTACAATCAGTTTGCTCTAAATTGCATTTGTCAACGTTTAAGCACTTGATGGTGTTTATTCTTCCAAACACAATGTCATGTAACTTCAAAATAAGTGGTTTTGGTTTCAGTCCCTTCCCTTTTTTTCCTGAGACAATCTCTTTGTTGTGTATATTTTTCTGCTCCTTCAGGTAGCCGGCCAACTGAAGGTGACACAGCAATGACATTTTGAGTGCAATTACAATGACACTTGAGCAGCAGCAGAAGGCTTTTTCACTTTCTGAAACCTTTTTTAACTTTTTGGTGTCAGGCTCAGAATCAAATAGGGAACGATTCTTTCTAGACTTCCTGTTTTCCACCAAGGTACAACCAAAAAGTGGAATAGTCAGAGGGAGAAATCCACGGTACCACTTTTTGGTGTCAACCCCTCAAAGTCAAAGACAAAGGCTTCTCCTAAAAGCCATCATTTTGAACCAGATTCAACAGTCACTTTGCTGACTTTGGTGCTTTCACTCTTGAGTTTAAGCACTTTTTGAGGGTGCCCTCAAAACTGTTTTCCAAAAAGATTCACTTACTCTTGATGTCATGTGAATCTCACACAAACAGCATGAGTCGATTAGGAGTGGGGACATTTGCAGTTAGGCCTAAAAGGTGAAAACTCTTTGATAAAGTTAGACTTTCACAATAATAATTACTATATTTGTCTGGTTTTGACACGTGTGTCTTTAATACCTCAGTGCTCTAAAGCTTTGTTTATACTGGCGCAAGGGACCCATGGTGCAAGCCTCCACAGATGGTGCTTCAGCTACGAGCACGCACGATGGCGTTTATGCTCAATGTGTAGTTCATTGCAGTATTCTCCGAAACGCCAAAGGGCATAAAAAAACAAAGTGTTCTGTGAAGAAGAAAGAAGTCAATGAGTGTGACCGGCAAAACGCCATAAACCAAACTCCTCAATGCGGAGGAGGAATTGTAATGAACTGTAAACTCATATCTCATATTCTTGAACATACTTTATCATCTTTAGACAATCACTGTAAAGAAAGGAGTCGAGTATTAAATGTGTTATAATGAAACAAAGGTTGAAAGGTTTAATATCCTCTAAACAATTTGATTAGGCTGGCAAAGGATTTACTCAAATGTAGAGTTCTAAGATCTCCTGCTTTTCAAGCATTTAAAAATGAATTAACCATCTTTCTAATTCATTATTTTACTTCTCTTGCTTTTATCTTATTTTGGCAGTAATATCTGAAAAGCCCCGCGCACACAGGGGGCGCCTAGTTACAAAAATTCAGAGGTGCATGACCATTTTTGGCTTGCTCACCCTCGCACCAGGGACACTACGGCGAGGATAAACCCGGCTTGGGAAAAATACAAAAGGCTTATAAATATATAAAGATTTTGTACCTCAATGAGGTAATACAAAATAACAATAATCACAATGCCAAGAAAAGACACAACTGGATTTGATAACGGTGTTTGAAAAAACGTGCACAGAGCACACAGCACACACATATATAGGTAAACATTAAAGTTAACCTACTTACATAAATCTACAGTCAAAGCCCACTTTTTAAACATGTATAATTCATATCCTTCCACCAGTTTCACAGCAGCCCAAAGGAAATCCCCCACCGCCACTCCGTCATACCTAATCCATCCATATCTCCCCTCAAACATGCGTGATATAATTTGTACCCCAGCTCTGTGATGATAAGTGATCAGTCTCAGTTCTCTAGGAGATATCTCTAATAGCATAATTTACACCGTCTCCAAACAACTGGGCCACCGCGTGTGCGGTGCACATTAATGACCTGATGGCAGACCAGCCTCCATTCATTCTCCAAGAGACCCTTTTCTTACAGGCGCTGTAGTTTCATCTTGTGAACAGCTCCCAGGGGAAGCATAGTCTGGCCTCTTATTGTAGGGAAGGAGGATAGCGGCCATTAGTTTGGAGTGATTTTAATCCTTTTGTCACTTTTGCTCCATTTTGCAGTACGGAGACTACGACCCCAATGTTCACAAACCTGGCTTCTTGGCTGAGGAGGAACTGCTTCCAAAGAGGGTGAGTGACAGCTGGGTTTACTTATTGTCATTAATGAGTGAAGATGTTTACATATTAGTCTTATTATAGGCCTATACTGTATCGGCATTATGATCCAGTATGTATTTTCTCCCCATTTCAGGTGATTAACTTGTACCAGATGACTGCAGAAATGTGGGAGGAGAGGATCACAGCGTGTTACGCAGAGCACAGGGGCCGGACGAGGTAAAAAGTGCTGCATTAAACTGCTGCACTACTGTGAAGTTCCACAGTCATTAGCAAATTTCAATTTTACAGTAAGTTCACATAGGATGAGCTTAAAACTTTGTTCCGCAAGAAATGTTTTATGCAAAACTGAAGTCCAATTTTGGCAAAATGCAAAAAGACTCGCATAAAAGTTGTTTCTGTAGGGACGTGATGGATCCACAGTATACCAACAAAATGCACCAAATGGCAAAGCTTACCACAACTCATCAATTAAGTGTAATTATATGTATTTTCACAAGAGAAACACAATTCGTGTAGCTATTTTTCAAAAGAGAATCGTTTAGTGAGGAGCAAATGCATCATAGTGAAGGGGATTTTAAAAATGATGTTGCTGTAATTGCTTTCATAAATCTAAAATGACACAAGAATGAAATCAGTCCTGTTGTTGCTCTTTGCTCCACCACTAAAGTTGAAAATCGACTGGGAGCGAGTGTGAGGGATGTGGAGAGTCTTAAAACTCCCGTGGGTGGGGGAGTTTTGGGCTGGAGGTGAGTTATAAAAGCCTGTAAACTGAACCTCAGCACTTTGGAAAAGTGATAATTGACTCACCGGTGCTGATCAATAACCCTTTCAACCCCAGCAGAGAGAGGGGAGTTGGTGATCCTCGCACCTTTAGCATTTTAATTGTTTAGTAAGTGATGCAGGGTAACGGGGGACACGGGAGGGAAGTCACCGGCCTTCACTAGGGCTGATATCGTTCATACTAGTGTGGATACAGTATCTGAGTTGTGGTATCAATTCCAAACAATACTTTTTTTCTCTTCTTGAGATACTTTGCTTTTTAGAAATACAAACATGTGTTTTTTTTTGGCAATGTCTGTCTGTCGTTCAGTCCACCACTTTGGTCCAGACTGAAATATCTCAACAACTTCTGGATGGCTTGTCATGACATTTGGTACATATGTTCATGGTTCCTAGAAGATTTATCCCATATTCCTCCCATGCCACCACAAGGTTTTATTTAGAGTGAAATGTCTCAACAACTGTTGGATGGATTGTCATGAAATGTGGTACACACATTCGTGTCCCCCTCAAGATGAATTCCAATAATTTTGCTGATCCCTTAACTTTTCATCTAGTGTCCGGCGACAGCTGTGGCCGGAGGCATAATGTTTTCGGGTTTGTCTGTCTGTCCGTATGTCCCATTCTCGTGAACGCGATACCTCTGGAACGCCTGAAGGGAATTTCATCAAATTTGGCACAAACGTCCGCTTGGACGCTGACCTGACGCACCAGATGGTTTGTTACACAGAACCATCCGTCATTGGAAACTATTTGGAAAAGGGCAGGCGCTTTCAAAAAAAATACTTGGCAGGTGATTGGATGAACCATCTGTCAATCAAACTCTCTCGCTCGGGGAGAAGAGTGAAAACATCTTTTCCACGGAGAAAAGCCTTTTTTTCAATGAAGAACCAGTTCTGATAGAACTGATGCTATTGCAGCATTAACGCTAACCTCTACAGGAGACGCCACTGTTGTTTAGAACGAACAGTCGCCTCTCCGTGTCGTCACACACACCAAAGCCACGCCTGTAGCTGCTAGTTGAAATTCCAGTATATAATGTGTTGCAGTATAGCATAGAATTTACAATACCTGATCCAGATATTTGAGTCAGTATCGGCCCGATATCGGTATCGGTGCATCCCTAATTTATTTTGGCTCATATTCTTTTCTAACTTGATAAGAAATAGGTTTTCAAACTGATGTCAGCACAACATCAGAGTAACTGACTTACTTGCTCTGAGCATCTGTGTGTTCTTTTTCATAGAGCACAACTCCCATGCTTTACATTTCCACAGCATTAATCAAACATTAGCATTCAAATTTCCTCCGACCCACTCCGAACTCCAATACTCCAACCTAGTTAAGATTTGTTTACTTGGCATAATGCTATCGTGCCTGTTTAAACTTTGATGAGGCTTAAATCATCAATTTCCCACCACCCATATCAAACAGCAACTTATTAAAAGTTGAGGCGGAAGCATGCCCTGATTTTTTCCCTCAACCATCAAAGTATGCTAATGCTCTTTTTTTCTTTTTTCTTTTTTTTTTGTTGAGTTGACCCTGAAATCACAACAGATCTGCCAACCAGGCTGCAGAAAGAGAGGAAGAAACAGAGTTTGGTTTGTCTGTCACAGTATTTAGAGTCTCGGAGGCATCAGAATAAGTCTTCTTTTCCATCAAGCATGACCTCTGAAGCCTGTTAGCGAATTATAGTTGTGTTTCGTGTCAGCACTGTGCTTATGTTTTCACCCTCGCAAGAGCTATGTGGCGGAGTTTTTATAGATCACACAACGTGACAGATGCTACATACAAAAGCAGAGGAAACAAGGTCTGATCTCCTTTTTCTCTCCACTTGTGCACCTCCTCTCCTCTCCTCTCCTTTCCTCTCCTCTCCTCCCCCCATTCCCTCCCTCTCTTCTCCAATTCCCTTGGATCCCTCTCAATCTTTTTCTCTCTCTCTGTCTGTCTTTGAACCAGGGATGAAGCTGAGATGGAGTATTTAAAAATAGCTCAGGACCTGGACATGTATGGCGTCAATTACTTTTTAATCAGGGTGAGTCAATGCTGCTTAGCTATATCTTTACAAATGGAGCCAATATGGGAGATTAGGAGGCATGTCAATTTCACTGTGCTGCTATGAAATGAAGTGGGGGAATAGCAGTCTGACTCTGCTGTTCTAAATTGTCCCTTAGTTGAATGTATTATTTAAATCTTGAGCATTTTCTTTTTAATACAAATGTGTATGTTTTGGTGGTTTATGGGATCTTTTCCAGGTGAGTCATAACGAAAAGAAACTCTCAACAAACAGAGCTCAACTCTAACAAATAGTTTTGGCAAGCAGAGCCACCACAATGACACAATGTCAAATGCAAGTAGGAATAAATGTTGGCTGTAAGGATGATCCCACGACTGCTCACTAGTGTCCCTTAACAGACGGGTAGAAGAAAAGCTTTGTTTACTGTGCTGTATGTGCTTTAGAATAAAAAGGGAACAGATCTTCTTCTGGGAGTGGACGCCCTGGGTCTGCACATCTACGAGCCGGACAACAGGCTGACACCCAAGTGCTCCTTCCCTTGGAATGAGATCCGCAACATCTCCTACAGCGACAAGGAGGTGGGACAATCTGCTTTTGTTCTTCATGATGAAGATTGGTGGGACAGCACTACTTACATTGCAATAAAGACGGTTGTAACTTGAATATAGAGCTACTGTATATTAGAGATGGGTCATGATTTTCGAAGTTTCGAATAGTCATTCAATTAAAAAAAATTAGGACTGTAAAAGTTAACACGATAATAACACGTTATTAATGCCACTAATTTCTTTAACGCATTAACTTGCGATTTTTAATAAAACCTCCTAAAAATCAAAAGGGCCCATGTCATACTATCTTGTTGAGAAGGAGGCAAAATAACGCTCCAAACTTGCTAAATTTTGGAGACCCTTGACCTCTGACCTCCAGATATGTGAATGAAAATGGGTTATATGGGTACCCACGAGTCTCCCCTTCAATCATTTAATTAATCACGATTAAATGTTTTAATCGATTGACAGCCTGAGTTTTTATATGAATATTGTGACCTGACAGATGTTTATTTTTCATTTGTGGTTTGATCAAACATCTGTTGTTCTTGTCTCCTCAATGTTCAGTTCACCATCAGACCTCTGGACAAGAAAACCAACGTTTTCAAGTTCAACTCTTCACGGCTCAGAGTCAACAAGTTGGTGAGTTCAGCTGAGATGGTAGAAGTTCACCATTTCTCATAGTGAAGGTGATGAAAATACTGGAAGTGGCTGGGATGCACATATCATATAATTGTAAATACATGTAGCACCCATTCTTGGTTTGCCTTTCTTATGCAGATCCTCCAGTTGTGTATCGGGAACCATGACCTGTTTATCCGCCGTCGGCGGGTCGACTCACTTGAAGTACAGCAGATGAGGTCTCAGGCCAGAGAGGAGAGGGCCAGAAAACAGGTACACTGATAGAGGAGAAACAAAGAAGAGGAGATGGCGTTGAACTTGTCAATAGCAAGGTTTCCATCCAAATGTAGTGCAAATTTTAACCAAAAAATCAACAACAAAATCAAATGATAGCATGTTTCCATCCTCTACTGGTATGCAAAATATTGTGAGTTGGACACATCGAGATAAACAGTTAATGGTGTTACTTCTGCAGTGCGGTGCCATTATACCATTGCAGAAGAAGAGGCCGCAACAAGATGATGTAATTGCGTAATTTTCACAGTATTTTGACAGCGAATTTTCACTCAGGTTCTTTCTCCTAAAATTGAAAATGCACATACAAACAGGTGGATGGAAACACACTTAGTGATACAAATGCATTCTGTCCAATCACTCTCATGTTATTTGACATTTAAACAGTATATGTCTTCGACGTGTTGACTGTAATTGTTCACATCTGTTCCAAGTTCCATCTGCTTTGTTAATACATAAAAGTTACCTTTTAAACTTTATGTATTTACAACAAAACAGAGTGCCCTGATGTTTTTTCCCCCTCTGTGGTATGATGTTGTTGATCCATCAGGTGCACTTTCTTTGTGATTTTTTTTCCATTTGATCCAAGTTGCGCTTTGCCCATTATATTTTCATCCATATTTCCATCTTTTTTTTGTTCTGTTTCTTTCTTTCTTTCTTTGTCCATATTTTTCTCACTCCACCTGTCTGTGTCATTCAGGTAGAGAGGCAGCGTCTGCAAAGGGAGAAGCAGCTGCGGGAGGAGGCAGAGAGAGCCAGAGACGAGCTGAAAAGGAGGCTGATTCAGGTGCAGGACGAGGCTCACATGGCCAACGACGCGCTGGTGAGATTCAATTGAGCTGGCTTAATCCAAAATCCACCATTTTGTCGGCTATATCACACATACGCCAAGTTTCAGAAGAAAGTATTTTGTCAAATTGAGCTCCTCTCACACCATCCTCACTTCACTTCCTCCCAGTTTTTCAAGTAATTTACTCATTCTTCCCCTTTATTGTGTCTCACTGTCACCTCTTTCCCCTCCATCATCCTCCCTCCCTCCTTCTGTACTCATCCTCATCCCTCCCTCTACGCCCCTCTTTCCCCTTCCCTCCTCTCTTTGTCCGCATATATTTCACTCTCTCTCTTTCTTTGCTCCATTTCCCCATCTCCCTTCTCCCATTTTAAACTTTTCTTTTCCCCTCTCCCCCTTCCTCCTCCTCCTCCTCCTCCTCCTCCATCTCATCCTCCCGCTCCTCTCCAGCTGCGTTCGGAGCAGACGGCGGACCTGCTGGCTGAAAAGGCCCAGATCGCGGAGGAGGAGGCTAAGCTGCTGGCCCAGAAAGCGGCCGAGGCCGAGTCGGAGATGCAGCGCATCAAAGTGACCGCCATCCGTGGCCAGGAGGAGCGGCGGCTCATGGAGCAGAAGATGCTGGAGGCAGAGATGCTGGCCCTCAAGATGGCCGACGAATCGGAAAGGAGGTGGGGAGAGGAGGAGGAAGAAGTGGATGATTTCGATCCAGCTTTGGCTGTTATGTGGCTCTCTGTGTGTCTCGTACACAAATTATCTTTCTTTATGTCCGTCGCACACGCACAGGCACAACATGCATAGTTTTTTTAGATCCTAAAATAACTTTTCCTCACATTTACTCACTTTCCAAGAGTTTTTTTTTTTAGGGCTGTCAAAGTTGACGCGATGATAGCATGTTAACACAAATTTGTTTTAACGCCGCTAATTTCTTTAACGCATTAACACAATTTTTAGGTTTTAGCGGGCTCAGTTTAAAAGCTAGCTATATGAAACTATAAAACCTAAGGAATCCATTGGTACCATCCATGTCATACTAGCTGGTCGCAAAGGAGGCAAAATAACGCTCCAAACTTATGCTAAATTTTGGCGAGAAAAAACTGGCATGGCCTTTTTCAAAGGGGTCCCTTGACCTCTGACCTCAAGATATGTGAGTGAAAATGGGTTCTATGGGTACCCACGAGTCTCTCCTTTACAGACATGCCCACTTTATGATAATCACATGCAGTTTGGGGCAAGTCATAGTCAAGTCAGCACACTGACACACTGACAGCTGTTGTTGCCTGTTGGGCTGCAGTTTGCCATGTTATGATTTGAGCATATTTTTTATGCTAAATGCAGTACCTGTGAGGGTTTCTGGACAATATTTGTCATTGTTTTATGTTGTTAATTGATTTCCAATAATAAATATATACATACATTTGCATAAAGCAAGCTTATTTGCCCACTCCCATGTTGATAAGAGTATTAAATACAAATAGGTACATTTTATATATTTTTAATACCTTGAACTGAGGAAGCTGTCTTACAGGAGCATCAAAACACACTTCCTAAATAACTTCCTCAACTCATAAGCCTCCTAAATGTTTTTGAATCACCGTACTGTTTAATGTCAAGGTGCACAAACACGCCGCTGCATTTTCAGTCTGCTCAGCAGAAGAGAAGTCAGTCGATATGCCGCGGGCGTAGAGCTAGGTAACGCAACTGCATTTTAATTGCTCGATCAAAGAACTTCTAACTTGTTTAAAATCATTTAATTTTAAAGGCTTTGTTCTCGCACCGCAGCAGGTAATCATGCGGCCACAGCCACGCTGCTGCACGCAGGAGGGAGAAGGGAGAAAGCTTTTGTTCAGCAGCTCTCGTCCTCCGAGGTGCTGCAGTTAATTTGTGCTAGTTAATTGTTAGCAGCAGTATCGATTGATGGTGGGAGTCCCTATCAAACAGTGTCTTTTACTACACATTGAAGCACCGCAGTGCTGAAACTGACTTTTTGGTAGTGTGTTTATCGGTGCCTTAGAAAGCAATTTTGTCATTTTCTGTTGCATCCTCGACTGGTTCAAATCCAGTACTTATCATATCTGCTGTTGCCTTTTTTTATTTCTTTGGAGGTCAGAAGGATAAAAAGATGACTTGATGAGTGATGCTTGATCAGTAAAGCCTGACATATGCCAATCCACTAAACATAATAAAACATAGATACTAAGAATACCGCTTCGAAGCTTCTACTTCACAATTTATAAGGCAATCATTTGAATGGGCACCATTAACCACTTGCCAGTAACTGCAATTTCTGGATGAGCACTTTCTGTACCAGAGAAATTTAAACCTGTGGCACTCAACATGTAAATGACTACGTCCACTCAAACCCTCGAGGCACATCGCTCCCCCACATCAACGAGGAACTGCTGCGTGTTCAGGAGCACAATCAAAAGAAATGTAATCACCTGCATATAGCGTTCTTACATCTCTGTGTGCAAACTCGACGGTGGAATAATGGAGTCAGGAATGATTGTCTGCTCGGGTGACACATTGATCACCTGGGTAATAACAAAGTGACATTCCTGGTTCATCGAGTAACGGCGTACCGATTATGCGAGATAATTTTGGATTCAATTTTGGATTCAATTTAGATAATTCAGTTTCCTTTGAAGGACTAGGAGGTGAATTAAAGTATTAACGGCATCTGTCTGTCTGTCTGTTTGTCCCTCAGGGCCAAGGAGGCTGAGCAGCTGAAACAGGACCTGCAGGAAGCCAAGGAGTCAGAGCGCAGGGCGAAGCACAAGCTGCTGGAGATTACCAGCAGGGCCCTGTATGCGGTAATGGACCCAGAACATACACACACATACTATGGCAGGAAATAAATCTATGGGAATTCTGCTAATTGATTAAGTAGGGACAGTGCATATTAAAAGGGCTGCAATTATTTTCATTATCAATTGGTCTATAAATCATTAGAAAACTGTGAAAAACGCTGATGGCAATATCCTAGAGCACAAAGTGATGTCTTTAAATGTCTTGTTGTGACCAACCAACAGTCCAAAACCCAAAAATATTAAATTCACTATATTATGTAAGACCAACGAAAGCAGCAAATTCTCACATTTGAAAATTTTCCTTGAAAAAATAACTGCAGATTAATTTTCTTTCGATTAACAAATCAATTAATCAATGCAGCTCTACACATTAATAAACATTAATGTAAATGTAATGTAATTTACATAAATGAAACCACAATTTTTCATCCATAGTCCCTGGATGAATGTTTTAATATCCCCCAAAAAATTAATAAATGACCAACGATAAGAAAAACACTTTTTTTAAGAGGAGACCCCCCAGCTGAATAGGGTAAAACAATTTAAATAATAGATACCGCCATGAAACTTCCCCCGTTGATTACTTACATTAATTGGAATTATTCATTGTATTACAAGTTTTCTGAGAATATCCAAATGAGGCATTATCTAATGGTAACTTTTGATGAATTTAGGAGAAATCTACAGATGCAGATAGACAAAGTGTCGTACAATAAACACCTAAATGTGTATTTCGGATGTTTTCTTTCCACTAGTCTGAAAGAAGAAGCAAATGTCAAAATTGATCAGTGCATGAAAAACAATGTTTTTAGTCTCAAGTGAGCAATCTCAAGACGTCACTGTGTGCTGTGATAAATTATGACGGACATTTCCTACTTGTATTATAATTAAAGACGAAGATAAAGGGATTAATTGAAGGTAAATTAAAAGATAAATCAATAATGTAAACAGTTGAAAGTTACAGCCTTGCATAAGCACATGTATTATGCAGTACATGGATACACTCCCAATAGGGAACGCATGTACAGCAGTAGCACCCCACAGAAAAATACCATGTACGTCCCTACTGGGAGTATAAGCTGCATACTGCTGCAACTGTTGCTGGTATGGAAATGACCATATAGTTTTAGCTTGACTGCTAATAGCACACACACACACACACACACACACACGCACACACATACAACTGTAGACCCGCAAAGCCACACTGAACAGGAGATTCTTGCATAAGAACAGGCAGCACATAAGGCAGCCTACGCAAGAGCTTCCAACATGCTAAAAACCCACTCACTGCACATTCAGCTGCTTACACACATGTACAAACACACACACACACACACATAGATACATATTGAGATGCTGGCCATACTCGCTTGTACGCTTATGAATGAAGAGCCTAAACACACACACATACATACATGCATACAAAAGAGACGCTGCCACCGGAACTCCTTTATACAGTTATCAGCTCATGCATGAAAACGCATCTAAACACACACACAAACACACAAACGAGTACACATTAGTTTCCATTCCTATCTCCTCCGGACATGGCCAGATTGCCTTCTCTGCTCACATATCGAACATGTCCAGCCTGTAGTTTGGATTCTCACGCCGACCAATGGATTTACATTTATATTGTGTATTAGGTCCACTTCTTATCCAGCCTGCTCCTGACGTGACATGTGGCCAATGCATTTCACACATCTGGTCAGGATCTAAAAGCATATATATATGTGTGTGTTCATGGTCTGTGACCATCAAAGAGGTCATCTTATTTACCCCTTTCTCCTTCCTAACTCTTCTCTCCATCTACATGGTGTCCTATATGTCTTTTCCATGCACTCTCTATATGACTGTCACCTTCAACTTTATTTTATCTCCTCCTTTAAACAGTATATGTATCTTTTCCTCTGTCCTTTTCTTTCTCCATTACGCCCACTTCTTCTTTATTCTGCTCCATTTTCTTTCTTTTTTTTCTGTCAATTCGTCTACATCGCCTCCTCTCCTCTAATCTCTCTCTCTCTCCATCTCTCCTCCTAGTCCCCTGGACTGCCATCTGACAGCATGCCTCCCGACCTGAGCTTCAGCAGGGAGAACCTCAGCTTTGACTTTAAAGATACCGACATGAAACGCCTCTCCATGGAGATCGAGAAGGAGAAGTGAGTGGCCGGCCTCACTCTGCTGATGCTGCCTGATATTTTTGGCCTCAGAGAAAAATGTTATTGAATTGTTATTCAGCAGAAAGGATTGGTTATCTGATGAATATCTATTTTAGAGTCTTTTTTAAAATACACTAAAATGTGTTTGAAAAAGATCTGACTCAATTCAGGATTGTACTTTGAGGAGGAGCACCGTCACTTTTTATTATGCACATTTTGATTCAGGAGTTCAGGTCAGCAGTTGACCCTCAGCATTAGCTGTCACTGATATCACAAGCTTTTTTTTTTTCTCTAGCTCTTGGTGTCAGTGATTGTCGACAGGAAAAACTACACTTAGACAAGTATGACCCTGGCTGTGCAGTTGAATAAATTATCTGGGTCTTTGATGTAATGTAATTAGCTTTTTAAAATAAAGGCAAGTGAGCAGAGTGTCCAGGTTTGGTGGGAAACTGTTGATAAGAGAAAGAAAGACTGCGATGGAATTAAGAGATGCATAAGAAATTAAATAAATTGTGGCACCACAAGAAAGTTGACTGGTCAGATTTTATTTTATTTATTTTATTATCGCGTTAATTTTGATTTTGATAACAGTATAAGCTTCTAGATTATAAAAATGGTTATATCTCAATGTTTGTTCCCCTATTAAGAGGAGTAAAACAAGGATACCCATTGTTGCCATATAATGGATATGAAAAAAGTCCAATGACCAAACTGTCTCCCAACTTGCTATTTGATCATGTTTAGGGTGGAGTACATGGAGAAGAGCAAGCACCTGCAGGAGCAGCTGAATGAGCTGAAGACAGAGATCGAGAGTCTGAAGATGAAAGAGAGGGAGACTCCTCTGGACATCATCCACAACCAGAACACCGAGCAGGGGACCAGCAAGCACAGCAACTTTAAAAAGGTATGTAGCCATCAGCTCTGCTTGCATGCTGGACACATAACACACATTGTAACACAATGTACACTAAAATACACAGGCATGATTCTACCAATTCTCATACTTCATGTATTCACACTTGTGTCAAACATTTGTAGTTATCTTAGCACTTTGTATACATGCACACAATCTCCCAATAGGTCTTTGGCAGCTGAACAGAAATCTAATTACATCTACACCTTAACAGATTTGTGTTTGAAGATGAACTGATTCGACTACGTCAATACTCAATCACAGATCTGACCCAAATTATGCTGAAATTTGGAAAAACAAATTGATGCAGCTGTCAAAAAACTTTACAAATAACTCTCTCCGCACTCTTGTGCTTCTAGCGTAGCTTTAAATTGTCTGATAGGGATTCATGCACACGCCTAAAGCATCTTAGTTACATTTACAAGTTGATTTTTTAGCTGTTCAACAGCTGTCCGATCAGCTGGAGAGTCATGAAGAAATGAAGTGTAAATGAGGTCTTAATACTGATCTGGCATAATCTTCCGAGGATAAGTATTTATCAAAACTATGATCATACAGCACCCAGGCCTAACCTTCGTATTATTTCAAGACGGGGTATTGATTCTCAGGGCATCACTTAATAGCAGCAGTCTCCACTTGGCCCCTGGGTTAATTTTCCAGCCTAAAGTTTCTTCTCTGACGGAGCTTCTAAAAGTGCACAGTCATTACCGGCCTTAAGTATATTTTTAAAAAGATCTCACAGGTCAACCGAGAGGGAAATCTGTGTTTTAGTATGTCGACTCCATCAGTAAGAACAGCTACAGTATTTCATGCCCAAGTGCCAGGCTCGGCGATATGAAATGACACAAAAGAAGTGACAGTCTCGTTCAGCTTGAGGGATATTCCCAAATTGATTGGTCAGAGGCAACGGAATTGTTATAAAAAGTGGATTATATTTCCGCTGTCCTCTGATGAACTGGCAGATTAGACTCATTCTCCTTTATCTTCCCACTCCAGTATCTCTGTTATTTCAATGAAAGTATCAAATGAAAATTTGGAGCTGTGCTCTCAGCACATTGTGTAATAAAAAAAAAGCCCAGACCCTCCTCCCTTCTTGTCTCCCTCTTTAAAATACACTTGTTAAGGGAGCACTAATTGATTTTTGCTTGGTGATTAGTCATCTGGATGGATGGGGGCACCTTTGGCATGCAGGGGGGGAAGGAGCTAAGTTAAAAGTGTTGGTTTAATTGAACCAGAGGCGAGGGGCATTCATCTTGCTCGTGAGGGAACGGACAGACGGGCACACGAGAGTTGAAGGGAAGAGGAATCAAGAGCAAAGACACGCCAGTCGCACAGTAGTTGAAATAGTCACATATGACCCAGCTCGCTTGGGTAAAGGGAAAACAGATTTTCTTCGGAAAGTTATTTTAATTACTAAGAGGGAAATTGACACGTGTTGCTGGACATTTGTAGGAAAACGCACAAAAATACGTTGTTGAAAGTCTTACTTAGTGTCCCGAAAAAAAAGGAAAATTTGTGTCTATGTACACAAATCAAATAGGTTAAATTTCGTGACTATTTCACGAACTGCCTGAGACTGAGTTGGTGAGGAAGCGAAGTCAGCTTTGCCAAAAGAGACGAGAAGTTTTTGAGGAGGCTGAGGTTGACCAAAAAAATGTTCAAAGGATGAGGAGTTTGAAGGAGGCTGAGTCACGGAGAAGTGTTAAGAATGTACTATGAAGTTGGCAACCAGAGAGGGACAAGATGAAGGGGGAAAAGAAGAGCAGAGGGAATGTGCAACAAAGCACAGATGTCTGAGCCAGAAGCATCAGGAGCGGCTGCACCCCCGGGCAAAGTTTGCTCCATCCAGACTCTCCCCCTCTCCCCGCTCTGGATGATTAATGAATGGCCCCTTAACACAGCCCAGCGCCTTTGCACTCTTACCGGGCCACAGGTTCTGCTCTGTTAGCACCGGGCCTGCCAGGAGGGCTCATTCTTAACACCTGAATCACAGCGCCAGAGCTGCAGTGATTCTGTGTGAAGTTTCACAGAGAGGAACTGCTTCTTTTTTCTTTTACATGTGGCGGTCCATCCAGACTGTACACAAAGGAGGTCAACGATTTGGGTTGTGCTCTACTGCTTATCGAAAAACAACATATAGAAGGACTTCATCTCTGGAAATAGCTTGTTGTTGTGGCATTCACAATATTAATACCTGAGACATTCAATAAGGAGTTCTTGCTCTTTCCAGCATGGAGACTGCGGGCAGTGTGGAGTACAATGCCGCAGAGTTAGACACACACTTTCACGCTCACAAGTATAGTTCAGTCTGTCAGCCGGGACAATAGAAGGTGATCTGTAAACATTATGCTGCAAATCCATCCCGTTCCCACACATTATCTGTTTGGATTTGCTTAAGTCCCTCCGTGTACACATTCCCCAGAAATAACCTGGATTTCCCAAACTGTCCTCCATCATCCCCGCTCTAATATTTACTCTGGCAGCCGCCTTAATTCCCTTCGCCCTACAGATGTTGAGGGGAAAAAGTTTGCCCAGTCAATTTGAAGTAGTGCTCACTTATGCTGTATTAGATGAGCTAACGCTGAGCTTGCGCCGAAGGGGTTAAAGGCACAGTCGGTGGCCTGAATTAATCCATCACCAGCTCATTTAAACCTGGAGAGAAAAACAATTAACAGTGCTTTCTCTGACCGGCATTGATGTTTTTTCCCATCCCGCTCTCCCTGATTGTCTCTGCAGTAATGGAGAGTTTGAAAGACCTACAGATTTCTTTTTTGTTGTAAACTCTGATTTTTGTTTCAGTATAAAACGCTGCATATCTTCTCATACCATCAGAAATTCCATTAAAAACTGAATAACCTAGGGGGGATGTTTTCAGTAAACACACAATGATGTACCGGCTCTCCAATTATCCTCTCCTTATGATCACTTAGTCTTTTGATTAGTCGAGGGAAACAAGTCAAATCACGTGTTTTGAATGTACTGTGGTTTCTAGAGCCTTTTTTTAAATCTACTCTGGTGTTCATCAGAGGAGAGACTGGATTAAACACGCGTGTGTGTACTTCTTCATTAGAACTGCAGCTAAACTAACCGCAGTCAAAAAGGTTTGGTCCATTATGTTTCCACAATGTAGCATATTGTGGTATTTGGAATACACAAAATGAATGAATCAAAACTGCTTAAAAGGTGCTATTGATAACATTCAGTCATTAGATGATGCATTCTCCCTCCCCCGTTCCATTGCATTTATTTCACAACAAGTCGTTGCCATGCAGTTACCATCAATCTCAGCCATTTATCAGTTTTTTCCACACTACCTGACAACCCAGAGATACCACGTGATACCAACGTCCTTTTACTATTGGCTCACAAGCCTTGTTAGAAGTGGGAACCAAACGTCAGAGATCTTCCACAGAGACAAACAAAACATTCATGTTGGACCCACCAACATTTTTTAAATGATTAATTCACATCCTAATATTTTTTTTTTCAGGAAAAGCCATACTTTTATTTGGCTCTGTGGATGTATTATTTTTATATACATGGTGCTTGCATTGGAAATACATAGCGTGATTGGATCTGGCATAAAGGTTGAGGGAAAGGGCAGCTGGGCAGGTGGTGATTTCAGTGACATTAGTCTCCTGCAAGGATTGCCATTTGGTTACTTATTTTGCTTGCTTGCTCGCTGTACTGCAGTGTATTCTGTACTTGTTTACTTCCACCACAGACAAAACATCCTTATCTGGTCTGTCTCCTCCACAGCTGACACTACAGAGCACCAAGTCCAGGGTGGCCTTCTTTGAGGAACTTTAATCTACATACCTGTAAAGGTGAGAATGCACAACTGCAAAGAGCCTCCTGATTCTACATTCCTGGTCAGTTTAAATGATTGGCCTCACTACCAAGACCTTATGCTCCACTTCCTGGGAAACCACTATGAACACACAAAGAAAACGACCACTGCCTTCATCTGCACCAACTCCAGGGGCCTCATATGTTGTGTACGCACAAACAAGGATGCATAATGCTCCTGCACTAAATCTGGGATTCATAAAAAACATTTGAGTGTGTGTTTACAGTAAGAGTGTGTGAAATACAGCACATTCTCTGTGAATATTTCGAAAGGGGAATTTGTGTGTGTGGGATTTATTAATGTCAAAGAACAAAGGTAGACGATGCATAAAGAAATAGAAATGGTCTTTGACTGCTCCGGTTCCACTGTGGCTCTAATGAGACAGTATTTGTGGAGTTTAGAATGGTTATTATATCATGTCCAAATGGGGTGACCTACATTATTTCACTGCCTTACTGTTTTGAAATTCAAACAGAAGTAAACCACTAAGGGATAAAGTTGAACAAGAGAATTAAGTGATTATATGGCTGATAGTTTACCCTTACCCTGACTCAAATATTTGATATTTAGTGGCTATAGCCCACCTAGACTGCCCATTTGATTCATAATGCCAACAAATCCCTCCATATAATATATTCTTTCTTTACTTAATAACTTTATGCTGCCTTAGTTTTCTTGTTTCAATGGATTTTTTTATAATGAAAAATTGAATGTTCAAGCAGCAAAAACAGGGCATTTCTTTGCATAATACATTTAAACAGCCATTTATTTCTAATAGTGGGAGTTGATGGGCTGTGGTGGGTATTAATGTTCTCTACACAAAAATCCACTTCTGTGATTTATAACCGTAGACTGTATAAAATATAGACGTATTCTCCGTGACCTCACCCATGGGTGTTGGAAGAGCCGTTGTGAAGCTCAAAGCGGGTGGCTAAGGCCGTTGCCATCTTGGCAGTGACGACACAGCCTAACTCCCGGCTAATCCACAGAGGTGGATTGTCAGTGGAGCTGAGGCGTGACGCAGCAGAGCAGACTGCTAGCAGCTAGCGACCTGAGACGGCACCCACCTGTCACTCAAAGCGGCCACGCCCTAAATTATGCCGAACTTTAAGCCTTATGGCACAGACACACCAACCCAACATCAAAGAACTAGCGGCGATGAAGGACAACTGTTGCGTCGCCTCAAGTTGCACTTGAACACACCACAACGACTACAGCCGATGGTCAGTTAGCACGTACGTTGCTAACTGCGGCTGCTAGTGGTGTGGTTGCAGATTGCAACCAACCGAGTACCCCTCCGCTCACCCCTCCCTTTCCAAGACTGCTGTAACGTTAGCCGCTGTGTGTAAAACCGTGGTAACGCTGTTGGCCTCAGAGGCCATCCTTACCATAATAACACTACTTATACACTACTAGGAGCAACGATAGTCAGACGGCAGCTGGTGATAGCACAGTTCTCTGCTGCTCACGTTACCGCACAAGTGTGTCAGAGAACAACAGCGGACTTCAGGTCACGTAAAAACATGAGTGTTAAGTTTGTCCGTTCTGGGCTACTGTAAAAACACGTCGGAGCAGCATGGCTGACTCCATGAAGAGGACCCGCTCCTTATGTAGATATGAAGGGCTCATTCTAAGCTAACAGAAACACAAACTATTTTTTGTTTCAGGTGATTATACACTAATAAAAACATGAATATTATATTCCATTTCTGCTAATAGTTCCCCCGAAATGTTTCACACTGTTCCTTTAATATAATTTAAACAGGTGAGTTATATAAAAATTCACCCTGTACAGTTGTCATGAATGGGAAAATTAGCTACGGAGACCAAAACTGTTTTTTGTACCAGGCTGTAAACATGTTTATTTCTGCTGTAAAGTTGGGCATTTTAACACGGAGGTCTATGCGGATTGACTCCCTTTTGGAGCCAGCCTCAAGTGGCCATTTGAGGAACTGCAGTTTTTGGCACTTCCGCTGTGGCTTCATTTCTCAGCACCGGAGGTTGCCGCTTGTTTATAAGTATAAGTAATTTGTATTGGTTATATTGTGTGAGCAGTGTTTTTTAAATCTCAGAATTTGTGTCCATGTTTTTGCCTTTATGCAACTTTTTGCTTTTACATCTTGTATACACAGAGAAGTCATGTTACATATCTCTGGCTGCCTCAATCAGTCGAACACCTGATTAGGATGTTCTTAACGCAAGGCAGCGAGTGCACTATTCTCTGCTCTCAAAAGTGAAGAGACGATCATTTGTAGGTTGTTCTGAGAATCCAAACTGGATGAAGGAACTGTGATTCTTAGATGTGAGCTATCGTCTATCTCAGCTTTTTTTTTTTTTTTGTGAAGACAACCACTTTTTCGAAACATGAATTAGCATCTATTTTGAATTAATGTGTCTTTTTGAATTAATGTGCTCTTTCCCTCTGAAAGCAATTTATTTTTGGGAATTATAATGTGAAGAAAATATGTATTAAATTCTTCTTGACTGCATTTAAAAAGGATAGTAAGCAGTATTTAAAATGAAACTGGGTGAAGTTACAGTACCTTTTATTACTAGATATACATTTTCACAGAAACATTGTACCAGATATGTATGTTTTGTAAAATAAATGAATATCAGGTCTGATTTTTTTTGTATGTTTGAGTTTTTTTCCCCAGAAATAACGTTGTGTTATTTTGGCAGACTTTGATGAATGTCAGCTTTGATAGTGCCAAGAGCCTCTTCCACCCGACCCAAATAGACATCCAATTACACCTTTGAAATGATTCAAGTGTTACGTAAGCACCCTCCATCTTGTGTCAGATCACATACCGTGTTTGCTTGAGTGACAAGGTCTTTGTGTGTGTGCTTACGGATGTGTGGGCGAGTGGGGTGTGTTAACCCTTTAATGTGAGTCCCTTTCCCGTGGTGTTAGGTCCCTGAGACTGACAGCCCTCTGGCAGGGTGAGTGGCGCCGAGGTCAGGGGGCTTCTCCACGGCGCTGTCACCTCTGGGCAGTTGGAGATTGGCCACCTTTGGCTTGTCAGTGATGTGACAAAAAGAGGCGTCTTCAGGAGCCAACTCTCCCTCGGGGCCCGGCGCTCAGAGACCGGGGTGGAGGATCTGTGGGGGCATCAGGCGAACCAAACAGACACACAGATTCTGCGTCATTGCCGCCTCTGCCTGTCTTCTGAAAACAGGGGAGAGGATGAGACGGGAAGAAACACATCTTTTGTCATTTATCCATTCTCAAGGGATCACAGTTGACGTCACACCCGCACACACCGGCGTACACACAAACACACTCGCCTTGCAGCAGATTGGAAAAGGTTCTCCGTTCGCTGCAGGGTGAGGGGAGTTGACGGCGACTGTACAGCACCTGCCAGGGGCTTGAATATAGAACAAGCACACACAATAGGAAGGAAAAACCCTTGTGTCATAATCCAGGTTGAGTCTCCATTCAGAGCCGTCAAAAGAATGATACAGTAGCAGTTTTATTGGCTTAGTACAATAGCCAATAAAATCTCCTTTTTTCACGTTTGACTGCGCAGATATAAGGAGGTGGTACCTTTAAACTTTAATGGCGTGGAAGTGAGGGCACGATGGCTTCATTGTAGCCACCTAATAAATGTCAATCTTTCTTTAAATTATGATTTGAAATAGAAACATTGCACTACTTTTCTGTAGGTACATGCATTAAACATTATTTTAATGAACAGCGTTCCTTGGCTGAACCCATATGCCTAGCTTATCACCCACTGGACCGGCCACTGACTCGGCCTGTCATGGTATTTCTAGACTGACCTGCCTGCTGTCAAACAGACACTATTATGGTATACATAAAGAACCTTTATATTGTGGTATACATCCCTGAGTGTGATGCTATTATAGTGAAAGCGTCCTCTATAGCTGTTCACTGAGTTTTAGCCAAGTATGCCATTTCTTTGACTGTTTAATGGTGATACCAGAGTTCAATAGAAGACATGTTAATGACCACAATCTCTTACTTGCTTTAATGTGGAAGTGCCAAAGTAGGCTACATGGCATAGCATAACAGCACACACACATGCATCACCGACTGTCTTCAGCCTACTTATGTGTTACCATGGTTACCAACATTAATGTTGAAGTTGGTCTTACTTACAGGATGCAGCATTGGTATATTTACAAGGCCATTGTAGGCAGGGTACATGTGTACATGCACTAAGTCTGTAGGCCTACTTGTACAAAATAACTACAATATTAGGTCCAATAATTGGCTAAATAAATAGTCTTTTTAGGACCTATTGTGCTTATTTTCAGGTGCATTCTTGTATTTAGGGTTTCTACTAGAACATGTTTACATGCTTTAATGTTCAAAAAACCCTTTACTTTTCTCATTCCGGCTGTGCTGCAGCACCTCTTTTCACCCTCTGTCTGACACGCTCTGTTTGAGCTCCTGCCCCCCCGTCCTGAAAAGCTGATTGATTGGTCAGCTGGCCCACTCTATTGTCATTGGTCAATCGAACCAAACCCCTCAGACTCCGCTCCTGCGGGCCTGCCAAACTAGCCGTTATGCAAATGTGTTACTTGGTGACATCACCACGTTACGGAAGAAAAGGCGGGACTTCAAGCAAGCCGTTTCAGGCAGTTCAGGAGCAGTGTTTCTGTGGGGGAGAGTAACTTTGCAGACCTTTTACATGCACAAAAAAAACTATTTAACACACTAAAGGAAAGGGAAAAAGCACAAAAGCATAATAGGTCCCCTTTAAACTAAAGTTAACAGACGTTTTAACCACAAGCTGTTCTTGCAACAATGCGTAACAATTTTGTCACGTCTACCTCAGGTCTCTCTACTTGCCAGTATTAACAAATCATTACTAAAAGTCTTAATATTCTCTATATTGTTCAGCTAAACCACACAGAGGGTACAGTATTCACAGCCAGTGTTTTGAACATCGTATTATTTCATTGTTGAGAAAAGGAGAAATGGAAAAGCTGAGAAAAGTGTACAGTATATAATGCACAACTCTCAGCTGAAATTGTCACTTTAGATCCAGCTCTATTTTCAACCTGAGCAAACTACTGCAGTGCCAACTGCAATGCTGCAAACAAACGCTAGGCATCAGCAGCGTTTGTTTGTTGCATTGCAGTTGGCACTGCAGTAGTAGTAAATAGAGCTTTAGTCACAATTATTACCTTCCATTGTTGCCACTACTCATGTTAAACTCTGCTCACAAATGGCCAATTTACATTAGTAGTAATTTACGTAATGTAAGTTCAAGATCAACTTTGCAACCAACTTTTTTTTATCACACCCTAACTTTCCATCCCCAGCGCTCCATCTCTGACACCACCTTGTGTTTCCTTTCACATGCCTCATCGACTGTGTCCTCCCTTGGCATCGTGAGCTCCACAGACTTAACCAGCTATTGTGTGTTTTATCTGCAGCAGCTATGGTGGTTCTTGCTATTTCCTGTGGGCTTATCAACTGCTTCCTAAATCTACTCCCATGTGCTAATCTCTTCCCACCCATACCTGTCCTAAAATATGCCGGCTCAGAAATCCTTTAGTCCTTTTAACACTGGACAAATACAATATATTCACATTCTAACCATTTGCTCTCAATTTCTGCTGGTAGATGATTTATGTTATATCGTGCTTGGACAAACTGTAGAACTGAACAGAAAGGACAGGAAGAGATTTCACCTGTCTATGGACTGACATTCTGGTGGGGTGATTTGGATATATTTAAATGGACGTAACCTAAGATGTGCTAAAATCACAGCTAGCACATCACGAATGGAATCCGACTTGCTCCTTACCACAAATCTCCCTCCAGCATCTTTCATGCTTCACATTTACAATTCATCCACTGACTGTTTTGCCTGAGGAGCAACCCACCTCGGTGCTCCCTCCCGTATTTCGTCCAGCCTGCTTTTCCCTGAAGGAGTTTGCTCCATAAAGGTTGTCCTCTGTGTGACCCCGTTCTTTCCCTAAGTGCCAACTCCACCTGTTGAACTACTTTGATGTGGATAAAGAAGGCCGTACACTTCTGCTATACGTCTTAAGATATTTTGAGCCTTATCTGTAACCTCAACTGCATGGATTTAAATACCTCTTTACTATAGAGGTATTTAAATCCTATAGAGTTTATAGGATAGAAATGTAGATAATGTCCAGAGTCCTCTGCAGCTTCGCTTTGATGTTCAATCTTTAAACTGTGTCAAGAGCCACACTTGCCTTAGAAATCAAAGTATGTGGAGTGTCAGTAACTTTAAATGTTGCCTCATAATCCGGACCTTACTGCGTCTTCAGTGCATCAAAAAATTGTGTGTAAAGCAACCTCTTTTGGTTGTCCGAATAATGATAGCAAAAGCAGATGGGGTTGATGGGTGTACAAAGCGTGCAACTTCGATACCAGAGACCGCAGCTGGTATCCCTTCTGCCCTTCTTATCCACCATCAGTTCATTTGAATGGAGCCGGTCCGTCGGCACAGTGGGGCTGCCAACACAAGGGCAAAACAGTTCAGGGTCGTCCCGGTGCTGCATCGCAACACGTCATTCGGCAAGGCGCTGCACTGGCCAATCAAATCCAATAGGTGCTATAACAATAGAGTGTTGTCATGTTTTTATGCCTCCGCGCTTGTGACAGCCGTGGCTAGAGGCATTATGTTTTCCAGTTATCTGTCCGTCTGTACAAAATGTATGAATCCATGAGATGTCCCCTTTAACCTGAACATCTTTTGACGTGCAAATCACCAAAACCATGCTTACTGTTACATATACTGATGTATAGCATAGTAGAAGTAGGCCTACATCCCTTTCTGTTGCTGTTCTCCATCTACCACTCCCCCCGATGTCTGAATGATTACCTCCAATGTCATTATAAAAGGTAGAGGTAAAATTGCAGCCTGCCGTCATCTCCACATGCTCCCATGATGATCTAGTAAACGCTGCTTCGCTTTTGTGACTCATCTCTGGATACCTAGAAAATATTGAATGCCAGGAACTGTGCGAATCAAAACCCTTCCACAGTAGTTGATGTTGTGTACAGCCAATGGCATTAGTAAGGTCTAAAAATACCATATGGAGATCTCAGCTCTCCAGCTTTTGATGACTGAATCTGGTGCCAAGTCATGCTTGTGTGCTCCAAGCATCTGAAAAAGGCTGATATTCCGGGTTTTCGCTCTGGTGTGACAATTAACTCGCTCAAAGTAGCTGGACTGTCTCCACCGCAGTAAAGAAAATATTGACTTATTATATATATATCAGATTTTTACATTTTCATTCATGGAATACTCTGCAGCTCAACACCCTGATGTGGGAGTGAATACTTCTTTCCAGGATCTCTTTGCCCACGCAAGAATTTCAATAAGGTCTCAAAAAGGTGGGTTTTAGAAGTCATGTAAGCGCATTAGAGTTTTGGCTTATGAACAGAAAGCCATCTAAATGTACATGTGTACGCTACATGCTCTGCAAGTAATAAGCACATTTATCAGCATGTTGTGCAGAACCGTCCTGCCAGGAGGATCCATTGACTCTTTCATTATGAAACACTCAAAGTGGTGAAATCCCCCTCTCTTTCCTCAACGTGTGGGGGTGATGTGCTGCAGCCCTGCATGATCCTGTGGGAGTGTTTTTATTCACTCGATATTCAGTACGAATCCTTGTGACATTATTCCTTTTTCTGCTTCTCTTCATGCTGATAGTGCGTCACCTCACCTTACACATATGTTTAGTGTGATTAAATGTTTCCAGTCCCCCGGGACTCTAGTGTGGTGGCAGGGGGTGTATAGGATTTTGATAACTTGGAAGCTTCGCCGCGCCGCATCAGGTTGCTGGCGTGTGTGTATTTCGCTCAAATTCATGCACCCACACTCTGACAAGACACACACAGAATCACAAAATCCTTCTCGGTCCTTCCAGCCAAATTAGTATCTTCTTTCATTCCAGGATGCAGATGTCTCAGAGTGAAATACCTGTGGAAAATCGCCATGATTGGGTTCATTATGTTCCCCGCAGTTAGCGAGGATGGAAATGAGCTCAGTATTTTGGGCTAAAAAAAGAAAAATCTCCCTTTTCAAAATATCAGCTTGTTTGCAGTGCTTGTTGAGGAATACATTCTGTAATGGCCCTGAGCTGAGTTTTAATCGTCTCAGTCTGTTATACATTACAATCAGTGGGCTACCTCCGGGGTCTGAACAGTGAAGCCAATGCTGAAGTACCTTAAACTTGCATTCTTTCTAACAGCCAGCAGGGGGCGACTCCTCTGGTTGCAAAAAGAAGTCTGATTGTATAGAAGTCTATGAGAAAATGAGCCTACTTCTCACTTGATTTATTACCTCAGTAAACATTGTAAACATGAGTTAATAGTCTCAAACACTAGTTTCAAGTCTTCTTCAATACAGCATGATGTTCATTTAGTAAATTATGGACATAATTAGGGTCAAATAGACCATAAATCAGGGTATGCTTTAGGGCGTGGCTACCTTGTGTCTTAACAGGTCGCTACTATGGCGTATGGGAGTTTTCCGCGTTTTCATCTTACAACTTTAACCCTTTCACAGTATTTTTTCAGTTCATGAAGTTAAATGTATAACATTTTGGTGACCTAAAAATGTCTTATTCAGCGTTCAGTTGTACTTAGCTCTCAGTGTGGCCAGATCAGATTGACAGTTTCCAGCCCAATCAGAAAAACCTGCCCTATTCAATATATAAACCAGCCCAAATCATAACCTTGCGAGAAACCTGTGTAAAACCGTAAACCCATTTCATGTGCAATAGAAAAGCATCATAAGCATACAAAGCTTCATATCTACATCAAATAACCAACGATATGTTAGATAAATAGGCTATCACAGCTCACAAGATGATGACGTCAAAGTAAGTAGGTCCTCCGTTATCCCTAACGACGATTGAATACAACTCATGTCAATCAAATATTTCTCAAATTAAACGAGTCAATAATATGAGTTGAGTGGACACAACAAAGTTTTCACAATATTTAAAAAAACCCGCCAAATGTTGACAAAAGCAACCCAAATTTCATCTACCAACCCAACTCTTTTTCCTCCGCCCAACTTAATCAAAAGTAGCCCAATAAGGCGGAAACCAGCCCAATCTGGCAACACTGTTAGCTCCGCCCTCTCGTGTCACTTCTGGTTGCAAAAAAACAAGATGGCAACGGCCAAAATGCCAAACTCCAGGCTTCAAAGCGCCAGTCCACAAACCAGTGGGTGACGTCACGGTGACTATGTCCACTTCTTATAGTCTATGATTACAATATGAATATCTACATGTCTCTCTCATCGTCTCATGGATCAATCTCCAGTATTATCCGTTCTCTCTTTGCTCGTCAACATGACTCATTCCCTCTTTTATCTGCTTTTACTTCTGCCCTCTCTGTCTGTCTTCAGGGGCTGAGCTGCTGAGGGAGTCAGTGGTCATCATGCTCATCTCTGTTATGCCACTCTTTACTCGGCACCAGAGGATACAGGGAAGGTGTGTCTGCCAAAGAGCATTGTATATCCTGTCAATAAAGCCAGACTATTAATGAGACTTTGACACTGGCCGAGAAGTCATCTGTGAAATATTAATGAGCGGAACACTATTAGTGAATTTTTAAAGCTGGTGAGACCATGAATGAAACCGTGATTTGTTTCTCCTCGATTGCAAAAACTCATTATGCATGCACACATACCCTGAGGGGTTCTTCAGCGCACCTTTACCTTGCAATTTCTCTCTTGTTACTTCCAAATTACTTTCTCTGTACGTATCCTCCATTCTAATCCCCTCATCTGGTGGCGTGACGGACAGGGGCGTGGCCTTTGCTCCATCGCTCAGACTAACAATCTGACCCCCGGGCCGCTGGTGGCTTGTTTGGTGGTGTCAAATCTGGTTTTAAAACAAATACTAGCCGAGAGGGGTAAAAAATAGCTCTGGCAAAGTCTTGGAGGTATTAATTAGATCGTAAGAAGAATCCATGTCCCATTCGTTCATCCATCCTGACCTGTTTAACTGACCCACTTCTACAGCTACCTACCTGTCTGCTGAGCTGTTGTAGATCTTGCATCAGAGGTGCTCAGGGAGAAGAGATTTGCATTTTTTTTTGTTTTCCTGCTGGAGGCTTTTTCGATGTCTTCCGCCACCTCGCTGTGTACTCGCTTGTTTAAAGCACCTCGCTTCACCTGGCACCTTTCTTCCATCAGAGACCCGTTTTGGGGAAAAACAGCTCACTTTGATTCTCCCTTGTTTGCACATTATTTCCAGCACAACGGAAGAAGAGGTCATTAAGTCACAAAAGCACTAGACCAATAAGGCATATGCAGACGTTGCAAATAGTGGGCGCTCTGCGTACTGTTATTTTATTTTTCACTAAGCTGTATATGAACTGAACAACCTCAGGTTAAAACAAAAGGGCCAATCGATTGATGGCCAAACGTTGAAGAGGTGGAGAAGCAGCAGCAGCCCAGTGGCGGTTCTGTAATTGGCTGCTCTATTTATGATTTCTACACCAGTGGAGCAGCAGCTACTACGTACAAGTGTCTGGGGATGATGGTGCAACGTGCACTGCTCCCTCCTCTCCACTTCATACGTCTATATTGATTAAATCTTTTGAGACAAGACTGTACTTGCAGTAATGACACACCAAGACTTTGAAGGCAGGCTTCAAGAAATTGGTATGAGATCCAAAAAAAAACTGAATTTCTTGTTTTCTTTTTCCTTTGGTGTCCAGTGTATCACTGTCCTTGTGTTGTTTGTGTGCTTATGATTTGTGCCTGATAAAGGTCTGAGGACTTAAACCAGGGGTGTCGTGCAGGCTAGCAGCTAACAGTGAAAACAACGGCAACAGGGCTGACAGAGCTAACAGTGTTAACCTGAGGGGGAATCAGAGGGTGGGTGCTCAGACTTGCCAACCCTCCCGATTTTCCCACGAGACTCCCCTTTTCATTGCCCTCATCCGGTTTCCTCCCGGGGTCACAATCCTCCAGTATTTCTCCAAATTTATGACAAATGTTCACACATTTTTTCTGTTTCCTTATCTCAACCTGTTTCTGGCACTGTACAGCATCTGTTCCCAACCGGACGACAATAGAGATACACAAAAATTTAATTTTGCATTGGAAGAGAGCCTCGAGAGTTGGAGTGGAGAGCCGTCATGGCGTGGCGCAAGCCATTGGAAATAATGTGTTTCAAAGAGCAGCGGTGCCGTTGTCGCATTCTGTCTGAAAGGACCTCCAGTGAGTGAGAAACGGAGAGAGAAATGGAGAGTACAAGAGAAATAAATACTATACTAACATTAGTTTATGCCAGAGATTCACACAAATTCACTTCAGAGGGGCGAATTATTCTGTTTTCTTTCCTGAGTATTAAAAGTAAATTTCAAAGAAGGCCTTATTAACATAAAACATGTGTGGCAGTGTTCTTAATATTTTGCTATTTTCATTCTTTAAAAGTCACCAGAATGCAGGAAACAAAGTCTCTGAAACTCAAATTTTTGAGCCGCTTTGGTTTTGAAATCCTCCATATGTATGAGGTGTCAAGGTTGGCGAGTATGTGGGCGCTACGCTTCCGCAACTACGCCGTCGGTCGGGATGGCGTTATCAGCTGTAACCGCCATATGAGAGCAGTGCAGAGTGGCAGCTGTGAACGAACATGCACTAAAAGGCACGTGCGGCTGGCCCAGCTATGTCGACAAAGCACAGCGAAGCTTCATTCTCTGCTCAGGTAGACATTATTCCGCTATATCTTTACATAGCAAAGTTTGCTGCTATATTAATGCTCTGGATATCATATAGAGCACCTTTGAAAAAAATGAAATATATTTTTTAAATTTGACTTCTTCAGTAGGAATGAATGAGCTCTGATGGACAGGCGTAGGGAAGTATTGAGAAACAGACTTACATTGCTGTTGTTTTTTCGTAGGATTTGTTGACAATAAGAAAATATTGCCAGCCTTCACCTTTAATATTGAATGCTATTTCTGTGTAAAATCAAAATGGGAAAAAAAGGAATTGTCACTGAATCCAAGTATGCCAGCTTGGTTTATTTCTACTGTAGGGAATTTGGATGTAATAGAGTGTTATGTAACAGAGATAGGGGCAGAATGCAGCACAGAAGGCTGTCTTGCTGTGGAGTGATGTCAGTTGCATTGTTCATTCATGTGCCTCTATTTCTCTCCAAGCTGCTATACTTCTAACATCCTCGTGGCAGACGTCCCAATATGAGCGTAAGGGATTCACACACAAACTTGGCAGAGGCTTCTACTCTCTCGCTGTCCCTCTTTCTCCGTTTCTTAACAGCTAAAGAAACACAACTCAAAACACTGTCAGGTCTGGAAGTGCTCCTATTTTTAGGCTGGCAGCGAGAGGCAACATTTCACTTCTGCTTTATGCATTTTCCCTCTTGCCTAAAACCTATACTCATGCAAAGAATCTTTTTTCTCTTCTTGTCATCTTTTCTGTGATTTTATCCGTCTCTGCTGCTCCATTTATCTCTGCCTCATTCTCAGCAGCCATCAAGACAGAAAATTAAGCAAAACCTAAAAGGAAAAACTCCCTAAAAACTGTCATATGATTCACTTCGCTACAACAGAACATATAACATTAACTCCCCATATTGTGAAGAGCTGTATAATTAGAATGTCTTCGTAGCCATTACCCGGCTCAGCAGTGGCTGTCAGTCACTTTATGCTTTATTTCTCTTTGTCTGCTCCCTGAATCACATCCTCCTTCCTCCTCTCCTCCTTGTTGTTGGTTGTGGCTCGGTGACCTATTTGTTGGCATTCGGGGAGTGTAACATTCTCTGGCTTGTCACCTCTTTGCTTCTCACAGACGTCATTGATTTGCATAGATGTCTATTTGCTGCCACCACTGACTCAGTACAGAGGGCACAGTCTGGGGGGTTTCTATATTAAATTGTATCCAGAATTGACTGGTCTACACCGTTGGTGGGAGTATAACAGCACTGATATTTATACTGATGCCAATTTATAGAATATATTAGCCCCATAGATATCTTCTCGCATTACCCATCAACAATGGGTCCTTGATTTTAGATGGAGGTCAGGATATTAAATAGGCATTATCAGTCGCTATAAGCACCGTAGATATGGGTCAATAGGGGCCTACTACAACCACTAGTAGGCTTTAATATCTATTCAAATGGTAGATCACCAAAGGAAGGTATAAAAGAAGACGACAGTGACCGACTGTAGTAATTATGACAGGAGCAGAAGCGGAAGTCAGTCACAAAACACAGGGTTTTCACCCAGGAGGTCGGGGTTTGCATCCTCTGTGAAACCAACAATGTGTAGTGTTTCATTTTCACTTTAGAAACATAGTTATTTTAAGCCAAAACATGTTGTTTTTCCCTTAAACTTAACTAAGTGATTTTGTTGCCTGAACCTAAAGAAGCCTTTTTGTGTTCAAAACGTAACGTTTAATTCAGTTTTACAACATGTTAGAACGTGTTGCTTTTAAGTTTCACTTTAACACCGTGGTAGGCATAGTAGGTCCCTATTGACCCACATTTGTAGTGTTTATAGCGACCGATAATGCCTATTTAATGGCTTGATAACAGTCAAATCGGAAAAGCGGGCTTCTCATTCTTTATCTAGCGACTGGCGATTTTGTCGGCTGAAATGACAAAACTGTGGCTGGCAGATTTTATCAGCTGTAACTACCTAGTTAACTATAAGCTAACAGTAGCTCCAGTAGTTGGTTGACTTTTTATGTTTCCAGCTGACTTGTTTTAAAAGCTGTAAAACGTATCTTAAATTTTAAATATGCACTTGATGGCCACATGCACAATATTATGCTAAAAGACAAAAGGCAAAAGCTTTTTTTTATTTTTTCTGTTGCATTAGTCTTGCAGTGTAGAGCCATAGTTGGTCCTATTATAATAAATACAGCATATTTATCACTGTGGCCTCACAGCAAGTAGGGCAGGGCCTTTCTGTGTGGAGTTTGCATGCTCTCCCTGTGTTTGTGTCGGTTCCCTCCCACCACCAAAACATGTATTTCCTCCGGGTGCAGTGAATGGCAGGGGTTGCGTCAGGAAGGGCATCAGGCGTAAAATCTAAGCCAAATCAAGTAAGTGGATCATAAAATCAGATTTCCATACCGGCTCAGTCGAGGTCCAGGTTACCAACTAGATGGAAACAGATGATCCGCTGTGGCGACCCCTAACAGGACGTAATAAATAAGATAAGGAACATGTAAGATCAGACTGGATGCTCAGCTGATTGGTACAGTATGTTCCTTTAACGTTCTAAGAGAAAAGGCTTTTAGGACGAGGGCTAAATGTAATGCTGCTGTACCTTGGGTAAAGTTGTCTGGGGTTCGAGGGTGTAGACTTCCCCAAATTCATTTATATTCATGCCTGGGGACACAATCATCGTTAACATGGCCATAGTAATATTCCAGTGCAAGTTCCAGGAAAATGCCATAAAGCCAAAGTGCTACTTCACGATGACGATGAGAGTGTTAATAATAATGATATGAATGAAATCTAGATAATTGTATATTCAGAAATTCATTAACCCCGTGGCTCACATATACATATACTGTACATTCTTTCAAAGAAGCTAAAGAGAGAGTAGAGTGTCATTTCACTTCCTAAGCGCCGGAGCAGCACAGTTGTTTTATTAATAAGGAGGTGGTTCATTTATAGAGGGGTCCTCTGGCTATTAAATATTGGATAGACATAAAAGACCAAAGGAATTAGATAAGCTACCGATATTTGAAAGGCGAAATGGAGCATGAAGTAAAAGATTGACTGAATTTACATCTTTCAGCGAGGCCTAATTTTGAATATGTTCAATGTTTGGTGCAGGCTTTTCATTGGGGTATTAACTGATGCTTTTCATATAGATTAAATTACAAGCAGCAGATGGTTAGGGGCACAAAGGCCAAATACTTTTAATATTAGTGCTTAGTTTGTAAGAAAAAAAAAACTTTTATCATATTCCTTTATGTATAATGACCTTAAAAACCCTTTATACCCACAGACTGTATAAAAGAAGTGGACGTAGTCACCGTGATATCACTCATTGATTTATGGACTGCTGTTTTGAAGCCTCGAGTTCGTCATTTCGGCCGTCGCCATCCTGGTTTTTGAAGGAGGCTAAATAACGCTCCAAACTTGCGCTAAATTTTGGCAAGGAAAAACTGGCATGGGCATTTTCAAAGGGGTCCCTTGACCTCTTACCTCAAGATATGTGAATGAAAACGGGTTCTATGGGTACCCACGAGTCTCCCCTTTTGACAGACTTGCCCACTTTATGATAATCACATGCAGTTTGGGGCAAGTCATAGTCAAGTCAGCACACTGACACACTGACAGCTGTTGTTGCCTGTTGGGCTTGAGTTTGCCATGATATGATTTGAGCATATTTTCTATGCTAAATGCAGTACCTGTGAGGGTTTCTGGACAATATTTGTCATTGTTTTGTGTTAATTGATTTCCAATAATAAATATAGACATACATTTGCATAAAGCAGCATATTTGCCTACTCCCATGTTGATAAGAGTGTTAAATACTTGACAAATCTCCCTTTAAGGTACATTTTGAACAGACAAAAAAATGTGTGATTAATTTGCGATTAATCGCAATTAACTATTTTAATCGATTGACAGCCCTACTAATTATATATGTGTTACACTCTGGCTAAAACTCTTAGCTTTTTACACATTTGAACCTAGACGCAGGGACATATTTGACCCACCAAAACCATGTTTACAGAGAAAGGCCTAATGAAGTAGTCACATATCACAGTACAGAATCCTGCAATAAAACGACTGCTTCTTCTCGTTGTTGGCTTAAGAATGAGGCTTGTTAGACTTCTTAGTTGAATTGTGCTCTGACACCTGCTGCTGACTCGTATACTGCTGTCCTCCGTCGCTGAGTGGTTGACAGAGCGAGCAGGTGGAGGAGACAGGGAGCGTGTTGAAATGCCAGTAGAAGAAGTTCCAAAACAGAGTAGAGGCCAGAAAATGAGTTCTGAAAGCCAGACGCTTCAACACCTGGTGAAGTAAGTGTTGAGTCATTTGTATCCATCAACAACCCTAACAAAAGCCTCAGATTCATGGCTAATTAGCACTCTGGGACAATTATTACTTTCTCCCCTTTAAGTGTGCGTTTGGTGCAGTAGAGAGCCCTGCATAGCTGGCACATTGTCAAAAGTGGAACTCACAGTTACAAGATCATGGAGGCACTGCGGGCGACACTTTTAAAAAACACCAACACCGATGCATGATGATACCCTGCGTCACCGCTGCTCTATTCAATTTCATGCCCACCGAGCACTGAAGCAGGTGCTCGCGTAGTCCACTCGTGTATTCGATGCCACGGGCAACTCTCCAGGATTCTGTTTACCTCTTGGCCTGTCTGTTAGAGTCCGTCTAGCAACCCTGCTGGAGACCTCAGTCACCCCCAGTAGACAACACACACCCCGGGGCGAAGAGCTGTCCGCTGATATAAAGTCAGCTCCAGCTCTTTTTAAAGCTTCTTTTTTTGCAGCACGGCTGTTATCTACCCGCTGACGGATTTCTGGTGTCGAAATTTATGTGAATTTGTTTTATATGTGTGTATATACTTTTTAAAAATATTCATCTATGCCAAAAAGGCCTTTTCAACATGGAGAAGATCACAGATTGGTTAAATAAATAATAATAAAAAATAGTTGTAAGTGTTTGCTTTTGTTAATGTATCTGACAGCCTTTCATTAGATCCATAGATTATAGTCTGGCAAGATATTTGGGTGTATAATAACTACAAGGCTTTTAATGGTTCCAGAAAACAACAACACTTTAATTATTCCTTATTTGTGGCTGAGACAGCTTCCATTGGATGTTTGTTTTAGCTTCGTGTTGTTACATTGCTGTAATGATTTATGTCTGTACAAACAAAATAAACTAATTTGTCTAATTCCTCACCAGCGTTTCAGCAGCACACATCAGAGAGGACGGCTGATTGCAATAAGTCATGTTTGGAAATACACAACATTTGTGCCAGTATCACATTAACACTGCAAGATGAAATATGTTTTGTTTGTTTTCATCTTGTGTCACCACCATGAGACATGATGATGTAACGCTGATATCATTTACAGAAAGAGATAAGATCTGGCAGGCATTTCTCTCAAAACATGTTAACACACGCAAAAACAAGTGACAATTTACTATAGAAACACAACCAACATGTTTTCATCCAATCTTGCAGTGGTGGAAGAAGTACTCAGATCTTCTACTTAAGTAAAAGTAGCAATACAACAATGTAGAAATACTCTAGTACAAAGTAAAAGTCATACATACAAGTAAAAGTACAAATGTATTAGCATCAAACTTTACTTAAAGTACCAAAAGTAAAAAGTACTCATGCAGAATGGTCCATTTTAGAATAATGTATCCCCTTATTATATTGCATATGTTTCACTTTTGACATTAATGTATACATCATGTTAATGTTGCAGCTGGTATAGGTGGGGCTAGGTTTTACTTTAGATACTTCTGTGTAGCCGTCTCCCTCCCTCTTATTTTAACCTATAATACATTTATTTGTTGATTACATTTTGTATTATTAATGTGAATCTGCAAAGTAACCAAAGCTGTCAAATAAATGTAGTGGAGTAGAAAGTACAATATTTGCCTTTGTATTGTAGTGGAGTATAAGTATAAAGTAACAGAAAATGGAAATACTCAAGTACAATTATGAGGTATGTGTACTTTGCTTAAATACAGTGCTTGAGTAAATATACTTAGTTACTTTACATCACCGCCAACTCGTCACGTATTGCGACTTTGTAATGCCCCTTGGCATCACTTTAGGTGTAGGCAACAAAACCCCTATAGTTTTAGGAAAGAAAAACATGGTTGGGCTTAAAACTACTATCTTTGTACAGTGAAAATGACACTGAAAGTTGTGAACACAGGACACAAATGAACAGCTGATTGTAATGTGACACACGGGACACGAATGAGGGCTCCTGGATGAAAGCCCTGTGTTTGTTGGACCCACCCACCAAGTTTCGTTCTGGTGTTATTTAAACCCAAACCACAATCTTTTCCTAAACCTAACTACGTTGTTTTGTTGCCTAAGCCTAACCAAGTCAATCTATTCCTAAACCTAACTAAGTAGTTTTATTTTGAAAAGACTGGAGCGGAGATTGACACGTGCGTCACGGCGCTAAAGGGTGCTGTGTGCGGAGGTATCAAACGCCAACAGCCGTGACAAGGCCTCGCTATTTGACGCATGTAAAGCAGATGGAGTAAAAGGTCATTACTCCCTCATTTAATAGAAAATGTCTGCAAACATCAACAAACTGCATTCATAAAAGGGCACATTTTGTACAATTGTAGCTAATTTAATTGCATCATTAATACACATTACAAATTTCGTTTAAGGCGTCATTTGTTTCCGTCCCCTGGAAATCGTTTTTTGTACGCTCACTGTTTGCCACGAAAGCCAATTATTTCACCAAGCCTTTCAGTAAAACAACAACGAAAAAAAAAAACGAAAGAAGAAAAAGTGAATTAGGTGAAATTGCCATTTGCCTCCCTCTGGCCTGTGTGGGGCTGTCAAAAGGGACCGCATTAGCTCACATTGTGTTATTTTTTCTTAACATGAATGAGTTTAATTGGGAGGCAGTTTCATCTGGGGGATATCAATACTAAGGCCTCTCGGCTTGGGAGCCGAATGGCTTGTTCTGCAGGGGTAATTTCATTGGCATCGTCTACAATTGGCTCTCCTGCCTGTTTCCATTACTCTCAGAACTATAGAGAAAAAAATAAACAAGGTGAGATAAATGAGAATGTGTGGTGAAAGAGAAAAAAGCCGAAAGGGGTGTTACAAGGAGTCCGTGCTGTCCGGCTTTTACGGTTGGGTGAGCAGTGTTTTAACAGAAAATGTGTGAAGTGACCATATTTCAAGGGAGTGAGGGGTTGGAAATGTTCCTCTCTGTTGGCGTTGTGTTTGCATGTGCGTGTACTTGTGGATTTGGGAGGATAAGTACACGATTATGCAGATGTCCTCTAGATGACCTTGTGAAGGGATTGATATCTGAATATTCAAATGCATATGATATTTTCAGTGATATATGTTCTCCTCAGCGTGACAATAAAGGCAACATTTTCTAGTCATAAAGCCCTTTGTCTCCAGAATCTTCCCTCTCTGTCATCGATCAAATGCAGCCGGTGCCATCTGGGAGACTTACATAAGTTGTGTAAAAAACCCGCCTCTTTCTGCAGCTTTCACTGAACGTGCAGCCTCTCGCTAACGAAAATCCCTCACTTCAAAGACTTTTCTGGAAAAGACTCCAGGCCCAAAATGTCCTTCTGTGTCCTTCCACACTTCACTCCCCAAACAAGCAACTGTTGCACGTGAAACGCCGCATGTCTATTTTCAAAACACAAGAGATACGGTATGTGTGTTTTTTGAGGAAAGATGCACAAAGGAGGAAAAAACAATGATTAAATCAAATGGGAATCCAGACGCGTTCGTGTCTATTTCACACTCCAGCTGTTGCCCGGTGTTGACGAGGCAAAGCTAATTAATTCAAATCAGAATGAGTTTTATTACCGTAGTTTTCATGCAACAATATCACTCACTTGACGACTGCTGCTGTGATACGCAGAATATCATTCTTCTTAATATTTATTTTTCTCATTCTGTGTTTCAAGATCTGACTTCTGAGGTCCATATTCAAAGTATGACTGACAATATTTGGCTAAATGTGGAAATTTCCAAACCCTAATTAGCTGATATGGGTAATTCAGAATGGCTAATTAGTGTCCTTGAAACTGGCAAAACATTTTAAAACTCTCAGCTGTTCTTGTTACAATCTGTTGGGATAATATATTCCACAATGTGAGCGACTTTCTTGAAGCTTTTAACAAGTAAGGTGCAGACTGACGAATGCACTCAGATCATTAAAAAACGAGAACATGTCGAGAACATTTTTTGCACCTGAAGGTGTGTGCAGAAAGTACAATGATGCCATTAGAAGATGTTCAAGTGTAGATATCAGTGAGTGAATTCGTACAACACAAGCAAGGATCTTGATAGGAGGGAACAACGTGAGTAAGTGCCAACAACAGCTTCAATTCCAATTGGACATAGGTGCCGACAGGCAGTGCACAGAGGCACTGCACAGGGTGTATAGAAGCAGACTTTTTATGTTTTTTTGTCATTATCATCATTAACAACATCAACAGCGTCATCAATATCATCATCATCATGAATATCCTAATCAACATCAGCAACATCCTCAATAATATCACCATCAATATCATCGTCATCAACATCATCAATAGCATCAATGCCATTAGTTACTTTAATTTACGTCCGTAACTTGTAACACATGTAGCAAATGTAGGCTACTTATTTTAAGCCAAACCATGGTGTGTTTTTTTACTAAACCTAACCACGTAGTTTTGTTGTGTTTTTGTTTTGTTTTGTTTCGATTTACAACCTTAACCATGTGTTTAAAACTGCGACCATAATCCGGGAGAAAATACCAGCCCGTTCTTATTCCCAGGGCATCAAATACCGACGCTATCGGGATTCGATACTGCCGTACAATACACCCTTTAGTGTCCATAAACGACGCACCGCATCACCCATCTGCAGCAACGGTAAACGCACAGAGAAAGTGCTGTGGTGGGTGATGTAGTTAAAAGAGCGAAAGAGACACAGAGGGCGGGCAGGAGGATGGGTCCAATAACGCAAAGCGTCATGTTTCACTTTTCAATCAGCTGTTCATTCGTGTCCCGTATTCACAACATTCAGTTTCATTTTCACTGTACAAACGTGGTAATTTTAAACCCAACCGTGTTGTTTTTTCCGAAACCAAACCATCGAGGTTTTGTTGCCTAATCCTAAACAAGTGTTTTTGTTTAATTCACACCATTTAGCACGTGTTTACTGTGACCTGAAGCCGAGGGGTCTGATAAAGCGTCAGTATGTGACGAGCTGAGATGAGAACGTGTTGAAAATACGTAATTGAGAATGTAATTTAGTTGTATGGGAACATAGCTTTGCTGGAGACAGGGTTGCAACAGGAAGCAGAATGATTGCATAAGAGCTCATTCTTTTCTGGTGATTGTATGCGTCTATTTAAAACAACTCACATCTGCTGCCATTTGGTGAAGGACTCACGTATCGAAGATGTCACTTGTTCTCCGAGGTGCACACACACACGAATGATTAATAGTATGAGTAATTGGTTTTACGTTGAAGGTCACCCAGTATACAACGGGTGTCCTTGACAGGAATCTGTCTAACAGGTTTAGCTCAGTGACAGATGGATTAGTACTGGGCATTGCATCCTTTTACATGTAGCAAAGTGAGGTAGCCCTCACCAGAAAAAGGGCCACACTGGAGGCTTGAAGCAACATTAATGAATGTTTTGGCCTTTTGGGAGCAGCAGAGCAGGATGTAAACACAACATTGACTACGTTTTCATGCACAACATATTCATTTTTTTGCCCTTATTCTGAAAAAGACAATATTCCTACTAAGCTGTTAACATGGCTAATGAAAATGAATATTCCACTTATATTCCTGTTAACATGCAGCCGTGCATACTCCGATTAATGAAACCGGTGGCGGACTTGTTCGACCTTGCGAACACAACCTCTTTCATTCCCTCAACCACCTTCTTGAAAAGGTCGGCGTTGTGCTATTTGTGCATATCAAAAAAATGTTGATATCCAAGTCGTTCATAATGTTTAGAAGTGGGTGTGTTTCTCCTTCCGAACAAAAATGTGGGCTTTTCTTTTGGGCATGCATCTCTGCAAACTGTCAGCTAGTTGGTTTGTGAACAACGCACAGAGCTGGCCGTAAACAGGTAAGAGGCCGTGTGTCGCAAACTGCCGTAAAATCACCAATTGAGACAAATATTCTGAATGTGCTGTATACATGTCCAAAGGATGCTCCTAAAACCTGAATAATATCGGCATATCCCACATGTTTTAATCGGAAAATGCTCCATTCGGAAAAAAAGCTTAATTCAGAATTACCAAAGGGAATATGCTGTTTAAATGACCCGTATCAAATTCAGAATATTGTCTATTATTTTTCAATAATAGTGGAATATTAGTGTGCATGCAAACGGAGTCACTGACGCATTATTATCTTGCAACATTAGCATTCATATGAGGTCATGTTTCTGCCAACCTGTCAAATTTTATTTTAAGTCTAGTGGTCACAGAAGCCAGTTATTCTTACTTTTTTACTCCCAAATATATTTTCATTATGGGACCCCATTAACTGATTCCTGTTTATTTATCCAAACTACTAGACCATATTTATGTCCCCGTGGAAATCGTCTGACATCGGACTCCTGGGCCCAACAACGGCGCCTCAGCATACAGTGACAAAATTATCCTAAACGATTACCCACTAGTACCAATTATGAGCACCCTAGAGTGCTCTATCTGCCTTTTTAATGTCATAAATATTTCCCTTCATGAAACTTCAAGCAACTCGGGGATAGGCCTCACTTTAAAAAATGCATATCAAAGGACTGTGTCCCTGAGAATGATGGGGCGCTATTACCCTGGGAGGTAATATCCTCTGATAGTGGATTTGCTTCTCACACAAGTCTGTGCGGGATGCGTGTGAGAGGTTGTCGACAAAAGATTTGACTTTCCAGCATCATGAAAGAATTACGCTTACATGATCAGGTGATGAATTTAAAATAACCCAGGTCATGTTTGGTTTGTGGCAAAAAACTTCCTTGAACATTCTCGCTAATGCATCAAAAATATTGGTATTATTTAAATGATTGCCTCATATGTTTTTTGGGGATTTGATCAAAAGCTGTATCAGATATTAATACATTAATGTTGAATGTTTTATCAACACAGTGCTGTGATTTCTCTGTGAAATGCAGATTTGTTCATTAGGAGTGTCTTGCAGCAGAATGAGGAGAGAGTGTGATTGATGGCGATTGAGAAAAACGTAATAAAAAAAAAGTAATTATTATACTAGTTACTAGTTATAAGTTATTTTTGAAGATTATTGTCTATTTTTTCTGTGAATTCTCAGTGACAGTATGCTTACAATCCACGTAAAAGATTACTTGTTGACCACAGCTATAAAATCAAAAAAAAAAACTGCACATGTTAAATATTCAGTTAACTCCTCTGTGACGGCTTTAAGGGAATTCCTTAATCAATTCAGCTCATTTGTACTAGTCTGAAAGTCTCTTCACACATCATTAGTGCTGTGATCTGGAGCACTGAGCACAGAGGTGTAGCTGGGGTTTACGCCTTTGTACCTGTCCCTTATTCCCCCATCACCTACTGTGGTACAAATACTGGTCCACCAGCTCTCCCACTCTGCTGGATCTACTGAGCTTTATCAGCCGATTTGCACTTAAGTCATTTCATGTGTCTTCGGCGGATCAAATAGCTATCAGATAAAAAAAAAGGGTTAATGCATTCAAGATGGATTGAAATCTGTTTGCTCACATTCTAGCCAGATGTTGCGTCTGCAATCTTTACTCCTTCCAAATGTAACTCACAGGGTCTCTCCTCTGTGATTATAGCAGCTAAAATTGCACTGAAATTACACTGAAATTAGTGCGACATTAAAGTGATAGAAAAAATGGCTTCAATGATTTCAACACATATGGCCATACTGAAGACGAAGCAAACGTTTCTAGCATTTATCTGATCCCTGATCAGTTCCACAACTGAATGAAGACAATAACATTTTTTTTTCATCCATGTGGTTGTGTTAGTTAATAGCTAATGGTAGCTTAACTGTTATAGAGTGCTCCAAGAATGATCCCTAAAACCCGGAAATGAGTTAACAACAAAGAGCAAATTATAGAATCATAAGGTCTCGAAAAAACATTCATCAGCATTCAAAACATCTACAGCCATATGTGCTTGCTTCCAAGTCTTTTAGAAGCACATTCAGTGAAACCAGCTCTCGAAGATTCAGGTAATTTTGTAACTGATTCCATGAAGAGGGAGCAGCATACTTGAATGCCCTTTTTCCCTGATTCAGTACGGACTTTGGGGACAGTTAATAGGATTAAGTCCTGGAAGCGAAAATGTGTTTGTGTTAGTTATTACCTAGCGCAAGCTAAAATGTTGCGGTGTAGCAATGAGTCCTAAAACCCAGAAATGAGCCAACATTTTAGCACTTAAGGCTCCCTCGTCTCTTAAGTCGATGGGTTTTTAGTTAGAAGCCTGAAATAAGGTCTGTGGTTAACACAAGCTGAGGAGATTTTAACGTTTTGTTCTGCAGCATAAAATACGTCAGTAAATATCCCATTCATGAATTTTGAAGCCTTTACGGGTCTTAAAAAAGGCGGGTAAATTATACTACGAAACGTCGCCACGACGATCACTAATCCGCCTTTAGCTTAGTGGTGGTGACGTGAAATCAAGCGACCGTGGAGTAGTTCGTTTAAAGCCTGATGTTGTACTCGCGTCTCAGAAATTATAAAAGTGGTGTTCATTTGTGGAGATTATCTTGCTGAACAAAATCTGTAAGTATCATAAACGTGTGTTCGCCACAGATTTAATTTTCTGCAATAATCCAAAACCCAATGGAGAAATTCAGTTGGCTTTTTGTCGAGGGAACCAGGGTGATGCTAACTTCCTGGCTGGCCTACAAAAATATTTAAAATATCTATTGTGACTAAACTGCTAAATCGCAGAAGTTATTCCTCTTCTGTCACTTTTGGCAGTCACCAAACAGCCTCTGGCAAGTCTGATTTACATGTAGCCCGGGTAAAACCCAAACTAATTGCCGATGGAGACATCTGAAGATGAAATCTCATCTGGATTTTATCTGGATACGAGGATGACAAGTAAATAGGGGTCTAAGTCTCATTGGTCCAGCCATCACTTTTTTTATACCTTCCCTGCAACTGCCTCTGAATCCTGTTTTGATCTGTCACAGCTACAGTTTTCCTGTCAAAGTAATGGTATGAATTTGAGGGGGTGTTGTACAGTTCTGTGAACTCTGACACACACAGAATAAGCTTCTTGTCCGTCACGGGTCACTTCCAGATTATGTCACGGGGCAGCTGTCATCTTCACATTTAAAGGTCGCCAGCAAACAAGTTCAAAGTTCAAACTGATGTAAAAAAAAAAAAATGGTGTAAAACAGCACCCAAGGTGTGACAAGTCGAGTTATTTTACTCATATAGCCCAAATGACAAGTCACAAATTTACCTCAGGGGGCTTTACGATCTGTACAGCATATGACACCCTCTGTCCTTGATTCAGATGAGGAAGAACTCCCTCCTAAAACCCTTTAACAGGGAAAAAATGGAAGAAACCTCAGGAAGAGCAACTGAGGAGAGATCACTCTCCCTGGATAGACAGACATACAATAGATGTGTGCTCAGAATAACCAACATAAATCAGATAGTTAATAGGATTAAGTCCTGGGAGCGAAGATGTAGATCCGTAGGTAAGACGGAAAGCAAGAATATCCTTATAAATAAGAATACGCCAGTGGTTCAGTCTACAGGTGGACAAGGCAGACTATCCTACCCGAGCGATGTTGTGTAAGGGCTTTAAAATTCGTAATAAATCTCAGTGCTCCATGGTAGATAGTATCCAGTGTGCGTAGGCTTTGAGAAGATGCATGCATAAAGTCGCCGTAGTCCAGCGCAGACATAAAGGTTGCAGCGACGAGTCTCTTTTTGGCCTTGAAGGAAAAGCAAGACTTGTTTCTAAAATTAAAAACCCCATTTCAACTTAAGTTTTTCCATCAGCGGCTGAATGTGAGGCAAATGACAGAAATTATACGTAGAAAGTAAACATATATGAAGTAAAATGGATCTGGGTGGGAGGATGTCGCCAAACAAAAAGAACCTGAACCACACGACCTCCTCCACCATGTAACCTGGAAAGATGACAGGCTGCACAAACACACAAGAAGCAAAACTGAAGCACATCACACATGAAAGGAAAATGAAACAAACACCTCCAGAGAGAGAGAGAGAGAGAGAAAGAAAGAGAAGAAGAGAGGTTGAATCTCCCGGAGGACGAACATCGTCTTTCTCTCCATCAAAGAACAAAGTGACTCTGACACAGATCATGTATAGAGGGCTTTATAAACATCGAGATGCTGCTCATAAAACTGAAAGCATCTGAAACTAGCCTTCTTGAAATATGAAACGGAACGGGACAAAGAGATAAATGCCCCGCTCCCTCATCTATTCTTTTCTATTGTGTTGCAGCCTTTTCCACTGTAGTGTCGGCTCTTCTATTTTTTCTCTTCAATGCTGTCACGCCAGACATTTTTTTTGGGGGGGGGGGGGGTAATATGCCCCTCTCCAGGTGAAGACTTTTTCTAAGTGGACTGTGCCGCAGTGTCATTGCAGCTCAACTGACAGTCTGGAAACAAGTATGTTGCAGAGAGAGAGCGAGAGAGAGATATGGAGAGATAAAGAAGGCAGGGGTGCAGCACGGTAGCCTTAAGGTGTAGATGTAGAGATGACTGGCGAGTGTGTGTGTGTGTGTGTGTGTGTGTGTGTGTGTTGAAGGAGGGGGGGGAGAGTAGCAAGGTGGAGAGGAGAGAGAGAGGGTGTAAAACAAGAGAATACCCCCTCCACCCTCGAGTGAAACCTCAACCGGTGTGCTGTGCAGAATCTTAATGGACTCTCCTGTCAGATATGGGGATTTTCCGTTCAAATCCTCAGGTATAAAAGGACGCGTGCACACAGAGATTAATGAGTTAGCCTTGGAGGGAAAGCACCACGAAGCGCATACTGTGTTCTACAAACTGTGTGTTTTATGTGCACATAAAATACGAGCGAAAACGTGATGATAGCCATTTCATCAATCAATATCCTATTATCTACTACGGATAGTCCATTACCTTTGGTGGGCCTGTGTGGCCGGCACAGATAGGGGCTTTATCACACTCATCAGTCGCTACTTCATGCTGTTTACATACACAAACACACGGTGTGTCTTAAGCAATCCACAATCTGAGATTCAAGTCAAATAGTTGCTGAGGCACTTTTCCAATACTTGCAGGAGCGAAAGGATGGCACAGTGGGGGAAAAAACAATCACTGCGAGGCTACAGAGAGGCTGAATGTAAATTATTATGATTTAGCTGCAGAAATATGCTTGGTTTATATTTTTGTTCTTGTTGAGAAGCACTTGAGAAAAATGATCTGTTAATAAAGGGAGATTTCCTGCACGATAATTAATAGAAGACTCACTTGTTTGGGGTTATTCTGTGTTGTCATTTGGAGTGACTGCTGCATAGCCAGGCTCACTTGTCAGCCTGCTAAGCACCTGAAGCCGGTACTTCATATATAAATTATGTAATTATGAAGAAGTGAGGACAAACTCCTGTAACATTAGAGGTAGTCATGACCAAAAGTCAGAGAAGAGGGTTAAGCAAGTCGTTTAACCCCCAAACTGCTCAGTGGACAATCGATAAGACTGCAGTTGTTCTGGAAAAAACTTCCGCTGCCAACTGTGTGAGTGTGGAGCAGAGTTATACCTTCAGCCTGGATACACACGCAAACACAACCCAGTCATCTGGGAAAAATGTTGACACTGTACGTTTCTGCAAATTGTGCCTCGGGCTTTTGAAGCAAAGCAATAACTGCAGACAACCAATAAAAATTGAAACAGCAGAAATACATGTGAATCATGCAGAAGTCTCACGTTTTTTAAACTGCACATCAGCCAATAGGTTATGGTAGAGGACTGAAAGATGGTAATGTCACAAAAGCAATGCAAAATTGCTGCAGTAAATTGGTAAATTACTTTTAATGTGGCACATAATTTTACATAATTTGTCACTATACACGAAAAAAAACATATTTCCAAATTTGATGATTTTTTTATTTTTTCAGACAAACTTTTTGTAGTTATACAATTCTCCCACTTCTTCAAGTAAGTACATTTAAAAAACAACAACATTGGATTAGCCTATCTGAAAAAGTGCATTGTCACAAAGCTTACAACAAGGCAGATTTCTTAGCTCATAAAATATTGACATTTTGAAGATGAACAAGACCGGTTGGTTGCACTGACCTATGACAGATTTGCTATTGCAAACTTAAAACAGAGGCCTATATCACAAATTACACAGTGCAGAGAGCCAAAGACAGCTTTGAATAACAAGTAACGCTGGGAGTGAAGTGGTCTACCATGACTGAGGTGCAGACAGAGAATGAAATGTGAGAGACTACATTCATAATTCAGAGAGCTGTCCATATGCCCGTCTCCTAAATGCTATATTGAATACAAAAGGACGTCTGTTGTCACATAAACAGTGTTTTATTCTGGGCCTTACAGGTATTTGGATTTTTCTCCCACCTTAAAATATGACTGATTTACCTTCAGTTAATCAGCTAAATTGATATTTCTCCATTTATAGTATTTTTAATGGTTATGAATAATGTCTTGGTTGAGGACAAGTGTCAATTATTTGTCATTAATAATGTTTGTGGACATTAGCTGAGGTTAATAGAAGTCATGTGTATTCATTTTTCACAATATTCATTTAAAAAAATATTCCCAAAACCTACAAACAGTAATTAGTTTATTTTAAGTAGGGGCCATTTTGTCAGCATAGGCCGCTCAATTAAATATAAAACTTAATAAACTGCAGTTTGGAGGGGAACACTGAGCAATCAATAAATGCGTTGAGAAATAAGTTGTTTTTTAAGATTTTTTTATGCCAATGTTGCAAAACTGCCCCACCGTGCCCTCATTAAAACTACAGCCAGAGAGGGATTTGGCTTCCTGTAAATAAAGCAGAACTGTGACAGTAGTAAGGGAGAGCGCCGCTTCCCTTCCCCCTGAAGTTGAACGCTACTTCTCCATGTTGATGAATTCGCTGGCATTTCCTTCTTGACTGCTGAAACTCAGGAACCCCTGACTCTGTTGCGGGGCAAACACATTCATAAGTGCACATTTGCATAATGACACATTATGTTGTTTACGTCGAAAAGGGAAGCGACAATTAGCGGCGTGCTGTAGAGTGGGAGAAAGAGAGGGACACCTGTTGAGATGATATTAGAGACAAAAAGACAGATTCGCCAGGTTCGGCTCTGCATTCAAGTTAGAAATGAAGAGATCAGCCGCAAAATGTTACTATTAAGAAGAACTTTGGTTGCCTGAAAGGTTAGAAAACAAATATAAATACACTTAAATCCTTTGTGTTTTCTATCACTGCAGTGAAGGAGTGCCACTCTTGCTCCCAAATGAGCCTCAAGCCAATTACTGATTGCAAAGCAGGAGAACTTTGCATCCCCTAAGTTTCTCCAATTTAGAGTTCACTCTTGGGCCAAAGCAACTTCCAGGGTTGATGCCAAGTCTGCACTGCCTCCTCGTATTGCTTTCTGAATATAGAATAGAAATAACTGTAAAAGTCTTAATGAAAAAACAAAGCATAGCACTAATCATCATAATCATCAGTTCTGCTGCAGCATGTACATCTACAGTAGGTGCGTGATTCCATTTGAATTGTGTGCAGCAGCATCATTTTCAGCATTTCCCATTGCTTTTAGCGATGCCTCTCATAACACATTGTTTTGATGAGTTAACAAAACTACCCAGCAAGCACCAATTAGGTAGTAAAAGAAAATGAACACAAAAATGAAGAAAATTGTGCCTGAGCTTCCTATATACCTCAGTGGTGGATGCAATCATTGTCCTTCTGTATTTGTTTTTTGTTGTACTTTGTGTTCTCTCTCACATTAAAGTTGTACAGACCTGGGGAGTACTGGGCAGGACTGCTGTTTATATAATTAAAGAGGACCTATTGGGCTTTTTCCCTTTCCTTCAGTGTGTTATATAGTTTTTTGTGCATGTAAAAGGTCTGCAAAATTACAAATCCCAAAGTCCACGCCAAAGGGAGTTACTCTCCCCCACAGAAACACTACTCCTGAACTGCCTGAAACATCTCGCTTGAAGTCCCCCCTCTTCTTCCGTAACGTCGTGATGTCACCACGTAACGCATTTACTAAATACCTGCCTAGCGGCTAGTTTGGCACGCCCTCAAACAAAGCTAGCTAGAGCGGAGTCTGAAGAGTTTGGTTCGGTTGACCAATCACAACAGGGTGGACCAACTGACCAATCAGAGCAGACTGGGCTTTTCGGGTTCAACTAAATGAGAACTTTTGAGGTATTTCGTTAATTCAGAAATTCAAAAAACTTTTCTCAGAATTCTTCAGAAAAACAGGGTAAATATTTTTTTTATATACACACTATGCTTAATTTTCTGACCTTTCTCACTTATTTTCTTTTGAAATACTGGACAGTCCTCTAACAATTATTCATATAAAGTCTGAAAAGGAGAAATCAAACTTTAATTAAACAGCTTACAGACATAGACTTTCGAGGAGAGGTTGCAAGTAGACACTGCTTCATTTTACTCAAACAAAAAAGGTCAGTAATCACAACTTTAGGCCAACAAATTCAGACTGTTCAAGTTAATTTTGGTTGAATCTAGGTATATTTTAGTTAGGTTGGGGTAACAAGCCGGCGGCTTGGAGGCCTGGAGCAGATTTTTCAGTTTTTTTAACATTAAAGCATGTAAACATGTTGTATTAGAATCCCCAAATACAAGTATGCACCTGAAAATGAGCCTAATAAGGCCTCTTTAAATCCATTTGGCAGGTAAATTGTGATTCTGATTGGCTGTTGCTAGCAGTAAAAAAAAAAAACAGTACAGTCATACCCTATATGTTTCTTAGCTGACAACCTCGCTGACAGTCCACAGATTGTCTCTGGTTCTCTTATTGTGAAGCCCCATATGGAAATTTCCTGGACTTCTAGTGACTTGCTGATATTGTTGAATTATTAAACAGTCTGAATTATGCTGCATATGCTCGGTGTATACTGACATTGCATAAATATATACATGCTGTGCCGCAGAGCAACAAATGCATACAAACAAACAAATGTGTGCAAACTTTAGCTCATTAACACACACAAACATCACGACTCCAAACCAGGTCTGCCCTAACATCCAGTCCTCGTCCTCCGTGTCGACTGGGTTGTAAATCAACACCAACTAGAGCTCGACATCTGTGGACACGCCGAGGTCCGGTCACGCCACCTGGGCATTGCCCATAAGGCTGCGTTGTGGTTGGCTTGGACAACTGAGATGGGTAACATCTGCCAGAAAGAAACTTCCTTTGCCTTTCCTCTTTCTCCTTCTCATCCCTCTCCAGCCCGCCAGACTGCACACACAAACAAATATACCTCTAATGAGATTTACTTGTCAAGGAATGGTAGTTGATTCATGACATGCCATAGCAGCGCGATAGAATAAACATGAGGCTTCTAACTCTCAGTAGAATATAACACGCGCCATTTGGTGGATAGGTGGTCATGTGCATTAATTCCAGCACAGGTGGCCCCGAGGGGGAAACAAACTCTGATTGTGCTCTAGTTTCCAGCATCCACAAATTGAGAACCGCATCAGTTTCAAATTTCTGTAAGGACTTTTCCCACTGTGACTGCCATAAAACATTAACTGCCAATTCTCAACATCCAGTTATAGCAGTCAGGCACCACAGCAGCACGCCAAATTGAGACAGGTTAGGAATGTGGAAGCGCTAGAGTGGCTTCGACGCCGCTATACGAGAACCAGCGGTGGCTGTCAGCCGCCGTCCAGGAAGTGATTGTTGATTTTGGAAAGTCCCCAACGGAACAGCTGTCCAATCATAATGAGTTTGGAAGTGGTGTCTTTCTCGTTTGCCTGACTGCAAGTGGACGGGATCCAGCTGGTGAATACTCCTGTGAAGGGAACGCGTTGTGTTAAAGTAATGAAGGGGTTGCATCCAAGATTGCTGCTGTAGGGGTTTGGGGAAAATATTACAACCTGATCAGACAATATTGACAAAAGACATGTTTTTTGTATTTTGAAAGCTGCGATAATTTGATTTTATAATAACATAATGTGTATCATTGTCATGCCAGAGAATATTTGGCATTATTTCAAAAGGTTATATATCATTGACAGCCCTTACAAAAAAGAAGTATACTTCAAGTTTATTTTATGAAGTAAACTTTAGTACTTTAAGTATATTCCCAAGTATACTTTATACAATTAGTATACTAATATCAAAGTACTAGTAGTATACTTGCACGTATACTACTTCAAGACTTCTTGGGACTAAATTGGCCCACTTAAAATGTTTGTTTTTAAGTTGTGTGCTATGATTAGACATATTTAATCTTTTAGGGTGTACTCACTCCTGTTTCAGAGATTAGTGGCCTAAAGCTAATTCATCATTGTAAAAATGAGAGGTTCACAGTGTCTTGCCATGTTGCATGAGTAGCAAGTCTCGCTGCCACCGTGAGCTCCCCCAGCACAGAACACAGCCAGAACCAGTCCGTTCTCAGACAATGTTCTTTTATTTACACGATTGGCTGCTCACACACTTCGAACATAAATACACAACTATTACACCGTGTGCCTCTGCTTGTCAGTCTTCTCTGTCTGTGGTTTGTGGCAGTCATCAGAGGTCTAGCACTCTACTGCATTTAAAGGAGAAAATAATTAGTCAACAAGCACCAGCTGAGTCAATCACCTCACCTAGCCCTGATGAGCCATCCACACCTCTCTCGCTCTCTCTCTCTATCTCTCCTGCAGCTGAATGACAACCAGGCTAACCTGTGTACATTTTGAGAGAAACACAAAGTCCCCATTTCATTGTTCTGACATCTCACATCTGCTATCTTTTCATTAGTTTTCAGATTTTTTGTCACCATAATAAAACTTGTAACAGCTAAATTTCAGTGTGGTTATATTTGGACCTGCCTTCTGTCAGTCACACAGAAATATTGGGAGGAGTACCTGAGAATATTCAAATAGCATTTTTCACAAAATACTTGCTTGGTAAGTGATAACAGCACTGGAAAACGATCTACAGTGCATGATGGAAAACAGTAATTGAATGAAGGAGTACATTGAATATTCCTTTAAAACCTATCTATGACTAACCTCTTGTTATCTCCACCAAGCGTAAGCCTGTAGGGAGATCATGCGTTTGGTTGTGTGTGTGTGTGAGTCTGTCTGTCTGTCTGCAGCTAATCTCGCATACTACTGGACTCATCAGCCTCATATTTTTTGTGCTCATTTATGACTCTATGCTCAAGGACCACGCAGGATTCATACTTTTCCGACAAACATTTCATTGACTGTTTTATACTGTCATTGACTGCTGACCCCTAACTCCTCCTAAGTGGCCGGTAGGGACTGCAAGTGATCAGCAACTGCTTCAGTAGCAAAAAACATTTCCGGCAATTGGCCAGGCTAAAAGCAAGCCTTTTGCAGGCCACATTTTAGCTTTTGTTGTAGCTCAAAAACTGACATCCATAAAAACGTTTGGTCTCATTTTGAACTGGAGCATCTGCAGATTAATCCCATACCCAATACATTATTATCCACTGAAGTTAGGCACAATATGAGATTAATAAATCCCTGTTTTTTTTTTTTATCTTTGCCACCATCTTGAATGTAAGTGAGCTGGGAGGGACAATTGAGTGAGATTCAACTCTTTGTTTGGGAGGGGAGAGGGAGACACTCTACTGAGGGCCCTTTTCTGATTATATTAGTTATATCAGCTCCCAATGAAGCACAGTGGGGCAGTTAGGAATCAGCCAGGAAATGTCATTAAATGTCCCTGTATAAAATTGTAGAGTTTGACTTGTGTAAAAGATTTTTTTTGTGTTTTTTCAGCAGCTCATAATCTAAAATATAGTTATTTTACTACAGTGCTTATCAAATTTATTATATCAGAATAAACCCCCAAGATGTATGATCTTATTTTCAAGGAGATCCAACGGGATTAAAAACAGCATCATTAAATTGGTATTATCCAGTGTTAGTCCATGCATTAAAAGATCTGTCAGTCAATTACGGAGTGAAAACAGGTTTTTGTATTTTGGAGGACTGCATTTACAGGAACTATGCCTTTAAAGCAACCAATTATAAACTTGTATACTTTCTTTTAGTTCATTTCATCAGTGTATTTATCTTCCTCCTAATGTTTTGTTTTTCTGGTTCTTATGAGTCTTATTTTATCTCCTCTTTAGGGATGTTACAGAACTTTTTGTGTGTTTGTGTCTCTTTGTAAACTCTTATGTGCTCATGAATTTGCTCATGAACTGATGATGCAGCTTGTTTTCCTGATGCCAGCATGATGTGTGTGTGGGAAGACACATTTACTTGATTTTGAATGAAATACTTAGGAGCAATTATGTGTTACAGATTCTTAGTCACGATCGCGTTTACCTTGAATATACAGTACAGTAGGTAGTTTGCACAAATTATTTTCTGTCGAAGGGTTTCTTCTATCCTTCAGCCCTTGGATATTCATTCTCATAACTCTTTATAACCATAAGAAACATCGAGCTTTTAATAACTTAACTGGCAATTTTGTTGCCATTCATTATGCCAATCAATGGTCCAAGTCAATGGAAAGCTATGACAATGAACATAAGCTTGCTTGTGTTGTACTTTTTACATTATATGAGTGTACTGTGTGTCAGTGCATACTTGTGTATGTGGATGTTATGAATTTTAAGTCATTTTCTTTCTAAAGAAATGATTGTGGCACTTTTATAAGCTTCTTTTATCTGTATGATGCATGTTCGGGCTTTGCGTTTCATATCCTCTTCTTTTCAGTTTTTGAATAATTTCCTATTGGTATCCAAAGTTGGCTCATTCTCCAACTTTTTAAGCTGCCCTTGGTATAAAAAAGTGCATTTGCCTCTTCCAGCATGTCAACATCATCACCGTCACCTCGAGACTAAAGATGTCACGTCAAAGATGTTCCTCTCTGTCTCATTCACTTCCTTACAAGGGCTTCATTTACCCCATGATAGCAGTCAGTGATGTTATATTGATTTGCGGCGCCAAACTTAGTGAAGGCCTTGTCTCAGGCTGTGATTGAAAGCGCTGCCTCATTCAGGCACTGACGCCGGAACTGAAACATTGACCGTAGGCTAGAACCCAAATCAATCAAGATCACTTAGGCATGACCAGCTCAGCTCGTCTCTACATAACCATAGCTGTCAGGTGACTTGTCAGATGGAGAATTGACTTGACTGCCCTATGTTATAGGGGACATTATGCTCATTTCCAGATCCATACTTGTATTTGGCTTTTTACTCGAACATGTTCACATGCTTTAATGTTCAAAAAACACATTATTTATCTCAGACTGTCTGTCTGAATACGCACTCCAGATACCCAAATGTATGTGCACAAAAAGTGAGTTTTTCATAATATGTCCCATTTAACATTATTGGGGTTCAATGTGTATTTCCTACGCAGACGATTCAGCAATGACTTTATTGTGAAAAACTTTTGTTCAGTCAAAGTATGTGTTTTGTAGTTGTTGGGGAAATGCACTTAATAAAAGACAAGTAGATTGATGTATAGGAGCAAGCTTACTTGTAACATCGATTGTTGCTTGTGGTTTGAGATAAGAAGATTATAAACTATGTGAACTCCATTCATTAGGAGGCAACTCTTCTGCCATAATAATGTTATTGTACACTGGCAAACAGTAAAATACAAAGAAGACAAAACCAAGGATACACATTATATAGGGAATAGATGTACAACATGTGTACAATAATATTCTCTTGGGAACACATTTCTTGACTTATCTCAACTATTCGTCCACAAACGTGATCTTTTCTGCTTTCGTTCACTTTTGTGAATTCACCACATTAAGCACAACTAGCGTCACGTTGCATAACTTCATTACAAGCTGTTAAACCCACCTGGTATAATATCTCTTTCTGGCTGACCTGTTAGCAAACCATGGCCTATTTGTTCATTTAGAAGACACAAAATAACATTAGCATTAATTTGAAGTTATTCTTTTCCCATTTGCTCTTGTTTGGTCGCCACCCCCAAAATATATATATATATATATGTGACTTTAGCGGCAAAATATTAAACTTTATTCACCTGCTAGTCGCTAACTTTGTCAGTATGCTGTTTGGTGCTGGGCCAGCCCTGTCTCCTAAAAATGACGTTCCCATACAACAGAACTGCATTGTGAATTACATTTTGAGGGAAACATACATTTATTTTGTCAAGGAATACGTTTGTTTTTGACATATCACAAATACATTTGTCATGACGAAATCCGCGTAAGGAGGTCAGGGTGGTGAATGGGTCAAACAAACACAGGAAGTAGTTTTGTTGGGTTTTTGTTTTGTCTCAATTTGCAACGATAACCACGTGTTTAAAAGTGTTTGCAAGTGCGACCGTAATCCGGGAGAAAATACATTTCCCTTTGAATGTAATTTTGTACTGAGACAGGGGTTGGCTGGCTGGGCAGGTAAAGCATAAAGTGGGATATTAACTTTTTTGTTGAAGCTGCTGTAGGAAAAGATGTTGACAAATGTGATGAGACTACAGTAATTTTGCACACCATAAAACCAACACAATGAGCTCAAACAGGCTAGGAACCAAGGTATGCTCGTAGTCATTTGTACAATCTGTCATCTGACCATGTCAGACGGTAAAAATGTTTATCGCTGTTTTGAACAGCCACACTAAAAGGCAGGGTGAAAGACCTGTCATTAAAGAGAGGGGCAAAATGCAGTGAATTGTACAAATGGATATAACAGCAAACACACCACCACTTATGCCTTTGGTTAAAGGATAGTGACACCTGCAACTGAGCACGGTTGGGTGATAATTCTCTGGGTTCATCACCCCTTCCTGGACGCTGCACACAGTCATTTAAAAAAAAAAAAATGGATTAATGGTGCTTCATTAAATTTTATTTTGACAATCCCAAAGTGATGTTGTCGTGCATGTCCATCATCATCAACCAATGTTTATTCAGGGGAAATTGACTAAGCTCCTTCACAGCAACACTTTGAAACCACATTCATATAGGCTACTATAAAACATTAAGCTTTTCTAACCTGAGGTTTCACAAGTTTTATAGATTCTGATGCGTTTTTTTAAATATCTATTGTGATCCTGTTATTCTATCCAGGGTTTTCTCATACAACGGTTCGTATGATATCTTACAGAAAAGTTATTCCTCCTTTTTTGTTCATTTTCCTACAAATTTCCAGCAACCCGTGTCAATTTCTGCTCGTTACATGAATACAGTCATTTTAAAATAAACTTCCATCTTCACAGGAAATAACTTTCTTAGGCTTAGGCAAGAAAACTACTAGGTTTAGGGAAAAAATTTACTTAGTTAGGTTTAGGCAACATAACTACCTAGATAGGCTTAGGAAAATATCAACTTGGTTAGGAATAGGCAACAAAACTTAGTTAGGAAGGTTTAGAAAAGAAAGTGGTTTGGCTTAAAATAACTCTGGAAGTGGCGTAACTTAATTACGTTCGTTACGTGACAAATAAATCAACGTTGACTTCTGGTTTCACACAGAACACGAACGCCGGTCTCCTGGGCGAAAGTCTAGTACGTTTTGACACACCCATCCACCCCAACCTCCTCCCAACGCAGCGTTTGCTGTTCTTTATATTTCCTGGTTCCCGATTACGTGAATCACACACAAATTTCGTGGGATGTACAAGAATTAGAGTGCATTACTTTTTGTAGATATAGCTATGAACGGTCGATTACACCATCCTGTTCTATCACATAACCCATCACCAGTGTCTAGACTCTGAGGAATCATGTCCTCTCCCCCTGTCTCTATGGGCCTACGCTTAATGAGGATGCCTCAAATTGATGGGGTCTAATCACCTGTCTTTCAATGTCACTAACCTCAGTAACCATTGCTACACTTTCAGCTGATCTCTCCTTATACAGAGATACTGTGTATGGGGCAGTTCCCCATGTGTATATAGGTGAAACCCTTCCTCCCTCATCTTTAATGGGAAATTTTTCTGGTATAAAACTTCAGAGGTGCCTATCTTTAACGGTCAGGCTTATCAGTTACCTGAATCCCCCAGCAACGGAATCCCTAATCTCTACTCGGGGATGGAGAGGGCAGCCCATTTCAGACGGTGGTGTTGGGAGGGAAAGGGGAGAAGCTTTTTTTACACTGTAATGAAGGCTCCTCACCCTCCCGCAAGGCACTCGGTTTGATATTCCCCGACAGGCAGAAATACATTAGCCCCTGACTGTCCATTTCCCATTTGACAGCATTACCCTGTCAGGCCGAGGCAGCGGGGAGCACAAGGGGATCAGGACCGCCTCAGAAACTCCCACCTTTCCTTCTCCTGTAAAGCTCTGACTGACACCTAATGTCACCGCTGTCAGTAATGCAAATAACAAATCACATGCTGACGAACATCAAACGATAGGAATACATAAACAGCAAAAATATCAGAGTACAAATTACCCGTTCTCGGGGTAAAACGGGCAATGATGTATTCGATCAGCGGTGGATAAGGGATGATTTATGATTCATTTTATAGCCACCGTTCAACAGCCTGCACAACATATTGGTATGCGGACCAAGTAATGTTTTTGGTTCACTGGTTACAATCAAAGCTGGGTTATTATAGCGGTGCTGTGCAGCTCCACCAGGAGAGAGAGAGAGAGAGAACGTGTATGCAGGAGTGTGTGTTGTAAATTTGTGTTACAGTGTGTATTCAGGTTCAATCTTATCTGGTGCTAATGCATCTATAAGAGCAGGTCCCTCCATCGTACGTCTGACCTGTTCTCTTTCACAGTTCATAACTCCCTGCTGTTCAGAGAGTGAGAGAAAACTGTACTAAATTACACATGTTGTTCACACTACTATATACTGCATATGGTACAGTTATATTGAATGTCAAACACTGTAAAGAAGTACACAAACCTTACTGAAAGTTCAAGAAAAAGCAACTGTGCACCTTAAGTTAAGACTGTTTTGTGAAAATAAAGTTAGACATTTTGTATGTATTGTCACTTGTCACATAAATTCTGATATTAATCATTATGCATAATGCATTTGTAATAATAATAACAATAACAATGACAACAACATATAATGATAATAATAATAAATAAAACAATAACAAAATAAAATAATAATGAGCAGACTGCAAACTGAAGCAAGGCTATTTTATCGGTTCAGAGAACAATAAATCTACCTTTGGGAGCGATGACTTTTTGCCAGCTTGTCTTTGGTTGATGTGACCATCAGTCAGTCTTCTGCTGACCTTGCTCATGCTGGCACTGTTCCTGCTCTGTTATCTTTCTCGCTCATCAGAGCTGCAGTAAAGCTGCTCTAGATAAGGGCCCGTGGTCATGTGGACCCTTCATCCCCCAACAGTCTCTTAATCCATCGCTCAAAAAGACAATTTTGTGTACTGATATACAGCTTTTATTTACAATATATGCAAATGAAGGCTGCTTTTTCTGCATTTTAATATTTATGAATGAATACATTCTTTAAATAGTAAACCTACCTTGGATTCCTCACTGATCCAAAATAAGTCATAGAGTCCTTCAAATATAATACCAAATACCATACCATACCACGCAATTTTATGTTACTTTCATCATTAATGCCCAAGAAATCTTTCATGGAAGTCCTTGCTTTGAAGGTGTCCATTATAAACAGCTCAAACAGCATCATGTTGCATCTCACTGATAATGATGGAAAAGTAAACACACAGTATAAAAACCATTACATTGGTATTATTTTATACAGACACATAAAGATTATCTTTCTCTATATCATCAAACTACGATAACGGCTGCAGTTAGGTTTAGTCAACAAAACCACTTAGTTAGGTTTAGGAAAAACATCATAGTTGGGCTTAAAATACGTACGGAAACAACTTAATAAAAGTACGGAAAACACGTCACAAACGTTGCAAACGTCACTAACGTAACTTCAAAATAACTAAGCAACACTTTGGGACACGAACACCGGTCTCCTGGTTGAAAAGTCCTGTGTTTGGACCAATCCACCTCGTCCGCCTCCCAACATAAGCAGTCTTTCTCACTTTTTATTCTATGGCACTAGCTCTGAACGTAGCATATTTACGCGGATGCATTTACCTTGTCAATACAGACTACATGGCGTACAAATGACACGCCAAAAGCAAGAACGACGTTGTTATTGCATCTGAAATGACTTGCGAAGTCTTGTGTCAGTCATACGCCATTTAGTGCAACCGGATTTCTCTGGCTGCAGAACAGCGCCTGAGCGGCGGCTGAGCAATGGCGATGCACTCTGCTGTGTGATCACTTGCGCCCCCCACCTGCCGGCACCGGTTAAGCGTAGTGAGTGAGGAGTCAGCAGTCAATCAATAGCAGTATCAAAATGTAAAGGCAATAAAAGGTGTGTGAGTCACTGCAACCATGAGAGATCCTTGAGCATGCAGCCATGAAAGAGCACACAAAATATTATGCAGTGTGGTGCAGCAGTCTTCATCTCCTAGCGGAGATAATGAAGAGGCTTCCACACAGGACAGAATGGGTCACTGAATGGATTGATCTGTATGAAAATGGAATGAAAATCATCTGCTATGACCCTTGCTGTCCAAGAAGTCCAAAATCTCCTATTGGTGTTCAGTTGGATTGAGATCTGGTGCACTCTCCATAACCATTATCAAAACACCAAATGAGGGAATATTTCGTGTCAGAAGGGTCACCAAAGAGTAGTGTTGTGATCCCTCACATGCACGCAGGAGAAACTAACTGTTATTCTTTTGGTTGTGTAGAAACAACTTTGGATTCTTTGCACTTTGGATATTTTCAGGCCGGCCATGTGTCGTGCTCATGCCTGGGAAAAAATGATCTCCAAAGGCCAACCCAGCAGATTATTTAAAGGTTAAAGGACCCTTTTGGGCCCTCCTTTGACCCAGGGCTCGAGACAACTCTTTCCCCTCTGTTGGCAGCCCTAGTTTAATGCACCAAGTCATGACTCTAAAACCATTTCAGTAAGAAAAAGCATGTTTCTGTTCCCTACACCTCTGCCCCTTAACTCTTTTAAATGTGATCAAAAAAGAAAAAACATTCCTCACAGTGCAAGCAGAATTCTTTTTTTCTTTGAAGTCAAGGCACTGATGTAATGAAAGATTTCAGAGCATTCCACGGTGCCAAATGTGTCACAGTTATACAACATGTTACTATCCAGCACAGATTGAGTGGACTGAGAGCAGTGGAAGAGGAAATAACACTGGGTCCATCTGTGTCGATACTTGGCTAAGTCATAGTGTCACATGGAAAACGGAGTGTTTCACAGTGGGGGAGTATCGACCACAGACTGTTACCTGGGAGAAATGCTGTTGTGAGGGAAGGTTTGGGGAGGGAGGATGGACACGTTGATAGACAGGACCTGAGTGGAAACCTGAGTGGAAACCATAGACTGTATATAAGAAGTGGACGTAGTCACCATGATGTCACCCATTGGTTTGTGGACTGTCGTTTTGAAGCCTTCAGATCGGCATTTTGGCCATCGCCATCTTGGTTTTTTGCAACCAGAAGTGACCCTACAGGGTGGAGCTAAGTACAACCGAATGCTGAATAAGACATTTTTAGACGACCAAAAATGTTATAATTTACTTTCATGAACTGAAAACACACTGTGAAAGAGTTAAACTTGTAAGACGGAAATATGGACAACTCCCAGACCGGACAACGCTGTGGTAGCGACCTTTCAATCACAAGGTAGCCACGCCCTAAAGCATCCCCTGCTTTATGTTCTATTTGCATCTAAATGGGACCATAATTTACTAAATGAACATCATTCTGTATTGAAGAAGACTTTAAACTAGAGATTGAAACCATAAACTCATGTTTACAATGTTTACTGAGGTAATAAATCAAGTGAGAAGTAGGGTCATTTTCTCATAGACTTCTATACAATCAGACTTCTTTTTGCAACCAGAGGAGGCTGGCTGTTAAAAGAATGCAAGTTTAAAGCACTTCAGCATTGGCTTCATTTTCAGACCCGGAGGTTGCCCAGTAGTGGAAATGCAGCAAATTAAAAAAAAAAGAAAAAGTTTATGCTTGGCTGAGGTGGAAGAGTTGGTGTATCGATAAAAGCAAAATGTGTCAAAGTGCAGAACGAATAAATCATGAAGCATATGACTTATACTTCCAGTAAAGCTTCCAATCCACTGAGGAAATGAAAAATAGCGGCAGACAAAAGCATCAGATCTGTGCGGACTGTATTGTTCCACAAATGAATACATGAAACAAACATGAAAGCCATATTTCCATCATGTTCTCAAAATGTTTCCCACTGCTACACATGGATAGAAACTGCCTTCAGTTTGCCCACCGGCAGCAACACATCCACTCCCAACGAGTACACCGGGGTGGTCTTCCTGGGTATTGGGAAAAGCAGATTGGCGCCCTTCTGACTGCACCTCTGACATGCCCGTGATGACGGCAGACCAATGTTTCCAGCAGAGTGATTTCACCTTTGCACCACTCAGTCATCGCAAGTTTGGTTCAACAAAGCTAATTCGGGAGGCTAAAAACAGAATCCTGCAGAAAAAGCAGATTACTCACGTCTTTTTGAATTTGAAAGACATTAAATGAGGTATGTTTCTCATTTACATTTTAAAGCACCATTTTCATAATGTATGCATGCAGTACTGCAGGACCGAGGAGCAGTCTAACCAGAGTCTTCTATGTATTGCAGACTTACAAAGCCGTATATCATTACTGTATGTATTGTATAAGACCATAAAGTGAAGGATTTTACCAATTTTCAGGTAAATCTATTCCAACATTTACATTCCTTACAGCTACAACCATTAATTTGAACAATCAGGATGAAAGTGACATTTACTCAGATGGTTAAATGAACTTATCTCTTCCATTATGAATATCATTAAGCAAGACGTGAGTGGAAAATGACAATCAGAAAAACCACATATTTAATTAAAAATGAATGATGTAATTAAGTCAGAGATTCCTCCTGTTCCATAACAAGACGAGCGTCTAGTGAAGCTGACAGGTGGACTGCATGCAAATCAGAACCATCAGCTACATTTCCTGCCCTTCCTTTCCATTTCTTTTGTAACGGTCGGGTGGATCTACCTCATGGAGCGAAAATGCTATACGAAAGGCTGTTAAAGAAGAATGCGTGGCAGGTCAGCATTCAGATCCACTTTTCCTCAGATTTCCCACTCGGTCTCACAGCAATGTACCGTAGCAATGTAGGCTACCGTTACGATACCGACACGGGCAGCATCACCTGTTTGGTATTCTGGAGGAAACACGGTGAAGTGGAGAAAAGCTGCTGACAGCAAACAAACACTAGTGAAAGTGTGGCTGTCTGACCTTATTGACTGCGCTGATATTAACTTCAGGCTGTAAATAAACACATATGTTGAAGAGTGAGGCGGAGAGGTCAGGTGATTGAGAGCGTAGGACGTTCTTATTACATCAAGTGCTCTCAGCTCGCTAAACATTTCTTAAAAAGAAGCAACGTGCAACTTCTATCAGATATCGTACTGAACATTATTAGTCTACACATGTCTTTGACCCTGTGTCTTGATCCAAAGATGAGTTTTTCAGGGGAATTATCGGCTTTTTACTACCTGCGTGAATTAAGCAGCAGCATTTTGATATTAAATGTTCATAACTGCTACTTTCTTTTATGAATAAAATTACTGAGGTGAAGCTGCAGACGGTGTACTTCAGTTAGACATGGTTAGCATGCTGCCTACAAGCTAACGCAACCTCAGTGTCATGAAACTCTCATTTGGTGTTTGCACATGTCAAAAGTCAATTAAGACCTTATTAGCCTAGAAGTAAACATGACCTCAGTCTCATTTGGATTCTGCAGAGGCAAAAGACAATCTGCAAACAATCTAGGTAGTAATGATGCGCGGGTCACGTTTTTTTATTACTCGCACCCACCAGCCCCGTTATGAGAGCCAATCCGAACCGCCCGACCCGCAAAAATATGTGTTAATTAACCCTCCGAACCAGACCCGACCTGCAAATCGCCAACATTCCGCATTTTAGTACAATTGTCAAGCTGAGGTCTGAGACAAGGACAGAGACTAGGGCTGTGCCGCAGCTTGCCGTGTGTGTATTTGAGAGAGAGAGATGTTTCTGTAAGTCATTAATAACTTGGGGCAGCGGTGGCCCAAAGGTTAAAGAGGCGGGCAGCGAGCTTGTGACCGGAAGGTCCTCGGTTCAATCCCACAGACCGGCCTAACAAATCTGGGTGGTGAAAGTGCAAAAGGAGCACTTGCCCTTCCCTCATTACCACCACTCAGGTGCCCTTGAGCAAGGCCCTTAACCACAACCGCTCCAGTGGGGACCACCAGATTTGACTGTGGTTGTACTGGGCGTTGATCATTTCTTTGACCCACGTGCCTGACCCAGTCCAGGCCGAATCGGCCGGTGGTCATAGATTTTTGAGTTCTTCATTTTTTTGTTTTTGATGTCAGTAGTTACTGTGTGGTCCTCGGCAATGGCACGGGACAGCCCGGCCCTCGCAGTCGGAGACAGCACAGAGCGAAACGCTGCCTGTCAGGCTGGGCAAATCTAATACTACTTTCAATATTAAGGGGGGGATACGAGCGGCCCATCCAAATTTGAACTGATCCTCATTTTCATCGTAAACGTAATGAACTGTGACTAGTGTTCCAGCTCACCTTGGCGTGGATGGCCTGTCTTGTTTTGATTCAGTGCTGTGGTGTCGTGCTTACACAAACTGATTTGTCATCAAGAAATCCTAAAGTGTTTTGAAGGTCTTCAGCATCATCAGATTCTCCTTATATCACAAAAAATGTATTAGTGTTAACATTTCTGCCAAAAATCTCTCGACTCGCGCTCCCCGGGCGCTCACATAAAATGCCTCTCCGTCTCAAAGTCCCAGGCTGAATTTCAGTCCCATTAACGTCCCCGGTCAAAAGACAATTTTCAGACTATGTTACAGAAAGGTAAGTTAGATATTTGTTAGCATGCTGCCTTGAAGCTGAAGTAAGCTCAATCTCATTTGGAGTCTGCAGGGTCAAGAGACAGCTTGCAGCCTGACTCTCAATTTGGTACTATCTGTGTGTTTTGTTTTCTCCATTCCCTTTTTATTTGAAGTAGACGAGGAGTTTAACAAGGTCTCAACGCTACAGTTTAAGAGACTATAATAGAGGTTGATCAGAATAAAACTGAGGCACATTGCAGGGAACTTCACAAACAAGTGAAAACAAACATTTGTTTTTGTTGCATATTGACTTCATGCATAATCTTCTTCCAGCTCTGATGGCATCTTTAAGTACGCAGTTACCTCAGCCTTTAGTTAGATGCTGTTTCGGGGATGGACAGCTCATCAAAGTGGGTGACAAGTGTGCCGGTGGAAAATGGACGATCTAATTTATAGGGTGAAGGGCAGCAACACTTGGGTGACTCATGCTTGAAAGTAACATTGTAGCTTGAATGAAGGCTAAATGCTTTTTTGTTTCTGAAAGTGAGGCCAATGAATGAATGAAAAAGTTACTATAAATAATCAGAGGGGCACATTGCATTCTGGATAATTTAATGACATCGTAAAGGACATTTATTCATGTTAATATGTTTTATTCACCATATCAATATCAATTCATTTGCAAGACATTATCCACGTTGCAGCTAATTAACCTGAAATTTACCTCAAGGACATGTCTAACAAATAAAGACAATTTCCCCAGTTAATTTGTGTTTTCTTCCTTTGTATTCTGAGCACATCTGCCGACGTCAGCCTTTTGTTTTTAATTAGGAGATTAGCTTCGGGACATATGTAAAAAAACAAAAAACAGATAGATGTTACAGATTTTTTAAGGATTTGGTTTACATGGAGTTGGGGATGTAGTACTAGCATAGCACCAGTAATAAATGCTTTGCTAAAATGGCTCAAAATGTGATAGATTTTGCTGATAAAATATAGAACATATGCTTTCAACATCTCACATCACCTGAAGACCAGCATGATGTTCAACGTGTGCACATATAGAATAGACATAATTTGACATACTGGACATAATCTCCGCTTCAACTGGCAAGCTATTGGGTACGTGCTACAGTTACTGATATGGACTTTAAGTAAAGTCGAGAGAAAAAAAATTGGAAATGGAAACGAAGAAACGAGGCGGTATAGAACAGACGAGCAGGCACTCACACACAACTGTTCCAGTCACAAAAGGCTGCAGAGGAACAGCGAGCGTCCTTTCTTTATAAAACATTCACGACTTCTCCGCAGTGGGATCGTCAGTAAGACTCTACACTAAAGAGACACTGTAACCTTTCCCTATCGGCTCTTGCAGACCTGTCTGAGAGGCCCATTTTCTCAGCGGGGTTCAGTCATGGAGGAGGCAGCGGCGGTGCCAGGGAGGGTTTTCCCGGTTACACTCTTCATCCTGAATGTTACTCACATTATGCTAAAGGGTTTAGCTTGAACCTTCCACACACTCAAACACACACACTCCGAATCATGTTAGGAAACTGCCAGGGCCTGCACATCCCTAGAGATGACTGTGAATAATTGATTTTAACCAGGGAGACGTTTGCATTCCTCCCCCCATTTCCATATAGAGGAGAGTCTCGAGGAGGTGATTCAATAGTTGACTGATACTTGCAACACTTTGGAAAAGTTAGGGAAAGTACAATTTGTAGGTCTACGATGTATCCCTAAGGATGTTAGGAAATAATGCCAAGTTTTGTTGAGAAATCTGAGCATCGTTGTAGAATTTTTTTCCCTGTAAAGGTTGATTTGGATGTAAATATTTAACATGACTACGCATGCAATATGCTGAATAGATGACACACACCAGAACCCTTTAAGAAACTTTTCATCTTTAAGGACTTCCACCGGGACACTTTCTGCCCGGAGGAATGCTGGTGCAAAGAACATTTTCACCAGTGTCATGTTATCTAATCAGATTTCACCTCACTCTCACTGAACTCGGAGTTTGCTTAACTTTTTTCAAAAGGCTAAATTCCCTCGTGGTTTCTCTTTCCACTGCCTTCAGTGTTGTCTTTCATTTCTGGGTCATGAGAGAGAAAACAGACTCGGGCGTTTTTTGATGTGTCGAAACGGTTCCTGTTGAAAAAGGTGTGTAAACACTCGGCAGCTCACTCAGGAGGTAAACATGACGCGGCTTTCTTACCCTAGTTTCCACAACTTTGATGTTTGGGAGATGGCATTAACATTCTGGAGGGAGAACGAGCTCGGTGCTTGTGTTCATCAGATATCCCTCAAACTATAGGGGCTTAAGGGAGAAAAGTCTACAAGGAATGCTGCTCTAAGTCTTTCTCCTATTATTCTGTTGCTGTCCTGACGCCTCTGGCTGTTGGTAACACGGTCAGTCTGACATCACAGGGGTTTGTGGGAGAAGCTGGGGGGCGAATGTGTGACAGCTTTTTAAAAGATGATGTCTCCTGAGTCTGTTCAATATAATTTGACCGGGAGTGGTCTCAGTGCTGTGGCTCTGTAAGGACTAATGGGCATCCAAATCATTTCAAATCTGATTGATGCACTCTTAATGAAACATTAAGCTTCATAAAATGGCTGGGGGATAACCCCGCACTGGCCAGCAGCACAGGGCCTCTGATTTTAATGAGTAGCGGCCTGCATGATATATGCACAGTGTTATCTTTTCATTCAAAACTGCTCACATAGCACTGTCGCTGGCTCATTTGCCCCCCAACTCAGCTGCAGCACTGTGGTGCCCATTTGTCCAATAACCAGTAATTAATAAAAGGTTGATCAAATACTGGAAACTTCAGCTTCAGAAATGTCCTCAGGGCAGTGAAGTGATTTGGCCTCCTTGGCTCACACTATATACACAGTAACACCACTGATTATTGCATGCCCGGGGCGTCTTATTTACCAACACTACTGCCAAGAGCAAGAACGTCAATACTGACTGATTCTGCCAAACTGGAAGATGTTCAATGACAACATGTTTCTTACGTCCAATGCCAATGTTTTCTACAATATCTGCACATGTATGGCAACTAGCGAAGGTTAGGGAAAGATCATCATGGTAAATACGTTATGGTTACGGTATGGATACTATGTAGGTCCAGGAACTATGGACCCAATCAAAAACTTAAAGGAACAGTGTGTAGCATTTGGGGGATCTATTGGCAGAAATGGGATATAATGTGTTTTCTTTAGTGTATAATCACCTGGGTCGTGTCTAGAAGGTAACCCACGACAGTTTTTGCAAGTTTTTGCCAGATTTAGCAATTTGCGGGTTATCTTCTAGACAGGACCTCCTCACGGAGCCAGTGTTTCTACAGTAGCCCAGAACAGACAAACTAAACACTGGCTCTAGATAGGGCAATTCGCGTTTTCATGTCGTCCACCGTAATTCTCCTAGATGCTTGGCATATGGAAGAAGTTTCAGTCGGTTGCAATCTGCAACCTCACCGCTAGATGCCACCAAATCCTACAGACTGCACCTTTAAATAGGAACTAAACAAGCAACTCAGAGTCATTTTTGTGCATTTTGTCTTGTTTGTGTTCGGACTGCATTTAGAGATTTAGGAGCTACATTTAGAGCATGGTATTTCGAGTCAAAAGGCAGGCGATTCTGAGATCCTGAAAAGGTTCCTGGGCCCATGGAAAAGTTCCTGCAGTGGAAACAGGTCATCTCTTTCATGAAAGTCAGACGTGCTACATGCTCATCTGCTACCTTTACTTTCTACATACAGTGCAGGGCACAGTGCGTTGTGAATTGGGACTGAATGTTGGGAGTAGATGTAAATACTAGGCTTATTATTTCCTCGTTCTGTTTTGATCTTTTTCATTCATTGTTTGTGGGGTTTCTTCATGCTTTTATGATGCACACTTAATGACTTCATCTGCCAGACTTTTTTCCAATCTTCCTGTCTGTCAAGAACTTTCAGTTTTGTACATGTGCTTTGTTGAATCCCTCTGGTGACTTTTATCATCCTCACTCACAAGTCAACCCTGTCAAGTGAACAGGGTTAGTTGTACCCAGGAACAAGTACCTGAACATAAGTCATGCATTTTGTATTTGTTTTATTTTGTAAAAAACAATGGGCATTTATTTTTCATAAGTAAGGGGTTGTTCTCATCTTTTCAGCAAATAACACATCAATGAATGGACGTGATTCAGGTGTTAAATAGGCTGTGCGCCCAATAAAAAAATACACTTTGCCAGACATGAATATCAAGGCAAAATAGCAGACATAAAATATTTGGAATGATTCGATTCAGCCTGTTCAAACTCAAAAGACGGCACTCTCTCTTTTTCCTTCCCTCACAACAAATACCCTCAAAGTCTCCAGCTCCTACAAAGGCTTGCATGCTTTTCATTTGGAAGATCAAGAGTCTTTTACTACGGGGAGGAACCAGCCTGCATCTGTTTGCCACCAGGGGTTGCTATTTCGTTTCTTCCCCAAATAAAGAGGTTTTCTTTGCTTCCAAATCCAATCTTTTTTTCCTCCTACACCTCCTCCCGGCGGAAGCTCCCCAAATAGCAAAGCAGCACTTCAAACAGGCACCGACATCCTCTAAAAAACCATCAGCGGGGTCCGCTTGGGGCTGCCCAGCAAGGAAAGGAAGAAGGAAAGAGAAAGGAGGGGCATATTGTGGTTTATAAACACAAGCCAAAAACACATAGGGAGTACATGTTTGGGCCTGCAGTGCAGCTTATGTTGATCCTGCAGCCTCATTCAGAGGCGGATTCAGCTTTGGTGCCCACTGGCATATCCATAATTTCCTCCCAGACTGGAACTCCTCTTCCCAGAGCCAGAAACTTTTTAAGAATGGCAGTATGTTTGGTAAAGGACAGCATAATCTGAAAAGAGGGATAATGCCAGTTCTCCCAACAGAGGTTGTCTGGATGTGTAATGGGATGGTGGAGTGATGCAAGGTAAAGCTTCATCAGTACTTTTCTCAGCATTTCAGACTCCAAAAACATCCTTCTTGTCATGCAGACATTTTGTAAATGCATCACATAACAACATTAACCGGCTGTAATGCCGAGCTTTAATGACATAAGACTGTTCAGGGGGTTGTGAAATGACCACATTCGTCTTTTCCTGTTCCTCCCAAACATCCATCCCATTCAGTCTCTAGCTCTCTCTGGCTCCATGCGTATAATCCTAGAGCAGCTCAATGGGCTCACAGTATGGGCCATTATTCACTCCAATACTTTTTTCTCTGTGCTGGTCAATAGCCAAGGATGCAGTCAGAATTGAAAAGCTTTTTTTTCCACAGGGGCAGACTGATCTGACCACAGGGGCAGCACCACAACAAGCCCTCATCTTTTCCGGAGCCTTCTTTCCAGAGAAACGACAAAGGAAATGTCCACCTATTTTTCACATGTTTTTTTTGTCATCCAGGCAATTTGGCTGTTGCTATTTATTTTTGAAATATGGTAAATCCTCAGAAGTAATAACTTCTGGCAGGTAGCTTGACATGAAATTGCAGTCTTTTTTTCTACCTTTCCCTTTAATCTGTAACAATTCAATCAGGCAGCTCGAGAGCGAACCTGGGCTCTTCTCTGTGCTTTGTCCTCGTTACGATCTCGTCAAGCCTTTTTTTTCTTTGCTTATCTGAGGAGGAGATGTGGGCAAAAAAAAAAAAAAAATGAAGCAAGATGGTGAGGATTTCAGGTTTTTCCCATTACTGTCAGTTGAGCGGTGAATGATGGTTTTAAAATCTGTCAAGCCAAGTCGTCATTAGAAATCAGAGGGGTGTGAAGCTACAACACCGTCATATACCCCGGAGTTAATTCAGGCTAACAATACAGCATACACAGTTATAAAATAAGACATCATTTTTAATGGCAACTTGTTTCCTCTTGATTTTAAGTGTTGATGCACAATAATAAAAAAAATGTTTGGCTCCATCGTTCTATTCTGACATCTGTCATCTTCAAAACAGTTGTACTGGATGCAATGTGGGAGGACTGTGTGTGTGGGACTTGACTTGGATCTTGTTAGTCTTGACTTGGGACTTGACTTGGGACTAATCAGACGTGACTTGGGACTTGACTTGGGACTTGTCAGTCTTGACTTGGGTCTTGTCAGTCTTGACTTGGGACATAACTTGGGACTTGACTTGGGACTTGACTCGGGATTTGTCAGTCTTGCCTCGGGTCTTGTCAGTCTTGACTTGGGACTTGACTCGGGACTTGTCAGTCGTGAATTGGGATTTATCAGGCTTGACATGGGACTTGACTCGAGACTTGTCTGGCTTGACTTGGGAGTTGACTAGGGATTTGTCAGTTGTGACTTTGGACTTGTCAGTCTTGACTTGGGTATTGTCAGTCTTGACTTGGGACTTGACTTGGGTCTTGTCCATCTTGACTTGGGACATGACTTGGGACTTGACTCGGGAATTGCCAGTCGTGACTTGGGACTTATCAGGCTTGACATGGGACTTGACTCGGGACTTGTCTGGCTTGACTTGGGACTTGACTTGGGACTTGTCAGGCATGACTTGGGTCTTGTTAGTCTTGACTTGGGACTTGTGTGCAAAGACTTGAGATTTACTTGTAACTTGCACATCAATGACTTGGTCACATTATCATTCTGGTATAGGGAAAACACTCTGGCTTGTATTTCTTTAAACCAATCACAATCATCTAAGCACAGGACGCAGCGGCGGTGGGCTTGTAAAATAGATAGCGCAGATAGTGGAAGGAGAGAAGAACGCCGGCCAATGACGGGCTTATACCCACAGTCTACATCTGGTGAGTCACATTACTGTTTTGATTCACTCTCACTGCTCTCATCAACCTTGTTTCCACCTACAGCAGGCAGCTGTTCTTAGCCAAAAAGTACTCCACTGTACACTACCTGCCCAGCACCAAACGGCAGACACAATTAGCAACTAGCTGAGGAACATGAAACATTTTAGCAACCTAAAGAGCCAAACGAGTCCCTCAGGAGTTGGTGGAGACCAAAACAAAGTCAAAAGGAGAGTGAATATTGGCCAGACACATAACTCAAAATAATAATGTTGCTTTGTATCTGCTTGATCTGCAATAAGACAGTTTACAGCTTGCTGGACTGTCCCCACGCCAAACAAATCATTTAGTGCAGGTTTAAGTTAAAGGCAGCAGTGAAATCACACATTGCTGACATGCATCTAAAATGATCAAAGATAAAAACACAAAAAACTATTTCAATCATGTCCCTTGTTAAGGAAAGATTGAATGACATGCCTTCTAGACATGATCTTACTGCCTTTCTCATACAACAAAATACACACTTTTATTGAAATCACTTACAAAATGACTCAAATGATTGATGCTGCAGCACAAGTAGCTCCGCACATCTCAGTCAATAATAAATGACAGAGAAGTAGCTTTTTAGAGACTATTCGGGGACTGTAAGCACTTGAATACACAATGAGTTTTAGTATTTACAACTTTCAGTCTTGGAAAGAGAGACTTATGAGCAGATGAAGGCAGCAAGACTCTTCCGCCAGACCGCTGTAGGGCGATGCATAGCGAATGAGGGAATTCTCGGACTTAATGAGAGAAAGATTGGACTCTTGAATCCACAATCATTTGGCTTCAGAACACTTGGATTATGCTGCTGGACTGTTTGGGGTAATTTGCAGGTCATTTTTTTGCAGTTTTGGAACTTAAAAAGAAACCTCCACTTCATGCGGACATTAAAATGGGTTTTTAAATTTACTTGAGGCCGAGTAAAAAAAATGACAAAATGTTCATATATACCCATATGTATAATATATATATATATATATAAAATATAAAATGATCATATACTATGTATAATAGATATATATATATATATATATATATATATATATATATATATATATATAATAAAAAATATATAATATAGTGCCAGCCTTAACACCAGCTCACCTCTGACATACACAGAACCTGAGAGACCTCAGCCTCGCAGGGAGCAATCATTAAACATTTTCGGTGACAAAAGAGCCCAGTGACGTGTTGGAGTCTGAACACTGCAGCTACTGAATTCTAAAAGTGGTCTGACCTTCAGAGTTTCATCCTGTTGAGAGGGCTTTAGGTAGCCTGTTTTTGCAGAAATAAAAGGTGCGACATGTCACCCGAGGATACTAAGTTGGCGGTGCCCTTTTGTGTCTCGCCACTGGTTGTTGGACACTGCTGACACGGTCACACTGACACTGTTGAGCGTTAGAAAATGCCAGCCAGCACGGTGGATGCATTTATGTGCGGAGAATGTTGCAACTCAGTGACCCAGCGAAGGTGGAATTTTTGAGAAGTTTAAAGTTTATTTTGAGGGTTATATAACCAATTCAGACATTGCAGATTACAGCTCATCAGGGCTGGCCCGTGACAGAAGTTTACTAGCCAATTTTCTGCAGCAGGGCATCAACCTAAAGCAGCTTTCACACCATCGTGCGACAACCGCCCTGCGGACCGCTGCTGTCGCTATGGTCCAAGGCTGCGATGGAAGGCAAGTGCTTCGATGAATGTCAGAAAGGCTAGCTAAAACTAGCTGAAACGGGAATGAATGAAACTATAAAACCTAAGGAATCCATTGGTACCAACCATGTCATACTAGCTTGTCACGAAGGAGGCTGAATAACGCTCCAAAGTTACGCAAACTTTTACCGAGGAAAAACTGGAATGGCCATTCCACACTGGAATGGCCAACTGGAATGGCCACATTCAATATTTGTCATTGTTTTGTGTTGTTGATTGATTTCCAATAATAAGCATATATATACATTTGCATAAAGCAAGCATATTTGTCCACTCTTATGTTGATAAGAGTATTAAATGCTTGACAAATCTCCCTTTAAGGTACATTTTGAACAGATGAAAAATGTGCGATTAAGTGACAATCATGCGATCAATCACGATTCAATATTTTAATCAATTGACAGCCCTGATCACTTTTATTGCTACGTTCCTCAAAACAGATCCATATAGACCCGTCAAATGACATATTATGCCAATATATTGTCTGTAGTTTACGGTCAACAGTTTTATCCAGAAAGCAAAAACACTGTAGAAACATGAACACAGTGGATTGGAGGCCCCAATAGGCCACGGCTGGCCCTGACACTGGTTGAAATGAAAGAAAGAAAGAAAGAGACATGTTTGAAACCTGCCTGACATGCAGACTCCTCCCAGAAGAGAGATACAGCACATTTCAGGGGGTTACTAAGAAGACAGCTCATGGTTATCAAAAAAAAATCAAGTGGCTCCATTCAACATTGCCCAACTACATCTTATACCCCCAACTGCTCAGCCGACCGTGTCAATTGAAGGGGTCGCTCTGCACAGACAGTTGGAGATGAGACAGACAGCATCTTCCTTTCTCCCTCACTATCTATATATAAAATATACTTGTATGTCACCTCACTGTGGCCAACTATAAATCAGCAGTAGATGCGTCATAGCAAAATTTAAGATGCATAATGAGAGCCTAGAATAGAATAGAAAGCTTTATTGTCATTGTATTAAATAAAACAAGATTCACAGTTGCCACTTCTGGTCAGTGCTTTAAAACAAATACTTGACAAGACTAAACAAACACTGGTAAAACATATAACAGGTAAAACTCACACACAGTTATAAAGCAATATAAAACAGGTAAAGCAGATGTAATAAATAAAAATAAACAGAAGTGTTACACTAGAAGTATAAAATATAAAAATAGATGTAATGTAAACAGAGGTAATTGGACTTGTAAAATAGGTCGGGTAGATGTAATAAATAAAATGTAAACAAAGTTGCACTTGAGGTGTATATTGCATCAAGGATATATTGCACAGATAGAGGTACACTGTAAACAATTGCTGTTAATTTACAACAGGATTTCAACAGTATTTACCTGTTATTGCTAAAAACAGTGCTTTACTGTTAATATAAAAGAAAACCTGTTAAATTACGCTCATAGGCCGTTTTTTAACTGAACTATAATGTATTCTTAGAAAACATCACTTTACTGCTGATCAACTGTCTAAAGTATCATCAGTAACAGTTTCATGCAGTATTTGTTTAATTCTGGGACCTGATCTGCACATGTGAAGCTTGTGCATTGTCCATGATTGTAAAATCAGTGAATTAGCTTTATTGTTCTTCACTCACATGTTGTTCTGGTTTGCATTCTGTGCTTGTAGCCAGCTATAGACAGACATTTTGGGAAAAGTGTCAACAAGTCTATTATAGCCTTTTTCCTAACCAAGTGCCTTTATTGTATTTAGTGTGACTATTCTTATGTCTGTAACCTGCTAAGTCTATTAATTAAAAGGCAAAAAATAATGTTTATTAAAATGTATGTAAAAAAATACAACCTAAATAGTGCATTAAAACAAATCAGTAAGATAATGTAAAAGAAAGGTGGAAAAACAGCTATATAATGTATCTTTAAACAGTAAATTAACTGTAAAATACTGTGAAATGAATAAAAAACAGTTCAAACAGTATTTTTCATTAACAGTACAAAGCTGTAAATTTCAGCGACAGTATAATAATGTTAATTTTACAGTAAAATAAAGGCAACCCTGCTGCCATCAGTTCTTCACTGTTATTTTACTGGGAAATTCTTAACAGTGTATTCACATTCAGTGTATTAATATACGCTCATCAGCCTCTATGATTATAAATTAAGCAAGTAGCGTTGAGTTCGTTTTATTATAGCCTCGGCACAGTAGGAGGAAACCAACCATATACACCTACCACACATGATCATCCATCCCACTTTATTATGGTTTCAGTCTAACATCGGTGAGTAACCGGAATGCGCACGGGGAGAGTAAATGAACAAAAAGAAAGAGAGAGACAAGAGGAGGAGGAGTGTGTGTGTGTGTGTGTGTGTGTGTGTTATGCAGGGAGGGATTGCCTACACCCATACAGTGTGTGTGTGTGCGTGTGTATGTGCAGACGTATGTATGAGAGAGACAGAGCGACGGGGGTGAGACTGGAGAGAAAGAGGAGATATGAGAGCTTCCTTTCACTAAAAACACTCCTTCATTCCGCCGCTGAAGATGGAACAACTGGAACATCTGGAACATCTGGATCGCAACGCGCCCACGTACCCATGAGCAATTAGGAGCGTGCGAGCGATTATTATTATCTTTGAGGATCCGGACATCTTTTTGTCTAGATTTTCTTTTATTTATTTTTTTAAAGCTATTTTCCTCATCAATCTTTTAAAAGTGTAGCACGTCGTTTGTTTTTTGTCTGTTGGATTATGTGAAGGTGGGCTGCTGGATCTCGAGGACGAAGTGCGTCAAGTGAGCGCTCCACGTATATCCAACAAGTGGATGCATGGATTTTGTTGCTCGCAGCGGGGACTAAAAAAAAAAAAACACAAAGTGGATTGATCGCCAACAAAATATCGATTGATCGGTGTATATAAAAAGCTCCAGATGTGGTGGAGCTTGTCCTGGTTGATGGTGATGTATAGATGTGCGCATTGTCTCGGCCTGAGGTAGTTTTTTGACAGACTTTGTGCGTTTTTTTCAAGCAGATAATAAAACTGCAATGAGGTAGGACACGACACATTTTTTTTTTTTCCTTTTGCTCTTCAGTCATTTGACCAAAAAGCAAAGATTTTGCTGCGGTATCCTCCGTCTCCCACCTCGCCCTCCCTCTCCCACCTCCGTCCATGGACTCGCTTCAGTAGTTGGGATCTTCTCTGTAGACATTTCTGTATGACGAAGAGGGCGCAGGTGGCACCAAAAGGTCGCAGCCATGCCGATGCATCCATGCACCTCCACGCTGATGTACCGGGGCATCTGCACCATCCCGGACATGCTCTACACCACCCCGGTGAATCTACCCGAAGACGAAGTTGAAGGTGAGATGTTACTTGATGATGGTGTGCTGTTTATTCTGGTTGGTGTACTGTATGTGGCTCCAGCTCCATTCATTCAGCACCTTGGACAGCGCTCAGACGCATGGAGATGTGAAATGACAGCTTGTTTTAGGGGTTTATATATATATATTTTTTCCTCATCTTGATATATAAAGAGAGAAAAATAACCACCCACTTTGTTATCAGTGTTACTCAAAGATCTTGTTGTCTTTCATTGATTGGGAATATAGATGTGCAGCTCATTCAGAAGGTTGGTCACATATTATGGCCTCAGTGTGGAGCTGATTTGGTTAATTATTCCTTGCACCCTTTTCTGCCATAAAGTGTTGATGGTTCTTGAGGACAGCAGTGATGCATTGGCTCTAACTAGAAGCAGAAGCAGAAGCTCTTGGTTGGAAATTTGGTTCATTGGAAGCCCGATTTCATTTGAAACCCCATTAAAGCTGCAGTGGGTACAAATTGGAGCAAATATGATTAAAAAAAAGTTATTTTTATAAAACAGTCACTATTATCCTGACATTGGTGAATGAGACAGGTAATCTGAAAAAAATAATGTGCCTCTGGTGTCCTCCGGTGCTCCTAATGGCATCTGCAAGATTTCACAGACCGGAGGAAAACAAGCAGTCAGAGCCGAGCTGGAGCCTTGATGTTTCTGAGCAGCTGTCAATCACTCTGATCAAACGGTCAAACTAGGCAGCGCTGATCAAATATTAATCAATATTCTGTTACTGTAATGCCTATTTATCGCCTCAAATGTTTTCAGAAACATCTTGTAGTGTACTGTTTAGCTGTAAAATGAGAAAGTTTGTGACCCGGCAGCCATGTTGGGAACAGTTGAGGAAATACCAAGCACCGCCCACCAGCCGGAGCACAGCCAATAGGAACGCTCTCTCTTTGAAATGACCTGTGATTGGTCAAAGTCTCCCGTCATGGGCTAGATTTTCTAAAGCCTGAAAAAAGAGCCATAAGGAGGTGCAGAAGTCTCTCAGAACACTTGAATTATAATATGCTGAAAGGTTATAATGGAATTTTTTGCCCAATAATACCAACAAATTTCTGCCTACTGATGCTTTAGGTTTGGCCACATAGACCTTCTGATGGTCAGATGGTCCAGAAGTGTTTATTATATCTTTTTTGGACTACTTAATGTGCTAAATGATTCAACCAATATCTCTTGATTTAAAAAAAAAAGTTTACTCAAAAACATCTTAATACACACATTCAACCTCTACAGCACTGCAGTGGCACCTATCATCCTCCAAACAAGCATGCTGACACATGGCAACCATTGTGAGCGATAAGTATTTTTCAGCATCCTGAGAATATTCATGCCTGGAGCACTTGTGATGTGAACCTGCGACATCTGCACATTATCATGCAGCGGCCCCTGGGATGTTGTTCGAATCCCAGAGCGAGTGCGGTGACAGGAAGTTCTTGCGTTGTTGCCATGTGTTCAGTGCGTTGACGCTGACGTATCCCCAGCTGAATGATTTGTTCACTGCACCTCTCGTCCTTGTTACCTTAATAATGCACATCTTGTTAGGGGAACAAAGCAGAGACACCTTTGATGGGCAGATTCAGAGAGATCAGTGTGCACACGTGGCTTTAAAAAGTGATGCATTTCAGATTGGGCTCTGATTGAAATGCATATATGTGTGAATTACAGACAAGCTGGGCCTTGTTAGAAACTGTGTCAGCGTATGCTGGTGCAGAATTTCCCAGAGAGGAATCAGAAATTAACCGTAAATTGAACCTGGAGTTTGCACACATTTGAAATGACACTGCAGCCACACACTCCTTCTTTTGTCTGAAACTTTTGCGTCTACAATACTGTTGGCAGGGAAATTCAGTGCTGAGGTTGATATTAATTAGTCAAGCTGAATGGAAGAGGCCAAACATGAATTGATTTGGACTCCCAAAAGGTGTTCAATGACTCACGCAGCACCAGAAACATCCAGAAAACACAAGAATGGGTGCAAGATTGGTCACATTGTTTTAACCTCTTAAGCCCCATAGGGTGCTGGAAGGTGTGGTTTGCCTAAACAGACATACCCAAAATAAATCAACAATAGCTCCACAACTACCGGGTTTATATGCATGATCTTGGTCTCTATGGATAGGTAAGACCTTGGAGAATTCATCACCAGTGTAAGTAACATTGTGACTGCTACTATGTCTGAGTAAATTGTGATGAACTAAAGGAAAAATGTACATTTTTTATCCTCGCCTAAAATATTTTCTAGATTACACAGTGGATATTACCATTATAGCAATGATGCCATGCACAGAGATGCCACTGAATTCATTCAGCAATTCTTTGACTACAACTGTGCCAAAGCAGATATAAATAACACAAAGCACATAGATTCTGCAAAGGTTTTAGTAAAGATAGGACCAGGCGGACTCTCCATTTGGCCTCTTGGATACCCAAAGTGTGCCAAATGGGTTTTCTACCTCTTGAAAGGGAATCTGGCTATAAAATACTACTGATATCCACTACAGGAGGCTACGTGCACACAATGGAGTCTTTGGCCATGACATATACCCTTTGCATCATCAGATTCTAACATTGTGCACAGTTAAAAATCCATAACAAATAAGATCAATAACAATGAGGATGACAAAAAATAATCCATAGTCAAGTATGTACATTCAATATAAAAATATTATGAAGTAAAAATACAATTTCTCTTGCGCTGATTTTGTAACTAAAATATTAAAATTATTGCCAAACAAACATTGTTTGGACAAAATGCACTTGGAGTGTTGTTTTAGTAGCGTTAAGGCCTCGTCTTTTAGAAACAATTCAGAAAAAAGACCAAAACAGCATTTTATGAAGTCTTTAAAGGCAGTGTTTTAACACACAGCTCAGCCGAATCCGGTACAGGGTTTCTTGGGTAAAAAAGGTTAAACAAGTCGAATGAAAGAGGCCAAACATGAATTGGTTTTGACTCCCAAAGGATGTTCAATAAACAGCTTCCTGTTTCAGAACTCACGCACCAGAAAACATCCAGAAAAGACAAAAATGGGTGCAACATAGGTCACGCTGTTTTAAGGTGCCATTGTGCTTTCTGTATTTTGTACTCTGTTGCCTTTTTTCTTTTTGCTTTGACAGCCAGCAAACTGAGCCTGTGATAAAAGAGAAGTGTCAACATGTCAGTGCCAAAGGGTGATCTTTGTGCACGATGTCATGCCCATGATTATAGCGTTGCATCACTCAGCGCTTTATTGTCAAACTACATTTCCAGCGTACAGAGACCTTGCGTGACAGAAATGTATTTTGCATCAAATGAAAAAAAAAGATGGCTGTCTCATATTTCAATCATTTTATATTGACTCCAAAAGCTGCTTTTGACTGTTGAGATTGAGGAATCTCAGTTTCCTCTTCACCCTCCCACTTTAATTTACAGTCATGCTTTGGGTGCAATAAACAGACAGCACTTCATTTTGACTTCACTTAGTCAAATCCACTTGTGCTGCCTTTGCTGCCGCAGTCGCTCTGTCGCAAGACAAAGGGAGCCGTTTGGGCTTTACAGCTCAACTTATAGTGGCAGTTTGACTGGAGGAGCAATGGGATGCTTTGTGGAGAGAACAGGCGAGCCCGAGGTAATGCGCGGTTAACAGCGGCGACAGAGCCCCTTTTTTCTGCTGTTGTGGAGCATTAGTGATCCCGCGTGAGGGATGTCTTACAGGTTGTGATAAAGGCAGACTTTAAAGGCAGTGTCAGCGAGGAGATTGAGTGTTGTTGTTGCCGAGAGTGTGACTGAGCTTCACAGGCTTTTCTTGCCAGATAGCACAACATGGGAGCAGTAAAAATGAGACTGGGCTGATTAGTTCGTTGAATAACAGCTAAAGAAAGTGACTACATAAATACTTTACAATGTGCCCAGATTTATGCTTTCAAAAATATCCTTCTTAGCTTTTGGGAACAATCCTGCTTTTACCCTCTTCATATTTCCAGCTGCTCAAAAATGGAGGACAGTGCTACAAGCGAGCAGCTGAGATCATTTTCTTCCCGAGCAATATCATAGTGTACGGCATTATACTTTCACTTCCTTATTGTACATTTCTTTTGGGATTTCTGCTCTGATTTAGTAACTTCCTAAATCCTAATGTTCCTTTTGAGGGCCCTTTAAGAGCTCAAAACATACTTAACATTGTTTTACGAGCGTCATGATACTAACTCATTTTATGAAGATTTCTTAGAAACATTATTTTGAACTGAAGATGTTTCGGAAGTCTGCTATTACTTCTGCTTTGGATCTGCTTCAGCTGTAAAACACAGTTAAAGACATTGGATCTGTATGTGCTCCATGGTGTTGACAGTAGCTTTTATCCAGCAGTACACTCTGAAACCCCAAATAAATCTCTTAGGATTTATTAGAGTTATAAGAGTTTTATAACAGCGAGGTCTAACACGGAGACAGACCTCTCAAACATAAGTAACGTCACCATGTAGGCAACCAGATCTCACGGGAAGGCGTATGAATACCACAACATTACACAGACATTTGTTATGTCATGAGTACGAATTTTAGCCTTTGTTGCGTGTCATTTGTACGCCACACAAACGCCCGCAGTTCAGGCAAGAAAACCACTTAGTTAGGTTGAGGGAAAACGTCATGGTTGGGCTTAAAATAAGTAGCCTAAATCAACTAAGTAAAACAGGTACGGAAACAACGTAACACAACTACAGAAAACACGCCACAAAAGGTCAATAAAAAACACGTGACAATTGTCACGTGACAAACGTCACAGCATTTATACACCTTTTTGTGCAAATGGGCTGATGACATAGGCTACTGTATACTTCTTTGCCTTTGAAAGGCTGTACATGAGTTGACTCGATGAAGGTAACAAAATATGGAAAAGGGAAGGGTTACCACTTCTAACTTTTTAACATGTTGGGATTGAACCCATTTGTGCCTGCAACTGAAATGTTTTATTCCCATGTCATGGAAATGTTCTCTGCACAAATGTGAGGAAATTTTCAAAATCTGTCAAACCGTAGTAGTCCCATGTGCCCAAATACTAGATATAGTATGGTAAGAAAATGGCCAAAACTACAAGGAGCACAATCAAGTATTTGGTATCTATGAACTCATAACAAGTTGAATATCAAAGATATGCACACGTATGCAATGTACAAAAATATTTCATATGGAAAACATTTAATAAAACATAATGTTAGTGTTTTTCCACATCTTTCATCTCGACTTTGATTATTAATAAAAGTGTATCTAAGTTGTACTGATAGATACTTGCCCAAAGTATGTTTGTACCAAATTTCAAGACCTTTTGACCAATCAGAACAAATATTCATTTATATTAATTTTTCCTTATCATACTAAATATGGTCTTTAGGCAAAAATGGGTTAATTAGCTCAGAAGAAAAGAAGAAAACATTTAAATTTAAATAATTTTGCAATTATTATTGTTATTGTTACATATGCAGCAGTGGGGCCTCTAGGAAGTAAAGCCAGTTTCAACCAAACACAAAGGGTTAATGCTATTGTGGTTCCTGTAAGATACTGTAATGGTCGATAAGTTCTAAATCAAAATAAGCACTGATCAATCTGGAGTCAGTCTGTGTCTCGTCGCCGCTCGCTCGCATCTCTTGAGAGACGGACGAGAATTGCCTGGAAGTCTGAAGTGTCACATACATCAGCTCGGCCGTCAGGGAGACAGGGCTTTGTCACGAAACGAAATTGCACATTAGTGAATATGTGTGTGTGCGAGTGCATGTATAGGGAAAGGCGATGGCTCAAACCATATTGGCACGCATAGCCAGGGACTTGATTTTCAATTACTGGCTTGGACACCCCAGGGATTGGACGAATGGCGCCATACTTTGCGGCCGAGAAGGCTGTCAAAGCTATAATTGGAACAAAACGCTATTTTTCTGATGCTCTTTAGGCCTGTGTGTGTGGTAGAAGGTGTGTGTGTGGGGGGGTGATGGTGGTGGTGGTGGTGGTGGTAGCAAGTACCTGAATGTACGATAATGCAAGCCTAAATTGAACACTCCATATTAGGCTCCATATTCTCCATTTCCCCTCCTACACAAGAGGGACGAAAAAAAAACAGTTGGTCATATTACCGGAGCTCGATTTAGTTTAGACCTGCTCCATCTCACACGCACACACACACACACATACACACAAAGCTCAGTGTCAATATCACTGCAGGTGGAATTAAGTGGGTAGCCCATTTCCACACTGCCTAACAACAGCCCCTATTGGAAGCGGCTTCCAAATAGTCCCAGGGCTGAGCTTAAAGCATTTGTAACAGGTCCCAGAGTGAGACTCATGTAAACAGACGCCAGAAGTTTCCCGTAGACACAAAGCAAACGATCAAGCAGGAGCAGAATCTTTTGCATCTTTCCGACAAGGTTGTGATCAGTGCAGTTTATTTATCATTCCGGTTCAAATCTGCTCTGGCTTTCCTTTCTCACTTTTGTTATTTTTAGAGTTGTAGAATCACATAGAAAACTCCAAATTTACAAATACAGAATGATACATTTTCCTATGTCTGCCTTTTCTTCATTCACTACGTCTTATGTCCATAGAAATAAACTCAGAACACAACTCCCCTCAAGCAATCTTCAACCACTTATGTAATGAGTTTGTTACTGACAGATTCTCAAGAGAGTTGTTCCAAAAATCCTCAAAACACCTTTATTCATTCATGAATGTGTGAAAACAGAATTTATTCATAAGTAGTCAATAAATTCTGACATTAAAGTAAATGAATCCATTCGACACACATGGGCGAACTAATGGAAAAAGCTGAACAAAAGAATAATTTGCCTTTTTTTCCCGAACAATTTAATTGTATGCTTAAAAACAGGAACATAGTAATTTATTAGGGAAGTAGCAGGAGCCACAAATATAAATGAATTCATAACAAAAAGTTAAATACTGTAACCATTCCAATATATGCGCTAGTTATTATTTTTTGGAAGTCAATTTCAAATATTACTCAAATTACACAAATGCAAAAATAGAGAGGCCAACGGGCTAATTTACTGTGTCATATTTGATGGACATCATATTTGAAACAGGAACCCTTTTTCCGCTGATGGAATATCAAATATTCCTCAAATTAAAATGTCAATGTACGCCAACATTATGGTTTCAAATCCATAAACATGTTTAATGATACTTGTTTTTTTCCCCACTCACTTTCAGTTCCAGTGTGTTTGGTTTTGGCATGAAAGCCTTCTCTTAATCACTGTCAAGGAAACATGAAAGTGTTTCCTGGGCCAAACCTGTCACAGAGCACCCAGCAGGGACAAATCTCTCAAGGAGCATTTTAAACTCACCGAGTAACTGTCTGCGCTAATCGAAATCAACGCCGCCTGCAAAGTTATCTCTCCATTTGTTCACGCTCGTGGCGAGCGAGGGGGCTTCCCTCGTCTCCAGATCAAACACAGATTGGGTTGTCACTTCGCCCCAGAGACAGGAAGCTGAGATGTTGTTGGATGTTGCCGGATTTATAGAAATTGTGTTTACATTCTTTCATTTACTTTGTAATATAAGGTCTGCCTTGTCTTATTACTGAATAGGAGACCAGATCAGGATGAAATCACCGTGTTTACGTTATTTCGTTCATTTTGATAGACAGTAAAAAGAGGGTTTGCAGTGGAGATGGTTTTGCTAAGTGTTGCTTAAAAAAGGAGAAGATTACTGAGACCTTCTTAGAATTGCTTTACGTTTTAAGTAGGGCTTTCAAAATTAACGCGATAATAACACGTTAACGTATTTCTTTTTAATGCCACTGATTTCTTAGCATTAACACAATCGATCTTTTGGAGGTTGTAGTGGGCTCGGTTTAAAAAACCTAATGAATCCATTGGTACCAACCATGTCATACTAGCTTGTCGCAGAAGAGGCTAAATAATGCTCCAAACTTGCGCTAAATTTTGGCGAGGCAAAGCCATTTTCAATGGGGTCCCTTAACCTCTGACCTCAAGTTATGTGAATGGAAATGGGTTCTATGGGTACCCACGAGTCTCCCCTTTACAGACATGCCCACTTTATGATAATCACATGCAGTTTGGGGCAAGTCATAGTCAAGTCAGCACACTGACACACTGACAGCTGTTGTTGCCTGTTGGGCTTGAAGTTGCCATGTTATGATTTGAGCATATGTTTTATGCTAAATGCAGTACCTGTGAGGGTTTCTGGACAATATTAGTCATTGTTTTGTGTTGTTAATTGATTTCCAATAATAAATATATACATACATTTGCATAAAGCAGCATATTTGCCCACTTCCATGTTGATAAGAGTATTAAATACTTGACAAATCTCCCTTTAAGGTTCATTTTGAACAGATACAACAAAATGTGCGATTAACCATGGACAATCATGCGATTAGTTGCGATAAAATATGTATTTAGTCAAAAGCCATTAATCATAGGTGTGTTTTGGGCATAACATAAATAAAACCAAACAGAATCTCATCTCCCATTCAATTTAAAAGCTGCCTGCACCCAGCGCATTGCTATTTAAATAGCAGATTCCGCAAATTGGAGAAGCGATCGGTTTTCTGCAGTGAAAATGTTGTTTTTGAAAGGCTAAACCCCAACAAATATGGATTAAAGTGGAATATTTTGTTGGATAAAAACATGTTGTGAAATAATTACATCTGTCTTACTCTCTGGAGTTATTGGAAATGTTTAGATCACACCTGTCGGAAACAATCCTACGCAGCCACCACCAGAATCTAAATTCTACAAATAGCATAAAACTAATAATATTATTATAGCCTGATCTTTATCTGCAACTGTGCAGAAATACTGGGTTTAAACAGAATGAATAGTCAATGAATGAAGCTTCAAAGCAGTTCCAGCTATTTGGTATAGCCCTAGAACTGTCTCATATTGATGGGTTTCATCTTCTGTTTAATAATGAGGGCACTCTGTTTACTACTTGTCGCTGTCCATTGACGGGGGATGCTGAATTAATGTTGCCGTGGCATATTGTGAAGGGAGTGAAGGGACAGGTATGTGGTCCTTGGCGTAATTGGCCACCGCAGCGTGATGTCGGGTTGCTTTTCTCCAAAATTTTATTGTTTCAACTATTCGCTGCAGGCTGCTGCGTATTTTTTCCGGCATCCCTGCGGTCCTCATTGTCGCAGGCCCAAACGCACCACTCACATTCAAATGGGAAGACTGGCGTTTTCGCCGCAACGCCTGATTTGGTGTGAATGCAGCCTTAAAGCACAATTATGAATCTCCCTTTACATCAACGAAGAACTTGGCATAAATTAATAAAATCAGTCCACCAAAGGGAGCATTGAGTATCTTTGGTTAGATGATTTATCAACATGCAGAACTCCTAAACAAATTGAATTTTGATCACAGCTCAGGGTTAGTCTGAAGTGTGTCAGAGAAAAAGTAACTCGTTGGCGGCACGAATGTTAGGTTTGATTTGAAACCTACCAAAAATAAACAGTGACACAAGTAGGTAAAGTCTGTATGCTTGAATGATGAAACTCTGAAAGTCAGTGCTCATTGCTTGTGGACCGGACTAATTGGGTAGTTTTTTCCCCTCTTGTGTGTCCTTGAGTCGTAAATATGCAGTTAATTCTTCTTTCAACATTTTTAGTCGTTCCCTTGGCAGAGTTTTGGAGACTTTGCAAATTGCTTTGATTGACAGCTGCTCAAGAAAAATAAAAAATAATACCGACAACGCTGCGTTCCTAATGGCATAAACTGCCTGTGAGGCGATCTTGATGTTTCTGCTCGACTCCTACTGTAGCTGCAGCAGAAAACATTGACTCATCCCTTCGCCCTGAGGTGGAGGGCTGACTTCCATTCCTTTGGAAATACTTACATGAATACAAATGAAGATATTTAAAGACACCGGCATCTGCTTGGCAAGACGGAAATTATGCACATATACACGTACCGCTGCTGCAGAATCAGTGGGCGTTGAGTGGGAGAACTTCCAAAAGGGTCAACTGCGACCATTTTAAAACATATGCTGCTAAGACGACTTGGATATGCTGGCTCATTTTCACGAGTGTGGAGTGTGCAAACTATCCAGATGTGTTTGTTTACCAAAACCAAACACTCATCTTCCTCTCCTGTTCACTTCAGCTGTTGACTGCTATTGGCAAGGCTCTCTCCCTGGAAGCCAGAATTAGTTCAATTACAGGAACAACACCTCGTTTTACCCTTAAATTAGATCCGTTAAACAAACTGTTTGTTTCCTCTTGCATAGACCAGAGCTTTTCATACCTTCCTACAGAGTTTTTCATCAAAGCATTCTCTCTCTGAAATAATGTTGAAACTGAAAAGTAAATCAAGCAAATAATTAAATGTTATTTTCTGCCAATACCATTTCATTTCAATTTTTCCCAATCCTTTTGACAATGTTAGGAGTCTGGCAAACATCAGTTCATAACTCAGATGGCTTTTGTTAATGATTAACAAAGCAGAACGACATGCGGCATCAACAGCACTGACTGCTGTAATTGTTAAATTACTCCAAAAAAGCCTACGACATATTCTGAGTTCATTGTCAGAAATTGACTTTGCTGGTGTTGGATTTGTGACTTTCTATTCTATAAAACACTGAAGGAGGATGGTGACATAATGTTGTGTGGAGGGAGAGTGATGGATATGTAGTGAAATGTTGGTTTGATCTGTTTAAGTGCCTGAAAAGCCTAAGAGGCTTTCCTGATTATCATTAAAAACCAATAGCGGAAAAAAGGTACACACCTTAGTGAAAAGAAACACAAGCAAGACGGGAAGATTAACACCATCCATTTTGGAAAAGGACGTGGTTCGTGACATTAGCTACGGATATGCTGCGCTGGGGACACCCATTAAAGCACCCTGCTCGTATATAATAATCAGGCTGAGAATAATAAATCTCACTTTGTACGTCTCCCCGTCACTTCTCAACCGCTCCCGCTCTACCTGCATGATGGAGGGTCGTTTTATACAATCTGCCAAACAGACAGACAGGCAGGAATGGATTTCAAAATGGTTCTCTCGTTTGTATCACCTGCCTGGATGAGGCGGGCGGCATGTGAAAAAGCTCTACTTGACATGGATGGTGATAAAAGTGTGAAAAGAAATGGGCCGTTTCTAAGCCAAGCCACAGGTTGTATCTGTCTGGGGAAACTGCTTCTGAAGGGTTTAAAAAATGTGTGGTTTTGTGGAAATGTTGTGGAATTGTTAATATTATTGGCTAAATTCAATGTTAAATGAATGGTATTCTGTAAATAACCACTAAAAGGTTGCTGTTTTTCATTAACTTTAAAAGGTGCAGTGTGTAAATATTCGCTTTAGAGGAGAGTTAAAGCGAGGGTCGGCAATGTTGAGAAAGAGAACGCTAAAGTTTTAAAATTATCCAACCAAAAAACCCAGCCCAGTGTTGTTATTTTAAGCCAAATCACAATCTTTTCCTAAACCTAACTAAGTAGTTTTCTTGTCTAAACCTAAGGAAGTTGTTTCCTGTGAAGACGTAAGTTTATTTTGAAAAGACTGTATGCATGGAACAAGCGGAAATTGACACGTGTTGCTGGACATTTGTAAGAAAACGAACAAAAAGGAGGAATAACTTTTTCCTAAGATATCACACAAACCGTTTAATGAGAATATGTTGCTCCAAAACTAGTCAAATCTAGCAAGAATGTCGCCAAGTCGGCAATACTGACAGTCCGCCCCTTCAGGCCTCCATTCAAAGCCACTCCCCCAAAATTATCATCATGAATGTAAACAACTAACGTGGCTATTGTTAGTACTCACAGCTGACAAGCTAGCAGCTTTTAGAAGACTCTTGTGACACGCAACGAGTGCACGGGCAGAGTGCGAGCAGGAAGGCATGTTTTTTTTTTGTCAGAGCATTTGATTTATTGATTGCTGTTGGGATGTAATGACAATTTCAACAAACGTAACAAAAAATGTTTTTGAAGAACATTACCAACCCTAGCTTTAATATAAAAACTGAAGAAAGTTGTTAATTTATTTGCATTTATTTGAAATAGGTGCACCCTATGAAAAAGAAAATCAGCTAAAGAGGTTGAAAAGGGCATTTGGTATTTTCCTGTGCCTTTTCAATAGTGACCACTTAATGTAGTTTCAGGTCACATCAACAACCACAGTCTCCTATAAATTCTCAGTTAATCAGTGACTGTAATCTGGCATGACGTCCTTCTGTACGTTGCCAAGTTGGGTTTTGATGGAAAACATGTGGTGCAGATTAGCGGAGAATATCATGAAGTGCCGTGATTACGGCTGTCGGCTAGTTTAAAGTCAAGTCATTTATTCCCATTTTGATCGATTGCCACGAAGGAGTGGATCCAGCAGACTTTATTACCTGTGAAATTAACTGTGATGAGTTCTGGAAGGTGAAGGGCTTTTTTTCCCCCTGGGTAATATTTCCTCCCTTTGATGAACAATACTGCAAAGTCTACACCACACAATAACTGAATCCAGCGGTAGAAAGATCCATAAGCGAGTGCGTGCCGTTAACGTGGTGGAACTGATGAGGGAGAGTTGGATAAGCTGTAATGCAGAGCAGAGGCTTTTGATTGTTCACTCCTGACCTTTGTTTGAGGTGCTTCTCACGGGTTTTTTTGCCTCGTGGACATTGGCCCCGCCTCAGCATGGTATCGGCTGTGATGATGAGAACTTGCAGCTTTGAAAACATAAGAGCGAGGGAGGAAAAAAAAAATGGAGACAGATCAATGATTCCCCCTCCCCGCTGGAAGAGAAAGCCCGAAATAAGCAACAGAGACGGGCTAAAAATTTCACGGCCTTTCGCTGACTTCAATCATTCAAGGTCAAGTGGGGTTTAAGAAGTTGGCCGGGGGATTTTTTCTTATTGAGGATAAAGCACCTCGACCTTTCCAACTTTGTTTCTCCCTGTGGTCCTGTCAGCGTTGCATTGGCGAGGTTAAGGCGCTTCAAATTTCATAATGAAAGGCGGTTCTGTCCCATAGATGGGATTTTTCCCTAAGACACAGATGATTTACACTCTGCCATATACCCCTTATGAATACCCCAGAGCCTTATTAGAAGCCTGTTATGGTAATATTCAAATCTTCCGGGTGCCCAAGTCGGCCCATATCCAGCTAAAGATGGATTAAGGTTGCTATGGGTGTTTAAAAATAGTCGGCTAAGGTTCACACACACACACACACACACACACATTCGGCAAAGCGGTGCTTTTCTCACACTGATAAGGTCTTACATAAAGAGTGGGTGTGCTGCAATTACCGATCCAAAGCAGCCGTAAGCAGATGCAGGTCTGACTGAGGCGAAGAGGATTTCTAGCTCTGAAAAACAGGCCCCGGATTACACTCACGGACACTTCACCGCTACAAAAGCCCCGGCATTACTCCGCTCTGCTCAAAGTGCACCGCGTTTAATTAGCAAAACTTTTCACTGATGCTAAATTTAGCCTGAAAAAGGGGTAAAGCTTCGCTCCAGGCATGCCTCGAAAATCCAAGTGAATATTTCCCATGTGATGCGTTTCTGTTCTGTGAGGACGAGGAGAGTTCATTTCACCCATTTTTTAACCATTACCTTTTTCCTTTATTACATCCAGCTAAAGATGAGGACATTCTTAAAATCTTGTTCACTTTATCGCCATATCCTCGAGAATCTAACGTTGCATAGAAAGTGGATGTCATGCCCTTTCTGTCAGTGATGCTTCACCCTCGTCATGGATCCAAGCATTTTCTATTTGTCTGCATGAATCAGCTCCCTTTCCGAGTGATTTCCTGGCTTTGTCTAGCGCTGCGTACAGTTCACAGTCTGCTCCGCGCCTCTGTGCTGCAGCAAGGATCCAGTGCACTTCATTGATATACAACGGTGTACGGGGAGAGCAGCGCGATGGGAGTACACGCTGCACCTTTCCCTCGTGGGAGTTCAGCTTCAGATGCTCGGCTCTCGCGGCTCACAATCTTAACTTGGTTGCTTTTCATCCTCTGTCAGATCACGCCGCATGGGGGCCGCGTGGCACCGCATCTCTGAAGGCCAACAAGCACCTCTCTACATCAAAGCAAATACCACCGTGCTTTCAACAAAAATATTCACGTGTCCCCGGTGGAGCCGTGGTCTCAGAGACCCCGAGTGGAAGATGCAACAGCAGCAGATTCTAAAAATAAAATAAATAAATCATATGTATATTAATGAGGTAAGAAAGTGCAATGTAATTGAAGATAGAAGTGAGATTAGCTTAGAATAAACAAGAAGAGATAGATGCAAAAATAAAATCTGCAGCAATGAAGGACATTAACAGACATGGAAACTTGTGCCCAGTGCAAACCTTTGTGATTCCCCTGCGTTGTTACTGTTTGGGTTGATTCTCACGGCTCTCATCAACCCAATTTTCAGCCGCAGCAACTGATTTAAACAAATAAACTACAAAAACTCATTGTACGCTACCGGACCAGCACCAAACGACAGATAGACAAAGTTAGTGAATATGTGGTGAACATAGTGGAGCATTTAGCAACAAAAATAGTTGCTAATCTACCAAAGAAGAGAACAGAACTAAAAGGAGATTGAATATTAGACAGGTGGCCAGAAACACGACTCCAAATGAATGACAATGATGCTCCATGAATGTTGGTTGATTAAATATGCAACTGTTTGCCAACACGTCCATCATAAAATACTTTAATAATATGATAATATGTCAATTTGTTTACAGGTTGTGTCCTCAAGTGCAACACAACAAACGTATTGCAGGTTTAAAGCTAGAAGGATTTCAATAGGAACAAATAAATCAAGAAGACCACATTAAAGGCCTTTTCACACCGGAGGCGTGACAAATAAACAACACGAAAATGCAATATACTCACCTGCAAATATTAGGCTATATGTCTAGGGCTTTTATTGTGAAAGGTAAGAATGGGAGACATTGATCTGGTCTGTGCTACCCTTGTCAAGGTTGAAAGTAGTAATAAACTTCGCCGTCTTAGTTTGTACTACGGAGCATCCGTGTTGTTTCATAGGCGCAACTCAACCTGTTGCTCACAACATGATTGGTTGATGCCTTTATTCGTCATGCAAAAGTTCAGGAAATTGACATTGTTCTGAAAGAAAGCATGCCGTTTTTTTCTCCATGTAATCTTCACGCTCTGTGTGAAAGTATTCATGAGCAAAACAAGTGTTCAAAAAATATATTGACGTTAATTTTAATCTCATTAAAAAAAGGCCTGCGGTAATGAATAAATTGATTACGTCAATAAAGAGAAAATGGATTAACAACGATTTTGCTAATCAATTAATCATTTAAATCATTAATCAATCAAAAATGCAAAATTTTCTTTCTCTCAAATGTGAGGATTATTGTGATTGCAGACTGATTATCCTCGGGGTTTTGAAGTGTTGTTCGGATAAAACAAACAATTTGATGATATCAACTTGGACTGCGGGAACATTTTTCATCTCATTTTACACAATACACAATTGAAAATAATAATCAGCAGAGTAATGAATGATGAAAACAATCTAGACCATATCATTTTTAATTATAGTATATCCGAGAGGAATTGTTTAACAGGTGTGAGTAACAGTTGTATGTGATGATACAATACGGAGAATTAACCAACAGTGTGATCATTGTGAATCATTGCGGCCAGCAAAAACATCTCCCTCCACTGCGTTATTATTTGTTTTACCTCTGTGATTTGGTTTTGGGAACATGAAAGTGGATTGCAGCTATTGACCCACTGTCACTTTAATGATGTGTGCCTCGCATTTAGATCCATTTATTTCGAGGCTACATGACTAAGCGCTGGTGAAATTTTGCCAACTGCTTCTCTTTGATTGGATAATTCAGGCCTACACCAATATCAGAGCTATTCCACTTGTTTTTTTTTGCGAGAGAGAGAGAGAGAGAACATTTTGAAGGCAGTTTCTCAATTACAATAGAGTCACTGTGGGGGCATCCGTGTGGATTTGGCCCATTTTTGGGCTCACAGAGTAAATTGAAAAAAATGGGAGAATACAGTTGTCTCTCTGAGGACAATTAAGATAGATAAACCCACAAAGAGATAGCACTCTATCTGGATGCTGTGTGGTCAAAAATTAATTCTTTTAGAGAATGATTAGTCAGCCTCTTTTGATAAATTAGAGTGGGGATTATGTAAGGCCTGCTTTACTTTAGAGATTCGTCAGTATATTCTAGTGGTTTCTATATTATATTTATACATATTCCAGCTGTACAGTTGTATATCTCACTGGACTTGATAAGCCATTCATAATATTTCTGGCCCATGCGGCACTAAGGCATTTGTATTCTGTAAGTGGTTTATGACGGAGTGTACAATCCTCCCACAACAAATTGTGACTGTATTTCATTACAACACAATATCAACTTTTTTATATCAAATATACTATAAACCACTCACCAGCCGGGATGTTTTGCTCACCTTGGCCTTTGATCAATAAATAAAGCTTTCAGGGGAGACCGAGTATTTCCTAAAACTGTTTTGGCACCTTATTTAAGAGTGTGTTTGCCTCCTGCGTGGAGGCAGCGTTATTTTTTATTTTCTTCAGCTGGAAAGCCCCTCTTTCTAAAGTAAACAGATGGAGCAGGGGACCTCAGGTGGAAACTGAGGTATTGCTATTCTATAAACAATAGGATCACATCCAGGGAAGGGAACAGAAAAACACACACAGCTGGAGGCTCTCAATGATTCAAACTATTCCTCCAGTAAGACATTTTGAAGGGGAAAGCAATGTGAGAAACAGCTGCTGTGAATGTCACTCTGCTGGGTTTTTATAAATGGCATGCCCAGATGTAACCCATTGTGATACATGATTGCCAAGTACCCCTGTCCCCGTGGCGCGGTTGCTATTCGGCGGACGTGTTGGTTACAACAAACCATTTCCTACAGCTCTGCGACCACATTATACACAGAATGATACACGGTTTCCTGCCATCGCCGTCGTTGGTATTTCATATTTTGCCTTTCCAACTGAAATATTTGTCTGTCACGCTGGTAATTTTGGCCCAGAGGTTCGGTCATTCGTCGCCGCCCCGACACTCCGGTAAATCACCGGAGCAGCCATTCCCATTTACAAGACTTTGCAGTGGATTGATAAAGTTTGTTTAGCATTACACTTCAGTGACTTAACAACAGCTAATTGCCTGTTAACTAAATTAGAAAAGTCATTTCAATTTGAATTTTTATTTCGCCAACCTAGACGGTTATTATTGTCAGTCAATTGTATACCAGAGACACGTTGTGCATTATTTAGCAACCGCACTCAGCTCATTTTGTTTTCATTATTCATTTAAAACCCACTCAACATTTTTTTCCAAACTTTTCTTCCGACCTCCTCTATAATTCTCTGGGAAATACCTTATGTCCCTGAACCTCGTCACGCAGATTGAATATGACTCTTGCATGACTATTTAATGATGCATTTTAAGGCTTTCAGCAGATTAGAGAGATTACAGATTTAACATGTGATTTTCTGAAGATTTACCCCGTGCATCATCTCCATCTTAACATTCATCTCCCGCTCTGCTCTTTTGTGTGCTAATCAGGCGTGTGACACGAGAGATGTGACAAGTCTAAAATGGTAGGTGACTCGGTTGCAGATGTTGTTGCATATAAATGAAGGGATTCGGTCCCTCATGAAGAGTAAACAAGGCAGAGAACGAGGGGGGAAAAAACGCAGTGTGGCTGAACTGAGGAATTAACTGCTCAAAAGATTTCCTGTAGTGATCGTGGCTCTGTGTTCTTCTACTCGGTTTCACTGCTTCTCAGAGTTCCAACTCATTGTCCAGTATGTGACGTCTTTTTATTGGTTTCATTTTGCTGAGGTTTGAGTTTCTGTAGGCAGTTATCTTCGTTTATTCGGGTATAGGGGCCCTCTTGTTTTTCTTCTTTTTATCTCAAACTTACTGCTGTTACTGTTGCTGATAACTTGAAGCACATTACTCTAGTCTCTCATGGTCAACTTATGTTAAAGGGTTCTCCAGTGGATTGCACTTCCATGAAGTGTTGGGAGTCATAGGAGACATGGACAATGTTCAGTATTTTTAGTGCTTAGATATACATGTATTTCAGTTCTTAGTATGAGTAGTTCATCTCACGGTTAAGAAGCTTGGATGGAGAATGGAAGTGTGACCAAAGAGAATAAAAGCAAAGAGACAAAACTCCAGTGTTTTATTGACACTAGCCACTGCCGCCATTTTGGACTGAAAACGCTTATTTATATTTACTTATAGCTTATTATAATACTTTATTGCTCAATGCAGGCCATTTCGGTAGAATATGACAATAGAAGGGAAATAATTTAGTTTCACTTTTGTATGGGACTTTTTAGGCGGACGTTTTACTGGCGACCGGTAGTCGCTTTCAGTCCAAAATGGCGGAAGCGTAGCTCTGTTGCTGGGCGCTGATTTTGCAATGTGGAACTAACAATTGAATTTCACTTCTTGGCGATATATGTTCTTTGGTGTGACTGTCATGTGAACTGGACAGTGGAGGTGAGATTCAACATGGCAGCGAATGAGCAGCTACTCAAACAAAACATATTTAATGGTCAAAAATTATAGCACTGATCAGCCCACATCTATAATTCATCTACTGGTCTAAACCCAGAACAGATCAATCTCACAGAGGAGGATTTAAAAGACTTGGAAGCTTTCATTAGACACTATTATTATCGGCAACACAACTCCAAATCCATCAAAAGTAAGTCAGAATCATTGAAAAGATGGAGAAGAAAGAAGTAGGACTCTTTCATGAACAAACAGAAAGTTTAGCCCCCTGGCTAATATCAATAAAAAAACTGTTTTTTTAGGACTGTATCACTTACACATTTTCTATTTATAATATATATATTTAAAAAAACTCACTTTTTAAACTCTTCTTTCTTTGTTAATACTATATATGTGTATGCGCTGCAAGGATTGCTATTTAATTTTGTTGTACTCTGTGCTATGACAATAGAGGAATTCTATTCTACTCTATTCTATTAACAAAGAAATAAAAGACCTTTGTTCTGCTCTTGAACAAGTATACAGAGCCACATCACGTGTCGACAACTCACTCCAATCCTTAAATCATTTACTGAATAGACTGAAACGGTCACTTAAATATAAACTAATTATAGAAACGATTTGGGACTTACTAAATTGAAGCACTCGAGACAACCTTGTATTCTCTGGTATCACCAAAAAGTCACACAACAACTAGCTTGAGAATCTAATCCTTGACTTCATGAAACACACCTTAAACTACCCTTAAACACTGTGAATGAGACTGCCTTCCATCGGCCCACGATCAAGCAAATGACCCAGAACCATGATGGCAAAATTTTAACATTTCCAACAAAGAGAAGTATTTAAAAGCAGAAGAACAGAAGCGTGTATTCAGTATAGTTCTTAAAGAGACAGGAGCGTTTTAGACAGAGGGTGAATACAGGTATATTCAGACAGTATAAGAAAAATAATGTGTTTTTTGCACATTAAAGCATGTAAACATGTTCTAGTAGAAACCCAAAATACAAGTATGAACCTGAAAATGAGCATGATATGTCCCCTTTAAGGTCATTTTTTGACCATCAGTGACACTTTGGTTATTATATATTCTTTACCATATTTGTATATATATGAAAATCAGCTTGTCAGTGGATGGGAGTATGAGTAATCCTTTCTCATTTGATTTGAATGTCAACTCTCACACATAGGGGTTCAGCAATCATTTTGAGTTGGCAGTAATTGTTTCAAATATCGGGTATCATATTCCAACATTTTTGTCATCCGTCTTCCTTTCTAAGAAATGATAGTACGGATGGGGATCTAGGAAATGCAGCACCAGAATGATACCACCTGGTATGACAGCAGAACATATTCTTGTTAGGTTATTTTTGGCATTAAAGCTTTTTTAGACTTTGGCAGCCACGAGAATAAGACATCATAGGTTTGATTCATCCCCAGCAGAGTACTGCCCTTTAAAATGTTGACAATTTGCCCTGATCTCTTTGTTCAAGAGTATTTATCTTATTTTGGCTCTTTTTTTTTTTGTCATTTTTACTGGTGGAATTTGTTCTCATGAGCTGCCAACCCTCATATAACTATGACTCAAGCATTGATGCGGCATAGCAAATGTGTCTTTGCTGCGTGGAACATTTCCCACTTTCATATCCTGCTCTTCCGTAAGACTTCAGCACCACTGTGTGTGTGTGTGTGTGTTCTCTGCAGAGATCCGCGAGGCCTTCAAAGTGTTTGACCGCGACGGGAATGGGTTCATCTCGAAGCAGGAGCTGGGAATGGCCATGCGCTCCCTGGGCTACATGCCAAACGAGGTGGAGCTGGAAGTCATCATTCAGAGACTGGACATGGACGGTGAGGCAAACACACAGCTGGGATTTTATGTGACAAAGCACAGAAGCTTTGCTCTATATTGTCCCACAAAACTGGACTTTGTTAGGCAGTAAAACCAGCGTCAATAAACACCAACTGCTCCTCTTTTTTTTTCCCGCAGGCGACGGCCAGGTGGACTTTGAGGAGTTTGTCACTCTTCTGGGCCCAAAGCTGACGGCAGCTGCGTTGCCAGATAAGTTCAACGGCACCGACTTTGACTCCGTCTTTTGGAAGGTGCTCATTATTCAGTCATTTTCTGCTTATTAGTAAGAGGACAGACAGCAGAGTCGCAGCTGTAGCAAACCTCCAAGCGCAGAAACATTTAGACCCTGCCACGGAATACGACTTTAAAGGAAAACCAGTTTTAATTGCCACATCCACTGGGTTTGTTAATGGGATGATTTTTAATCATGGTGAGGTTTGGATTCCCTTAAGAACTGTGTCCCTCATCAAGACTTTGAGTTGATATCTCCGCCTCTTTGTGTGCGGCAACAGTCTTATTACTTAGAACATTAAAGTCAATTTTTATGTAAAATAGATATTAATTTATTTACTCTACAGACACCTCATTAGATAATCAACTGCTCACTTTGACAGTGGGATGAAATTAATAGGATGGAGCTCGTGTCTGAGCCGCCTTTGTTGTAGTTACGTGATAGCGGCGCCAGAGTAGCTGTCAGAAAGTGAAGCTCCAAATCGAGTGTGAAAGAGAGAGAGAGAGGGGGATTTGTGGGGATTCTCGGTGCAGTCAGAATCACAACCAAAGACACCTGCTGGGAGAGTGGAGAAACCCGGGGACTGCTGCAAAGGCTGCATAGCCTCACATGACATTATATAACAGAATAGTAGTATCATGCTCACACTGGTGAGCGCGGCTCAAACTGAGCAGAAAATGAGGAACATAGACGAGCTTTCCAAACAGGCTCAGATCTTGGGTGGGCATTTTTTATTCAGAGATGTTGTTGTTAGTTTTGGTCTTAGTCATTCACTGAGGCTTTAATTTATTTAACTCAGATCTCACATAATGCCAGTGTTGGAATATAACTTAGTATATTTCGTCAGAAACTGAACTCTACTCAAATATTTTCATTCGACTACTTTATACTTTGAAGCAAATTGAAGACTGTATATATGAAGTGGACGTAGTCACCGTCATCCATTGGTTTGTGGACTGCAATTTTGAAGCCTTGAGTTCGGCATTTTGGCCGTCACTATCTTGTTTTTTGCCTCCATTAAGTTAACAATCAAATTTAGGATGTTTAAATGAAGTAAAATTTTCAACCACGCTGCGGGTTTGACTCAAAATTTGGAGTATGACCTCCATTTGTTGCCCAGTAGGCAAACCACACCGCCCCATCGTCCAATAGGAAATTCAACTGGGTGGGACCTTGTATTTTGACTGGATATCAACTTAGTCAAAAGTTTAACACGCCTATTCATACTTATATTTCCACAATCTGATTAATTTACACGGCATAAAACTTTCTCTGTACACTGCTATTTCTGCTCTTTTTGTTCATTTCCTTTTTATGAGTTATACTGTATGTGTGTGCTTACATACTGTATGCATGTGTTTATAAATGCCCCTTTGTGTGTTTACTGCTTCTGTGTTTTGTGGTATTGTGTCCACCAGCCTGTGTCGAAGTTAATGTTCAGTTATGTGTGCCTATCTATCTCCAGTGTGACATGCAGAAGTTAACGGTGGAAGAGCTGAAGAGGCTCCTCTACGACACCTTCTGTGATCACCTTTCCATGAAAGACATCGAGAACATCATCATGACGGAGGAAAACCACATAGCGAACCCTGGGGAATGCCAGGTGGATATAGACTGTAAGGAAGACCCTCATATACTTTCACTGACTCCTGCTGTTTATGTGCATCTGTTGATATCATGCAACAAAGATCCCAGCTGGAATTAAATCAGGGACATTGCGGTTATGTTGCACGCATCTTAACCACCAGGCTACCAGGACGCCCCTCCTGTTTAGCTTAGCTTCGAGCACCACCAATCAATTTAAGTTACTTTCATCTAACTATAAAGCAAGGAATCTCTGTCTGTATATACGATATGTATGCGTCCTTTGCATATCTCAACACTATCTACTTAGTGGGGGTGTTGCTGGGGACCCAAGAACATGTAGTGTCGATAAACTTTGAATAAACAAGTGCACAGGCCAAGCCCACAGGGAGAGCGTCGGGCTTTAAAGCCAATTTTCGTAGTGGCCAAACCGTGGAATTACAACTTCCAGGTCTGTCACTTGATGCCATTGGGCCCAAAAAGACTTTTTCCCATACATGTACATTGGGAGAGACCTTTTTTTTGAGGTAAATCAACTTCCCAGTACGAACATTTAAATAGCCCTCATTTAAATCATTAGGTCCTAAAAGTTAAGAGGTGGGGTTAAAGGAAATGCTATAGCCGCTAACAGCAGTTGACGTTTTTTGCTTCATGCTCAATTAGCAACTTTCATTGGAATGAACGGGGCCCCATCTCCAACCCTGTATCCAGTTGTCTTTATACATCCTCTTCTATACTTCCCTGGAGCAAGCAGCACTCCCGGGGGCCAAAATTCAGAAGGCAAACTTCTCCCATGTGCGGGATTCAGCAATCGGCCCGCTCCATACGGACACACGTTCCGAACGGGCACTGCACTATGGCTAGATAGTGAGGGGGTTTGTGGTTTGTGTGAAATTACCCTTTAAGATGCAAGCAGCATCTCTCCTTACTACTGCATCAAAGATTATATAACTTCTAGTGGTGTGTTTGACCATCACAAGCCACAATACATGATAATAGATTATTTATGGAAGTGATGATGGCCCAGCAAACCTGATCAACACTCCTCAGTTGTACTGTATTCAGTGGACCATGTCTAATAATAGTAAAACAGACATCATCTGTAGTCCTTCGCCACACAATAACACATTACAAATTTCACCCTTAAAAATTCCAGCAGCAGTGTTGAGCAGCCTCCATAGTGTACTCAGCAGCAGCGTATGAAACGCTGTGCCCTCTCATGCAGCTGTTTTTGTAATTTGAGCACAAATGGCATTGTTCCCTCTCCTCTCCTGCGTTCGCCTAAGCCGTAAAAATTACAACGCTATTGCTAAAGCTCCATCCGCCTACACCGGCTCTGCGTGGAGAAGCCCTCATTTAAAAGTCATTGTGAGGAATGCAGGGAATCCCAAACTGAAGAGGAAGTAGAGGCAGGTTTAAGGAGGTTTATGTCCACAGTGACAACGTAAATTACACCTCTTCATTACAAAATTCACTGACGATGGCGAATTTCTGTCTCAAAAGGGTGACATTTTCCTTTATTGGTTAATTTACAGAGGGCTGTAATTGAGGATGCTCTGCTTTTTATGTGGTCATTCATCTATTGTGTATGTTTAATGATTGTTGGAGCCGTTACTTCTCTGATTTACTAAGAAAAAAATCTTTTCTGTTGGAAAAATACTTTTTTAAGACGTGAGCTGTTTTTCTCCGAGAGCGTCAGTGACCTTCGGAGGAAATAAGGATAAATCAAAAGCATGATCAGTTTTAAGCAATTTGAAATATCTTCTATTTGGACAGAAATACAAGGTAAATACAAACATTTCTATTTGAACATTTTGTTTTCCTTCAACTGCCTCGCTGCCTCCTACATCAGACGATTGTGCAGGTATCGCTGCAACACCTTTCCTTGGAGCGCTGCTGTTTTTGAGCATCCTTTAATATGCCAGTCAGGTGCCAATCCATTTGTTTGTTGTTCCAAACCTGCAATCAACATTTCAATCTAGATGCAGTTACGCAGCGTACAGGTGTGAAAACAAATCTTCTTGGCTGTGTTCACCCCTTATAATTGTGTTCATGTAATTGTAAGGTTTTGTGATGAGCCCTTTCATTCGGAAATTACTATCGAGATATCTTTCAAGCATTAAATGACACCTGATTCAATAGAGCTTCAGGTAATCTTTTCCCTCCTGCCTTCTTCTCTCCCCCCCCAGCTTCCAGCCCGACACAGCAAGTCAAGCAAACTTGTGTGCGCAAGAGCCTGATATGCGCCTTCGCCATCGCTTTCATCATCAGCGTCATGCTCATCGCGGCCAATCAGGTGCTGCGGAGCGGCATGAAATAGGAGCAGCGGCGTCTTCAGCCTTGACCACCACCTAAAGGCTGCCTCACAGATAAATGACTGAAGAGATGAAGCTAAAAAAAACAAAACATATAACTGACAATCACGCAAACAGGCCGACATACAGGATAATAACTGGAGTCACAGGACAACTACATGTGCAGGAATTCGTCTTGGCGTCAGAGACATGCTGACTTCGCATACAAAGAGACGGCGCTTAAAGTGGACAGCTGACTATACATATCACTCTTCGTACTACAACATCTAGTATTCATTAGCATATGTGCATTTGAGCAGTGTTGCATTCAGTATGGTGGCAGCTATAAAGAGAAGTGTAGTGACTGTCCAGTTCTGTATTCGTCCAGTGTACCATCCGTTTATTATAAACGAGTAGAAAGAAAAATCTGTGAAATATCGTGGGGACTTTTGGAGAAAATGTATTCCTGAAGCTGGAAGGTTGTTGTTGTGTTCGAGGTCTGGAGTGCACGGCGTTGTGGAGATATTGTATGCGGAGCAACATTGTTGGGAACCACTTGAGAGAAACAACAGCTTGGTAAGAAACCAAAATAATAGGGGAAGAGCAGGGAGGTGCATGTGATTGTGTGGATAGTTTCAGTCTGAGCAGGGTGAAGCAGGTTAACAGCTCGCAGGGGGAAGGTGTTGAACGGACAGGTAACTGGCTGGACGTGCAGTAAACACTCCACTCTCTCCGGCTCCACTGCGGGGCTTTTTCAAGCCTCAGAGGACCACCATCTATGCATGAAATGCATGGATTTAGTCGTCTTGACGCATTTGTAACAGTTCTTATCAATGTATTAATCATTATGACTGTGTAACAGCTGTTTTCAATTACTCAACGACAACTGTGAGCAACTGTGTGCGGTGCGGGGCATCCACAACAAAAGTAAAGTGTACGGCTGCATGAAAAAGAAGGGCTGCTTTAGTACATGCTCGTAAAAAAAAAACATTTCGGGATTGCTAAGCTGTGGACCCTTTGCATCGCCGGGCGCCTAATGACCATCGCCGCCGACCCCCCCCTGCCACCGAAGAGCAAAAGATGTGTGTCACTCAACCATTTAAAGAATATGCATCGATCTGTTTGATAGTGCGGATGCAAATGTGCAGGAATGTACTTTGTTCTTTTTATTTTTTTTTGTTGTTTTCCGTCTGGATGCGTTGCTATAGAGCAATAACTGTGTGTAAAATAGACATCTCACAATGCTTTGGACAGACATGGATCTTGAAAGACGTTGGACCTATTAACTGTTGAGGTCGAAAAAGTTTTGAGGGTTTTTGGCAATAGAGCAAGAGACTCTGAGGGGACAACCCTCTTACTCAGTGAAATGCAGACAGATGAGTGGAGCTGAAGCTGCCCAGTGCATCGGAGACTGACGGGGGGCCAAATGGTGTAAACTGTTGCAATAAAACATAACTATCTGTGAAGCACCACATGAATTTGACTGGGTGCAGTTGAGGTTGTGCATGCATCTGGGTTAGGTCTGTCATCATCAATGTGTATTGTACATAACTTCAACCAAAGCTTCAGAGGGATCTGTGACAACAGAACTGGGCCACACGACGACGACGAGAGCGGGCTCAGTGAACAACTGATGAAATCAACGTTTTGAATTATTGAGAAGAAACCAGAAATCACGCACAAGTCCCACTGTCACTTGTTCTCATTATGTTCTAATCAGCAGACCTTCATCAGGAAACCTGGGAAAAAAAAACTTTTGTTTTAAAACCAAATTAGAATTTTAGACCGGGCCAAGACGTGTTTGGAAAGTAAAAAAAAAAAAAAAGCCCTTCAAAATGCCCTCATAAACAAGACACTGCATTATAGAGATCTAAATAATTCACATCTTATGAATATCCCATTTTAAGATCTCTATTGGCAGCTCCCCAAACTTGGATCTCACACAAGAGCCAGAGCCTCACAGAGGCATTAAATTAGACTACCCTATCGCCCAGAGCCAGGACGGGATAACGATTATCTGATGCACCCGGTCAATTTGTCACAGGTGTCAACTCTGTGGGGAACTGAGAAAAAAAAGCCCATTTATTAACAGATACCTTTTTTCCATTTTTGCACTTTAAGATGTGCTGCAGCGCACAACAACAACAACTCACCGCCATGATTGTTCATCCAACTCCTGAATCGTTATGTATAGTTTAGGCATAAATAATTACTTTGCCATAGATGTATCTATTTTTGTGATAAGAATATGATGGAATAGAATATTAACTGACTGGCAAATTATACCGTCTCATTCGTTTTCTATTATATCATTCCCGAGGGGAACATTTTCACGGGGAATAAAGTTATAATATTAATAATTTGATTTGTTTCCCTTATTCTTTGAGACACTTTGTGCATAAAATACACCAATCATGGGTTTATTATTTATCACCAGAGCAAAATGTACAAACCAATATTTATTTTTCTTTCTACCGATGAAAAAAATCTGTATGAACATGTTGATAGTCTACTGAATGTTCTATTTCCATTGTACTGTACTTTGATACTTGTCTTTGGATCTTGCAAAAATGTTTATTGACCATGTGATATCTGTTCCATCAACTCCACCCGATGTTCTTATTCTATGTCTGTGGAATGGTATTTCACATGAATAAAATAACGACCATGTTATGTGTGTGTGAAATCATTTTTTTCCATTTGTCAAATACTCAATCAAGGAGCTTTGAGATGAATCTGTGAAATGCTGAGGGTCAGTTTATCGATTGACATTCTGACATTTCAGATTGAAATCCATAGACAGTGATGGATTTTTAACGTTAGCTGAATCCATGGATTGCTTTATTCCATTTTGAGATACCCTTTGGCTTAGCAGGGGGTTTTTGAGCCTCATCTGTTGCATTTATCCCAACAAAATTGTCTTATATCTCTTCTGTTCACTAGCGATGGTCAGGCTGTTCCATTCTGGCAGTCTAAAAGGAGACGGGGAGAGACTTTTTTGCAAACATTATTTACAAGAAAAAAAGCAGCTTTAAGGCCTTTACACACCAGGATGAATAAACAACACGGAAATGAAACTATTCATACCGGCAGCGATGCAAATTGGCGACAGTTGCAACACTTGTTCAATAAAGTTTCCAATATATTCACGCAGGTGGAGGACCAATTCGGACCCAGAGCAACGTCTGGCAGTCTGTCGGAGGTAAATTGTTGTATAGCCTAAACTACTGTAAACCATTTTATTGAGTTTCCTTTTAGCGAAATGCTCGGAATGAATTTGAGTTCCCTCTGGTAAACAGTTACGCAGTGTATAATGTCTAGGGCCTTTATTGGGAAAAGTAAGTACAGAAGGAGTAGATATGGTCGGCACTGCCTTTGTAAAGGTTGTAAGAGTGATAAAGTTTGCTGTCTTGGTTCGTACTAACTCTCGGCTACACATTTTGAATGTGTCCGTTCCGCACAACGTGATTGGTTGATGCTTTTATTTGTGGGATGAAAGCTCAGAAAAATCGACCTCATTTCGGGAAAAAAAATTACATTCTGTGTGAACAACAAAAACATATATTGACGTGTGAATTAATCGCACAAAAAACATGCCCCCTGTGTGTAAAGGCCTTTATGTACCGCATAAAATTGTCTGCAATATAGATTCTTATCAATATAATTGCAAAACGTACATTTAAACAGACCTATTATATTTTTGTGCTTGTTCCCTTTTGGTTTGTTATAATGCTTTTTTGTGCAAGGTCTGCAAAGTTACAAAGCCCAAAGTCTACGCCAAACGGACTTACTCTCCTCCACAGAAACACTGCTCCTGAACTGCCTGAAACGCCTTGCTTGAAGTCCCGCCTTTTCTTCCGTAACGTGGTGATGTCACCAAGTAACACATCTGTATAATACCTGCCTAGCGGCTAGTTTGGTACGCTCTCAATCAAAGATAGTTAGAGCAGAGCTGGTAGCGGAGCCGAAGAGTTTTGTTCGGTTGACCAATCATAACAGTGGATCAGCTGACCAATCAGAGCAGACTGGGCTTTTTGGGAGGGAAGGAGCAGGAGGTCAAACAGAGCGTTTCAAACAGCAGCAGCACAGTCGGTATGAGAAAAATAAAGCATTTTTATTAACATTAAAGCATGTAAACATGTTCTAGTAGAAACCCCAAATACAAGTATGAACCTGAAAATAAGAATAATAAGTCCCCTTTAAGTAATCAAGGACAACCCTACTGTATGTGCCATTCCCTTGAGCTACAGTGGCCTGTTATGACCAGTTAGGTAGATCAAATCCTAGAGGAACATCTTGTGAGACAATAATCCATCAACATACAAATACTGGAAAAATAATTCTGTATGTACATTTGTTTTTCTGCTAAAGAAGGAAACATCTCAGCCTTTTTAGCTGGTAAATGTTGTGACGGCGGTCTCTTGCTCACAGCACCGTGTTCCGTCTTTGAGCTGCTGAAAATTCACGTAGGTGGTGAGAGGAGATTAGGAGTGTCTTGAATTGCCAGGAGGCAGAGAGTTTGTTCCCAAAACTGAGTTTAAACCAGCCAATAATGAATGCTGGAAATCTAAGCTCCCTTTGATGCAATTGTGGAATCATTTATACACAGAGTTTTGATCATTTTGTGCAATAGCATGATGCCTAATACATCTTTTGGGTAGATAACACTTGATAAAAGCATTTGGGTGGTCTGATTTAAACAATTTGACCCTTTATTCTTTAATTGCCACACCAGTAAAAAGCGATGAGCTTCTCCCAAATTGCTATCTATTAAAAAAAGGTAAATGCCCATTTACAGTATAAGTACACTTGAACAATTTGCATCTCCAACTCTGGATCATTTTAAAAGAACAAAAAGTTGTATAGTATACAGTGTAAATCAGACATTCATCAGTGTTTTGGATCCTGTTTTCGTGGTATTCTACCAAGCATTGCCGTCTTGTATAGTCAAGCCAAGTCACATATTAACAGTCTAACATACATCGAAAGCCAGAGAAAATAAATGGGTTTTCAGCCTGGATTTGAAGCATTTGATGGTGGGGGGTTGATCGAACATGTAGAGGCAGGCAGTTCTACAACTTGTCACCCATACGCCTCAAACGACTATCAGGGACGGAAAGCAGCAGCTTATCGGATGACCTCAGTGTTTTAGAAGGACAGACGGGATGTGGAAGGTCCCTGAGATATGCTGGAGCTAACCCTTTCAAAGCTTTAAAAGCTAAAAGTAAAATGTTGCAGTCAACTCTAAATTTCACTGGGAACCATGTAGTCCAATGACATTAAAATCTGAGTAATATGGCAGGACGTTTTAGATGTTAGCAGACGTGCGGCTGCATTTTGCCCTAGCGTAAGGTGTGCCATAGTCTAGGTATAGTCATAGGTATTTCCTCTTGGATGCACCTTTTGGGCAGAAGTTGCACCGCGTCCTGTGATCAAAGTTAAAAACTCCAAAACAGTTATTGTCTTAAATTGGTTTTGTTGAATAATTGGAAACCGGTGTTTTATATTCTATGTTACGTTAGTGACATTTGTGACATTTTACGTACGTATTGTACTTAGTGTACATACTTATTTTAAGGCCAACCATGACATTTTTCCTAAACCTAACTAAGCTTTTGTTGCCTAAACCTAATGAGTGCTTTTGTTGCCCCCAGCTGGTACTGCACCTTCACACACGTGTGTAATAATCACACCTCGGAAAGGCAAAACGTGACACTGTGATACTGGGTTGGATTGTTAGACATGGCTCAATCAGGTTGAGTTAGGTACAACTATTTATAACAATAAATCACAACTCAAAATGGGCTCTACCAAATATAATAAAAAGTCATAAACATTTTCATCTAAAATCAATTATTATCCATTCCTATCTGCTATATTGTACAACTTCTGCATATTTTTATTCTGATGTGTTTTTCTATCTTCGCCACAGACGCCATTCAAGTGTCAATTCTGCGTAGTAAATTAAAAACAGGCACTCACACTGTTGCGGGAGTCAGCAACTGTAACATTCCCGTGGAATCAGACAACAGTATGATGATTGATGTTGCATGTTGTTGATGCCTAAAATAGAAACAGCTAAAAAAGAAACACATATATTGTAATAGGAACAACAACAGCATCCCTGTCCCTCTAGGGGAGTTACACATAAATGAATCTATTCAAGACAAAACCTTATGTAAGGAATAAATTAGTCAATAAATATTGGAGTTGCAAAGAAAACTCAAACTCCTGGGGGGACGATTGTTTCTAGAGAACGCGTTCATGCATTATTCGATTGTAAGGAAGGTCGCTATCAGAAAGCAGATAACTGATAATGATTATTTTGTGTGTCCTTTACCACATTTTTCCAGCCCGACATGCTCCACAAGGTTCCAAATGGCAGCATAAGCCCTTGCCAGAATGACTAACGGTTTTGTCATTCCCAGAGGGAGAGGAAATAGGAAAAGTATTTCATTTCTTTTGTCTCAACATTAATCAGTCGCTGAATGCCTCAAGGTGAACGCTGGTAATCAAAAGGAAATAACTGGCATGACATTCATCTTTTTTTTGTGTGTGTTGCGCAGAAACCTTGGAGACTCAAAAATAGAAAAAAAAATAAAAAATGCTCCGCAAGCCAATGACCAGCGAACCATTACGGTGACCCGATGATCAATGGAGGTCAGAAAATGAAGTTCCACACAAACACATAAATCATAATGGAAGGAGGAGAGGCACTTGTCAGTTTTTACACTGTGGCGGAGAGCCAAAGTCAGGAGCCAGATTTATCCCGGATTCCTCTGCGGGATCAGTGACTCACGGTAACTTTATTACTCAGCTGCAGGGTTCAGAAAGAGCTCTATTGCATCAGTCCGTAAAGGGCTCTCACTGAAGTTCTGCATATCGCCAGTGCCTCCGTGCACCCAGGGACTATCTCCCTCCTTGGCAGAAGCTTAAAGGCTTTTCATTTGTAAAAAAAATATCTGCTTTAAAAGAACAAGCCAAGGTTTGACATGGTTCTTTTGAAACCCAGATATGGCGTGAGCCCGATGGGTGGCAGAGAGAGGACACGAGAATATGTTTCAGAAATACTCAAGATAATACCTAAGAGCGATGTAAACCCTGAGAGGAAGTTTTTAATCTCATCACTGCTGCACAAACAAAATGGGTATGTTTTCCTCCCCGCCATACCTAAATAAGCACCAGAGCTAAGCCGATATGCTGCAGTACCAGTTCTAATCAAATGTATTTATGGAAGGGGGCGAATTAGAGAGCAAATACAAGTTTGTTCTGGGGAATCCAGAAAATCCATAAAAAGCATATTAAGATGGATAAGCAAATGTTCACATGGGAGGACAACAATATCCGTGCTGGAAAAAAATGTTAAATTGCTAATTGCTTGATTGTTTGCCAGTCAGGTGCATAATGGGCAGAGACTGAATGCCGAATGTTTGCAAAGTAATTCTGATATTGAGCTTTACTTCGAACCATTAAAAAGGCTTCACATTCTTGTTTTTCAGCCATTTCTTTTCAATCCTCCTCGCTCTCCTGGGCGTCTGAACACAACAGATCATTATCATTTTCCCAATAAGGTGCTAAACACATTTGCACTATCCGGCTAAGTTAACCGGCAAGGGACCGTCTGTATTGTTCGCCAATCGCCATCAATTAGGACTGCCCAGGCTGCATAAAGATTGCCGGTTTGTGATGTATACGCGCAGCAGTGACGTCACTCATATCAGTGTCATGTTGCAGCGTCAGATCACATTGTTGTCAACGGAGACATTAGCAGTCACATCAGGCCACACTATGATTTCCCACAGAGAGCGAGTGATTAAAAGGACTGATTCTGAGCCGCGGAAAAATGGAGACGTTTCTCATCCATTACTGATGAGCCTGTTTAGCCTCCATAGATGAAGCCGGGGATCTGAGCTTATTAATGTTTTATTGTTCTATTTCACTGAGTTAGAATTGTTTGAATGAGATGTTTTAAAGATATTGTTTCATCCGCGGTAATTAATAGCAAACAAAAGGTGCAGAAAACTAAAAACCGTTTCAGGAAGTTCAGAGCGATCAATTGTATTGACCCAAGTTATTGTGGGTCACGGATGAATACACAGCTCGGTAAAATAGATCCACTTTACTTTCTCTATACTGAAGACACAAGGCTTCATGTGCTTGCTCCACAACTCTAAAATGTACAATGCTCAACCACCCTCAAACCTTTTTAGCATATTGTTACACCAAACTTTGTCTCTCAGCCTTTTAGTCAACAAACTGTTGTTATATCAGCCAAAAGTTGGACGGAGAGAAAGATGAGAGAATTCTAACAAAAACACTTCCTCTGTGGGTTTGAGCACAAAATGCAGAAGTGTATTAGCACAATGCTGAAAAAAAAAAAAGACTGAACAAGCTTTGTTGATCGGCAAACTAATGACCTTGTGAAGAGGGGAACAAAAACAGGAAAACTGTGAAGATTTTTTCCCAGTAAAACTAAATGTTTGGTCAAAACTGATTATCTTTAGTCGGGATCAACTTTAAAAAAGCAGATATTTAATACGTCTGCACACAACAGTGTATAATGCCAGATTTCCACTGCATGATCGGCTCTGCTTGACTCACTTTTGGTACCAGGTTCTTTTCTCTATTTCGTTTTCCACTGCGAATACAGCAGTACCCCTTCAGTAAAGGCGAGAATTGCAGCCGATCGACGTACTGATGCTTCAAATCAACACTTGCTGAATCATTTCACTGGCAACCAAACAGAGGAACGTCTGCACTTCGTCAATGTACGGCGAAGTATGTAGTGTACAGCGTATTTTTGCAGGCTGCTACTTTTTAAAATCTGGGTCAAGTAAATTAAAAAATTGTGGTCGCTATTGACGGCTATAATAGCTTGGTTATTTAAAAATAGTAGATTTGTGCAGGATGTCCTGTGTCATACCAGTGACAATTCTCTCTGACCAATCAGTGGTCCGCAGTGTTTGAACTCGTGGTTCAGCTCGCCTGGAACCTGTGCCAAAATACTATCCACAAGTTTTGATAATGGTAAACCAAAAAAGGGCGAGTTGAGTAGAGCTGTGCCGTATCATGCAGTGGAAGTGCAATATAACTGTGTTCAGACAGAACACGAGGTAAACTTCAGAGGCGGCACCATTGAATACAAAGTCAGTGGAAGACTCAATTAAACGCAATGAAGTGCGCATCCATGCAAGTTCAAAATGTTGGTTGTTTGGAGCACATGAACATGGACTGCACAAATGGTTCAGCTGTCAAATTTTGCAAAAATACCGCAAGTCAAAAATGATGAATGAAAAATCCTATTCACCTAAAATCAACCCTTCCATTAATTCTTTGCCTTATTACAAATCCAATGTTATCCTAAAATCTTGAAAAAACTAAGGCAGATCTTAACCCTTGACTTGGTCAAAGTGACAACCAAACAAAATGGCCCCAAACTGCAGGCTTTTATAATTTTTAGGACATTTCCCCACACAATGAAACACAAGGTAACTACATAGAGCAGCAGCCTTTTTAGCAAATCAACTAAAACTGCATGTTAACAAACAAGTTCCAATAAGCCTCCACACAGCCAAACACGAAAGCAGCTCATCTCCAGATATTTTCAGCTTGGAAATCATCAATCACTGGAACGACATGTCTGTCCAGTTCCCTCCCACCCCTTGCCCCTTCCAGCACGTTCGCAGCTCGGGAGATGAAGAGTAATCAACAGACTTCCAGGAAATCAAACAATGTAATATTTCCTGCCAGGAAGAGATGTCATTGACGTCGACCCCTGGGTCAAGGCCAGTTTGCTTATGAGAGTGAGAATCCGGGGACCTATTTGATGCTTGATTGGAGCAGATGGAGTACTCGCTGCTGCTGCTGCTGCTGCTGCTGCTGCTGCTGCTGCTGTCGGGCCAGCTGCAGCTGCCACAACTTTTATTTTCTCTGATCGTTGGTTACTTATTTATGTTTTTATTTATTTTACTTATTTGACAGGAGGAAGAGCTCTGGTGTTTTTTTTATTTCAGCTGATGTGAACTTTGCAAGGGTGTTGTTTCACCCTTCTGAGCAGTGTGGTTACTGAGAGTTCAGGAGGCAAGAAGAACTAAAGTCCAAGTCCAATTAATACTTTTCTTGTCTCTTTAAGTTAATGACTAACGCCGGCATTCTACCGGACAGGTCTGCACCGCGTTCCGGCTGATGCGGTTTTGTGCCGTCCTCCGCACAGCGTCATAGTTTCTCACAACGGGAGCGTTTCAGAAGCGTTTTGCCTGACTATTTGTGCTTCTACCAGTAGGCTACATAGTTAAACAGTTTAAACAGTCTTTATTGTTGTCATTTCCTACTTTGCTGTACTGTATCCTACAGTGAATACCGTTAAAAGTCCAGCTATGAACGACACAGATCAAAGATTTGTGGCTGTAGTGACGTGATACGATCAGGAGTCCGCAAGGGGTGTTTATTTGGAAAATAGACCAGATGCTCCAGCCGTTCCGCTTCCTGCAGCTCGATCCGCTCTGTGAACGGCTGTGAAACGACCGAAGAGACTTTCTTGGCAAGAGAAAAAATTAAGGCCTCACAAATTTTGTGTCTCCGGCTTCAAAAAAAGCGATAAAAAGGTGCAACAAATTAACAAGAGAATGAGAGAAAACGTCAGTCAAAAACAGCCTGTACGTGCCCACACAGTCCTGAGAAGTGGTCTAATCAGCCCGAATAAGTGGAAACTCCTGTGTGGTGTAGCCTATCTTGGGTAGGGGCTTTAACAAACTCGAAATATGCCTACACAAAAAGAGTTTATGTACCTGAAAAAAACCCACAATGTACGTGTTGATTTGTATTATCTTTAACACGATAAGTAAGCGGTCCAAAAAGATAGATTCAGATTAGGGTTGCGGTCACACATGCAACTGTTAAAAGGTGATTTTATCAAAAGTTGAACCTTAGCAACAGTGCCTGTGCATGAGGTATTGTAACTTTCCACTCACACAAAAGACAGAAAGGTGCTCTTGTACCTAATGAGATCTAGTTGGAAAAAACTGCCTAATCATCTCACCTTTACAAAGCTCTTAATTGAAAGCTTAAGGTCACAGCAAGCGAAAGGCCACGGTTAGTCAATTTCATGAGCAGTTGGTAATACCTCAAATATAGGGAGCCTGGATGTTAACATTTAGAGAGACGTGACCCTCTGTCTGCCTTTGGCCATCAACCCAGTCAGGTCCCTCTGCAGGGATGGATAATATCCCACAACTGCAGATTCGGAGGCTCAGCGACTCCGTGCTGCAGAGATGCTGCAGGAGGCGGTCAAACGAGGTACTGAAAGATTACAGAGGGACTACAGGATACAGGGCTTTGTACTATGTGTTCTTCCTCCACACATTCTCAAATGTTCAGCCCAACTTCACTTATATGTATCCTTAATATTTAACAGAAAACTCCTGTCTCTCAAACAATGAAACCTCACAACTCCTGCAGCTGAAACAATGATTTTCTCTTTGAGCTGGAGCACAAAATGCAGCAACAGTTTATCAAGATGCTGTAAAGAAATATGCAAAATTTGCAATATGGCTGGAACTGCTTTGTTAATTAGAACACTTGTGACCTCCATGTAAAGAGGACAATCATGTGATTAAATATTTAATTGATTGACAGCACTAATAACACAATAAATAGCAACATTTAATCTGATTTAAATTCAAATTTAAATCAGTTAATGTTGCGTTTCTTTTTCTCCATCAGCCTGACAGAGCAGTGCAGCATCCCAACCTCCAAACCTCTCCTTCCAGTCAAACTGAAACATTATCATTGCAGTCTCCAGACATCTGGCAATCACGCCGCAACGATTTATAGACATATGAGTGGTGTCATCGTTCTTTTAATTCATCTCGGTGCTATAAATTTCCATCACTGCCTGCCAGACTCCGGTGTGTCATGTTTCTATCCGTCTCTGCGATTGTCTCCAGTGGCATTATCATTCACGTCATGGTCATGGACCCCAGCCAGGAGCTTGATTGGATCAGGAGTCACCGAACTTCCAGTTTTAATTGAATTGAAGATGCTCTCTCCCCAGGAGGCTACCGGCGGCCCGTGGGTGGAAAATACTAAGCAGAGCATTAAGAATATGCATGAGATGGTTAGGGTGCATTAACTGGAGGCTTTAAAGAGGTTAATAGCCAATGAATATCAATACATTATTATTTTTATTAGACATTTTCGTGGTCGGAATACAACTGGCTTGATTTCAGACTAAGAGAATATAAACAAAGCATTCATTTCTGGAAACGACACCGCCTGAATAAATATTAAATTATAACGATAAATGTGGCTCTATGAGATGGAAGTTGTGCCCTCTTCTAATCATACATTTTAATCTCTATATCTTGATTGTCTTTGATGTGCTGGGCTTCACATGAAGAATTATAAGGCTGGAAAATAGTTATTAGTTTTTTGTTTTTTCTCAAAAGCCTGGCATCACTCCTCCGCCATGTTGTCCCTCATGTTTGTCAGCTTGGAGGCAGCTCGATCATCCCGCTAACTATCACAGTTTAAACATGTTTTCCCATAAGCGCCTGTGGAGAATTCTAAGAAGCTCAGTGGTTTCCGCTTCTGCTGTTGCTGTCCCCGACAAAAACAACACAAACAAACCAGAACATGCAGAAAAATAGAGTTCATATGAGAGTGCTTTTTGGGGAGTTAGGGGTAATGAGTCATATTCCTCCTATTATTATTCCAAAATGTATTATAATTTTTGTGTATTTGCAAACACCGATCAATTAGCGTAAACGCTCTCATCCTTCTGGAATCTCCCAGAACCAAAAAGGCTTTAATACTTTTGTCAGAACGCACCTCAAACGGATATCAGAGTCCCGCCTGAATCAAATGGCTGGCAGGCCTGCGACTGCTTCATCCCAGCTTGGAAGTGGAACTCTGCTGTTTAACAGAAAGGCCCAAATGAGCCTTCATATTCATATTCAAAGTCATTTCATCAAAATGTCTTTTGAGAACAAAGACGGCAGAAATCAAAAGCCACAAACGGCAGGAGATTTAGACTTCTAACTTCTTACAGAATGTGCAATGAGAGGTTTTGATTCACAATGAGATGAAACAAGAAATCAAAAAATGAGTTTTTGACCTTTTAAACAAGTTCATGTCCATATCACAGATCAACAGCGGACGCCGCAAATATTGACATTTACAAGATAGATCATGTGATGCCATACCGGTGTACCTGCACATCAGAACTCTGTATGACATATTACTTATGACACATTTAAGATTTTTGACCTTTCCTTCAATTAACCAAAGGCATCAGTAAGCTCTTGGCAGCCTTGCTAGCTTTTCTACTTCTATTTCAAGCCTTTGCCATTAATGGCGGCCGCACCTTGTGTGCCACTAAGGCATCTCTGTCTGTGCCTGTCCTCATGGATGTATAAAGAGAACGGGATACAGCGATGGAGGCGGGCGCCTGTTCATTTCTGTGAGAGTTGCTCAGTGGCGCATGAAGCCAAAATAAGCAATAACGTACCCGGATCATCTGGTCTGATGCTCATTCACATGAACAGAGGAAGGAAAATAACTCTGGATTCAGCTATTGGTGAATTTTACAACTTTTAGGACCTAATGATTTAAATAAGGGCAACTCAAGTGTTCATACTGGAAAGTTGATTAACTTCAAAAAAAATTATCTGCTGAGTTACAGACGTCTCATTTCTTCATTTGCAGTGCGTTGAGCTCTCAGGGCCACTGTAGAGAAATCTATAAGAGGCTAAAACACGTCAATCGTTAAGCCTCTCCAAAGCAGGCCTCAGTTTATGTGCGAGCGTCTGCCTGAGGCTGGACTTATGATATATTTCTAAGGTGATGAAAGAAAGACGGTTCATGTGCTCAGTCCTCGCAACAGCAGGTTAAGTGTCAGGATGAAGTGTCCTTGAGAGAGATGGTTAACCCCCACCTGCTCACTCAATGACAGACCCTTTGATCATAACTGGCTAAACTAATTCACACCTGCTCGAGTACCATGTTCTTGTCACCTGTTTTATAGGTTGAGATATGCTCACCTTGGCTCAGAGTGGTTGTTGTCTCACAAACCTTGAATTATTGTGTCTACAAATTAAAGTCTGGGCAGTGATGGTGACTCCGTATAGGCAAAAGAGATAGCCCACTTGAGAACAGTTTGGAATTCAGTATCTAGATGTAATGTAATGTGAGTGAATCCACAACAGCATGTTGGTGTTTACCAACCTGGCTGGTCTGGGATCATTTCATGGCTAAAGACGCCAAAAGGGACAAAAGCCCAGGTTTTTTTTTGGATGAAATGCTTGGTCGCAGGTTTTCAAGCAGTATGTTGCTTTCCATTCATCAGTTGTCCTGCCAGTGACTATGATCAATACCCGAATTTCATCTAGGCAGTGACTCCACTGGATTTCATTTAACATGGGATGCTTTTCTCTTTTGCACTTGAATGAAGTTACCTTCTGCATTTTATCACTTAAAACAAATTGTTTTAAGTGTCCTTTAACTGCATGGTCACAGGCTTCATATCCACCACAGCTAAAGCATCTATCAGAATGTATTCAGTGACCTTGAATACTACGGATTTGGCTTTGTTTAACATAGGCCTTGTTTCCTACTCATTAAGTTAGTTAATCACTCCTATACTTGTAGAATTCACCAAGGACAAGGGATTTGACAGGCAGATGGATGGCTTTTATGGCGTAGTTAAATTTGATCTATAATACTTTACAACTTATAGTGATGAATGGATGGATGGATGGACTGAGTTTGCTGGCAAGAGACCTAGAACAGAAGATAGCTGGAGCCAAACTGCAGTAATATGTGTTTCCATTTTGCCTAAAAATGTCTGTTTCATTGGAGGCTGTGCAACCCTCCCAGTTTATTTCTTCATTCATACACTCAAACATGTAATGTCTTAGAGACATATACATCAACAACACAATTGAAGCTGGTAGCTCGACTGGGTTCAATATGCAAGACAGTTTGTAAACAGAAATTTCCATATCAATATGTACCGTGGTGGTTTCCTTACTCACTGAGATGTGTGTGGAACTATTCTAATTCAATTCAGTTATTTATTTAGAATAACCCACTCAATATCAAAGCTTCTTTAGGGACTCCTGGGTACATCCATTAAAAACAATCAAACAGTTTGTCTTTCAAAGACCCAACAGCCTGGCTCCCAGCAACAAAACAGTGTTAGACCCATAGTTGACGATTGATCAACAGAGCTGCACGTCTCATAATAGGCCAGACATTGAAAGACCATATAAAAATGTTATAGCCTGGTCTCACTCCTGGGGCGCCACATATCAATGTTTGGGCAGTGGCCTTCGGCATCTTGATACCAAAGCACAAGGCACCCTTTAGCTTCTGTATGGGATGCTTTCAACTAACTCCAATATAAACCCCTTCAAGTCATTATTAGACACTCAGAGCAAGGAAAATATAGTATTAAGAGCGAGAAAGTCCGCTGAGGAAGGATGGGACAAACAAACAAGACTTCTACTCAGGGGCCCAGAGTTGGTGCCTTATGTGAAACCAAATGTTCTTTTTTTTATAATTTGTTATTTTTATTGACAATGTCATGTCACGTGACGCTATGTCACCGAGTCACACATTACGTCCGTAGCTTAAGTGACGTTATAAGTGTACTTATTTTAAGCCAAACTATGATGTTTTTTCCAACCCTAACAGAGAAATTTTGTTGCCTATCCCTAACCTAGCCACCGTTTCACAATGTCAACCACGCACAAACTTTTGCGTCAAGATACTACGCAAAAGGCTGCTTCTAAAATATGACGAGTAAGTTGTGAAGAGAACTGAACTGTATCGACAGCGATCTTAACTCTTTCCTTAATGACAGAGAGGAGTCATATGGCTGTTTTGGCGGCACCTTGACGTTGCTCAACATCTTTCCTCATCCATATTCTTCATGGATGTTTGCAATATACCTTCTGTCTCTCCATATTGTAAATTCACTATTGTTATTGTAGATACAGTATGTATTGTATGTCTTCCTTTATTCCCCCTCATTAAAGAGTTTGTTTTTTTAGTGTTTTCCTTATCCAATCCGATGATAGGGATAGAGGATGTTGTATGCTGGACAGATTGTAAAGCCCCCTGAGGCCAATTTTCCAGATACTATATATGAGTAAGATTGACTTGACCAAACTAATAAACAGGTTTTAAAATGTAAATTAAACTGACCTTTACAGTATGTGTAACAATGTAAATGGACCTCTCTCAAACCAGAGGTTCGTTTTAATAAGTGTTTGGCTGAAGGCAGATTTTGATATATTGCAATCCAATATTGCATCATGCATATTTATGATTTTTATTGGATATCGGTTTTTGCATGTCACCATGTTACGGATACATGCAAAAAAAAAAAAAAAAAATCATGGATCATTAAAATCTTGTGCTTTGAGGTCAAAATTTACATAGGGTCTAGATGGAAAATAAGTAGTATTCATTAGAGATGGAGTCACTGCATATATACCGCAGTAGCAAACTGAGCTTTTAGACAGATTAGATTTCCAGCTCCCAGAGTGAAACATACCTCCCTCTCATGTAAAGAGCAAATTCAGGTAACATGCAAATGGCTCTATTCGAAACCCTCTCGCATTGAAGCAAAATAAAAAAAAACACGCCCATAAACTGAATATAACAGCCTTTATGTGCTTTGCTCAGTACATTCTCCTCTCCCATCAAGCTCTGCAGATTTAATGCTGTCGCTCCTTGATAAAATATTAATCTGTACTGTATGGTGAGTGGCCATTTAAACCACCGGGAGAAGTGAATTGCCCTGCCATTCCCCCTCACCCAGGTAATCAGACCCAAATTGAAAATATCCAGCCACCAATTTCAGTCCGAGCTTCAATATTCCCTGCCTGCCAGTATGATGTCACATTTTCTATGGAGCCTTCTGGCTGTTAAAAGGTGGAGACAATATAAGTGGCTTATGAATGAGATTTGAATTTCATTGCCTAATATCATTCAGAGTCAGTAAATGGGCAATATGTATTCTGTGTCCCTAAAAGGGCGTTTCGCTTGGGTCAGAGGAATGGCATCAAATAATGGAGCCGTACATGTGTTCCCATCATATTGTCGTTTCTTTGCAGATGCGAGGTCCTTTTTCTATCAGCCATATCTGGAGAAACGAATAAGACAGATTGAACATTGTCCCAGGGGATTTAGTGGTGGGCTCACAGCTTGACGCTCCCTGCAGGCTCACGGGGTGCTCTTGGAAGTATTTTCCTCCAGTTGCTAATGGAAACAGGTTATGGAGGTGGGTCAGTCGGGGATGTGCGACTGGTTTAATGAGTTTCTTTACCGTTAAAGGACCGGTTCACTCAAATTACAATTGCAATTAAAAGATCATGACACACAACAATAAAATTAAATAGATGTGCAGGAATAGCCCAGTAACCCTAGGAACTATGTCCATATTGGATTTTCTGCATGATTACGTCTACTGCCGACTTTCCGACATACGGGAGTGGCCATGGAGAAAAAAAGATAATTAACTAACCCTTAATTTAATTAAAACGCTCCGGGCCTTTCTAAGTTGACCTAGAGCCGGTCGGGACCCACCACCACGGAGGAAGTGTGCCGTTCCTGACCCACCGAGTTGAATCCCTGTGCAGAAAAAGCACCCAGGAAGAGCGCCGGGCTTTGAAGCAAATCTTACACAGTGGTCAAACGGCGGTACTACAACTTCCGTGTCCATCACATGACTTTTTCCCATAGACTTACATTCACAAAGAGACGTCTGTAACTCGGCGGATACTTTTTTAGGTAAATCAACTTCCTAGTACAAACACTTGTGTTGCCCTTATTTAAGTCATTAGGTCCTAAAAGTTATAAAATGCACCAATAGCCAAAGTTAGTTTCCTTCCTCCGTTCATGTGATGAGCCCCGACCGAGGCTGGACCGAGGGCTAGGAGGCGGGGTTAAAGGAAACCCTGGTGCTCCTGCACTATGGGCCCAATGATCGCTCGAAGTACTGGGTAATTTTATACTCTGAAGTTGAGCTTTTTGCTTCATGCGCCACTGAGCAACTTTCATTGGAATGCCTCGGCTCAGATGCTGTACCCAGTTATCTTTATACATCCATTGCTGACCCCACCCACTGAGAAGTGTAAACACATTTCCAGTTCATTATGAAACTGTGGTGGACCTACCTATACTGTGCTAAACTTGGAGGTATGACATCACTTGGAACAAAGGATCTCATCGGTCAAACACATTATTTCCTCAGGCGGAAATCCGCTGAAATCAAAGTCTGTCCAAACGAACTAGTCCTTTAACCAATAATCATGGTGTGTATTATCAACTCGTCATCCAGTTTATGAATGAAGCGGAACTACAACAGTCTGTGAGGGTTAAAGCTCTTTACCACCTGGGATTAAGGGGACGGTCGGGAACATTTCCAGGCTCTTGGCAGGGCCGGCGAGCTCTCCACCATGAGGGATTACTGAAATAAGCGATGAGGATGTCGCTGTGATGTCTTTGATATTTCCTCCTGCTGGTGCTTAGCACGGCCTCGTCACTCACATTCTGTGATTACCTCTGAGCTGCCTGCACCCAATCATAATTAAGGTGATGGCAGACTCACCGGAGCCCGGCTGACGGCACGCCGCGATGCTGCATTGTGGTAAAAGACGCGAAGAAGGAAAACTTGATCAGAAGTTGCAGAAGCACATTTTTCAAAAGGATGGGAAGGAAGGCAACAATATGTTTAGCGAGATAGAGAACATCATGTCCCCAGACTATCCGAGGCCATTATTCAACACACTCCACCAAAGAAAAGCAATTTGATGAGGCCGAAGCTGCGAGGAGCTTCAGATGTGACCGCTGTGTCTCCAGAGGGGCTTTCTATTCCATTTTTCACAACCAGCTGGTTAATCTTTGTCCTCTCCAACACCTAATAGGAGTTCATACGCATTAAAAGCGGATACAGGAGGAGCTGAATGGGTCGCAGCATCTTCTCTGAGGAGTGGGGAGTGTGAAAGCAATGCCAGAACACGTCAGACTACTGTCACTGAGAGAGAGGTACAAGCTCGACGTCAGGACTTCTCCTTTTGATGTCTCATCACCATGCAGAACATAACTTGGAGGAGAGAAGAGATAAAAATATTGAATGATGCTCTGAGTAGCATTTAAAGCCAATCAATACATGACAATACAATTAATTAGGATTCCTTGGTATAATTACTGCCATCTAATGAGAACAAGGTTGAGAGGATCATCACTCTGATGCCTGCAGCTTTAGTTCAGCTACATGTAGTGTTTGCCTCCTTTTGTCAGTGTCTGTCTGCATTGTTTTCTCTTCGGCTTTACTGAAGAGAGATAAACATGTTGAAAGTGTCTTCTCCGTGAGCCCTTCACTTGTCTCAACATTGGCTATTATGGGACGGCTTTAGCTCTGTTTGCACTGAAAGGCCATAGTGAAAAAGACAAACAGTAGCTTGGTACTCTTTGCCGTTGTGCGCTGTAAATCGCATTTTATGGAGGGTAAAGTAATCTTCAAAATCTGATTCAGGAAGCAGCATTTTCTCAGCATTAGAGAAGCCAAACTTGCAGCAAGATCTGCACTGTGATCGCTCAACCGAACCCAGTAAATTCTTGCTTTATTTTATGATGTGGTGTGAGCTGGCTGCACAAGGAACTGGTCTAGCCACAGAAAGCATCACAGGAGATAGACAGACAAACAAACTGCAGCAATTGAAAGCCGCCCTCTATATATAAACTGGGGAGAGCTAATGAGGAAGAAGGTGCAGATGAGCAGGCAGGTGAACACAATCAGGTGATTAGCTGAGGAAGAATCCTCAAAGAGGAGGGAAAATGACAGGGACGATCTTAATTAAACATTAAACTCATGTCTTGTTCCATGCAAAATTAATTTATCACAATTTTCAGATACGCCTGAACCGTATTTAAAACACTATTTATAGGCTACGAATTAACAATTTTGCATTTTTATTTATTTATTTACTTTAGTTGCACGCTCTGCCAGTCTTAAAAATTGGCTGTCTTGTAAATAGTTTGACATTTTGGAATATACTCTTACCGGTATTTTCTTTTTTTTTATAATTAACATTTTTATTGGCATTTTAAGATAAACATTTACAAACATGCAATGAATATCTGTTATAGGACAACCAGCAGTGTTTATGTCTGTACTTGAGACATGGAAAGTATAAAAACTGACACTGTTTAGGGAAGTACAGACGAACACAAAAAATTTAAAATAGGTAAGTAAAACAAATAAAGACACACAAGTCAAACAATTGCATACTTCCACACTCCGCAATGTCAAATACATCAATAATGAAGATGAAATGTAGTGCAGGCTAGTCCCTGCCACAGAAATAAAAGTGAGAAAGAGCATTGGAAATGTTACCTATAGGACTTTTAATTATTGAGTCCCCCCCCAGTCCTGCACCGCAGTCTGGCCCTCTAATGTCTCCCATTTCAAATGAAAACATCCCACTGTGCTCATGAGTCTGTATGACAGGCCTCCCAGCGCCTACAAATACTATTTATGATAGCAGTCACGATAGAAAATAACATTGATCACCCCCTCAATCCACTTTCATTCACATTATTTCTGTCTGGTCGCAGATAAAGGACTTTACAATGGTGGAGGGTTTTACTTTGACAGGTGCTTTGTCCCTTCTGCTAGAAGTCTTAAATTAAATTCCCAGTTGAACAATATGTATATGATGTATATAAATCAATATGTGTCTAAATGGATATGGAAGTACGCGTGTAGATATATGTAGGGGCACAAATTTATATGTGTTGTCTATGTATGTTGTGTATCGGCACACTTTTTTCATAGGAAACTCAAGCATTTGTTGTAATAAATGTCCTCCTCAGACAATAAAAACCTGCCTGCTACAGTACCTAACATTAAAGGGGACATATCATGCTCATTTTCAGGTTCATACGTGTATTTTGGATTTCTAGTACATGTTTACATGCTTTAATGTTCAAAAAACACATTATTTTCTTATACTGTCTGTCTGAATATACCTGTATTTACCCCGAAACGCTCCGTTTTAGTGCCTGTCTCTTTAAGAAACCCTCCCGAAAAAGCCCAGTCTGCTCTGATTAGGAAAAATATGGTGCACCTTTGCAAAGGTAGTTTTCAAGCTGTGGGTGACTCTTCTAATGAGCCTGCATGTGACATAGGAAGGAGAGCCTAATGTTTTCTGATCTAGGCAGCACACAAAAAAACTGACTGTGTCTTATTTCACAATTTGTGGGTTGGTTGGCACTCCAGATACCCAAATGTATGTGCACAAGCACTGAAAATGTCCCCTTTAAACTGCTCTATGTCTCCTGTTGTTAGCATTAATTTCTTTCATTTTATAATCATGCTAGAAGCACCAAACCAGTTTCTTTTACTCCACAAGGTCACACAGTTTAAATTTTACCTTTAGCATTTTTAACCAAGCATTTTTAATTGAGGTTAAAGGGTGATCATGTGAGATCTTTAATGTGTTTGGCGCCACTTATTAAGTCAAGATACACTTGTTTCAACCCTTCCAGTGTTCAGGTTTTAACTCTCAGGACAGTCAATAGATAAATATAAGAAAAGTTAATAGTTTTTCCACGTTTCTTCTCTGCAGCAATATGTGACCTCACGTTTAGGTTATCTTCTGAGCACCCCCCTTCCACATAAAGCAGTAAGCATACATTACATCCTCCAATCTGAGTGTTTTTTCCATTTTCTGTTCACCATGAAGAGTGCGGCAGCCACTGCAGCTTGTTGTATCCTGAATGTAAAGCAGAGAGGAATACGCACGTTGTATCACTGAAACTGTGACTCTCTCATAAGCTGCTTGTTGACTTCTTAGTGCTCCACACTCTGAATAATTTCTCACCAGCAAAAGAAACAATAGCACCAAATACTACAGTAGCTGTAAGCTTGTTGTGAAAACAAGTGTGACATATGTAGTGGTGTACATTTTCTAACCAAACGGAGGAAAAAGAGGTGCAGACAACAAAATATGAAATCGAATTCCATGTTGACACGACCTGGAGTTATTGATTATCAAATGATACATCATCATATTCATGTGTTGACAGGCATAACCTTTATTCTGCTGCCAGAGGGTTTCCTGATCAGGACATGTGTAGCATGATAATCTGTTCTCATTGGACTTTGCAGCACTGCCAAACTCTCCCCATGCCTCTTTTGGTCGCTGACTGCCACTGTGTGGTCATAAATATTTAACACAATTCTGCTGCAGTCGGGTTTAAACTCTTTCACTTCACAAGCCTCAAGCAATTTGACTCCTGCATCCCACTCATCAAACAGTAATGGTAATATTATATACTGCAGGGACGACTTCGAGATAAATGGAAAGAGTTTAAAGTAAGTCTCACATTGTTCCTTCCAGAAACGAAAGAACAGGTTGCTCCATGTACCTGAGAAACACTAATCTTCTCTCACTCGCAAAAAAAAATGCAATCTACCTCAGTGAAACAATTCTGTTCTACCAACACGCCAGCCTCCATCATCCATCATCATTAAAGAAGAGAGAAAAATGAACACTCTTCGATAAAAGCAGCTACTGGCAAAGTACCGCTTTGTATCTCTGAGGCCATTTTGTTGTTTGATGGTGTATTTTGACGTGTTTCCACGTCGCTCCGTGACACGATGGCTGACATGGCGTCAAGTTTTGACATTTAAAGTGGGGCTAAAATTATGTTTTTTATCTTTTTAAAACATCAACAGCATATGTCAGATTGCTTCTTTCTACATTTCAGAAGTCATACAGTAAAGATATGGCAAACATACATTTGTGGCCTCAAAAGACCAGAATGCAATGCAGTCACAATACATAAAGATTGACGCAACCCAATGTTTTACAAAATAGTTGTATATCTTTATTTAAAGGTCTAATTGATAACAATTTTGTAGACAAATTTCCTTTTAAAATAATACATCCACAGAGCTTTTAGAAAAGTGATGAATAAAAGTATGGCTTTTCCTGAAAAAAAAAAAAAAAGATTGTGAATCGATCATTTAAAATTTTTTTGGCGGGTCCAAAATGAATGCTTTGTTTATCTTTGTGGACGATCTCTGACATTTGGTTCCCACTTCTAACGAGGCTTGTGAGCCAATAGTAAAACGATGTTGGTATCAAGTGGTATCTCTGTGTCGTCAGTTAGTGTGGTAAAAACGGATAAATGACTGAGAATGATGGTAAGCGCCTGGCAACCACCTGTTGTGAAGTAAATGCAACGGAACGGGGGAGGGAGAATGTGACATCTAGCGGCTGAATGTTATCAATGTTATTGATAGCACCTTTAATGCTCACAATGCCAACTCACTTTCATTCTCAGGCAGTTACAGAGAGGAATTCTGGGAAACTTAAAGGAGCAGTGTGTAACTTTTAGGGGGATCTATTGGCAGAAAAAAAGTATGTTTTCTTTAGTGTATAGTCACTTGAAAAACAGAAATTGTGTTGTCGTTACTTTAGAATGAACAGTTTATATCTACATACGGACGCCAAATCCTACACACTGCACCTTTAAAGCACATAATGCAGTTTTCGGAACAGTAAGTAAACTGTACTGTTAATTAGAATGCTTAGACACACCAAATTGAAAATATCTAACAGTGTAAGGTTAATTGACAATTGATTTTTACTTTAATGGTACATGTTATGGGTGGGTGACACGGGCAGCACGCCGCGGTGGTAGGGCAGCCCGTAGACAGGGCTCATCCCTCCGTGGTGGAGGCTCTCCACCTTGCCAAACTGGCGCAGATGGAAGAGCAAGGTGAGCTTTCGAGTCATGGTCCTGAGCGCCAGGAAAGAGGCCAGGATCTCGGAGAGCAGGAAGAGGAGGTAGAGGGAGTGGACGGCTCTCTCCAGAGGCAGGATGATAATTCCTTCATCGGTCAGGAAGAACAGCAGCACTGGCAGCTGGAACATGAAGGACAGGATCCAGAAGGCTGCCAGCTCTGGCACCTGATGACAGGGAGGGAGAAGTTTGGGTTGGTGGATGGAGGCGATGCAAAGATAGAGCATCAAGTGCTTCGCTTGTATCCACATGAAAGCACAAACATACCTGCACACACATAAACTCAATAGACAGTTGTAGCCAAGAGCTGATTGTTGACATACGCATGCAGAATACTTAAGCAGCCACTTCCTCCCCTGTGTTATTCAGGAGACGAGTCCATAAAAAGAGCTCTGAGTTGTGGTTCAAAGGGGATGTTGGTCTGAATTACCTTTTCTTTCAGGTTGCCAATGTAGCCCAGATAAAGCCGGACCACTTCAATGATTGTGAGGAGGATCATCCCGGTTATGAGCAGAGCCTGGTAGTACCCGGGAAGATAATAGAACTGGAAATAAAGCAGGAAGGTATGAACACATCTCTTTTACTTGCAGTTCACAGGACTATTTAGTGGACAAACATACCTAAAAACACATATTAAGTATATGCAATTATAATATATTTCTTTTTTTTCTGATAGCATAAGTTTGGCTTTACAGAAAGATGAGATAATCCCATTGAAAAGTGGCACAGTCTTCTGTATTCCTGGTTTGATCTGAGGGGGTTGCCACAGGGTCTTTTTACCACTAGAAGGCGCCAAAGTCACCAGTTTTCCAATTTAAAAACTCAAGTTGATTAAATTTAACACAACTTCTGCTTCTTCAAAATACATTAAAGTATCCCCACTAAATATTATCTTTCATATGCTGTCCTTGAGTATAATTTTTCTTCTTTTGATCTGACTAAATTTGTCCATATGACACTAATTAATGGGCTACCTATAAATCCTTGTGACCTAATTTTTACAATTCCTAGTAATAAGTCAGTGTGTGTGAACCCAGAACAGACTAGACTAAAAGGAAACATCTTTTTTCTATCATTTATTTCAAAATAAATTATTATTATTTGGACCAAGAGAATCAAACTGAGAACAACTAAAAGCATGGAGAATCAAATTTTTTTTTATTTTAGCATTTTGTGAGTTTAGTGAGTTGATCGGAGGACTCCCATTTTAAAGGGATTTATCTAAGGTTTGTGTTATGGCAGGCCTATCGCTTCCCTATCACCATACTAACCTTTACTTCCAACATGAAAACGGCAGAAAACCACCAACAGGGAAAATAAAACATGTTGAAGTAGAGAAGCATCTGTAGGGGAAGGTGAGAAACCAGCTCGTTGATCACTGCAACACAAATAACAGCAGGGTTTAAACAACCATATTCAATACATCCATGATTCATTATTAATGTGTTCTTTGCACAATACTCCTCCTAGCAGACAGGACTACAATTTTCCACAATTTAGATTTCAGGGGTGTGCTTTGCAGACACCATCAAAATAATAGATATACAGATGGTAAACAAAATAATGTACACCACTCATGAAAAAAGGACTCAACCTCTGATGTAACTTAACCACAATTACCAGCACTGCAAAGGTCGTTTATAGCAAGCAGAAAGCAGCCAGTAAGCAGCATTTGTCAGCTATAGATGAGGTCAGGAAATCCAAACTCCAACTTTTAAAGTGACATAAAACCAGTAACAAATCTTCAAAAAGCCCAAAATATACAAAAATAATTGCATGGAGCATCATTAAATAAAAAGTATAATGAATATGTCAAGAGAAACAGTATCAAAAATGACATATGACCAGGGGGGAGCCAGACGTTGTAAACATTCGGGGCTCAGTCCAGACCTAGGGGGGTCTGGGAGGCATCCTTCACCAATAGAGATTGTTTTCCCATTTTTGGCAACTATTTGCACTACATTTTTCAAGCCATTTGATAACAGATTGCCTAAAAATGTAGTTGTTTTTTAGTAAAAACAAGATAGTTGCCAAGGAAAATAATCATCCTGAGCCTACATCCTATTTTGAATGTAATTGTTCTCCAACTGTCTTCATCAATCTGAAACCATGTAAAGGATGACTCATTTTCACTCCTGCCACCTAAAAAGAGGCAAAGTTGTTGCTATTTTTAAGTTACGTAAAGGACTGCAAATACTAGAAGGTATTTGAAAGACTGTCAGCACACTACCACATGGAGAAGATTTAGGGATGTGCACAGTATAAACTTGGAAAAGGGACAAATAAAATGAAAAAATAAGTCCAACTAAATAATGAAATGAAAAAAAAAAAATCTTAACCAAACCAAGGAAATATATTGAAACCTATTTTTGTTATAATATGCTGAAGTAGAATGACAAATCGGCTACATTTTAATCAAAATACCACAACTATACTACATATACTAGCTGTAAAACAGTCTGTGGGAGCAGTAACCAACCAGAGGCGTCCTCCTGCTCCCTGGTAAAGTCGCTGTCCGCTGTCCTGTTGTTGGTGAACACAGAGCCTCCCATATAGGCCAGACCCATCTGCAGGTTCTCGGGAACAGGTGAGTAAAACACAGGCATTGTGGGTAGAGCCGGTGACCATGACCAAGGCCAAGGAATCAGGAAGTCAGGAGGCGTAACGGTCCAAAAACGGTGCTTGTGTTCCAGCGTCTATGCCAATCCTGGTTGTCTTAAGTCACACAAGTACACAAATGCATGAAGGCCCAGATACAAATGGACACACACAGACAGACGCATGCTGGCAGACTCCACCGCTAATCAGATTATAGGGAGGGAGGCGGGCTGAGGATTAGGCTGAGACAGCAGCATGGCAGTTTGTTAGGAAGTAAGTGACCGTTTATGATGCACAGTACATTTGTTTATCTAATTAAGGAATTTCACATTTATTTCAGATTTACAGAAATACAATAGGGACCAAAATAAAAACCAGAACAATGCATCTTCTTTACAGAAAAAGAAGGAAATCATCCTTACTTTTTCCACAAAAAGTGTTCTCCCATGCAGATACAACTCATTCAAATGTCTGTTGTCAGTGTGTGCACATACTCTGTGCTATGCTTTAAGGGGAGCCCCTCAGGTTAATAGGATAAAAATCACCATGAAACTTCCCCAGTTGATGACTTATATTAAGACAATTATTTTTTGTATTACAAATTTCCTGAAATGTTTAAATATGCAATAGATACATTATCTTATTGAATATATGCTATAATTTGCATACATTTCCAGAACAAAAATCTGAACATTGAATAAAGCCAGGTTCAAAGTTCTTCTTTCATTTTGTTGATGTATTAGAGAATAAGGTTTTTCCATAAATCAGAAAATACTGTCAACAGCCATAAAAAAATAATTTTCGCCATGTTTATAGGAATAAAATGTTTTATAAATCAGGCTATGAATGATATATGAACAATCTAATCTAGAAACCTTCAGAATATAGATAGGAATGACACTGGAAAGTTTGGTGTATGTAAGTGGAGATTTCTGTCTCAGAGTCTGAGAAAAAACAGCCTTTAAATACATGAATTGTAAAATTACATACAGAAATGACCACTAACAGTTAAATTGTTTATCAGCCTATTTTATCTATACTTTGGGATTTATCCTATAATTATCATTACTATCAATGTGTACTTTATTTTTCATTATTTATTTTATTTTTTATTTTTTTATCTTTCATTTTTTATCTTTAATTTTTAATATAACTATGTTTCTTATTCTATATCTTTTTTCAACGGCAACGGGTTAGGGTTGAGTGGGAAGGGGCTTTGGGGGGAAAATACCAATATAGAGGGACAATCATGTACATTTGTGCTCTATGTGTATGTTTATGTACACCTGATGTTACTCCCAATAAATTATTAGGTGAAAAAAATGACATACAAGAAAAAAACTAATACATATCACCATAAAACTTCTAAGTTGATTAATACTATAATATTTTGTGATAAAAGTTTTCAGAAATGTTGTGTTTACATAGGCCAATGAGGCATTATCTAATGCTAACTTTATAGAAGAAATCTACTGACACAAATAAACAAAGTGTAGTAAAATAAACACTTAAATGTCTATTATAGTTGTTTTCTTTCTACTAATCTGAAAGAAGACATGTTATGGCAGCAAAATAGCCCAAAATCTCAAAATTGACCAATGAAAAAGCTATGTTTTTGCCTGTAATGTCTTGCTTGATATGTATCATTCCAGGTGACTATAGCCTACATTAAATAGAGACATCAGGCACATTAAATGCATCAATCCACTCAGTCACTTATTGTGGTGTTTCACAGCATTTTTTATTCATAAACATAGTGACACTGCAGCAATGACTAACTCTCTGCACGCCACAGCCAGCCAGCGAGTCCTCAGAGTGGTGCCTGGCTTATCGTTTTGGCCTTGGGGCCCCACTCGTCATTAATGTGGCCGGGGTGCAGCGGCAGAGTTCGGCCACGAGGTGTCGTCACAGCTCGTCCCTGGGGGGGCGCAGGGGGAAGTGCTGGAACTCCTCTGGCACCTCTTCCCCTTTCTGGGTCCTCTTGTAGAAGCCGAGTGAGTCCAACAGGCTGCTGATCTCGTCTGCCTTCATTTTCTTCACGGGAACGGTCTGACGTGTCGGGAAGGAAACACACACACACACACACACACACACACACACATTTGGACACATGGTTTAAGTCTTAAAAGCTGCAGTAGATGTATGCAGAAAGTGTGTGTGTGTGTGTGTGTGTGTGTGCAAACATACAGTGCTCTGATTCACGTTGTTTTATTCTATGACACATTAATTTGCCTCACCGAAATTGGATTTTTATTAAAACAAGTTCAGTCTGCGGATATAGAGGTCCCGCCTGCCCATTTGTTTTCATTTATTTTGTTCAATAACTTAGTCTCTGAAATAAATCTTCATATAAAGTCAAATTACAGCCTCAAAGGGCGCCCACATTATGAAACAATAAATGAAAACAAGAAACATTAGTCCCTGAGTGTGACAAAATAAAAACTCCTACATGAGCTTTATGAGGGAAAAAACAAAAAGTGAAAACCTTGAGAAAGCAGTAAAGTGTGTGAGCAGCAGCACAGCAGTGGCTCTTTGTGCATGCAGAATAGGCTAAATTAATTCATTAGTATTGGTTTCAGTGGAGAGTTTTATTGTCTCATGCTGGCCTGAACGCAGATTCATGGGCTTTTTCTACACTGACGAAAAGTAAAAGTCAGTGGGAAACATTTAATAGTTGTAATTTGAGGGGATAAAAAATGTTCAAATTCATATCAGCATTCATACCAGCTATCCTGTTTCAGTACAAAAATATTGCTCAGCTGTCAGAAGCTCTAATTTATATACTTTCTTACTCTCCCTCTTTCTTGCCATCTGTTATTTTTTGTAACTCTGTCTCGCTCTTTCAAAACACACCCGGTCTGTGTGACTTGGTATCTGACAGATCTGAGATCAGATGCAGCGGTCTTCAAGCTGAATCCGTCTCGACATCCTGGAGCTCCCTAGATAAGCCCCATCACAAGGTGGATGTGTAAAAAGCTCCCCTGAACTCACATCTCACCTTTACAACCTCGTCCTTTTCGTTATAGAATATCAGACGGGGATTCTTCTCCTCCGATGAATCGTATTCCAAGTTGTGGCTGCACAGGAAAGAGCGGATCAAGGCAGACAACAGGTAGGCAGTGTGTGGTTGGGAATAAAGCATCTGTTTTTGCTATTTCTAGGCTCACTCAACATGATTTCGACTTTGGAAGAGCTTTGAGTTTTGGAAAGCTGGCACTGGACTTGGCATCTTGCTATAAACATGGTTTCGTTGATGAAAGAGGTCATGAGAAAATCTGTCGTATTTTTTTTTTTTTTTTTAAAAAGGTCAGGTCTTAATGACAAACAGCCTGAGGAACAGAAGAACACAAGGATACTATAAAGCGAAGCGCTCCATAAGAAAATGATGGAGCTCCGGCATTTTCTTTATGCCTCATCCGACCACACTGGGAGCCTGCAGGGACGACAACAAACAGTTGTTAAAACAGCATGACTGATAGCATTGTGCACGCTTCGTTCTGTTTGTCATCAGAAGAAAGATGCCAAAAACAGGTTTGGTATCTCAGCAGAACTGACATGACAACACATGGCCATGGAGGGATTACTGAACGGGCCTATAAGGGACAGGCCCAGGGGCCCAAAGTGTGAGGGCCTCGATGGCCTTCACCTACAAAATGTCACTCAATGAGACAAATACCAACCAGGAAGACACTCAAAATGAGCACAAAGAAAAATAAAGACTACAAAGATACACAAAATGACCACAAAGAGATGCAAAACAACTACAAAAAGAGGTAAAACAACCACAGACAAAAAATAACTTCAAAAAGACCAAACAATTACGTAGAGAGACAATACAAGTACAGAGACACAAAATGACAACAAAGAGACACAAAATGACCACAAAGAGACACAAAACAACTATGAAGAGACACAAATGACTACAAAAAGACACACAATGTCTACAAAGAGACATTAAAACAACTACAAAGAGACACAAAACAACTACAAACTGACACAAAATGACCACAAAGAGATACAAAACCACGGAGAGATGTGTAATGACTAACAAGAGACACAAGACAACAACCAAAAGAGGCTAAACAACTACAAAGTCTGTGTCTTGTTCTGATGTAAGAGAGGTGGTGGGGCCTTTTGCATGTCTGTGCCCAGGGGCCCATTGTCTCATAATCCCCCCAGTATACACATGGTTTATCCCTCATCTTACTCATGTACATATACTCCCTTTGCTCATCTACGTACTGTGTCCCCCCGTCTTCTTGTGTATATTTAATGTCAGACTTTCTTGTCTCTGCACCGAAATCACAAATCCCTGAACATTTTAAGGACATGGTAAGACATCAAGATGAAATTTAAAAGATTTCTATGTGTACTCACCATCAGTTTACCTCTGGCTATATCAAGCTTTTCTTCGACCGCTGTGTCGTTGTTAGTGTCTGATGCCCGAACAGCGAGGGCAAGAGTGAGCACCAAGAAGGCCCACATTCTTTTTTTTTTATGACAAATTATTTTCCTTGAGTGCTTTTGCCTAAGTTATTACCAACAATATGTAACCCTTTAATCCATTTGGATAGTTTCTCAGGGTTGGACAAGACCATGACACATTCCTGCAGGGGAGCAGTGCCCTCCTGTGTTTGATTGTTCTCACTGTTTCTTCTTGTTTTTCTATCACAACTTCTTTATAATCTGAGAAGTAGGTCAGTGGTTAGCCATGTTGTTATTTTGGCCGTAGTCTTAGTTATTGGGCTGTTTTTGATTTTCCAAAGGCCAAGCAGAGGCCCCTGGCTTTATAGTTTATAGTTTGGTCCGCATCAGATGTCATCGGGGTCAAAAGAAACCACAGGACATCTGTGCTCTTATCACTTTTTCCCATACAGTTAACTTACAGGTGGTTGATGGCCACTAAGAGTCAGCCACGCTCTCATAGCTGCTGAACAGCTCATTTTATCTAAACTGGTTTGGTACAGGTGTCTTTAAACGAAACTCATTTGACTTGTGTATTAAAAAGAAAAAAGTATTTTGAATCCAATTTAAACTCGTAGATTTGTTATTGACTGGTGGAGACGACAACATCCCAAATAATGTCACAGGGTGAAATGAAAATGTCACTTCATGTAACATACATATTTTAGGGAAATTCGAGTGTAGCAGCAAAGTAACTCAAACTGCCACTCATATGGAAGTCTAATGAAACAAATTTGAACATTGTGTTTTTTAGTATATTAAGTTAAGTATATTTTAACTTACGGAAATTATACCTTTCTTTTCTTTTCGAGAGTTAGATGAGAAGATTTATAGCCTACTAGCCTACTCTCATTTCTATTAAGGCCGAAGCTTAAAGTTACTACAAGGGACTTTTAACTGGTTATGAAACAGTCTCAATTACATAAGTTACGAGACTATCAGTGAGAAGAATGTCTATTTCTATATAGTTGTTCTTAATGCCTGTCATCAGGTCCGATTTCCCGCAAAATCAGACGAAACGATTTATGGCATGCAGGTTCACCAAAAACTCTATCAGTTCAGACTCCAGTGGGGCCTCCGGCAGCGACACAGCCCATCGTGGACAGACCTAGATCCGGCTTTGCTGACGCCTTTGACCTGCAGTCGGATCTCCGGCGGGAGGCAGAGAGCTCCATGCCCGCCAGCAGCAGCTCCTCCTCCGGTCAGGAGCGGAGCTTTGCCTCGACGCTCCCCGCTGGGAGCCATCACGACACCACGCTGCTGGAGACCCAGGCCGTATTGCTGGGCCCGCTGGAGGGAAGGGAGGCATGGGAGAACCAGAGCCAGGACTACACGGGGCAGACTGTCAGACCCTGCTGCAGTAAAGTGAGAAGTTTTCTAAAGGGAATCTGGTTGTGCTCAGAAACACTACCGCTTTTGTCCACAGGGACCGCCAAACACTAAAGGAAAGTTTCTCATAGTAGCTTTAACATAAAGATTGGAAACGGGGAAAAAACTAGCCAGGCTCAGTTCAAAAACCTACCAACACCTCTAAATCTAACTACTTAACATGTCTTATCTTGTTTGTTTGTCATTTATTCATTTTACAGGGCAAGAAAGCATAAGCATATTTCCCAGAATGGGAAAATATTGCTTTAACTCTAAATTATATATGCAGAACTTAGTTTAATGATCACCGCTGTCCTGGCAGTGTTTAGGTTGTTGTTAAGACAAGGATATACAGAATGCAATGGTGAAAACTTAATAAACCTAAGTAGTTCTGCGGACCAAAACATCAACAGCGGTTACAGTGAAACAACATGGCGAACCTCCAGTGCATTTCTCTCTCACTGTGTTGTAGTTGCATGAGAAGTAATGTTTAATTCCATTGTGTATGAAATCAGACCTCATGACAGCACAGCACATTTGCACTGTGTTAACACCCCGGAGCAGGAAAACATCCCTCCCCTCTAAGTTTACTCAACTCCTCTGTGTTGTGAGAAAAGCAAGTGCATCAGGTCACCACAAGAGGGCGGCAACACCCACATGTACACTCTCAGGCAGTTTGGCGGGTAAAATGTGCTTCCAAATCCATAGCCACAGACAATTATGTTTCCAACAAAAACAAACCATTCCTGCCTGGAATGCTGAAGCAAAACCATCTCTCTGTCTCTGTCTTTTCCAGACACAGAGCTCTCTGCAGCGCTGCAGCTCTGCATGTACTGTTTGAGATTATGTGTCAAATGGCAGTAAAACAGTCCCCCTTTTTAACAGGGTTTCCTCCCCTTGGCAGCCATCGTAAATCCTGTACGGCCTGTACGCTTCTTTTCCTGGAGTTTGCATCTTTGTGTGTTAAAGTTCCTCTTTCTCACGACGCTTGTTCGGCCTGAAAGAACTTAAATAGTTGATTTAGAGAAAGAAAGAGTTGACGGGAGAGGGGAGAAAACACAATGAGCAGTGGGGGTGGGGCTGAATCTTCAGTCTATATGTGTGTGGATGCATACCATATGTGTTCAGCATGTTTCAGCTTACATCATGTGGTGCATGCCAAAAAAGGGGATGTTGTTATTTTTAATGTGCTGACAAAGGGGGAAAACGCAGTCATTTATAACCTGGAGGATTACGGAACAGTATATAGACGATGAGGACAATTACAAAATCCGTACTGAGCAACTTTCCAGTAGGAGTTCTGCAAATTGCAACACTTGCAGCTGGAAAAAGATCAAAAGCTAAAACACCTCACCGTAATCCTGCCTCCCTCGGAGAGCTTGTTATAAAGACACACACACTTCCTGTTTCTCCAAAGCACCGGATGCTGCCCGCCAGCCAGCGGGACAGTAGTTAGTGTGTCTGCTCTCTTATGATGTCCACGGCCATTTGTGAGAAATATTCGCCTCTGGTGTCTATTTCTCTGTGCTTTAGGGGGGGATATTTATTTATGTGGTTAAGGATGACCAAGGGAGATGAATCAAAATATAACTCTGAGTATAAACAGTTATCTGTGTGTGCGTGTGTGTGTGTGTGTGTGTGTGTGTGCTTATCTGTCTGGAGCCTCGGGGCAACCGGGGGGGAAGCCTGCTGCCTGTCTGCCCGCTGCGCTGAAGTCTGCTTATAAAGAAGAGAGGCAGTGTTGAAAGAAGTGAGGGCTTCATTCAATAAGAATATAATGCGAGTGTACTGTACAGTAAGTGGACATAACCTTGCGGAGGTTCAGGTTCAAGGCGCAAAACATTATTTCCTGTAGTTTGTCCAGCACAATACATGAAATGACATCACATCTGATTTCAGAAAAAAAAAGCTCCCGTGTGATTGTATTAAAGAGAGCTTATGGAAAGATTTTTTTATATTATAAATTGTTAATCTGCAGCATTTGATTGTTATGAATGTTCCTGTCGATTGAATTAAAATGACTAAGCAATAAAAAACAAGGGAATTGAGTGAAAAAGTCTTTGCGTGACACTAACCGTAAGCAAATTTACAGCTCGAGGAGTGAACGAGAACGTCACCGAGTTTGATTTAGCTTGCGGTCGGCTTGAACCTACGACCTAAAATAAGTGGCTCCAATTTTCCCCACACAGGGAGGCCGCAGAAGGCTGCAAGACGCTGCTGGCCTTGGCAGAGGATCTGTGTTGCACAGGCCCGGATGACGAGGACGGTTTGCTGCCAGTGACCTTGTTTACAGGGTCTTAGTTATGTTGATGGTGAAGGTGAGAATAACTGAGATTACAGCCAATGATGTAATGGAACTAAGTACATTTACTCAAGTACTGTACTTAAGTACAATTTTGATGTACTTGTAATGTACTTTCTGCTGCTTCATACTTCTACTCCACTACATCTCAAAGGGAAATGTTGTACTTTTTACTGCTCTACATTTATCTGACAGCTTTAGTTACTTTACAGATTTATATTTTGTATTAATAATGTGAATCAACTAATGAATTATGATATATTACTGTAGATTACGCTGCCCAGCAGTTAAGTATTTAAAATTAGCCACACCATAGCCAGCTGCAATATTAATGTGATGTATACAGTAACGTAACAATAATCATATTCCAATAATATATATATTATTCTGACATGGCCCATTCTGCATAATAATGACTACTTTTACTTTTGATACTTTAAGTATATTTTGATACTAATACTTTTGTACTTTTACTCAAGTAAGATTTTGAATGCAGAACTTTTATTTGTTACAGAGTATTTTTACACTGTGGTATTACTATTTATACTTAAGTAAAGTATGTCTTCCACAACTGATTACAGCCTATAAGTAGGCTATAGTTAAAATGAGCTCCACCTCTGCAGCTACAACAATAATGAGTAATTACTTTAGATATTTTCTATACATTTTGCCCATATTATTTATGTACTTGCAAATTTGAGTGGCTTTTTCTCACTCTGATATCACTTACAGGAATAGTTTGACATTTGGGGAATACTAGTTTCTTCAAGAGTTAGATGAGAAGATTAATATGAAAAGGAATAGGAATTCACTGCATCCAGCCAAGAAAAAGTGCTGCTCATAATCCCACGTAAAACTGTGAATTTCCATATTTACCCTCGGAGAGAGCCAGGCTAGCTGTTTCCCCCCGTTTCCACTCTTTATGCTAAACTAACTGGCTGCTAGCTCCAGCTCCATAACTAAAAGTTATGAGGGTGGAATTACATTTAATCCCCAGTAACAAAGCAAATAAGCGTATATCCCAAAAATGTTGAACTATTCCTTTAAGTAAATAATCTGAATACTACTTCCACCACTCATACGGTGGTTACCGCTCATAACGGCTTCCTGACCCATGGCGTTGTCACGGAAGCGTAACACCCACCCACCGATTCCCCCTCAGGTCAACACTGTTAGCACTCCCAGATCTGTTGCCGTTGTTGGCACTGTTTTCGTTGTTGGCACCATTAGCTGCTATCTGCCAGCTCAGCCATCGCCATGTTGAGAGCCGTGTGGAGGCAATCCCTCAATCATAGCTAGCACCTTTAAGGATTCCATGTATTATCACTTCTGATGTTTGGGTTGTAATATTTAAAACATATATTTGGATTAGTAAGTTTTGACAATTCTAGGACACTGATTAATGATGTGAAGAAGTAGCTGCTGTCTTGGGTGGCCTGTTGAACGCTGGTTAAGTGCCCCTTCGGTCTAACAATCTGGCTTCTGGCGCTTTGCTAATAGTCACCCTGCTGGCGTGTCCTGCGAATCATTGATTCCTCACACTCTCTGTGACACTGTTCTGTAGCTGACCCTGACCTCTGACCTCCCTAGAGGGAGGGCAAATCAAAAGAGAATGCCGCCTGTGGCTGTCAAATAAGTATCACATTGCTGGAGCAACACAACAAACACAATACTTGTCTTCTGTGGTCAAACGCCAGAGCCACAACAGTGTTTACGACTTAGCAACGAGAGCTCATTTTCAAGTATCCAGCAGTGACAGCTTGGTGCTTTTCGCACGATATGTGGGTCAAGTAATTTCACTGACAACGATTCCAGTGTTTGCATATTCAAATGGGGAACGGGATAAGGCGATAGTTAGGCCTGGGAGTGACATCATGGCGGATGTGAAGGTTTGGTGTAGAGGTGGGAAGGGGGCGAGGGCGGCGGAGAGATTTGCACCGATGGATGTCCAGTTGCCGGCCACATCAGAGGAGCCGGGGGGCAAGCAGACAGCAACCGCTGCTCCCCTCCCTCTAATCTGTGTCTGGGTAATCAGAAACACATGGCTCCCCATAATGGCTCCAGTGTTGTCTTGTGAAGTAGAACAGGGCTGTAAGGGTCGGGTACACACCAGCACACAGCCACGCTGACGGTAAATATACAGCTAACACTTCCCTTCACATGCCAGCGCGCTGCAACCACATACAGTAAAATAGATCCTGGCATCCAAATGCAAGTGAAGGCGACTGCTCTGCCTTCTCTAAGCCGCTATCAAAGTGTGTCTAACCAAACAGGGCGTGGGTGTGAATAAACCTGACCTGCTGAGTCACAAAGACGTGATAAGGCAAATCTGATGCGGTTTGAAAAACAGGGAAATGTTCCTGCATGGAGAAAGGCGAGTAAGAAAGTCTGCATCGACATGTGTTTCTGTGTTTTTGGCAAAAAAAATTGCGTTTCGAACAACAAAGCTGTTGTAAGCTACAGTTCGTCGGTCGCAGACAGGACTGATTGTCGGGACAGTTGGGGGTTCAGTGCATAAAAACATAAGCCATCTGCTTATTTTCCTCGGGTTTGGGCAGACACATTCGGTCTTGTGATCATTTTCCGTCCCAATATCTGGGAATAAGGCAGCAGCTCTCTCTCTCTCTCTCTCTTTCTGCTGCTGCTCCAGGTTGGAGTGAGTGAGAAGCAGAGAGGAGGAGAAAAAAAAGTTTGGATCAGCCTGTGGAATTATGTGAAAGCTGAAACCTCAAGCCACATTATGAAGTCTGAAGTCCCACTTTACTGCACAGATAGCGGATGGATGGGTGTGTGAGGGAATAAAGGAAGGGGGGGAGGGAGGGAGGAAGGAAGGAAGGAGTGAATGAGGGAGAAGGAAAATAGGCTACAACATGAAAAAACATGAGAGAAAGAGAGAGGGTTTTGAAAGAGAGAAAGAAAGGAAAAGAAAGACTGATCTGCTTTCTATTAGCCATCCAAATCTTCTCCACTAATACACTCGTTCCGTAGAATTATGCTGACAAAGGGGGAAAAATCCAGGGCAATTTGAAGCTCCAGACAACTTTTTGCACACCCCTTCCATGTGAAAGAAAAGGGAGAGAAAAAAACAGAAAGAAAATTCTCCATCTGGATAGAGAGAGCAACTGTGGCTTAATTACATTTTGGCTATTCGCATTTATTTGTATTTCCACATTTACAGAAGTTGTCAAGGCGAAAACTATGCGTCTTCCAGAAGCTCTACTGCTAGAATAATGATGCATAAGTCCGGCTCAAAGTAGTCTGACATGTCACGGATGAAACAAAGTAAAGTAACCCTTACCAAAGAGAAGTTTATTCAAGTGAGCTATTAGTGTACTTCTTTTAAACTTAAAATAAGAGAGCATACTTTCAGTTTACTTTTTATGTAATTATCAGAACAAAATTATACTTAAGTATACTTGTTTTATATTGTTGAGTATACAGAAAAGTCTAAGTAAACTTGGCTTATGCTTACTTTTTGATAGAGTAGCCTATAAGAGTGTTTGTAATTGTATGTTTTGATATTAATTTAATTCAAATCATCTATGTTTTTGTATTCTCCGTTCACCGTGGAGGCATGTGAGAATTTTTTAAATTTTTTTTTTAATCTCATCACAACACATCAAGTCAAATAGCAAAAGGAGCAAGTCTCCTTATGTAATGCATACATCATTGGCTAAGTACTATAAGTTAAAAATATACTTGCAGTAAAAACTATTAAACTGGTAGTTTACTGAGAGTATACTTTACTTTCATAAACTAAAAAGTGGGCTACAAGTATATAACTAGTAAACTAATAGTATACCTATAAGATCCCTTGTGGTATAGTTCACTTCAGTTGCAGTACAAAATACAACTTAGATGTAAACTAGTTGTGTACTCAACGTTTACTATTCTTACACTTAATGTACAAGTAGAAGTATACTTTTATAAACTAAAAAGCGGGCCAATTTAGTCCCAAGAAGTATTAAAGTAGTACTTACTTACAAGTATACTACTAGTGCATTGATTTTAGTACTTACTACATAAAACATACTTTACTCAAGTTTACTTCATGAAATAAATTTTAAGTATAATACTAGGGAAATCGCAGTTTTCAGTCTCATACATCGACTTTACCACAATACTATCTCACAATACTGGCTATTTTGACCCAGTTTCAGAGCTTCTCCAGCTTCCTGAGCATCTATTTGGGAGGTCGGCTTGTTGTGCGGTTGCTCTTAATTTGTGCATTAAGAGCTGCTTCTCTTTTTTCTCAGCTCGGTGGCACTGCGAGGGAGTTTCGGGTCTATTATAATGGCAGCCTTAAATCGCAGAGCGAGTAGATGTCACTGGGAATCTATAAACACACATTTGATGCTGGTGCTGTCTCTCCTCCCCATTCTGGTTGCGCGCTGACCTCAGTTCTCAGTGGTTTTGGCTCAAGCAAAGCACCAGCTCCATTTCCAGTAAATGTCATTTCATAGTTACTGCATTTCCACAGGGCTGAGAAACAACATTTAACGTGTGAGGAGGACTGCAATTAGACAGCGTTTTCTTGCAGACAGCGCGTCGACAAGGGATAAGAGACCAAAACAGCGTTTTCAGATCTCCTCTGGCCGTGTCTGATGCAATGAATCGGCCAGGGATATGACTGCGTTTTAGGAAATCATGCTGCAACAGACACACATCTGTGTCAGACAATGAAAACAGTCGGTGGTTTGAACGCTGAAACAAAAAGCTGCTCTTCAATTGTAAGCGTCAAAACCTCAGACTCCGTTACATTGTGGGTTTTTCAAGAAATATCTTATGAACACTGTGAGCATTTCAGCACAAACAAATAAGAAGATTTGCACAGAAAAATTGATTTCTATGACCACATGAAATCTTTGCCTTTGTTTCCTGAGCATATCTATCCATGCATGCTAATAGAAGTTGCTTTCCACTGAATGCCTCTTACAAGATTTCCGCAGAAATGGAGTAAAGCTTATCCTGAACTTAAATGGGCACAGAAAAAACTGCTCTTGACTGAATCCACGGTGGAATTAATATTTTCAACCCCTTTCAAGTGTAACTCGACTCCACTTTCTTTCTGCTTTGCATTGCAGAAAATATTTGTCTTTTTCCCCCTCACTCATAAATTTCTTTCTTCCTCTCCTTGCAGGGACTGAAATGGCTACCAGATGTGGTTCCAATCTGTTCCCGTTGCCATGGAAACACAGGGACTGGAATAGGTTTTCTGAGTCCAGGGCTTTTGGCTGACTCATAGGGCCTGAGTTTTAAAGCCTCGCTGTTTCTATAGACTTGGCACACCGAGGGCGCCCCAGCTCCAAGTCATGTTTAGACTGGCAGCCCACATGTCATTGAACCCCCTTCCCACACTCCTAACCCTGACTTTTTGACCAAGCTTTGCGTTATCCTGTATAGTCGCTCCTTTGTATTCCTTTGTGTTGCGGCGTCAAAGCGAATTTATGTTTCACACGTCTACCTTCACTACCACGTCAATAAAAGAAGCAAAATATGACTCTTTAGCTGACTGCAGAGGGGATATGAAAATGCTAAGTTCCATAATCACATGCAGCCCTCTCCCATTTAAATCCATTCAAAAGCAGCAGGCACAGAGATCCATCGCGAGTCGTACACATGCTCAATCAACACAGTTTATCCTGAAATGCTGCGCGGTGGCGACACGCGATGCACATTTCCAAGCTGCGACTTTCCCACAACATGTCAAGGATGAAAAGGCAGAGACCATGTGTTGGTACACTCAGCTGAGAATCTTCTCCATCTGCGAGTTGAGGACGGGCAGATGGAGGCAGTTGTGTCAACATTCCTCTCCATCCTGGCAATGAATCAGACTTCAATTCATTGTCACATGAAAAATGGGATGATTCGGGGGGGAGTTTGGCTATAGGAAGTTAAAAGGAAGACTGATTTGGAGACGTCAATATGATATATTCTAATAAGCCTGCATGTGACATAGGAAAATATATATACATAGCAAATCTAAATGGCTTGTTGAATCACATGTTTTTGGACTGGGTTGTCTTATTTCACAGTTTGTGGGTTGGTAGGCACTCCAGATACCCAAATGTATGAGCACAAGCTCTGGAAAAGTTATTTTTTTTATATGTCCCCTTTAAACCAATAACAATAAATGAAAGTATTGGACAAAAGTTCTGACCATGATGGCACTAAATGAAAAGTTAAGGGCTCAACAAAGTTATTACGATTCAGCCTGTGGGGACCACGAATGTCTAAATCCAAACGTCATGGCAATGCGTTTGTCCCAATCCAGTCGTTGAGACATTTCACTCAAAACCACAAATGTTAACTTTAAGGTGGCCCAAGAGGAAAAGTCAGGGGATCATAAAAGTCACAAGGATACATCATCTGGAGACCATGAATGTCTTTTTGTGCTAATCCATACAATAGATGTTCAGACATTTTAATAAAGAAAAGTCAAGCTCATGGTGACGCTAGAGGAAAACTCAGGAGATTACCAAAGTCATCAGGGTTTATCCTCTGGCGACCATGAGTGTCTCTACAACATTTCTTGGCAATCCATCCAACAGTCGTTGAAATATTTCAATCTAGACCAAAGTGGTGGTACCACCAACATTGCCACCTTGTAAGCTATGGCGCCAGCATGGTGCCATAGTTTAAAAAGGCCACAAAATGACTGTCTTTCAAAATGCGGAAATTGCTGATTAAATTGTGTGATCTGCTCTCAAGAAAACAAGGAAAGGCATTCCATGCTGAGCAAACTTTTTAATCGTTTTTATCGTTTTAGAATGGTCTATAAGAAGGTCAGATCCACATCTATTTGTTGTCTTGAACGAGGCTTAATCAATATAGGCAAGTCTCTGACGGGTCCAAAAGTGGATCATAAATCAGACACAAGGTCTACAGCTCTGAAAAATCTTCTGTATGAATTCCAAACATGTACACAGTAAGTAGATCACCATGTCAAAACCTAAAACCAAGCCGCTTCGCCTTCTGGTTCCAATTACCCATCACATGACCTATCCATCCATCCTAATATCCATCCATTCATGCTCCTTCATTGCCTTGTGGCCCAGTCCTGCTATATCCCCCCTATCCCCGCCAAAAGACGACACATATGCAGCTCGTGATTAACTCCTTAGCACAGAGTTTCCACTGTTTTTCCCCTCATGAAAGGAGCTCTTGTGCCCCCATCCTGAAGGAGCCAAATGAACAGTTCCCTGGTTCCCTCAGGCTCTTTGAAGAACCGCTGTGACCGAGTGACTCTGGAGGACTCTCTGGTAGCCCGGAGTCACAGGAAAGGGTCAAATATCAATCAGCATTCAAATGAATCTGTTTGAAGAATACAATAAGAGATTTATGTGGTGTATTACCCAATACATCCCTTTTTATCATATTATTGTTCTAGCTGATTGTATGCTGGAATAAGACATTTGGAGAAGATGCCAAGGAGAGGTCATGCCCCAAATGTGGTCTTAGTGAATTATGATGACTTTGGAAAGCAATTAAATGAGGACGTATTTTTAAGTTCTGGTTTGACTAGAGCTACATGTATTGCTTTTTTATTCCAAAGAAGTAAATGAGGAAACACCAATTTAATGACCATACACAAATGGAAATCAAAGTTTCTAAAAAACAAACCACAAAAGACAAAAAATACCTTACAGTTGGTAACGGTTTTTGCAGCTTTTCAGGCCCTTCTTTACAAAAATGCACTGTACGCCTATAAAAACAGGCACGGGCCAGTCAGGTAAAAAAAAAGAAGAAAAAAAAAGAAATTGCCACTTCATAATTACACAATGTTATGGTTTTAAGTATATGCAATTGTTTCAACAGTGGTATCATAGTAGTATTGTACAATCCTTTCTGAATGAGTTAATCTTGTCTTTATGGGAGGCAATAATAACAACTGGACGGAGCAAGAAGGTTACAGATTTCCGGTGCAACTATTAATGCCATATAATTACACTCTGCGTCATGCAGTTAAGTGTTACACAAACAATAACATCAACAGAGAACAATTACAAAGCCAATGTAAACTTTACAAGATGGAAAGTACTCATACTGTAGGTTCGCTTCAGAGCTCAAAATAAGCAACGTATCAAAAAAAAAGCAAATACAACATGAAAGCCAGTTCATTGACACCGAGGAAAACAGAAGAACTAAAAAAGGTCATATAAGCACAGCTTACAAAGATAATAAAAAGTACACAATGTATACGAGTTGAAAAAATAACCAAAGAAATGAGTTGTACCTTGATAAAAACACATAAAACAGACATTTTTTTTTCAAATTAGCTGTGTGAACGTAACATATTCTTCAGCACATACCAATGGCACGTTAACATACATCATCCATTGTTCATAGCTCATGTTTTCAATGCTACTTTCAAAATAGCTATCCACCAATAAAAAGCTTTTTTTCCCTCCAGTTTAAGTATCCCACCCCACCACCCTTTTTGGTTTATTTCTTTTAGGATCAACACTTGAAATAAAAGTTGGCAACAACATTTAGGCAAACACGGCTTCTTTTGCTTAAACTGATCCACAGTTGAGGCACATCTTAACACTCGAGGCACGGTACCATTTAGCCTAAACAAATGAAATTAAAGCACCCTGTTAGTTCAGCATGACTCTACTAGCTTAAGATAATATGATCCTTAAGGCACAAAACATCCTTGACACAAGTTTTTTCCACACAATACCCCGATGGCATAAACTTAGTCTCCTTAGTCAGATCTGTAGAGAATCCTACCAACAGTCATTACCTTAACAAAACTATTTATTGCATCTGATTTACGGGGCTATGCAGTATGTTATTCTTAAACACGGCATAGGGAAATTGCAGATGTTGATGTATTACAGGGAAAATAAGTGAGTTTAAAGTGATTTATAAGCATGACATAAAGTGAGGCCATAGAATAGCTTGGGGTTTCATTTTTGGTTTAGTGGTTTAGCTGACTGAATAAAACGTACAGTAAGAGCACATTCTGGTGATTTGGTGTTAGCCGAAGTATGAAAGAGGTTTAAAGCAGCCCTTTTTGCAGAAAGATCAAAGAGCTTGTTTGGGTTTTCGACAAACCATGTCTGACAGAGTCGGACAAAAGAGAGCTAAGACTTTAAATCCAAAAGTGTAACATTTCTGTAGGGAAGAGCCTTGAGACCAACGCTAAAGCTCAGTGAGGAATTAAAGGTGACTCACAGGCACAGAGGACAATTAAGCCCTAAATGTAGCGTAACTTGTGTACTCTGGGGTGTCAGATTTTGTGTTCCTTATAATGTGGTGTATCAACCTTAAACATGCCGCCGAGCAAAATAGAGGAGTGAAATAAAAAAGGTGCTTTCTTTGCTATAGAAGTTCTCCAATAAAAAAGTCTTGCTCCAAATTGACAATAATTAAGTAGACCGTCATCTGCAAAGAATAGCCTAGACATAAAGAATGAGGAGGGTGGCTTAAAGAGGACCTATTATGCTTATTTTTATGTACATACTTGTAGTTCGGGTTTCTCCTAGAACATGTTTACATGCTTTAATATTCAAAAAAATGCTTTATTTTACTCATACTGGCTGTGCTGCAGCATGTCTTTTCACCCTCTGTCGGAAACGCTCTGTTTGAGCACTTGCCTCCCCTCCCGAAAAGCTCAGTCTGCTCTGATAGGTCAGCTGGACCACTGATAGGTCAGCTGGCCCACTGTTGTAATTGGTCAACCGAACAAACTCTTCGAACTCCGTTCCAGCTCCCCTCTAACTAGCTTTGTTTGAGGGCGTGCCAAACTAGCCGCTAGGCAGGTATTATAAAAATGTGTTACTTTGTGACATCACCACGTAACGGAAGAAAAGGCGGGATTTCAAACAAGGCGTTTCAGGCAGTTCAGGAGCATTGTTTCTGTGGGGGAGAGTAACTCTTTGGCATGGACTTCGGGCTTTGTAACTTTGCAGAACTTTTATATGCACAAAGAAATATGTAATACTAAAAGAAAAGGAAAAGCACAAAAGCATAATAGGTCCTCTTTAAGGTATAGAACTGTATCTATGCATGTTGGTCCACAAACAAAACAAACAAAATAGCTTGGGATCCTCAGAGGATCTAATTTTCTTGTTATTTTTAGTACCCTTAGTACCTTTTGGAGAGCGTACATAAAAACTAGCTATTTTTCCGACACCTGCAATGCAACTTACAGTAATGCAACCTCAAAAGCAATCCATATATAAATATAGTGGTGGACATACTGCAGAGGAATAGAGATGAATGAACTAGGGATTATGTCTGTGCACCACTGTTCTCACAGTTGTGTCCGGCTTAGCCACAGGTTGTGGTGTGAGCTTGATACATAGTCGTTACACAAAAAAAAGGGATTCTTGAAATGAAATACACTGGTGTATAGAGGTCATTACTGTATAATACAACTCACCAATACGACTCAACCGCGCCCTCCATTTTAAAGCATTTCTCACTCTTGACTGGTCCTGGAGTCGCAGCACACTCACACAGAAAATGTTAAAATTCCTTGATTGAAAAACTATGTGGTTCAAACAAATCCATTTTAGTCTCTTTGAAATCCATCACAAACTTTGGCCTTTTGTCTTTAAAAAAACACTTATTTCACTACCTGTGGGGGCATAATGGCTGTCTTTTGCTGGGGTGTTTTAGTTTCCGACGTATCCAAAGTACCTTCCTTGCCTTTCTTCCTGGGCGGCTTTTTTATGGGAGTCTTCTTTGGTGTAGCATCCAACATCGGGTCCCCTGCCCTTGAGCCGTTCAAGTCCTGCTTCTCCGGGCTCTTGGCTTCAGGGGTCCCGAGGTCGGTGGCGACGGGTGCCACCATCTTCTGGAGGCTGCTCGAGGTGGGCAGCAGGGGCTTGGTGGAGCCCTGCTGGCTGCTCAATCCACTGGAGGGGGTCCTCTTGGCTTTCTGCGGAGGTGTTGGCTTCTCCCGGTTTCCCTTGGGTGTGGAGAGACCGTTGGTCTTCGTCAGACCCGTCCCCTCGTTCCTGTTGATGCTTTGGGTTTTCTCCTTGAGCTGAGCAGCTAGGAGCGTGGCAGCCTCAGAGTTCATGTGAGGGTGGATGACCTTGGGGCTCTTGGGTGGCTCCTTGGGGGTCTCCTTTGGACTGTCAGCGCTCTTCTTCTCAGACGAGGAGCTGTGGAAGTTACTTATCTTCTTGAGGGCATTCTGAACCACGCCATTGATGTGCTCCATGTGACTGGGGCTGCTGTGCTCGTCCCCAGACTTCTTACCTCGCAGAGGTTTGTGTTTGCTGGGGGAGCCATTGGCGTCTGCCTCCTTGACCTCTTGCTTCTTCTGTTGCTCACGACTCCTCTCCTTCATTTTCTGCCGCTCCTCGCTCTTGGCTGAGCCATCGCTGGAGCTCCTCTTTTTCTCCTTCGGCACTGCGAGTGCCTTCATTCCCCCGGGCCCCTGTTGCTCTGGCTGCCCTGTAGTATTTCCGTGTATCCACGATACTTTGGGCTTAGTGGACGGGTCTGGTGGCCGTGGTTTGGGCCTGCCAGGTGAAGGCGGTGGCTTTCCATTGCGCTTAACCTCTGGTGTAGGAGTGCGATCCCCATCGTCCTCCTTGGACTGCTTGGAGAGGCGGGCGATGCGAGCGTAGAGGGCCGCAGTAGTGGACTCGGAGCCACTGGTGGAGCCTTCGCTGTCGGAGGACTTGAGCAGGGGCTGCTCGCTGCCTTCTGGTTTTGTGACACTGGTGTCTTTCAGGGAGGTGTACTCCCCTGCATCATCCTCATTAGCAACTACTTCTGGCTTCTCTGCTGCTGGGCTGGGGCTGCGCTTCTCTTTGCTCTCGTTCACAGATTCTGTGGATCATTAGAAGATCAACAGGTATTAGTCAAAGGGGTCAAATTAAAGGGGAGATATCATGTTCAGATTCATATTTGCATTTTGGGTTTCTAATAGAACATGTTTACATGCTTTAATGTTTAAAGAACACATTATTTTTATCATGCTGTCTGTCTGAATGTACCTGTAATCAACCTCTGTCGGAAACGCTCTGTTTTAATGCCTGTCTCCTTAAGAGCCTCTCCTGGAGCCAAATCTTTAAAATACATTTTAATTTAAACTAATATAAATAATGTAATAAACAGATAAGATCATTGAAATATCCATACACATTCTCAATTAAAGTGAGATTATGTAACTTATCATAGAAGAAGTATAGAAGAATCTTCTGAAACTTGTAAACAATGTGTTTTATCTGTGACCTTCACAAATAGCAGCAATTCATTGTTTTCACCTGAAGGAGACATTTTCTTTTCTTCCCACCAGATAAGCACTAATGTTATTTAAAGACTGATATTTGTACCACTTCATTTGCTAATTTGTATACACATACTTGAGACTGGAGTGGCTCCAATGCAACAGATTCTATCGGCGCGACTCTAATTCAAAACCATTTTGTGATACGGCAATTATTTTGCCCGAGGCTTTTTACTCAAAATCAATTGTTTCAAAGCCCTTGAACCATTCACGATAAGAATGAGAACTAGGAGAGCACTAAACACTAATCAATCACTCAGCACACACAAAAATCCCCCAAAACAAAACCTTGCACCGTCAGACTTCCAGAATAGAAACTGATGGAACGGGTGTTTTCCATCAGACTTCAAGGAGTTAGTCACTGTTTGGATTCGTGCCATGTGCTGACTTGACCATTCCATTTCCTGTTTATACTCTCCTCGTTCTCGAAGCAAAACCTGGGCCTAGATGGCATATGATAAAGAAACTATCTCCCTAATGAGATTTACACAAGTGGGTGAGTCACTCAACGGTCACACTGGGGATCTTAACTTCTTCAGAAACCTGCGCCTATCAGCATATGTGTGGATGAGCGAAGGCCCCTATATGCCAAAGACAAATTAGGGATTTGCGTGCGTCATTCCAGATAGCTAAACTGTTTATTTATTCTGACGATGACTCACCTTCATGGGGCACACAGTAAACTGGCCCCTCGTCTCCGCTCTCAAAGGAAGAGAAGGACTCCTGGGACGACCAGGAGGAGGGGGAGGGCTGCTCGGCCACCGAGGGGGGCTCGATGAAGCTGCAGTTGAAGGTGTTCTCTGGGTCGTGGTGGGCTACTGAGAACAGAAAACAAACGCAGAAGCCAAAAAGGTCAGCCAGAGGGTATTGTACCGTGTTACAAGAACAACAGTCTGTTCTCACTCACTCTCACAACTGCTGCAGAGATGGAGAAAGTGTTGGTTTAAGTGAGTCTGCGGAATCTTTTTTTTTTTTTTTATTGGATTTGAATTTGAGTTAACAAAGGCTCCAACGTTATGGCTTTTTGGAGGCGAATGAAGACATTTTTATGCATAAGCTGTTTTTATATTGTGTTGTCAAAAGCTGAAGTGATTCAGGTTTCCCCCAGAGTTTTATTATTCACAGGTTAAAAGACAAACAAGAAACAGCATTCTGACCGTCGGACGAGACAGAAATTCTCAAGCAACCCAAGGCTGCCGGCGTTGTTTTTGGTGGGTCTGCAGCTTCTGTTTGACCCAAACAACTAAATAATTCATTCATTGATGAACGGATGAATTATTGAGGAGTATGTGAGCTATTATTTATTTGATATGGTCTCAGTCTATGAGATGCTAAATCATACATTCTAATTCAATGAGATGTAAGTGAAAATAAAGCAAAAACGAGATGTGAAATATTCTTTTAAAATGTATAAAGCAATGTACGGTATAATATTGGATATATCAGTAAAGTATTGACCCTAAGTAAAACTGTTGTGATGCTGATGTCATGCCATCTTTTTTTCTGGTCTTTCCTAGTAATAGGGTGTGAAGCAAATGGCTTCTTTCGTCATCTTCCACAGAATCCTTTCCCTTAACAATATGTAGGTCAAGTCATGTTCCTCTCTCACCGTCTCCCTCTCCCTCTCTAAATCATCGTCTTCCTTCCTCCCCTTCACTGCAGCTTTCTGCTGACCCTTCAGTTTTCAGGACAGCTGTGGTTTCTGAGGGACAGTTGTGGCTGATCTTCCCATCTAGCGTGAGTCTTGGCTTAAACCGTCCCGGGCGTTAACTCGACGTGACCAACCACATCAGATGCTCCTGTTTACATGCCCGATGACACATGGGGCCATCCAATTGTTTAGACCTCCGATAAACCCTAGGTGGAAGAAATCCCCTAATTGTACCAGGACCCTGGCCAGGAGCAAATCTGAGCTCCCTAGCTGTTGTTGTTTGACTGTAACTAAAAAGATGAGCTACTTTAAGTGATCTATAGATGGATTTTTGCAGACTTTGTGACTTGTAGAAGCACTTACAGAGGAATTTACTGTATTTACATTTGCGTTTACTCTGTACTTCATCTGTAATTTTAGAGCATGGGGAGCCTATTTCACACAGCTTTGTTTACATTCTCACTGCTTTAAAATGCTACAAAACAAGAAAATCTTCATCTTAATAACATTCAAATACATACAACTTTATACAGATGATCTGTTTAGAGCTTCCTCTCACCATAATGTGTAAACTAAACATGTCTGGTTTATTTTTCATCTTAACCCGGTCTGATGTTTATGCTCATGTTTCCTGTGTCTATCTGTCTGCCTCGCACCATGTGACTCTCTGTTGTGCCTTCAACATTTTCTTTTTTTCAAACAACAACCAGATTTAGTCATGGTTCAAATCAGAACTGGCTCACAGGGGTGAGCGTGTGTGTGTGCCACAGATTTCATTTTTGTGTACTGACATGTTTGTACAAAGTAATATCAAGGACCCTGGTTTGCTTTTATGTAGTTTCCAAAATTATAGATTTGAACTCACCTCAGATCTGTTTAAATGTCTTGCTGACATGCTAAAACTCATTTGTGAATCTGTATTGCTAACTAGAATCATAGCTTTTCTTACATTTATCCAAACAAAGTCATCTAAACCTCTGACCTACATGTCAGAGTTTGGGAGTCTAATGCCTTTGTGTTGCTAACATCAACACAGGTGCAACATGTCTACAATAAGCAAGTACAGATGTGTGTAAAAGGGCGGGAAAAAGACCAAAAATAACAAGCGTTATGATATGAAAGTAGAGGGGACTTCCATCCAAGGGCACCCATTTATGTGATTATATAAGGATATCCTGTTTATGAGAATAATGCCACCCTGCTCTCTCTACATGTGTAGTTAATGTTGGACTGTTGTGGCTACAAAGGTCTTACACGGCACTACTATTCTGATCGGATTAACTTTAAACAAAGAAATCAACTTTGTGTGGATGTGGTAGATTAATAATAATATACAGAACCCAGCAATTTATCCAGAGGTGTGGATGACAAAATAATATTTTTTCCCAAATTCAATGAGAGGAATAAATAAATGAACAAGACAGGGTGTGTTTTCTGTCTCCACTCCTGTTTGTGTGCAGGGTCTTTACTGTGCAGCAGCAGCAGGCCGATAGGCAGAGACTCTGACTGAGGAATGTAGAGCAGCTAACCTATGCAAAGACTTCAGTTAAGTCAGTCAACAAGCTAACACATGGGTATTTTGCGACATTACTTGCATGCAATGAACAACTGCTGCCCTTGAAAAGCTGCTCCCTCCAGACTGCGGGTGTAGTGGGGCAGATTGTTCTGCAGACTGGACGCCACTGTGATCCCTCCATACATGGAGGCCAACGCACAACAGGGCATTATTGACACATCCCAGCTGCACAGCTCCGCCACCACAGTTGCTCAGTGGGGGGATTGCGTTGACAGACCAGAGGTAGTCGAAAGGCTAGAAGGTTGCTAGTTCAAATGCCTGGTCCAGCTGTGGGAATCTGGGCATAGAATGGGGATTTTACTTGCCAATAATAAAAAAGAAACAATATGTTTCAGCCTGAAATAGCCTGTGTCAGGGTTACAGGACTGTCTACAAAATCTAAAACAGATAGAGTAAACTGAGTGGCATCTAACCAGTGTGCAACCTCTGGGTCAAGTGAAGTCAATGCAGAAGTGCCTTAAACTTGCATTCTTTCTAACAGCCAGCAGGGGGCGACTCCTCTGGTTGCAAAAATAAATCTGATTGTATAGAAGTCTATGAGAAAATGAGCCTACGTCTCACTTGATTTATTACCTCAGTAAACATTGTAAACATGACTTTATGGTCTCAATCACTAGTTTCAAGTCTTCTTCAATACAGCATGATGTTCATTTAGTAAATGATGGTCCCATTTAGAGTCAAATAGATAGTTATAGTTGCAAAGATGGCGATGGCCAAAATGCAGAACTCAAGGCTTCAAAACCGTAGTCCACAAAGCAATGGGTGACGTCACGGTGACTACGTCCACTTCTTATGTAGCATCTAACATGGCCAATTCAGAGCCTATTAACCAATCACTGATCACATTTATTTACTAATATTCCTAAATCTCAAGCTGCCCATTTCCCATTTCTTACATCTTATTTAATGCACTCAAGAGCGACTTCAGGGTGGGATAACGTTTTCTTTAGGCAGTTCACAACTGCATGGATGTAAAGTTGAGTGTTGCTACAAACACATTTTGCAATCCCAGCCAACTTTCCCAGGAAAAATGACGATGAAAAAAGCAGGTGGCGCTGCTCTCAGCCCTCATCCGTGGGGAAGCATTTGGACACAGAGGATGCAAGGAATGCCGGACAGACGTGAATCTGTTGGGCGTGGAGTAAATATGCTTAGAATGGAATGCCAAAACTACAAGCAAACAGCTTTAGTTTTGCCAAGAGGCGAGTAGGTGACAGTGTGCTCACATTGCTATTTCTCTGAGGCTAACTATGCTAACGGAGGAGCAAATGTTGTCTTCCCCCCCCCGTTCCTTTTTCATTTTGTCTTGCCACATCTGTTGCCACTGACCCTGGTGTGGATAAATCACAGTTCTGACACGGGCTGGGGTAAATTTGACCACTTCCTGTTTCCAGCCCCATTGGGCCCCCTCTGGAATGTGTGTGTGCGCAGGACTGTGTAGCCCCAGTCAGAGTTTGAGTTTCTAAATGTTGGCAGACCACGCTTCTGTGGGTAGCCCAACAGAAAGCAGAGGAGCAAACATTTGGATAGGACAAACCAGGAAGGACAAGAGAGACGCATACTAGTTGTAATGGGTATTGAGGTCTGTTCTTATGGTACATGGTAGCCTTATTTGTTGTCTGGGCATGTAGGAATCTTGATTGTAAAATAAAATATGTTTCTGTCTTTACTCAGACTGATCTCATGGGAAGGCGTATAAATAGCAAGACATTTTAAAGACATTCCGCGCGTCATGATGACGCATTTCAGGATTTTCGCACGTCATTTCACGCCACGGGGTTAAAGTTGTGAAGTTTGCGTGTCATTTAACGCCACACAATTATCGTGAAACAGTTGCTAACGTAACATCAAAATAACTCAACACTTTGCGACAACACTCCTGGTTGAAAGTCCTGTGTTTATTGGACCCATCCACCATAAGCAGTCTTTCTCACTTTTGATTCTACGTCACTAGCTCTGAGCGCAGCATATTCACATTGATGCATTAACATTGTAGTCAGTACAGACTACATGGTGTACACATGACACCGCCAAAAGCAACAAAGGCATTGTTATTGCACACAAAATGACTTTCAATTCACTTCAATATATTTTTATATAGCGTCAAATCATAACAGAAGTTATCTCAAGACGCTTTTCATGGAGCAGGTCTAGATCGTACTCTATAATCTAGAGACCCAACAAAAGAGCCCCCATGAGCATGCATTCTTATGCAACAGTAGCAAGAAAAAACTCCCCTTTAACGGGTAGAAACCTTGGGCAGAACCCGGCTCTGGGTGGGCGGCCATCTGCCTCAACCTTACAAATTGCCGTGTCATTCATACGTCATGGCTAGACCTGGCTGCTTTGCTTACAGTGTAAACACATCAAAGTGTCTTTTGTAAAGATGTGAAATAGATTATTTGTTTAAAAAAGGCATTTGGTTAAGATGACGTTGCTTTTTTATGCCTCCGGCACATTGCTTCACATGGTTAAGCTCTTCATAAACAAGCGTATTAATGTCCACCACTGTGATGACAAAGGCATCTCTGTCCAAGTGTTGTATTTTGACCGAGGCATAATAAAGACAGATTCTATCACAAAGAATCTGCTGAATAGCTGAGGAGGCACATGCTGCTCCGACATGGAGAAAAAAACAGGTCATCACTGACTTCAGTAGAGCACTTTTAAAGAACCAAGTTACAGTGTTTCATAATGATGCTTAAGTTGAAGCATAGTTGGGAAACTGCTGTGCAACACCGCTGTGAATACATATATATTTTTTCAAACAATCAATCATTGAAACTATAAATGTCAGAAAATCGAGAAAGATTCCCAGAGCCGACTCCCATGGCTTGTTTTGTCAGACCAACAGTCCAAAGATTCACAATGACAAACGGGCAAAAGCAGCCAATTTGACAAGCTGGAGCCAAAGAATGTTTTTGTTTTTTTGATGAATGACTTTTAACAATAAATCGATTAGGAAAATTGTTGTGCATTAACTTTCTGTCAGCGGACTAATTCATTAGTTGACTAATTGTTTTAGCACTACTGCAAATGTCACCTCTATATTCTATCAATGTTGTTAGCTAAACATTATTAATCTCCTACTTCAATTATAAATAGAAACATTTGCATAATTAATACAAATGGGCTCCAATATATGTCTTGAAAATATTGAATATATAGAAGTTTGTGAAGTGCAAAGAAATATTGCTGTTCTGATATGCAGGAAATGAAAATACATTTACCCTGCAGCTGCATGTATTGTCGCAGTAGCCGTGTTTTCATTCAATTGTCAAGCAAATTTAAGTCAATTCAGCAAAAGCAAAACTACTTCAGCAAACTTTTGAAATGTTGCAAATGTTTAAAAGAAATGTGAATTAGGCATGTTTTAATCAACTGGTTTGGAGTGAATAAACTCGGGTATAGCATAGTTTGGCCAGAAATTGGCGCTATAGGCTACGCGTGACTGTAATCTACCAGTAAACAGAATAGAAGAAGTAAAGGTTGCAAATTGGAAACCGTAGTCTTGGCCATCTAACCAGCTACAAGAGAAAAATGGAGAGAGGTCTTTATTTTGTTTAAATTGGGCAAGTTTTAATTATTTTTCCATGTCAGCTAGTATTGGCCATGTTTCATGTTGTCGGAGACAAAGACAAGCATTCACACATTATGGGAATATCCAGTAAGACGCCGTAAATGTTTGCTACGTCAGAACTTATACAGCAAAGGCGTTTCAATAAGGTGGCAACCTCTGGGTCTGAAAAGTGAAGCCAATGCTGAAGTGCCTTAAACTTGCATTATTTCTAACAGCCAGCAGGGGGCGACTCCTCTGGTTGCAAAAAGAAGTCTGATTGTATAGAAGTCTATGAGAAAATTACCCTACTTCTCACTTGATTTATTACCTCAGTAAAAATTGTAAACATGAGTTTATGGTCTCAATCGCTAGTTTCAAGTCTTCTTTAATACAGCATGATGTTCATTTAGTAAATTATGGTCCCATTTAGAGTCAAATAGACCATAAAGCAGGGGATGCTTTAGGGCGTGGCTACCTTGTGATTGACAGATCGCTACCACGGCGTTGTCTGGTCTGGGAGTTTCCGTGTTTATGACGTAGAACTTTAACCCATTCACATTGTGTTTTCAGTTCATGAAAGTTAATTATAACCTTTTTGGTCGCCTAAAAATGTCTTATTCAGCATACGCTTGAACTTAGCTCCGCCCTCTTGTGTCCCTTCCGGTTGCAAAACAACCAAGATGGCAACAGCCAAAATGCCAAACTCAAGGCTTCAAAACGGCAGTCCATAAACCAATGGGTGACGTCATGGCGACTATGTCCACTTCTTATATACAGTCTATGGTTTCAATAACCCAATTACTGCATTTACTGTTTTTCGAAAAAGGAAAAAAAACACCTCAATCGAGCGTAAAAACTATTTTTTTCACAACTGAGGAAGTTTTATTGAATTTTGCTGTTTCCATACAGCTTTTCTATTGTGATACTTCAACATGTGCATAAAAATATATGAATGTAAACACAACTAGACGGCTATCTGCTTATACAAATACTTGAATTTGTAAAGAAATTCAGATAACTAAGTGTGTATCTTTAAACTGTTCAACCCATTTTTGAATCCTAAACAAAAGCAGCCATGTTAAACTGTGTGTGGTGGAGTTTAAAAGATCATCATATCTCCTCTGTCTACTTAAAAAAAAAAAGACTGGGGTCACAGACAGATCTGTCGCAGACCACGAGACCTCCGCATGGAGCAGCAGAGCCACAGCGTCCACCCAAACAGTGCGGCCTTTGATAGCGCGTCACTCAGCACCACCCGGGGCCCCCCGACAACCACTGGCCTTCTTTTAATAACACAGCCTCCTCCTCAGCCCAAGAAAAATTTTACTTGGGGAAGAAGACGATGGAAACGGGTAAAGAAAATGGGAAGAAAAAAAAAAAAGGCCCAGTTTAGGGTTGTAATAATATGAACACATGGCATTTGAGGGTGCCAAGAATAATAAGGGACTCTAAAACCAGCGCATTCCTTTCAAATGAAACCCCATACTCGCCTGGCAGCCGCCATACACTTTTCAACCCTATTCATCATCTAAGAGGAAGACTAAGGTAGCACTGAAGGAAAACGCTCACTCATGTCATTCATCGCTGTCATTGTCCCTGATGTTAAGAGGAAGACATATAAAAGCACTGAGCTTTCAGATCATTTGACACCTCAATGTCAAAATCTGAATATCATTTGTGTATTAATGAAGCTATGAGTGAGACTGTGTTGTACAAGCACCAGAGAGGATGATTACATGAAACACAGCAGCTCCTGGCAGCACTGCGGTGGGATATGAGAAAAGAGTTTTGGGGCTTACCGACTACTTTGGGCAGTTTCTGTCGCCTCAGTGGAATACGGGGAAGTTTTGTGCTGATTCGGCTGAATCGTCCACACAGGATCCGCTTGGCTTTTTTGCTGTTGGTATAGAGTTGTCTCGGTTAGGGTTGAGAAGGGATGACGCCATGGAAATCCAAATGAATCATTCAAAAAGAGGCATATTAAACCTGGCCCCGTGCCTCTTTTGAGGGCTCGGGGGCCGCTCACATTGCTGCACACGCTGTAATGTCAATATATAAAAAAGTACTTAAAATACTATTTAAATGCATTTATTCATTTAACAACCTGGTACCTGCGAGAGAGAGAGAGAGTAGAAAGAAAAACATTTTCCTCTATTTTCATAACCAGGGCAAGCCTCCTATACTAGGAGCCCCCCGTCACGGACCGTTAGAGGTGAAGACACCTATCTGTCACTCACTTGTGGTCGTCTTTGTGTCGACACAGGCAGCAGCAGCACAGCAGCGAGAGGAGGACGATCAGCAAAAAGGAGACCAGGGTTCCAGCCGCGATCACACCCATCCGCTGGTTGGGCTCTGAAAGACGAGACACAGGGAATTATGGGTGTGCCACATTAACGTAGTGTGCCAGTTTCAACAAATCTCTCTCTCTGTCATCGCTAACACTGGAGGACCTTGGCATATAGCAGATTATTATGATTTACTGCGCAAGTGAATGCAAATGACACAAGGAGAGGCCTTAGCTCACTGTATGTAATCTTTATTAATGTGATAGTTAGCTTTGATAATAAAGATGGAGCTCGACGTGAAGCATCTCTGAGGAATATTGCAACAGGCTGAAATTAAAGATTTCACTATTAATCTTATCTCCCTCAACGCGGGACCACTTGCGCTTTCATTGCTGATTTCCTGCAAGCAACTTCCCCTCTTTACTACACACACCCCCCCATCATAACTCATCGATGATTTATCAACACCCCTCCCTCCTTCAAGTGGGATACACCCCAAAGATAATAAGTGCTGTAATTGCGTAAGCATGGACGGCCTTTTGGCGCTCGCAAGGACGGATGACACCAGAGGAGAGGCAAACCATCAGTTAAGGGGTAAGTAGCGGCGGCCCTCGGGTCTTTATACTATCACATCAGGCGGAGATGGATTGTTGGGCAGCCTGGGCGTGGCGTGTTGTCATTGCTCTGCGCTCACAGCTGGATAAAGATGATGTCCACTTGCCAAGATCCCTCCTACCTTTGTGTCCTAAACAACAATATTCTCCTCGCCTGCCTCCAAATGATCTCCTCTTTCCAAACACTTTTTCCTCCATTTGCTGTCTCCCTTCCAAGTACTCTTTTTCTCTCATATTTTCTCCCTCTTTATTTCTTCTTCCTTCCTCTCTCTCTCTCTCTCTCTCTCTCTCTCTGGCTGGACAGGAACTTAGCCAACAAACACAGCCATAAAAAGGACACCGGTCTGGGTCTGGAAACGCTATCAAGGCCTCGCTACGTTAACTCTCCCACTACACACACTGACCTGAATAGACGTGTTTGTTGTTACTCTGTGTGTACAGCCAACTATTAGACATTTAATACACAGGCAGCGCTAGTGGCATCTGGCTCTTTGGACAAACAGTTCAGAGGGTTATAAGTCTTTCTGGTATGTGCAGTTCGAGTAAGAAATAACTGTTTGTGTCTGAGAAGAATTATTTAGAAAAACACTAGTTTCTGACAAGTGCTGTTCACTTAAAACCCTTTAAAACATAACTACAGAGCATGTGCTTCAAAGAAAGAAGATTTGCTTACGGAGATAGCAAGCGCCAGACACGGGATCACAGTTCTTGTCATTGCAAGAGCAGGTTTGGTTGCAGTTCACTCCATACTGGCCGGGTTGACAGGTCATATTGCAGCTTGAGTACAGACAAAAACAACATCTGTTTAATTTTCATTCCAAGTGACAGATGCATGAAATAGGACACAGAAGAAGGGAAAAGGCATAAATGGGATCAGGTTTTTTGTTCCAGGCAAAATTTTTTCCTCTGATGGAAGTTTGTAGGAATTTAACTTTTCTATTTCACGTGTTCAATTTGTTCAATTCCCAAGAAGTGTTTGACAAAAGTAATAAGAAAGCCATCAACCATTTTCACGGTGTATTATAAAGTATAAACATGAGTTTTTTTGTGAGGTGTCTCAAGACTTACTATGTGCCATAAAATCCCGGGTCACACAAGCACTCTCCGGTGACAACATGACAGATGCCGTTAAAACAGTGACTGCAGTTGTTCTCGCAGTTCTCCCCATATGTGCCGTTGGGGCAGCGCACCTCGCACCTATCGCACACAAGAGGAATGTCATGATTACAGTCATTTTTCAAGTTTAGCTGTATGAGTCACAGACATTATCACAGTATGGAAAATAGTACAGTAGCTATTAGTTAAAGGCACTACTACTCTTTTTAAAGAGGACCTATTATGCTATTATTTTCAGGTTCATACTTGTATTTTGGGCTTCTACTAGAACATGTTTAAAAAACGCTTTATTTTTCTCATACCGGCTGTGCTACAGCACCTCTTTTCATCCTCTGTCTGAAACGCTCTGTTTGAGTTCCTGCCCCCCCCCTCCTGAAAAGCCCAGTCTTCTCTGATTGGTCAGCTGGCCTACTCTGTTGTGATTGGTCAAATTAATCAAAGTCTTTGGACTCCGCTCCAGCACCGCTCTAACTAGCTTTGTTTGAGGGCGTGACAATCTAGCCGCTGGGCAGGTATTATGCAAATTTGGTACTTAGTGACATCACTATGTTACAGAAGAAAAGGCAGGACTTCAAGCAAGGTGTTTCAGGCAGTTTAGGATCAGTGTTTCTGTGGGGGATAGTAACTCCTTTTGGACTGGACTTTGTTATGCCTTTGTTTAGCCCTGATTTTTTCTCTCCCCGACAGTTTTCGGAGCTCCCCGACAAAAGCCCCAGATCAGAGGCGAATTGGCCTTTGGCTCGCCGCTCGCACATCGGTGCTTGAGCGTCATGTGTCACAAAAGCATAACAGGTCCTCTTTAACTCTGAAAGTGCTAAAGTGCTACGAAAAAGAAGTCTGACTGAACAACAAAAATATTTTTTTCATATTTCTTTTACACATTTCTAAATTGTATCGTGTGTGTTTTCGTACCTGTCCCCAATCCAGCCAGGGTTACAGTGAGAGCACTTGCCATGAATGGGGTCGCAGTGGTGACCGTCTTTGCAGGTGGGACACACTTCCTGGCAATTTTCGCCAAAGAAGCCTTTGGAGCAGAGCTGGTCACACCGTGTCCCATTCCAGCCCCTGTCACAGGTGATGCAGCGACCCTCTGTCACCTTACAGGGCTGCTGGCCCTTGCAGTGTCCACACCTGTGGTCAGCCAAGGAAAACAGAAAAACAACTCTCATTTATCATGTTTATATGTCGTCTAAAGGTGATAAAACGGTTTAAGGATCTGAAACCTGATGGGAAGTATCTGTATTTGTATGCTTTCAATTGGTGCTTTAATGATCATTTAAAGATGCAGTGTGTAGGATTTGGCTCTCTCTGGAGCCAGTGTTTGGTTTGTCCGTTCTGGGCTACTGTAGAAACATGGCGGACTCCATGAAAAGAACCTGCTCCCTATGTAGATATGAAGGGCTCATTTTAAGCTGACAAAAACACAACAACTCTTAGTTTCAGGTGATTATACACTAATGAAAACATAGTTATGAATATTATATTCCATTTCTGCTAATCTCCGAAATGTTATGCACTGTTCCTTTAAAGAGGGAGACAAACCATATTGAACTCTAACCATGTTCTTTTTTAGTTTATAGCTGTATGTAACTGTATGGTGTGAGAATGTCACAGTCCATGGAAGGTAAAGCACTTAACCTGAATTGCTTTTACATGTTGGCTGATGATTATGGGATAATGGGAATACCAACTCCCAAATCTCGCTTTATTATTGCTCCATTAAGTAACACGGTCAAATATTTTAAGGGTTATCAGCTGCAGCATATATCAAATTGTATTTCCTATAAAAACCACAAAATTGCTCAATAAGATGGATCAGACAAGGGAATTGAACATTAGGCATCTGTGAAACTGCATGTTTCCTGTGTGTTTTATACGGTACATTTACTCTGTGCCAAGATTTTTTTCCCCACCTGTTCCTGCAGTTTTGACCATAGAACCCGGCAGGACACGGCTCCCTGCAGAACTTCCCACGGTACCCTGGCGTGCAGGTACACGAGCCGTCCGCCTGGTTGCACTTGCCGTGGATGCACTGGCAGTAGCGTTCGCACCGCGGGCCCCACAGCCTCTCCCGACACTGGCAGCGCCCCGTGAACTGGTCGCACGGTGAGTTGTTGCAGTTGCACTGGATTGCACAGTTCCTCCCCGTCCAACCGGGATTGCACATGCATCGCCCCGTCATTGAGTCGCAGATAGAGTTGATGCTGCAGTAGCAGTTGTTGTTGCACTGGGGACCCCAGACGCCAGGGTGACATGTGCATCTGCCCGTCTCTTGGTCGCATTTTCCCTTTTGGCATAAGCAAGCGTTCTCGCAGTAAGGGCCCCAACGATTGTGGTTGCAGGTGCACTCGCCGGTCAAGTCATCGCACTGGCCGTTGGGGTAACAGTTACATTTCCCCTTGCAGTCAGGGCCCCAGAACTGGGCAGGGCACTCTGTTAAAAGATAATTGCAGTCATTAGGGAATGGGAAAAATGATTCTGACTTGTCAAATATCTTTATACACGAGTAAGTGTCTGCAACCAAGCTAGAAGCTCTGTGAGGATCAGTGGTGCTAAACCCTGACATTGCAACATAATCACAATGGCATGCTGATGTTTTGCAGGTACAATGTTTACAATGGTCACTATCTTTGTTTTGCATGTAAACCAACATATGCTATGCTATATGAACTACAGACAGAACTACATTGCCATCCCCAAAGCCAAGTCTAACGATATCAAAGTGCAGTGATTTCGACTTGTGCTGTAGTTTTTGATTTTTAATGAGAGCTGAAAACTGGCATATAACATGTAAAATATGTTCTATTCATTTGGCCTCTGTAGACAAGAGACAAAAGGTAGAAATGCTCATAAAAAATGTAAGAAATCCCTTACTGGTGTCACAGCTAGCTCCAAAGTATCCATGACGACAGCGACATTCATTCGGCCTGACACACACCTCATTCTCCTTGCAGGTGAAGTTGCCTTCGCAGAGAGCTTGAGTGAACAAGAACAGGTCGTATTATTCAACTGGTTCTGCACAAGGAGCCCTGCTGATATTTGATGTCTGTGTGGTACATACGTGTCAGGCATTCATCCCCTAACTGCCCCCATCCACCGCAGCACACAGATCCCGGTGATCTGGAAAAGAAGTTACGAGGTTGAGAATGAGAGGGGGGAATGATGAAGAATCTGGCTAAAGTACAGTGAAACAAACACATATCAAAGGCGGCAGCTTCCACACCCAACACTTGCCTCTTTGATCTCACACTTCGTATTGATGTGGCTGATGCCAACTCCTGTGAACGTATGCGGGGCATTGTACATGACGCATGTGTTTAGAACAGGGTTGTATAATTATCTGAATATGGGTCATTCCCAGCCCTTAAACCCTTGAATCTGTGTCATTTTCTTTAGGTTTCCTCAGCCTTTTGGGGGGAATGTGGATATTCAGAGACAATATTTTAGCAGCCAAGTTTTAGGCCTGTCAGGAAAGGACGGATGCGTCTCCTCTTCCTCCCACGCCTGTGACCTCTGTGGGGCCCCTGCAACACGTCAGCTTCCCCCAAAGTGTTTGAAGATGGCAGTTTGCTTTCAGTCAATGAGCAGGGAGCAACGCTGTTTTTTTAATGCTGCCAAAACAGGCGCGTGGTGGAGATCACAGGTCTACACTCTGTGTGCTTTCACTTGTTACGGAAGGAAGACGATTTCTAAATAAGCCTTTTACCATTTTATGCACATAACATGACACTGGAGTCCATTTTTTTCCAACTGTGCTGCTCCAAATTCGACATGTATGGCGTTAACCCTTGTTGACCTTTTGACACAATCCATGTCAGCACTAGAAAAAGAGATTGCATTCACTGTTGTGTAGAAAATAATTAGGTGTAAAAATAAGCACAGCGGCACTCCTGTTTGCCTTTCATTATTACATATAATGTTATCATATCGTATCAACTACCTTTTGCTGAGAAATTCAATAGCTGCTCTTTAACTGATTCAAAAAGCCGTTTTTCTGCATCGGTGCTGAAAGTATCGCATTCAAGTCAGAGAGAAACATAATGGGGAAAAAAATAAGTGAGTGGTGAGTGGAGAGTTCACTGCAATGAATGTTGAATACTGGAGGGAGGGTAAAGTGTCAGACTTGTAGAGCAGTGAAAGCCAGTGCTATTTATATATCACACTGGAAACTTCACAAAGCACTAAAACGGGCTATATGTTTGTGGTAAATGACTGATTTGTTGCCCTGTGAAGCAAAGAACAAGCTATGAGATCCTGACAGCACAACTTCAGCTTTTGAATAGCAGCTCTTGACTACTTTACATTTCATTCTGACTGCACGAAAAGATGCAGCGTGTGGCTTTTCAGATATTTCAGATTTGCTCCAAAAACTTTGACGTTACAAGAAACAAAATAAACCAAGCACATGATTTCCTATCACACATCTTTTATGGCATGTTGGAGAACGAGCCCTGGACTACGTTTGCTGCCAAAATTTCAAAACTCTTCTTAGACATCAATCCAACAAGTTTGGATGCTGCAGACAGCAATTGTGGAGCTTTGGTTTGGGTTCATTGGAATCATTCCACAGGCTCAGCTGTAATCCTAGGAGGTCAGGACATGTTTTTTGGATGCTTTAACTTTTGAGAGAAAGAGAGAGCTGTCTAGATATGTGGATTCCTAGAATATAATTCTATTAGTTTTCAAGTATCTTTATTTTGAAATATCAACCAACATGTTTCCCCTTTAAATATTTTATAACCTTCATTATCACTCAAAAAAAGTGTAATTTAAAAGTGCATTATGTGTTATCAAACGATGCCACGAATACTGTTAAGGTTAATGAGAGCGCCCCCTACAGAGCGATGAAAACACTCCTGTTCCAGATGCACACATCTGTATAGCTGCTTTCTTCAATGGACTCCTCCTCCTCCTCCTGCTGTACAGCGGACTGGGAACACGTTATATGTAGAAAAGAAAGTGAAATGAAATAATATATCGAATATATCTGTATTAATGTGAATGCTTTATATAAAATAAAAGTTTAGAGAACAAAGTCAGTGGTTGATTTTAAAGATTTACAGTGATTTTTTTTCCACTTTAGTGAAAACCGTTATTCGTGCATGAGGCCAACACTGCAAAAAAAATGTTATTGATGTCTTATGCTCAGTTTTAAAACCCTGTTATTGTTCCAATCAACTGGAAATTACTTGAGGAATAAGATGACATGTATTTAGTGCAATTCCAAGACTATTTTAAAGAAAACCTGAAGCAACAAGGAACAAAATGTCACAAGGAAAACTTCTAAACGCGCAACCAGTGGAATAAATACCCTATATTATGTTCTTGATGCTTACCCAGGTGCTTTGCATACATTCCTGCCTTTGGGGTTGAGTTCTTGGCTGAAACCGGAGCAAAAGAACAGACAAACCACCGCAACAACAGCAAAAGAGTTCTTCACTTCCATTGTAGAAGCAGCAGCATCCTTCTAGACGCCGTTTCCACTCCGCATTTCCCCTCTCCGGAAAGTGATGATGGTGGCTTTTTCACTGGCTTTTTAAACACTCCGATTTGGTTTTACGCACATAATAATCCAGATGTATCTGCTTGGTAAAGATCAAAATCCTTGTCCCCCCAAAAAAAGGTGATTAAAAAACTTCTTGCAACCACCTACGCCATCGAGAAAGTCAGCAGCAAAGAAAAGTGACCAGCGACTGCTGCTATCCAAAACCGAGCAGCTGGAAATAAGTCATAAAACTTGCAAATCACAGTATTCTTGATAAACTCTGTTCTCCTGCAGTGCGCACTTTATTCCATAAAAGTTGCTAAAAGAGTTCATCATGCAAAGCCCGTGTGTCCAGACTCATGATGAAATAAAAAACTTTTTTCCAAAACAATGCTCTTTCTCTACGCGCGTGGAAACGTGTGGATATATGATGATAGTCTTGACAAAAAAAGAAATGCAGAGCGAATTAGCTGCCTTTCGCTTTTTTCCTCTCGGAAGAGAAGAGCTTAATCCGTAACTTTTGTCCTCTCTTGCGCTCTCAGGAGTGGCAGGAGGGAAATTCCTGATTTGTTACTCTATCTTTGGCTTTGTGCGCCATGCGTGCGCCACCAAATTTACATAGGCCTGTGTGTGTGTGTGCAACAGGGTCTGTTTCAATGGCATTGCTTAAAACAATGTCTGGTTGCCAAGTCTGTTATTTTAACAAATAAAAAGTTAATTAGGACAAAAAAACATAGTTCTAATGTATGATGAAAATTGGCACTATTTATCATTCTTATCAATAATAGTTGCGCATTTTACGCATCTGTGAATCGTTCAATTTTAAAAGACAGAATTGAAGATGTGATTTGTATTTTCAGTATTCTACTTTTAAAAAAAGCACTAATTTAAGGTAGCTTTTTAATTGATGCATGGGGAGAGTGTGTGTGTGCCTTTATGTGTGTGTGTGTGTGTGTTGTGGGTGGAGGGGGCAGCAGTGTTATAACTGTGTTAGACAATAGCTCCCCCATCTGTTAACACCAACGAAGTGATTGTGGCATATGGCACCTCCTGCAGTCAAAGTGCAAGGTCTCTTATTAATAGGCTTTCATGTTTTTTTTTTGTATTCATTAAGTCAGATGCATCATAACATCCAGTCCAATGCCTTTCTCCACTAATGGCTGCACAATGCCTGCTTGTTTTTCTCACAAGAGCACATCCCATTGTGGATCATCAGGGGTCTTTGAAGGGGTTTAGGACCAAAATAAAGTATCATTAATCCTCTACAAAATATTATGACATGAATGTATTTTAATTACTGGCATAATCCATAATTATCCATTTGTCAACTAAACCCACTGCCAAAATCAAAACAGAAAACTGCTACGAGCCCAAATTATTTGACAGTTTTTTTTTTTTATATAAATGGCTTAACATTAGATTAATGAATGGTTTCTGGTGTTTTGACTGCAATTCATATGGTCAAAAAAGGACTTTAAGTTATGTAATTCATGTGCACAGAGTTATGCATGACAAACATGTTCCAGAGGTGAATTGTGGGTTATAGATAGCATGAGATTGTTTGTCCGCCGAAAGGTAAAGTACTCAGAGTCATTTGTTGCTTATGTGGCCAGCATGTAAGGGCAAATTATGCGGCGGACTATTGGCCAATCCCATGGTGAGGTATTTTTCCATGTAAGAAAGTTTTCTGAAATGATTATCAAGTTGTGTAAGACGTATAGGTGCAAGGGTGCTCCCTTTAAAGGGGGTATATCATGAAAAACATACTTTTCCAGTGCTTGTGCACATCTGTTTGGGTATCTGGAGTTCCTACCAAGCCACAAACTGTGAAATAACACAACAGTATTTGTGGACTGCAGAAAACATGTGATTCATCAAGCCATTCAGATTTGTCTCCCCTTCCTATGTCACATGCAGGCTCATTAGAATAGACCGCCCACAGATTGAGAACTACCTTTGCAAAGGTGCACCATATTTTTCTCGCATGCCAATCAGAGCAGACTGGGCTTTTTCAGGGAGGGACGCTTAAAGAGACGGGCACTAAAACGGAGCGTTTCAGACAGAGAGTGAATACAGGTATATTCAGACAGACAGCATGAGTAAAATAATGTGTTTTTAATATTAAAGCATGTAAACATGTTCTTGTAGAAACCCAAAATACAAATATGAACCTGAACATGAGCATGATATGTCTCCTTTAAGTAAAAGTATCAATGCCATAATGGATAAACACATTACAAGAAAAAGTACACAAATTTCACAAAGTAAAATTTGGTTTTAATCAGCCAGATGTAGCCTATACTTAGAACATTCTGTTGAACATATTGCTTCTGCACTATTGTACAGCGTAGCCTATAGTCTTTTCTCATAGGTATGTTATTCTAGTTAATTTATTATTTAAAGGGCCAGTGTGTAACTTTTTACACGTATAAATCAATCCGGGTCGGTGTCCCATGTGCGCTCGTGTGTGACTACGCTGTTAAGACTCAGACTCCAACAAAAACTACACGGAAGCACCAAAACCGTAAAGTTATATCTAGTGAAGCCCGTCTTGCAAAACAGTGTTGGCCGCGGTCGGAGGACGCGGGGGAGACCGTAGCTTTGGTCTCCAGGGCCGGAGTCTCTGCTGTACTCTGCTCCTCTGCCTGCCTGCCTTCACTCAGCTCGCTCCACCTCACGTGCATGCACGCACACTACACACTGCAGAAGAGTTAGTTTAGCTCTGAGAATATCTAGTGAATGCACAGTGGACGTTTGTGCAGAAATAACTGCTGCAGCTCCTCCAGACCAACAGAGGTGTCCCATGTCTTGTGAAGTGACAGGGCTCCGCAGCGAGAAACGTTATCGTCTCCGACCGGTGCCGGTGTCTTCCCTGTTCTCTCCGACCGCGGTCCGGAGGCTGAAGCAGGAAAAGCCAACACTAAGATCAGCAGTGATTCATGGAAAGACCTCCGTCTGGTCAGCTAACATTACTGCCAAGCAGCTGAAATATAGAGTGATATTGTGATTTTAGCTGACGTGTGTCGCCTCACTGTTTTGAGCGATGCTCGTTCATGTCTATGTAGAGCGAGCACAAGCGCGACGCTGACATTCGTTGACTTAACGGCAGCAGGTGTCGCTGTTAACAAGCATTTCTGATTCTTACAAACAGTCCCTTTAATTATGCCTTATCATTTGTTTTTTATACATCTTCACTGCTGTAACACTGCAATTTCCCATCTATCCATAATCTACTTATCTTTCTGTGGAAGCTGGTCGATGTAGATAATGGCATTTAAGCGGACAGGAAGTAAACATGGACCCACAATGTTGCCTATGTGCTGAAACTATGGATGTATAAAAGGCTGAAACATAGAAGAGTCTCACAGTCACACTGGGTGTACACCTGCTCAGGGCGCATGATATGAATATAAGGGTTGGGAGTGTGTTTGTTACGTCACAGACTCTCCACCAACCAGGTGATGCTCCTGTCTGGCTGCGGATCTGTTTACACTGCAGCGCGCGCAGCTTTGCACTAACTTGGTAGTCTGAGTAACTTTACACTGGCAGATGGTTCTGCGTTACTTCACTGACATCTCTCCACCTCCTCCAGGCTGATGTTTCATGTCAAAGCCGTGCCAGCCCTCCTGACACGGGCAGGGACGGACATCCCCTTCAAGCGGTTTGTCCTCTGCAGCTCTGCAAGACTCCGGTCCTCTACGACCTCGGCGACCCGCAAGGAGCCGCGAGACGATGTCAGCAGCCGGTCGGAGTTTACCGGACAGCCCGGGAGAGGAGGAGGAAGAGACGGGACCAGCATCTCCGTAGACTTTGGCCAGTCCCGGGGGGCGTATAAGAGCAAAGACTCGTTAGAGCTGCTCAGAAGTTTGGTGGTTTTCAAACTGTGCTCCTATGACTTCCTGGTTGATAAGAACACAGAGGTAACTAGGTGCTATCTTACCTGTCTCACCTGTCTCACCTGTCTCACCTATCTTACCTATCTTACCTATTATATTACCTATTATATTACCTATTATATCTTACCTATTATATCTTACCTATTATATCTTACTTATCTTACCTATTATATCTTACCTGTCTCACCTGTCTTACCTATCTTACCTATCTTACCTATTATATCTTACCTATTATATCTTACCTATTATATCTTACCTATTATATCTAACCTATTATATCTTACCTGTCTCACCTGTCTTACCTATCTTACCTATCTTACCTATTATATCTTACCTATTATATCTTACCTATTATATCTTACCTATTATATCTAACCTATTATATCTTACCTGTCTCACCTGTCTTACCTATCTTACCTATCTTACCTATTATATCTTACCTATTATATCTTACCTATTATATCTTACCCATCTTATCTTACCTATTATATCTTACCTGTCTCACCTGTCTCACCTATCTTACCTATTATATTACCTATTATATCTTACCTATTATATTACCTATTATATCTTACCTATTATATCTTACCCATCTTATCTTACCTATTATATCTTACTTATCTTACCTATTATATCTTACCTGTCTCACCTGTCTCACCTATCTTACCTATTATATTACCTATTATATCTTACCTATTATATCTTACCCATCTCATCTTACCTATTATATCTTACCCATCTTATCTTACCTATTATATCTTACTTATCTTACCTATTATATCTTACCTGTCTCACCTGTCTCACCTATCTTACCTATTATATTACCTATTATATCTTACCTATTATATCTTACCCATCTTATCTTACCTATTATATCTTACCCATCTTATCTTACCCATCTTATCTTACCTATTATATCTTACTTATCTTACCTATTATATCTTACCTGTCTCACCTATCTCACCTGTCTGACCTGGCAACCCGCCGGTGCTATATGTGACGTTTGACTGTCATAGGTTAGGTGGGAAAAAGGAGATACCATCAAAACAAAAACAGGTGTGTGAAGTTTAAAAGGCACGAAACGCAAGAAAATGTGTCTTCAAATGAAACAGTTATTATCACTGAGTGATATAGCACTACAGTTTATAGTGGTGAGCACATTTAAATTGTTAAACCCGTCTTAATACATACATTATTTGTGAGAGTTTTGTTTTTGAGAAGTGCCCTACTGTATTTTTAAAGGCCTTAAGTTGAAGACAAACAAAGCCTCATAGGGTGAAACTGTCTAGGTGCCTCAGGCTTAAACACCCACAACCTGTTTTTCCTAGCATGCAAATGAACCTCTCTGCAGCCCATGTTGCCTAACCATGTTTCCTAACCTTTAAAGGCTTGATGTCAGATAATTTTATAATGTTTATAATGTACATCTGGTAATGTTAATACACTGTATATAAATGGATTGGCCACAAGACACACTTTCCCTTTAAAAGAAAAAGGCAGTTTCTTTCAGCCCATGTTGTGATGCACAGTGGTACAGTGCTTTAATATACTTGCAGCACTTATGTCTTCATGGAATCAATGGAATCTCAATGGAGAGCGTGTAGCTACACCAAACGTAAAGTAGTGATATAAAATGGCATTACTCTGGTTTTCAGTTTCATCCTTTGTCCCTGTTTTAGTCCCGCGTGCAGACAGTAGCTTGGGGGTAAAAACAGGCTTTGAATTCCTCTGCTTATGAAAATGAAAATACTTTTTTGGTCAGTAAACCCTGTTGCTTTCAAAACATGCCCAGACACAGCCTGTCTTTTCTGGGACAGCATGATTCACATGCTAGGCTAAATTACATGTTAGGATTAGTTATCATAGGTACATAATATACCTGACAAAACCATGAACTGGTTCTAATGTCCCCTCCCCTGCCTTTCTGCTCAGATAATGGATCTAGGTAAGAAGATCCTGGGCCAGAGAGCCTTCGACCAGCTCATGAAGATGACGTTTTATGGCCAGTTTGTCGCCGGTGAGGACCACATGGCCATCAGGCCTCTGATCCAGAAGAACCAGGCCTTCGGCGTCGGCTCCGTCCTGGACTACAGCGTGGAGGAAGACATCAGCCAGGAGGAGGCCGAGCAGACAGAGATGGAGTACGGTATTACCACACATTTCAGTAGATATCGCATACAAGAAAATGTGTTATTGCGCCTTTATTGTCAGTGGCTGAAGTGTGTTTTTCAAGATTTGTATAAAGTTAGCAGGAATGGTGTACAAACATACAATCAGTTCAGTTATAGAAAGATCAAAATTGGCCATAGAACTGCATAGATCTTGTCCTGTTTTAATTCTCTAAAGTAGACTGACCTCTCTATACTGATTACACCACCTTGCCTGAGTATTTTCCACTTGTCTGATGCCAAAAATAGGTTTATCTTCATAGGCATCACAACCAGGAAGTAAACAAACACTTTGTACAGTATGATTTGCTGGCTCAGTCATGGCCCCTCGCCCTGGATTGGCTGGCTGGAGAGAATGTCTCACTCGTTAGGAATCCTGTCACATGGCAAGGCAGCGGCTATTTGATCTGGGAGGATGACAGTACAGACATTATGCAAGCAGTCTCTCTTGGGAGAGGCAGCAGCAATTTTACTTTAGTTGCAGCTCTGGGCATTCATGCATTATAAGTAATTAGGACATGTCATAGTCCAAAATAAAATATGGACTTTTTGGCCCATTTAGGAATCGCTTCAACATCAAATCAGTGAATAAAATAAGTATACTTGGAAGCTTGTTTCACTGAAGTGAAAAAGACAAATGCACTTGTCAGATTGGCTTAGCATGAGTATAATACGCAGCCCAAAAGGACTGACCTTTTTTAGACTGACCTTTTTTTTATCTCACACAACATCTGTAGGTTTATAAAGGTCAGACGTAGTGAATAAACAAGGCTGTTCGGCAGTTTGTTTAAGTATCGTGTGTGTGTAAATCTGTTGACGCAGAGCAGTGGTTCTCAAACTTTTTCTGTCATTCGCCTCCTTTGGAGGTGGAAACAATTCATAATAATGAAAAAAATGCCTTTTCAATTATAATAAAATGCCTCTTTCATAAGGAAATGTGTATAAAGAGGGTTTCAATGGAACAAAATAAAGCCTGCTGGCGTTATCGTTAGGCAAGCACAAACTCTTGCACGTATAGCACTAAGACTAAGATGATGCAGGTAATATTAATATTCACTCCAGCTCAAAAAATCACCCTTAATCAGAAAAGTTAAGACAGTAAAGAAGTCTCGAAAGCCAAGTTCCGACTATGAGACTTTCTAAATTGTCAGATTGCTGTACTGTTCACACTACACAACTTTCACCAGTAGTAATCCCTGATGAGGTCTCCAAACTACGTTTTGTCATAAAAACACACGAGAAATACACGGTGAATGACGTGATACCATACACGAGACACATTGCGGATGTTGTCGTTGGCACGTGTTTATAAAATAGCCTGTTTCCACACTCTTTTTTCACTATTTATTCCTATCGGTGCAACAACAACTTTGCTCCGTGTTGCCAATGCAGCACACACATTAAGTTCCTATTGTTTCCCCTCAACCCGTGTTTCTCATTGGCTGTAGCTCGTGGCCAGAGTCCCCGACAGGTACAGATATTTAACATGCTATACATCTGCAATGTGTCTGCGAGTCTCTCGGCTCGCGTCTCTGAGCAGTTCACACGTGCCGCTCGAGCGCCGATGTGTGAGCGGCGAGCCAATGCCGATTTGCCTCTGATTTGGTTTTGTCGGGGAGCTCCAAAAACTGTCTGGGAGTGGAAAATGAGGGCTAAAGTCATGTAGTGTGAACTCGGCTTAAAAGTGCCCAAAGACCAGAGTTTCTGGTTGACAGTATCTGCTGAAATGAGGTCTGCATTCAGTGAAGGAAAGATCAGAGTGCCCTGAGTGTGTAGTTCCCCACCTCTCTTAAGCCCTGAAGAAAGGGCGTTGTCACACCCTGATTGGCCGAGAGAGGAAACACACCAAGCTGCTCTTATTTGTTAATTAGGAGCCGGTCCTCACATCCTGCACAACAGGTGACCTGAATAACCTCCAATCAACTCAGGGGAGTTGTGACATTCAGCTAAAATGAATTCGGAAAAAGGGAAATTACCAAAGAATAAAGGGCTGCTACAACGTGACTGGGGTGTAATGTTTTCTTAATTTGTTTGTTCTCTTTGTCAGCTGCCAGAGTTTTCAGACATAAAGTACACACTGGTCAAGAGCAAAATAGGCTTCGTCATAGGCCTATTTACTTCTTGACTTGTTTTTTGGTTGATTACCGTCAGCTGAGCACATTGTCTTGTTCGTCTCGGAAGCATCGCCTGTTTTTCTTTTCGTCCCTGTCAAATATCTGTCCATTCTGTAAACGGCCCTCCTGTTTTATTTATGTTCATGGTTTGGTCGGCTTCGGCGTATTACTAGTTCAGGTTTTACACCGTACAACATCTTTCACTCACCGCATAACCACTCATCCGTCTGCTGACACACTGACAAACACATCCCAAATCTTCAGTATGTCTTTTGGTTATTATGTAAAAGCAGCAGTGGGTAGAAATGGAGGAGCTGGGTAGCGACAGTACAGACTGTCTTGTTTACTGTTCCGCTGTGAAAAAGATTCCAGCATCAAAACACTAGTTCCGCATCGCATTTCCTCCCCCGGTCACGTGCGCCCCACCTGTCACGCCACATTTTGAGACGTAGAGTGACAGCTGACTGCAATGTCAGCTTAGTGCCAGACACAATGTCCTCTATTGTTGTTTTATTATGTTATCAACACGGCGATAAAGCTCCCAGGCAAGCCCTTTTGCACTGACTTTTTCCACCCTTCTTGTATTTCAACTCAGTGTATGTTTTCTTTTTATACCGTATCACTAGTAACAAGATATCACTGCACGGCTTTGATATACTTTGTCTCGGGGATGTCTGCTTGGAAACATCAAAAGAAGCATCAAACCTCAGCCTAGAAAGCTTTTGTTTGGTGAACATACACCTTCAAACCGTAAAGCAGGAGGACAAGGCACTTTAAGCCAGCTTGATCTCAGGCAGCATGGTTTGACAGGCACTCCAATGATGTGTCAAGATAGCAACAACAACATTAGTTTCCTGCAATAGAAAGAAGATATATAAGGAACAGAGGCTTGGCGTGATGTTGAGAGCATGATACAATGCCAGGTTGCAGTTGCGTAGGCCATTTAAACTTAAAATAAATACCCTGGTTTTATAGTTAGGATTTCATTAATGCGTGCCTTTGAAGGCCCGTACTGACGTTTTTGTAATGAAGCTGCCAAAAAGCAATAAATTGTGCCAGTAATCAAATTATATTAAAATGTCCCTTTTCATGCCAAAAGATTACCAATAATCAGTGCCTCTAGCTACATTTTATATTGTTGGCAGTGTAACAGAAAGCATTTGAAACGGAATTTAAATCATGGCACACTTCAAACCTCAACTGGAACCCGTACTGACAACAGGGTGACTTACCCCAGCTGCTCAAGGCTACGTAAAACTCTAGGATTGGTTTCTATCTTTAAGGGCTGCATTATAGAATAATCTATTATTTTTTTTACAATCAATTGATTGATTGTTTAGTCTAAAATATGCCAGAAACCAGTGGAAAATGGCAATCACAAGTTCCCAGAGCACAAGTTGATATCTTATAGTAATATGTTTTATCCGACCAATGGTTCAAAACCCCAAAATATTCCATTTACAATGATATGAAACAGAGAAAAGCAGGAAATCCTCACATTTTGAGAGGCATTTTTTCCCTAAATAAACAACTTAAATGTTTATCGGATTTATATTATCAAAATTGTTGACATTAATTGTATGTCTTATGATTAATCTGACTGATAGTTTCTAACCTACTATTTTTAAACTAAAAAATAACAAAAAAAACAGTACTGAACTAGTGGCTGAAGTCAGTCATTCCCAAAGACTGGGTCGGGACCCTCAGGTGGGTCGCAGGAGATTTTATTAGGGTCGCCAAATAAATTTGTTGAAATTCATCTTGTTGAAAGTTTTTTATTTAACATTTATATCTGCAGTAAACCTTTGAGCCACATGAGGGAGCCTGAATGTTTGTATTGTTCTGAGAATTTTAGTCTACGTCTAACATTGAATCTAATATGAAAGGCTAGCGTGCATTATGTTTGTTTTACTGATGAGAGGAAAAAAAACAAGAACCTGTTAACTCCGCCTGAATGCATTTATTTTTATTTAAATTTATAAAGTATTTAACGTGTGTATGTTTTCAATCGCACGTCTATAAAACCAAATTGTTATTTATCAAATGTATATCTCTTCCAGATGGCTGGTTTACCTATTCAAGATAATATGAGGTGATGCAGAAATGGCAGTAAAAATGATCAGGAACATTCATTTACGCACAAATTTGCTCTTCTCGTGATTTATAGATATGGCCTATTGTGAATTGGGTTGCGATGGTTTGTCATTTTTAAAAAGTAGGTCCCCAGAAAAAAAAAGTTTGGGAATCACATATAATGTTAAAAGAAGAGAACTCCCCTCAGTAGCTGGCTTTGAATCCTATTGACGTCCCTAATGTCAAGCACGCTGAGTGTTCAGTCATCCGTTTGCTTACATGAGCTCCCCAGTTCCCTGTGATGAGGGGGGAATAGGTCAAGTGTGGTGCGATGCTACAACTGGCCTCTCTTGAGGGTCAGCGGGCTGACAGCACGACAGTTCAGCATATATAGGGTCACTAAACACAAAGTCAGCCTCTGGCACGCCATCGCCACAAGGCCACAATGTTCACATAAAGAGTGCAAGTTCTTAAACTGAACAAAAGGATGCCAGACGTTTGCTGTATTTCTGATGAAACAAATTTTTCTAATGCTGCCCGGGCAAATTAACACATTTTTATCCTTTTGTATTTCTTCTAATCTAGCTCATGTGTATCCGCTGCAGAGAAAGAGAAAGAGAGCATAGGTAAGATGCCTTGTTTTGTTCTCATTTGTGGATACAGTATATGATGTAATTAGAAGCAATATGCATGCAAATTTGTTTTCCCCCCGCAGGTGAGGACCACAGAGAGAAAAAATATGAAGCACACAAACAGTTCGGGGACCGTCGCGGGGGTGTGACTGGAGCCCGCACATATTTCTACGCCGATGAGGCCAAATGTGACCAGCATATGGAGACCTTCATCAAATGTATCAAAGCATCTGGTAAGTAAACAGAAATTAAAGAGGACCTATCATGCTCATTTTCAAGTGCATACTTCGTATTTTGGGTTTCTCCTAGAACATGTTTACATGTTTTAATAGTCAAAAAAGACTTTACTTTTCTCATACCGGTTGTGCTGCAGCACCTCTTTTCACCTTCTGTCTGAAACGCTCTGTTTGAGCTCCTGCCCCCCTCCCTCCCAAAAAGCCCAGTATGCTCTGATTGGTCAGCTGGCCCTTATGATTGGTCAACCAAACCAAACTCTTTGGACTGCGCTCCAGCTCCACTTCAACTAGCTTTGTTTGAGGGCGTGCCAAACTAGCCGCTAAACAGGTATTATGCAAATGTGTTACTTGATGACATCACCATGTTACGGAAGAAAAGGCAGGACTTCAAGCAAGGGGTTTCAGGCAGTTCAGGACACACAAAAAACAGCACAAAAAACTACATAACGCACTAAAGGAAAGGGAAAAAGAACAAAAGCATAAAGGTCCTCTTTAAACTACATCAGTAATGCAACTTAACAATATGTCTGTTTTGACACATTGTGTTTAAGTTGTAACTCTATTCTGGCTCCTATATTGTCATCCTTCAACCAGTGGAGATCTGATCCAGTTCTGTAATTCACTACATTTATTACATGCAGTCTTCAAGCATGCATTTACCATCATATTAATATTTTTGTCTTGACATAATTTGATTTATTTAAAAACTTTTTATATGTTCGCCCTCTAGGTGGGAGTTCAATGGACGGCTTTTCTGCCATCAAAATGACGGCTCTAGGACGACCTCAGTTTCTGGTAGGCAGTAACGGGTGATTAAAAGGCCTCGTTTAGCTGATACTCTTGTGGCGGTGGACTGACATCATGATTCTTTTAAGCTCCAGTTCTCAGAGGTCCTGTTGAAATGGCGGCGATTTTTCAACTTCCTGGCATCACAGCAGGGGAAAGATAGCGAGGAGGCCTTAGAGCAGAGGCTGGAGCTCAAACAACTGCAGGTGGAGTTTTTTTTTCTCCTCTTTTCTCCTGCTGGACATTTATAATTACAGTGATACATGTGTACCGAACGTTACATCCAATGTTATCGATCATCTTCACAATCCCATTTAACACATAATATGAGGACTTTGCCACACTGTGTGCCTTGCAGTACTCTAAATCTTTATGTCCATCTAGGAATTCCTGACCAAACTGGGTGCAAAAGGTGACTTTTATGACTGGTTTTCTGGAAGGAAGGAGGACTCTTCAGGGTAAGAATGAACACATATTTGCCGAAATAGACAGGAAATAGCTGTAAAATAATGTCAGCGTTGCACACAGGGGACATATTTCATTATATTCAAGGCAATTTAGAGGAAATTAATTCTATGAAAATGTATTATGAAAAGAACAAATTGTACCCTAGTGGATTGGACTTTTAATATAATTTATTCACGACATTAAGTTACAAAACAATCACCACTATTTTCCCAACATGCAAAACAAAATACATATTTTATTATTATGTTTTTCTTGATTTATGCATCATCATCGTTCACTTTGCAGTACATGCAAAGTTTAGTACTATATATTTGTTTTTGCAATTTCTTGTTTTACAAATTATTTGTTTAAAAGTAATGAGTGAATATACAATGACAGTACCTTATTAAGTCACACCACTTTTCATGAAAAAACTTTTTTATATTTTATATTACAACAATTTGTTTTACAAGTTCATCTTTAAGGAAATACTTAGTTTCAGGGGCTAAAATAATACAAAAATTTGCCAAGATACTGGTAATATTTTACACTCACTAATACACTGTTGCCATAACATTGTGTATCTCCATCCTCTGCCATGACAGGACCATCGACATGCTGGACTGGAACAGCCTAATAGACGACAGAACAAAGATATCGGACCTGCTGGTCGTCCCAAATGTAGAGGTCAGTAGCATAAAACACTCAAAGAGAATTTTACTGTAAATAAATGCAGTTGAAAGAATCCCCCAGAATGTTTAAATATAAATCAAGACCCAAACTCACTGGACACAATAATTGAATTACTCTTTGCATTTCCAAATGTGATGTGTGTACAATCTACAGCAGGCAGGAGATTTGAACAGATGAATGCACATCTGCTGTCGACATCTGTCATGTGTTAGTGTTGTACCTGAATGCATTAATGTGTTTATTCCCTCTTATGTGAACAAACATGTGACACGTGTTTTGTCCATACAGTTTAATTTTACATGTTTTTTGTAATTAAATTGTTCATTTGAACTCCTTTTGCCATAAGAACACCTTGAACCTAATAAGGTCAGTGGTGTACGAAATGCATCTCTTGAAACACCACAACTATTTGTTACTTTTGTCAGCCCCTAAATTTGCCATTATAGATTTTTTATGCCTCTGAGCCGGCGACACCCGTGGCTGGAGGCATTATGTTTTTGGGTTTGTGAACACGATATCTCAGGAACACCTGGAGGGAATTTCTCAGATTTGTCACAAACGTCCACCTCGACTCAAAGATGAACTGATTAGATTTTGGTGGTCAAAGGTCTCTGTGACCTCAGAAAACATGTTTTTGGCCATAACTCAAGAATTAATATGCTAATTGGGACAATTTCAAACATGTCTAATAGGATAAACTGATGAAGTGATTGCATTTTGGACAGACATGGATGTAAACTGCAACTTGACTGATTGGCAGAGGCATACAACAGTGAGGCGGTTATTCTAGTTTAGGGTTGCACCCAATTCAGAGTAAATTTAGTAAACCTTTTCTGTTTTAAAACTGTGATTTCAAGTGTGAATCACTTGGCTCTGAGCTGCCTGGTTTAATTGCATGACTACAAAATCTTAGCAAGTTACAACATATATCTGTTGACCTTGGTCTAAAGACAGCTGAAGGGTGGATAAAGTAAGAAGCACTAATAGGTGCCACGCTGTGTGATATTTGGTTCATTAGCATCTCATGGTGCGCGCTGACTGACTCTCCTGGGTTGTTTGCCCAGCTAGGTGAGCTGGAGCCTCTGCTGGAGACGTTCACTGTAGAGGAGGAGAAACAAATGAAGAGGATGTTGCAGCGCATGGACGTCTTAGCCAAGGTAAACTCACATTAACTACAGAGAGCGATTGCAAACATACACACACTTAGTAGCAATTGCATGTCTTGTTGATCTGCAAGTAGCAGGCACTTAAAGTTTAACCAAATGTGGAATGATCATGAACACAGTGGGATGTTTATTGGTTAAACATGCCTCCGCAGTGTGATCATTTATAGCAAGCTGTGTGCTCTCTTGGTTGCCACAAATTTTTTTTGTGTATAGCATCTGATAATCTATCTTGTTTTTTATGTTTATACACCTACTGATATGAATAGATCTTTTTCCAGTGTGGCTAGCTATTGTGTAAAAGTCGAACAGTATTGTTTAACAGTGTTGTTTTTAATATGACCAAGGCCACTGCAGTGCTGCCAACTGTTGTAAGCACAATCACAAATTACGGTATTCAAAGTCACAGTGTATGTGTAGACAGAAACAGTAATCACATTCATTTAATAAAAGAATGTTTCATTAATTCAAATGTTTTAATTCAATTATAGCATAATGAATATATTTTTTTTAATTCCAGCATGCCATAGAGAATGGTGTTCGCTTGATGGTGGACGCGGAGCAAACCTACCTCCAGCCGGCCATCAGCAGACTGACATTAGAGATGCAGAGGATCTACAACAAAGACAAGCCTGTCATTTTCAACACCTACCAATGTTATCTCAAGGTCAGAATACACAATTGACAAAAAGCTCCAGAGATCGTAAAGCATGCATCCGCACACAAAAGCGTGCAGACACGACAGATACAGCTCTTTTGATCGAAGAAGAGCACGCCGCTGTGACAAATCGTGTAACTCCAAATGTCAACGTGTAAAGAGATTACCGTGAGTCAGCTGTGTTGAGGATGAAACAACGACGTGGCCAAGAACAGGATAATGTTGGAGGGAATTCAGGGGCTTTATTTTTATTTTCTTCAAACACACCGTCTCAAATGAAAAGCCGTTAAGTCACAGTAGAGTTTCATTCATGTGATTAACATCCTTTTTTAAACCTTATTATTCTATCAAACGCACATAGGCTATTATATATTGTCACCAAAAACATACAGTATTGTGAAGTAAAGATAACAAATACTACCTGTCGGATGAAATATATATAGAGAGAGATTATTGTGGGTCCCACTTTGTCACAATTAGTTGCTGTGTGTAATAATACACCACTGCTTTGTTGCTGACGTTGCTAATACCAGAGGAAGGCATTCTTGAGTAAGTTCTCAAAAATGTGTTTGTTTTTCCCTTTAATCATTTATTTGGAGCCATAAATAGAAGTGAGCATAACCCTACTTGAGTGATTGTGGAAGTGATATAGAGATATATGGATTTTTTCTGGAGATTCTTCTGGCTTTGTCTCCCATAGTTTCTTTATTTTTGCTTGCAAGTGGCAGTCATGGTGTCTGGTTGGTTATGCTAGGTTGCCTAGGCTAGGTCAGGTAGACCCATATATGATGTAAGAATAATCTAACTGTATTGTGCTGTAATCAGGTGGCAACCTCCGGTTCTGTAAAGTGAAGCCAATGCGCAAGTGCCTTAAACTTGTATTTTTTCCAATAGCCAGCAGGGGGCGACTCCTGTGGTTGCAAAAAGTAGTCTGATTGTATAGAAGGCTATGTGAAAATGACCCTACTTCTCACTTGATTTATTACCTCAGTAAACATTGTTAACATGAGTTCATGGTCTCAATCGCTACTTTCAAGTCTTCTTCAATACAGCATGATGTTCATTTAATAAATTATGATCCCGTTTAGAGACAAATAGACCATAAAGCAGGGTATGCTTTAGGGCGGGGCTACCTTGTGATTGACAGGTCGCTACCACGGCGTTGTCCAGTCTGGGAGTTGTCCGTGTGTTCGTCTCACAACTTTAACCTTTTCATGGTGTGTTAAGTTAATTATAAAATTTTTGGTCACCTAAAAATAACGACAGGTCTTATTCAACGTCAGGTTGTACTTAGCTCCACCCTCTCGTGTCACTTCTGGTTGCCAAAAAACAAGATGGCGACAGCCAACCACTAAGAAAAATGCCGAACTCAAGGCTTCAAAACAGCAGTACGCAAACCAATGGGTGACGTCACAATGACTAATTCCACTTCTTATATACAGTCTATGACAGCAACACATCATTTGGCTCTGTAATAGTGGACTCATTAGATCTACAGTAGATGGTAAAAGTTGAAATGTGTTGCTGTTCAGCATTTAAAATTATTGCACATTTCCTATCTAAACTTGAAGCACTTGATTTGATTAATATTTGCTAAAGAGTGAATCATCCTCTTCTTTTGCTCTGCAGGAGGCCTACGACAACGTAACCATGGATGTGGAATTATCTCGACGGGAGGGTTGGCATTTCGCTGCCAAGCTTGTGCGTGGAGCCTACATGTATCAGGAGCGAGAGAGGGCCAATGACATCGGTTATGAGGACCCTATTAACCCTGATTATGAGACTACCAATATAATGTACCACAGGTAAGAGCCAAGGCTTGTTTCTTTGTTTATTAACTGTTGACAGCTGCCCAAATCTGCAAAGTTTGATAGGTTTCAGCCAAGCCAACCTCTCATTTCTACATATCCACACTGAGGAGCTGTGCCTACTACTAATAGCCTTTGCTATTGGATGGATGTGAGATGAGGTGTCTTGCACACATTTTTTTTAAACTTGTGCTACCCCAATTTCCCCATGTGGTTCATCGATTTAAACTGGCCACCTTCTAGGCACAAATCTGCTGCAATGGACAGCACAGGGATTTAATTTTGAAGGAAGTGGTCCTTCAATTGGACTTTCTGGGTTTAACATCTTGTGTCAGCAAGCTTCCACCCCGTTGAGTTGTCCCAGTACAAGTTACTGAACATCATCCATCTCCAGAGGCGCTGTGTTGTAATATATTTCTGACTTTCCCACAGAAGATTAATGCAAGTTTAAAGAAATCACCCCATGGATATCAATATGTTTTGCACAAAAAGAGCAAAGGCCACCCTCAAGCATTCGATTGGATTTAGAGGTAAACATCAACATTGGAGGGAGGCAAAGTTTAGCCGATTTGCTACAGCACAGCATGAGGTGGGGTTCAAAGTATGCAGATGATGGTAAAGCCCATGCATATTAAGTTACACAGCTACACCAGCGGGAAAGCAGAGGTCCTCCCTGAACGGATTGATCCGATTTTTGGTAAATATGTTCAGAGTTTAGGGATAATTTAGTAAAGTTAGTCCTGCACCACACAACAAAGCTTACATGCTAATGAGAAAGATGACTTTGGATGAGTTATGAAACAATGTATTTGGGAATTAGGGCTGTCAGTCGATTAAAATATTTAATAGGGATTAATCGCATGATTGTCCATAGTTAATCGCGATTAATCACAAATTAATTGCACTTTTTTATCTGTTCAAAATGTACGTTAAAGGGAGATTTGTCAAGTATTTAATACTCCTATCAACATGAGAGTGGGCAAATGTGCTTGCTTTATGTAAATGTATGTATATATTTATTATAAGAAATCAATTAACAACACAAAACAATGACAATTATTGTCCAGAAACCCTCACAGGTACTACATTTAGCATAAAAAAATATGCTCAAATCATAACATGGCAAACTCAAGCCCAACAGGCAGCAACAGCTATCACTGTGTAAGTGTGCTGACTTGACTATGACTTGCCCCAAACTGCATGTGATTATCATAAAGTGGGCATGTCTGTAAAGGGGAGACTCGTAGGTACCCATACAACCCATTATCATTCACATATCTTGAGGTCAGAGGTCAAGGGACCCCTTTGAAAATGACCTTGCTGGTTTTTCCTCACCAAAATTTGGCACAAGTTTGTAGCGCTAGTTAGCCTCCTTCACGACAAGCTAGTATGACATGGTTGGCACCAATGGATTCCTTATGTTATATAGTTTTGTATGCTGACTCTAGCTTTAAAACTGAGCCTGCTGTTGCATTAATGTGTTAAAGAAATTAGTGGCGTTAAAACGAATTTGCGTTATCATCTTTAACTTTAACAGCCCTAATTAGAATGTGTCTGTGTATTTGTGTAAGGTGTCTGGACTATGTGCTGGATGAGATTGCGCTCAACAGAAATGCCAACGTCATGGTGGCTTCCCATAATGAGGACACAGTGAAACACACCTTGTGGAGGTACGCTTTTAATTACATCCAAACACACTGTTGGAAAATACACAATCATTTGTTTGTTTTTTTAAATACCGTTTGCATCTGTCCAAACCAGGTTATTTTTGTCTCTCTCTTTCTCATTCAGAATGAATGAGCTGGGGCTCGTACCCACAGAGAACAAGGTGTACTTCGGCCAACTCCTGGGCATGTGTGATCAGATCAGCTTCCCACTGGGTGAGGAAAACACACACACGAACACAACCAACAATGACTCGGCACGATCGCTCCTGCCCTACATAGGGATGATTTGACAGTTTAAGGTCAGCCTCTGCAGGATCCGTATCCACTGCCCTCCCCTATAACTCTCAGCTGTGTCTGATAAGACCCCTTCGGCTACACATACGTACCTCACAGACCACTTGGACCGCATGAAGTGCACATGTAGAAGTCAGTCCGCGGCCCATAACGTGACATATGAACTGAGACACCTCAGTATTGACGAGCTGTCTGAACGAAGCTCTGCTGCCGGCTCTCACCACTTTGTTTGTCAGCCGGAGACAGACGCAGCGACGGCAGGCAGTTGTCTGTCAATGTGAGGCTCAAGTTAAGACGGCCTTGACCGGTATTGATGCAAACAGACACACGTGTTTGTTTGCGGTTTTCTCAGGGGATTGAACAGCCAGCGCTCTGCCTTCGAATCTTGAAACAATAAAAGAAGTCGGGAGTTGAGATCTTCATTATTTGCCTATAACCTACTACACCCATTATTTTTTTTTTTAAAGGTGCGATATTCAGTTCTCATGATATTGTTTTCAGATATGCTGTGGCTGAGAATGTTCTTTTCATGCCTTTGTTTTTATCATATTGTGTTTTGATGGTTTGCTGGTAATTGTGGATCAGTTGAAAGGACATTTATTTCAATGAGTAAGCCCTGGCAAAACAGTCACAGTATGTGAGCCTGACTGGCAGGCAGCAGCAGCTCTCCTAATTCAAATGCAGCAGACTGAGGGTGCCTGTGCAAATGCTGCAAACCTGCCTGATTAGAAGGATTGTAGCGATCATTCAGTGGGGGAGGGAAGCCAATCGAGATGACGTCCAGTGGTGATGTGCTCTCTGGAGCTCGGCGAAAATAACCTGTAAAAAATGATGTTCCCCTGAAACTGTCAATCAAAATAAAAAAGCACATTTTAACTATCTCTCTGATGATATTTGTACATAAATAGAGAAATATTATAATTCTGTATATCTACATTTATCTAGGGCTGGGATGATGCTGCTATCTCCCCATTCGATACTATCACGATACTTGGGTGCCGATTCAATATGTATTGAGATTTTTATTCAATAGTACGATTTAAGTTTGTTAACTTTTTTTACTTAGGAAAATATCTAAATTGCCACAGTAAAAATGTTGGATTTTCAGCATTAGTATGTAGTCAGAGATGTCCTGAAGTCAAATATATTAGTCAATGTCAGGCATTATTTATTTATTTTTTCCCAGCAACCCAAAAATCAAAGACATTTCCCTCACAAATTAGTGGTATTTTCTTTTTAATTCATAAGGGATATGTAATGTTTTATACTTCTGGTGAATATAATCCATCAATCTTATTTCCATATATGTATTTTTGATATACACTTCCCTTTGATAACACCTTATTTTGAAGGCAAGTGTATACTTCCACTAACTTCGCCAAGTCCGTCGCTAGCTCTTACCGTCAGCTCCGTTTTCTTTATACATCCATGGTCAGCTCCAACGGGGCCGTTTGAATGTATTTAACATAAATGTCAGTATATGGGTGCTCTACAGTTGTAGCTTAGGCCGATTTGACCACGGAGATGCGAGTGACGGCTGGCTTGACCGCACGTTACCGCAATAAAATAACGTTTCCTGGCCATGACAGAGTTAGCATGCAGCTTTAGCCCTGATGTCTAGCTCTGCTTTTCCTGCTATGTGTGAAACCCAAAGTGTTTCCATACTTAACTATATGTGTAGTGTTTTAAATAACATTTAAAATGTGAGGGTGCCGGTTGTATCCACGTGGACCCTCCGCTGTTTTCTACTTTATTGTTTCGGCTCGCTGCGGTTTGTTTTGGTTGACGGATACGGAACGGATATGACGTCACGCTACTCATTACTCAGACTACAACAATAAAAGCAGTAACTTCCTTCTACCTCTGCATAGACTCAAATGAAGCAAATATATCAATTCTAGCATTAAAAAAAAAGTTTTCAAAATCGTAAAAAAAAAATTGAGATACATAGATGAATACATTTTTTTTCCCACCCCTAATTTATTCATCCATATCATTCTACAAAGCTTCTTTTTCTTGTGTTTCCTCCCATCCCATCCACTTCTCCCCCAGCCCAGGCAGGTTTCCCCGTCTATAAGTACGTCCCCTACGGGCCGGTGAACGAGGTGATGCCCTACCTGTCTCGGAGAGCCCAGGAGAACCGAGGCTTCATGAAGGGTGCCCAGAAGGAGAGGGATCTGCTGTGGAAGGAGTTGAAACGCCGACTTGCCTCTGGGGAGCTTCTCTACAGACCGGTGTACTGAAAACACAGAAGAAGAGACAAAGAGTGTGTCAACGTGACGAGTTTTTTTATTTTTCATCTTCTCTAGTTGACGGCTGCTGCTGTGGCTGTCTGTTCTTCCTCTCCCTCTGTACAGCTCTCCCTGGATGTACATCTCCTGCTCTACCCTGTCCTGGAGTTTTCGTGCTGATGGACTGTTTCGGCGTGTCACTCTCTTTTATTCCGTCTCCGCACTTGTTATTTTCCCCCCATTCTGTTCCTCGCTGTTCACCCCCCCATCTTTTCTTTTGTGTACTGCCCATGTCCTCTCGATTTCTTTACCTTATCCGCCCCTGCATCCGTAAGCATTCCTCATTTTGTCTTCCCGTTGTCTGTAGAGCTCTGGTATCCATCAAGTGGGCATCTTTACTGCTCCAAAAGGACTCCCTAAAATGTCAACGAGACCGGGGCGGGCGTCTGTTTTTATCACCCTATTCATCTTTGGAGAGGGAGGGACAACAATAATAAAAATAACAGTCTTGATTTAAATGGTAGTAAAGGAAACATCAATATTTGCCTCCTATATTATGATTTTTTGACTCTCGGACAACCACGCAGTCTCCGGGGGAGGCTTCTCTGCACTGTATATTTATTTGCGTGCTGCGTTTGAGGTTGTATTGCTTGTTTGAAAATGATGCCTGTTTATGAATCAATGAGAAGGTATAAACTGCTCCTCGCAGCACATCCCTCTTCTTCTCAGAGTGCAGCGCTTTTGTTATTGTATTTACTGGAGGAAGCTATATCCTTGGTCACTGAGGTGTTACAAGAGAACATGCAGCGTTCAGTATTCAGCGAGTGAATCTCCTTTTTATTACAGACGCCTGCGAGTCTGGCAGGTTGTTTTTATTTTTTTCTTGACACGAGATAATATGCGGGGGAATAATAAGTTGCCGTTTGGTCTCATTGCAGGCTGATGGATTAACACTGTTTTTATCTTTGACAATGTAAATACGTTTGAAGCAGGTAATTCCAAGTGTTGGTTTTACATGTCTCACTTCATGGACCTGTGAAATTGCTCAGTGAATAAATATGCACTGTATGAATAGCAAAAGTCTACTTGTTTTCTTTTGTGAAGAGGAGGACTGGGTGTTATTGACTGCAGTATTGTAGCTGTGAGCTGTTTGCACAGCTTGGGTTGTTTTGGGGTTTAATTCTGTGACATCTTCCACTTGGTTATTGATACACAATTAGTATTTGAGTCAGAGGGTAACCAAGCTTCATGATAATTATGGCCTTGTCATTTTTATGAGAGCAGTCGGCGCTCTGTAGACCATCATTTAATTACCCATGATGCTCGGCTCAATACAGATCACAGAAATTGGATGCATTAATCATTACTCAGAAGAAACTTTAGTGGCTGTTAAGTTTTACTGAGGCAAAGCGCCACAGAGCTGCCACTGCTGCTGTATTCTATCGGTTTAATTAAGAATCAAGTCTACTTTTGATGTAAGATGTGCCTTTGGGTATACATTTGCCAACAAATCCCTTCTTACAGGGCGCTGGAGTTTTCCTCGTTAGCTACACTTGCAAAGATGATTTAGACAACACATTATAGGGTGAAAAAATTCGACATAAGTTCCAAGTCAATCAAAACAAGCTCATCATATTCTTTGGTGCTTATCAACACGTCTCTCTACTTTAAAGCTCGCAGGCGTGGACTAGAGCCGGGGCTAATTTACTTTACGTAATGAATGTTGACACTGTATTAGCACTTAGACTGTGCATAAGAAGTGGATGTAGTCACCGTGACGTCACCCAGTGGTTTATGGACTGCCGATTTGAAGCCTTGAGTTTGGCGTTTTGGCTGATGCCATCTTGGTTTTTGGCCGTCGCCATCTTCTGTGCCTTCCAATACCCATACTACCCTACTATTTAGTACGACAAAAAAAAGATTTAGTATGTCCCAATACATAGTATGTCAAATGCAGTATGCCAAAAAATGAGGATGTCGGTACTACAACTTCTGTGTCCGTCACGTGATGCCATTGGGCCCAAAAATACTTTTCCCCATAGACTTACATTGGGAAAGAGACGCCTGTAAATCAGCGGATACATTTTTTTGAGGTAAATCAACTTCCAAGTACAAACACTTAAATAGCCCTTATTTAAATCCTTAGGTCCTAAATGTTGTAAAATGACGAATCCAAAGTTATTTCCCTTACCCCGTTCATGTGAATAAGACAAATCTGAGGCTGGAGCGAGGGCTGGGAGGCGGGGTTAAAGGAAACGCTGCTGCGCCTGCTCTATGGGCCCAATGGATGCAGAAGATCGCCGGATGGTCCAGGTCATTTTATACTCAAAAGTTGAGCTTTTTTTGCTTTATACATCCATGTGCAAGCCAGCATGTTTTTTTTGCTCCTCTGACCCACAATCCTCTGCGCAGCAGATGTATGAGCAAGAGGGTCAAAGCTCAAGGTGCAATGTTATGATGAAGTAGTATGTCCCAGTTGTATGCTGCATGCAACAGTACGTACTTTGTAAGGGCAGCTGCAGTATGTACTAAAAGTGAAAAGAAAAAGTATGCAATTTGGAACGTAGCTCTTGTTTATTTGCAACCAGAAGTGACACGAGAGGGTGGAGGTAAGTACAACCAAATGCTGAATAAGATATTTTTAGGTGACCAAAAGGTTACAATTAACTTTCATGAACTGAACACGGACAACTCCCAGACCGGACAACGTTGTGGTAGCGACCTGTCAATCACAAGGTAGCCACGCCCTAAGCATACCCTGCTTTATGGTCTATTTGACTCTAAATGGGACCATAATTTACTAAATGAACATCATGCTGTATTGAAGAAGACTTGAAACTAGTGATTGAGACCATAAACTCATGTTTACAATGTTTACTGAGGTAATAAATCAAGTGAGAAGTAGGGTCATTTTCTCATAGACTTCTATTCAATCAAACTTCTTTTTGCAACCAGAGGAGTCGCCCCCTGCTGGCTGTTAGAAAGAATGCAAGTTTATGGCATTTCAAAATTGGCTTCACTTTTCAGACCTGGAGTTTATTGCAGCCTCTTTATGCAAGATGTGAAGGATGGCGTACGAAACCAATTCCTTTGGGCCATTGGTTCCACATGGTCTGATGTCTTGGATTGTTTGTTTGGCTGTGCCCTTGGCTTAATGGTTTCATTGGAACCTCACAGCAGTCCGATGCTTTTCAAATCACAGCTACATTATGCTGTGACAGGCTCTGATTTGAAAACATACTGAGCGTTTTTTTATTCAGGTTTAGAAATTTGAAAAGATTGTGCTTTTTCTGCAGCACAATGGATGGATTGGCTCGCTGCTGCATTCCAGCAGGCACTTAATCTCTAATCAGCGTTTGTGTGCCAATAGATGAACTGACAGAAAGGAGTACTATGGTTTTGTGCCGCCCAGGAGTATTGTGTATTTTTATCGTCTGACAGCAAACTGAGAGATTACTGGCTCACAGTGCACGAAACGGAAAACTGGGCCTCGTGCTCATTCAATTCAGCAGCAATCATACCCTCAGTAATTAGATGATGTTAAAACTTTATTTCACAAGAGGGTTGAGAAAGGTTAGAGAAATCATTTTGCAATATACAGTAGAGGGATGATTCATTAAATCAAAACTGCCTCTTGCTAAAGTGGAAAGGGAGTTTTCATACGTCATCACAATGTAACCACACCTAAAGATTTACATCAGCAATTTTATCTTCTCACTTCACCAACACAGTTGGAACCACAGATGAATAGTCCATCAGTGTACTCCTTCATGTACATACGACTGTAGCAATGGTAGTAATACTAATAAGTAACAGTAATACATGATGCAGGTTGGCGGAGACGTTTGAATCATTTGGCTCTTCTGTACAAATATAATTTCACTACAGTGCAGATGGAGGGGGAATTCAGACAGACCTTCGACAATACACAGTAGACTAGATTTCCCGACATTGCAACATAATCGCAATATCATTTCTACATGGCCAGTCAGAATGACAAGCACAGTATAACTCAGTAGCTATATTGGCATCAGTGAAAATGCTGCAAGACACGTTGTCAATATTTTATAACAACATCTGAGGCTAACCAGGCTCAAATGTCTAACAAGGAGAAACAAGGAGAGAGGAGGTTGTTAACTTTCTGCGAGACGCTGACATTTCCCCAGTAAGATGGGCCTAATTGGCAACACTCGACTATAAGGTACACAGAAGATCCAAAGTAATCACCAAAGAAATACCGAAGAACAAACAGAAACTAGGTGCTAATTAACAATAGTTCCTGAATAATTGGAAATACTATATTCTATAGTCAACTTGTTTCCAATCTATTTTTCCACCCCTACTTGTATCAAAGAAAAGCTAAACAAAATCCTGTTTGAATGAGGTGATTCAGTGTATTTAATTAGTTAGTCTTTTTTTTTTATTAAATCAGGTTTCTTTAATGAATATAACTCGTCAGCTAAACGCCAACAAATATGGATTGAAGCAGAATATTTCATTAGATAAAAACATTTTGACTTTTGAACAACGCTCTGGAGTGATTGGGAATGTTTGAATCACAGGAGTTAGAAACAATCCTACACAGCCACCAATGGAGTCTAATTTTACAAATAGTATAATATAATATTAGCCTGATCTTTATCTGTAACTGTGCAGAAATACTTGTTTTAAACAGAATGTGGCCGACTAAGTAGCAAAGAAACCATCTTTTTAAATAGTTCTATATAGGCTACAGACTTTTGTATAAATTATCCAGTGAGTGTGTTTTTATGATTTTAGTTATAAATGTGCAAATCTAATTTTCACAATAAATATGAAGCTATAACCAGCAGCTTAACAAGACTTCAGCAAGTCATCGCACTAAAGGAGACATATCCTGTCGAATAGTGTACTTTAGAGATGCTGACAGGCGTATTTTGTCAGCTACAGACGGAGCCAAGTTAGCTGTTTCACCTCGTTTCCAGTCTTTGTGCTGAGCTAAGCTTAACCAGCTGCTGGAAGAAGCTTCATCATTGTCGAACGATTCCTTCAGTGATTTGTTACATAAGAACAGACAGTTATAGACTCACCAAATAATGTTGATACACAGAAGGAAAGTTTAAAGTAAGACTGCAGGAATGGATCACTTAAGCCCCGCTTCCACTGCAGGAACTTTCCCCCAGAACTAAGAACCTTTTGAAGACATTTTCTGGGGCCTTTTTACCCCACAAAAAAGCCCTGGTCGGGGGGTAGTATTTTATGAAAGTACTGAAACTTGTGTACTGCTTCATTTATAAACAAGGAAGAACTCTAATATCGATTTAGGACCATTTTAGGACGAGGGGAGTGCATTTGATAAGATTGAAAGTAAAGTTAGGCTCTGCTGTTGGCCTCCCAACTCATTAAAAAAAAGAGAGAGAGAGATCGCGAGGGCGACTGGTAACGTTAGAGACATCGCGGCGGTGCTGTGAATGAGAGAAAAACAGTTATATTGTCATTGTTTCCCAGCGCTTACGTTCTAAAGCACTAATAAATAACCCTCAAACTCTCAACAGATGATTTAATGTGGAGACAGACGCTCTTAGTTTCATTTTTCTCTGCTGCATTTCATTCATTACATCCAACGTGCATCAGTAAATATATGCAGCAGTAAATATTGTCGCAGTGAGACAAAACCTAATGAATATTTTTTTTCCAAAGTGTTTTTTTTTTTTTAGATGAAACAGGCGGACACGCGAGTGTGTTTAATGCTGTGACAACCAGCAGCTCTCGTTGCTTTTCCATACGTCATACGGACTAATTTGCTAAATCTTCGGAGGTCTTTAGACTTCGGTGGAAACGCAGACAACAGTGGGCTGAAGGAACCTTTTAGTTTTTTGAAAAGAAGTTCCAGGGACTAAAAGTGGAAACCCGGCTTTATACTACAGGCTCATTAGAATATATCACCCACAGCTTGAGAACTACCTTTGCAAAGGTGCAAGCCAATCAGAGCAGACTGGGCTTTTTCTGGGAGGGGATCTTAACAACATAGGCGCTAAAACGGAGCGTTTCAGACAGAGGGTGAATACAGATATATTCAAACAGACAGCATGAGAGAAATAATGTGTTTTTTGAACATTAAAGCATGTAAACATGTTCTTATAGAAACCCAATGTACATATATGAACCTGAAAATTTGCATAATATGTCTCCTTTAAGATTATTTATTCATGTAGTCTGCTTTCACTCATTTTGTGTGCTACTGTAGCCTGAAGCTGTAGAAGCTTCAACTGTTCTGCACATGAAGAACGTGACCTCTGACTGAGGATTAGCCTCTTTACTAATGATATTCCAGGCTATAAAATGTGTAAAAGCAACTGATGTGTGAAGATGATCCCATATAATATAATGAATGAACATCATAAGCTTCCTGTGATCCCGAATTGGTTCAAGCGGGGAATTAAAAAAATAGATGCAGGGATGGACGGACAAATTGCGAGCCGGTGGAAAACAGCTTCGACAAAGAGCCAATTTCCCGTCTGGCATACATTAAAACATCATGGTGGACAACTTTGGGTTTCGGCAGAGTTTTATTTGGCTGCGAATGACTCCCGCTGTTTCTCTGCTGCTCATCTACATAATGTGAAGCTATTGCAAGCTTGCTTCCCATCACCACCTGTCCTGTTAAGTTCGCAGCTCTTTCCCTGTAGACCACAAGCAAACTTGTCTGGTAAATTGCCACTTAGTCAGTTCATAACGTAGATCCACATTAGTGAAATAGTTGACTGATCTGACTGAACTTGCATTTTGTGTGCAATTCTCCTTTTGGCTCCGTCACGTGGCATTTTTCCATTGCTTTGCCTTTTATTATGTTCAGAAATGAAGGGAATATGTGTTGTTCATCACAGCTACTTAGCGAGAAACGTGATGAATCACTGAGCTAAGTTGGCCTCGGAGCCCGGACCCAGTCCTGCACTGAAGGAATCCCCCTGGCCGCAGTGCGCTCTGATGTGAACCAGCGAGTAAACAAATGAATCGTAAACACAGCAGATGGGACAGGCGATGATGACTAATCTCATCGGCCCAAATAGAGTGGCAGAACGGAGCACAAATGATCAAAAGCCGAGGGACAGCGGTAGAGAGGGGAGAGAGACGGAAAGTTTGTGTTTTCCGTCCTGCGCGCTGTCAAGTGTGCAGGACGGGAAAAAACGCTTTTATTTCACACACCAAAGCGTCACATTGTGCTGCCTCCATCGGTGTCATCACCGTGCTATCAAACACAAATCACTGAAATCATCTGCCAAATCTCCTGAGCGGATGAGCGTGGCAGAGCGTTGTCACTTATCACAGGCTCTGTGACAGGGAGGAGAAAAAAAATGCAAATAACATATCACACGCCTCACACACCTCCTGAAATTAATTTGTATAATTTCTCTTCCAGTCAGTCTGTCATCACTGACTGGTTGGTGTTTTTAGTAATCTCATTTTGGAGGCGAGTAAAGCTGTCCAGGACGCATTAAAAACACAATGGCCATGACAGCGGCCTCCCAATCCTCGCCCTCGAAGTCACTAAAGGTGGATGACAAAAAATGGATCTTGTCTCAACTTCTTACAGTCTGCCGTTTCTCCCCCAACACCTAAACCTTTTGTTCTGTGCCAATGAACGGCCCCCATGTATAATAGATCATTAAGCCGCTTTCATCTCTTCTCTTTGAGATGCACGCTGGTTTCCCTTTGAAAGCGATAAGCGTGGTGCAGCACGAATGAACCATGACTGGATGAAAAAAAAGAAAGAAGACGAGAGGTTTCTCTGTGTGTGTGTGGGGGGGTGTTCAAGAGGAAAGTTCGTGGAGAATGCCACCTGTGTGGAAAAGGAGTCGAGCAAGCGATCCGTCACAGCCGCTGACCAAACAACCTTGTTCCAATACTTGAATACGACCCTGAAGGCCTAGATTTCCCACGTTTGGCCCCAGACACACACAAACACATGAAGGCACCCATGAATAACTCAGCCCAGTCGCAAGGATTGTATTGTGCATTTTATGTTTCTGTTTCTGACCCTCAAGATGGCGCTTATACATTCCAGTGAGAATAGCTCGCCTGGCGCATACGCCAACATTTTTTTAAAGCTTTCGGGTTTACTTCCAGGTTATGGATCAAAAATTTCATAATAGAAAGAGTCATAATTGACCTCGTTTGCAGTTCGAGGTGTCCTGTCAACAGTTTTACAGACTTCTATTTTACAATGGTGGTCTATGGGGAAAATGCTTTTTGGGCCGCTGGGCTACTTAACGTTGTTACGTTACAAAGTCTGCTAAGAGCGGTTGTTATTTAATTATGCTAGTTACGTTCTTACTTTAATTAGGGCTGTCAAAGTTAGCGCGATAATAACACATCAACACAATTTCGTTTTAACGCCACTAATTTCTTAAATGTATTAACGCAATTCGTAGGTTGTAGCGGGCTCAGTTTGTCGCAAAGGAGATTAAATAATGCTCCGAAGTTACACTAAATGTTGACGAGAAAAAACTGGCAAAGCCATATTCAAAGGGGTCCCTTGACCTCTGACCTCAAGATATGTGAATGAAAATGGGTTCTATGGGTACCCACGAGTCTCCCCTTTACAGACATGCCCACTTTATGATAATCACATGCAGTTTTGGGCAAGTTATAGTCAAGTCAGCACACTGACACACTGACAGCTGTTGAGTTTGCCATGTTATGATTTGAGCATATTTTGCATGCTAACCGCAGTACCTGTGAGGGTTTCTAGACAATATTTGTCATTGTTTTGTGTTGTTAATTGATTTCCAATAATACATATATACATACATTTGCATGGAGCAAGCATATTTTCCCACTCCCATGTTGATAAGTATATTAAATACTTGACAAATCTGTGATAAAAATGTGATACGAGGCTGGTATGAAATGCATTTATGAAACGTATTTTTGGTTCAGAAACATAAACAATCAACATATCCCGGTTTGCAGAAACGTACAATGGCGACATTTTTTTCTGCCGACCGGGTTGCACAACCACGTGCACATGCAGCCATAGGCTACAGAAAACACGTACTGTAGATGTGGAAGCATACATGCATACACAGCCACACATTCATGCACCGACAGCACAGGCTCACACAAACACATCCTTCTGCACCCACACACAGTCTTCCTCCCATCAGTTCCCATATCTATCAGTCTGGGGTGAGAGATGATTTGGAGCGGCTCAATGTTTTGATCATTAGTTTGGACTCATGGAGTGCAGCAGCGGTGAAAAATGAGACTGCTATCTCATGGCCACCTGTTCTTTTAATAAGAAAAAGAACAATTACCCATCACAGGATGGATTGGCTACCTGATGCCTGGGGAAGAAAACCATGTTGGTGTGTGTGCGCTTGGTTGAGTGTTTATTTGCTCCTGTATGCGTATACACCGGAATTCAATTCTGCCTATAGGCCTATATATGTCTGTGGGTATATCGTATATAAACAACAGAGCCGGAATAAAGGCAACACATAAATCTTCTTGCAGAACAGAGATCATACAGCAGATATGTGTGAATATATCAGGTAGCAGAGTGTGCAAGCCACATTTCCTCCAGGTTGCCTATTTTTCACAGAGTTATAGCTGAGAAGACAGTTTCGCCCCTTGGTGAGAAATGTTTGATAATTGGATTGGGTTTATAACACAATGTTCCAATTTAATTATAATTTAGTAGCCCCCTTTAGTCTGCAAGTAAGTCAGACGTGCGGCAGTTTAGCATTGTTCCTCAGAAAAGCTTCTACAGTTAGCTCAGGTGCAAAAGTAACAGTGTGTGTTGAGTAACACTTTCTATGACGCCCATGTCTATAATGCATTATAAACATACTTATAACGTGTTATAATCACAATAATACTTATTACATGGCTTTGTTGAATACTCGATTCTGATTGGTCAATTACGGTATTCTACGGTCTGTTATTTGTTTATAGCAGAGAAATAAACATGCATGCATCGCCCTGAAGGGGTTTATTTCACAACAATAACCCGCTAGCTGTACATTATCCCTCTTATTACACGGCTACTTACTTAAGAAATCAATAATTTGACACGTAAACAGTACACCAGAATCCAACATCAGAACTGCGCCCATAGCAACGGTCTGTTATAAAGAAATAACAGACCGTAGAACGCTGTGATTGACCAATCAGAACTGAGTATTCAACAAAGCCGTGTATATTACACGGCTTCAAGTAAGTAGCCGTGTAATAGGCGGGATAATGTACAGCGAGCGGGTCATTGTTGTGAAATAAACCCCTTCACCCACTCGCTGTACATATCCCGTATAATTATAGTTAGAAGCACTCAAAATATTCATAATGCTTTATAACATATCCATAACACATTGTAATGCATTTTATAATTACTTATAAGATCAAGTATCTTAATACTAATAATTGCTTTAATTGTTTTTGCAAGGATCATAGTATATTAGAATTTCAATAGTTGTAATGCATTATAATCACTGTTATAATGCATTATAACAGTGATTATAAGTTACTTTAAGTGATCATTGTTTGCTTTAAGTAAGGTGAAAAAAATACCATTAAATCTACGCAAGATCAACGCATGGAACATAGTAACTGGATATGTGTGTGGATGCCTATATGGAAAGCAGCATTCTGCCAGGCAGCGCGGCACGGTGCTCCTTGGTTTGGGGTTCCAATTGTCTTGCCAGAACAGTAGGATGAACATTTACCAGACCAGTGCTGCTGAGATGAAAGCAGAGAGAGTGGAGCAGCCAGACTGCTTTTCTTGCTGCTCTGCGGTGAGCAGACAAACAGCAATTGACCAGATTGGTGTTTGGCTTTGTTGGAGATATTACTGAGGAGCTTTTGTGAAGGCAGCAGAGCTAAAGCAAAGTAAACCAAGTTAAACCACTTTCAAAATGCCTATCCTTATTCTTCCCTCTCTCTTTCTTGCTGACATATGTTTTAGCTTCATATTTGTTTTAAACTCTCTATTATTTTCAGTGTCTTCAAACCTCAGTTTATATCTGGCCATGCACATAGTTTTAGTTTTATTTGTCCAGGTTTCGAGATATCTTTTGTGATTTCTTCCTTTCTTCCTCCGATAAAATGGAGATGAATTTTTGCTTTTTCAGAACAAAACAAGATTTCTCAAAAACTCCACAATATATGCATGGCTAGATACCATAGGAGAAAAAGTCAGAAAATGTGCATTTTAATTTGGGTAAACCGACCCTTTAATGCAATCATTTATACTTGAAATCAATAAATTATTTTTCTGTGTCTAGGTACATTACAATATGGCAGAAGTATGCAGAATTATCTAGAGATGTTACGCGTTACAGCGAACAAAACCCCTCATGTGCATAAATCAAAAACTTAAATTACTAATTTTGTTAATTATTTAAACTTGCAATAGCTGATTTTTATTAATTCTTTTGCCAATATGGAGCAACATTAGCATTAATTTGAGGTTTTGTATACCTCCACCTGACCTGATAATTGTCTACGTCCAATTTAAACTATTTTTAGCTTTCTTTTGGTCTTCACCAACTCCTGAGAAAAAAAAATATATATCTGTCTCTTTAGTTTAAATGCTACAATATGTTCACCAGCTAGTTGCTAGTTTTGTCTGTCTGCTGTTTGGTGCTGGGCAGGTAGGTAGGTTTGGAAAAGCTGCCTGCTGTAGATGAAAATGACTATGAGAGCGATGAAATAGTTAAGTAGTGGGGCGTGAAAACCTAAACAATGACGCTAAAATACTACATGGAGCTGAGGGAAGTGCACACTCTGTGGGTTCATCAGAAAGCAACAACTTTCACATACAAGGAGTCATGTGATCCATTGTTAAAGGTGCAATTGATAACATTAATAACATTCAGCCACTAGAAGTTGCATTCCCTCTAGAAGTGGGAACCAAACGTCAGATATCTACCACAGAGATAAACAAAACGTTAATTTTGGACCCACCAAAATCTTTAAAGTGATTAATTCACAATCATAATCATTTTTTTTTAGGAAAAGCCATACTTGTATTTGGCACCTTTCTAGAAGTTCATGTGGATTTATTAATTTTAACAATTTATTTGTGTTCATAAAATGTTACCAATTACACCTTTAATTATTTTATTGACATTCCATGTCATCTACTGCACGGCACAATAGCACTTAAAGTTGATGAGCAAAAAATAATTTCCGTTTATTTTTTAGCATTTTTCTTTTCTATAATGAAATATGAATGCTTAACTGGACAAACTTTTTCAATCGAAAGCTTAAGAAAAGAATAGCCTGAATAAAGATCCAATTGGATTGAGCCGTTCTTTTCAGAACACGATGAATAAATGAATTAATTTAATGGCCGACTTGAACGGACTGGAACTGATTTGACACTTTAATCACAGGTCTGGTTCCACATTGTGATGAGATTGTATAGAATGAAGAGACATATACAGTAGATACATTGAATAGAGTTAACAAATGAAAAGAGCAATTGGAGGGGGGGAGCTGAGAGCCATGTCAGCAGTATTAACTTATTTGATTCCTCCCCAAACAGGATATGAATAATTGCTTGTTTTATTTCAGGATGATGACTCAGAGAGAGAGCGCCTCCCTATTCTTACACAACCCCAGGCTGAACGTGACGCGGCAGCCTATAAGAGCACTGATTTTCTGGATAAGGGAGCCAAGTCTGGCACATCCTCATTGATTTCTCCCTCTCCCTTGTGTTTGTGTAGGCTCTGGATTCTGGGAGCTTCAGAAAGAGGGCGTGTGAAGGGGAAACAAAATGGACATCTCATCCCCGTTCTCCTTCAGCGTTCTGGACACCCACATCTTCATTGAAGCCGTGATCATGCTGCTGCCCATATGAGGAAGCTGAACCCACACGTTTTGGTTTCTTTTTGCCTCGCCAAATGCTCAGTAGAGATGAGCCTCTGGATGCAAGTGAGAAAAAAACATGTTATCCCAGTGGCAAACACAGGGGGGCAGTAGTAGTCTGCACGGCCCTTCCACGAACCTCGACCCAGCTGTGTGTGTGTGTGTGTGTGTGTGTGTGAGAGAAAGAGATCCTCAGCAGCATCTTCTCCTCCACAATCCTCAGTCCTAAAAAGCCCCTTTTAAAAGGCTGTATGAAAATTCATCGTGCTTTCAAACTGACCTATTTTGGGAGATTGGTTGCTTGGCTCTTCTGAATTTTGTTCCTCCCCCCTATATTCTCTCTTATCGTGATGAGGATTTTGAGAAGAAATATTGGCAAGTTGCTGGGGCAGATTTTTTTAAACACGCGGAAGCACCAGCAATAGTTTTGAGAGGCGTTGGGTGCTAAAAATAGAGCCATAATGCCCGATACGTCTCTTCATTTCCCATGAAGAACATATGGCAGCTACGCATCCACGCACACAGCCGGTCACGGAGAAACACTTTCTTCCTCTTTCTTCTTTTTCTGCCATTTCACAAAGCTCCTTGGAAGTCCAAACATGCCACCATCACTGGGTGAGAGCACTCCATTTCCACAGGCATGCATCGTAGTAAACACAGTAATCCCCTCCTCCATGTTTTAAGGATTAATATCATCTTTATTCATAAGCGTGGCGGGAAGACTGCTGTGAAGGGACAACACACACACATAGCATGCACAAATAACCATGAAGTGTCATGCGGGCCGGCTCGAACACATGTGTCCTCGTCTTCTTTCCCGTAATGGCATGACCTGTGGGTGGCAGATTGATTTGGTCGAAAGAGAGAGAGAGAGAGAGAGAGAGGGAGGGAGAAACAATCAGATCAAAGAGGAAGAGGAAGTGAGAGAGAGTAGAAGCAAGAGGGGAGGAGAGAGAGAGAGCTCTTCCACTTTCACTTGATGGATTTAACTCTCATTCAAAGGGACAGACTTATGACACATGGGAGAGAGATTCGCTTTTCCTTCCTTTTATCTGCGGAAGTACTAGTGTCTCACGCACAACACACACACACACACACACACACACACACACACACACACACACAAGGGGTTGTAAAAAAAACACCCGGCACTCCATAGCGTCCTCTCTCTCTGCTCCACACACCCCTCCAGCTCTCATCTTCCCTCTCTCTTTCTCTCTCTCTCTCTTTTCCACCTCCCCTTCTTTTCTCTCAGATATGGCTCCGGCTAACAAGCCCGGGCTCGGGGGTTGCATTAGCGAGGTCCTTTGGTCCACGGTCCCCATCATTGAGCTAGAGGAAGGGTTTCAGAGCACCGCTATCTGACTGATTGCCTATGTGATAAAAAGAATGGAGCTGTTAGGAGAGGAAGAGGAGGAGGAGTATCATCATAACAGCCTTTGGGGGGCCCACGGGTTCGGCTCTTGGGGGCGAGATTGTGCGACTCTGATTTCCCCTGCATGCTCTCTGTAGCTAGACTGATAAGACGCAGGCAAAGAGTGTTTGCGAGGTATCTTGGTGGCATTTTGTGCGCGAGCGCGGTGTATGTTTGTGTGGTTGTCCCAGGCGAGAATTACCTTAGCACTCATTATCACTCATGGTGAAGATCATCATTATAGCCTTGCCTTGCCCCACGTGGCTCCCACTACCTCCCTCCAGTAACTCACTGCTAAAACCCACAGTGGTCTGATATGCACCGCAGGCTGAAGCGTGCAAGCAAAGGGCACCCACTGCACATAAAATGAGGCTCGCTAGCAGGGATGCTTTGCTTCCATCAGGAAGAAAACGGCAAGATAACACAAAGTATTAGTTGTTCACCCGTAGAGAGCACGCGTCTCGGAAAAAAAAAGCAGGCAGGCGTCTGCCGCTGTTGGTATTGTTTCGTCTGAGTGAAAGCTGCTTACAAGCTGCTCCAGCGGTTTACAAATCTGCCTCTAGAAAACAATTTCGCTCTCGCAGACCTCCCTCGCGCCCATTGTTCTCGGTCTTCTGGGTCCCATGTGGGCATTCCAGCCAGCTCACCCCTTGATCTCACTTTCTGCATCGAATGCCTTGTTTCCCCCCGCCCCGATGGAGGCTGCATTGTAGATCTGCCGCTTTGTGATGGAAATGCTGCATGCGCTGGATGCACTGCACATATGTATTAATAATGGTTACATGAATTCAGCGATATTATTGTTGTTTATTTCCATTTCTGGCGAGAAGTTGAAAACATTCCAACAGTGATTCACAGACAAAATGTCAGATGGAGATAGACTTATACTTTGCAGCAGCACAAATGCATTAAAGGGGACCTATTATGCTTATTTTCAGGTGCGTATATTTGTCATTTGGGTTTCTACGAGAACATGTTTACATGGTTTAATGTTCAAAAAACGCTTTATTTTTCTCATAATGGCTGTGAAAAGCGCCTCTTTTCATCCTTTGTCTGAAACGCTTTGTTTGAGCTAATGGCCCGCCCTCTCGGAAAGCCCAATCTCCTCTGATTGGTCAGCTGGCCCACTGTTATAATCAATGAACCGAACTCTTAGGCTCCGCTCGAACTAGCTTTGTTTGAGTCCGTGCCAAACTAGCCGCTTGGCAAAATTTGGTACTTGGTGACATCACCACATTACGGAAGAAAAGGCGGGTCTTCAAGCAAGGTGTTTCAGGCAGTTCAGGAGTGTTTCTGGGGAGGAGAGTAACTCCTTTTAGCATGGACTTTGGACTTTGTCACTTTACAGATCTTTTACATGCATAAAAATAACAATATAACAAACTAAAGGAAAGGGTAAAAGCACAATAGGTCCCCTTTAAATCATGAATTCATGAGGCTACAGTGCACACATCATCCCATTTTGACCATGACTACTATGACTAATGCGATTGTCCTAATACGTATCGTGCTAATGCTTAGTTTTTCTACAAAAAAATACCCCTACTATTCAGTTTTAGATTGGCACGTTACACATTAGAAGCATGGAGGAGGAAAAATACTATGAAATCATGAAATATATGCCACACAGCAAAGCCAGGCTTTTGTCACAGCAACAAAGTGAACCTTTTTCCCCCCCTTTTCTCACTATTTGTCAAAAAGTAATCTTGAAACGCTGAAAGCTGTCATCTAGATCTCATTGCAAGTTGAAATATAGTCTTTAAAAGTACAACTGTATTATTATTCATGAGTGACATCAAATAGCATTTCACCTACATTTTAATGTTGACTGAGGAAAAGTGGTGGGTTGTGGATAATGTCATCTCAAACTGTTAAGTTCTGATTATCTCGCTGCACGCCTGGAGAATAATAAGTCAAATCAGCCCACATGAGCAAGACAGAGAAATACTGATGCCTTTCATGTGCTTTCAACATTGTTTAATGAGAACTTGAGGTGTTAAATACTGTTTTTACAGCCTGGCCTGCAGCCAATAGAACTTTTTAGACCTCCTTATGCTGTATGTACTGAATCTGATGGATGAACTTCAATCACTCATTCAATAACATCAGCATAGAAACACATGCTTCAGGGGATACGTTATTTTCTCCTTTTAAATGCACGGAAAACAAAAAGAAACAAAGGCCTTCTTGGTTCTTTAAATGCTATTTTGCTGTGTAAGAATAGAAAAGAACCCAAAGGGCACAACGAAGGCAGCAACAATGGTTATTATCTCAGCTCATTTGACAATGACATATAGAGACAATCCTAGACGGAATGTGTTTAAGCACTTTTCAAGTTGTTTTCCCCCCTTTTGTAGTTCTTCTTGACAAAGAACCTACGCTGGGAAATTTCTCCTGACGCCGGTGCGGCTCCGGCGGGAAGGAGCGATGAGGTGTGGCTGAGCTGAAACGAGACTATTTCGAAATGTAAACAGAGGCATTCGCGACCGTCGAGTCGCATCTGTCTTTGTCTGCGGATCTGCCTTTTCCACACATAGGGCCCCAAAATATTCACCGACACGCACGCTCACACATAAATTCATCTCGCTCTCAATCCCATCATCCCAATTCACGCTCCCTTTCAGTTGTTTAATCACTGCGGAGGATTGTGGGACACAGCGCTGATAGAAAAAAAACAAAAAAAACAAAACAGATATTGAGACAGCAGATATTGGCTGGGCAGTAGTCGACGCAGGTTCCAGTCTCAGCAGACACAGCCTCAGCCGACCTTGAGGTGGTGTTCAGGGGAGATATATAGAGAGCTGTCTGGCTCAGCAATGGTGTCTCTCTCTCTCTCTCTCTCTTTCACACCGACACACATGTGCATACACACTCATTTTCAATTCAATTTCCCTCTCTCAACTCGGCTTCACATAAACGTATACAGTGTTGTCTCTAATCCGTCCACCTCTTACGCCGTCGCTCGCTCTCCCTCGCTCCATCACACACACTCATACACACACACACACCAGACTAATCTCATCAATTGTAACACCTAGCGGAAATGAGTCCCTCCCTGCCATTACCAGCTGCCACATGTACGAAAATCTATTACAGTACATGTTTCTTGATTATAAATTAACATTTTTACTTCTCTCTATTATCAGTTGACACAATAGTGATTCAACCTACGGCCAGTTCAAGAAAGCTTCTGTATTTTCTGCTCTGTGCACCTGGGCTGCATATATAAAGAAGTGGACGTAGTCACAGTGATGTGACTCATTGGTTTGTGGACTTGCCGTTTTGAAGCCTCGAGTTCAGCATTTTGGCCGTCGCCATCTTGTTTTTTTTGCAACCAGAAGTGACACGAGAGGGTGGAGCTAAGTACAACCGAACGCTGAATAAGACATTTACAATTAACTTTTATGAACTGAAAACACACTGTGAAAGGGTTAAAGTTATAAGACGAAAACACGGACAACATAACGCCGTGGTAGCGACCTGTCAATCAAAAGATAACTACGCCCTAAAGCATGCCCTGCTTTATGGTCTATTTGACTCTAAATGGGACCATAATTTACTAAATGAACATCATGCTGTATTGAAGAAGACTTGAAACTAGCGATTGAGACCATAAACTCATGTTTACAATGTTTACTGAGGTAATAAATCAAGTGAGAGGTAGACTGTTTCGAGAAGCAGGTCCATTGAGTTATCTGGTTAACTTTGCTCAGTTAAACCCCTGTCAAATCAGAAACATGGGCTGATGCTCTGTGGGTTTTAGCCAGGAAATTTATTCAGATAGGCTACCTCAATAAACCCATTCCTCTACTGGTACTGGACTCCAAGATGCATCTCATTCATTTAAATGAAAGCTCACAGCCCCAGGTGCATATGCCAAAAAAATAAATGAAAAGTGTTTCTCTTTTGTGTTCTCTTTTGTGCGGCCCACCACACATGCAAATTATCTCTGATCCCACCGGCCAGCACCGCATTTTGATTATGTCACACTCAACAGCATAGGCTTTAGGGAAAGTACTAGAATTATTAAACCTTCATGGTTGGCAAAGTCATAATACAAAGAGTAGTAATTTGTCTGGTTTGCTTTTTTTATAGATGCTTTCTATGGGGTGAATGCTTTTCTGGGCTGCAGGGGCGTTGTGTTGCAGTATCACGTTTGGCCACTGCGTCAAACTGGCAGTATATGGTTGATTTACTGAACTGTATCTGTTTCTCTGAAAGGGAAACTGCACCGATTCTAGACATCAAAGTGTGCTTACAGGTCCTGGGGTGTACAGTACTACTGCACATGTGAAAAATGTTGTATGAAGCCTTCTGTGGCTCCAGAGGAAAATCTGGGAGTCAGAAATAAGTGAGCTTACCAGACCTCTGCAGCCAACTCCTCATCTCTGCGTGAGGCTGCTCTGCTTGAGGCTTCATTAACTGCTACTCGCATAATACACCCGAATCTCTGACTGAACTGTCAGTGGTCGGGTTGCATCGTGGGTAATGAAGGCGCCAGGTTTCGACAAGGAAGAAGAATGCATGGAATAAAAACAAGATATCTGCATCGATTTGTATCCGAATCAGTAAATCAGTGCTCTTTTAATACATTCATGAAGTGTTTACTAGAAAAGTAAAAGCGCAGGAAATGATGCATCTGCTGTGTCCGTGAAGCGACAGACATGAGAAGACAAGAAATTAGCACTTAGAGCAGAAATGTAAATAATGTGGGCAGAAAGTTAAAAGGTGTCAGACACACTATTGTTGTTGTTCCAAAAGCAATAATACCTGAACATAAATAAATAAGGAGAGCCTTGCACATTAAAGCTATAAATATGCCATATTTAAAGGCTGTAACAGGGACTTTGATTTGATGTTTTTATTTGGGGTATTAAAAAAGAAGACTTGCTTAGTCAGACCTAGAGGATAGCACATACATAAAAGCATAATGTAACACTTATTTCCAATGTGGACCTTGGTGTTAAGACGAAATGGTGTTTCTTAGCCGAATACATACGTAACTTAATGTTTACGAGTAGCGCTTCTTGGATATCCTTCACACAGTAAATTCACACATATCCCTCTCAGCCTTATAGAGTAGCCTACAGTGCCTATAAAGATACTGATTCTTGAATTATGTTTGCTCCAACTTCATATTACATATTTGGGGAAAATTTAAAAAAACAAAAGCTTAAACATATGTTTAACACGTACCTATAACCTATGGGGTAGTATAACTAAATAATGGTAACCTATAACCCAGCATGATTAAACTCAGATCCATTTTGATGTAAATTGATGTGGAGACTAAAATCTGGTGGTGGTTACATAAGAGAATTGGCAATAACAAGTAACAAAGTCTGAAAAACAGGAAATGTTATGGTACAAATGTTGGGAAACAACCTCTACTGCATTCACAGGACCTCAGCTAGCAGATAATGTGAGCAGGGAAAACATCTGGAAATAGGATATGAGAATTTCAAAACATCTGGATGGTGGGTTCAGCAATAGTTAGGACATGCTGAACTAATGACGCTCTTGGGGCGGTTATGAAAGATACATATGAAAGAATTACTATTCTCATAGTTTAGTTTCTCTTGAAACTAACAGTTTGTTGTACACTCGATAGTTAGCAATAAACCTATTGATGGACCAAAGCGCTGACTGACTGCTTATTATTGTGTAGTATTTTGTGTATTTGAACACAAAGTTAATATGTGGTAGAAGATACAATATATATTTCCATATGTTTATGTTATGTTTTGTTTTCCTCATCCTCAATAATCCATAGGGGTGTGCGGGGAACAAGGCGGTAACGGCAGTATGAGCGCAGTGCAGAGCGGTGGCGATTATCTACACTCAAAAACATAATTCATTGTATGAACGTAATTTAAACTTGCCACCTGTATTCCATCTAAACCAATCAAATAAAATCAGTCTATCTTGACTGTGTTTTTTGAACACAACATACATTTGTGGGTGTAAAGTAATGTTAATATGTACATTCAATAATTGCTCCTTTCCCGAATGAACTGATATAGGTTTTGTCTGTTATACGGATATCAATCTTGTTGAATGAAATAATATGGTTTCTAATGGTTTCACTAATATCAATCTTGTTTCAATTAGTGTTGTTTTCAGTGTACTAGTAAACATTCATTTTAATTAAATTACCAAATATCCACAGACATGCATAAAAAAAAGGACAAGATGTAAAACTATTTTGGTTTATTTAACATTTGGCCCTTGTTCTTATAGTTTCTCACTCTTCTTAAACACATTTGCGAAATGCATTAAAATGGACATTGGAATCTACGTTCTTGGCCCATGACAGTAAAGGGCACAACAGAGAGACTCACATGCACTAAATTTCAACGTGCGGCCGGCCCGGTTATGTCAACAAAGCAGAAAGACAGAAAAGCATAGAACCTTTAATGTTTAATCTGTCTGTTTGTTGAACAACATTTTGCATTTGAGTGTTTGGAAAAAATCATCTTTCACTCTTTTTCAGCCGTCTGCCTTGTTTTCAGGCACTGGTAGTTTTTGATTCAGAATATCGACTGTGTTCTGTTCAATGATGAATTTATGTTAATGCCAGTCAAAAAATGAATAAAAACAGTGACCACTACGGATTGTAAAAGTAGACCCACATTTTTGTTTTTGTAGAAATACATAACATTGCCTTTCACAGCATTGGTGAAATGTTAACAATGGGTCTAAAATGGATAACTAAGCGGTGGCATGTTGAAGTAACCTGACAAAAAGAAACACGGACTAAAAGGTCACCTATTGCCTCGACTTCAGTGAAGTAGAAGCTGAAGAACAGTCTGACGCAGAGAAAGAGAGGGATTAACCCTCTCCTCCAGGACAGCGGGATACCGTACGTGTCTGTCTGTGTGCATGTTTGTGTGTTTAGGGATGGCAAATCTATATTCTGCTCACTTCCTCTGTGCATGTGGGATGCAGCCGGTAGGTGGAAGGTGGTCTGGCATTTAAGCGTTTGACACTATCAGCGGTGTGTGAGTGAGTGTCAGGAGGAGTGTGCGGGTGTGCAAGCGTGGGCGAGAAGAGGAGGAGGAGGAGGAGGAGGAGGGTGGGCAGAGGAAGGGTGTGTGTGTGTGTGTGTGGGCTGCTGGTTGGGAGGGTGGTAGGGATTTCCACTGAGCCACACAGCAGATGGTGCAGATGTGAGTGGGTGTTCTCAGTCTCAGCAAGGCCAGGTTTATCCAGCGTTCGTGTTTAAGACCAGGGATTCATCTGCGTCTCACTCTCCATTGAGGATTCCGCATGCTTACTAGCTCATTACCAGCCTCAGGATAAACTGTGAACATTTGTACATATACAGCAAATAGCACGCTGCCAGGCCACGTATTGTGGCAAAGTTTAGCTTGGAGAAAGTACAGGCGTTTGATTCTGCGAGGTGTCAAAGCGATGCATCATCATCTTGCATTGCTCATCACACGGTGGAGGAGAGGGATTAGGTGTAGGATGAGAAAAAAAAAAAAAAAGCTTTGTGAGATTGTATCTATTTCTAAAAGAGGTGTTGAGGTGTGATGCTGCTGACAGCTTCTCTGTATGTGTCATTGTGCTTTATGAAATAATATGAAAGCAGCGCTACATTATTCCTCCGTGTCTTGCGTGAGCAAACGCCTTTCCCCCCAATATGTTTGGTTAACAACCTTGACGCCATGGTGGTGGAAATATCCCCCACATCATTAATAAATGTATGAAACAATTACTCCTCAAGTTAATTATTCACTTCTCCCATGAATTAACCATCCGAGCAATCAGCCACATATGAGTCAGTCAATCACTGTTGATCCTCTTTTCTCCCGACACCATTCTGCCCTTCTCCCATCTCAGTAGATAATGGAGATGGGAGAACTACTGTAGATGCAGCGACTGTTGTTCCTGCCTACAGGGTAGCCCGGGGCCAATTTGCATCATTACTTCCATGTTCTCAAAGTATTCTACCGTGGCCTGTGCTTGACACATTGGTGGCATTTGCGATATGTCAGGCATGAGCCTGTAATCAGCTCAGACATAATGTGGTGTCAAGAAATCCCGTCTTTGCACAGGAGTCAGGCCTGGCTCACCTGGCTTGAGCTCAGATCAAAGTGTAGCAGGTGAATTATGGGCTCCTTCCATTAGATTGTATCTGGTGGCATTTAGTAATGTGTCACATTTAACCTTTACTGACCAGCAGAACTTTCCGAACAATCTGGAGTATGGTGCCGCTGGAATGAACTTTTGCAGTCTTTAAGCTGAGACACTACAGGCAAAGACATCGTTTCTTTTTTCATGCACAGGTCAATTTAGAGATTTTTGGCTACTTTGCTTCCATAACATGTCTTCTTTCAGACTAGTGGAAAGAAAACAACCAAACTACACATTTAGGTGTTTGTTTTACTACACTTTGTCTATTTGCATCTGTAGATTTCTCCTAAATTCACAAAAAGTTACCACTAGATAATGCCTCATTTGTATTTTAAACATAACATTTCAGAAAACTTGTATTACAAAATGTTTTTGTCTTAATTAGGGCTTTCAATCAATTAATATTTAATGCAATTAATTGCATGATTGTCCATGATTAATCACAATTAAGAATGAGTCACATATTTTTTTATCGGTTCAAAATGTACCTTAAAGGGAGATTTGTCAAGTATTTAATACTCTTATTAATATGGGAGTTGGCAAATATGCTTACATTATCCAAATGTATGTATATATGTATTATTGGAAATCAATTAACAACACAAAACCATGACAAATGTTGTCCAGAAACCCTCACAGGTACTGCATTTAGCATAGACATATGCTCAAATCATAACATGGCAAACTGCAGCCCAACAGGCAACAACAGCTGTCAGTGTGTCAGTGTGCTGACTTTGCTATGACTTGCCCCAAACTGCATGTGATTATCATAAAGTGGGCATGTCTGTAAAGGGGAGACTCGTGGGTACCCATAGAACCCATTTTCATTCACATATCTTGATGTCAGAGGTCAAGGGACCCCTTTGAAAATAGCCATGCCAGTTTTTCCTCACCAAAATTTAGCATAAGTTTGGAGCGTTATTTATCCTCTTTCACGACAAGCTAGTATGACATGGTTGGTACCAATGGAAAACTGAGCCCACTACATCTTCTGGAAGATTGAATGCGTTAATGCGTTTAAGAAATTAGTGGCGTTAAAACTAATTTGCGTTAATGCGTTATTGTCATGTTAATTTTGACAGCCCTATAGTCTAAATGTAATCAACGAGGGAGGTTTCATGGTGATATCTATTGGTTCATTTTTTTTTACCCAATTCTCCTGGGTTTTCTCCGCTTAGTTATGAAAAATCAATAGATTCATTAAAAAACATCAATTACATATTCATTAAAAAGTACCATGCAGAGTTTTCGACCACTCATTGGGCAAGAAGAAGAAGAAAAATAAAGAAAATGAATGATACTAGCTGATGCAAACCTGAATATATAAACAATGCAGATTTCAAAATAACAGGAAGAAAATGGTTTTGCCAATGTTTCATTAGGAAGGAAATGCATTCAATTTGTTAGAGCTTTAGAATACACAAAATGTGTTTGGGTAAAAAACACTGAATGTAAACATTGACTGTTTGCATACAAGAAAACCACCGGGGTAGAGCCGTGCTCAGACTACAGGGGCGTTGGGCTGATTTATCCCCGATTCACTCCTCATTTAAACACTAAATAATTGAATTATTAATTGGCAAATGTGATTATCTTTTCTATTACATATTCCTTTACTTGGAGTTTTTTGATGCATTATTTAAACGAAAATGTAATTTAATTAGCTATTTAATTTAGCCATTTATTAATTGACTATAATTAAACACTGAATACGTCTATAATTATTCTGGTGTCACACTCCAGGCTTCATAGTTTTACCTACGCAGCAGAAACTGCACAAAAAGTGAATTACACAATCCTGTAATGACATGCACAGAAGAGTCGTGTTTTAATATCCAAGAAATAAAGTCGTGTTTTAACTAGAGATGAGTCAGCTCCCTAATTAGGACAAAGATCCAACAAAAACATGTCAAAAGGAGGTAATTGCTTAGTTATTTTTGGGGGTGGCTGGAGAGAAAGACAGCGGAGCTGAGTTAGCAAGGTGCTTTTCTTCCGAGCCACAAAAGAGGCTGCAAAGTGAAGGCTATCATTGTAATGTCATAAAGTAATTGAATCATCGGTGCTTATCAGCAATCTACTGCACCCCTGCAGATAAATTATTCATTTCTTTTGCTATGGGGCAGGCGAAATCTTACTGTGTTTTTAATTGACCCAGTAAAAATCTATCTATATTACAGCCACATTACAACATAATAACCAAACTGATTAACCCACTAAATTGCGCTTTAGCACCATCTGATATGCTTCAGTGTGTGTCAGATTACGTGTGGCCACCGCTGCAATATTCCCCTGCTCTATCAAAACTTCACCCTGTGGTCATTCCTCGCTTTCCTTCCTTTCATCATCTCGGTCTCATTATAATTATCCTCCTCCATCCTCCATTTCTTTTTCTGTATTTTTCATTTCTCTTTTCTCTATATCTTCCTTTCTCCCCTTCCCTCCCCCCTTCAACATATGACTACGCTCTCCTCCATTCTCCACCGTCTCCCCTCCTTTCTCAAACAGACTACCACAATCCCTCTCTCCCGTGTCTAATGAGAATCGCTATGACCAATCAGAAGGGCTCCTGTGGTCCAAGGGACGGTGACCGAAGCCTGCAGAGCATGTTCATTTGGGATTGATTAACACACAGTGGCCCGCCTCCCATCCACCACCAGTGGCCAGCCAGTGAAGCATCTGATTTGACGAATGAAATAGTGATCGAAAAAGAAGCAAAGAACTGCACACGCTCACACGAGGACTCAATGGATGTCGATCCAACCTCTGACAAGCCAGAGGCACTGATGTTTTGCATGCGACATTTCAAACTGTTTCGGCAACGATGTTCTTTGACCTTTTCACTATTTATACAAACTGGTGGAATTGGAGGGGGGGGGGGTGGGGGGGGGGTTGCATGGATGCCCCTATGGTAGATAAAATATGATGAAATGCCCTCTGAGTTGCCCTTATATGAAGAAAATATGATAAAGTGCCTTGTAGGGTGCCCTTCAAGTGGAGAAAACATAATGAAGTGCCCTGTAGGATGCCTTTCCAGTGGAGAAATTAGATAAAGTGCCCTCCATGTTGCCCTTCCCGTAGAGAAAACACAATGAAGTGCCCTCTAGGGTGTCCTTCCAGTAGAGAAAACACAATGAAGTGCCCTCTAGGGTGTCCTTCCAGTAGAGAAAACACGATGCAGTGTCCTCTAGGGTGCCCTTCAAGTGGAGAAAACATGATAAAGTGCCCTCTAGGGTGTCCTTCCAGTGGAGAAAGACAGTCTGAGTCTGCCACAGTTTGTACACATATGACACATTTGTCCATCTTTATTATGGCCTCAAAATACCCAAAAAGAACCCTATATCTTTAAAAATATTGTTATATACTACTCCTTTATGTATTTGCTTCCTGGATTACATAAACTGGCAATGTTTTCTACAATCCAGAAAGTGTATCATTATATATTTCAATAACTTTATTTTTCAAGATGTGAGCTACCATTGTGACATATAACCAAGGCAGACGGGAAGGAAAGAAATCAACAAAATAAAGGATAAAAAGACACACAACAAATAAATAAATTTAAAAAAACTAAAAAGGAAGTGTATCATTCTGCAAGGACAATCAAGGTGGCTACTGAAAAATGAAATCGAATAAAAAGAAATAAAAATGCTTACACTCACGCTTGAAAGTCTGTGTTTGCTTTTTCAATATTTAACCAAAACCACTTCTTAAACTTAGTGCATTATGTTCAGAAAACATAAACTATAAAAAGATGCACTTATATTTTTTATATAAACCATTAAGCCAAAAGCGATATGTGTAGACTTTATTTGCATTAATGCAAATTTGAAAAATAAATTACCACAGTAGTAATATGTAATTGATGTGAAACCCTCCAGGGTAATGATGCTACCTACATTTTTTTTACCAATTTAATTACAAAGCAAAACAAATATCTTGTGCTCTTGTCTTTACTGTATGTCTTATGTCTGTATCACTTGCCAACAAAGGGACCAATAAGAGCATCTGCAGGAAATACAGACTGAGTGCCTCTCCGTGCACGGGGCTTTGATAATATGATTAAGAAGATAAGTCTTAGTCATTCAAAGGATACAAATAAATCATGCACTTCTTTGTATTTCTTCCTTAGTCAAATGCAGACAAGGTCCTTATTCCTTTGTTTCCATGTAGACCTTTGTAAGTTCAAGTCGCTGTCAAGTGTGCCGCTGGTCCAGAACACAGGATTGGACAGTATTTCCAATGTCAATGAGGTTGATTCACTTCGTTAAAAGCATCCGAGTCTTAATGAGTGTGAGAGCTTCAATGGCAAAAAGACACCCAATCAGGTGATATGACACACTTTCTCCCTGCCATATGATAGACCCAAAGCTCTCGGGCAACAACAGCTGGGAACAGCTGGCTGTGTTACTAAAAATATGACTTGGCTCTCATTCAACTGAGCCGAATACACACTTCATTACCGCGCTCTTTCTGACTGGGAGCTGATCATTTCGCTATTGATGCATCGAATCAATTTCTGCTTCTTCAGCTTGTTAGCTAGCTTGTATCAACACCGTGTTGTGTCTGCATCTGATTAGTTTCCAGCTAGTTGTAGAAGCTGTTGCCTGGTTGGCATCGACAGCAGGGCTGATTAGATACAAGCCGAACGCATTATAGCAACGAGCAGGTTGTTTCTTTGAGGTGGAGCATCAACGATAAGGTTTAACGTTCGTCTGCATATGATGGAGCTTCAAAGAAGAAAAAAAATTGGTGATAATTTCTTCTGTTCAGCACTCGCATTCATCAAGTGCACCCTCTGGCAAACTCACTCATTTACCTATTCATTACAAAGCCATTCAATCACCTTTTTATTGTCCGTCGTAAACTCTACATTGACAGTGTCTCTTGCGGCTGTAACATCTCATATGTTCGGCATTCCCCTTAATAAAATTTAATTTTGAGTTGCTATTTTTATTTGATATCCATGCAAGGGAAGGATCATTGCAACCAATAGGAGAGCTGGAAGGGAAAGGAGGTTATATGTTAAATGACATGCTTGCATAAGCATATGCAGTTCAGTGATAAAGACATATCATGAAAGTAGACACACATAATGTCTGTATCGGAAAAGGAAAAAGTGGAGCAACTCTTCATGGTTGGTTACACCTGCAACACACCCAATTGCCATTTTTATTGAATTCAGCGCTCTCATGACTAACACTATCACCTACTGTAGGTAGGAGTTCATTTAGCAATTTTATGTTTACATATTGAAGGGTGGAGAAAATCGATGATATACTCATTTCACGGTTTCTTGTTGTTTTTGATGCTTTTTTTTCCATCTGGAAAGGCAAATCCTTTCACACACACACCCAGCACACAAATCTCTTTGGTGCAATCTTCAGATGGTTAATTAGCCACTAATTGTAATTGATAAACACATCTGCCCAAATTGATTATGTTATTTCCAGCCCAGTTTATTAAAAGAATATGAAATTAACCAAATCCGTGCTTATGCGCAATAAAACGTCATGGCACATTTTGCAGGCAGTTAACACTTTAGATTGCGCTCACGGGCTCATCACGTCTCTGTCTATACTAGCAGGTGGCGGCTTCTGGCCCCTTTTAATGAACCTTCATTCTGTATTGGATGGGTGGAAGCTATACATATCCGTCATGAGCAGCCGAGCAGGTCTCTTATAAGTGCCACCGCAGGGGAGCTATGACACGCTTACATGCGTAATCTGCCTATACTGTACTGTACATTTAACACCGTGACATGTGTGATTACCCAGGCTGCACGGGTGCAGTGGAGGATCAGGAATCCCTGTGCACTGTGAGCATGGCAGGAGAGTGGACAGCTTGCCAGAGACGAGCAATGAAGATGCAAAGGGTCCATCTGCTGAGGGCGTAAATTGGGATTTTTAAGTTGTCAGGTTGTATGTAAATTTGAATTCTCTTGGCATCATGATCCTCATCAAATTAATTTTAATTGTCACATACATGAAATTACATACATGAAATTTGACCTCTGCATTTAACCCATCCTAAGCAGCCCAGAAAGCAACCCTGCGGCTTCCTCCAGCAGTCCAAAGACATGCAGGTTAGATTAATTGTTGACTCTAAATAGCCCGTAGGTGTGAATGTGCGCGTAAATGGTTGTCTGTCTCTATGTGTCAGCCCTGTGATAGGCTGGCGACCTGTCCAGGGTGTACCCCGCCTTTCACCCAATGTCAGCTGGGATCGGCTCCCGCCCCCCCCCACCTGCGACCCTGAATAAGATAAATGGTTACAGATAATGGATGGATGGATAGTGCGGTGCCCGCTCAAAACGTGCCTGTTCCGAATGGGCCCATTGCTTGGCCTCTGGTATTGCTAATTGAAGCTTTCTCGAGAACCGTGCATTAAAACGCGGTTCCTTGGGTCCTGAACAAAACACTCGCCAACTGTGAAGTCGATCGGATGAAACAGTTGTCGAACACTTGTCGAGAAAATTACTAATAAATGTCCCGTAGATCTCCGGTCTCTCCGGTTAATTGGGGGGCTTTTTCAATATGCTACACAGTATGTGCATTACGCACTACTAATGAATATGTCCCGTAGATCTCAAGAGCTCACACTCGGCATTGCACTTCCTTGGGTCCTCGCCAAGTGAGAAGTCGTTCAGATGAACGATTGTCGAGAAAATTGAAGGATAGACAGACAGAGACTCCGTCCATTTCAGTTAGATATTAATATCATGTACTGTATATGAAGCCTAACACATAGCATTGGGTGCTAGGATGGCTGCAGCTCAAATGGGTCAGTCAATGTGGAACTGTGTTTTCCTCTCTGAGGTTTGGTCTCATTCAAGGTTATTTAAGCATGTTGTTGGGTAGAGAGATGGACAGATAGAGTTTGCATGACCGTGTTCCATATGTGTCTTCACACGTGTGATGAGCAGAGCGATGATTAATGGCATTTATTATTCCAGGCTGCCATGTTGTTCCCACTAGCTCCTAAGCAGACAGAGGTTAGAGCAATTTAACCTCTGATCATTCTCTTCCCCTCTGGACCAAAACCAGCCTCGGCGAGACTGATTACGCCAAGAAACACGCATAAATCATACTTTGTCAATTGTTGGTCCAATTCATTATATTTTGCACCCCTACTTGACTTAGCAATTACGTTGATTCACAAAGGCAAGGACAATTCACAATGGGTCTGTTTACCCTCAATATTGTCCGTCCAGGTGCCAATTACTGTACCTGGACGCCTTACTCTGGCTGTGCAGTGTGTGTGTGTTTCTGCAAAACCCCCATACTTACACATATGGATCACCTTTGTGTGGATGTCTTTACACTTTTATGTGTGTTTCCATTCATGAACCCCGCTTTACAGCCTATAAAACCTAATGTCACAACACACCTCTGCTCTCTCCTCCTTCACATACCCCTCCTCCTCCTCAGGAGAGGACCAACGAGAGCCGAGATTCCACATCGAGCCAATTAAGCTGATGGGTAGGTGCTGCGCTGGCACGAGCATATGTTTACGGTCTCATTATAAACACACTTCCATGTCCTGATTGGGGCCGCCTCATCATTATTCCGCTCCAAGAGTAATTCCCATGTCCTTAATTTGGCAACGTACTGAAAACAGCAAGTCCGCCAAGAGTGGAAAGGTAAATTGTGATTGTCAGTGTAGGCCTACCTGTGACTCGGAGGTGTGGTAGCAGGTTGTGATGGCGTTGGCAGGGGCGATTGAAGTACTGAAGCTGTGTGGGAGACGTTCGTTGACCATCTGTCGCTAATTAAATATGGTTGGAGGTGTGAAATGCGGGGGTTCCCTCGCACATAGCTGCACATGGGTGTTTTAGTTTGAAACTATACATCATAATCACGGTTACCCTCATTGACATGCTGATGTTCTCAGATGAAGAATCAAGTTTATTTTGCCATGTACATACATGGAATTTTACTCCGGTTTTATGCAGCTCTCTCAATGTACACAGAATATAAATAACAGATAGGAACAACAATGACCAACAATACAATAATAATACAATAATGAAAATAAAATAAAAAGTCTATATATAAGTCAAGAGTTCTGGAAGTTGTAAACAATAAAAATAGTGCAAAGAAATAAATACTGCATGGATATATATGGCCTGGATGATTATGTACAGTATGTATATGTGAAGATGTCTATATACTATGTACAGTGAGTAGGATTTATACTTACAGTGACAGATGATATGCACAAAAATGTGCATTAAAGACTGTCAATTATAATATAAAAATGTGAATTGAAGACTAAAATATAATCTAAAAATTTACATTAAATGCTTTAAATTATAATCTAAAAATGTGCCTTAAATACTGCAAATTACAATCTAAAAATGTGCATTAAATGCTGTAAATTATAATCTAAAAATGTGCATTAAATACTGCAAATTATGATCTAAAAATGTCCATTAAAGACTGTAAATTATAATCTAAAATGTGCATTGAAGACTGAATTATAATCCAAAAATGAGCATTAGAGACTGTAAATTACAATCAAAAAATGTGCATTAAAGGCTGTAAATTATAATCCAGAGATGCGCAAAAATGTACATTTAAGACTGTAAATTATAATTACAGCAGCAGCGGAAGCCGGCAGAAGTTTGGTCTGATGGACATGAGGGAAGTGGATAATACGGTAGGAGTGGTTTCTCTAAATGTGTGGATAGTTTTCCCTGATGTAAGAGCTTGTAACAATTGGATTCCACTGTACAGTAAACAACATAAATCAAGATGACCACAGCCACTGTTCTCTTAACATCATCCTTCCAAGGGTACAAGTGAGAGTGCAGATCTACCTTTACTCAAAATAGATTTGGGGAGGAGTACCACTTTAAAACAGCCCTAGTGTTCTGTGTAAATGCATTTGCTATGTCTCCAGGGAGGATCTTTCACAGTCATGTGTGACTGCTAAAGTTGCCACCTGGTTAGGAAAGGAATGAACATTTTCAATAGTATACGCAGAAGCTTTTAGTTCTACAACCTCTTACAGTATTTTTGAATAAACTCTTGTATGCAATTTGAAATTCACACAATTGTGGGATAATAATACAATTATTATCAGGATGATCACAAGAAACATAGAATAGTTTCTTGTAAGTTTCTTGAAAGTATATTGTACAAAAATGTGTAATGATATCTATATAAATGCACCGTTCATGCAGAGATGGAGGCCAAAGTTCCCAACAAAAAATATGATAAAAAAAATATTAAGCAGAGAACTGAGAAAAACAACAATGAAAAAAAACTGATGAAGAAAAAAATAACTCAGAATTATAAAAAAATTATTTTGAGGAAGCACAGTTGGTTCAGTGAGTTCGAAGAAAGGCATTTTACAGTTATGGGGCATAGTCATGGTAGGAAAACTACTGTTTAATTATGTCAAATTTTCCCTTTTTTAATTAAAATATTTAAAACAGAGCTGCACATCATACTGAGAATACAAAGAATGATAATACATTCTGCAGCCCAGCCTAACAGCAAGAGTGAAGCTTTAAATAGTTCAATGTCCTTCAGAGTCATGAACTTCGGCCATCACAGCCATCTGTACAAATTAAAAAAAAGGCAAAATGGCAAAATGAAAGCCCTCTCACACATTAAACGTGCTGACTCTGGGCTGAATGCTATGTTGTGTGGAAGGACTTTAATTGCACGCAACATGCAGGGTTGAGTTCTGGACTTCGCGTGCAGCCCATACAGTATTTTCAGCATGCACCCGCCACAGCTGGGCATCTCACCTGTATGGACAACTCACAGCGGGGATGTTCCTGTGAATGAAGCATGACAAGAGCTGGTACATATTTTCATGCTCAGATGCACAGTGAACACACAGGTCTGCACACACGCACACGCACAGCAACATGGTGATGTCGACAAAGCACGCCCACTGGTGCATACACAACAGGTGAATGGAAAGTTTCAGAAGGCATGCGCCGGACACATAGCGTGATGGGAGCACATGCGGGTATATAAAATGCCAACTATATATAAAGATTCTGCATGAGACTAATTGCGTACAGTATGAACAATACAAGCGTGCACACGGGGGTGAATTTTAGAGCACTATATGTGCAGCTAACAAGGTTAATAAAGATCAAATATAGAATAACTCATGAATATTTATGAGTGTGAATCATGCTGCAATCCTGTGAAGCGTAACATAACAACACAAGCAGGAGAATACATCACTGTAAAGACATCCGCATGATTTATGCACATGTTCCCCTGGTGGAGATTGGCTTTTCCTCGCGGCAAGGAAATGCAAACTTAAAGGAACTTGGAGGTGAAAATAAAATGTTAAAAAATACAGGGATGTTTGAAGGTAAAAGTTTTCCTATACAATAGAAAAGGCCTTCAAACTCACCTAAAAATGAGTCATGTCCGGCGCCGTGACAGTCAGCCACTTCACCCTGGAGTGGTTTAATGCTGATATGACAGAGAGTTGAATCTTGCCACCTTTCTAAAACCCGTTGCTTTGAAGTGGGGGGCAATGTGAGTGCAGTGGAACTGGACCAAATTTCACCCGAGACTCCACAAAGGGCTTCGGTGGCACCCGACAGCAGGCACTCCACACAGTCACCTTGATTGGCTCAATAGGCCGTGAAAACCAGCCAATGGCGGTTCACGTGCGGTCCTCCCTTTACGAGCATCAGCAGTCAGCCAGCCATCCGGTCGCAAAGTGAAAGTGAATCGCCATCAATAATGATTAGTCAGTGCCGAGCACTCCGTCTCACCCTCTCTCTCCAGCTGTATGGATATAGATGGTTGTTTCTTTTCCACCGGTATACAACATAATTACTTCTAGAGTACTGTTGAGTGCTGAAAAGAAAGTTTAGCTACTTCACTGGAGCATTCACTAGTCCCAGTTTATGCAAGAAACAGGATCACATATTGAGAGTGTGTAGCTTCTGGAACGAACAAGATAGAAGCTAATTGTCTGTAGCTGTATTATCCATTACCCTCTGCACTGCAAGTTAAATTCAGCTTTCACATTATCTACAAATAGTAAACACGTCTCTTCTACCAGGTGTCTTCCCACAGGCCCTAAAAACTACAGTCATCTAGATATGTCACTACTGAACAATTAAAGTCCCATATCAAACATCCAGTTTTTAAGTAAAGTCACTGAAAAAGCTCAACAGTTTTTCGACCACACCAAAGCACTGAGACTGCTGTCGTTAAGGTCTTCAATGACATCCACCTAAACACATAGTAGCAGGTGGCTTTTTTATATATATATATATATATATATATATATATATATATAAATAAATAAATAAATAAATAAAAGGGGAAATCACACAGTAAAAGTAAAAGTAAAACTATAATCTAGGGCATACCAAAAGTGTGAAACCAAAAGTCAACGTTGACTTATTTTAAGTTACGTAACGTGACTACATCGCTTACGTAACTTAGCCTACTTAACTATGGAATAAAGATACTTATTTTAACCCAATCCATGATATTTTCCTAATCCTAACCAAAGTAGTTTTGTTCCCTAATCCTAACCAAGTAGTTTCCTGTGAACACGGAAGTTTATTTTTTTATTTTTTTATTATTATTTTTTATGCATGTAATGAGCGGAAATTGACACCTGCAAAACTGATGCTAGAGAGGTACCTAGAGAGTCATAAATTGAAGCATAGAGCCACTGACCAAGCTGCCATATTTGACGAGTTGGAAGTGAGAATGTGTTGTAAGGTACCGGGACTACTTTGTGTCTATAGGTAATTACACATCTGAGCAGACAAATATGACATGCGGAGTCCACCAATGCTCCCTTCTGGGGCCTCTTCTGTTTAACATCTACATGTTTCATCTACTGACTCAGATTGCGGAAAACAACAAAATAAATTATCGTAGTTATGCAGATGACAAACACATTTATATATCCATCTCACCAGTGGACTGTGGTCCAATACAAGCACTGAGTAAGGCATTGAGCTAATCAATGATTGGATGTGCCAGAATTTTCTTTCATTAAACAAAGACAAAACTGTTGTTTTTGGAGCCAAGGAGGAACGATTAAAAGTCAGCGCTCATCTTCAATCGACGATGTTAAAAGCCACAAGCCAAGCTAGAAATCTTGCTGTAGTCATGAACTCAGACCTAAATTTCAGCAGCCACACTAAGACAAAGTCAGCCTACTATCACCTTAGGAATACATCAAGGATTAAAGGACTTATGTCTCAGCATGGATTTGTGAAAACTTGTCCATGCATTTATCTTCAGTAGACTCGACTACTGTCACGGTGTCTTTACAGGTTTCCCCAAAAAAATTGATTAGACAGCTGCAGCTGATTCAGTACGCTGCTGCTCAAAGTCCTTACTAAGACCAACAAAGTGGATCACATCGCTCCAGTTCTGAGGTCTTTACACCGGCTTCCTGTCTGTCAAAGAACTGACTTCAAAACTGTCGGTTTATAAAGCACTGAATGGTTTAGGGCCAAAATACATTTCTGATCTTTTGCTACATTATGAACCATCCAGACCTCTCAGGTCGTCTGGGTCAGTTCTGCTTTCTGTCCCCAGAGTCTAAACTAAACATGGAGAAGAAGCGTTTAGTTTTTTATGCTCCATATATCTGGAACAAACTTTCAGAAAACTGCAGGTCAGCTGCAACTCTCACTTCTTTTAAATCAAGGCTGAAGACTTTTGTTTGCCACTGCCTTTATTAAATCATTACACTGCACTGTAAATGTTATACATGTATTTTGTACCTGTCTTATATATTTTAGCTTGTTTTAATTAGTCTCTTTAATGAGTATTTTTAATAGTATTCAAATGTCCTTTTGTTTTTTCTCTTGACGCTTTTGATGTTTTATGTAAAGAATTGCCTTGTTGCTGAAATGTGCTATATAAATAAACTTCCCTTGTCTTTATTTCCCAGCATGTTTCAGTTACGCCGGTCGGCCAATTTTCACACAACTCCTGAGAATACAACTATTGTTTCTGCTAGTCTTTTGTCAGAATTAAATCTCACCTTCGCTCAACTCCAAGTGATGCAATTCCCCGAGGAGTTGCTGGCAGGCGAGCAGATACGAGCCTCTGTGCTCTCAGCTCGGTGCCCACCAGCAGCTGAGCGGGCTCTGCATACACGGCTCACAGCGTGGGAGCAGCAAATATCACGCCTGTGTGCTGAGCCCATTGACTGTGATTGTCAAGGTGAACGGACGGGAGAAAATGAGGTTCGTCCCACCCACTGAGCTAGTCACATTCCATCTCGGGATGCAAAAAAGCTTTAGTCCATACATTGAAAATAACAAACAAACATTGAGCGGCTTCAAAAGACCCATCTAAGCTAAGCTGGGGAACGCCAGTGAGGCAATTTCCAAGCCAATAGCCTCGTCAAAGCATATTAGGCATCTGATTGCCACTTTCATTTCTCTCATTTAGCTACAGACACGCTACAGAACTACTTTTTTCACCCACTTAAGTTTGCACAAATCATATTTATGTCGCGCCATGTTATACATATGCACACAGTCTATGATTCAGCTGGAAGGGAAACCAATTTCACCACTGCACCGTAACTAAAAGCGTTTGGAGAAAATAGGAAATGGATTGCATTTAACGTGCGGTGCACAATGCGTGGCAGAAAGGATATTGAATCATTCCTGCGCTCCCCCACGAGCACAGAGAGGGGAAAAATGAAAGCAGTCGAGTAGTAAGTATAATTGCACCCGTGAGAACTACCTCTAAAGCTCCACATCTGTAACCCCACAAGCCGGTCCTGCGACATGACGCAGTGGTCAGTGGTGGGGAATCAGATGTGATGATCATTCCAAAAGATCTGTGATGGATTATCAGTTTTTCCTCTATGTGAGTCCAGTTTGTCGATCTACTTCCGAGTGCACGTGTGTTTACCGAGTGCAATTTCTGATATGGGGCCCCTTCTGGTGACTCGGAGGCCAGAGGTCCCTGGAGAGAGCGCATCCTTTAATTCCTCTAAACAAATAGATAGCGGGTTAGCCAAAGCGCCTCTGTGGTGGCACAAGACCAACAACACACAGCTGTCTGGCTTGCTGCAGCCGATTTGCCTCCAAGACATGCTCAGGAGGATAGAGATCAGAGAGAGAATCAGAAAGAGACAGACAGAGAGATTGTGTGTGAGAGAACAGCGAGTGGAGAGGGAGGGAGGGAGGCCAACAGACAGACAGACAGGGAGGAGGACAGGAGAGGCAGCAGAGCAGCATATAGAGAGAAGCAAGCCAACCTGAAGGACAGATGATGCAAGGTGGGAACGTGTTTATGTGTGAGAGAGATCCAGCAGATATATACGCCTGCTTCTAAAATTGAAATTCATCCAGAGGAGAATACAAACTATCATATTTCTATTCCAGACGGATGCAAACAGACAGATTTAGATAAATAAACCTACTTTTAATCATATAAAGGTCCAGCTGTATTTCTTTCCCAAAACGTTCTATAACCATGAACTCGTAGTGCACATACTACTCACGCATGAAGCCATTTTTCTTCTCAGTGGTGGAAAGTAATTAAGAATATTTAATCAAGTACTGTACTTGAGTTTATATATTTCTATTTTATGCTAATTTATCCTTAATTACATTTGCATTTCGGAGGGAAATATTGTATTTTGCTGCTTTTGCCAGATATTGTTATAAGCTTCTTTGCAGATAAGGATTTTACATATACAACATGAGATTATTAATATGATGCATTGTTATAGATTAAACTACTACTACTATACAACTGTATATAAAGTGGTTAAAATATAGCATTACCTCAAACAGCTACAACCACTCATTTTTAGGGGTGAACCGCCTCAATGATATAACAAATGTAATATTTTTGATCATTAAACCCTTTTGATGAATTTGGACCTAAAGTTTTCAGCTTGCCTGCCAGTTGGCTTTGAAGGTATAGGGAGATGCCATATTTAAAGGTCTTACTTATATATTCTGACATTTTTTTTTGGACATGGTATTCTTTTTGAAAAGTGAGCACAATTACCATAAAGACAAGAGTTTTATATAGCTACAGAAAGTATCTATATAGGCAAATATATAAATATAGTCCATGAAAAAGTTGTACATGTAGTGCTTGCACCCCATGAGCCAGATGGTAAAAGGTTAAAATGTATAAAAAAGTATAATATATAATAACTCTGAAAGCCATTCTGTATAATATGTACTATTTATAATTTAGTACATTTATTTAAAATTTTTATGTAGTTTTATTTAAATAAAATCTTTTACTTAAAGCTAATACAAGGAACTTTAATTTTGTGTCAATTTTGGCAGTCCCCGTGGACAAAAGCAATAGCGTTTCCGAGCACCAGAGTCTGCTTGGAAAACCTCTCATTTTGTAGTAGGGTCTGACAGTCTTCCCAGCATAGCCATCAACCGTTTTCCAATAACATTTCCTTTTTCTTCAGAAAAGGATACTCTCTTATTCTCTTATGCAGGCAACAGCTTGGCTCCATGTTTACTTCCTGTCAGCTGATGTCAATCACATACACTGCAACAGGAAATAAGAACTGGGACACATTCAGAATGTTTACGTTTAAAACTGTGCAATGGTCTATATATTGTAGATTTGTGACGTCACAAAAGAAATCCTGATAGCTTGTTTCAAAGGGACGGTTTCTGGCTGTGTGCATTTATCCATGGATTGAGGTTTTCATTACTTTCACAGTATTTATATAACCCTTAAACCTGCTTTATAATAACAAAAGACATTACATTACATAAATCTACACCCACATGTGAGCTACATGTGCATTCTACAAACACTTACATACTTAATGTCAAGTCAATTTTATCTATTTGGACCAAAATCACAAATGTCCCCGAAAGGGCTTTACACACTTTAAAGACCCTCAGTTTGGATAAAGAAAATCTCCCTCCCCAAAAACCCACATAATCTCATGCTGATTACACTCTACAGGGGCTGTGCCTATAGCTGCATGATGTAAAACTGCTGTGGCTGGTATTTACTGTACGTCGAAGCATCGAGCCGAGTCATTGATGGTGAACCGCAGCTTTATCGTTGCTTCAACAGATGGAGCCGGCATCTCTTTGCATCTCGCCGGGTAGGTCACCAAGCTCACCAAAACAGTTTTAATTAACCCAGATCTCTGTAGGGTGAGTTTCTCCTAATCCTTATGTGCTCACGGCTTGGCACCACCACCCGCTTGGTGTTGCGCAACTCCTCCTGTGAGCCAAGAAATGCTACACAAACACACACAAACACACACACACACACCTCATATGCCCTTCCCTCAGGTTGTTTAAAAGGGACAATCTGCTGTGAAACAGTTTTGCACTGGTAAAAGCTGGTACAGCTGTTGGCAATGTAGTTTCAATGCCTAGGTCTATTTTGATATCCGGTGGTATGTTTTTTTCTTATTACTTTATTTTCTTATCATAAAGTGCATGTCAAAAACTTGATAGTGTATCCATAATAGAGTTTAATGGAAAAAAAATAATAATGTTTTCTCTCGTCTGTAACATCACTCGTAAATGTCAGGCTTTGGTGTCATTCCCTCAATATCAAAGAGCAAAGTTTTCTTTTTAGTGTCATACTTTGGCACTGATATTTGACTGTCAAACAGGAATAAATCCACTACAGAAGCATCATAAATCATTTCTTCATTCATCTATGGCCCAGAATGCAATGCAATACACTGTCACTTTTGATGAGTCTGAGGGTAAATCTGGGAAGTAATTTTGTTGCTTAACTATGTTTCCGCAAATTTGCCTCCAGAGACAAATATAATGTGGGTGTCTGCAGTCAACAACACCAGATTAAATCTAATTATTAGTAAAATATGTGGTTTTAGGAAGACCATAAAATGAAATAGATGTCGCTAATGAAGTCTAACTACCAAGCTAATGACTTAACTGTTAACTATTGACACTCAAAGCTGAATGAAGAATTCAATTTAATGAGTCTGTCTGGACATCAGCTCTTTATTAGCACTTCTTACCTTAGCTTGTTGCACAACTGAATACATATTGCTTTCTCTGAGCTGCTAACCTTAATGTATGTGCAAGATGCCTTACCCATGGTCAAATTTCCCCAAATCCATCATACCACTCAGCACAGTGTGGTCTTGTTGTCCTCATCTTAGACAGGGTTGCTGTTTCTAGCTGTATAGGTTGAAGGTCAGCCTGTAGACAAGAGTGCAAGCTACTCATACTCTGAAATGTTTTTCTAACTGCCCAGTGAATCAACTGACTTTGATCCCTAACACTAGTGTAAGCACTTTGAGATCCAATTTCCTCTCAGTCCAGCTCAAACAACCTTTTTCTCACTGCAGACATTTTGACATGTTAGAGCAGGAAAGCAGAGTAATACCATTAACGATGGCTTGGTGCCATATATGTGAGCCACTGGAAGTAAGGCAACATTAATAATACCAGGGACAGTGGCACAGTAAAATGCAATGCATGCCATTATCAATTTTATATCAATTTTGTGTAAACCTATGTTTGACAAGTCATACTATAAGAAAAGTTTACCAATTAATAATTCTGGTTGAGCCAGAATCAGAAAAACGATTTAAGCGACAAAACTACTTGGTTAAGGTTAGAAAAAAGATCAACAACATAACGTAACAATGTGACATAATAATGTGACGTAACATTGTGACGTTACATTGTTACCAACCCCAACACCCTCACACCAACAAAGAAAACACCTGGGTAGCAGAGAAGTGCGGATTGCAGCGAACTGTCATGCAATGTCTATGGAAAGCTGTGGCGGCCGTTCCGAACTCAGCGTGCTGCGCCCATTTTAATTCTGTGGCGAAATGCAGCCAAACTAAAAGTAAGGAGAGTTTAACTTTTAGCGGGGAAGTGAGTCCAGAGAGTAACAACGTAACGCAACAACATAACATAAACACATAACATAACAACGTAAAATAACATAACCAAACAACGTAATATAACAACGTAACATAACAACACAACGCAACAACGTAACATAACAATGTAACATAACAACGCAACGCAACAACATAATGCAACAACGTAGCATAACAATGTAGCATAATGTAACATAACAACATAACGCAACAACCGTAACAACTATTGTTTGTTTTACTCATTATTACATAACTTTCAATACTGGTTGCCCGGTATACTACGTCACTTGCTCTGACCGAATGCAAAATAAATTCAACGTATCCGCAGTTTGCAGAAAAGTACAATGCCGACAATTTTTCCTGGCGACTGGGCTGGTTTTGTCCACCCTAATCATAATGCCTGTGAGATGCACCAAAAAAGTTAAAATCATTCAGATAATACCTCCTTCAACCGCATTGACATATTGATGATATTATTGGAACACACTTTCCTGAAAGAGGATATCCCATTGTCGGTGATTATACGTGTATGTAGCTGTCTGAAACGTTCCATCTGGCAGGTTGTATCCATACCATGATGTGTGTCCAACGTTGTACTTCCAGTGACCTGTTATGTGCTACATTTACTCTCGGGCATAGTCTAAGTGACGGTTCAGGAGTCATGGAAAACAGGGTAGAGGGGAACATGACAGCTGGTAAAAAAAGCAGCAGCAGCAGCAGCAGCAGCAGCTCTGTCTGATGGTATCAATGAGGAGACAGGGCAGGTGGTGCAACTTCAAAGCAGCTTAGATAGATGGGAGATATTGTCTTGTGAAAGATGGTATGCTTTGATACGAATCAGTGCAGCGATATTGACATCAAAGTGACGTATGTAATGCGAACCGTGGATGATCTTATTATGGACGCATGGATACAGATCCCCAGCAATTATATTGCAACACATCCATTTCTTTAATTACACATGGACAGCGCACTTCATTTGTAAGACCTTTCGTCTTTTTCCACCATCTTTCTTCTGCTATTTCCCATAATGGGCAATTAACATTCAGGATGCATTTCCTCACTTTATTTCAGCGATGCATTACATTCGAGTGGTTTTGGTTTTGCTGTTGTATTTTGAAGGCACATTTAAATTGTGATTCTCACCACTTGGCTCAGGTTCAGTGCTCATCCACAGGCACAGAGGGCTGTGTTGCAGCTTTGAGCAACCCTCTAAATGACACAGCCGCCTAATTCACTCAAGTTTGTGAGCCATATTCAATATGTCTCACCGTGTTTAAGCACAACAGGAAGTGATTTGCAAAACCCCTGTGAGTGTTCAACGCTGACAACCACTGTGAACACTTTATGGGCTTAGTGAAAGCAGCAAACAAACTACATCCTTCCCTATGTCACTCCCTCAAGGAAACCATTTTAGTTAATCCTTGTTCCATAGACCTTGGTAGGGGAGGGGGTCCAAAAATTAATTTAACCACATTAAAGCCCCCTATGGCTACAATCCCTGGTTCCTTCTCTCACTATAAATCTTTCCTGAAACCATTAATCTTTGTATCGTGCCTATCTGATGGAAAGTCAGGGGGCTTGAAACATATTACTCTCTCCCTTTAAAAAGAGAAGCCGTCACATTTTCTTAATTAGACCTCGGCTGTAGCTGGGATAGCAGTCTTTTAATCTGGTGGTTTGGTACTTTAATCTGCCTCACATATGGTCTTGTGGATAAATCAGACAAGCTCCACTCTTCTGTGCTCTGCACAGTGCTGCCCCAACGGAGTTATCAACATGTCTTTCCTTCAGCAGTAACTGTAGCTGCAATAAGCCTGAGTCAACACTCAGCTACTCTTTCTGACCTGTCCTGTGACTCCTGTGACATGTTGATCTAAGTTATAAAGAAATTCTTCCCGCCTGAAACACATGAACACGCCTCCCAGCCGCAGAAAAATTTAATTATTGCGGCGAGCCACACTTGTTGCACCGCTGCTTGCTGTGTTTTCTTCGAAATTAAAGGAAGTTTAGGGTTTCTTTTCACCTTATTTGTGCAGGTTTAGCGGCTGCAAAAGCTGCGCAACGCTTTTGTGATTTCGCCCGAGTGCATAAAGTAGCTTTCACTTTGTTTAGATCAATTTGTGTGCATCTGTTTGTGTGTGTTGTTGCGCCGTCATGTTCGGCTACCAGCTGACCAGTAACAGCCAATCACATTCATACAAGTGTACCAGGAAGTTTTTATAAAGAGTGGAAGTGAGATTGGAACCTCATACCTTCAAAATCCCATTGACATTCGTAAGAATGCAAATAACTAAAAATCCAGCTTTGGAACATAAACTTAGTCAACAGTACGTCATGTGCACTCCATATGTCTAGATAAAGATGGTAATAATGATAATGACAAAAATCTGATATTGCTCAGTATTTTCTGTTTTTAGTTTCCTTCAACAAATACCATTTCCCATATGCCTTAGACCTTATAGGCTGAACTTCACAAAGAGGCTATGTGAGTTGAGGGTCGGTTGTTTAAATCTTTAATAGCAAGTGCTGAAGTATACGCCAGGTTGACTTAGAAAATGGAAAAGAAAGCACAGCAAGAAACTTCTTTTTTTTCCAGAAAGACAGAAAGAAAAGCTTAATGAGTGGTTCCGTTGAGTTAGAGCTACACTCAACACTCCAGCTCGCTATAAACTCTCTCCAGTTCTCACCATTACTTTGCTGATTCCTGAGGCCAACACTGCTCGCTGCTGCAACTGCCTCGACCACCCCAGCCACCCTTATGTGATTGCAATTTTGGTAGTGCTGTCATGCTAATGTTCATGCATGTTTACAGTCTGATTCTAGGGAGAGATTCGTTCTCCCTGTAGATTTCTTGTTGCTCCTCGAATTCTTGAAGAGCTCCCTCAAAGAGTAGAACTCTGTAACCAATTTGCAATACATTTTCAGTCAGAGACACTTCACGGAATTTACCCTCAGTACTTTACAAGTGATTGCATAAACATAATGGGCTTTTGAACAGCGAAAAAGTGGAAAACCAACCTTGACAAGATCACATGTAACAACAGAGCAGCATCTGTATCTGGGAAACTTAATTTAAGAGGTGTCTCTATGGCTCACATAGAACTTTGAATGTGTAAGTGTAGATGTGGTGGTGTCTGTGTGTGTTTGTGTCGTTGTTTGTGTGTGTCATAAGGCTTGTACTTCCAAGCTCGGTGCCAGATAAAATATCAGTCTGTACAGTTGGGCAACAACACATCCTCACTGGGATACTTAGAGTTGAGAAATACCAGATGTTAAGCTTCTCATTAGTAAATGGTGTACAGACTCCATCCAAAACGGAGCCTCTGAGTCCAGTATCTCAGACACACACACACACACACACACACACACACACACACACGATAAAGTCAGTCTGAAGTACAGTAAGTATAGAGATGATTATAATAATACAAGTTACAAAACAATACAAAACATGTGAAATGTGACTATTCAATATCAGTATATAAAAGTCATCCATCATTAATGGGAAAAAATGGATTCAAACAGACAAATTATATCGATCATCATAATTAAATAGTGCTAATATCAACCTTTCATCTGCATTTGTCCCACCTTGCGCTGAAAAATTGAGAATATTTTAACTTTTATGCGTGTCTAAAAAACGCTAGTAAAAACGTGACGGGAGGCACAAGAGAGGAGCCAGCCCGCTCTCATTCCCAGGACGTCACACGATGCCTTTTCATGGCCGTCTGCGTTCGATACCGCCACACAAGGGGAGGTGTCTGGGTCCAATAACACAGGGCTTTCATCCAGTAGGCCGCTGTTTGTATCCTGTGTGTTATGTTTCACCTTCACTTTGCAATCAGCTGTTCGTTCGTGTCCCGTGTCACATTTTCACAGTACAAACACAGTAATTTTAAGCCCAACCATGTAGTTTTTTCCTAAACCTAACTGAGTGGTTTTGTCACCTTATCCTAAGATAGTGTTTTTGTTTAATTCACAATGTTAAACATGTGTTTACATGCAACTAAAAAGTGTCATTTAGGGTTTGATAAAACGTCAGTATGTATCAAATTGAGATGAGAATGTGTTGCAGGAGTGTCAGGATTGTACCATAGGAAAACCATTTTCAGTTAGAGACACGTCACGGAATTGAAACTCAGTACTTTACAAGTGATTGCATAAACATAATGGGCTCTTGAACTGCGGAAAAGTGGAAAACCAACCATATCATGGGATCACATGTAACAACAAAGCAGCATCTGCATCTTAAATTAAGACGTGTCTCAATGGCTCACGTAATTCTTGGCATGGTTGACTCCATACGCCACCAGTCAGTACCATTAATTCAAATAGTTCCCCCGAAGAGGTCTTCATTCCCCAAGACACTGCATAGAAAACACATCATCAATCATGCAATCCTGTTGAGCTCTTCCAGTTTGACTCGCCGTATTGTTCATGGGCACAGGAATTCAAAAGCTCCCCAGTGAGATGATTATAGCTGAGACTCTCCTGGCATCCTCAGCAATTTGTCAACTTGGAGATGGCATTTATTCAGATGTCTAAATGCCATCGTAATTATCTCAAAAACACTCTTAATACAAATTAGGAGATCATTAAAATATTAATATAATATGAGGAGTAGTAGAGTGGGTGTTTTGCTAACGTAGCATTTAATAGCCCAGTTAAGAGTTTGTTAAAGGCAATAAGTAAGCAAGAATCAGGCAAACAGTTCAACGCAAATTGCAGTTTAATCACAATCTGGGTCATGGTGGCAAATTTGGAATACTTCACAAATATCTGACAACCCTTCTAAATAATAGGAGTTTATATAAAATTGGTTTTGCTCTCATCGCAATCAGCGGGAAGTGATATGTTGCTTTGATGCGGCAGCTGAGGTCTCTAACTGGATGTTGTTAGGATTAAGCAGCAGAATGAGGGTTTGTGGTTAAAAGGTGGGCTGGATATCCTCTCTGTTGGCACATATTTTCAGACATGATGCAGTAGGTACACTGAGGAGAGCGCCGCCGAGATTTTTTTATTTTTTATTTTTTTCTCGAAAGCAGGGATTAACCTCCATTGGTTGTAATTAGATGAAGCAGTCACTTCCACTCCACTACAATGGATTTGTGTACCAGTGGCTCCAACATGCTGGTGCTCCATTTTCTCTGTGACTCATTTGTCTGTGTTGAGTGTTCACCTTGGACAAAGAGCTCAAGGAGGTAAATGGGCTCGGTGCCAGGGACTTTAGGATTTGGCAATGATCTGCCATTAGACCCCCACTTTCCAAAACACACATGCTTACATGTGTGCTTCTTGGGAAAGGCAGCCATATATCATGACACAAATGATACAATTCTGCATCAGTGAACAGCACTTCACATACTGTAGTTTTTGTAAATTACATTTTAATTACTTTCAATCAATTAAAAATGTTCATTGCAGAAAAACAGCAGAATATCATCAGGCATGAAAGTGGTGATCTACATGAGCTCTGCATATTCACTTTGTTCCCTCAGATTTGATTGTCTAGTCACTTGTTCTCATGTTGGTGTAATAACCACCAGCCCACAAAGCCTCCGATTCTCCAATTTCAGCTGTTTCACAGAGCTAAAGAGAGAATCATCTCTTCACGAGAGCAACATCAGACCTATTTAATCAACAAAATTAGAAATTTGGGTGGTGATTCGGACATCTGTAACCTGGCCATAGGCTAGATGGGACTAGCCTGCAGCAGGTTGACCAGTGGGTGCAAAACTACTCGAGTGCCATGGGTAACTTTCCTGCCGCCATCTGATTTCTTGTCTCCTCAAACCCGCTCACTTGGAATCATTCCATGCACATATTCATACACTTTTAAGCAGTTAAACATTCCTATCTGCTCGACATGTGGTGAATATGCCCTTTGACATCAGCAAATCTGCCTGAAAGAAAACCATAACCAATGGCTGATGTGTTTTCAGTAACACATCTCATCTTTGGATTCAGATCAAACTGACTACACAAATACAGGATATAATATTGATAAAAGATAACTGAGATGCGACTGCCATAAAGTGAAATGAACTCTGTATGCGTGTGCACTGCAATCACATGTTATGAGCCACATTATATTAACGTACTTCAGAGCTCTGGTGCAGAAAGACCATTTCAACTTATAATTTATAGCACTATCCATTCCATTTACTTTAAGATTAGTGACATATTTGCCTTTACTGCCTTTTTGGTTTTCTGTGAGCATGACTTTATTCACTCTCTTAGAAAGAAACCATTGTGGCAACTCGCATCACTGCTTTGATATCCATCCAATAACATCACACTTTTGCTTAATGGTGTGCAATGTATAGCATTTAGTACAGGATATGCCTTAATGTTTTAAGTTAACTTTTTATAATTATTAATTGAAAGCAATACCCTAATGGGACATGGGGGAGAAAAAAACAAAAATGGGTGGAAAAAAAGAAATACTTTTGCGTTTTCTTGCAAAATTTTTGCGTTCTCCCTGAAAACTTTTGTGTTCTCTCGCAAAACTTGTGCGTTCTAACCAAGAAACCTTTACGTTCTCCCAAGAAACCTTTGTGTTCTCTCACAATGGTGCGAATTTCCATGGTGCCAAACTGACCCGGAAGTACAAACTTTTGCGAAATCTCACAAAAGTTCATCTTAAAGCTAAGATTAACCTGGCATTAATTATATGGCACAGCCACTTACACTTCTGTAAAATGGATTTATTTACAAACAGCTTTAACCTGCTGCTGCTCCATTTTCTCTGTGATTCATTTGTCATTTGTCTGCGTTGAGGGCTCAGCTTGGACAAAGAGCTCAAGGAGGTAAATGGGTTCTGTACCAGCGAGTTTAAGATTTGGCACGGATAGTGTCATTAGACCCCTGCTTCCCAACATGCACACACATTCACACATGTGCTTTCATCCCATCCTGGATAGCTTGAGAATCATTATGCAGATGACACAATCCTTCATGACAGAGATGGAATAGCACACCATGATGTCTAATTTTCTTATAAATCATTACGCAGATGACTCAATCCTGCACCATGCACAGCACGCCATCATGTCATTTTTTGTATATAAATTGTAGTGTAATTACTGTATCAATACATATGTAAATCATTGCAGATACAATCAACCCAAATGCCCTTTAAATGTTCAAAAGATGATTTACATGAGCTCTGCAAATTTGCAGCACTCTAGAAAACAATGGGGTATGGATGCTTTGATTAATTCATCTCCTGGATCCAACAAGACGCTCTTGTATGACAACCACCAGGGTCAGAATAGATAATCTCTCCGCTGCAACAAAAGGCAGACATGGCCAAGAGCTGAACAACACAACCACCATACAAGTCTTATTTGGGAGCCAGAAAATCAAAGCAGCCACTTAATGAATCAGCACATCTTCTCACAGTCAGCCATTTCAGTAGAAGACAATACTAAACAGCATTAAAATCCATAGTTCCATTGGAGACAAAAACCCGACGTGGAGGATTATCCGTTCAGCAAATTAGGCCAAAGAAAAAACAGCTAATGTGTTAAAATTGGAGAGAAAAGGGTGGAAGAAAAATCTTTATGGGTGTAACAAGATACAAACAGGCCGATAATCCGCTTTTAACAAGATGAGTGATCATGGCCTTTTGTCAGTGTGTTGAAGCTGCACAATCAATGGTGGTGATTTAGCCCCCCGTGAGCTCCAGGGCCCCCTCTGTAGCAGATGTCTGGATCTTCATTTATCAGGCACATGTCTTGCACAAGACGGCGCCTTCGCCTGCGTTGCAGCTGATCAGGAGTAGTGGCAGATGGGTGGAGAGGAGTTTAGGGGAGGCAGGAGAGGATGAAGGTGGGGGCAATTGGCGCAGACAGAAAAGGAAAGACAAAGAGGACAAGGAGGAGGAGGAGGAGGGAAACACGAGGGATGGAGATTCGAAAGGAGGCGAAGGCTGAAGGCTCTATACTCGTCCACTGCCCTGCTGTCAGGTAAATGCCATCTGGGTGTTTTACAGATGAGATTGTAGCTGTTGGCATTTGGAATGCACCTCCTACACTTTATCCTCCTCTCCTCCTCACTTACTTATTCTCTACACTGTGTCTCCTCTTACACAGGCAGCGCCGGGAACAGCCCAAGATTTGACATTATCTAAATCTGGTACATTTTCAGACACACCAATAAGTAATATTCATGTTGGGAATCAGATTACGAAAAGAAGATGGAGAGGAAAATCACACTCTGAGGTATGTTATTGTTTTTTTAGTAGCAGGTTTGTAGCCATTATACACATCTTGATTGTCAACCATCGCAGTATAGCAGTATGTACAGTCAGGTTGAGGCTAAATACTAGTACTAGTATTTCTCTCCGCCCACACTGTTTAATCATAACCACAATGTGAATTCCCAGGATCTGAATCACATCAAGTCTATGATGTTCCCATATTGCAACAGAGAAAACCATGTGGGGAAAATTCCATTGTGACTTCATGAGCGTAATTTGAATTTCCTTGCGGAGAGTATTGATCATTGTCGGTCACACCATTATTGAAATATTGGCTCGATCCTGTCGGTAGTTGCTCATTAAATTTTGTTTGTAGCATCTGGCTCAAATGTGTTCCTTCAGATGCTTTTAACTGGAACTGCAGGTTCCTGGATGTCCTAAGATTTTCTTCTTTTTCCAGGAATAACCACTAGCCCACTCAGATCTGTACCATGTTGACAGCACTGTACTGACTTTATCAGCCATCCTTCGCATTTTTTTTGTTCTTGTGCAATTTAGGCTTTACCCTGAGGCTTCCAAAATATTTTGTGTCCTACTAAAATGAACTGTACCTCTATCTCAATTTTCTCTGAAGGCCATGAAGCTCATGAAAAATAGATTTTGAAAGCCTTGAAATATTTTTACTCTGCCTCCGAGCCTCTCTGCTCATAGAATAGCAAAAATAACAATAGATGTATTATTGAGACAGGAAATGCCTGACAAAAATCATCCTCTGCCTCCAGTAATATGAGTGATTGTCCCGGGAGATTTGGAGGAACTGTGAGCATATACCCACAGCCGGGGCGTCCTAATAAAATTGCCCTGCTTGCTCTTAATTCCACAATATTCTCTCTGCTGTTATTGTCCATCTCTGAGAATGTAGGTCAGAGGCAGGATGTTGATGTTCTGCTGAAAGGTAGATTTACACCGCCGCCCAGCCTGTCACAGCCCCTGACTCACTGACTGAACATCCAGTTCACACCTATCCTGAGAGATAAAGCCTGGAATTTAATTCCTTTTCATTCTTTCGCCTTCTATTTGACCCGTAAGAACAAACACAGGTTGTCTCTTAGCCTCAGCTGCAGCCAATATTATTGCGTTAAAAGGTAAAGGGTTCCTGTTGCTCATCTTAATTTTATACCCTCCTGCGGAATATGCAGAGTATACTACAAAAACAGTTTGATGTAGTACACAGATGCTCACAGATCTACATAACTGACACCTTGTCTGTACTTGATATATTTCAGACATGTTTTTCCACTGATCAATTTGATGACCATCTGATGGAACCGATACACTTATCGTACGTGTCCACAGGATACGGCTTTTGCACGCTTCCCATTCATTGTCTATGTAAGCAGCCGTGCAATGCATTCTGGTAGCTCAGCATTGTGTTTCGAGAGACGGGACGTCACGTTGGCTGCTCATCTTTTGCATAAAGTTGAGGGCTAAGCTACTTCAGGGGCGTCCAGCCCGACTCGCCGCCTCTGGAAACTCCCCAAAAAACTTTTAAACTAACCTTTGTTGATTGAAATGAAGACAGATTCAGCAACGGCATGGCTTTTTTCTTGTTTCAGAAACACAATTCAGTGAACTATTTTCATAATATAAGAACAACAAGTTTCCAAACGAGCCGCCATGTTGGTTCCGGTTTGAAAGCCGGGAGTAGAAGCCCACGAGTGAAAGCGTTCATCCAATCAGGTGCCTAGTGTCTTGTGGCAGCCCATCAAGTGTCCAATGCTGGAAAGCGGCGCGACCCCACGCCTGTCGACATGTACCATTATACTACTACTTGACTTGAACAAAACTTTTTTCACTTACTTGCTAATGAACACTTCAAATCCTTTTGAGGCTTTCAGCTGTCTCAATTTCTTAATTTAAGACTTAACAGCAACATATAGTTTCTTTTTGCTTTCTTGACAACGCTGTGTTTTTGCCCTCCAAGGGCCGCTGACACAGAAATGATATTGTCTTCGACATAACACTTCTCTGCTAATATCTGCTGGTTAGAGTTAAACCATGTGTAGCGTACCTGTCTGGACGTCAACTGAGCTGATGCAGATTGTGTAGATGTAAGCATAGTATGAGTGCGGTGGAAATGATGCTGAAAATCAGTCATGATTGTAACCGGCTCACTAGATCCCATTATGTCAACTATTCAGTATGAAGTTTTAATCAGATTTGTACCATTGTACCACAAGACATCTGAACAAGTTACTGAATATAAATGCATTTTAGCCAAATAATTCTGTTTTAAGTAGACATACAATGAATATTGAAATATAGTGCATTTTAATACTCTATTTTAATATGAATAGTTTTGTTGTAAGCCAGACAAGAAATAGAATACTTAAGATATTTATCATAATCATCAACTGTAGTGCTTCGCTGTACAGTAATCTATCTCAAGAAGAGTGGTGAACTATATTCAATGTTGAAAATGCTTAGTGTCCTCCATCATGTGATAGTTTGGATTACAAAGATGATTTTAAAAAAAAAAAAAAAAAAGATTAAGACCCTGGTTGTCAAACTGTCGCAGCATGAGGGGATATACTATTTTAATCTCCTGAGTATGAACTGACTGAACTGCTTGAACGATCTTGTAAGATGAAATCCTTTCAAGAAGGTGTCACTGAAAGATAAAGATTCAAAATTATTGATGAAAAAGCATTGATCCGTCACACTGGCCACACCTTAACTATTCTATTAGCCTGTTTCCAGAGCTCTGAATCGCTGCCCACGTCTCCAGCGATTCAAATATATGGCCATTCAGTCCGGATATCAGGCTACTACTCCATACAGCGGCCAAATGTCAATGGCTAATTACTAATGGTTGCCTTACTGTGGTTCCCAAGGTCTCAGCTAATTGGCTATTTAGACCCAGGGAAATGGCACAGCCTTGAGGCCAGTCACCCCTGGATACCTGGGAATGAGCAACCCGAGTTTCATGAGTAGGAGACAGAGGAGGATTAATCAGTCAAGTGCGAGTCGACGAGTAAACGAGGTAATGGGTTTAAAGACTCGGTACGACGGACGTATCTTCCAAGGTTAGAGCGCAAACCTAATGACCCATTTAAAATAGTATAAAGGGTTAATGGAGCCTGGTCTAGTGAAATTTAGTGAAATCTACTTGATGTTTATAAAGGAAATAACACGGTCCATGCATGTAATTTGAGAGAAGTGCATTTCCTAACCACAAGAGGATTGGCGGAGAATGGACTAGAAGAAGCTTGACAATGAAATAGAGCAGAGGGGAAGTGAAGTGGTTGGAGGCTAAGGAGTTGGATGGAGAGTTACATTAATGCACAGACGTGTATTTCTACTGTAACCCAATAATTGCTAACCCTTAAGTAACTAATAACCCTTACATTCAATCTAATTTAGCCGTATAGCAGTTCCTATGCTTGGTAGAACCAGAACAAATAGTCCCTTATAGATATTCTGACTGTAAAAGTGAATGCAAATTCGTTTTAGCGCCATTAATTTCTTTAACGCATTAACGCCATCAATCTTTTGGAGGTTGTAGCTGGCTCAGTTTTAAAGCTAGAGTGAAGATACTGGTATCATATGAAACTAGAAGACCTAAAGAAGTCATAGGTTTCAATTATGTCATACTGTCTTGTCGGGAAGGATGCTTAATAATGCTCCAAATTTATGCAACATTTTGGCATGGCCATTTTCAAAGGGGTCCCTTGACCTCTGACCTCAATATAAGAGAATGGGTTCTATGGGTACCCACAAGTCTCCCCTTTACAGACATGTCCACATTATGATAATCACATGCAGTTTTGGTCATATTTTTTTATGCTAAATGCAGTACCTGTGAGGGTTTCTGGACAATATTTGTCATTGTTATGTGTTGTTAATTTATTTCCAATAATAAATATATACATTCATTTGCATAAATCAAGCATATTTGCCCACTCCCATGTTGATATGAGTATTAAATACTTATAGCCAAATCTCCCTTTAAGGTACATTTTCAACAGATAAAAAGATGTGTGATTAATCGTGATTAACTATGGACAATCATGCAATTAATCACAATTGAATATTCTAATTGAATGACAGCTGTATATTATTTGATAGACAATAATATGAGATTTCTCAGACTAACACATAATATAACATCAGTTGTGACAGCAAGCTGCATGTGATGTAATGACTTCCTGCTCTATGGCGAGGATTATGGGTCACTATCCGACAAGTAGTGAAGCACTGGCAGACAGATTCAGCTGTGTTGAGATGAGCCGAGCATATCGTTCTTAAAGTAAAACTCCAGCTGCATTCTTTATTTTTCCTGTTTGTAGTGCTGTATTAAAAAGACATTTCAGTATATGTCTGTTATGTTGTTGTTGTGGTTATTCCTCTGTTCTGTCTGAAAGACACGCTTCACTTTGAGAACATGAGGGCTACGTTGGAGCGCTTGTGACGACACCGAATCATCTTTATCTTATAATCACAAATCCGTGGCAGATTTGATTGAGTTCAGAGATATTGAGGCTAAATTTAGATGCCAATTTGCAGATTTTAAGATGAGCAGGAACTACTTGTACTGGAACTTTTCTGCATACATTAGGAGTCTCATTTCTTCCCATGTTTTGCACTGAACCTTTCTCTAGGTAAAAGTGAAGACCTCTTGGTGTGTGGATCCTAAATAAACATGTACCAAGAAATAAACCAACCAAAATCCTGACTGTAACCTTGAAGTTGTTTGATTTACCTAAACTGAAAAGACCAGTTTGTAACAATTAGGGGGATCTATTGGCAGAAATGGAATATGATAAGTATATTTCCTTCAGTGTATAAACACCTAAAAATAAGATGGTATGTTGCACTGCCATGTTTCTACAGTAGCCCAGAATGGACAAACCAAACATTGTTAACTTTTCCTGCTTGGGCCGGAGTCGATAACATTACTTGCTCCTGTTGCCGCTGCTCACTCTCTTTTGCTTCATTACTCACTTCCCACATACACAAACACATACACTGTAAATACTGACTCGGCTCCAAATCATCTACACTATGCTTACAACTGGCTCTAGCTCAGCCACCGTAGCTCTCCAATACATTTGGCACACGGCAGAGGCTTCAGTTGTTTGCCATCTCCTCACATCATCGTTACTGTGAAACGGCCCCAGTTAGGTTTAAGAAAAATATCATGGTTGGGCTTAAAATAAGTATGTAAACTAAGTAAAATACGTATGTAAAAAATGTAACGGAAAACACATCACAAATGTCACTAGTGTAACTTCAAAATAACTCCGGTCTCTTGGTTGAAAGTCCTGTGTTTTTTTTACTGATCCACGCGAACACCACAAGCAGTCTCTGCCTCACTTTTTATTCTATTATTCTATTCTATTCACTAGCTTTGAATGGAGCAAATTCAAGCCGATACATTTACACTGCAGTCAATACAGACTACATGGCGTGAAATGATGAGCCAAAAGCAAGAATTGTGCCGTTATTGGACGCAAAATGACTGACAAATTGCTGTGTCATTCACACGCCATTCGGTGAGACCGAGCTGCACGACTTCAGATAACGTAAGCTGACATAAGCCAGTGTACACAGAACAGATGATCTCTACATAATGAAAGAACTGTAATACAAGTCGAGGCTGTTGAAGAAACATTTATTCTGTGCTCTTTTCAGGGAAGGTGGATGTATCACACATGATCTTTTTTCAGCACTTTTTTCCTCCCTCACACTCACTTCTGGGAGTCACTCAGTATAACCAGAGCTGTGTACGTGAGAACACTTGGTACTGGGCTTATATGGGGTCTGTTTTAAGCCTCAAGGGTGCTTCAACAGTATGAGTTATGAACAGCAACCATATGTGCTCATCAGCATGCTTTGCCAATGTATAGGCCATCACTGTGTAACACAAGGCAGCTGAATTTGAGCTAGGTCAGCTTAAATAGGACACTCAGTAACTGTTAGTGTAAATTATGAATTATGTACAGCAGCTGTGGCACACATGACTAAGCATCTAAAGTATTACAAGCCCAATAGATAACAGATCCATGTCCTGTCACACAGCTATGGCAATGTATTTAACTTATGCTTTAATGTTTTAATTTGGTATTGAAAACATTTAATGGGATTAAAAAGAGATGTTTAACTTTGTTTTTTTACAAATCCTGCTCAACCATCTGTTGGACGCCTTTTTATGTTTCATAACCAAATAAACCAGAGCAAATATTAGATTAATTATTCATTCCCCCTACCCCAAATGTCAGAAGTGTGTTTTTTTTTTCCCAGTGGCATTAAAAAAAGACAAAATGGCAGCAGTCAGCACTATAGGCTCTGAGCACACAGACAGTTCTATTTCCAGCCACATCCACTCACACATGCACTCTCCTGAGATGTTGACTACGTTTTATTCTGGTGCAACAGAATGTCAGCAAAAAAAATAAATAAAAAAATGCATCCCTCTTTGAAAATGTAAAGCAAATGAAGTGGCTAAAGCAGTCAAGACATATTGTGTTTGTTTACAATTGGGAACAATGACCCTCACCTGCCCACGACAGCCTCCCAAGACAAGAGATTACACACTGCTGAATGGTTAATCGGACTGATGAATACATTCATGCTCCAGAGTGTGTGTGTGTGTGTGTGTATGTGTCATATACTATTGGGTTCAGTACAATGGGGTTCAACACAAGCCCCCAAACTATTTGTAGTCTGTACGGAGATGACAAATCTTTGAGGCGAATTGGACCAAGGAGAGGTCAGACTGCCGACAAAAGCAATTTCCCCATCAGAAACACACTCCACACACACACTTAGTTTCCAACAACAAAAATCCACCATTTGTAATCCCATGTATTCGTGTGTTTGACTGCCTTATGGTGTTACCAGACTTTTCAAATACATCACTGGTAAACTGCAATATTTTATTTTACTTTTATTAACCTGTTAACATAACCCAGACCAGAATTATTAAGTGATTAGTTGTGACACTATTAGTTCAGTAATGTCAACGTATCCTCATACAAAAATATGATATCTTACGAAATGTTATTCCTCATTTTTGTGCGTTCTCCTACAAATGTCCAGCAACGCATGCCGATTTCCACACATTCCATGCATACAGTCTTTCCAAAATAAACTTCTGTCTTCACAGGAAAGAACTTGATAGGTTTAGGCAACAAAACAACTTAGTCAGGTTTAGGAAAAGATTGTGTTTTTTTAAATATCTACTGAAATGGTATTACTTAAGTTACGTGACAAATACATTTACATTCTGGTTTCACAAGGGGTATGAACAGCGGTTTCCTGGATGAAAGTCCTGTGTTTATTTCACCCACCCATCCACCATGACCACTTCCCTATATGGCATTTGTCACGCTTTATACTTCCTGGATTACGTGGATTAATTATGCATTGATTTCGTGGGATATATATGAATTGCAGTGCATTACTTTTTGTAAGTATATCTACGAACAGTGTATGAGACCAGCCTGAGAGGTTGTCTAGTTTCTGAAGCCACAAAACAGTTCAGTTTTTGTTAAAGTTCTGAGATGGTTGCACTTGACATAGATTAAAATAGTATTAAAATAGTAATCTCAGTGAATGTTGTTTCAACACAATAATATACATTTACCAAAAAGTGTAATTTAATTGTTTGCATGTTATGAAGTTCATCACCTGCAACTTCCCAAATATCTATGGTTGATATAGTCTCAAATATGCATTCATCCACAGTATTTTCCTTTTGGTAAGGAGCTCTTTTTGCATAAAAAAAAAAAATCACAGGATTAAGTGTATGTGGAACAAAATGCAATTCCATCATGTCTCAGTCTTGTCAGCACTACAGCTTTGCAGTAGAATATCAGTTCTTACTGCAACTACATCAGGCTGTAATGAGAAACCTCTGGGGACAGTTGCATTTTATCTTAAGAGTGAACATTTCGGGACGTGAATCATAAACCATAGTAGATTGTATTTGAGACTTCCTATATGCAGCACCCACAAAGTTTAATATATTGAAGGACTACATGCGTACAACACAGTGGACTTCTATAAACTGTGGTGTTGCCCCAACAAGCCAAACCACAGTAATGGTCTGAGTCTCTTTTCTACCTGCACCACTGATGAGCTCATCAGCTGCACCTGACTGCACATAATCAGTGTTAAGTGAAACTTCCTTGTAGGTTAGCTGATCAACAGCAACTCTTATAGGAGCTGAGATTGGAACCAGTGGAGGGACAAAGGGGAGATTTATATGTTTTTTAAGGAAAAGTTGTTTACCTTGATGATGTGTTGGAGCCTGTTGCCTGCAGCGTTTTTCCGGACACTGTGGTTTCTGTTTACACTTTTCCTCCCTGCAATATGTAAAGCCGATCCGCTGACCAAACAGCTCAGAATAAAATAATAATAATGATAATAATAATAATTTTACACTTTTCATTCAAGAGATGTTACTCAGAGTGCTTTACAAAATGTACATAAAAGTGCAACACATTCAAACAAGGGCAGACAGACAGTATAATAAGACAATAGGCAGAAGATGCTAAAATATATAAATGACATAACAAAAATAATAATAAAAATGACAGAATTGGTTAAAAAAAAGAAGAGGATTGACATTAATTGTAAACTAAATTAAATCATAGGTTTTCAGCTGCTGTTTAAAAATGTTCCCAATATGTCCATGTCTGGTTGATAAGGCTTGTTTATATTGAAGAATAGCAGGAACACAGGAGTGAAACGAATTCAGATAGATAAGTACTGCGAGCTGAACACAGAGAGACCTTTAAAAACACAGTTTTCTCTCTAGTCTAGACACACATGCGTTTAGCCGCTGAGGACTCAGCTGGATGGAGGAGTCCGTCACGGGTTGGCGCTGCGACGGTGTGGCTCTCCCCCGCTGTGAGGCTGTACTGGAAATGTATGTCATCACGGATTTTGGATTGGCACGCTGCGGCTAAAGTGGACCGACCTATAGCCCGTGGAAAAAACATCTTAGGGGGTTGGAAGTTTGCATTTGTAGAAACAAATACTGTATGGCTGATGAGACCTGTTACTTTAAAAGGCTTTTGCATGAAGAAATCCATCTTTTTGCTAACATTGTGAAGACACAATTAAAGGGACAGTGTGTAGGATTTGACAGCATCTAGTGCTGTGGTTGAAGATTGCAACCAACTGAGTACCACTCCGCTCAACTCCTCCCTTTCCAAGACTGCGACAGACCGTGGTAACGCTGTTCGCCTCGCTCAGTGGCCATCCTTACCATAGTAACACTACTTTAATAGCGGTACCACGGTTTTGCACTCTGTGGCTCACATTAGCGTGGTTTCACAAGCGTGTCAGAGAACTACAGTGACCTTCAGGTAACGTGAAAACGTGAAAGGCTCTCTCTAGGGCCAGTGTTTGGTTTGTCCGTTGAAAATGGCGGTGCAACATGGGGGACTCTGTGAAGAGGACCTGCTCCCTATGTAGATATGAAGGGCTCAAAACACAATGATTTTTAATTTCAGGTGATTATACACTAATGAAAACTAATCAAAGGCTACACACTGGCCCTTTAATGTGTCCTTAGCAGTACTGTGTACCACATAATCCATTGCAGTTAATTGTTGGCGATCATCTTCAATTGTTAAAGTGACTAAATATAATTTGATCAAGTCTTAATTGGCAGGTACTTGTGTTCTGAGTCACTGGTAAATTCTGAGTATAGGACATTCATCAGGTTGTAGCTGTTAGTTAACTGGTTTAATCCGATAAATGAAAATGATGTGGATATGTTCACTATTAACCTGGTACAAGATTTGCCAGTTTTCCATCATGTTTAGAAATGAAATGTCACAGCTCACTTTATAACAAAATGCATCAAATGTATTTACATTATTTGAGGGCGGCATCTTGGGGATAAACTTGGGGAGAGTTTTGACCTTACAGTACAAGTTGACAGAGGTCAACAGAGCACTCCATTAGTTATGTTCTCCGTCTTATTTCAGGAGGAAGCGCCGGCTCATCTGGCCTTCAAGTCCTCTGAGGGACTCAGCTTTGTGGGTCGAGTCCTTCAGAGGATCCCTGAACTGGGACACAGCGACACAAATTAATCCCCCTCCACCCGCCCCCCACAGGTTTTACCTGCAGAGTTGAATGACGATCAGTCTTTGTGTGTGAATGCCATTACCTTTAGAATATTTTGGCTTTATGTTGGAATTAAAACGAACAAAACGGAATTAAAAACGGCAACACCATAGAAACTGTACAACAGTATTGGATTTTCAATACAGAACCGTGACAAAACATAATTTTATTACATCTTACTAAAGAAATACTGGGGCACAGGAAAATGGGCCAAGTTCATAATTTAAACCAGAATGCATTTGCAAATGTTTGGCGAGCCAAGCGTTGGCAAATCATGTTTTTATTGAGTCACTAACACTTTTCAACATAAACACATAAACCTTTAAACGGCTGCGCTTAGAAAAGCAATGACACATTGCGTTTTTTAAGGATCTTGAGCAAAGTTATCATCATTTTATTTTACTTTCTAGTTAAAGGGAAGATACCTGTTCTGGTTAAAATGCACTGCACAAGCTGCCCACATTTATCTGTTTTTTTTTAGCTCATGAATAGCCTGTACAAAATGCAGGAATAACAACCAGTCATTACCTACAACAGTAAGCACTATATTATGCATGCGATGCCTGCCCTTTTTTATTTTAAGTAGCAGCTGAATATATGCCTCACTTGAGAATTTGGCTAATGGTCCATTTATCTGACTTATGTTGTGAATTATGTACACTCGACTCAGTTCAGTTTAGACTAGCCCAACTCCCAAGCTTTAGACTTACATAATCCCAACTCCCAAGCTTGTTGGAGTCAAAGGAGAAAAAATACTTTTTTTGGACTCCAAACACTCTGCTCTGTCATGATCATCCATTACAGCTGCAGCGTTCACTTTAAACAGACAATGCTGATGGATAACAATTGTCAGCGTCAATAGATGTCAATTTGAATTTAATTGGAAACAGAAGAGGAGTGTAATAAGGTACACATGGTTAAACCTGAAAAGCCAACAGCTAAATTTGTCAGAGCAAATAATCAGTTCTAATAAAAAAACACACAAATAAATCATGTTCATTGAAATTTGCAGAGACTACAGGACGTCCATTATGGTCGCCAGAGGGTGTGTTTTGTTCCTGCAAAATGCTGTTACTCCCCGATGGAACAATATGGATTGCTTGGTGTGAAATGATGTGATACAGTATGGAAATCTATACTGCATTAACACTCAATTAAAGTCTCATCCTAACCAGACCTCAGTGCTATCGGTCGTTCCCACATCCCAGGCATGGATCTGCCATCTCATGCTACACGCTGACACACAGCGTGGCGCCAGGACGAACGCCACAGCCCAGTGGAGACGGCAAGGAGACAAGAGAAGTCAGCATTTCAACCTGGCTGAGCAGAACCCGAGCCTTGGAATCTAGTGGAGCCTTGCACGGGGGAAGAGTGACAATAGATCGATGCCTGTGATTAATTAACTTCTAATGAGTTCATCTGAGCGTTGAGAGACCCAGAAAGTTGGACACGTCCCATCATCTCTTTCTCTCTGACCTAAGTGCCTTCTATCAGTAGAGAAGCTGGCAAAACAAGCCTGTTCCACTATGGACCTTGGTCCTGGAAGGATCTGAAAGCCAAGCTTAAACTTGAGACCCTCATCTCTTTAAATGATTTTGAACATAGAATAAAGGAAGTGGTCACTGCTAGCTGCAGTTGATTCAATTTTAATGCACTGTATGATGTAATGTATTTTGTCGTACCTATTGCTGCCGTGATTCAATGTTGTTGCCTTGTTATGTGTTGGATGCTGCTATTTTACCCTGTCTTGGCTAGGTCTCACTTGTAAAAGAAGACTTAATATCAATGTGACTTCTTAGTTAAATAAATGTTATATACACATATATATAGCAACCGCCTTTTTTAAAACACATAAAGTCTTCAAAATTCACGAGTGGGGTATTTGTGGATGTATTTTATGTTATGTTAACATTAAAATCTCTTAAGCGTGTGTTAACCACAGACCTTGTTTCAGGCATCTAACTGAAAACCCATTCAAAAAACCCATTGACTTCCAGACGAGGGAAACAGAAATGCTTAAATGCTAACTCATTTCCGTGTTTCAGGACTCATTCCTGTAGCACTCTATTGAACAGTTCAATAATAACATTTGAAATATATAAGCAGTGCAATAACCTGAAATGCATTATTGGTTTCCAATTTTGGATCGATAGCTGTCACTGGTAATGCAGGTACCTCATTGACAACCATTCCTGTTATTGTGCATCAATAAGCTTGGTGAAGATCAAATGCTATTGTGCTGACCTGATTTCCCATAGCTGCTAAAGTTAGAGCTGCGTAAGTCGTGCTAAAGTCAGTGCAGCGATGGTAGACACACACACACAGGTTCCCACATGTGATTACCCCGGCAGTCATTATGATCCTTCGGAGAGTGAGAGTGAAAGCTGGGAGTGCAGAAGCAATGGAGATGAATGGTCGTGTGAATAGGGAAGTGGATTGGGGAGCCGGGGCTCCTCGTGTAGCTCGGTCTGCCATTTTCTCTCTCCATTTCTCAGCTCTGAGGGCCGGGCGCCGAGTTATTTGTCTCGCAGTGAAATTAGTAATCGCGCCGCCATCCATCATTGGCTGACCTGCTATTGATCGCAAGTGCACCTTCTCTTTTCAACTAAATTATATTACAAAAAAAGAATAACAAATGTCTGCACACTCTCGAGCGGTCCACACATTTGCCCGTCTCAGCAAAAGAATCGGGGGAAAGAAAAAAAAATGTAAAGACTTTTTAGTTAGTGAGACATGTCAAGCATTTCTATTCAGAGAGATTAGAGTTGTTGTTTGGAGGGTGACAAGTGTGGAACAGGTTTAAACCAACATAGACTTTGAAGCGGGTGGGGATTTCAGCTTGCACGGCTTGTTATACACCGGTGACACCTCAGTGACAAATGCTGTTCCCTTGTCCTAAACAATATAGTGTAGAACATGCTGATACAAGCATCGACTTGTAAATGTTTCAGAGCTGAGGTACGTGCCCTCTCCCGTCGAAATATTTTGCACAACATTCTGTATCTAAATATAAACTTTCAATTTCGACTACAGCTATCAAAATGTACTGCAGTGCACCAAAACGAGGTCAAGAGCAGCTTTTTTTTTTTTGTCTAGACTTTTTCCATTACACAGTCAATAGCAGAGACAGGCACCGCACTCACGATTAGCCCGCTATTGATCACTGATGCCCCGTGACTATCAAAACACAGTACACAGAGGTCACTTGTCACCGCATATTCACTTGTGTCCCTTACAATGGCATGGCTACAATGGGATTTGCTGCTGCGAGTTAGATTATGAGCTTAGTGGCTTGCAGTCGGTGCATGATACAAATACTGACATGATACAGACGGACCGTTTGAGGTTGAGTGGGAGAGAGGGCTGTGCGCTGCACAAAATACAGAGAAGGGGGACTGTCACTGTGACAGAGAAGCACATTATAGCAGTATTAATTACATTACGGCTTTTTAATTGCAGAAAGAGAAAGGGATTGTGGGAGCATATTGATAATAGCTGGTCGCAGTTTCCAAAACCTGCAAAGAGGCAGATTAGAGGAACTGAGATTACCGTCGGGGGGGAAAGTACTGATTATCAGAGAAAAACCTAGCGGTGCATGAACCTCTGCATTAACCGTGTGTGTTGGTGTGTGCAAAGTGACAGGATGGGATGGTAAGGTTCATGTATTAAATCCCCTTAGGAGCAGATCAACACCAGGGCAAAGCGCTGAGGTACATGGAGCCCACTGTTTCGCATCTGACCAACAGGCTTCACTCCCATTTTCCTATTTACAAATCCCTAATCCCTAACCCCAGAAGTGGGACACTTTAGCGGAGTTCTCCACCATATAATCACAGTACAGCGAACTGTAATCCCACAGGACTCCATGTTCTCTCAAGTGTACTGTACAAGTTGTGTACAAACGACACAACTCATAAACCCCGATGAAAAGATGGCTCACTCGGCCTCTTTTTCTGGCTCTCAAGCCCTCTGACAGTCTGCTAACAGACACACGAACTTTATCTATCCTTATCTCAATCCTTCCATCCCTCCTCACCTTTCCAACCCCATATCCCCGCAGATTCTCTCACACACATTAGATAGCCTCTCAGTCATCCAGCGTTGTGTCTTCTTCAAATGTCTTTGCGCTGTGGACTTTGAACTGTGGATGCCCCAGGCACCCAGCAGAGACCTGAGAGGGACTGCGGTTTGGTCTCCAATCTATCATATCTCGCCTGCAGCCACAAAGAGACAGACTCCCTCCATCCAGCACTGTGTTGGATTCGCTGCACACATCACAAGTATTGACCCCATCAACAGCCCATTGAAACCTAGTGCTTCTCAGATTGCAGTCAGATTGAGTTTATGTGTGGAAAAAAGACACTATACTTTAAAAAAAAAAAAAAAAAGCGAGGTCTAGCCACATGGCAAATCTATAGCAACATTTATCATTGCTGGAACTCGAACAAGATACTGCTGTAACGTCTAAAGCAAGTCCCTGAATCAGAAGTACTAAACTGAAAGAGAAGGCTGTTCAACTTTGTTTCTGATAAATAATGTTTTCTCCGTCATTTTGGCATGTGGCACGGCCATGACCCTCGGTTGCCTTAACTATGGAGAAGAAGCCAGTCAGATGTGCAAATCAGAGCAGTAGCCAATTCAAAACACTTTGTCATTGCTGTTTAAAACAAAGCACTGCACCGTAGTTGCTGAATTAATCCCAAAACAATACCATAGAATTCTAAAGTGAATTCATTTAAAGGACCAATGTGTAACATTTAGGGGGATCTATTGGCAGAAATGTAATATAATATTAATAAGTATGTTTTCTTTAGTGTATAATCACCTGAAAATAAGAGTTGTGTTTTTGTTACCTTAGAATAAGTCATGTATATCTACATAGGGATGTTTCTTCAGTAGCCCAGAACGGACAAACCAAACACTTAACTTAAACTTTTCTCTCTTGCTTCACCACTCCCTTCCCACGTACACACACTCTAAGCACTCAACTCTTACAACAACTGGCTAGGGCCAATTACGTTTTCGCTTCGGCCACAGTAGCAATCCTACGCGCTACACAAAATTGTAATCTGCAACCTCACCACTAGATCCTATACACTGCTCCTAAAATGCATTTTTTGCATTATCCTTTTTCTTAACGACATAATCTTTAGCTTCTGGTTGGATGAATGCATCTTGGGAGTCATAGTTAACTTCTTCCCTGATGTTTTTTGCACTCTTTTATCAAAGAAAGAAGAATACATTTTCTATTAGCGGCATTCTTGAAATTAGGGGAAAAAAATTAACGGGACTTTTACCAGGGGCATGTGGAATAGCTTTTCCCACTTCACAGTTCTCAATACGGAATTCAGAGCTTATTTATTGCCTCCACACGGCTCTCAACATGGAGACGGCTGAGCTGCCAACAGTGCTAACAACACGGATAGTGCAAATAACAGTAACAATGCTGACAGAGTTAACAGTGTTAATCTGGGGTGGGGGGAACTGGAGGGTGGACGCTACGCTTCTGCGATTACACTGTCAGTCGGGATGGCGTTATCATCTGTAACCGCCTTATGAGCGCAGTGCAGAGTGGTGTGAGCTAGCCAGTGGGGCACAACGGAGAGACTCACATGCACTAAAATGCAAATGTGGCCGGCACAGCGGCAAAGCACGGAATAGCTCAGATTACAACACACACAGAGGGAGAACGACTTCATTCTCTGCTCAGGTAGACATTATTCCTCTATATTTTTACATAGCAAATAGATGTTGCTGCTAAATTAATGTTCTGAATTTCAAATGTAGCACCTTTAACCATCAGAGACCATTAGCTTGTTGTGTTGTTGGTGTGTTCATAATACCTCAATATGGAGCTGAAACGGACTACAACCAAAAAGACAACAGCGTATCAGCATTCTCTTTGATCTAGACCAAAGGAATTTAACTACAGGCATGAAATATGTGACCATTAAACTCACTAATTAAACAGATTGCACAATTTTACTCTGCATATTAACACACTGCAGTGACACTGCTCTCTTTCAGCGCTGCCCGGACAAAAAAGAGCCTTTTTTGGAGACTGAATCATTCCTTTTACAAAACTTTTCTGTTGGCAGAAACCCAGCTCTGCCTGAGCGATGCCTAATTGACCACTTTGCACTCAATTGTAGTAAAATCTCTTTTACGGGTCTGAAAACAAGTCTTCTTGAAAAGACACCATCCTTTCCTTTTTCTCCCCCTATCAGTGCATGGCTTATAAATGAGTCTGAAGACCTCCATTAGTATCTGCATGTGTGATTTATTGGGCCCGGGGAGACTTCCGCTGAGGTGTAATGTAACAACTGGACAGTCAAGGCCGTATTTAGCCTCGATATAATGGATAACTTTACTGAACAGCAGACAAGAATCTGCTGAGAAGCCAGAGATTAAGCCAAAGAAGAAGACAATATTCTCCAGTACAAAGGGCTCTTTCATGTCAATTTGTATACTCTGTGCTCCAAGATGGACATTTTTCATTCCCAGCCAATATTTGATATTGTTATATAAAAGTGTAATTGTCATGTGAGCAATGTTTTACGTGTAAAAGTGTCACGGTGACATTTTGGGCCCCCCATCTGTCACATGTTAATTAACATTAAAAGTATGCCTCTGTGAAGGTTGGCCTGCCCTCATCACAAACTCCCACAACTCTGCAGCACTCTCCTGATCATCCATTCTGGATGCAGCGCTGGGCGTCTGAACATCAACTGCCCGTAAACCTCCCTGACAGGAGAATGAAGACATATTTCCCTCGTCTGTCCGTGTATCCCTGGTGATTGTCTGGGAGGATGAGAACATCATCAATAACGCAACGTCGGAAAGCGGGTGGGTGGCTGCCTCAACCGCTACACAAACCTCCGACTGATACCTCCGCGGTGGGATGCAGTGAAATTAAATAGAATCAATGATGCCGGTGCACACACACGGTCTCTCACTCAGATGTAATATTATAATGTTTACACACACACAAAAGCAAGAGTCTGGGAGAGCTCCGTCTGCTCCACCTGCTCCTTTTTCAATGTCCGGTATCGTGAAAAAAAAAACCAAGAAGCACCCTCCAATGTGTGAATTCATCAACACAAGAGGAGTGCCCATCTGTTTCCAGTCTCCATAGTGTACGTTTACCTTTTGAAGGCATCCTCCAAGTCAATGCCGGCAAATTGCGAAGAAAGAGAGAGGCAGCAATTGAAGGCTCAAACCATTAATTTCCCTGGAGAAAGTGTGCACTCTGCTTGGAGGGCCAGAGTGACCTTTCGCTGACAAGACTGGAGCGGAAGAGACAGGCGCAGTGGACAAATGAGATATTAGAATACAGCAGCAAAGAGAGGTATGGAGGAGAATACAGACAGCTGTGGATGGATATATAATCACTGTAAGCATGCTGTTTGACTCATATGTAACTGACGAGAATGTAAGCATGTGGTTTGACAAGTGGTGGACGGAGTATTAAGACCTTTCACTGAAGTAAAAGTAGCAGTACTACAGTTTAAAAATACTTTGTTACAAGTAAAAGTCCTGCATTCAAAGTCTTAAAGGACCAGTGTGTAACATTTAGGGGGATCTATTGGCAGAAATGGAATATAACATTAATAAGTATGTTTTCTTTAAAGTATAATCACCTGATAATAAGAATCGTTGTGTTTACGTTTCCTTAGAATGAGCCGTTTATATCTACATAGGGAGCGGGTCTTCTTCTCGGAGCCGGCCGCCATGTTTCTATAGTAGCCCAGAACGGACAAACCAAACTCTGTTAACTTTTCCTCCTTGGGCCGGAGTCGATAACGTTACTCGCTCACGTCGCCGCCGATCTCTCTCTCTTGCTTCACCACTCACTTCCCACGTACACAAACAATCTATGCACCGGCGTTACTCCAACTGTCTCTAGAGAGGGGCATTCACGTTTTTGCGTCCCCACCGTAGCTCTCCAACACACTTTGCACACAGAAAAGGCTTCAGTTGATTGCAATCTCCTCACCTCACTGCTAGATACCGCCAGATCCTACACACTGGAGCTTTAAGTAAAGCTAGCAATACTACAGTGTGGAAATGCTTAATTACAAATAAAAGTCCTGCATTCAAAGTCTTAAGTAAAAGTACAAAAGTATTAGCATCAAAATTAAAAGTATTCATTATGTAGAATGGCTCATTTCGACCTAACATTTATTATATTATTGAATTATAAGGGCTGTCAAAGTTAACATGATAATAACATCAATAATATCAGATATAGCCGTGCTGTGTTTTGCTCCATGTATGAACCTATGAATAAATGTTAGCTCACAGGCAATTTGCCTTTGGTGCTCTTCTTTCACTCAAAAGCATTTGATTGAGAACAAAGAAATCTTTGTACAGTATCTCTCGACAAAAATCAAATAACAATCCAAAGCATTTTTGGTTGTTGTTGTTCGCACCCTAGCACATATCATATGTCAATCACCGAGCCACTGAGGGCGCACACACTGCTTTACAACTTTGAACAGTACAATTTAAAATAGCAGCAGATTGTGCGTGTGCTTGCATTTTTTTCTTTTTTTTTAACATTGTGCACTATTTTTCTGGTGCTGAGAACAAGGTTTTGTGAAAACTCACTTAAAAATGTATTCAGCTTTACTGACGGCCTGTCAGTCAGCATGATGTAGATGATGTTTACGTTGTCAGCCCAGGTCTTACTGAACATATCAGCATTAAGTAAGAAAAATGTAATTGCATATGTTTAAGTGCAGATATAGGAATTAAGCTGTTCTGAGGAAGGGAATTTATTTTCCAAGTTCCAGAGTTCCTCCTTTCTGAGGCGAGACGGCGACTGAGATGACTGTCTAGTGCTCCCAAAGAAATCATGATTGTTTTGTCACAGTCCTGGTCAACTTTAGTTCCAACTCTGGCTCTATACCCAGCTCTCCGGGATGTTGAGAACTGAGCTTTTATTTATGTGCACATGTGGAAAAAGATGAAACAGAAAGTTTCAAAAGTACAGAATATGCAGAAGAGATACAAAAGAACCCAAGGGGGTTATAAAAACTCCTCACCTCAAAACAAACAAAGAAAAAAGAGCATGATAAATAAAGATACAAACAAATCTGATTGCGAGTCTTATGATTTTACTTCGAAAACAAAATAAGCCAGTAAAACTGAAATCCAAGCCCATAACTGTCTCTTAGACCATGAGGAAGTTGTATGATTGTGTAGCATGTGTCATTTTGATGGACAAGGTCACCCCAAACAGGATACGTGTTGGTTGTAAGTTACTTTCAGTTTTCCCATGCGGAGCTCTCCTGTGAAATTTATGTGTATTGTTTGCTTTGAGGCCATACTTACCTCGCAGGGTTGAAGCTGAGAGAAGTAATAACGGTAAGAGGAAAAGAAGCCATTGTGAAATAACCAACCTGTGAGTGCACCGGCTCTGGTGTCTGGTCTCAAAGCCACTGTAGCTGTGTCGAAGACGCCTGATTCCACTCGGACATTTCTTGAACTTGATCTTCTCTTGTATACAGGGTGTTTGCACAGAAAAAGGACAATTCCAGTTAATTACAATCTGGGTTGTATTTTTATAGTTTTGGCTACTTACTTTGTACAAGTACAAGTACAATCCTATCATAATCAATAGAAATGATGGGTAAAACAGACAACAACTAAATAAGGCCCAAATTGTCATAATTTTAGATTGTTATATTCAAAAGTCACATATATCTAGTAGAGCTGGCAATCGATTAAAATATTTAACTGTGATTAATCACATGATTGTCTGTAGTTAATCGTGGTTAATGGCAAATTAACCACGATTCGCACATTTTTTATCTGTTCAAAATGTACCTTAAAGGGAGATTTGTCAAGTATGTATTACTCTTATCAACATGGGAGTGGGAAAATATGCTTGCTTCATGCAAATATATGTATATATTTATTATTGGAAATCAGTTACAAAGACAAAACACTGACAAATATTGTCCTGAAACCCTCACAGGTACTGTATTTAGCATAAAGAAATATGCTCAAATCATAACATGGCAAACTGAAGCTCAACAGGCAACAACAGCTGTCAGTGTGTCAGTGTGCTGACTTGACTATGACTTGCCCCAAACTGCATGTGATTATCATAAACTGGGCATGTCTGTAAAGGGGAGACTCGTGTGTACCCATAGAACCCATTTTCATTCACATATCTTGAGGTTAGAGGTCAGGGATCTCTTTGAAAATGGCCATGCCAGTTTTCCCTCACCAAAATTTAGCACAAGGTTGGAGCATTATTTAGCCTACTTCGTGACAAGCTAGTATAACATGGTTGGTACCTACCTCTAGTTTCATATGATGCCAGTATTTTCACTCTAGCTTTAAAACTGAGCTCACTACAACCTTAAAAATTGCAAGTTGCGTTAATGTGTTAAAGAAATTAGTGGCGTTAAAACCAATTTGTGTTAAGGCATCTGTCTTGTGACCTGACACGCCAGATGGTTTGTTACACAGAACCATCTGAGAAGCCATCATTGGAAACTGTTTAGAAAAGGGCAGGCACTTTCAAAAAAATACTTGGCAGGTGATTGGATGAACCATCTGTCAATCAAACTCTTACCATAGCCAGTGGGGAGAAGAGCGGACATTTGTTTTCCATCGAGAAAAGCCTTCAGTGCCGTTCTTTGCCCTTTTCTTTCAAAGAAGAAATACTCTCTAGTTCTGATATAACTGATGCTATTGGAGCTACGCTAACCTCTTCAGGAGTCTCCATCGTTGTTTAGAACGAGCAGTCGCCTCTCCGTGCCGTCACACACACCTAAGCTGCCACTAGCTCCTCACAGGACACTGATAGGCTCGTGATCTGGCTTCCCGGACACAAATACTTGGAGCCTGACAAGATGTATTTTCGTGTGATATGTGATACCGCATCCCGATCCAGCTGCCGTGCAAGGTAATCCGTCTTGGTCCTCAAAGCAAAACTTTCCTTATTTGTACTCCTCCAGCATACCAGTCTGACCAAACGCTGCTTCATGATGGCGATACTAAGGTGTTTGATACATGACATGCATTTTAGAAGCAAGTGTATCTCTCACCGATGCATATTGCTCACTTCTGAATTTGAATTTTAAGTCATCAAATCCCCTATAAATGCTGCCTGTGACCAGAACAAAGCTTCTGTTATAACCTGAGCACTGCGTGTGCAGTACAGCAGTCCACTGCTTTCCTTTTAAGACGTCAAATCGCAAAACTTCAGGAGGCTCATCAGACAAAGAACAAGCATAATAGAGTACCTTGTTCAAGGGTACATTAGAGAGTTTGCCTGGACTAAAAAGCAGCAAGCTTTCAGCCAACCTGCAGTCCTGCATTAATTATAACTGTGAGGATGTGAGGATCAGCGTGGTAATCTCATAATATACATCCCCTACCCACACAGAGAGGAAATCAACAGCAACCCCAGCAGTGACTAATGACTAACACCCACTTGCTTGGTCTAAATTACGCAGTAGCCACTTCAGTTCAATGGATACGGTGCACTTAATGCACATTGCAATGTTGCGTACTGGAAATATATGACAGGCATGGGCACTGGAAAATATCTGAGAGGGTACTTAGGCCAGAATGTCTAAGGTTATATAACATATAAATCAATTGAAAAAGCAAACACATAACAGTGTCATATCCAGCGTGGGAAATTATGTTTTTGGTCAAACAGGCACAGTTGCTGGCAGCTACCTCACATCTATAAGCCTCTCATGTTTTCTACCGTTACATTGATTTAGTTTGGCAGATGTTTTTGTTCAAAACAACATGCATTTTTTCCCCCACACACAATCACTGGGAGCAAGTTAGGGTTCAGTGTTAAAGGCACTTCAGCATGTGGAAACGAGGGGCCACTGACCCTACTTACTAATACAATCTAACCAGGTCTGAGCCAATCACTTTGGTGCATGAAACAGAAATTGTTTTATTTTTGAAAATGTTGGAGAATTGCATCTTTTGTGACAATACTTTCACATTTGTAATTCATTAATTCACATAATGTTCCCAGTTCTATCCCCAGACCAGCAGGCTACATCCGCAATGCTTGCCGTTAGAATAAACCAGCCACTCATGTTTTCATCATTTTGTCATTATCACCACCATGCTGCACTTGAGTAAGGCTCTCAACCCCTGAAAGTTCCAGTGGAGCAGCGCAGTGGCCGCCAGATTAAACTGTGTTTGTACAAGACAGCTTCCAGGTGTGAAACATGTGTAACCGAGTGTGATCAAGATGTACCTGAAGAAGAGAGCCTGGCTCTTAGTGAGACTGCACTGACTAAGATAAGATTTAAAAATGTCCCCTACAAGTTCCCTCAGATTGTAAAACAACGTTCCATTAACCACCTTTTTAAAAAAACACCATGGGATCGTGGAAAAATAATGGATAAAGGTTTAGCGGCCTGCCTTGACAAAACCGTTACTCTGCTTTGTAACCATATTCTCCTAACCTAAAAAAAATGTTCCTTAAAGGGGAACTATGCCCATTGTCAAAATTCATACATGTTATTCCTATAGTCAAAGACAGTCCAAAAATATTAGTAAACATAAGCAACTCTCTCTGAAATCCAAAAACAAGACTGATAAATCGCAAATAATCAATGTCATATGGTATAAATGAAAAATACAACGGTTCGTATGATATCTTACGAAAAAAGTTATTCCGTCTTCACAGGAAACAACTTCCTTAGGTTTAGCCAAGAAATCTACTTAGTTAGGTTTAGGAAGAGATCGTGGTTTGGCTCCGGAAGTGGAGTGGCGTTACCTAAGTACGTAAGTTACGTGACAAATAAATCAACGTTGACTTCTGGTTTCACACGTGACATAAACGCCGGTTTCCTAGGCGAAAGTTCAGGATTTTTTGACCACCTCCCTAAACGGCTTTCAATGCTATTTATATTTCCTGGTTCATGATTACGTGAATTACACACAAATTGATTTTGTGGCATATACATGAATTACAGTGCATTATTTTTCATAGGTTTAGCTACAAACAGTGTATAACAACAGCCTGGCTCCACAGACAATACATTGGGAGAGATGTTCTAGATGACACTGAGAGCACCCAGGGGAACGATCTGAGTATATGGGAACATTTTCTGTTTCACAGCTGACAACACTACAATAGAATAAAGCTCATCTGGGCATAAAAAATGAAAGAAATGTTATTTGGGTCCACAGTCTCTCATTTGTCTATTGAGCAGCTCCAGTCGTTATGACATCACAAGTTTGAGACTTACTTCTCTGGTGTCTAGCTTTTAGAGAGAGTGGCTCATGTTCACACATATTGATTGAACTTTCCTTTCCCATGGAGATAACATATTGTTATTCTTCAGTTATGTGGTGGTGTTCCCCTCTAAAGATTCCAGTAACCAAAGATACTTTGTTCTACAGCTTATAAATTGAAAGGTTGATCTATTATTTCTTACATATCAGAGCCTTAAACAGCATACGATACACTAGGAAACTAGAGTGTTATTTATTCAGATTCATAATGAAATCTATATGTATTGTAATATTTCATCAGCCATGAAATACTTTCACATCGGACTACAAATCTGAAGTGGCATACTATATTTAGGTTATAAATCAAACACTGTGCATAGAGGGTTTTGAAAGCACCAACTGTAAAACAGAATGTGCTCTCAGGTTGCCAACCTGGTTAAGCAAAATTAATAAGTGAATGTATGAACACATCCGCACATACGCTCTTACATACAGCATGTATGTCAGCTGCATGAAATGTTTCCAAGAAGGCAATGAAATAACACCGACCCATGTTCAGGAAGGAGCCGTTAATTGGGTCTGAGTGTATTGACCACTGGCTGTGTTATGGGCGGTCGATTCACCGTGGGTAGCGGTCAAAGGCGAGAGAACCTGCCCTCCTGCTGGCAAACTCAGCTTCATGCCTCTGACCTTGGGTCATAGCTGTGTATGTCTATCACGGGCAAATGTTCAGAGAGGAGTCCAGTGAGGGGTGCAGGTGAGCAGGTTCAATTTGGCATATACTGTATATCTAACCTGACTCCCTACTCAATATGCTCAATTTGGTTAAGTATTAACACATTCCGGAGTTGCAGCTTAAAGCCTTTACACACCGGAGATGCTTTTATTTTTGTGCGAGAGCACATCAATATATTTTGTCGAACTGTTGATTGATTTTTCTGAGCTTTTGCATTTTCATGTTGTTTATTTGTCACGCCCAGAAGTTTTTTCATGCTATTAATTTGCACGTTAATATATCTTTTCGAACTGTTGTTTTTGTCATGAATACTTTTGAACAGCACGCAAATATTACATGGCAAAATAGCGAAACTTTTGGATGATTTTTCTGAATAAAGACATCATGTTGAGCAGAAATATTTATGAGGAAAGACTTTACTCCTTTCAACCTTGACAAAGGCGGCGCAGACCAGATCCACTCCTTCCATTCTTAGTTTCCACAATAAAAGCCATAGACGTAAGATTCACAGGCGAGTATTTTGCATTTTCGTGTTGTTTATTCGTCACGCTCCCCGCTGTGTTAAAGCGAAAACGAAAAAACAGATGCATTTGCTCATCTGACTTGCTATTATATTGAAAAAGTCATCAATGTTGCAAACAACCAGTTTATTGTCTGCAGTTTCCCAAATAGTACAAATTCACAAATGAAATTATTCACAAGATAAAATGCTCCAGTTAAAGAGCACAATTTCTATCGAAACAAGTTGTTGCATTATGATGTACGAACTAAACACAGTCAAAGGAATATGATTCACAATGAATTAAAATTTCTGACACCCTCTGCACAAACATTGAAGGTGTTGCAGCCATACCTGTGAACAATCTTGGCATGTTTTAACATACTTCCTTCTTTGATGTCATAGAAATAGATCACAAAGCCTGCCTAAGCCTTAACAATTGGATGGAAAATGTGCCTCTTCCATGTGTTCAAAGGGGATGTGAATCTCCAGAAGAAAATACTGCTTACATGAATATTAAGTAAACACTTATTCTACATAAGAAATGTGTGCAACGTTGGGATCGGCAGTTGACAACATGCCTCACATACGAAGAGCTATACTGTGACATGTTGTGAGTAGACATCACGCTATGTTTTTGTGCAAAAGATCGCCACTAAAACATCACAGTGTCATTTATGAATGGGCACATTTAAGCCGTGCGTTTCTTTGTTCAGCTGGTGTGAATCATGTCTGAAATAACCTGTTTCATTATCCGAGCATAATTGCAGTCAACAACATAGCATGATTAATCAAAGTGTTTTTCCGAACCGGCTGGAATTGCCTCTCTCTCATTTAGAGGAGCACATCCAATCATGACATCACAGGCACATCACAACAAATTAGACGGGGCGGTTTCCATCTAATGATGTTTATCGCTTGATGTGTAGATGTAGGGACTTAATCACATTTCCTTCACTTGGTGTGAAACTAAGTGTTTATCCTTGGGCTGGGCTAACACGTTTGCATTTAGTGATGCTGTAAGTGCATCATGACTGGAAAGTTATCTACAGAGGACGTTCAATTACATCCTGACAAGAAGGGATGTTTTTCAAGCTCTACGCAAATGCTTCTCTCCTTTAAGCCAATTAAGGGCTTTTGACGAAAACACTTCTTTCATTATTCATCATAAAGCGTGTCGGCCTTGTCAAGTAGGACTGCTCTCGCCCTGATCTAAGTGCTGTTAAACACAACACCACTGTGAATAGTGAAACGTGTCAGAAACACAGATACTGGCTCCGGGTGCTGCCGGTCTCTTTCCACCAGCCCCTGCCAAGGATTTAGTCCTGTGAAGATGGCCTGCCGAGCTGACGGTAATTAAACTCCACATTTCCATTGATCTCCTTCATCTCTTCCTACATCCTCCCCTGCCTCCTCCCTCATTCCCATTCTCGTCCTAAGGAGGGGATCCTGAATAAATAATGCAGGTTTCCAAGTGCGGGTGCGTTAATTGGCCTGTCTTTATGAGCCCAGAGGGTTCCTGCTGACCTTTTTGCAGAGATGGCCAGTAGTCCGGGGCCAGACGCCTGCAGAGAGACGAAGTGAGAGCTGTTAGCCATGGGACTCTGTGGAAGCTACTGCCCAGATCTTTAGCAGGGATAAAGTCCGGCCTTTGAGTCATCATGTCAGATCTAATACCACCGTACACATGATCATCCCATGATATCTGGGATCACTCCGAGCCTAATTGGGGGCCATATTTATTTGAATCGTTCAAGTAATTTCAACTGAGCAAACATCAACAGCAATCTCCCATACATGCAGTTCTACACATTAACAACAGCTCCCAGTGCAAGCCTGTTGAGCATTAAGGAGTGTCAATTCGTTTTAAGTGTAGCACGTGCTAAACGAAGAGAGGGTGTTGCTCATAAACGACTCCCACCCACTGTTTCCTCTCTTTAAACCAGTGAAATCCCAAGCCGCAAGCTTTGCTAACCACACCGCCCACTAATTAATGTGCAGTACTCCATACAGAACCCATAATCAATCATCATGTTTTTTTGATTAATGCAAGTAATTTCATCATTTCAAGCAGTAATGTGCTTTGAAATGCAAGAAGTGGTATCGTTCAGGGTTGGCCTGCCTTGATATCGTTTCAGTTCTGCACATATACTGATGCATACAGACAGTTCTCGTTCCCAGGGCGTCAAAAACAAACGCTTTGTCACGGCTGAGGGTGTTCCACACCGACGCACAAGGCACCCTTTAGCGTCGGTATGAGTTGACCGGATTAACCATTAACTACTATGCCAACACAGAAAGTGCTGTGGTGACGTAGTTTCCTCGGTGACACCTTATAATCAGCTGTTTGTTCATGTCCCGTGTTCACAAAGTTCGGTGTTATTTTCACTGTGCAAACGTAGTTTTAAGCCCAACCATGTTTTTTCCTAAACTTAACTAAGTGGTTTTGTTGCCTAATCCTAAGCAAGTGTTTTTGTTTAATTCACAACATTAAGCACGTGTTTACTGCGACTAAAAAGTGACGCAGATGGATCTGAAAAAGCGTCAGTATATGGCGAGTTGGGACGAGAACGTGTTGGTTGTTTTCTTTCGTCAAAACTTAAATCTTACTACTGATGAATACTAGAACTTCCCAGCAAAGCCATAAAAATGATCCATCCCGCCGGTGTGGTGCCTGGCTCTGCAGATGGCAGGTTCAAGGGTCAAATCTGTGACTTGCCGGACACGTGAAGAGTGTCACATGCTGATGTGAGCCATCAATCACTTTTTTTCATAGAAATGTTTTGGACATGGAGCAGTAGGTGATAGACTTCTAGCTGACCCTCCAATATTTCAACCATTTGTCATTGTTTTCCATAGCGAAGTGGCACAATCCATGAGTTTGTCCATATACATGCTCCCCTGGTGCCTGTTATGAGTAATGTAATGGATTTCAATCCATTGTTCATTAATTCCTGCACTGAGCACTAAGCTCATAAGTGCCTTGTGTTCAGATGATAGAGCACCATGTTCTCCCTGAGAGATCATGCGAGCACGGGTAGGAGTCATTATTTCACATGGAGTGCGCCATGTATTGTTTTTTAATGTAAATAGTGGCATACGTATGCATTGTTGGATAGATGCTTGAGACACAGTGGTGTAGTGGAGGGTATACACAGGTATACACAGTAGGGATGCACCGATAGCGATACCTGGGCTTTGGGTATCGGCCGATAGCGAGTACCGATCTGATATCATAAGCTGTATGCCTCACTGTGTGGAAGTGACTGGGATCATTCTTTTACATCTTTTTACATCAATATCAGGATTGACTTAAAACATCGCTTTCCTAACTTTGTAAAACAAAATGTAAGAAATAAATACATACTGTTTATTTATCATCAAAATAATAAATCGTACACCAGCAACTTGGCAAACAAATCTTAACTTTAAACAGGAATGAAAATTCCAGTATATAATGTATATAGTTTATAAACATAGAATATTTGAGTTTGTATCGGCCCGATATCCGATCCGGTATTGATATCTGTGCATCCCTAATAGAGTAAACCCAAGTCTTTTTCTGGCGGTTTACAGTATATCCACCTATCAGCCAAAAAAGCCATTGGAATATATAGAGTATGTCCACTTCCTCCACTGTAACCTACCCATCTCTACCTAGTAGTACGCCCACCTTATCAACGACCACCACACCACTATTGAGACATTAGCTCTGCCTCTTGTGTAATGCAAACTAGTCACCGACATTGGTAAACTTCTACTTTAAACCAAAATTTAATTCGAAAAAGACCTTGGATTTGCCATCGTCCTGTTTCTTGGCTATCTAAGGACAGTAGAGAGTCCTCAGGCTAAACCCCTTGTGGTTTTCCATCAATTTCAATGGCAAAGCTGGCAAAGTAAGCAGATGCATCCTGCCAGGCTCAGGGTTACCCGCTTCCTCTTTCATTTCCTGCCCAGGGCTATTTTGAATTCCCTTGTACATGGGCAACTTCCTTAAATCAAATGGACTGCCTCATCTGTAATTCATTTGGACAGAGTACCTGTGAAATGGATAAGGAAGCTTTACACAGTATTTCGGAAACTATGTATATTTATATGTTCTGCTAAGAGGCTTTTGGGGTTGTTTTTGGCAGGCAGAGGAGATTTCTAAAGAAAATGAATAGTTGTGAAGCCAGACTGGCAGATTACTGACAAGCTGAGAAATATAGCGTATTTTTCTGTGGTTAATCATGAGTAGGGGTCATTCTTTTTGTGACCAGGGGCACGCAATCTTCATGCTTGTGTCTTATCGCCTTTTGTAAGCTTAGCGGAAAAAAAAAAGATTTACATTCTGTGGAAGATTGATTGTACATTTTCAAAGAATCTCAATATCTCACAGAAAACCATATGACTTAAAGGCGGTCCACCTTTAAATTCAAACATTGACACTGCATCAGATTGCTGCGCGATACATGTATGCCACATATTACTGATGTCCCAGTATGATACCGTCTTTACATCTAGGGAGTGAGAAGATCTCATTATATGATTCGACATTATAAACTCAGTAACTGTGGCTATGAGATTGCATTTGAATTTTAATATTGGACACCAGTGGATTGAAAGATCATCAATTGATAAAGCTCTCTGAAATAACTTTGTGGCGTATCATGTTACATTTTTACTGAATGGCTTTAGATTGTCCACAACAAATGTGATTGTGCTGGGAAAAAGCACTGCATCATTGCACTCCTTGTGATTCTTTCCCCCCCCCCGAAACAAATACAATGAGAGAACGGGAAAAAATAGACTAAGCTCATAATCCAATCTGATTCAGAACTACAATGAGATCTGCCTTCACTCAGCTTGTGAACAACGGAAGCCCCAAAATAGCCTGGAATTGGGTGGCAAATCCTAGACTCCCTTAATAATTTGATAGGTTGAACCGAGGCAACCGTTTGTGTGTGATCTCCTTTGGACTAGTGAGTGTGACTTCTCTGTTTAAAGGAGAACCAGCTACTGGGTCTTAATAACACATTGGGTATATCCCAATTAGTTTTTTTCAGGTTCTGAATTTGATAGCGAGGGAAAAGATCGAGTCAAGAGGGAGCAGTTGAAATGAGGTTGGCAGTGGAGATTACGCTGAATGAAGTGAGGCAAATTACCTAATTCCATTTAGAGACGGTGTGTAATCGGCTTTATCTACCGTGGAGATGGTATTAGACCCTGAAATAATCTGGAATGAGAAGGATTTAAGAAATAAGGAACCCAGAGAGTATAGTGCCTCAGCTGGTGCTTCTCACCTCACCTTGTAGTCTTTTAATCTGACCTACATCGACATCCAAAGGAGAGCAATATGGCTTCTTTATAGGAGACTCCATTACTCTGAGTTGTTTCTTTGTCCGGGGCAAGTCAGGACAAATTGTTCTGGGTGTATGGCTGTTAACACAGTAACACAAAGCCGACTATATAAAAAGCCAAGTGTTTGATCTTAAGGGTGGTTGAGTAGCTTGTTTTAAAATGCAATGACCACACACACTCTTTAATAAGAACCAATAAATCCTTGTTCTTTATGAATAAATAATGTTGAATTTAAGAAAGCCAAGTGGTGCTAAGAGAAAAGCAGACAGATATATATGTAAAATTGAATATTTAGGAGCTGTGGATAAGGCCCTAAAATGTTGTTTAATTATTGCCCTGCTACAAAAAGGGAGCCTAAAGATAAATAAATGATTACAGTATGTCTGACTCAGTGGGCTACCTCTGGGTCTGAACACCTGATCATGTATTTTTAAGTACAACCATGAAGCCGAGATTTCAATTCTCTGCTGCATAGCAAACGATGGCAATGTGTATCTGTTGCTCCGTCAACCACTTTGTTCCAAACTGAAATATCTCAAAAACTAATGGATAGATTGCCATGAAATTTTCTATAAACATTCATGCTCCCCAGAGGATGAATCCCGCTAACTTTGGTGATCCCTTGACTTTCCCCCTATAGTGCCACCTGCAGATCAAGTTTTTCACTTATCCAACGAAATATCAAAACATCTAAAAGTCTGATTTGTACCACATTTTGGACAGATATGGTTCATGATTCACAGACAATAAATTATATTGACTTTGGTGATCCTAACTTTTCATCTAGCGCCACCATCAGGTCAACTGATAATGACCAAATATCTGCAAAGCTAACGGAATGCCCATCTAGATTCAAGAGATTTTATTTGTCACATATACATACCAGTATGTACAGCAAAATGTTGCTTTGGTTGTGCATTGTGTTTAGTGCTAATTAGCATATGTTAGCATGTTAACTGGCTAAACTAAGATGGTGAACATGGTGAACATTATACCTGCTAAACATCACCATGTGTCATTGTCATTATGAACTTATTAGCTTATGGATGTTATCATTTAGCTCAAAGCACCACTGTGCCAAGTACAGCCTCACAGAGCTGCTAGTGTGGCTGTAGACTCTTTGGACATGTCCCAATTTCATACTAATTCTATACACTATATACTACATACAGTACATGCACAACATCAGACATCAATGAAACTTCAAAAAGAGACAAAAACTAAATGTCTTAATTGAGATTCAGTACTTTTGTTTTGTTGTCTTTTTTGAGCTGCCCCACCACCACCCACATTATTTAATGTTTTTCCACGTTTCTTTTCTGCATTGCATTGTGGGAGACTTGTGTCCATCAAAAGTCAATCGTAATAGTGTTCAGACTGAGTATACTTCATTTGATCAGTTTTGTAGTGTGAACACTGCATACTCAATCTGCTTTTTGTTCAATTACATATCTCATATTCCAATGTTATGCAATTTGCTGATCACATTGAGCACACCGAGAACAAACTCTGCTGTTTTTTAATGGCCTCATGACCTTCCATAGTCTGTAAAACCTTCATATTTCCAGCCCCAAGGCAAAGTAAGAATAGACAAATTATCAGTATTTTGTTCCAGCCTTCGAACACTTTAGCGTGCGGTGTAAAGAATACTGCAGCCTCATGGGAGCCTCATAGACCTTAACCCTTTTTTATCTAATAAAATGTAAAAGTTTGTACTTGTCAACAGGTTTTCACAAGTTCCTAAAAACTTCTCAAACTTTTTGGAATTAAAAATATTCCTTTTTAAATAATGACTTTTGGCCCTTTCAGACACAACGAGACAATGGCACCACTGCTTAAACCCATTATTTTCGTCGGCGAGCGCTGCGCTCTGTGACGAATACCCATATGGCCAATGGGAACAAGGCAACCAGCCAGGCACAGAAGTAAAAAAATGGAGGAATTCAGACACACAATATAATAATAATATAATATTGTGTGTCTGTTCCCTGAACAACACAAGTTTGCACTTGTATCGAGACCTCGGGAGGAAAGCTGTCATGGAGAGTGGAGCAGGTGGACCCAAACGCAGGAGATTACAGGCAACAAGCAAATTGGAGAAATAATTTTAATTCAAGGTTTGGTGCAGGCAAAGCAGAACTGAACCTCTAACAAAATCAAGGATCCAACAAAGACTGAACTGAAAATCAGGAGTTAAATACAAACTAATCTGGTGGAGGTGCAGAGATGGGCGGAGAGGTTCAGGTGAGGGGAATGAGGTGATCAGTACAGGAACACAGGAGAAAAAACAACACAGAAAACCCAAAACACAGAAAACAACTCAGTCCAGCCTACAAAAAAGCTGAGGGCTTGTGAACACAGAGCCAGACTGTGACAAAAGCCCTGTCTTGGAAACATGTTTACAACCAAGTAGGCATATCAGCATAGGCGCGGTTTGAACTTTAAGGTTGGGGGTTCACAAAAAAACAAATCCAGAGGGAATGTAATGTGTACAACACAGAGAGGTCTAGTGTATTGGGATGCTGTGTACATTACACCATGTTCCAACTGAATGCGAGCGAGTGCCAGCGACAATTTGATTGCATTGTTTTCTACTGGAATGTGTCTTAACTGGCCACGAGCAACGCTATGCTGTTAAGTGCAACACCGTTTTGAGCTGAACTGTTGTTCGCTTTGGAAGCACCACAATGGACGATGAACAGCTGATTCGTGAAGTTATTTATTCTCCTCATTTCACTACAAAAACCCAAATAAGATGACGGCTGGCTGGAGGGAAATCGCCAGGATTTTGCCTGAAAGTTTCCAACTTTCAGTTGGCAATATAGTATGTAATTACCAGTAAATATCACAATATAAAACATGTTTTTAGTTTACAAAGTACAAACATAGAAAGATAGCAAATATCACCAATCTTTTAAGTCTGATCTCGAGCGCACAGCCGATAGGTACGTGGTTTGTTTACATGACGTAACAGAAAGTGCATATTTAACGGATTCAGTGTGGACAGAGAGCATCCTTTGTTATTATAAGTAAATAAAAAAATCATAAATGTCTTGTTGGCTTCTTATTTTGTCAATAAAAAGACACAATAAGGTTGATATTATTCATCATTACAATAAATTATTAGTTTATTAATTCTATATTATAAAAAGAAATATTGTTATCCCAACATGCATTTTTGGCCACGGCCACTACGGGGTTCATTTAGCCCCATGAACCGACACAAACTGCGCCTGTGCATATCAGGTGTGTTTTAACAGCTAGCTTATAGGTAGCCTCTTAGCACGGGACAGATGCATCTTCATTGCTGGCAACAACAAAATGACGTAGTCCCACTAGTAGCTTTGAAAACCCTGCCTATTTTGCTCTGTCCTCCGCAACACCTTGTTGAATGTATGCTGAACCCAGCGGTGTGCGTAGCTCAAATCGTGTTGTGTCTAAAAGGCCCTTTATCCACTATGAGCCACCCAGAGACTGCAAATGTCTGCCACAGTAAACTATTCTCAAACATGCTTAAATTGGTTTAAATCTCTCTTTGAGTTGATGGATTTTATTTGTTGTTTTAGATCTGTGGAAATAAGAGATGTGATTAAATGTTCCTGGACCCAAAGGCTTGATTTGTGTGCCAGTTTTCATAGCTTTTTTAAGATTTATTGCTGGCAGACGGACAAGCAAACACATCGGTAAAATCACCATCGTTTTGCTTCAGGTAATAATGTCAATGTCAACTTGTCAAGAATTCACAATAAACTTTGACTTCTCAAACAGCTGAAAGATATTTCCTTAACATCATTTAGTCACATTTTCTTGAATCAATTCTAAAGTAAGTTGTGAATACATCATTTAACAAAATTATCATTCATTTCATGTGAAGATTGTGAGCACACACTACTGTGGAAGGCATGGCTAACATCTGCTATCCGTGCCCCTATCAGCCGGCAGACAAGACTAAATCAAATCCACATAAGACAGATGCACAAAGCCTGTATTCATCCAAGCATCACTCTCTCTCTCTGTCTCTCTATCTTTCTTTTTCCTTTTTTTCCCCTCTCCGACTCTCACTTGAAAAGGAAGAGAAAATCAAGGTCAGGCCACCGATCACGTGAACATGCAGGAGAATAAATTTCCACATACTTGTCCTCTCCGACCCATTGACAGTCTCATGGAATGTAGCCTTGTCAAGCCAGGTAATATATGGCTAGTGAAGACATATGGCATGTTTGCATGGGACCCTTTATTACCTTCTGCCTTCACTTTCCTATCTACTCTCTCCTCACACACACACACGTGACACTCAAATTCATATAGGAAGTGATGTGTGGGTGCTTGATTCACGAGTCAAAAGCCACAAGTCCACAATGTCAATGTTTGAGTAGAGGAGAATCTAATTAAAATAGCAAATGGGAAGAGAAGAGAGAGTGAGTGAGAGACGGAGAAAGTGAGTAAATCAGCATAATTACAGCTTAATGCAAACAACTCCACATTGTCTTTATTCCAATAAGTTAATGAGGTTACAGACCGGAAAAAAAAAAACAATTCCATCGCTGCTTTTGTCTTGTGCAGGCCACCAAGGAAAATGAGCTGTCACCCGATCTTAATGGCGACAGGGTTTTCACCCAGGCCGGAATTAATATCTGACTCCCAGGCCTAATGAGCAATAGCTGGAAGAGCAGAGTGAACTCTTTGTCCTGCGAGTTTGGTGAAGAAAGGAGGAGGAAGAGCGAGAAAATAAACATAAGAAATTGGTCGGCGCGGAGAGTAATGGCACTTGTGAAGGGAATACATCGCTGTGATTGGATTCTGCTCCTCAAGGGCAATTTCAATTCAGAGATGCCTTATCAGTGTGACAATCGGAAAATTAACAATGTTCTCAAAGTGTTTCACTATACACTGCAAAACGATATACAAAGACATAATTAGGTAAAGTAGTTATAAAGTGGATTACAGCTAATTTCATCATTGTTGTCTGGCAGCTGCACCTTCTATCCTATAGTCAGGTGTTGTATGCATAATAGCTATTATAGCTATAGCTAATTTGCATACACTGAAACCCAATACTACAGGCCTACTAAGGATGCTGAGGTCATGTCCTTGGATTTTTGTTCCTGGGAATTTGGAGATTATTTGCAAACTGGAGGGAGTTAACATCCTACAGTTGGAAACTTCCATAAAGTAGGATGTTTTACATGATCATTTCAGCATTTTTAGACTCAAAGATGACTACTTTCTGGGGCAACTAACAAAAAGGATTCTCTGTTTCTCCTAGTGGGCAACCTCTAGGGTCTGACACCCAAAATGCAGAACTCAAGACTTCAAAACCATAGTCATCAAACCAATGGGTGACGTCACAGCGACTACCTCCACTTCTTATATACAGTCTATGGTTTCTCTTCAGAATAGTATTCCCAACAGTTTGGAAAGGGCTGTGAAACAACATCCCTTCATGTTAGGACATACAATTTACATATGTAAAGTTGACTGTAGTATAGGAAAAACCCCAGACAACATTATTCCTAAATGTCTTGCTACAAGATCCTGTCAGAAGGTACAAGTGTAATATGCTTTATTTGCATGACTGGGTAGCCATTGGTGCAAAAGCAAATATATGCACACATGTACAGTACAGACTGTACATTGACTTCCCATTATGTCACTGAAGACAGCTGTTTTATGTCTGAGTTGATGGAGCAGCTGGGGATTGGAATTGGCATATGTTTTTCCCTACATTCTGATTTACCAGAACAAAGATTTGTCTCAATAGCTTCATATATATATATATATATATATATATATTTTTAAAGCGAATGTAAACAGAACACAAGAGCTAATTGATGCCTTTATACTGTACATCTGAATATTTTTTATTTTCATTTTATATAACTTCCCATCAGTGGAACCACTCTACAGAGTTATTCTTTGAAGGTGCAGTGTGTAGGATTTGGTGGCATCTAGCAGTGAGGTTGCAGATTGCAACCAACTGAAACTTCTCCCATGTGCCAAGCGTGTAGGAAAACTACGGTGGCCGACGCAAAAATGCAAATGTCCCCTATCTAGAGCCAGTGTTTGGTTTTTTCCGTTCTGGGCTACTGTAGAACCATGGCAGCTGGCTCTGTGAAGAGGACCCGCTCTGTATGTAGATATAAACGGCTCATTCTAAGGTAACAAAAACATAGCAATTTGTATTATCAAGTGATTACACACTAAAGAAAACAGACTAATTAATATTATATTCCTTTTTCTGCCAATAGATCCCCCTACATGCTACACACTGTTCCATTAAATGTGTTTTCTTGCTTTTGCATCTTCTGGTGCATTTTATATAACACTTGTGTGTTTGTTTAATGTGGCCCATCCACCAATTTCTGTATTATGTGCGGAGTTACGAGACCAATAAAAATAACTCTTACTCCAACGATTAGTGTAAAAAATAACAGCGTTGCTCTGAAGTGGTTCTACCTATCATATTTCACAAACACATACTGTGAAACTCAGCCAGCAGGGATTCCCTGCCCGAGGATGATTTGCATTTACTCTCCCCTTTTCTTTACGCAGTTTTCAGATTTTTTTTTTTCTGTCCCTTTTATTAAACTCAAGCTTATTTTTTATTATCCTAGACACCCCATGCTGCTTGTTTGGGGGACAAGTTGTAAAAAAGAGTGATATTGCATACAGTGACAAATGTATTTAAGCTCAGTTATGGTTTAGCATTGGCCAAATACAGCAGAGAAAGTGTTATGGTGGCAAACGCCGGCATCTCTTGTACCATTCTTGATTATTTCCATGTTTTTGAGGAGTATGGAAGAGCTGAATGCACTGTCAAGAACAAAAATGAACATGTCACAGCCATGCTTTGCGTGAGTATATGATGGATTGATGACCTTTGACATACACATAACCCAGTGAACCAACATCTAGAGTAAAGCCTTCAGTTTTAGCTTCCATTCATGTACTGTAATTAACATCGGTCCTATACTGTAGCTCCCGCAGTAGTAGCAGTGACACAACTAACTTTCCCATTACCAAAGGAAGTCATTTATGCCCCCCGTTCTCCTTTTGATCCGTCAGACTTGTGATGAAAAGAATAGCAGAGCCTCAGTCTGGGGATCCGCCGCCTTTGAGACTCAACAGCTTGACTCATTTCATTAGTGTCATGAATTAAAGATCCCCAATCTCCCTTTTTCTCCCATTCGCATGGCAATGATCCACCCTTAGTTAATTTACAGTCGCTCGTCGTGCGGAGGCCTCCAGCCTCAAAGGCTCCCACGACAATTTACCTGTGTCCTTTTCACTTGGATGGCGCATATCATTGTGATATACTATAATGGAATGAGTGGAGGAGTGAGTAGGCATGTTGTATAATGAGCTGGGGGAGGTACAGTAATCTGTTACAGTACACCTTTTCGCTTCCTGGCACAAGGAGACGTCTTAACCAGTGAGCCAAATGAGTGTTTTTCTACAGCTGGGGATATATTTAGGAAGGGTTACACTCTGGGATTGGATTGCAGAGGCCAATTTTTAGCAATCACGTCAACACTGTATACGCTTGTGACTAAATTAAGATCCTTTTTTTATATGCAACTCCAGTTCTTGACTATTTAATGATGTTTATAGTTGCTTTACATATACAAAAAATCATTTCAAAAGGAAGTTTGTCTCCAGAACTGGGTTACTCCAGAATGCATTTTCTCTATAGGCTATAATTCTGTATATAGAGGACAGAAAATATATGAATGTTGGTTTAGAAACCTCCTTGTTAGTAATGGTGATTTGATATGCAACTCCAGTTCTTGACTATTTAATGATGTTTATTGTTGCTTTACATATACAAAAAATTATTTCACAGGAAGTATGTCTCCAGAACTGGGTTACTCCAGAATGCATTTTCTATATAGGCTTTAATTCTGTATATAGAGGACAGAAAATATATGAATGTTGGTTTAGAAAATGCATCATTTGTTGCCCCACCAGCCTTGTTAGTAGTGGTGATAACTGCATTTTTATTATTTTTTTCTTCCTCTTGAGAAAAGCCTTATAAAATCCTGCACAAGAAATGGCACTTTGCCTGTTCCAGCACACTCCCGGGCACACACACACACACACAGCATGACAGGGATTATGCACACATGTGTTTGCCCACACGGAATGCATTCAGATGAAAGCGGGAGAGAGGAGAGACAAGAGACGACCGTGAAAGGTGACAGCATTTCCTGTTCTCGCGGGGGTGACCTCGTTCTCGGCAGGTCGCTGCGGCAGCTCTGGACCGTGTCTCTACTGGCCATCTGGCCCCGCCGGCCTCCGCTGTGAGCAAATACCAGGCGAGTGGCTCGCTGACATATTCTGATGGTGTGATTCAATATTGGTGGTAGTTGTAAGCTTGGGATTAGCCTGCTGCACATACCCCCGTTTCGCTCGACTACACCACCCACCTGGCTGTGGTTTCCATTCACCTGCTCCCCTGTGGTAATCTGTCCCGTCTCAGTCTACATACTAAAGCATAATTAACACAAGCATGTGATCCTGTGCCAGTGTGCCTTTTGCACAATCTAGTATTTTCTGTATGGATGCTTTTTCCAAGTGAAACAGTGGAAAGTTTCCCATATTTCATTATGATGTACATGCCAGCAGATGGAAATATTCCAGATCCCCCATATAGGGAATGTAATAAATATAAACAACATTGTCTCTCCACTGTGAATTCAATAGTTTCGAGCTCACATGCACACATACACACACACACACACACACACACAGTATGATGCCTGGCTGTCTCTCAGGGCGAGCAGAGAATCATCTTCCACAGATGAGGCTTCTCTGTCTCTGTCCATGGTGCTGAAGATGTGTTTCCATGACTGCCGGTAGGGGGCGTGTGCTACCTAAAGATAATAGATACTGCTGCTGCTGCTGCTGCTGTGAATCCACTCCTCCTGGGTTTCAGCAAAAAAAAAAGCCAAGCATAGCATGCCGACCAAGAGCGACGGTGGACTGCTCTTCGGTCCAATCAGCATTGCCAGAGTGCCTCTCTGCTGCTCAATAGTCTAATGACTTTGTAAAAGCAACCATTATCATATCAAATGAGTGGAGTAATGTGGGGTCCTCTGCAAAGGACATGATGTACTTCCAGGCACTTTGACTCTCCATATGGAGGAGATGCACAGAGGAAAAGGTATGCCTGAGTTTAAGATAATAATCAATAATAATAATAATAATAATAATAATAATAAAAATAATAATACAAGTTATATGTAATATACAAAAATGCTGATATATTTTGTAAACAATTCACAATAAAAATAATAAAATAAAAAACAATTAAGGGAAAATATAGTCTAATAATAATAATAATAATAATAATAATAATAGTTAAATGTATACAAAAATGCTAATTAATTTTCTAAAGAATTTACAATAAAAATAATAAAATAAAAAACAATTAAGGGAAAGTATAGTCTAATAATAATAATAATAATAATAATAATAATAGTTATATGTAATATACACAAATGCTAATTTATTTCCTAAACAATTTACAATAAAAAAATAAAAATAAGGGAAAGTATAGTCTTATAATAAAATATAAATAAATAAAAGAACATTAGGAGAAGATTTTAACTGTGGATTTAAAATGTTTTTGTTTCTGTCTGTCCGGTTAAACCAAGCAGAACTGCAATCTTAATTTTCTTCCTGCCATGTTTATAACACCCTCCTCCTCCTCCTCCGACATCAGAGCAGCCTAATAGTCCAGTCCATGTCCCTGGGAGGAAGCTCGGGTCCCAGCAGCAGGCCAGCCTCTTCCTCGCCTGTCTTTTGGGGGTGTTTTCGTATGCATGTGCGTGCCTGTCCGTGTCCGATCCAAATAGATTCGCCTCACGTCACTTTCCCACCCACCATCACCACCATGCACCACCACCACCACCACCACCTCCACCTCCACACTCCTGCACATAAAACATTCATTAGAGCTCAGCCCTGCGCTGCAAGAAATGTCTGTCTGAATAAGTCATTAAGGCTCAGATTCACTCTTGAAAATCTTTCAAATTCCATCACTTATGTGAACTTATGTTTCCATATATTATCTTTTATAGTATCTATAAATAATTGTAGTGAAACCAGGCAGAAAAAAAAACACAAACACAGCATGAATGCGTAAAATCTATTTGGCTTCGCCTTCAGTGTGACAATCCCACTTTGAGATTTTAAGAGGAATATCTTTTTTTGCAGCGTGATACATCCCCATAAAACATTCATCTCTGGATTCTCGCTCTCTCTCTCTCTCTCCATCTCTCCTCCCTCTCTCCCTCTCTCCACCTCCCCGCGGTAAACGCACACTGACGCTCAGCAGTGCGGCCGACCTCCGTGCGCATCCACCCTCACTTTTCCTCCGCGCGTTTACTTGGGAAATATACAAGTGATCGGACTGGATAATATGTGCTGCTGCTGCGATTTCAAAAAAACATGGATCCAATACTGCTTTTTCTTCGCCTGATGTGCCGTTGATTTGTCTCCACTTAACACTTTGAAGCTCTTCCTCCGGAGCTGTTTTTGCGCGCCCTAGATATATATTTTTGGGGAGGTGTCGACTGGTCTGTGTCTGATCCCAATTTGGATGTTTATTTGCTGACTATTTTGTCCAAATGACTGAGCTCGGGTGCAGCCGGAGACGTGGCTCTCCACTCGGGAAGACCTACGGCTAAAGTTTGAAGGGTGCTGTCCTGGATTTGCAAAAATCACCCACAAATTGCAATAAAACAGCGGATATCCTCTATATCTGTATCTCCGCAGCACGCTGGGATTCATTCGACTTTGGATTTATAGTCCCACAGCTTCTGGATTTCACCTCTAAATCATGAAGACCGTTCTTATTGATGGTGAGTATATATGCATTAGATGATATAGGGGCGTCTTTTGTAAAGTTTCCCCATAAAAGCAGGCTTGGTTATACTGCGCAGTGATAAAAAAAAAAAATCAGTGTCACCAGGTCTGTGGAGAGCAAAGAGACACATGCAGCCAAAGATAAATCACTTGTCCTAATTGGAGTTTTACTCTGCTGGCTCCTCCGGGGTTTTTGGTTAAACTGGTACATGACTGATAATCTGCACCTCTAATCTGCGCAGTAACACATTATTCCCTTGTGTTTTTTTTTGGTGCGGATGTCAATATCAGTTGTGGATGTTGCAGGCTGTAAACGACCTTGACTCTGGTGGCTCTTAATTGAGTCGCAATTCAGAGCAGATTTTGTCTCTTCTCTCTTTGTAGCCTAGGTGCGCGCAAAGATCAGTGCGCACAGGGCGAGCGCGCGTGAGAAAAGAGAGGCTGTGTGTGTGTGTGTGTAGTGGTCAATATGCTCTGCATGATATTTGCAACTTAACCCGGGCATCCGATCCGGCTGAGCTTGTGATGGTGATGATGGGAGTCCAGAGGCAGATGGTGCACTTTGGCGTCCCCCAAATAATGCCCCTCATGCTCTCCAGCTCTCCTTTGGCTTATTTATTATAATTGCTTGTTTTCTGTGAGGCATCGTCCCACTCAGGGGTGCCGCCAAAAAAGACAGGGAAATGTTGGCCCTTTCATCGACTGGACTGGACGTGTGGCTATTCTAATGAGGACAGAAAAAACGCTCCTCCACTCCCATCGGAAATGGCTAAAAAGAATTGCATTTCTTGGCAGGAGCAGTGCTGTAGGCTGTGTGTGTGTGTGTGTGTGTGTGTTTGTGTTAGGTGGTGGAGTGGAGGGAGGTAGAGGAGGAGGAGGAGGAAGGAGGAGGAGGGAGGAAGCACCTGGCATGTCTGTGCGTGTGTTTTCCTATGCACGCCTGATTGTACCCGTGCCTGCGTTGCGTAAATATGTTTAATGCAGACAAGCAGCAGAGAGGAAAAACACTGACATGAAATGTTTGATAAGCAGCAGCAGCGCCATGGTGAGATGTATAAGTGCATCTATGCAACATCCAATTTGTTCCATCAAGAGCTTGGTGGAAAACCCCCCATCTCCACCCTGCCCCACCCTGGCCTGCACACACACACACACACACACACACACACAGAGTGCTTATGCAACATGCTGCACACACACTCCCTCTCCTCTCTCTCACGTTGTTCATTACTTGGCTAAAACTGCAGGATTATGGTAAGAAAAGCCGCAGATTATTGTGGCCCTACAGAGTAACTTTGCATTTAAATCAAAGAGGCTACGCATCTACTTGTGCATTCTCTTTGATATGTCACAGGGGTGATGCAAATTCACACACCCATCCATCCATTGGCACAGAATGGCTCAAGGTCCCTCAGACCCTTTCAGGCAGGTTTTCATCATCCATCCAACTGGCAGTGTGATTTAGCAACCGGGCATCTGACACACACACACACACACACCTATGTCTGATTTTTTCTTGCTGCAATTATAATTGGTATCCATCTCTCAAGGCTTTCTGATTTGGCTGAGAAGAAAAAAAAAATGTCCTGTCGTGTCTTGTGTTTAAAGTGTCAGAGTGAGGAGGGACTTTAATTTACACTGTTTTTCAACCCAGTCAGCATATGATCAAATGGCTTCTGTGGGAAAGCTGTTGCTTGGGGGGTGCCATTGCTCCCTGTCTGCCAAGCAAAGCCAATAAAGCCCAAATTAATGGATAAAACCATTACGGTGGAACTGAAAGCTTTCTCTTCAGGAGTTTTAAACCGCTACACGATAAGGCCAGGCATTTTTCTTTTTCATTTAGTTAACTTTTTGTTATTGTTTTGGCGGTGCCTTGCCAAAAACTCTGCCCTATTTTTTAAAAAATAGGACACAAGATGCAGCATCTGTGGTGGCGAGATAATTGTTTGGAACGTAAAACAAAAAAAAAAAAGAATGACAATGGCTGATTTTTGCATAGCTGCATTAGGTGGGATCAAACATTGTGCCATAAACTGACAACTACAGCAGCTTCCGCATCCTGAATGTGAAATTGATCCATCTTTGTGTTCGTATGGGTGTGTGTGTGTGTGTGTGTGTAGGGAGGGCTGGGAGGGATAATGTGTGTGTGTGTGTGTGGGTGTTGCGTTCTATGAGTGCAAGGGGAGGTGTGAGGAAGTGAAGAGAAAGACAAGAGAGGGATGCATGTGAAATTGAGAAGGTTGTGCGACTTATCATGCCTGCCGCTTGTGTGGCACCATGTGCTTTCCAGCTAAATTGCCTTTCATCACATGTCAGTATGTGTGCATGGATGGATGCTGCAGCAAAGAGAGAGAGAAAGAGAACTGGCAGCACTGCATTTTTCTTTAACGCCGACTCCATCAATGTGGAATGTGTTACTTGTACACAGAATGACGATAATATATCTGCGAGGCTGATCAATACAACCGAGTCATCGATCGCTGTGCCAGATGCTGAGATTTCTGGCTTTCATTTCTAGCTTTTTTCCGGCCTCAATTTCAACACCCCTCCCGGTCTCCCCGGTCTCATTTATACACTTTTCTTCCGAGTCTTTAACAATCGAGGGCGGTGCTATGAGGAAGACCTTTCAGCTATGAAGACTAATAAGCCTCATTACCTGATCCAGAGACCTGAGCAGCTCCAAGAAGAGGAGATAATAAGTTCTGCTAATGTTGTTGCAATTCCTCCTGGTCACCCATAGAGGTCGATAAAGGTCACGGATTGGTAATTGTCCCTTAGTGATGAAGTTTTGAGGGTCAACACAGCCCTGATGAGTGCAACATGTGGTTTGGCTGCAACCCAAGACCAAATCACACTGAGAGGGGTAAACAGAGGGGTTGGCTGGGTAATTCAGTTGTGTGCTGCCACAAAACACATCAGTATTGTCTTCTTGGTTCCACTGGATCCAGTTACGTTTACATTTATAATACATTTTCATTTTCATTAGCCATGTAATCAGCTTAGTATTGTCTTTTTTGGAATAAGGGCAAGAAACTGAATATTTTGTGCATTTAAACTTAGTCATTGACAGTAAATACAGAAGGTACTTTAAGGGTAACTGGCTCCAATGCAGTCATCCAGCCTTGGTTCCATGTGTCTTTGTCTTATCTGCACAGCCCTGCATTTTGTCAATAACATTCCCATCCAATGATGCACCATAGTCAAACCTTCTTAGCAACAGTGCAATTATTGTTTGATAATGGTGTCTAAAACTTGCCAAAAGAGTTTGAATCCCTCTAAATATGTCCAAAATGTAATTGTTCTCTTTATGCAATGTACTACTGGATGACATAATAACATCTCTGGAGAGGTGTTGTTGAATTTAAACAAGAATAATTATTCTTTTTTACATGTTTTATGTAAACATTTTATGTAATGCATGGCAGCCTTTGTATATAAGATAACAGAATATTGCATTTATTACAGTCTAATGACCCATTTTATGGACATTTTATTACCAAGCACCGCCCACCAGCCCGAGCACAGCCAATAGGAACGCTCTCTCTGAAATGACCTGTCTAGTTATCTCTCAGAACATTTGAATTACAATATGCTGAAACGTTATTATGTAATTTTTGCCCATGAAATGCAAATTTGTTTTAACAAATTTAACAAATTAATTTGCGATTAATCATGATTTACTATGGACAATCATGCGATTAATTGCATTGTAATCGATTGACAGCCCTGTTATTAATGTCATTGTATTATCATTTCAAATGTTTTGATGCTGATTTCATATCCACATTTCATATAAACCAGTACTATTTTCTTGCATTATCAGTCACAACACATACAAGAAACTAGAGTTTGTGCAAAAACTTCACACATAAATGTTTTGGATTCCTTTTACATTCGTGATCCTGTGAGCCTTTTGTATTCATATTTCTCATCGATTGCTGCGTGTCTAAAGGATGAAGATGTCAATACTTTGTGCTACGTAGCCTTGGTGGCATTAATGCTTTGCTTACAGTGACACACTGCAGCCGGCTATCTGAGAGTGGATCTGCTGTGTTCACTGCACCCGGATGAGCACACTCCTTCAGGGGCTGCTTTTAATTGGCCGCGCCCTTCAAGTAGCACTGCATTTGTTTATACAGTACACACACACACACACACACACACACAGAGGCATGCTGGCCTCAGATATCCTTGGAACCATCCGCTCTAGGTTGTCCCAGCCTCCCAGCCCTTCACTGCTAATCAGCAAGACAGAGGAACTAAGTGGATAAACGAGTAAAATTCTATTTGTTTATACAGAAGGAAGCTGAGGGGCGAAATAATACAGAAAGCAGTAGAAATGGAATACACTCTTCCCCGAGATTACCAGTCCTTAATCCTCTCTGTGGGTTATTATTCTACTGTCAGAATATTTGGAGGGACAATGAGCAGAGAACTGTAGATGCTACCCCCCCACTCCCTCCACTCCACTCCTATAATAATAAGTGTTGGCTCTTGTTCTTGAGGAGGGTGTGGGAGAAGAGGGAGGACCAGGAGAATTAGCGTTATGCAACTTTAGCGTGGTGAGGCGGGTGCAGCCTTTATGGGGGGATTTATTCATGTCTTTATACAGAAATCCACCCTGACACTGTATCATAATCCTTTAAAGGTGCATATGCATGACAGAGCAGATCAAAACCTCCCATATGCCTACAAGCCCAACCCCTTAAATAAAAGACAAGGGGAATTTGCACACAATATGCAGTTGCGTCAGAGCTGCGTTCACACCGGAGTCGTGATACAAGCCGACTGGCTGAGCCAGAAAACCCTCCCCCAGGGGGGGGCGTATATGCATCTGTTGATTCCTTTAACACGGCAATACCATTATACGGCTCCATAGCATGCACAAACAGAGCTGGCTAATTTGTTGAACATGTTGCCCATATCTCGCTCCACTGCACAATGTCATCTTTCAAGTTCGGAGTTAGTTCTCGCCGCGTCCTCTGAACTCGACGTGCCCACTTTTCCCGTCTGTGTATCCATGAAAGTTGCATGGCTGTTCTAATCCTATTGCAGATGTGAAAGTGTGCGCCGAGCTGCCTGAACGTCGGTGACGCTGATTATACCACAATGGGGAGGCTGACTGATGGCCTAGTAAATTGTTAATTAGACAGAGCAGAAGCCGCTCTTAAATTAGACGCATGAATGGAGCCGTTGTCAGCCATATAAGTCAACCCGTGCTCCGCTCGTCTTCTTGCAGGCTGCGGTGCCACTCAGAGAGATAAAGTGGCCGGCTGATCCAAGATGGGAGCACGAGTACATTGTCATTGATTACAGTGTTAGGAGGAAGGGTTAGCATAACTGGTCAACCAACACACATTGTTGGATTGATCGATTGATATCTGTCAAACCATGACAAATAGATACATAACTGTAACCAAACATAATTTACATATATAAAGCAAGATTGATATATCTAAACTTTGGACATAGCGTATACAATGTGTATATTAAAGGGGACCTATCACGCTCATTTTCAGGTTCATACTTGTATTTTGGGTTTCTACTAGAACATGTTTACATGCTTTAATGTTCAAAAAACATTATTTTTCTCATACTGTCTGTCTGAATATACCTGTATTCACCATCTGTCTGAAACACTCGTTTTAGCGCCTGTCTCTTTAAGACACCGTCCCGAAAAAGTACAGTCAGCTCTGATTGGTTTACGAGAAAAATATGGTTCACCTTTGCAAAGGTAGTTCTCAAGTTGTGGGTGATATATTCTAATGAGCCTGTCGTAATGCGTTAAGACAAATTTGTTTTAACAAATTTCTTTAACGCATTAACACAACTTGCTATTTATAAGGTTGTAGCGAGCTCAGTTGTAAAGCTAGAGTGAAGATTCTGGTATCATATGAAGCTAGAAAATATTAGGAATCCATTGGTACCAACCATGTCATACTAGCTTGTCACAAATGAGGCTAAATAACGCTGCAAACCTACACTATAATTTTGGTGAGGAAAAACTGGCATGGCCATATTCAAAGGGGTCCCTTGACCTCTGACCTCAAGATATGTGAATGAAAATGGGTTCTATGGGTACCCACGAATCTCCCCTTTACAGACATGCCCACTTTATGATAATCACTTGAGATTTTGGCCAAGTCATAGTCAAGTCAGCACACTGACACACTGACAGCTGTTGTTGCCTGTTGGGCTTGAGTTTGCTATGTTATGATTTGAGCATATTTTTTATGCTAAATGCAGTACCTGTGAGGGTTTCTGTACAATATTTGTCATTGTTTTGTGTTGTTAATTGATTTCCAATAATAAATACATACATAAATTTGCATAAAGCAGCATATTTTCCCACTCTCATGTTGATAAGAGTATTAAATACTTGACAAATCTTCCTTTAAGGTATTAATTTGCGATTAATCCCGATTAACTACGGACAATCATGCGATTTATCGCTGCACAAGCACTGAAAAAAGGAGATTTTCATGATATGTCCCCTTTAAAAAAAACACAGTTCTCATAGATCTACAGCAGAGAGTTTGATGATAGCAAAGAGGCAGGTCCATCAATACTTGGCTTCAGTAAACACGGAGGACATTTTGATATAATTAGCCACATTTTGCTGACATACGATCTGATGTGAAGTCTGCACTCAGTCAGTATTGGCTGCTGCACATTTAACAGCAGGACTATCATATGTTCAACGGACTATTTTAGAGGGAATATATCCAGAGGACGATCCTTAGATTTTTTTCCCCCAAAGGATGGATAAATATTCTCTGGTATTTTTAGCAGCGTTGATCTCATTAGCGTTAGTGACGTGAAATGGACTCCCTACCAATCCTTGTGATCATCCTTTGTGAGCGTGCCTGTTGTTGTGATTATGATGCAAACTCGACAGATGGGAGTTGGTGTTTTTGATGCTGCTTCTTACTCAATCCCTGGCACCGTGTTGTTGAGGCGCTTATGCCGAAGGTGGGTCACCTTTCTCCACTGTATTCATGGTTGGTTTCTCTTCTTCTTGCTATTTATCTTCATTCAAGGCAAAGTTCTGAAAGACCACTTCAGAAGGATGCTGTAACTTGCATAAATAGCTGCTTATATGGGTGTTTTTATGTGAAGGACGAACACTGTATGCTGCATAATTTAGCAAGCTTATAGTTCTGCAGCGTGGGGTGAAAGAAAAAAGCACCTTGAGATCACGGAGCCCACTTAATGACAGAGAGGGCGGCATTCTCAGACAGACAGGCTAGACAAGCCATAAATTGGATGGATGGATGGATAAACTATCTAAAAGTCTCCACCATAACAAGGTATTGGCCATTATTACGTCCTAAAAGCTTTCATCAAGCGCCAATACTTGATTTTAGTGCAGCTATCTGTCTCTGTATCTGTCTCATCCAGTCTTCTTTGAAGTGCTGCTGAGTTTTAGAAATTTCAAGTTAGAATTAAGTTTCTGGTCCTGGCTGATTTGGTGACATTTGTGGTTACCATGGTAACATAAAGTGTGGTTTAATACATCAGAAAACACCAAAATACAACAATGAATATGACAGAAGAGCAACTGGCACATTTGTTTATAGTGCAACCAAACAAACTCACGTTGTATTAATAAAAGAAGTAATTCCTTGCTGCCTGCCGGTTTGAGAAGTGAAGCCAATGCGGCTTAAACTTGCGTTCTCTCCAGTAGCCAGCAGGGGGCGACTCCTCTGGTTGCAAAAAGAAGTCTGATTGTACAGAAGTCTATGAGAAAATTAACCTACTTCTCACTTGATTTTATTTTATTGTAAACATGAGTTTATGGTCTCAATGTCTAGTTTCAAGTCTTCTTCAATACAGCATGATGTTCATTTAGTGAATTATGGTCCCATTTAGAGTCAACTAGACTATACAGCAGGGTATGCTTTGGGGCGTGGCTACCTTGTGATTGACAGGTCGCTACCATGGCGTTATCCGTGTTTTCGTCTTAAAACTTTAAGCCTTTCATAGTGTGTTTTCAGTTCATGAAAGTTATTTATAAAATTTTTGATTGACTGAAAATGTTTTATTCAGCGTTCAGTTGTACTTAGCTCCACCCACTCGTGTCTTCTGGTTGCAAAAAAACAAGATGGCGATTGCTGAAAACCAAGATGGCGACAGCCAAATTTCAGAATTCTAGGCTTCAAAACAGCAGTCCACAAACCAATGGGTGACGTCACCGTGACTACATCCAATTCTTATATACAGTCTACGGTTATTATGCTTAGAAGTTGAAGGTGTGCAGCCTTTCACCTGCAGCTCTTCACTGCTCCTTCTTGGTTTGTTACTTCCTTGTTTTTGATGAACGATCGCGGTCAGCACTAAAGTGACATTGCTTTTTCTGTGGCTGCTATCAAACCGTTTCGCTACTTGAATGTGAAGCAGCAAGAGGATGTTTGTTTGCATAATGCCTAGTTCACACTACACGGCTTTAGCCCTAATTTTCCACTCACAGACAGTTTTTGGAGCTCCTCAACAAAAGCCCCAGATCAGAGGCAAATCAGTTGGTCGGCGCTTGCAAATTGCCGATACATTGCAGACACATCCCAGATATCTAGCATGGTAAACATCTGGACCTGTCAAGGAGTTCGTCGGGGAGCTACAGCCAATGAGAGCGCAAGACATGGGGCTTATTGTTTCAAGTCAACTGTGATAATAGGAACTTTACTGTATGTGTTGCAACATGGACCAAAGTTATTGTCGCACCTAGAGGAAACATACTATAATAGTAAAGACGTGTGGAAACAGGCTATTTTGTGAACACGTGTGCCAAAGACAACATCATGTCAAAAAATCCTGTCCCATGGTATCACGTCATTGTCACTTCTTGCATGCATTTTCGTGACAAAACGTAGTTTGGAGACCTCATCTAGGATTCCTCCTGGTGAACGATCTTGTAATGTGTGACCGTCTGTCGCCGGTCAGTCATGTAGTGTGAAAACTCAGCCCTGTCTCTTAAAAATTACATTCCCATACAGCGAAACTGCATTGTGAATAAGGTATGTTGGCGCGGATTATATTTGTTTTGATGTATCACAAATACGTTTCTAATGATAGTCCGCAGAAGTCTGCATAGGTTGGACTTTGGGGTGATGGATGGGTCCAACAAACACAGGACTGTCACCCATGAGACCGCTGTTCATGCCCCGTGTGTAAAGAAGTAGTTTTATTGCATTTTATGTTTTATTTTACTTCAATTTTACAACGTTAACCACATGTTCAAAACTGTTTAAAACTGCAACTGTAATCCGGGAGAAAAAACGTTTCCCTCGAAACGTAATTGAGAATGCAGTTTAGCTGTATGGGAACATAATTTTGTAGGAGACAGTGTTGGAGAAAAAAAGAAAACGACTTCAAGACTCCTGATTACAAGACAGCAAAGCTATGTAGTGTGAACAGTACAGTGATCTGATGGCTTTGAAAGTCGTGTAGTGTGAACTTTGCTTTAGCCGCAAATTAATAAAGCTCTGACATGGTGTAAAGAGAGTGAACAGTAAATAGTGAAGCTGTTATCAACGAGATAAAACAGTGCTGGATTCCATGCATGTCACTACTAATAAAATGCTAATTTGAGTCAAAATGACTCCTTCAGATAGGTGTTTTCTGCAGTGCATCATAAATAAGATTATAGATAGATAGATAGATAGATAGATAGATAGATAGATAGATAGATAGATAGATAGATAGATAGATAGATAGATAGATAGATAGATAGATAGATAGATAGATAGATAGGCCACTTCCATTTAAAATTGAGGTAGAACAAAGCCTTTCAGAAACTCAGTGACAGATTGGGCTTTCATACAGTCACATTGCAACACATTCACAACAGTAATGTGTCCCTGTGAGCTCGGTAGGCAGTTCTCGGCTGAAATATGTATGGGCAGCCCTTCAAAGGAAATAGGTCGTCACTCCTCGGGCTCAGGGGAAATTGACCTGTTATAGATGTGAAAGCTCACGCCGTGGGTGCTAAACATATATAATATATACCTGTTCTGGTGGCTTTATACAATAATTCTACAAATTTCAGGTGGCAGATATAACTTTCTTACATACACAAATCAAAGTCGTCAATGGTGGGAGGAAAAGGATTCGTCGAGCAGGAAATACATAATCCTGCAACCGCTGCCGGAGTGAAGTAAGACTTCCCAAAAGTGGAATCAATGAAGATCCCACTCGTCTGCTACAATAAGAGTGCCCTCTAACCTTCACTTTGAAAGAGAAACACTATTGTTTACGTGGATGCAATTGGACAGGGTTGCCCTCGCAAGAGCAATATACAGTATGAAGGGAAGGTAACTCCCTGCAAGCTAAGATGTAACATCTGTGCTCAGGGATGTTCATTTGAATCAGGTTTCGCTCTCAGTCATCTCAGGGGCCCGAAGTAGGTCATTCTTATTAGAATGCAAATCTGACAAGTGTGCTTCATCGTTACTCTCCTTTTGTCCCAGTGGATTGTGTGCTGAATGCATATTCCCTCTGATTCTTTGCAATCTTTCCTTCACTCTTGCTTCTCCTCTCACACCGAGTTGGTCATTCTCCCCCCTCCCACCTCCAGTTCTATTACCGTCTCATCCACGTACGCGCTGTCGCTCATTTTTTCCGTCTTCACTCTCAGGTGTAAATGCTGATTATCTTGTGTAGATATCAGGCCACGGCAAATTAAATGTGACCGCAGCTAGCCTGCCAGGACGTCCATTATAATGATATCTGTAATCTGCTGGGCTCAGGGGAAGCAGCGGGGAGGGAAGATAGAGGGATGATGATGGAGGGGGATTCGGTATGTATCTGGTGGCTGGCAGGGGAGAGCGGACATGGATTTTCCTCCACTGATGAGGTTCGTGTGGACTACGGCACCATATGTCATCCATGGGATTAAGCCCCATGAACCAGAGTACCATCAAAGGCTGGAACGGCATCCAAAGCTGAGGTCATGAACCATTGTATACAGTGTGTTGTGTTAGTGGAAAGCAGATTTTTTCCCTTTTTTTGAGAACTTTTTGTGTTCTTTTCTGTGTTTTTGCAACAGAAATGTTGATTTGACATCTTTATTGTTGTATTGTCTTTTGTAGATCATTAATTTCAGAAGTGTGTGATGATCTTTGTCTGTTCAGCCATATGGTAGCAATCAGCGATCATGATGACTACCCCGTTTTTTTTGTCTTTATTCCAACCAATGCTGGAATTGCATCGATTTCCCCCAAGAAAGGTGTTAGGAACAACAAATACAGACGCTTTTTCTCCCCCATATGTTATCAGTCAGTGTTTAGATCCTGCAGTGCAGCATTTTGACACGCCTCTCAGCGCCATTAGAGCGTGCGGGAGACCTGCGTTAAAAAAATATTTCCCATGGAATCCCTTTGACATTCGGGATCGGAGAGACACAAAGGGAGATTGATCTGATGAGCGTAGAGATTGCTCTGGGGATATGTCGCTCTCGCGGCTGCGTCGCCTCAGCTCGGTTTCCAAAAAAACCTCTAATCAGAAATGGTGCTTGTTTTCACATGTCTGTCCGTGTTCCCAGCAAAGCCTATCATCACAGCAATTATTCCAGTGAGGGGGATGAGCACTGCCAACACTCCATCTCCGAGCTGTAAACAAATTATGCTGAGGGGTCTTGATGATGTCTGTGCGAGCGACGGAATAATCTGAGACCAATGCTGATGGTCCCGCTGTGCCTCCTTGGGTCTTCAGCCAGCAAACACTCATGGGGGTGAGACTGTGCCACCACTGGAAGGAGGCTGGCTGTTCAGATGTATGGCGGATTGTTTTCTTTTTGTCTTTCCCAAGCTGTATTTACCCGTTTTGCATCTCTCATCAAAAACACAGACCCCGCTCCACTTGTTTGGATAATGAGTTTTGACAGATCCAGATTTTTTTTTCTTTCTCTGTTAGCGTAAATCAAAGCCTGCGATTTCCACCTGGCACTTTCAAGAAGTAATTGATGAAGATACAACTGCCATATGCACCCTTAAACTTAATATAACTCAACTTGATGCCATTAAGTCAGAGGAGGTTAATTTCACTGACATGATTTTGTAATTAGTCAAACAACCGGTGGCTTGTGTTTTGATCTATCGCATGTTTAAGCTCTTTTGTCTTGTGGAAATTTCTGGTGGTTAGGGTGATTTTCAATAAATCTTTCAGCGTTTTTTTTTTCCGCCGTGGGTAATTGACAGGTTATGTTTTCTCCCCCTCCATCGCTCCCTTGGAAGGCATTAGCATATTGAGTTTCGTGCCTGACTGTGAAGCGATTCCCACCATGCCTTTAAAAGGCATCGCATGGATAGGCGGCACATTACACCGCAGAGAAATATGAGACAGGAGAGAGAGAGCGCACTCTTCCTCCACTTTTCCTCTCAGCTCATACACACTTCAGCGAGATGAGCTCCACATGCACGCGCACACACACACACACGCCGGCTGCTAGAACCCCCTGCTGCTTGCTGACTCACTCAAGGTTTAGGAGGCGGACCGCATTTCAGGTGAGGTGAGTAGCCCATCTCCCACAGTTAACTCTGGAGAAACAGCCATGAAATAGGAACACCTTCCCCTCCAAGTTAAAGTCACTCCTGTTTTTTTCTCCTTGTTTATTATTTCTAGCTTATCTTCTTTTTTTTGTTTTCATCTCTTCAGATCTTGATTTAATTTGTTTTTTCTCCACAACACTGTTAATCTATGTTTTTAAGCAACCTCATACAACGTTTCGTATGATTTCTTACGACAAGTTAATCCTCATTTTTTGTGTGTTCTCTTACGAATTTCCAGCAACAGACATAAATTTCAGCTCATTACATGCATACAGTCTTTTCAAAATAAAGTTCCGTCTTCACAGGAAACATTCAATTAAAGCAACATTGATCTCTGGTTTCACACGGGACAAATAGTGGTCTCCTGAGCGAAAGTGCATTTTCTTTGGACCCGCCCCGACTTCCACCCTACTCAGCGTTTGTCATGCTTTATACTTCCTGATTTATGTTTACGATTAAATACAAATTGATTTTGTGGGATATATACGAATTACAGTAGATTACTTTTTGTAGGTATAGCTACGTGTATGATATCAGCCTGATTTAAGTAGTCCCTTTGCCTAGATTTTTCTTTACATTACAGTTGATGTCTGCAGCTTTTCATAGATTGTCTTTATTGTAGACAAGTGACAGGGAGCTGGTTTGGGGGGGAAGAGGATGACTTTCAGTTTTTAGCAAAGTATTGTCATCTGTCGGCTCTGTATATCATAACAGATCATTGTTTTACCAATCACCAAATACAAGTAATAGTTTAGCTGGTGGACAGATCTCATGTTCCAGTAAAAATCCTTGGTTGTATAGGTCAAGACATATACATTCACAAATTCTAGGAGGTCACGTTGTGGTATCCGTATTTCCAGTCAACGGATTCTATATGCACACAAAGTCATAATAGAGACCTGTTATTTCAAGAGCTAAAGCATCATGCATTAGAAACCATAACCAGCCATTAGCTTCCTCCAGCGTGAGAGCACTGCACCTCACCGCCGGCATTACTCAGCAAATGGAAGGACTGGAGTCTGGAAACTTTATTGCAGATGAGCGGATGAAAGGAGATATGGTTTACTGACATGAACTTTATGGGTCTGTCTTCCTCAAAGTAGCCTCATTTACTGAACCTGCAGGGGTTTTTATATGGGGAAGCGTTTATTGGGTAAACATTGTTGACTAAAGCTGAAAAAAGGATGAGTTTGTGTCGGCAGTATTATTTCAGACAGCTTTCAGTCCTGAAAAAACGGAGAAAAAATAGCTTTTGTTATTTTCCCAATTTTGCTGTACCCATATTCTATGTCTTACCACTCAACCCGAGGATATGTTTACTTTATTTTGACAGGAAGATGTCACAATAAAGTCCCTCTCCCTCCGCTGACAATAGGCCCTGCTGATGTTCCATCTCCTCCACTGCAAACCTATTCTGCATTATGTAACTGACATTGAAACCGCTCCTCTATAAGGAGTCCTCTGTCGATACAACAGCACTCTAATTATGTTTTTTTTTTCATAACAGAGTAGTGAGTGAGTACTGCCTGATATGCTCCTAGAGTAGCTTCTTTATTACTGAATGGGTTTATCCAGGCCGCCCTCTGCTATTATCCTCCTGTGCACCACCTTCTCAGTGAGATAGAGTTGGAGCTGTGCATATTGGGACTGTATTACAGTATCGACTCCTCGTCCACTTAACAGGAGAATCAGCTCCGTTTACGACTAATTAAAGCCATTAAAGGGGGCACACGCTAATGCATTTTTGCACAGATAACAGAAACATGGGTGGCAGCCGTGCTCATTTTACAGGCAGGTCAAGATGAGAGTAATTAACTGGGTATTAAAGTCGCAGCGTGACATGTACGCCAGCTCTAGACGAGACAAGATGGAGGCTCGGGTGCAGAGACCTGATACGGGTGTCGTCAAAACTCTGGCAGATTGCTTCTCACACGTTTTCTTTTTAGTTGCTCTCCCCGAGGATCCTCGGAAAAAACTTAAAGGGGACATATCATGCTCATTTTCAGATTCATATTTCATATTTTGGGTTTCTACTAGAACATGTTTAAATGCTTTAATGTTAAAAAAAACACAATCTTTTTTTATACTGTCTGTCTGAATATACCTGGGTTCATCCTCTGTCTGAAACGCTCTGTTTTAGCGCCTGTCTCGTTAAGACCCCTCCCGGAAAGCCCAGTCTGCTCTGATTGGCATGCGAGAAAAATATGGTGCACCTTTGCAACGGTACTTCTCAAGCTGTGGGTGGTATATTCTAATGAGCTTACATGTGACATAAACCCGTTCTCACTCCCAACTCAAATACCGACTCTTTGTTGGTGCCCCTCGGCATCGAATACGTGACTCATTTGCATCGTTAGACCCATGAGTCACGTGAGTTGCTAGTCATGTGAGTCGTTAGGCACTCGCTAGTCATGTGAGTGACAAGGACTTTCATCCAGGAGACCACTGTTCGTGGCCCCTGTGAAACTAAAAGTAAATGTTGACTTCTTTGCCACATCTCTCGTTAGTCACATGACTCGTTATTATCGTTAGTCCCATGAATCACGTGAGTCGCTACTCACGTGGGATGTTAGGCAGTCGCTAGTCACGTTAGTGACAAGGACTTTCAACCAGGAGACCACTGTTCGTGGCCTGTGTGAAACTAAAAGTAGCTATATATTGACTTCTTTTGTCATGTCTTTCGTTAGTCACATGACTCATTAGTATTGTTAGTCCTGTGAGTCATGTGAGTCGCTAGTCACGAGCCCACAAAAAACTGACTGGGTTGTCTTATTTCACAGTTTGTGGGTTGGTAGGCACTCCAGATCCCCAAATGTATGTTCACAAGCACTGAAGAAGTCCTGATATGTCCCCTTTAATATCTTTAATGAAATAAAGATGTGTATCAAATGTTTGCTAATGAGAGTATTAGATGAGTAGAACTGGTGGATCAACATCATATCACCCGCATTCATACTGTATCCGTACTTCATCTACAGGACAGTGGCGATAAGAAGATGTTAAGATATAAATACAAAGCCTGATGTAGAGAAAACTGAAAAATAAGGTATTTGAGGAAGTGATGAAAAAGCTGTTTCCGAAGGTATTACAACACCAGATGCTGCTTTTGTAGACACTCGTTTGTATTGCAGTATTTGCTGAAACTCTGCCTCGCTTTGGAGCAATTCTCAAGGGCAACTCTTGAGCAAAAAATTATAGGTTACATCATCACAATTTACATAAAATTGCCTGCAGATTAACAGAGTTTTGTACCGCAATGTACCAAGTTGTTTCTACTTTTATAGCGCTCTAATGGAGGATTATGCAGGTTAAATGCATGAAGGACTTGCATAATGGTTACGACTGCTGCACACACAGTCGTTATTACTGTGCAGGCACCCATTATTCCACAACAGCCTGCAGCCTATGAGCAGAAAGTGTTTTACTTCTCCTACTTGATGTACACACAGTACCATTATATAAACCAGGAAGGAGGTTAATCTATACCCAGTGGTGGGAAGTAACATTACTCAAGTACTGTACTTATGTCCCATTTTGAGGTACTCCATACCATTATACTTTAAGATTAAGGTTTTTACATGCAAATTATACGATCAGTTTAAAAAATATGATGCATTTTTATACAATAAACTGCCCAACAGTATATACATTTGTTAAAATGACTTTAACCCGCTACAGCATAGAATGCTGCTTATAGTAACGTTAATCGAATCATAGTACCACACTGCCAGGGGTCATTATGCATAATGAGTACTTTTACTTTTGATACTTAAAGTGCATTTTGCTGCATATACTTCTACACTTTTACTAAAGATCTGAATACTTCTTCTATTACTGTCTATATGTTAGGAAATCCAGCCAGACGGCTGCATTATGTGTCTCTCCGCAAGGAAGGATGTAGGAATAAGCAAAAATGACATAGATAAATATTCAGCGTCCAGATGTAGATTAAAAAAGACAAAACAAAGCCTGGTTTCTGCCACAAAGGAGCGAGATGAAAGCAGAGGGCTTTAAGAGTTCCTCCACCTAAGGTAAGCTGTTGCTAAGCTGAGTCTGCAGTTATCACTTATCCACTGTGCTGAATACAGGAAGAGGGGAAAGGGAAGGGAAAATAAGGGCTAGGCATTCTGTTGCCAGATTGACTCCATCTTCAAAGAGATATTAACATAGCGCCAGTTTCCCTTTTATCTTCCTTTTAATTTCAAGGATGCCAGCCCAAATTAAAATGCAACGCAACTGAAATGAACCTCAAATATCAGACACACAAAGGAAGGAGAGACGGAAGGAAAATAAAAAAAAAAACAAGACAACATGCAGGTTGAAAACATTGATGTGAAAGAGAGTAAACATCTCTCTCATTAACTGCATCATCTCCTTCTAATCCATTGTGGTGCCGTCTACATTTTACTGCAACAAACCAAATCATGTATGCTGATGTTACAATAATCTAAATATTAAATACTAATGGGCTCATGGCTGATTCAGGTCATTAAATGGGAATTATCAGTGGTTATAACCCTCATATATGTGGGTCAGTAGGGGCCTGCTAAACCCACTAGTAGGTATTATCATGGATTCACATGGGCGATCACTGAAAGAAGGAATAACAGAAGACAATGCTGACCTCTAGAGACCGTAGTAATTATGACAGGAGAAAAACTGGAAGTCATGTGCTGTAGTATACACCCTGAAACTCCATAAGGGGTTGAGCTAAGGGGTGATGGATGGGACACAAAACACAGTATTTTCACCCAGGAGACTGGGGTAAGCATCCCGTGTGAAACCAACAATGTGAAGTTGTCTTTGTGTTCACAACCTTAAGTGACACTTTGACTTTTCAAACAGTTATTTAACTTAACTAGGTGTTTTTGTTGGCTAAACCTAAAGAAGCTGTTTTGTTTCTATTCAAAATGTGTTAGAATCAGTGGGCAACCTCCGAGTCTGAGAAATGAAGCCAATGTTGAAGTGCTTTAAACATGCATTATTTCTAACAGCCAGCAGGGGGCGACTCCTCTGGTTGCAAAAAGAAGTCTGATTGTATAGAAGTCTATGAGAAAATGACCCTACTTCTCACTTGATTTATTACCTCAGTAAACACTGTAAACATGAGTTTATGGTCTCAATCACTAATTTCAAGTCTTCTTCAATACAGCATGATGTTCATTTAGTACATTTTGGTCCCATTTAGAGTCAATTGTGATTGACAGGGCGCAACCGCGGCGTTGTCCGGTCTGGGAGTTGTCCGTGTTTTCGTCTTACAACTTTAACCCTTTCACAGTGTGTTTTCAGTTCATCAAAGTTAATTATAACCATTTTGGTCGTCTAAAAATGTCTTATTCAGCGTTTGGTTGTACTTAGTTCAACCCTTTTGTGTCACTTCTGGTTGCAATAAAACAACATGGTGATGGCCAGAAACCAAGATGGCAACGGTCAAAATGTCGAACTTGAGGCTTCAAAACGGCACTCACAGACCAACGGGTGACGTCACTGTGACTACGTCCACTTCTTATACAGTCTATGGCTACAATGTGTTGCTTTTAAGTTCCGCTTTCACTCTTACAACGTAGTAGGTGTAGCAGGCCTCTGACCCACATCTATGAGGCTAATAACTACTGATGACTCACATTTAATGAGCTGATAACATTCAAATCGGGTGCAGCCTCATACAAGTTAGTTGCAGATTTAATAATCACAAACACAATCACAGAACTGTCATTAATATTCAGCTAGAATAAGATTAGATGAGCCATGCTTAATGGGACACTTGAAACCGTATTGTTATCTTTATACTTGTTTAGAGAAATTATTATTATTTGGATTGTTGGCGCTGGCATCAGGCGGTGAACCTAATAACACTCTAATAACACTAAATTTCAATATTTACAATGGCGAGCTGGTTTGTGATTTCTCTTGATTCCCAGGTGACAGCGCTATTTCATTGGTACGCAAAGTGGCCCCCGCCAACACTTCAAGTAACTGCTTTAATGACTGCTTTCCATGTCGGCAGCAAAATCTCCAGACTTGCAGCTGTTCCCCTCTCGGTTTGTTAGAAAAAAAATGAGCTTCTGATGAGGCAATGCTGCCTCCCAAATGTGGTGTGGAAATTAAAAAGAGCTAAATCAAGTGCAACTTGTTCTGAATAACAAATAGGGGTTTTTAAATAAAGTCCATATAAGCCAGCACAGGCTTCCTATAGGCTGTTCACATCAGCAGGGAAATGGAAATTCTGGATTGACTGCCGCTATACAGCAAAATCTACACCGCAAGACAAAACCTTCTCGCTCTATTTCACCCCCCAGCTCCATATATACTTCATGGGCGTTGCGTTTCTTTGAAAGTTTCTTGTTTGTATCTCCAAACTTGTAGTAAATTTTAACCGTGTCCCCTCGGCAGGAGCGTACATCCCTCTTCCTTCTCTGCGGAGCCAGCTGGCAGCACAATGTTAGAGATTGAGTGTCACAACTGCTTCTCGAGCTTCTCTAAAAGAAGATTTCAGCTGCTCTTTCCCTGCGCGACGTCGCTGTCACCGACATAGCATGTTTAAGATAAAACGGGGAATAAAGGATCTTGGAAGGTGGTGTAGCAGGGCTGGTGATGGCACAGAATATCAGACTGCAGCAGAGAACTCTGGGAACTGAGGAAGACAGAGAAGGAGAGGGGAAGCATGCATACTAATGTCGCCCTCTGGATTCTTGTCTCTCTTTCACTACTTTGCATAGGGGTCTTTGCTTCAACTTTAAAATTCACTATTTTCATATAATGATGCCTCCTACACAATATTCCCGTTTCCCAACTGAAGCGCTCATGAATCACCAAGCCGAGGCTGTTTCCATTCTGTGCCGTCAATCTGTCATCTTGATTCCCCTGCAACTGCCTTTACCTTGGTGTCAACCTGATAGAGGTGTCTGCACTGCATAGAAGTCATTTACCTATGCTAAATTGCAGGTAATAACTGACACAGCATATTGACTTGGCTAATTGACTTAGAAATGATGGTGTGAAGAAGATGAATGGCGGGGTGTCTGTAGTATATTTGTGTCATTAGTTGCATACTGTACCACAGTGGATACCTGAGGAGGTGCTCAAATGGCTTATCTGTCTGAGAGGAAGTGATGAAAACAGATGAAAGTGACTGATGCCGGCGTTCTCTCGGCAGAGGCAGGGCTATAAGGGGTGATTTCTTTCACCATTCTAACTTATTGTGCATGCACACGTTTTTCGGTGCATTGATTATTATACCAGGGGTGTCAAACTCATTTTAGTTCATGGGCCACATACAGCCCAATAGAGTGCTACAGGAATGAGTCCTAATACCCGGAAATAAGTTAGCACTTCTGGTTCCCACATCTGGAAGTAAATGTTTTTTTTTAAAATTGGATTTTAGTTAGATGCCTGAAATAAGGCCTGTGGTTAACAAAAGCTCAAGAGAGTTTAATGTTTTGTTCCACAACATAAAATATATCAACAAAGATCCCACTTGTGAATTTTGAAGCCTTTATTTTTTTTTAAAAAGACGGTTGCTAACAAGCAGCTAAATGAGACTACTAAACGTTCATGTGACCGTGTTGTAGTTCGTTTATAGCTTAATGTTAGCTTTTTACTTCTGGCGATTGCATTCACACTTCAAAAATTATAGAAGTGGTGTTCATTTGTGGAGGTTATTTTACGGAACAAAACGTGTAAGTATCATGAATGTCTGTTTGTCACATAGTTTATTTTCTGCAATAATCCAAAACCTAATGGAAAAATCCCATTGGCTTTTTGTTGAGGGAACCAGGGTGATGCTAACTTCCTGGTTGGCCTACAAAAATGTGTCATCCCTGGAGAACTCAATTTGATCTCAAGTGGGCCGGACCAGTGAAAACCAGTGCATAATAACAACAACTTCCAAATGTGTCCCTTTCTTTTAGCGTAAAAAAGTACATTCTGAAAATGTTCACTATTAATGAACAGATCTTTTACAAAACAGATGATGAACAGCTTGAGAGGTCTCGCTGATCTCTCAGCTACGACTACAGCTGTTTCCTCAAACCTGCCAACAAATCATTAATCTTCTCTGTTCTCAGTTGTCTTAAGTTCTTGTATTTTTCGCCATGATAAATCTGATAGTGGCGCTGAACATTACATTTCTTGAGCTGGCTTCCCAGTTACCTCTGTGAAGAAATATGAGCTTGTCCATTTTTCTTGGAAAACCCGACACTGACATTTTCCACCGGCGGACTGCAGGAACAGTAGCATATGCTTGACAGTGTTGTGTCACGTAGCCTGTACGCAGTTTACAGCGGCATGTCCCAAGTCTATTAACTCCAATGGTAGAAGTGAACGTGGACACAGATTATGACTGATTCTTTCGCCCCATAGTCACCAAAATAAATATTGGACCCATTTTTCACAAGCAACATATCCTCCGAACATTCTGACACTAAAATTGCATTGGCAATGACCTTTCTCTGTCTCAGCAACACACTCTCGCGAGATCTGGGAACTAACGTTCGCAAACGCCCTAGCTAACACATTTTCGTAATGCTTAATATGGCTGTTAGCTGTGTACACATCTAATGTTGGCAAAAGAAAATATAAATACATTATGTAAATATAACCCAATCTGATTTAATCCATTCACACAATATTCACAACTCTTCCATGACCACGCCCACTTAAGAGACAGGTAGTGCATACCATTTCAAACTATTGGTGGAGCTTGTAATGCGTCATCTTTGTTATAGAGCATCTTTGCTGTAAGTAAGCACAGGGGATCTATAATAATGTATCCAGCATGGGGTCCGATACTCTTATTAGGACAGCGCGGCCCTCAGTGGACAAACAGGAATAACAGTGCATTTATTGAAAATTTTGAATTGCTGACTCCTCTGCAATTTTTACACTTTACAAAGTCATCCAGCGGGCCGGATTGGACCCTTTGGCGGGCCGGTTCTGGCCCTCGGGCTGCGTAAATGCACACTTTCAGTTTTATGTCCAAATGAACAGATGAGTTGTGAACAAGTGATGATCATAAGTGATAGAAATGAAAAAAAAAAGCAAAAATAAGATTCAAAACCAAAGTTGTAACAAGCCATCTAACACATATTTTCATTATTGACTAATCTGCAGATTATTTTCTGGAATAATTTATTATTAATGTGTTCTATAAAACATCAGGAAACAAAAAATGTCAATCACATTTTCCTACTGTCCAGTCAGACTGACAACACTGGTGACAACAGAATATCATCATTTGGATTGTGGACATTGGAGCGCTTCCTTCAGAACCAAAGAAGACATTAGTGCACCTTTCAGTCTAAAAAGGCTTACTTGTCCCTGGCACACTTTTCTTTAGTGCTGTTGAAGTCAGAAGAAGAAAAGATTCACATTGATTAAATACCATATTTTATTCTCTAAAGAACTTTTGGTTTTGTTCACCTCAAAATACTTTGGTTTTTTTTAAGTTGGAAAGAATTCAGCACATAAAAAAACAGGATGGTATTTTTAAAGTAAATGTGCTCCGTGAAAAGATTTGACTTGACTTGTGTAAAATACCAAATGGTAATGTTTAACTGCAGGGTTCGATGTTAGACAGAAAATGTCAAAATACAGTTCTGAAAGAGAAAGTAGGTCAGAAGTCGGCATGAGACCTCTGTCTAAATACATTCACACCACCAACACAACGCCTCCAAACAAGTTCCAGGATTCCCCCAGCAACATAAAGACAGCGTGCTTCTAAGTAGCTCACAGACACGTGTTCGGATTTCGGGTGACATCCGCAGTCAACAGGTGCCAGAACACAACAGCTGCTGCTGCTGTGACTCGCCTGCTCAGACGTTGCCCTGGGGAGCCCGATGCCAGAGCTGCTTTGGGTTCATCACGCATCCCGTTTTGCATTTCTGCAAAGTTTGTTATGGCAGGAATGAGACGTGACAATGAAAAGGCTGAGGGGAAGCAGAAGTTACGTTGGAGGGGGGGATATGGAGATAATGAGATCGGTCGTGTGTGTGTGTGTATGTGTGAGTGCCGATTCCTCTTTCACTACTCTTAACCGGTCCCCGGCCGGTAGGGGCCGCAAGTGATCACACAGCTGAGTGCATCGCCGCCTCTCAGCCCGCTGCTCTGCGGCCAGAGACGCAGGCTGTGTTCGAAATCGCATACTAACGTAGCTACTGCATACTAATAACTCAATCAGTATGTACTGCCTACTGCCTACTAAATGAATGATTCAGTGTGGTTTTACCAGACTGGTCATACAGAAGTAAGCTCAAGCGACGGCCGGGCATGTCTCAAGGCATCCGTCCAGAGGGTCCGTCACATCTCTGTAAAGGTCACGGCAACTTTCACAGGAATGGACGGGGCCCCGCCTCCAACGCTGTATCCAGTCCTCTTAATACATCCATGGTGGGATCCCATTTTCATTCACATATCTTGAGGTCAGAGGTAAAGGGGTCCCTTTGAAAAGGGCCATGCCAGTTTGTGACAGGCTAGTATGACATGGTTGGTACCAATGGATTTCTTTGTTTTTTCTAGTTTAATATGATGCTAGTATCTTCACTCTAGCTTTAAAACTAAGCCCACTACAACCTAGAAATCACAAGTTGTGTTAATGCATTAGATACATTAGTGGCGTTAAAACAAAGTCACGTTAACGCGTTATTATCACATTAACTTTTACAGCCCTAATTAAAACTTAATAAAGTGACATATTAACAGCTTTGCTTAGTAGGCTTGAAGCCTAAATGAACGTTTTAGGTTACGCCCATGAGACGGAGCTGAGACGTGCGCCTGCACAGAGTCGTCGCAGACATCTGCATAGATTACAACGCTGTGATTACAATCTGTTGTGTGAGACGTGTGAGTGAAAAAACACGTCTGATACACTTGCAGTCAAGTCGGGGGGTGGGGAGGGGGTTAGCCAGTTGTGGGCTGTATTCATTCAATCAAACTTTACAGCAGTGGTCGTTGCAGACACACCTGAGATCTGCACTCTGCTGAGTGCACTTTCCTAGTGGCATTTGATTTCCTGCAGAAAAATCAGCTTGACTTTAGTGTAAGTGACATGAAGTGAAAAAGAAGGAGAGAGCTCCTTTTGGGATTCAGAAAGTGTTTGGATCTCAATCAACGCAGCGGCGAAGGACACTCAAAAGTTCTTGAGGGTATAATGACCTCTTGACCTCCCACCAAATAAGCGAGATGTAGAAGGTCTCCTTCGGTGCCTATTTAAGGAGCCGCCCGTCCGCGCGCCTCATTTTATCTGAGTCACAGAGCGGCTATTGGACTCCACATGATTGATGTGGTCTCATCTCTCCGGCTGTCACGCTCTCCTGATGAGCGGGTACTTTATCGACTCTGTTTTGGAGAGTGTATCTAGCCTCGCCGCTCGCAAGAAAGTATAAGCTCTTTTAAGGAATAGACTCCAAATGGCGACCTCGGCCCTGATCTTCAAAATGTCGATTTAAGTGTAAGGTCCCATCAGATAAGTTCTCCAGGTGGGAGATTAGTCTTGAGCAGAGGGCGGAATCCAACACTGTTGGTGCTCGGCGCCAGATCCTATTGACAGAACAGGAAATACTGGAGTTTGAATAATGGCATTAGCTAAGGGGGCAACAGAGCATTGATGTTTGCTTTTGATCTGGGGGTCTTTTTATCACCCCGAGTATTTGCTCCATTCTGCTGCCTATGATGTCTAGCTGGTTAGCTTGCAGTGAGCATCAATCCTGCAAGCTTCTCAGAGAAATTAATCCCTCTGCGTATGCACACATATGGAAATGCCAAACAGGCCTTTTAAAAGTACAAGCGGATTTCTTGCTGTTGTTTGCTTATCCCCACTTTGTGCTGTGATTTTCAGTTTAGGGGGAAAATATATATTAAAAAACTGTAAGTCTCTCTTTCCTTGCAATAGGGGAATGGCTTTGCATTTTCACTGCGAAGCTCTGCCGGCTGTATCAGAGGGCAGTCTTCAGAGGAGGTTACGCAACCCCTTGTAATAAGCTACTTCAGTTATAAAGGGCAGGTGCTGCTTATCTTGTCCATATAGGATCCTTTGGTCAGACTGATCCGGTGTGGAGACATTAGATCGTAACCTTCATGTCCATTTCTGTGTCGGCCGACCATGTCTGCAGGGGAACATGCTCTCAAGTGAAAATACTGCGGAAAATCCCACTGAATGAGATGCTTTCTTTTTTTGAGAAACATCTTCCCGAGCCCCTTTCCCCTTTTGTATCTCGTTCTGTGTGAGGGAGTCGTGGTTAAGACAACCAATTTGTTCCACTAAGGGAAGCAGAAATGCTCATATAATAGATCTGAGTATCAGGGGATTGTCAGCGTTGTTTTTCTATGCCCTGTTAAATCATAATGAGAAGACAAGACTAAAAGTTCAAAAGAGTGAGGTGGAAATCAGTTAGCAACTTTTGATTACAAAGTCATGGCCATCTATCACATTATGCTAGCAAGGCTGTTACCATGGCCTTCTATCACATTCCCTCCTGTCGTTATGGCGCTGCTTTTCTAAAGTCGTTAGAAAAAATGTCTTTCATTCTGGTATTTAGCCTAACATGACTTTGAATAGTAGGATCTTTAATTGTGAAATCATACGACCAAAGCAAGCAGCCTGTTTTTGCACAGACTGTTGTTGCATGTAGGCGTTTCCTGCCCCGACCAACAATCGGCCCTCAACAAGCACGAGTTTTGACTGGGAGCCAGCAGCGTAGACAGTCAGGGTTTCCAGTGTTAGGATTCCCAGACTGCAGAGCCTGGGAATAAAAACACCACAGAGTAACACAATAATAACACTACGCCACTATGTGTTACTATAGAATTATATATAATAGAAATAGGAGGTTCTGAATTAACAATTGACTCTTGGGGTGTGAGATTGCGGCTGCAAAGATTAGTCGTGTAACTGATCAGTTTATCGACAGAAAACTGAGTAATTTATCGAGCAGAAATTGCCGATTGTCAAATTTGAGGATTTGGTCTTTTAATAATTTTCTTGCCTGTGGCTCAGGACTTAGAGCGGCTTGTCCACTAATCACAAGGTTGGCAGTTTGATCCCGAGCTCTTCCTGTCCACATGCAGCCCATCACAGGCGTATGATTGCCACCATAATGAACAAGGTATTTAGCGTGCAATACGAGCGCCTTTCTTGCTTTTGGCGTGTGATTTGTACGCCATGTAGTCTGTAGGCCTACTGAGTCCAATGTAAACGCTTACGCGTAAATATGCCATGCTCAGAGGTAGTGATGTAGAATAAAAAGTGAGAAAGACAACCTATGGCGGTTGGGGGTTGGATGGGTCCATAAAACACACCACTGTTAACCACGAGACTGGGGTTTTGTTTTATAAGTTACATTACTGTTATTGTGAAATAAAACAAGTTATCTAATGACGTTAGTTCTGGGAACTTTCAATAGGCATTTTTTTAATTATTAAAAGGTGCAGTATGTAGGATTTGGCAGCATAGCAGTGAGGTTGCAGATTGTAACCAACTGAAGCTTGAGCTACAGTGGCCAACGCAAAAACGTGAAAGGCCCTATCTAGAGCCAGTGTTTGGTTTGTCCATTCTGGGCTACTTTAGAAACATTGTAGCCGGCTCCATGAAGAGGAACCACTCCATATATAGAGATACAAACGGCTCATTCTAAGGTAACGAAAACACAACAATTCTTATTTCCAGGTGATTATACACTAAAGCAAACCTACTTATTAATATTATATTCAATTTCTGCCAATAGATCCCACTAACTGTTACACACTGGTCCTTTAATCAATAATGAAAGTAATCGTTACTTGCATGTCTACATTTGACACTAACACCAGAGTTTAATATTTCCGTACTTTAATGTGAGGCATCACATTTAGAAAATGATTAAAATCCATACCAACTCATGGCTTAGTTTAGTGTTTCAAGCAACTGTTTTGTTTACAAATGGATTATCGATCAAGGGTTTTGTCCTCTGGGTTTAAATCCTTTCTTGACAAGGTGTTGATTAAAGGAATTTACTTTGACCAGGGCTATTGACATTGTTCACTGATATTTTTTACAAATGCCATTGATAACCATGTTAAGCCAATGACAGCTATGCTGCTGCAGTCACTTTGCTGTGATTTGCCTTTCATACTACTGGGATTTGAGCTGTCAAACTGCAAAGCTTAGCTCAAAACAAAGAGATGTAAGAGACAAAAAAACATTTTAGTACCCTCTGGTGTACAGCACGGACACAAGGGCAACATGTCTCATGAATATGCCTTTTCACATGCCCAGACAGATTTTGTCCAGGCAGCAAGGTTATCAACAATGGAAATGAGCTGCACTGAAGACAAACAGCACTGCAGGCATTTCTCTGTACTGGAGACAATCATAGTTAATTTTGATATGTTGTGTCAGAATAGTTTTTATTCAACTTCTCAACCTCCTAATTTAGCGTTGGGCTGTTTTTCATGAACTTTATGGTCGTCATATTAATCTCACAGTGTCTCCATTAAATTTAATTTTCATTAAATAACTTTATGTCATTTCTTTTGTCCAAACATGTTGAATGTAAATAGTATTTTCTTGGGTTTTCATCATTTGGAATGCCTTGTGCTGGCATTTCAGTGTTGAATCATTGCACATTATTAAATCAAATCTGCTGCTGGCAATACAAAATGGAGAATTTCCAGAGCCGAGCGGATGAAGGTCTAGTTAATGGATCACATTCTTTTTTATCTTTCAAATAATGAATCTTTCTATTAATGTAGTGCTGACTTTGATGTCGATTCACAGGCTTATACACCATTAGTTATGAAACTGTCTGCCTCTCACTGTATTTTGTATTTTTCTTCCTCACTGTAGGACATGCTTTTTGCATGGCCTTTGATGCCAGACTGCTTTATTATTCATCAACATATGTACTTGTAAACCCAGAAACAGGAAATATTCATATGCTCATTTCCACATCTATCTATGTCTCTCTATCCATGTCTCTGTGTATCTATCTACAGTAGCTATCTAAAAAAGAATGGGTAAGATGGTCAAATGTCAGCCAAACTGCAGGATATTATTTTATTTATGAATATATGGCTTTACTGTATGTGTTATTGTACCAAATACAGTAATTATCAAAGTAGGACAAATGCTGCTTTATCAGATACAAAGATATGAATGTGCAACGGATTCTATCAAAACAGTGAACACATTAATATTAACAATAATGGCTTAAAAGGGGAGACACTACCGGTAGAGTAGAAATTTTAACTAATAGATACCGACATGAAACTTCCCCAGTTGTTTACTTACATTAAGACAATTATTTTTTGTACTACAAGTTCCCTGAAACGTTATGTTTAAATATGCAAATGAGGCATTATCTTATCAAATATGCGCTAAATTGCATTAATTTCCAGAACAAAAATCTGAACATTGGATAAAGCCAAGTTTAAAGTTCTTGTTTCATTTTGTTGATATATTAAAGTCAAATAAGCCTTAGTACACAAAATAATTTTGTTAGTCATGTTTTTAGGAATAAAATATTTTATAAATCAGGCTTTGAATGATATATGAACAAACCCCTCTGGAAAAACCTTCAGAATATAGATAGAAGTGAAACTGGGAAGGATTGTAAAATACCATAGGTACAAAACAAATTAACATAGATATCACTATAAAACTTCAATTTTCTGAAATTCAATGTTTAAAGATGCAAATGAGGCATTATCTAATGATAACTCTTGGTGAATTTGGGAGAAATCTACAGATACAAAGAGACAAAGTAGTAAAATAAACACCTAAATGTGTATTTTGGATGTTTTCTTTCCACTAGTCTGAAAGAAGATATGTTACGGAAGCAAAATAGCCCAAAATCTCAAAATGAATCAGTGCATGAAAAACAATGTTTTTGCTTCTAGTGTCTCACTTAAAAATGATTCTTCACCATTTGCAGCTGCCCTTGTTTCAGAAGATTTATTGAAATGAGCATCACTATCTTGAAACCAGTTGGAAAGGGCAAATAGCTGCACTATAATCAGGAAAATGACATTTGTTTAAAGACAAACCTTGAAACAGTAAGTGCTGAAAACAGTTCCAATAGTAAAACCACCCTATGGCAGACTTTTTTTTGTGCTTGTTCAAAGAAAATGTGATTTTAGGGGTGTAATAACAGACATAATACCTTGTTTAGATGGAGATTGCTTTGCACTGTGTTGTTCTGCTTGCCATCAGGGACCGGAATGAACACTAGGGGGCAAGCTTAAGCCTTCCTCACATGTCCGTATAGCAGCAGATTTGGGCAATTGCATCTCCTCTTTTCTCTGCCACACTTTAGATCGTGTGTTTGCTTCACAGTGCTATGTGACAGACTGTGAAGTCACACGTTTGTTCATATTTGTTTGGGTGTGGGCTTGCGTGTGGTGAGCCACCCACATTAATCTTAATCCAAGAATAACATCCACTGGACTGTGTAGCAATTCTGATTGAGGCGAGTTGTGTGTCGACTTCTGGCATCTCGGATTAAAAATGGATTGCATCCCTAAATCTTTCTCTCTCCTTCTTCCCCTCCCTCTTTCTTTCTTTCTCTCTCTCTCTGCAACCCCTCCACACACTGTCAAGTCCGCTTTTGCAGGCTGTCTCTTCAGATACACACCTTTCTCTCTCTCCCTCTATTCTCTCAAGCTTTTATACCGTGTTGTCTCTCATTGTACGGCCGCTACATTTGCTTTCCTTCCCCTCCGTCTCCTGCCCTAACCCATCGTCTCTCCCTTTCTCCTGCTCCCCTCGCTATCCTGAGTCTCTCTCGTCGCACGCCGGCTCCTTTGCAGTGTCGGCCCTGATTTGCATCATTCCTCGGTGTGCGCGGTGTCAGCTCTGGCCTCCTGATCAAATCCTAGCAGCTGACGACTGCTTTCATCACACATTTAGCTGCCGTGCGTACGAAGCATCTGCCTCCCTCGTTTCCCACAATTCTTTGCTGGTGCGGGAGTGGTGCCCGCCTGTGTCTGCTGGTCTGTCTGCTGCGTCGGTCTGTCCGTTGTTTGTTGCTGGGGATCGGCGAACAGATGGCGCGCTACGTTTCCCCCTGCAGAGCGTGAGTGCTACAAAGTGCAGCATCATGCAAGATGGGTTTTTACTGCAGAAACCATAGATCTCTCGTACTTTGTACCTTCTATCAGCACAGATTAATACCACTATATTACGTGCCCATTTCCTCTCCCTGCATACTGTGGCGTTTCCTTTTGTTAATGAAAGGTTCATCCTCATATTACTTTTTTATTTGCTAAATATTTCATACTCATAATGCCTCGCTAAAAGTTTTCACACCAAATTAAAGTCATTAGATTGAAAGGATTGTCCTTGACTGTTTTCGGTGGTGAATTATTGAGAGCTTCGTTAGGGGACCTCTTTGTGCTGGGATCTAACTGAGATCCACAGTCGTTTGACAGTTCCCGGGTTCTGTAGAGATTATGGGCTTCAGCAAAACTCCCTGGGCAATGCTGCTGCAGCTAGAAATATATTTGTAGGAAACTAGCACCGGTTCAAGCATGCAGGCAGGAAACCCCCCCGGGAGAGTGAGTGGGCTTAGATGATAACTCTCAAGAGGCCCCTCTTGCTAAAATATTAACAAGGTGGATGAATTCATTTCACTTAAAAGACTGAATTTAAATCCCTACCAGTGAGCGTTGCCACTGACTCTGACACTACCAATCTCAGCATGGCGGAGATTGGTAGATTTGGTAACTTCCATGTAGCCGCCGTCGTGCAGTGCTGAACTGTACCACTCGCAGCATAAGTGCAAATTGTAACCGTTAATCAATGGCACTGAGTAGCCAACACTGTAAAAAAAAATAAAAAAACAGTCAAATGACTGACAGCAGCAGCTGCCAAACAAAAATCATAAAATTAAAGTAAATCATGCTTATTCAGATAAATGTCCAAAACTATAAATTAATTCAAGGTTTTGCATAAAAACACTACTATTTTACAAAATGTCCCCTAAATTATTACGATCAAACACCTTCAAAAAAGTGGCGGAACTAGAAGTTCTGCAGCAAAAAAAACGTTATTTTACAGATTTCCCTAAATTATTACACTCAAACACCTTCGATAAAGTTCCGGGCAATAAAAGTTATGCAGAGAAAAACATTATTTTAATAGATTTATCCTGATTTATTACGATGAAACACCTTTAAAAAACTGATGCCTCTGAAAGTTCTGCAGAGAAAACATATTATTTTACACATTTTCCCTGAATTATTACAATCATCGTAACAAGGTGGACAAATTAATTTCACTTAAAAGACTGAATTTAATTCCCTGCCAGTGAGCGTTGCCACTGACGCCGCCAAAAGCACACCAATGGCTGAGTTATGTATACTGGGGAACGCCCATGCAGCCGCCATAGTGTAGTGCTGAATTGTGCCACTCGCAGCACAAGTGCACTTTTAACCGCTAATGAATCGGTCGTGTTTGAGGGGCCAACGTCAGCCAGGCACTGAGAAGCCAAGATTAAAACTCTGCTCTTGCTAATCATAACAAAAGCCATGGGATTAGTCATTGGAGATAGAGTCAAGGTCCTTGCCCACACAGCTAATTGAGCTCTTATCTTGGCCCAGCCAGTAATGTCATTAATCATAAATGGCATGTCATGTTCGTGAAAAAAAAAAAAAAGTGAGGAAGCTCCATAAGCTCCTTTGAAAGTGCATAATGCGTCGTTTTCATGAGCCCATGCAGAGCCTTGTAGATATCATGTGAAGATCAGGGTGTTCTGCTGGTTGGACTCACGCAGAATGCTAATCCAAACGCACTGTGAGTTCTTGCTCGACTTTATGAGCAAACTTGTGCTCAATCCATTGCGGCACAAACCTCTCGTGTTGTTTTCTGCTGGCTGGTGAAACTAATGATAATCTGTGGGAGCATCATTTGTTGCTCAGAGCAGACACGGAGCCTCTATATTCTACTTTACCAGAGGCGGTTTACCATAGATATAGCCAACAAAAGTGGAAGAGCAAACATAATCTATTGTTAACCACTTCAGTTGCTGCACAGTTATTTCTAGATGCCCTGTAGAAATGCACCGGTGTACCTGTGAATGTACTATCTCGCTGCTTTCTGCCTCGCAGCTATTTTCCTCTTTGGAAAACGTGTGTGTGTGTGTGTATAACCACGCACTGTTGTCTTGTGACCTTTGATTGAGCGGATTTTCCCCAGGAGAGAGCAAAAAATTATCGTCTTTTGTGCTCCTGTTTGAAACTTTAATTGCCTGCCCATGATGGGGTCTACGAGGAAGCTCTAAAACGTGAGCGCTCCCATCAGTGTGGACTAGTAAATTAGCATGACAGTGGCGGGGCGGCTGCGTTGGGAGTACGGGGGAGGCGGCGGTGGAGACGGGGTTGCGAGCTCAGCAGAATGATTGAAATCCCCGCTGTCAGGTGATGGCTGCTCAGGTGATGCGGCACAACGCTAGCGCCTCTGTAAGCAGAATGCGGAGAGAAGACTTTTCATGTGAGAGGGGATCAGGAGGGATTTCGTCCTGTGCTGTCTGTTTGTTTCTTGTTTCTTGCGCGTCACATGCAGCCAGCAAACATATGCATAATGTGAAGAGGCACATGTACAAACCATCAGCTGATAGAAATGCATCTCATGGACAGAGGAGTACACATTCTGCCATGCGAGGTAACACAAACAATCAATCAGAGGATGTTAAGTAGAAAAGTGGACTACAGTAACTTAAAAGACTTGATGTCTTCTTACAACCAGTCCCTTGGATATGTCAATGTCGAGTGAGTCGTATGTTAGAGGTATTACAGTAGCTTATTATACGACTTTGTTGAATACTCGATTCTGATTGGTCAATGACAGCATTCTACGGTCTGTTATTTCTTTATAGCAGACCGTTGCTATGTATAACAGACCGTTGCTATGGGCGCAGTTCTGATGTCGGACCATTTTTGTGTCAAATTATTGATTTCTTAAGTAAGTAGCCGTGTAATAAGCTCGATAATGTACAGCTAGCGGGTCGTTGTTGTGAAATAAACCCCTTCAGAGCGATGCGGCACCGTGGACCCCGACACAAAGCAGGGTTTATTTCACAACAATGACCTGCTCGCTGTACATTATCCCTTACATAGACCAGTATGTGTGGACTATTGAGAAAATATAAAAATAAAATCTTTAAAAATGTGGAAGCTGATCATGGAGGTTCTTTTCCACATGTCATATTCCTTTAAAGATAAAACATTCCACCCTGTTAGAGTACAACAGAGTAAATGTACTTGCTATGCGAAACACTATTGTAAGTGCTTTACCTAAGTACAATTAAAAATTATGCTTTTTATTCTGCAACAATTATAGTTTCTAATTACTTATCAAGTCATGATTTTATGGACAGAACATATGGTCAACTTTGAAGGTGATGCATTGTTATAGATATGAACTACCAATCAATATGTAAAATATGAACTGAAACAGCTACAACATTGAAATGCTGCTTACACTCTACAGAATAACAAACCAATACATATTAGAAATGTATATCCAGTGTTTTAACTTAAGGGGAGACACTACACTCCATGAATCAGAAAATACTGTCAACAGCCATAAAAAAATCAATTCACCATGTTTTTTTAGGAATAAAATCTTCTATAAATCAGGCTATGAATGATGTATGAACAAACCCCTCTGTAAAAACCTTCAGAATATAGATAGGAATGAAACCAGAATTGGTGAATGTGAGACAGTGCTACTAAAGTAGACATGTCTGGCTCAGAGTATGAGGGAAAATAAAGCTAAAGATATGTATTGTAAGATTCCATACATTTTGCAAGGCACTGCAGGTGAATAGGGTAAACATGTTTAATAGATATCACCATGAAACCTCCCCAGACAATTATTTTTGTATTACATGTTTTCTGAAATGTCACGTTTAAATATTAGGGCTGTCAAATGTAACGCGCTAATGCAAATTTGTTTTAACACCCCTAATTTCTTCAACACATTAATGTAACTTGCCATTTTTAGGTTCTAGAGTGAAGATAATGGCATCCTATGACACTAGAAAACCTAATGAATCCATTGGTACCAAGCATGTCATACTAGCTTGTCAGAAAGAGGCTAAATAATGCTCCAAACTAACATTACATTTTGGCGAGGAAAAACTGGCATGGCCATTTTCAAAGGGGTCCCTTGACCTCTGACCTCAAGATATGTGAATGAAAATGTGTTTCAATGCATTTCAATGAATTTTTATGCTAAATGCAGTACCTGTGAGGGTTTCTGGATAATATTTGTTATTGTCTTGTGTTGATAATTCATTTCCAATAATAAATATATACATACATTTGCATAAAGTGTCCCTGTTCGTTGTAATCTTGTAAGGGTAGAATTCACTTCTTTAATTGTTGGTATGTTGTGTAATTCAGAGACAGAATCTCTTTAGTTTGATGTGTTGTCATTTGTTCTATGAACACTTAAAATACATGCTTGTCCTTTGCTGTTTCACTCCTGGAATTGAGACACTTGGGTAGATGGGGAAAATGCTTTCTCACACTGTAGTTAAACTACTAGTGTCCTCCTCTTTTTCAGCATTCAAAAACAGTGTTCTAACCTGACCACGCACTAATAGCACCAGTCCACTGGTTAGCTTTTTTAACTCACACACATATATGGTATTTTGTTGCATTGTGCAGAGCAGTAAGTCTCAATCGGTAGGACGTGGATGGACCGAAAGTACCATTAAAAGCGCTGTAATGCATTTGTATTATTCAGACATATCAGGCCCATTAGCACAAGCACTAGGAATAGCATTCATTTTACAAGCCACCAAGAGCTTACAAGCTGGAGCTCCAGGGAGAAAGGAACAGCTGAAGGATGCAGTTTAAAAATACCAGATTGTTTTCCTCCAGGGCTGGAATGACTCATTACCCAGGCAGCAAAGCAGGGAGTGTTGTCAGTCGGGTCGTCCCACAGTACAGTGACGCGCAAATTGCGCCAGCGCATCACTTACAGTCGTTTTGGGACTGTGACACACAACTTTGCAAACACCTGTGTCGGAATCCGGGGAAGTGGTGTGCGCGGATGGCGTGAGATTTTTTATTTTCTGGGAAGTAGGGTAAAGTCTCAGGTGGTTGCCATATGCTGACGTGTTTATCCCTCCTTCTCATCTCGTGTTCAGAAGTGAGGGGTGTTGGGAGATAGCCCGACCGACACCATCGCTTAGCGACCCTGACGACTTGCCAGTACTGGATCTTTACTCTGCCCGTATCTGATGGCCGCTCTGCCGCGAGGTGTTGTGAAACCGTCACCATGCTCTCCTCCTATCTCTCTGGATGCAGCCCAGAGGAGGTGCGAGGGAGATGTTGAAGGGGTTAGAGGGCGTATTGGGGGCAGACCGGCATGGCACTCAGCCTTGGATCATCCCTCACTTGGGAGATAAAGGGCAGGGATGATGACATCCCAGCATGAACTGAGCTCTGGGCCAGCGTTCGACCTTTCCGGTGAAGAAGGTGACTGATCCGTGGAGGCATCTGATGTAAAGAACTGCCCTTATCAGGCCAACAGGGAGGAAGAGGAGGAGATAGCAGACAGGCTGAGAAAGAAATGCAACTGATTCTGGACTCGGCTGGGTGGGAATCTGCCTAATGTCTTTCATTCTTCATCCCCTCCTTTTCTGCTTTCTATCCTTTCCTCTGCTCTATCCTTCTTATCTGAGCTCCCCTGCAGAAAAATCCATTTTCCTGCAGTAGGCCGCTTTGTCTGTTCAGGGTGCGGCGGTACTGAGGCGGGTGGTAAATAATGCAAAAGTCTTTCTCCTTTCATTCTTCCAAAGGAGGGAGAGCTCGCTAAGACCTTCTCTGAAGTGGGCTTATTAAACCGACCGGGCCGCAGACATTGCTATTCCTTTTTCAGGGGGCAAGGTGAGGAAGAAGTGTGAAAATGTCCCGAAAGGGAATATCAGCAGCAAGCGCCCATTATCCCATTCCCTCAACTCTTACCCACTGAAACTAAAAGATGAACCCAAATGGGAGATGCATAGTGCTGCCAAAGTCACTAAGTGTGCCCTTTGCTGTGGTGCAGTGCAGAGATCCTGCAGTCAGATCCTTTGCCGAATGATAAGATTGATTTATAAGACTTGCTGGTTGATTCGCAGACGCTGCTTTGCCTCGTAAGTTTTGGTTATGAAAAGGGTGAGCAGATGGCCATCATTTTCTGGACAGGATTCAACAGTCGATAAAATTCAAGTTTGGAAAGCTTGCTCACCTTTCTTGACGAGCTGCGCAGTAACCTTGACATGAAAGTGATGACTTACTCTGGCATGTCCCTTTTTGGCTTACCCTCCCTTTTCCGAGTATCATCATGGATTTTCTTTTACCTCAATCGATTTTTGATCTTTTTTTTTCCATTTGCTCTACAAATAAAGTAGATTTTTTTTTTATCCACCTCCTGTTTTCACTCCATTCTGTTTCTCCGCTCTAGTGGCGTTTCATTTTCAAGCAAGATGTTGCAATGGTTTTCGTTTTCTCTTTAACCCCTCAAGTCCCGCCCGTGATCCCGACCGACTTTACTGTCTTTCAGAGGCTGTAGCAGGTTCAGTTTTAGAGAAACTGTCTAAGCCATTTTCAAAGGGGTCCCTTGACCTCTGACCTCAAGATATCTGAATGAAAATGTGTTCTATGGGTACCCATGAGTCTCCTCTTTATAACATGCCCACTTTATGATAATCACATGCAGTTTTTTGCATGCAGTATAAATGTGTTATTTTCGCCTATTCTTAAATGGTGTATTTGAATATGTCTGCATGATGGGGTCCCTAAACAGTCTTGGAATTACATAAATGGGGTATGACTGAGACTCCAATCCAGTGAAAACAATTATATTCATGTGTGATTGTGTTAGTCCCCATAGAAGTAATTCTATTGCATCACTGTATCCAATGACCTGTGGTGACCTCTGGGGCAATCACAGCCTCATGAAACTTTACAGCGACAAACTAGAGACCTAGAGCATTCAGAGAATGGATGGCTTTCCTAGGAAGATTGACAATAAGGGGGTTTCTGTGCAGTTTCCAGAACACAAGTGCTCGCCATCCAATCACCGAAAAATGCAATTCTTGCAGAAATCTCCAAGTATCAAACGTTTTTGATACCAAATCACAGCATGGTTTATTCTACGGTATTCCTAAAGGTTTTGGGGTCTTAATGTGGTATTTTAGAGGGATTATTGATTATGTGTTATCATTTCTCGAGTGTTAAAAAAATGGTTAAAATCTGTGTAACAAATGGTGTCAACCCAGAAATTGCTGCAACAACTTATGAGACATAATAGCGCATTGGAATGGCCATCATATACTCACATTATAATGTTCTCCTCACAATTTATTTTAATTCTTAATTAGTTAATTCATGTTTCTTTCTGATTTATGACTAAAACCACTTGACACACAGTGCTGAGCTGCATTTCAAATTAATCTTCAGGTTCCCAGCTTTCAGATGATGTACACCACTTCTATGTGACATCTACTGCTGACCTGCTATCTCCCCTAAAGACGGTTTTAAACAGGTCTCAGAGGGTTAAAGCATAGCGGAGAATAGAGGCGTTCTAGTGCGCTTGAAGGTCTCTATTTTCTGCTTTGCTTTAATATATACAGTAAATACTGTATATATGAGTCAAATGCACTTTCAAAGCTGCAGTTTTCTCCTCCTTTGGTTTGAAGTGGAAGGTCTGGAATAGAGAATGAATCAGATGTATGCGGAGGCAGGGGAAGATATGAGATCCTATACCTCACTGATGTCAAAAACCCACCTACATGTGGTCACAGAGAGTAATGTAGCCTCCACAAATATTTACCAGATTTTCAATAGTTTCCATTGCGCAACAAATATCCCTTTGGCAGCACTATTTTGAAATGAAAGACCTGTAAAAAAATCCAATGTGATGGGAGCAAAACACTGACGAGAACACTGCTCTTGTTAGAGGGCAGCAGCAGCAGAAGTAGGCCTCGTGTTATTGGCCCTAATACATCTGCTCGCACGAACTGACTCAAAAGATGAAAGGAAGGGAGAGGTTTGTCTTTTTCAGGTCAACATGCCTCCAGGGCTGCATACACATCCAAAATAGATGGATCTACAAGAAAGCTGGCCAGAATTAGTTAAAGCTTGCACAATGATCTAGCTAATTCATTTATTTATTTGATTCTTTTGATTTTCCGCTATAGTCTCGGGACATCTGTCTCCCTCTGGCGAATTCCTTCCACATGCTTGTGGGCACATTGTGTCTCTGTATTCCTTCCACTGCGTGTCTGATGAGTCATGCACTAGGACCGAAAAGGAATTAAACAGTCATTGTTTGAGATAATGGATAACTAATGGCTGCCATATGAGCTGGTGCTTCAGAGCATGTGTCGTTTGAGATGGAGCAATTGAATGTGGCGTAAAGATTAAACATGTTGGCATTTTGATGTGATGAAATAGACCATGTAAATACCACCTGCACAACAATGGGCCGGTCCGTCGGCACAAAGTGGGCGCCACCTGCCCACCTCATCCAAGTTATCCGTCTCATTCCTCTCCCAATTTTCATTCTGTCTGCATGTTTAGTGTGAAAAATAACTGACGTCTGCACTGTATTCAACCAACGGGTTTTGGCACGGGGTGTTTTAATGAATACGTATTTCTTGTTCTCTTTATCAGTTATCCAGTGAGGGCTGGACACAGATGGCCAGCTTCCAGGATGCTCCACTTTCATGCATAAAAAAAGAGGGACAGGATGATTTAACACCTGAGTACTTATTAAAAACATATTAAAAAGTACAAAACTGCAAACTGTAAAAAAATGATCTAATGCTGAAGTCATTATTTATCCTCCCAAATGAAAAACGTGCCAAAAAAACATTGGTTGAATAAAAAGCCGCCTACATTTGGGTTTCTTGTTAATTAAGCCTGCCTTTAACCAAAGCTGTAAACACACCTTTGACATGTTAACAACTTTTTAAGTTCAAGTCAAATTATCACTCTCCGTTTAGCCCTTTTTGCTCTCCGCCAACTCCTGATGGAAACATCACTCTCTTTAGCTGCTAAATGCTCCGTTATGTTCACCAGCTAATCGTTAACTTTGTCCATCTCCCGACTGGTGCCAGCCAAGTAGCTCACAGTGGATTGTAGAGCTTTTTCACTTAAAACAGCTTATAATCTGTGGGTTCGTCACAAGTGACCTCTTCCACATAGTCACGTAGTCATTTGATCTATTATTAATATACAAATACTGATTTTAGCAGCTTTAACCTCTTACAATAAAAGGTCAACAGTATATGCTGTAGTGGTGTACATCATCTGAAAGCTGGGAACCTGAAGATTAATTAGAAATGCAACTCAGCACTCTGTGTCAAGTTGTTCTCGTAATAAATCAGAAATGAACATGAATTAATGAATGAATGAATGAATTAAAATAAATTGTGAAAGTGTATAACAGCTTAGAACATTATGATTGAGGTATATGATGACCATTTCCATGCTCTATTATGTTTCATAAGTTGTTGCAGCAATTTTTGGGTTGAATTTAACAATTTTTACCACTCGAGGATTGATAAAAATTATCAATAATCCCTCCAAAGTACCAAATTAAGACACCAAGATCTGGATGAACACCATAGAACAAGTCATGCAGTGATTTGGTATCAAACATTTTCAAATTTTGAGATTTCTACAAGAATGTCATTTTTCGGATGGCAAGCACTTCTGTTTTGGAAACTGCTCTGAAACCCCCTTATTGTCAACATACCTAGGAAAGCCATACATCTCCTGAATGCTCTAGGTTGCTAGTTTCTGGTTGTAAAGATTCATGAAGCTGTGATTATCCTAGAGGTTACCACAGGTCATTTTATACAGTGAGGTCAAGTTTAAAAAAATGGTCTCACTATAATGAAATGGCTACTATGGGGATTAACATCAACACAGAAGAATACAACTGAGCTCATTGGATTCACAAGAGTCTCAGCTTTACAGTGATACCCAGTTTATGTAATTCCAAGACTGTATATGGACGCCAGTATGCAGAAATATTCAAATATACCAATTTAGAATAGGCGAAAATATCACATTTATACTGCATGTTTTTGTCCAGTTTCATATGATACCAGAACTCTAGCTTTAAAACCGAGCCCAATACAGCCTCTGAAAGACAGTATGTCAGCGAGGCCCGCCGGTGGGCCGTTGGATCGCTGGCAGGTTAAATACCTAGTTGACTTATGTAGTGAGAGCTCACCTCTACTTTCTCCATTTTAAGACAGGCCTGTCCTCTAATGCGTTTTGATTCATTATTTTACTCAGATTAATTAAAAAGTGTCAAGAATAACGTGCATGTTTAATTGCCTGTGTGGATATTGGGGTGTAGCAGGTGCAACGGTGTGCTCAAATCTTTGGAAGCATAGGGATCTGTCGACACGTGCATGTGTTTTGCGCGCGATGACATATGGCCATAGTGTGCATTATCTCCCCTTCAGTGGAGATGAGCTCAGTGATGTTTGCCGCTCTTTGAATCCACACTTGCCGGATAAAGCACGTCTTCCTGGGCTCGCCCCGTCTCAGTCAGTCTGAGGTGATTGCAGATGACACATTTGCAGACAGTCTGCATAGTCAGCTGGCCCATCCAGCAGAGTGCAATATTGCGAAACTGGAGACGACTGAGGGAGGTTAGATGACACATTATGGCAGTAAAAAGGGTGTCAATAATGGTTTGTCTTGTGATGAATTCTCCGGCACATTTGCACCGCCTCTCGCCTCAGGCAGTGGATCTACCTGTATCATTCATTGTCTTTTCACATTAATGAGAAATCTGCCCACTCAGAAATACCACTCTGTGCTGTACGGTACAGTACATTCACCTATGCATAACCTTGGAATGACTAATGTGTGTGCTTGCAGTTGTTTCTATCCTGGGCACAGGGGCTATTGCAAGGTTAAGTACGGCGTCCATGTCAAGAACAAAGCAGCAAAGGTGCTGGCAATTTAGAAATCTCTTTTAGTTTCCCCTATGGCTACATTTTCCTACACAGCAATTCTCCAAACCAACTAAATGGATTACTCACAGATTGACTTTGATTCAGTCTAGACTGGTCAAAGATTAAGTGCTCGTTAGATGTATTTTATCCCCGATTGTAACTCACACAAACACAACATCAGGACCTAGTTTCTCTTCGACGAGCACAACGAGTGCCGGTCCGAGAGGGCCGCTGCCAAACACAGGAATTTTGTCGTAATGAAGCTGTCGGAAAGATGTGGAGTGGATAATGTTTTGCACCCGCTCCACTTCCAGGCCCGGGAAAAAACGAATAGACCGATTCTTTGAGAGCTCAACTATGCCTACAGCAAAGACAGGCTACAATGACATCAAACTGTGTAACCACTCATTACAGCGTGTTCTCCGCTCAGACCACCTCAATGTGTTTTCTCATCTTCACTTACACCCCGAATACGAGGCTGCCTGTGGGTGCTGTCACTGCCGTCTGCCTCTCCAGCTGACACTTCACATGAGGAGGTGTTAGCATTATCCGGAGCTATCATCCAATATTTACTGGGGCCGTTACCCTTTTTAGATAATACAGCGGTGATTCATTAGGCCTGATTTGCTTTTTTGTGCCAGTGGCGGTGCATTAACTGCGAGGGCTCGTGATCCTCAACAATTCGAGTTGTTGACACGAGAGCCCCAGGACTGGATGAGAGTGGTGAATCAGGTTTTTATATAACACCTGAAATGTAAGGACATCATTCAAAATATGATACACCCCTTCTTCTCAGAGTCATGTATACCTGATACACATACTGCCGGAATCAACAGCACATTATATTGGTGTTGTTCTTATTGCTGGAGTGTACAGATCCTGCAATGAGGCCACTGATAGTCTCTGGGACACATCGACAGGCAGAAATATTTTCCGGGCAACAATGTCACTTCAGACCTTTCAAATGATATCAAGAGTCCTCAGATTTGACAACAGAGATACCAGAGCAAGATCTGACAAGCTTGCCCCCATCAGGGATGTCTGGGACAGATGGGTGCAGCTCCTTCCACTGATGTTCAACCCAGGGCCAGAGGTGACAGTGGATGAACGTCTTGTCCCTTTCCGAGGAAAATGCCCCTTCCGGCAATACATACCCAGTAAGCCAGGGAAGTACGGCATAAAAATCTGGGCAGCCTGTGATGCAAAAACCAGCTATGCCTGGAATCTACAGATTTACACAGGCAAAGCTGCGAGTGGCATTCCTGAGAAAAACCAAGGAAAACGTGTGGTCCTCGATATGACTACTGGACTGCAGGGTCACAATATCACTTGTGACAATTTCTTTACCAGCTATGACCTTGGACAAGAACTTCTCAGGAGGAAACTTACCATGGTGGGCACAGTGAAGAAAAATAAACCTGAGCTGCCCGCTGAAATCTTGCAGGTGGAGGACAGGGCTCCACTTTCCTCAAAGTTTGCTTTTACAGACACCACCACTGTTGTCTCATATTGTCCAAAAAAAAGAGATGTGTTCTAATACCCCTTAGTAATAGTCAGGTAACACAACAACCTTTTATTTATTTATATGATTCTCTTGAGGTTCATTTTACCATTTTTTTAATTGAAATCGAGGGGTATACTGACAAAGAAAAGGCCCAGAGGCCCACACCAAAAATATTAAAAACAATATTTTCATGGATAAGGAAGCCTAACAAGGTAACCAAGAGATGAGAAACAAATTGGATGATAGATAATTATTTTTAGTGTATTTTACAGCTGATTTAAGACATGGGTCAAAACCGACCCGTTAACATAAGAGATGGTAACAGAAAGCTAACACAGGAGGAAGGTTAATCCAGTGATATCAGTGTTGACACCGATTAAAGTGCAAACAAGACATGCTAAGGCGGAATTTCTAAAGTGTAAACAAATATATCTGGAAAAAACAGGCCCTTCCACTCACTGACTCCAAGGCAGCATCATATTTCCTGTTTGCACACAACGCATTTTGGGAAATGTAGTGACAAAAGTCAGAACATAATCAAATGGAAATCAATAGAAGAGAAAATCATCAAAATTAGCCTCCATCACTTTTAGCAATCACTATTTTTTAACAGTTGTTACAAATCTAGGAGTAAGGGAAGCAACATACAGCCGATGTAGTCAGGCCAGCACTGCCATTTATTGTTCAGTGTATCGACGAAAGTAAAAGATCACAGATTTACAAGACTTCTGCTTTACAGCGGGATACAGAAACAAGGAGAGGAGTCAAGTGAGGCGAGGTACAAGAGGAAGGGCTGCGGGTGGCGCTAAATCATAAAACAAACTAAACAAAACACACTTCCTAACCCATCATATTTCCGCTGACTACTACAGCTGACAGAAACAAAATTAAAGCCTATGTGCTGCACCAATCTTACCCGTCGAAAACAAGCAGCATTAGTGTTCACTAGACAGTCAAACACTACATGTGGTGCAGAAATGATGAATGTATGAAATAAAATAAAACACATTACACATACTGCCCAGATCCCAGCCACTGACTTAGTGCCTCATATGAGTTAAGCCTGTTTACACACATAAAAGACCTGAGTTAACGTCAAAGCTAACTATCACACAGGATAACATAACAATAGAGAGACACAGAGGCAGACTGCTCAGATTAAATCGCAGTCATCACTGACATTTTCACGAAGCGGCTTTTGGCAGCTGGGGCGTCAATTCAGGCCGGTGATTGGTGGTTGGAAACAGAGAAGAAAAAGGGGGAAGAGCCAAACGAACAAGGGGAAAATTGGGGCACAAGTGGGCAACCTCCGAGTCTGAAAAGTGAAGCCAATGCGGAAGTGCCTTATACTTGCATTCTTTCTAATAGCCAGCAGGGGGCGACTCTGTCTGATTGTATAGAAGTCTATGAGAAAATGAGCCTACTTCTCTCTTGATTTATTACCTCAGTAAACATTGTAAACATGAGTTTATGGTCTCAATCGCTAGTTTCAAGTCCTCTTCAGTACAGCATGATGTTCATTTAGTTAATTATGGTCCCATTTAAAGTCAAATAGACCATAAAGCAGGGGATGCTTTAGGGCGTGGCTACCTTGTTATTGACGGGTCGCTACCACGGCGTTGCCCGGTCTGGGAGTTGTCCGTGGTTTCATCTTACAACATAAACCCTTTTATAGTGTGTTTTCAGTTCATTGAAGTTAATTGTAACCTTTTGGTCGCCTAAAAATGTCTTATTCAGCATTCGGTTATATTTAGCTCCACCTTCTTGTGTCACTTCTGGTTGCAAAAAACCAAGATGGTGATGGCCAAAATGCCGAACTCAAGGCTTCAAAGCGGCAGTCCACAAACTAATGGGTGACGTCACAGTGACTACGTCCACTTCTTATATATGGTCTATAGCGCAAACACAGGTGGGAGGTCCGAAGGCGTCGACAAGGTGAGAATACCTCCAGATGAGTGGATGACGTTAAAGGTCTTTCTTGACAGAAGGAAAAACAACTGCACCACAGTAAACCAGTACACAGGACTGTTACCAGAGGACCGTAACAACAGTACTAAGGCATACAATGTCCTTATATTCGCATCTCACTAGAGGCCTGACATTCTCCTCTGTCCATTCATATGCAGTTAAGTATTGAATTTTGAAAGCCATTGGGCATGCAGAAAAAAACGTTTACTCACATACCAAACAATGATATTTCAAAGTAGCCTAACCTATCCTGTAATATACCCATATATGGTACAACTACATAAGACATACAACAACATATGGGACGGAGCAAACACAGAGTTCAGGTAAAGCACTTTGTTGGGTTAATTGCTTTTATATGAGTTCAACTCCCAACAGATATAATGCTGTTTCCTCGATTTTCACACAAATCCTCTTAAGTACTTGAGGATGACACGTTCTGTTTTGAACAAAAAGAGGATGCCTCATAAATGTTGTTAACACCTGTGCTAAAGTCTGCCTGAGAGGCTAAGCAACACTAAGACACATGGGGCATGTACTGTAGCAGCTACTCTCATTTATTTTCTCTCCAGCCATGTGGAGATAAGATAAAGCCTTATACACTCTGTTAAGCAAAAATGCTTGGCTGCACTACTGGCAGCCCGCACGGTACAAAACCCCAAAGTAGGGCATTCATTTCCGCTCCTCTGTGGCCTGGAGAGTGCATCTGGACACCCCCACACACTCATGCTCGGCGGATGGCTGCATTATTTTCAGTTTACGATACTTGAATTATGCATTTGACATGGTTTCGCATGTGAAAATTGCCCATGTCTGTGACATGTGGAGGCGGGCACAAAGCTGGATTTGAGCCATTCTGCCAAAACCTCTCGGGTAAACTTGACTCCCGACGCCTTTCCGTGGAACATTTCATAGTGAGCTGTAGCAGCACTGAGGGCGACTTGGTTTGCTGCCAACTGTACAATAGAGTTGTGAGGAATGTGCCATTTCTGCCCTCTAATCCAGCGGCGCTTTGCCACCACACACCAATGAATCCTCCGTAGTGCCATTTAAGCATACCTAACACTATTTCAGCCATCTTTAAATGCAACTAAGAAGAAAAAGCGTTGTCATTTTAGCAACTAAGTCGATTGATAGTTGTGGGAGTGCTGCCCATATATACAGGCAGTGGTGTAAGAAGTATCCATCCTCTACTTAAAGGGACACTTCACCAATTGTACATGTCATAGACTATTTAATAGTCATGAGCAGTAGGCTACTACACAGCCTGTGAAAAACAGTTGAATTATGTTTTGTGGTTCTGGAGGAGCTTTGCCAAGTGAGACTTTTTTTCAGGTGAGAACGCTGGAGTTTTTTTTAACCTTTTTCACTCCCCCTCTCTTTTTCATAAATAGTTTTGTCTTTTTTAGGGGGTTACAGGGTTTGTTTAGTGGGAGATAGCAGGTCAACAGTATATGTCACATAGAAGTGGTGTACATCATCTGAAAGCTGGGAACCTGGAGATTAATTTGAGATGCAGCTCAGCACTGTGTGTCAAGTTGTTTTGCAAGCAATTTAAAAGGGAGAGGGGAAACACCAAATGAAAACAGGCCTAAAAGGAAGGCTCCCACTCAATATATCTTGAAAAGACGAAAACACCGGTGCCGAGCAGCTGACTAGAACATAAACGAAACAAAAAACCCATCAAGGCAGGCCACATAGACTTAACCCACTCTAAGAGACTCCAGCTCTGAGAAGCTAAATGGTGAGCAAATCCCACAGATAGGTTCACGTGATACTTCTGCAAATTCACACACCCCTATACAGATAGAGCAAAAACAGGACAGCACTCTCATTACCTCTGACAAAGAGACAATGAGTCAGCACCTGAGCACTGAAACCAGGGGTAGATATAGGCTTCAACCACCTGATCCTCATCAGGGACAATTAGGCTCCACAGCTGCCTCTCCTCAGAGATAATTAACCCAACCAGCCTGCTGAGTGGCAGGTGACCCTCACAATGACGGCCATTCCCATGCTTTATTATGTCTCATGAGTCGTTGCAGCAATTTGTGGGTTGATACAATTTGTTACACAGATTTGGTGCTAAATTTAACCATTTTTTTACCACTCGAGAATTGATAAAAATGATCACAAATTCCTCCAAAATACCACATTAAGACACCAAGGCCTTGAGGAACACCATAGAAAAAGCCATGTTGTGATTTGGTATCAAAAACTTTTGACATTTGGAGATTTCTGAAAGAATTGCTTTTTTATGGGGATTGGATCGCGTACACTTCTGTTCTGGAAACTGCTCAGAAATCCCCTTATTGTCAGAATACCTAGGGGAGCTATACATCCTCTGAATGCTCTAGGTCTCTAGTTTGTGGCTGTAAAGTTTCATGAGGCTGTGATTATCCTAGAGGTCACCATAGGTCATTGTATACTGTGAGGTCAGGTTTCAAAAAATGGTCTTACTACAATGGAATGGCTACTATGGGGACTAACATCATCACGCATGAATACAATTGGACTCATTGGATCCACAAGAGTCTCAGCTTCACAGTGATACCCAATTCATGCAATTCCAAGACTGTTTAGGGACCCCAGTATGCAGAAATATTCAAACACACCATTTTAGAATAGGTGAAAATAACACATTTATACTGCATGCAAACAACTGCATGGTTTTTGCCCTAAACTGCATGTGATTATCATAAAGTGGGCACGTCTGTAAAGGGGAGATTCGTGGGTATTCATAGAACCCATTTTCCTTCACATATCTTGAGGTCAGAGGTCAAGGGACCCCTTTGAAAATAGCCATGCCATTTTTTCCTAACTTTGTGCATTATTTAGCGTTCTTCCAGTACCTTCACTCCATACCTTCACGCTAGCTCTCAAGGAGTGGAAGAGGAAAACCTACGCTTGTAGACTACAAATTTAACAGAAACATAAAGCCTGCAATGCAAGCTGTAATGGGGTTTGAAAGACATGGGAATTAACCAACCTTTATCGATTTGCAGTAGTAGTTGTGGGATCGATCATTTCATATGTAGGCAGAATGTTATTATTAATGGAGAATTAGTGTGCAAGCAGCATAGCAATGTCACAGCTGGTTAAGGTGGAGCTAATTTGACCTTTATTATGACCTTTATTATTAGGTAACTTAATCTTTAACAATGTGTCATATTCTATAAGAGGATGAAACAGTTTGTATGTAAAATATAACTAAGTATAGCTGTTGAAGTGGAGTAAAAATACCAATATTTGGCTACAGTAAATGTTGCGAAGTACAAAAAAGTGGCATAAAATGAAAGTACTAGTACTCAAAATATGTATCTTGGTATAGTACTTGAGTGAATGTACTTTATCAAGTTATTTTCCACCACTGTGGATAATTTGTAAATGTTGAGCCCAACACGGTCTTGACTGATATCCCGCTGGGTGAGGATCTGAGCAGCTGGGAGGTCAGTGCATCACTCAAGGGTCGATGGTAATTCGATGTCAGTTGTTGAAAGGGAGAACTCTTCACTTCCACTTTCGCTTCCAATTGTTGGCCAGTCGAGCAGGGATCCGATCCGACAGCCCTCTGATTGCCAGCTCATTCTCTCGCTGTCAGGACATCGCTCTGACTTTCTCTCAGATGAGACGACCCTCCCATGTGCGTTCACACATGTTCACATACATCCATACAGATCTATATGGACCCGACACACACACACACTGCGGCCTGGCTCTGTTTTTCCGTCTGCCGGCCGACCTCCGCTTCCCTCCGTTATTCATGAGCCATCTGCTTGGGCAAGTGCTGTGTCAGATGTGTGTCAAACAGGACCTCATCTGTCCCCCCTGTTCGTCTTCTAATTGTGTCCTCGTCTGCATGCTGAAGCCGCCACTGATGCCCCTGCAACGCTCCACGGTTAGGGACAGCGGCTCCACTCTCTGGTCCATCATGTCCTAAATAACATGTTTGATCTAATGTTTGCATCTTTATTTAAGATCATAGCATCTGGTGCATCAATGTTGTAAGGGCAAGCACAAATCTGTCTGTGTGTTTGTGTTGTATGTGTGTGTGGGTGGGTGTATGCGGTCTTTTATGAACTGGGTTGAAGATGACTCATGTTTCCGTTGGGATGCAGAAATAAAGGCAACTTTTTCCGGTGATAAACATTACATCAAACATCAAAAATAAATGGTTATGCATTCTTTATTACAACCAGAATCACATCGTAGCTAAGACACCAATAGGAAGTGAAATTAGGCAGCATCAAGGTTGAAAAAGTAGTGAAATGTGCAAGTGAAGAAATATTACTTGACCTTGAAGTAAGAATAATTGTGTTGAAAACTGAGTAAAGGAAGAAAAGTAGCTCTTTTGAACACTGTGACAGGGTAAATGTGGGCGCCATAAAAGGGCCAATGTGGCCCTCTGATCACAACCTTTTTCCATATGAATATGCCCTATACCAACCAATCCCTCTGCAATGCGGCGATGCTCTTGAAAGTGAAAACCATTTATTCTCTTTAATAAAACTTTTTCACAGGGTTATGTTGGAATAAGAGGTTCAAAGCAAACTTAAATGGAATATTCTCCCGGTCTGCCATGACCAGTGTAACTGTAGGCTACTCTGTAATTCTCGCCTTTCAAAAGTAGTACTTTATCAAAAAAAGTCTACTTGAGTGAAAGTAGAAGCACTGAACACAAAAAAGTTAGAAAGTAGACAAGAAGGGATTCATTTACAATAACACAAGTAATTAGTTGCTTTACATCCAGGACACCATCACTCAAACCCCATCAGAGCCAAAAAGTGAAGGCTTGATGAATCACTCAAGAGTTGAAACATGATGTCCAGTTTCCCCATTGTTCACTGTCTGTCAGTGTCAGTTTCTACAATGGATTAAGTCTCAAAGGAATGTTTGACTGATCCCACTTATCTGAGACAAGTGAAGAGATATTCAGTATTCATAAACCAATCATAATCATCAAGGGTGGGTCTGAACTTTGATCAAATTGCTGATGTTCTGAGAGTGATTAAGGGCGCTCTCACAAACCAACATTTAGTCCGCTTTAATCAACCCCTGGTGTGGTTCGTTTGGGTGGTTGTGAACACAGTAATCCAATTCTGGTGGGGTTTGTTTGGGCAGTTGTGAATGCAGGAATCGTAGTCTGGTGTGGTTCGTTTGGGCAGTTGTGAACGCAGTAATCGTACTCTGGTGCGGACCAAAACAACTAGTCCGAGAATGCTTCTGAGAAGTGGTCTTGGACCGTTTCCAAGCAAACCAAAATGCAGGCTGCCTTTGGCGTTTGTTGAGATGGACACAGGTAAAGGACAGGTTAACATGAGTGGGAGAGGACTGACCTGGACTTCTGCAGAAGTCCGATGTTAGATGTTTTATAGAATATGCTAGATAAAATCCACAGAAATAGTGATGTTTATAAAGTAATTTGAGATAAAATGAAGGAGAAGGGATTCGTGCACAGTAGATCGGTGCCGAGTCAAAGTGAACAAACATCAACAGCATCAAAGTCCATGATTCCCTGCATAAAAGTGGCAGCTCTTGAGATGAAAAAGATCAATTCGCTCCTCCGTACACGCCCCCCCAGCTAATTATTTTTTTGATTTTGTCTGCTTTAATTTGGGCACTGTCAAACCGAACCAGACTAAATAGAAAACAAACCAAAAGTGTTGATTTCACTCTGATTCAGACTGGCCAAATTGCATTGACAACTATCTGTTTCATGCAGAATGTCTAGGCTTTAGAGAGCCAGGTTGACCACATGTCATTATTATTTTATTTTTTTTGTGAAAAATGGTACCAGAAGGGAGAGCAGAAGGAAGCGGAACAGTCAGCCACTGATGACGGGATTGAGAGAGAAAACAGAAATAAACAAATTCAACACAGACTAAAACAGTATGATAATAACTGATACAAAAAAATTGTCCCAGCACCTGCCTGTCTAAGGTAGAAACGCTGCACTTGGGAAATTGAGAGCTTGAATTCTGAACCCTGAAAATAACAAAGTAACGATTTACAGAGCGGTTTTAAAAAGAACATAAAAAGAAGATCTTTCTTATGAAAACATAATCTCTCCTCAGTAGAAGAATGTAATCTTCACATTTGTATGTTCACTTATAAGAAGTGTTTGTGAGTCTATGTTGCCCTTTATCACTCAGTTCAAAAAGTCATTCATAGCTGAGCTAAAAATGGGCTTCATGCAACTGTCAGCTTCTCTAAGTTATTCCTTTCAACATGATATAAAAACAATTTATGTATGCATGGATGGATTCTCACAAGATACACGACCTCAGCGAGAGGATCATGACTATAATAAATGCAGGCCCGCCTCTGAGCAACACAATAATGTATGATTTGAGAAAGAGGCCAGGAGGTCCCTCTGGAGAACCACTGTGATTCATCTGTGACAGAGACATCACTTCCACTTCAGGCCGAGGGGGATAAGACTGTCATGTTAGCCGTCCCTGCCCAATCCCCAGCCCTTCAGAGTAAAGCCACCGTGATGAATCGGAGTCGGCCCTCTGAATGTGCCTGTCCCGACGTGCCCTCGGTGTTCGTTGCGGGTTTCGGATCATGAGGAAGGAGTTTAAATGTGTGTTTGTGTTTTCACAGTGAGACAAAGGAGTGCTGAGAGTTTGCTTAGAGCTCCAAACATGCAAGGGGCACATGCTAATGAGCGAGGAGTCTGGCTATAAGTAGACAATAAGTAAACAAAGCTGTCCACTCCTGTGGGCATCATTCTGTTTTTGCTACTGAATATATCATCTTCCTCTAGCTGCTTCTAGAGAGGATACCAGTAGTATTTTTGGACTAAAGTTGCAGTTAGCTGATATTATTTGTCTGCATTTATTTACTTTCATGCCCAATTTTTGGCTGAAGCGCAGAGGGGCCAGTCTACAAACACAAAAGTCTGTCACTAAGTGATGAAGTTTGACGATTGGTCAGCCGAGTGCTGGAGATTCCTCATTGGCCTTTTCTGGCTTAAAATGTTTGCAGAAGTAGATTTTGGTGGATTGTTTAGATGGAATAAGAGAAAGTTTACGAACAGGCCGCAATGTTGTTTCCTGTTTGAAACGGCAAGCAGAAAACCAGGGACCAATCAGGTGCATTACACGATAGGGTACGTCACCGCTTGAACGGCCAGTTGTGAGGAGCAGTGCGTCCCCTAGAGTCCTCGCCGGACCTGGTGGACATTTACCGTTGGATTTAACATCATAGACATGACCACTGATTATTTGAATAACAATTTAACCACAAATTCACAGACTGACCATACACGGTCCCAGCCATGTACTCGGTTTTGACCAAGTCTTGTTTCTCTCTCAGTATTTTATCTTTTTTGACCATGAGACAAAACTTCTGAAATCCATACTAATGCAATTCTTTTAGGTGAGTTGTTGACAAAACAGGTTTCATTGCAGGTCTTTCAGGTTGTCATGCCTGAAGCTGGCTGAATAAAACCTTCATGATCCAAGCAAGGGGCACTGAGAGGCCAATATCCAATTTTTTTTTTGTAGAAGACCAATATCAGCCCAATATAATGTCCTAACCAGAATGTCCTCAGCAGCATCACAACATTTTGGAGAATTTGTTTTGACAGACAATTCAATTAGCCAAGCAGGGAAGCTGTATCACTACAGAATACTGGTCGCCCGTGATTCTTTAACCTGCCATATATTGTCAGGCTCCTATTGTAAATAGAAGTGGTTGTCTTGGAGGAGATGGAGGGGGTGATGTGATGTACTTTACTCAAAGCTGAAGGGGCCGCGGTGGTGTCAGTCGGGAGGAAACAAAGAGGCTTGTCTGCTCTTAAACAGAGTGATGATTGCTACTGTACAATAATATAGCTCTCAGAAGAAAGGCCACTGGCAGGGTCTGAAACAGGAAGGCGGTGCTGGGAGCCATGCTTTGACACAGCAGATAGGGGAAGATTAAGTGTTGAAACCAAAGCTGGCAGAAGACGATAAGGAATGGATTTTTTTTTTTTCTCTCCCACAACCTTGTTGCTGTATTTTAAGATATTTAAGTTTGTGTCAACAACAGTGGTGAGGACAAACAGCTAAGCATTAGTCCCTTTTTGTGTAATCGTTGCAACGATTTAGATTCGGGGCATAGACAAGAAAGTAGTGACGGAAATATAAAAGGGGTGGAAGACCAACATTGTTGGCCAGTCAGTGGTGTGAACAACTTTTACAGCAGCTGTACATACTGTACAATAGATACAGATCTCTGGAGAGGAAGGTGAGAGGTGTAACTGTGAAGTCCTGCAGAGGTTATTCGGAAATGTGATAATGAACGATTGACATGGTGCAAAGATGTCAGGAAGCCGTGACTCCCAGGCAGGCCTGGAATTTCATCCGTTTAGGGGCAAGGCCACTTGGCTCTTGGTGTTGTCCATTTCCTGAGGACACAAAGGCCAAATGCCAGGGAAGCAAATAAATCAATGATTTTAAGTCCACGGAAATAATGAATTTAACTTAAAGGTAAGGTCGGCAATGCTAAGAAAGTAGCAAGAGTAAACTAGATTTCAAAAAATGATCCAACCGAAAAACCCAGTCCAGTGTTGCCAACTGTTTTCCAATGAAAGTAGCTGGCAGCACGAGCTCCAAGTCACTAAATCTAGTGAGAAAGTCACCAAATCGGCAACACTGACAGTCCGTTCATTCAGGCCTCCATTCAAAGCCACTCTCCCAAAATTATCATTATGAATGTAAACAACAAACATGGCTATTGTTAGTACTCACAGCTGTCAAGCCAGCAGCTTGCGGAAGACTCTGCCCGTGCACTCATTACACATCACCAGAGTGTGCAGGCAGGCAGGCAGGCAGGTAGGCTTATTACAGTCCTGCGACAGTCACAGATACCATATTTTTTTTTTCCTTTTTTTTGTCAGAACATTTGATTTATTGATTGCTGTCAGGATGTAATGAGAATTTTAACAAATATAACAAAAACAATTATTTGAAGAGCAATACCAACCCTAGCTTTAAGGGTCAAGGACAAAATAATTGATTGGTATTCATGTTTTAGAAACAAAGGAACCGGTTTTGGGAGCAGTGGGACCGGTGGAATTCTTCGTGTCAAAGTATCATCATAAATAGCCTGGGTTTTCCAGCGGTTCATACTGGCTCAAAATCGAACCCACCACTAGTTATGTGTGCGGTGCTCCACTTGATGTTGCCCAATAAGAGTTCAGAATCTCTCTGCACCGGTGTCTAAAAACTGTATTGACAGGAAAGAAAGAGGAGAAAATCAGCAGGAGCAATGTGGGCGGGGCATTAAGATCACTGTGGTGGTCGTGTCTAGAAGGTAACCCGCAAGTTGGGAAACTCAGATTGCGCAATTTGCAGGGTTCCCTCTAGACACGACCCATTGTGGCTGCAGGGCATATCATTTATTTGAGGGCCAGAAGGCCAAACTGAGGAGGGCACAGCGGCAGCCATGGCTGTCATTGCCCCCTGTGAAATCCCTGCCCTGCTCCCGGGTATATATTTGCAACATCTGGTGATGCAATCAGTGTGATGCAGATGAGAAGATGCTGTTAGGGAGCAAAAGAAATAATTGGGACGGAGTTGATGACATTGTGGGGCTTACGCTGTCATTCAACGGACGCTAACAAAGACAAGACATATTATGCCGAGAGCTGAGGAAACCAGGCTTTGACATGCAACGCGTGGGTGGAAATAGCCTGTTAATGAATAGACAGCAGAGGGGGGAGAAAAAAAGAAGACGGCAGAGGAGATACACGAAGCGTGCTGTGCGATAAAATATGGCTATTGTTAGGCAGGGCTGAGGGAAAAGTGCTGCGATGCAGAAAGAGTGGAAAGTCTTGACAGCTTTCCGGTGGCAGTCTTGACGGCTGAGCAGGGAGATTGGAAGGAAAGTGCAGCAGAGGGCTGCTGTCAGGCCACACCAGAGCTCCGTTTAACAAGGTCCAGAGATGAGCTGCACCACAACACATTGCAGGGGAATGAGAAGAGGGATAGTGAGGGGTGGGAGGGTGGCGGAGGGAGGGCTGAGAACGGCTCATGCATTTTCCAGAGCCTCACTACCTGTCAAACCTGCAAGCCTGGGATTCCTCACATGTGCATGGGAGCAGAGATTGGAAATCCTCAGTAAGGACAGGAGCTGAAGTGGATTCAGAGATTTGGAGGAGTACCTGCCATTATATGCTGCTCGTAGACACACCATCATCTCTACATGAAGGAATGTGTGAGCCCCAATAGATGCGCTTCGTTTTTTACCTCAGCTGTGCCTACAACAGTGTAATGTCAGGAGTGATCATGGTAATCCAGTCCATTTCACTTTATCGTGGCGCTGTGTAGCGAGCTGAACCACGGCAAAGGACAAATAGAAATAATTAATGCGAGCAAATGCGGAATACGCCTTATTTTAAAACATGGATGCCTTCGGGGCAAACACATACAAGGATCTTTACAAGCCTCGCCCTGAGTGCTACCACACCTCATCTTCATGCAGCACTTAGAAAAAAAAATGCTTCAGTCATGGCTGCGCAGTGGAAACTCTAGCGGGGGGCCTCTAGCCATCTTTCCACCTTGGCCCCGGGCATCAATCTCTTAGCCTGGCATGAAAGCTTATCTCCAAGCGTCAGGCTAAATGTCAGCCTCAGGAACGCTGAAACACCATTAGTTATGTCCGCCCTATTAGAGCGAGCTAATTCCACATAAAAGCCACCCACCCAATTTGAAATGAGTCAGCCTTCACGGGACTCTCTTCAGCTGTTTGGGTCCTCATGTCAGCAAAGGCAGCGGGGAGGAGATGTGTCCCCAGATCCAAATAACATCGCTGGTGAAATACTTGCTGAATCACATTTAAGGATTCCCCATTCTGTAGTAATGCACTGAACGTTACACGAAATGTTTTGGGATTTTATCGGTTATGTGATTTGATGGTGGTGTCATTGGCTTAAATTGTGCATATATTGGATATTGCTCATCTGTTTTATCTACATGATAGCTACACCCCCATGCTCTATTTCAGACTGATTCTCAAATGATGTTGTCTGATTGGAATGTACTGTGCTCTTTTAATGGTTTATGCATATTACTTCCTGACCTGAATTCATCCATTTCTACAGATTTCTGAGACTATATCAGAACTTTTAATATTTATATACCCTATTTACTAACCCACTGATGTCTTTCTCTTTCTCCGTAGGGGGGCGACTCCTGTTTCTAGTGATGTGGCTGAACCTTGTGCCTCAAACTGTCAGCTGCCCTGCCAAGTGTGTGTGCTACAGCGAGCCCAGGCCCACGGTGGCCTGCCAACAACAAGGACTGTTTTCCATCCCCACTGAGATCCCCGTGCGGAGCCAGCGGATATTCCTCCAGAGCAACAAGCTAACGGTGGTGAGGTCCACCAGCTTCAGCTCTTGCCACAATCTCACCGTTCTCTGGCTCTACTCCAACAACATAAGCTATATCGAGGCCGGGGCCTTTTACGGCTTGGAGAAACTGGAGGAACTGGACATTGGGGACAACAGTAACCTCCGCACCATCAGCCCTACAGCCTTCCGGGGCTTAACTAAGCTGCACACCCTCCACCTGCACAGGTGTGGCCTGTCAGAGCTCCCCGTTGGGGTTTTCCGAGGAATGTTCTCCCTACAGTACCTTTACCTGCAGGACAATTACATTCTATCCCTGCATGACGACACCTTTCTGGACCTTGCCAACCTCACCTATCTCTATCTGCACAATAACAAGATCAAGATAGTAACGGACAACATGCTTCGAGGCTTAATCAATCTGGACCGGCTGCTGCTCCACCAGAACAGGGTTATCTTTGTCCAACCAAGGGCTTTCACTGATCTTGCTAAGCTGAAATCCCTGTTCTTGTTCTTCAACAATCTCACGGTCTTGACGGGAGAGACCATGGACGCGCTGGTGTCTCTCCAGTATTTGCGTTTAAACGGGAACCAGTGGATCTGTGACTGCCGGGCGAGGACCTTGTGGGACTGGTTCAAACGTTTCAAAGGTTCCAGCTCTGAGTTGGAGTGCAATGTCCCCGAGTTCCTGGTGGGAAAGGACCTGAAACGACTGAAAAGTGAAGACTTGGAGGGGTGTGTGGACACGCCTCAAATCCAGACCAATCTCTTCAGCTCCAAGGGACAGTCTGGGAAATTCTCTTCCACCGAGAATCCTCTCGGGGACACCATACCCAGGTGTTGTCTTGGAGATAACGACAAGTCCTCCATCCTGTCTGGCAAGAGCCGCCAAATCACTAACAACCCCCTTAAGGAAAAGGAGAACATGTCTAAGACTAAATATAAGGAGCCAGAACGAACGAAAAACGAGACCCAGAACAAGCAGAACGATGGACCACTGGGAACCTTGTCCAATACCTTGGAGAAGTCTCTGGAAAATCTAAACCCTGACCTTATAGACAATCTGGAATCATCCACAGTGTCAAACAAAAAGAAAAAGAAGTGTTCCAAAAAACCCAAATCGGACGCCCACTGCAAAAATCGGGGTTCTGCTTTGCAAGTACTGCGCTTTCTCTTCATTCCGATGATCTGGATATCTCTAGCCATGTCTTAGGACTCCTGATCTCACTCTGAACACAGGACTCAAGATTGTTGATGCTCATGACAATGATAACAGAAGATGCAGTGACATCTACAGCAGACAGTGACTGAAAAGCGAGGAGTCACGTTGACACAACGTGGGCGAGGACAAACAGCGATGATGAAGACGTTAAGTACATTTAACAAAATGGATGCCTTTACAGAACACTACAGATCTAATGTATATAATGAATTGGTGCCCAAAATTGTTTGTTCTCTATGTACTTAACTGTACTGTGTCTAAGCTACACTTCGGAGACTCCTCCCTTTTTCCCTCTCAAAAGCTTTTACTGCTTAGACAGACCACCGGAAGACGGAAAAAAAAGAGACGAAAACAAAAAAAACAAATACAGGAAATCAGAGGCAGAGCGCACACAAAGAATGTTGGGTCGGTTTAACGAAGAAACGATCTCCCTCCATTATTTATTCAAAGTGATGCATTTGTTGGGTAATGTTATGTTTTTTATGTTTATAAAAACAAATGTTTTACCTCCCCCCGATTTTAAGTTCTATTTTCATGACAGAAAGGGTTTATGGGTAGCATTTACCAAAAGAATGCTGTCAATTTGTTAATGGAGATTGCAATGGAACCATAGATATGCATTTTATTTTACTTGTGTACAAGTATGAATATATTATGAATAAAAGTTCTTATTTCGTACATATTTTTGATATTGTGTGGTGATTTCCTGTGCGACAAAGCACATGGACTTCTGAAATGTGAGGATTTGCTGCTTTTGTCTTTTATAGTATTGCAAATTCAATGTTTATAGGTTTTGAACTGTTGACAAGAACATTCAAGACATTGGGTTATTGTGAAATTGTACCATTTTATTGACTGAATAATCACAAAAAGAATCACTAGTATAATTGATAATAACAATAATTATAATCTTTTGTTGCAGTACCTCAAGAAAAAAAGACAATTACTGGACTTCTTGCAGCTCATGAAAATCATTTGTGCTCCATTGCTGGTGCACTAACTGTTTTAATGAGGTAAAGAATAGCTACATTAGAAGGGACTATTCTAAGATTGTGTCAGCAAACCTGCTCTAAATGAGTACCAAAATGCATTTGAATTTGGCAATAACGGCAGCACATATTATGTCTCACTAACCACATTGGGAGCCAATCAACATTCCTCCTCCCAAACAGATGGTGGGCCTACTGTGGTGTCTTCATTGTTTTCAGGATTGTTGAGAGCGTGATGCACTGACTGCTTTGTCAAATCTGGCCTCATCCCAAACCTCAGGCGTCCAGATTTTGTTTGTTTGTTTTCTCCTCGGCCTCTTCAGGACGCTGGCAATCGCAGCGCTCGACACGCTCCAGATTAGACCTGTGTGAGCTCACTTGCAGTGAAATATAGAGCAGAAATGAAGGGAAATCTTTTACTGATGCTGAACTTTTCACCTGTACTTCCCAACTGATGTAACCAGCTATTTTTATCTTTGATATAATATTGGTCAAGGAACCATACTGAAATGAAATTATCAGGCCTCTGTTTGATCTTTATTAGTTGTAGCCTCCGTTCGTGGTACAATCTCCTGAGGCTTTCTGAAAGATCAGACAAATCAATGATTATGCTATAATATGAAATTCACAACAAGGTCAACATCCACCCATGAAGAATATTTACAAGTCTTAAGTATGTCGCTGCACGTGCGGCATGATGGTGTTGAATGAAATGCCCCAGGCAGCTTAACAAAATTCAGCATGTGATTAGAGCGAGTTATGTATATTACAAACACTGCCACATTTCATATAATTTTGAGTGAATTATTAAACAGTGTATGAAAATGCTTTGGGAATATTCAAAAAAATTGACTCCTCACATCACAGCCTTGACGTTGAGAGCAGAAGAGACCCTCAAGGCGTCGTATTAAGTATATGCTTTCTTGACATGGAAAATACAATATGAAACGAAAATAATTTAAGCTTTGAAATGTCACTTTGTCGTACATTTCTGCTGGGGTTGCCCGTGGCGGGGTCCATGCTGGCGGGCCACAGGCCAGGATAATGTCGAGACTTATATTCTGCACCAAATGAAGTCAAGATCTTGTCAACAGCTCTCAATTTATGTCGCACAAAGTGGCAGGATTAGACGGCAGGGTCTCCACAAATCCCTGGAGCTTTCCATTGTCGTCGATTAGCCCTGCAGAGGACTCAAGGGGACCTGAGAAGATATCGATCTCGAGTGGGAATCAACTGGGAAAAATCAACAAGACCCCTCCAACAGAGTCCCACCACCTTCAGCTGATACACGAGCAGCTGCAGGCTGAGAGGATGCAAGTAATTGTATCTGACGCAGTCAAACCTCTCATGTATATCTGCTCAGGTAATCATCAGAAAAACACTCCTTATCTGAGTCCCATTCAGATGTTAAACCGTTCAAATGACTGCTACTCCTCTTTTCTACAACTACTCTTCTGGTAAAGTTGTGGTAAATGAACAAATAACTTTTTCAGATAAAACCTGCCCTCATGTCACAAATAAGAGGCGAGTAAGTTAAGATTGAGTTACATTTTTTTTTCTATATTGACATGATTTCCAATTCATCTCCAATGTATTGTATTATACAAATAAAAAAAATAGATCTCTAATATACTGCGGGAAATACCAATTACTGCCTCTTTTCAAAAAGCACCTCTTCATATTTTACATGTATTAAAAATACAAATCAAAGAAAAGTGTTTGATGCAAGGTCATTAATACCTCTTCAGTCTGTTTTTTTATGCAGTTTGCTTTTTAGTGTCATTTATTCAGCAGGATTGCTCAAAATTATTCTAAAACGATTGAATTAATATCAATAAAATTTGGTTAGAAAGTTGTAGCATGGGCCAACAAACATTAGGGGCTCTAGGTCCCAGAACATTTTCCCTGTTTTATTGAATATTTCTGCACTTGAATGATAATAAAAAAAAAAATAAATTGTACTGCCATTAATTTCTATTCTTCCAATAATGCTTACAGACACATATGTTTACCAATATACAGTATTTGGCACAATTGTGTCCACCCTCCCATAGACTGTATATCAGGATGGACGACATGACAGCTCCTCATAAAGTGAAGCCAAAACATCTGGATCGCCCCCTGGTGGCTGGCTGCAGTATAGGTCATGAATCCCACCCCCTTCCATATTAGCAGATGGAACACTGGCCAAACTAAAAAGTCAAATACATTTTTCTCAAAGATGGTTTCTGTCATTTTAGGTAGTTCTTATCACACTGATATGTGTTTAAGGGTTCATTTTTGATAAGTTTGGTTTCAGTTAGTTATTTGATGCTATAAAAAGGGGGTGAAATGTCATGATTGACAGTTGTGGTTCTCTTTGGCATCACTTTTGTACAGTGGGAGGAAGTGGAGACGCGTCGTCCATCTTTAAACAGTATATGCAATCTTTTTCTTTTTTTTCTGTCAGGTTTTCTGTCTCCAAAGAAACCAGCAAATGCTGAACCAAATTCTGGTCAGAAAGTAAAGGGTTAAATCACTGCTGCTACCCTCAATGATTCAGCGATGGTGGCCATCACTGTTCATGCTGCCATGCAGTGAACCCTTCTGCTCATTTCAGATCACTGCCGCTGTTTTTCATTCAATATAAATCACTGTTGATGCTGTTGCGAACATAAAACCTCGTCGACTGGAAGGAATCACCACTGTGTTCTGTGATAGAAGTCCTTGTCCGGGATGATTACTTAAAAGGCACTTCTCTGATGAAAATATCATGAAGTGTCTTGACTTCAAGAACACACTTTTAAATTAGCTTGATCATCAGAAACATTTCCATGCTGGCAAACACAAGGCCTGCGGATTTGAGACTTTGAAAAAGAGACTCACGCTGAGAGGAAGCTAGAGTTCCTCCTGGCATTAATAACATTTGGAACATTTGGCAAGATACAAGGATCCGCCCTCACGAGTACATCAAATCACATTCACACATTGGAGTATATATTTCCCCTCTACATTTACATAATTAGATTTCATAGTCTCCCTTCAACTTCCCTCTTATTGTATCTTTTTTATTCCCTCAGCAGAATCATGGTTTTCATGCAGCTCTCTGTGGAATTTTCATTTTGATTTATTTCAATTGTCTTTTATATTTTGGCAATATTTTGAAAAATGTGGGTTTGTTAGTAGGAGGTTTGAGCAAAATAGACATGCTTCGTCACTGGTTTCCCACCAGTATACACTGCCAATATATTGGTTAGGATTCCCACCCAAGCCAGAAGGAGGTATATACTAAATGTCCTTATTTCTGGAACTTCAAAGTCGATAAGTGTCTTGCTTCCACACACACATCCACCAACACCATGGGATCATTCCAATTTTCTTCCAGCTGACCGCCCAAGGATACTAAAAACCCATCAGCCCTGGCCTCTTTACAAGCCCCCAAAGTTGTCTGCGGAGGCTGTGAGGTCTGACAGCAGTGCCACGCCGGGGCCACAGCTCCATTTAACAGTACCTAGAAACAGTATGACCTCAGCCTGCAGGCGCCCGCTGGACGTCAAGAACTTACTCATCAGACGCGGCGCATCAGCTGAAACACACCCCTCAGTCAGAGTGGATTTCTTGCTCTCAGTTTTTTTACACCAACAACAGTCTCACCCTCCTTTTGCACTGATGAAGGGGAAATGAAGCTAATTACGGGCACTCCATCTGCAGCGAAGGGTCCGGATGCAACATGGATTAGCATCTTGGAGGGGAGTCAAAATAACTACAGGGTATGGAAGAAAGTCTGGCAAAGGAAAATAATCAGCATAGCAAAATGATGCATTTAGCCGTTATTCTGCAGCCGACATCCACGTCAATCATACTTTCACCAATTTGTTATCCTTTAATAATATCAGGGATAGGTCTATCTCAAATTTTAGTTAAATATCAATGTATCCTCATATATCTTCCTCATTTTTCGTGTGCAACACGTATGAATTTCCGCTCGTTACTTACATAAAGTATTTTCAAAATAAACTTCCGTCTTCACAGGAAACAACTTGGTTAGGTTTAGGGAAAGATTGTGGTTTGGGTTAAAATAACTACGGCACTGGCATTTTGTGACAAATAAATCTTCGATGACTTCTGGTTCCACACGGAACACGAAGAGCAGTCTACTGGGTCAAAGTCAGGTGTTTTTGGACCCACACATCCACTCCGACCTGCTCCCTACACGGAGCTTGTCGTTCTTTATACTTCCTGATTAACAATTACATAGATTACATACATTTTGTGGGATATATATATGAATTACAGTGCATTACTTTAGCTCCGAACAGTGTATGAGAACAGACTGTTAAATTCAACAGTTATGGGTTTGGATATTGATCATAATTAGATAGAAGAACCCGCTGTTTAATCATATCCATCTAACCATTTTAATGCCAGAAAATGGTTTCATTTTAATCGTTGCAGGGCTTTTTTGTGTTTTTTTTTAAATGATGGACCTCATGACACAAAAAAGCTTTCCATCAATCTCCAAACAGCTCTAAAAAACTATCAAAAATCCTAAGCTTTTTTAGCAGGGATGATGCAGGTGTTACTAACTGGCACTTCGGAAGCAGGCTGAGTAGCACTGACGGACTGAAGAGTCAAGGAGATGTGAACCAGCTCCAGCAGCTGGAAGCATTTCACTGGAATTTGCTCAGAAACCATGTAGTGCTATACTTCCAGAGTGCACAGCCCGAAATAGCAAATATTAAATGCATAAATAAAACATTGTGAAATAATCATATCAATGCAAAGATATCTTTAAAAATTAACCAACACATATGAAATAATCCAATGAATTATTAACGCTCAGCTCAAATGTTATTTCGTTATTATATTCACTGTGATAAGAAGGGCAGAAAGATAAGTTAACACGAGCGAGCTGATTGCTGCTGATGAGACTGGCTCAAGGGTGAGTGGGGGTGGAGATTGGTCACGACAAACTCATGAAAAAGTGACATGAAATTAACTGTATTCTGTATATATATATATATATATATATATATATATATAAACATATACAGTATGTGTGAAATGGAGGACGGTGTCCCCTCTAAGGGTCTTGGTTGGCCCAAAGCAAGACCAGCATCAGGCACAGTTCAGTAGCCTAAAGGGAGTATTACACAAATTGTGATGTAACAGGTGGGCGTGTGAGTGATGATGCAATTAAACAATAATTACAGTAATGTTGACCAACCTGGTCTTCAGCAGCTGACCAGCTTGAGTGCTTTCCAGTGATTCTCCAACCCTGCTTTGCTGCTTTGGTCCAGCTTATTTCATCATTATTGCTATTATTAATATTTTATTGTATTTTGATGTCTTTTTTTTCCTGCCCCGTACTCACATTCCTCCGTTTCCCTCTCTCTTATTCACTCGTAAGCACATTAACCACACAAACTGGCAGACCACAACACAGTTGCTGCTGTCCAACACAGATGGGTATTATTGATGCATATGTATTTATATATTATATATTGCAGTATTTATCTTTTGATGATGTTTAGTGTGTATGTCTTTGTATTTTCTATGGAGTTTCTGCATATGATGAGTTTACATATACATACATGTGTTTTTTATTGATTAAGTGTAAATCAACTGGACACTTATCTGGATGATTGCAAGGACAGAATATGATATGTTTCTTCTCATGAATTATATTTAACACTAAATAGATCCCACTCGTCATTAATTGTTTATTATTATTTAAATTGTGGTTATATATTATGTGTTTGATGCACATATTTCTCCACATTTCTCATTTCTTATTTCATTATTTATTTTTATGCTACATACATGTATGTTGTGTTATATATTGTAGCATTATGTTCTTTATTTACATCTTACATACTCCTTTATTGATATATTATTGATATACTTATATTTCTTTATGCTTATATATAAAAGCAAATGTAACCTAATTTTCCTCCGGAGATCAATAAAGTATTTCTAATTCTGATTTATTTGAGTAAAATTGGCCATTTTAGAGTTCTACACTTTTCTTGACATCTCAACATGTTAATAAAGGCCCCCATTCATTCCATAATGTAATGTAGTATGAATGGGTTTTATATTTTTGAGCAAGTTTATATATTCTCAGAAGACCGGCCTGGAAAAGACAACACTGAGTGCAGCAGTCAAAGATCTGACAACAACTCTTTTATCTCTAGAAATTGACTTCAAAGATTTAAAGAGGTTAAGCAGACTTTTTTCTTTGCAGGTTACAGGGTCATGTGACTTCACCAGGAGAAAGTGATTTCACTCTTCCTTCCTATTACTCATAGATTTCACGTAGCTATATTTACTCCTGTAAACAGTCTTCAAAAGGAAGTGAGCTTAAAAGCAGGAAAACAACGAATCCCCGCCCGTTTTCTCGACGTCTCTCTCCAGTCACTGAAAATGACCCGCCTTCAACTCCAAATGCAAATTCTAGCAGACGCACCATGTCTCCTCCAGAAAACACCAACCTTTGATCATAAGTAATAAGGCATTTTTTTTCCCTTCGCTTCAGTGAATGTGACTGAAATATGTGAGTTCGTGGCTCGAGGCGAAGGCTTATATGAGAAAGTTTAGACCGCTCACTGCAGAGGAGTCCCAGACTTCGACAGAGGGGCTAAAAAGTGTTTGCCTTCCGTTCTGCATACTAAACGCTCCGAAGCTATCACGCTCTCTTTCTATCAAATCTCACTCTAATTCGCCCTCTATCTATCTCTGGCTGTTTATTCTGTCCCTCTCTACCTTTCCTCCTCTTGCTCACCTTTCTCCACCGGCACACAAACACACACACACACACACACACTCACTCTATAATTCATTCTTTGAAAATCTCTTTAATATACATAAAGATCAGCCACTCAAACAAGTGTTTGATGTGTTTTGAGGCTGTTGCAGCTTTTGTAAACACTGCATGAAAAATAACCAAGAGGTCAGAAGTATAAATATCATCGAGTTAAGTGTTTTAAGCAAACTGAGTCAGCCGTTCAAACTGTATTACAAGTAAAATACTTTGAACAAATTTGTGTGACTTCTAAAATTTATCTTTGAAATTTTAATTCAAATATAGAACAAGTTCAACGTTTTACGGCTTATTTGCTTTCTGGCGGAGTGTTAGATGATTGATTAATACCATTCTCATGTCTGTCTAAATTTGAAGCTTCAAAATATGGGCAGAAAAGGGCGTTCAGATGATTTTAATCTTTATTTGGAGGGCAAATTTCTTTCATTCGATCAAATGTGTCTGAAGTATTAAAAAAAAAATGTTTTCAAATATTTGCAAACGAGAAGCTTCATAACGTCAAAATATAAGAAAATGATGGCCATACCCCATCTATATTATTGAGGAAACTACACTTAATCATTTGGATGGTAAGGAACATGTTTTTAACCTGTTGGCAACACATTCAGCAGAGTCAACATCAGATAGATTAAATGCTGGGAGAACAGACATACAAGAGGAGGATTGGGCACAAAAAAAGTCAATTAATACAAGCTTAAAATGACTTCAGTATAAGTGACTAATGAGAGCATACCTAACCTCTGTTAAACTTCATCACATTTCCCCCAAATATCTCTGTTAAATGCCCGAATGAGAAAGTTACGAGAGTGCCCAAAGACACAGATGTTTTTTTAATGTTGTTAAATGTTTATCACAGATAATTAAAAGTAACACCCCATTAAGGGCAAAATGATGTGTACTTGGAATATACCCAAAGGACTTCGCAAGAACAATAATGCAAAACAAAAATGATTGACATTGGACTTCTTCAAGCTAGAAGAATAATTGCCATATGTTGGAAAAATGCAGAACCACCATCACGCTGAGTGTGGAGAGGGGAGATGTTGACATGCCTTGGGCTGGAGAGGTTGACGTATGGAGAGGTTGACGTATATGTTGTTAAAAGGAAGAGTTTGTTTTTTTGTATATATCTGGAGCTCATTTATGTCCTTCTTGGAAAATGAAACACGTCAACTGAAAAGAAAATACATTTATAGTATATGAGAGTATACATTCTGCATTTAATTATTTAACATATATTATATAATGAATTTATTTTATCATTTAATTCATTTTTATTTTATTTCTTATTTAATGAATAATAATAATACGAATAATTATTATTATTATTTTCTCGTTTGTTTTATTTGAAACCTTTATGTGCCTTGTGATATGCCCGTGTGCATGAATGATCTCAATAAAAACATTCTTAAAAAAAAAAAAAAAAAAAAAAAGATTAAGATGTAAAACCAATATGTTTACCAGGCACAACAAAGCGCAGGTGTAAGCCTGTAATAGCTGAATTCCATTTAGCTGCAGGGTCCCAGTATTGAACATGCTGGCTCACTTCCACACAGTCACGGCTTACTGACACTTGAATAGAAAGGAGCCATCATCAGTGTTATCACTGCTATCAGTAACAGCTGTTACAATCATGTTTGTCAAAATGTCTGCTGTGACAAAGGCCTGTGGTAGGAAAAGAAGAAAATCCCAAGAGGATGCTTCTAGGTGTCTCCAAACAAATAGAACCTGAGCCACACGACCTCCTCTCCACCATGGAAACCTGCAGGACAGGCTACACAAGCACAAGAGGCAAATTATTATATTATTATATATTAAATTGTTGTTGAATTGTTTAATTTATCATCATTATCAATATTATTATTGTTATTTATGTGCTTAAATATTTGTACACTTCCAGGACCCCTTGAAAATGAGATGGTGCATCTCAAGGCGTTTAAAGTAACATTTTGAAATACAAAAAAAAAAAGAAATGTAGTTTTTTTTTTTTTGTAGTTTGTCAACAAGGTTAATTCAAAAGGAAAAAGTAAATTCCTGTTTCGGTCATGATAGTCCACAGCTGTGTTGGAGGCGTGTCCATGATCACACCATGAACCAACCACTCAAAATTCTCTCAACCACCAGAAACATACAACATCCATAAGTAAACACATATTAAAAATCCCTTTGACATTATTAGACATAACCTAAGAACACAATATTTCACGGTTGTAAACAGTCCAAACGTGTCCCAGTTTATTTCCTGTTGCAGTGTATGTGAATGGCATAAACTGACAGGAAGTAAACATGGACCCAAGCTGTTGCCTAGCAAAGCAATTTCATTGAAATGTCCATATAACCTCCTTTGTCCTAGAACTGTACCATCATCCATCATATATAAAATACACGTCAACGACATTTAACCGTATAACAACAAGCTATGTAGGTCATATCGCTTTTTTTAAAATAGGTTCATTGATTGTATCAGATTCAATTTTATTCACACTGAACTGGTATTGATTGGCTTGTGGACACTTACGTAGTTCTTTTTCCGTCTTGGAGATATTATAGCTGAAACAGACAGAACATATAATTACAAAAAGCTGACATGAATCTTTTTTAACCTACTGATTGTGGTCTGTATAATAGAACATGATTTACACAGCAGACAACTTCGCACACCTCTATCAAACCACAGAACTTGGACTTTGTGTAATATAAAGTGAGAATATACAGTATGATCTAAGAATTTCACACATTGTGATCCCTTCCCAGTGGAGTATTTCATGCACCGTGTGAGTGCTTCACTCACGTTATGAATAAAGGGGGGCTAAAATCTTGTAATTCCACCGATCATCACCATTTCCAGTGCTCTCTTGAGCCAACTCCAGAATTGTGACTGTATTGGCTCTCGCCCCCGAGGGCCCACTCTAAAGGTCACATCAGCAGGACCTTCATCCTGATCCTCTTTTAAACGATGAGGATCAGGATTCTATTTTTGCCATTAGTGCTATCATAGCATGAAATGCTGCGAAGGGATAATCTGTGAGCATTTTAGATGGGAGTGGACTGAGAATGAGGCTTCCACCATCCAGGGAAGGTCAAAGTCAATATGAGGCCATCACAATATTTGCACCACACCAAAAATGATGCAGAATCTGATGGACACAAGGTTGGAAAACATCACAAGATTCATTAGAAGAATTATGGCTAGATTGACATCAACAGCGAGGACCTTCGACTGATGAGGACAGTTCTATCTGTCTCACGTCGAGGCGTTATCTCGGCTTGTTATGTCCATGATAAGTCTGTACGTTATGAAACCATCTGACTTCCTAGCCAGGAAAAGGGGTGAGCTGTGTAATTCAGAGGGGGATAATCTCGTGAACCATTTATGTGGGTTGAGCTGCTCATTATTTCTCAATCACGCCCGGATTTGGAAATGTAGAGTGGCAATTTGTTCTCAATCCTAATTCAGCCAAATTAATGCTGCACGTATGTTCATACCCAGGCCTGCACCGAGGGACACAGAGTCCCCACCAAAGCTGCAACTGGACGCTGCAGAGCTTTTGCGGTAGATTAGGCCGATATCCAATAGGATTTGGTCCTGTACACCTCGTGAAAGCGCTGTTTAAATGGGTCCATCTAATGATCCAACTTAATATGATTAAAAAGAATAAAGCTACCCATATACACATGCTCTCTCTCTCTCTCTCTGTTGGTCCATCCCTCACACACACACTGCATTACCCAGGGCCATTCACATTACCCAGTACCGCGCCAGTTTGTGCGGTGATCTGTGCTCATGTGTGGTTATCCTCACAAGGCCAACAGCACAAGCACAGACCCATAATCTGCTCCAAACCAAATGTCCACAATCCGAGAGCAGGACTCACGCCACGCCTACTGAAAAACACCCACCAGCACTCAGAGCGGCTAATCCACTGTGACGTAACGCACAAACACAAACCAACTGGGATGGATGTAAAGTGATAATCTGCAAATTCATGTTCTTATTCATGAATTTATAATTTGTTTCTTTTTTTTATTTATTTCCTTACGCAATATCTTCGGTGTCAAATGGTCGTTGTCGGGAGGGTGCATTTATTTGCCGTTGCTGTGATGTGTTTTTCCTTGTATTGCTTTGTTGTTGCTGCTTCGGTTCCTGGAAGAGGTGCTCCTTTCCTCGTCTTCTCAGGAATTAAAGGCAACGCTCAATATAGAAACCTGTGATGGTGCATGTCTCTGTAGCAGTGAGGGTAATTGTATCTTTGCACAGGAGCCAAAGTTTACATCCCTGAAATCTCCCACTTCCTGTTGACCATATCAGTCCCATACTTTATAATAATAATGGAGTTTGCAATTTCTACCAAGGAAGATTGATAGAAACACGAAATGGAGCAGCTGGAAGAACAATATGCTGATGAAGATACAAAACCACTTTTGAATTATGATACACATTAATACAACTTGGAGCATTCATGAAGTGGCAGAGATAAGATGTCAATCTTTCTAATGGAGGGGAAGTGATTGAGAGTAACAGACCACCATCACCATGTGGGTGTCCTCTATACACAATAGTGGTGCAATGGCTCAACAAGCCGATGGTTCGGTTTGTATGGTGGTTTTTGGGTCACGGTTTTGGTTTGATTTGCACATTAGGGAGAAGAAAAACAACCATTTCCAGTGTGTTTAACTCCAAAACAAATAAATAAATAGCTTGATTGATAGTAATGCATGATATTTATATATTATATGGAGCAGTAACACTGATTTTATACATGAAATACGTAGGGCTGTCAAAGTTAACGTGATAAAAAATGTTTTTTAATGCCACTCACCTGCGTCAACATATCCTCATACAATATCTCACGAAAAGTTATTCCTAATTTTTCATACGTTTACATGTGACGCATGTGTCGATTTCTGCTCCAGTCTTTTCAAAATAAACTTCCATTTTTACCGTAAACAACTTGGTTAGGTTTAGGAAAAAAATAACTACGGAAGTGGCATAACTTAAGTACAGAAGTTAAGTGACAAATCGACATTGATTCCTGTTTCACACGGGATATGAACACCGGTTTCCAGGACAAAAGTCTGGTGTTTTCCACTCTTTATAGTTCCTGGTTCTTTACTTACTTTTGGTAGGTATAGCTACGAACGGTGTATGGGAACAGCCTGCCTGTGTTCACCTGATGCACTAAGCTTTCCTCCATGTTGTGGTTCTGTCAGGGAAGACATCCACTGCTAAACTGTGGGAACGAAGAACGATTAAATCAGCCCCATCGTTGCTCACACCTATAACCCACTTCATCCACAGCTAGTCTGCTCCTGATCACTGGATGTTTAAAAAAGCTGTTACAGTGTTCATGAACTGGGTATAGGTTAAATCAGTAGGCACCATCTCAATTCGGTGGAAGCAAAAAGATAATTTATTTATATGAAAATGTCATGGATTATCTCTTTAAATAGGACTGCAGGATTGGAAAACGTGAGCCCTTTCATCAGGAGCAGCCACCATCCAAACCCATATGTTACAGGATGAGATATAACCGCAGGACTCAGCCGGCACCGAGTAACATGTTGCATTAATGTACTCTCCCCGGCGGAGCCATCTTCACGGACCGAACATGCTTTTAACTGGGAGAGCTTGGCAAACCAACATTTCTTGATGTACCTCAGGGGCCTAGGGGGACTGATGTCCAATTCTTTACACTTCCATGGCTCCAATTTTCACTCTCTAATGGAGTGAAACATACTTCAGTACTAAGGAATGTTAAAAAAAAAAAGCTTTAGTTCCCCGCAGCACTGCAGGAATGTGGAGTCAAAACAGTAAAAACTTAAATGGATCCATTTTCTTCTGTTGATTCACTATGAATAATTCTATGCATAAATGACAATGTTCCTTTAAAGCCGTTTGACCGCAGCGCTACTTTATTTTTTTTCACTCCTAAATCCCGTTAATGCCGTCATTAATATTTATTTATGCATGTAAACAAACAAAGACCTCTTTCTGTCAAAAGCAGTCAGGACGTGTTGGTAATGTTTGTTTTTTCCTACTTTTCCACCAGGATTGGCTCACAATGCCGCTCCTCCACCGCCAATAAACCTGCTGGTGCTCCGCCACGGGGTGAATATGTCCTGCTGTTCGCTCCTGTAAATGTGACTGATTCCTTTTAATCCGCACCATTGTGTTCTCGCTCGTCGTTCAGGTTCTCCTAAATCTCTTCATTCTTGGGTTTAGACAGCGAAGGAGGCAGAAAGAGGAATGGAGAAAGAGAGAAATGGAGGGGAGGGCGGCAGGCGAGGCAGGGAGGGAGCTACTTGTGATGCTGTTTATTGCTGGAGTAACTCCAGCCCAACCTATCTCATTAGTCTGTTTGTGATTAAAAACTACTCTCAAGCTGATATCATTAACCTGCCCACACAACCATACACTCTCAATGGGGCTTTACAAACTAGCAAGAAGAAATGAGCTTGCGCCTTGTGTGCAAGCTCTAAATTCACTCACTTTATTCACAGCTGCAACAACACAATCATGAGGGGAGTGTTTTTTTTAGATACAGTGGAAAATAAACAGGCATATATATATATATATATATATATATATATATATATATATATATATATATATATATATATATATATATATATATATATATATATATATATATATATATATATATATATATATATATATATATATATATATTAGATATTGGGTTGGTGTGTACACTGAGTATTCTGTGATGAGCATGGAAGAGGACATCTATCAGCGATTACGGTCGAATCTATAGCCTTTTTTCCCCTCACTGTCACCATTTATAATCCCTTCCTATATGTTCCGTTATCTGATTGCAACCCCAGTCACAAGCTTCTCGGTGTGAGATTACAAACATCTGGCGGGTCATCTACTCTCAAGCTGTTGCGATAAACTCGGCGGCGGAGAGGGCCTCTGGACGGACACGGGGAAATTTAGTGGTGGAATATCCCACGTAACCCGAGTCCTAATGCAATGCTGCGTCATTGCAATGAGATCCACCACCTAATGCCCCGCTGGTGTGGATATGTGATTAAAAAGCGTAATATGAGAGGTTTGTATATAGACTGATATAGAGTGTATCACTTCACAGCCAGACTTTCTCCTCTTTGCTGCATTTTTTTTTCTTCTTCTAAGGTGTCAAATGTTGAATCCAGACGGCATTGGTGAAGGGAAATAGAAATGAGAAATATGCAAAATTGTGCTTAGATGATAAAAGGAAAACACTGAAATAGTGGTGAGAGGCAGAATTAAATGTTCCGGTCTATATACAAGCCATTACCATCTTGCGATCAAAAAAGGCTGTTGAATCCCATCCAAAACATCTGACACGCACGGTCTGGCAAAAGATCAAACCGAGCAACAAATGGAGAATTGAAGCTTGTTAGAAACACATCACAGCTTGTGTGCTAAATATTAACATTTTAATCTTAATCCTGGACCCTGTGACTGGAAGTACACAAGGTCATTTTCAGGGGCTTTAATGTCGGTCAGTCTGTCCACCACTTTCGCCCACGCTGAAATATCTCAACAACCTTTAGATGGATTGCCAGATGAATCCTAATGAGCTTTCCTCAAGCGCCACCACCAGGTTAAAGTGTTCGCTTCAAGAGAAATATCTTAACTGCCGGATGGATTGCCGTGAAATTTGGCACAGACATTCATGTTCCTCTTTAGGATGAATTGAAATACATTTTGTGAACTTTCCATTTAGTGTCATCAGGTCAAAATTTGTCCCAACACTTTGGTTTATCATTAAATTCCTGCAAAACTAATGACATTCCCCTCAGCCTCAGGCGCCTCTTTTGTTTAGTTAACATGCTGGTGATCATGATCATTGTAGGTGGTGGAAACCCTCTACAGGAAGGGACAGAGCAAACTGTTTCCTCCTGAGGAGGCTCAGGTCCTTCAATGTCTGCAACAGGCTGCTGCTGTTTTACCAGTCAGTAGTAGCCAGTGTCCTCTTCTTTGCTGTGGTATGTTTGGGGTGGGGTGGGATGCCAACAAACTGAACAAGCTGGTGAGGAAGGCTAGCTTTGTGGTTGGATCTGAACTGGACAATCTGGAGGTGGTGGCAGAGAGGAGGAAGAGGAGGAAGCTGGACGCTATCCTGGAAAACCCCTCCCACCCCCCTCTATGATGAGCTAGTCAAGATGAGGAGCACGTTCAGTCACAGACTCATCGCCCCTCGGCACAACACAAAGCGCCTGGGTCAGTCCTTCTGCTGGTGGCCATCAGGCTCCATAACCACGGCTGACCCCCATATGAGAACTAGGAAGACTTTAACAACTTCAAACATGCACTATCTGCAACCCCCTTGGACTTCTAACCACTGGCACACTTTCACATGGCTATTCACCCACTCTCATACATCCCATATACCACTATATAGACTGCACATATTACATTTATTCACCCATTCACGCTGTATCTTTTATATCTCTACTTATTGTTTTATTATATGTATCTGTACCGCTCCTGTGTTTCATTCTGTTTGCTGCAGTTGCTGCTTTGACACTCAAATTTCCCCCCTGGGGATTAATAAAGGTTCATCTTATCTTATGATTGACGTTATACCTGCGTAGCCTGATGTGATTCTCATTGAGCATGTTAGCATTAAGCACAAAGCACTGCTGTGCCATAATAGAGTGGTGCAGGGTGACATTTTTGTAGGCCAACCAGGAAGTTAGCATCGCCCCGGTTCCCTTGACTTTTTGGATTATTGCAGAAAATAAGCTCTGTGGCAAAGTTTATAATATTTACATGTTTTGTTCAGCAAGATAATCTTCACAAATGAACACCACTTTTAGGATTTTTGAAGCATGAATGCAATTGCCAGAAGTAAAAAGCTAACGTTAGGCTATTAACGAACTAAGCTTGTTTTAACCACAAACCTTATTTCAAGCATCTAACTAAAAACCCATTCAAAGAACACATTGACTTCCAGACGAGGGAACTGGAAGTGCTGAAATGCTAACTAATTTCTGTGTTTTAGGACTCATTCCTGCAGCACTCTATATACAGTAACCACGTAGATCATGACTGAAGACTCCGTCTTAATTGGGTCAAATCATTGGAAAAAAATGGATAATACCAAACAGCTGGAAAGATAAGAATAAACATTCCCACTGTGGAGAATAAGTCATCTCAATCTGAAATATATGCAGATCACAATCAGGCTACATGTCCAGCTAAATACTTCTCCATTGCTCCCAAAATCCAAAAGGACACAGATTTGCATTCCTAATTGTTCATCATTTTAATTAGAGACAATAACAAGTAAGCAGAAGTCCAAACATCAACTGTGGCTTTGAGCAATTAATCACTTCCCCTCTTCACTAAATCTGAGTCTTTTGATTCCATTTTCTATCTCCTTTCATCGAGGCTCAAAGAGGACAGATGCGCCATAAACTGAGATTTTACACTTTGGGCGAAGCTGCGACTCCAGCCAAGCGAGTGTACTTCAATGAGCACCTGAGATACAAATTATGCATCCGTGCTCTCTCAACCCACACGGCTCCGTCTCCTTCTAACAACTTCATAGACATTCAGGAAACAGAATTTTCACTAACGCCAAATATAACTCTCGAGTGTGGCAGGAGACACAGCCAAGGCAACTTTCAAATGAATCCACCAACCTGCAAGATCTCTATCAAAATTTGTAAAAGTTCCCTCTCAGTTAGCAAGCGCTGCAGTGCAGATGCAAAGATTTTTTTTTTTTTTTTTATGAAAAGAGGAAATGAAGAGGAGGGAGGCAGAGACAGGGCGAGAAGGAAACCGACATTAATAAACAAATTGTGAATCCGCCGTGTCTCTATCATCCAACCCTTTCTTTCTGTAAATCTAACAGCTGGTGCCACAAAAAGGGAGAGAGTTTGTTTTGATGTTTGTGCAGAGTTGAGGCAATAAATTGGACAGGGATTTAGCAAATCAGAATTCATTGCAGAAACTTTCTGATCCTGGAGGTTCAAGGGCTCTGGATAAACAAGACTGATTGTTTCAGAGGCATGCATATATTACCCCTATTTGAGCCTGAGCTATTACACACAGACAGCTAAGGGAATTTAAGCCAGACTCATATCGAAGGGATTTTGCATGAAAAAAAAAGAAATATGGATTTCTGTATGCAAGTGAAGCAGGCATTGAGAGACAATGTCTTACAAAATGCTCAAGCCTTGATACACGACAGACATGATGTTAAATGCCGTGAGTCCTGCTCAAACAATATGCACGGCACAATAGTTCGTCGGGGGCCAAAACAAAAAGAACAGCTGTCATGTTCCCTTTTCATCATAAACGTTACTGACAATAGCTGACAGCTAAATACTGAAAACATTAAGAATAGACTCGAAATATCACAGCCATCATCAGCTCCATCCTTTAGCATGACCTCGGAGTTCAGATGGGAAAACATGCGTCTCTAATAATACTCTGTGGGAGGTGTTGACAGGCTGAATTCACAACATTTTGCCACACACTTTTGAGGACAAGAAACTTAATATTTATGCAGTTCACATAAGGAACACCAGAGTAGTCCACCAACTCTCCACTAAGACGGAGTCTGCATTTGAGCTCTCCATTTTCTAGAGAACATAATCTCAGTGCGGTTATTTAATTTGCAAGCTTTGTCACCGGTAAAAGTCCCCTTTCAGACAAGTGGAAACTCCTTTAAGTGGCGATAAGTACGATTTTTACTGCCCCGTTGCACCAAATGTTCGTAATATATGTTGAAGGGGACGCCGTTAATGGGGTTGTTGATCAATACCAATGACTCAACGATTACCAGGTACTGAGATTTCTTCAAAAATAGGAATAAAGTCTGTGCCTGGTGGGATTTCAAGGCACTTGCAGCCCCACTCTACACAGCACTCCCACACACAGACAGACATTTTAACTGTTCATTTCATTTATTTTAAAGCCTCATTCTTAAGTCTTTTAATATACTGTTGTAGTATTTTTTTCTCTTCTTTCTTACTGGCTTGTTCTGTTGTGAAAATGTTTGCCGTTTATGTGTATTACAGGGTGAATGTAGTGGAAGTGATGGGTCAGAGGATGCCGTGTCAGAGAACTGTGTAGGAGGAGATTAGTTGTATTGATGTGGTAAATCCGGCTGGTTGCCAAAGAGGTCAATGAAGAAGGTCACAGAACACTTAAGGCCCATTAAAGTTGTGCTACAATAAGAGTTTATTATAGTTATGAGTTTAGTTAAAAAAATAAAGATACAAAGTTAGGAAATAAATAAGGATAAATAAGGAAAACTGAAAAGTTAAACTTTCTCACACTACCATTGCTCCACTCAGCAATAAGGCGAGCCATGTATCTGTAATGTTGTACCTGAGGTGCTGTCTAAAGAATGTTTCCACTGCATCTTATACAGTACAGACACGTTGCTGTAAAAGTAGCTAAAAAGTTAATTTTGTTCATTTATTTTTCACTATTGCAAAAAATAATCATAAGGCAAACTAAATATGACTGGTAAGAGACAGTAATTGAAGTAGTTTGCCAAAATTCACAGGGTATTCTGGTGAGTAGTTAGACTTGCGATGACTTTTGACTTCAAAGTCACCGTATAAAAGGGATTCATGAATGATGTTAGCACTGAACCTTTACCACCCACCTTTGTTTTAGTGTTTGAAATGGTGATTTAGCAACTTCAAAGTTATTTTTTGAATAAATCTTTAGGGTCTGCCCATGAATATTTACAGCACATATACTGTATTAGTGTGGAAATAGATGGTTAACGATAACTGATGAATAGTTTAAGTCACTTATCAAGCAGAAATGCCAAAAAGTAGCCGGTTCCAAGGTCTCAAATGTGATGATTCACTGCTTTTACTTGTTTAACAAAACAAGTAATCTGAAGATGCTACTTTGGGCTTTGGGAAATTATGATATGCATTTTTCACTATTTTCAGACATTTAAAGGAGACATATCATGCTCATTTCCAGTTCCATATTTGTATTTTTAGTTTCTACTAGAACATGTTTACATGCTTCAAAGTTCAAAAAACACTTTATTTTTCTCATACTGTCTGTCTGAATATACCTGTATTCACCCTCTGTCTGAAATGCTCCGTTTTAGCGCCTGTCTCTTGAAGACCCCCTTCCGAAAAAAGCCCAGTCTGCTCTGATTGGTCAGCGTTTTGCAGTCTTCGACATCTGCGCAGCTGTCGCCATCTTCAAAGCATCACTGCAGCCGGGGACTGTCAACTACACAGAGTTTAGCGGCATTTCTACCAGTGACATCACAACGTTACGGAAGTCCTGATGGCTCGTTTAAAGGCCCAGCTTCTGAATATGGGCTGTATTTCACAGTGTTTATATAGCACATACACACGTACAATATGGGACCTTTAACAGATTAACCAATTATTCAGAAAAAACAATCAAGAGAAAATCTATGAAAATAATAGTTGGTCGGAGCCATACTTTATATACAGTTAAATACAGACACATTTCTAAGACTTCCAGTATGTAAGAGCATTTCTCTACTTTTACCATTGTTTCTCTTGTCAAAGTTGGAACTTTCCAACAATAGCACTATACAGCCTCCACTTGTCTGCTCCCCATCCGCACTGCCACTTCTATATTGAATCTATGAGTGCATTGTGTAACATAAGCGACTCCTCTCCTCCTCCTCCTCCCATGTTTCAGTAGTGTGCATCTATTTTCTGTTGCCTGATTATGAGCAGAATGTCATTATTAATAGTATCAGACAGATCTCAACCCCTGGGATGAGGGGTACAGTGGGAGTTCCATTACACTCCGCCAAGCTCCATCTACCACCTCGGCACACTGATAAAAACAAACCATGTGGACGCACGCACCACGTCGACGCCATGCATACCATATCAGATTGGCTGAGCTTTCTCCATGAATGGCTTACTGTGGCATATATACCTGCAGACGCTTCCAACAGTGTGTCTATCAGGGTGTCAGACTGGAAAATTCCATTTCATAGGCATCCGAGTAGATCCCTGATCCACTGTAAGAAGTCTATTATGCGTTTGCTACATCCCATATGCTTTATGTAAAGCTTGGTTGAAAGTTAATCTTTGGTTGTGCCCCATGCACAGTGTTAAAAAAAAAAAAAGTTATGCCCCTTAAATACCACTCATATTGAACAGGAAGGAATCAACAATCCAATTTCTCAGACAGAAAAAGCGTCATATTATTGGAGCAGATTCCTATTAAACCCAAGACAGAGAGGTCGTTTTTATAAAAAAACAAATGGATGACAGCTTAACTTGCACCTGACAGAACATGACTTTTCAATATGACTGCTCCGAGCGCCGTCGCAATACCATAGGGTGTTTTTGTGGAGGAATTCATCAGCTGGGGAAGGTCATCCGAGAGGCATTCACCCCACGAGCCCTTCTTGGAATAGAACACATTAAAGAGGGATGAGCCTCCGCTCAGGGGAAGAGATTTGCTGTTTTCATACTGTGGGCTGAAATATCATCGTATGTCAGCACAATTGTGATCGGTTACCGTTTTACCCCGATATGACAACAGAAATCTTAATTTGTAACAAGTAAAACATTGCCTTAAAGCCACTGTCAGTCAGTCAACATTGATTTAAAAAAGTGTTAAGCTGTTGTACAGCGGCATGAATTCTCCGAGCTGCCTCTCACATGTCTGTATCACAGAAACTAAAAATACATATACAGTTACTACAAATTAACAATTTTCATTTACATGCATACCTGTTATTGAGAAGCAAATTCTACACAGAAGACAGCTGTAATCTGGTATTCAGAATAGTATATTTAGTCCTCTTAAGCCATCAGAAATCATAAAACCTCATTGTTAGTTTAAAGCTGCATTAAAGAGGACCTATTATGCTTATTTTCCAATGCATACTTGCATTTTGGGTTTCTACTAGAATATGTTTGCATGCTTTAATGTTAAAAAAAAGCTTTACTTTTCTCATACCGGCTTTATTGCAGCACTTCTTTTCACCCTCTGTCTGAAATGCTCTGTTTTAGCTCCCCCCCTCCCCCTTCCTGAAAAGCCCTGTCTGCTCTGGTCAGCTGACCCACTCTCTTGGGACTCTTCAGACTCCGTTCCAGCTCCGCTCTAACTAGCTGTGTTTAAGAGCGTACTAAACTAGCCGCTAGGCAGGTATTATGTAAATATCTTACTTGGTGACATCACCACGTTACAGAAGGAAAGGCGGGACTTCAGGAGCAGTGTTTCTGTGGGGGAGAGTAACTCCCTTTGGCCCGGACTTTGTAACTTTACAGACCTTTTACATGCACAAAAAAAACATATAACACACTAAATGAATGGGGAAAAAGCATAATAATTCCTCTTTAATTAATTTTTTCTGGTCATATTTCATGTTTCATTTAATAATTTCAGCCATTGTTTATATATAAGAATATTGATTAGTGCAGTGTCAAGTCCTGTTAATGGTAGCTAAACACTGGTTATGCCCTGATGTTTCTATTACACATTTTGTACAGTCTGCTTAGTTTGATGGAATAATAATACCCAAAGTGCTAATTATGGATGGACATATGGGCACTAAAAGGGTGCATGTCACATATTTCACAGCTTCATAAAAATGTGTAAGTGATTTAATTGAATGTATTTTCACTATTATTAGGTTTGGCTTTTCACATTATAATTCATCATAATTATGATCATTGAATTGAATTAGAACCACCCAGGCCAATAGGCTAAAACAATGTGCCACATGGCAAAATGTTATTTGTGTTAAAGCCACTGAATGCCCCTAAAGCTCTTTGCGACCATGGCTTATGGAATTGGATGTGATGTTATTATGGCACATAAAAATCCAAGCTGAATCTGAAAGGCACCAAATGTTCATGGAAATAGGCTATTTAAGGCCCTATAACTGTAATGTTTAAGTAATTTTGTTCGCACATCTTATAGCAGAAGATTTGAGAGCTGTGTTTCCAAAAAGATATGCATCAACGATGATGAAAAAAAAACTGCCAAGCTTTTACACGCAGGCTTAATGCTACATTAAATTTCAAAATGGCAAAAAAAAAGCACTAGTATGTAGCTCCAGTGCTTCTTCAGATGCACATCATCACATCATACTAGAGTAAGAGATTCAAGCTGGGTTTCCTTTAGCGCTAATATCATCTCTGCTGCTTTTAGAACACCCGACTGGTTGTTCCATTTTACACAATCTCCCATCATACAGCATTTATAATGTATCCTGATTACTGCTATTTGTTTGAGAATCTGCATTTTGAAGGCTCCAAATACTTCCTGGAGGAGCCTGATGAAAGCTTCCATCTGTGGCTCAGTGCAAGGTAAAACCCATCTCTGGCTATCACCCAATGGCAAACCTTTATATATGTCTTGTGCTCAGAGAGAAGGTATGTGGTTTTGTTCGGTGAAAAACACATTCTTAGTTCAGAATATGAAGATTAACATTGCGTTTAACGTCAATGTGTTTTGGCACCTCCAGGAATGCAAGGTGTGTTTGCCAGAAATGCCACCTGGAACAGGGAGCCTCGTGTGATTATGGAGAAAGCTGCCAGGTACTGCAGCTACCTTCTCCCTCAGCGTGTCGTTATGAAACCTCATTTCATGCCACTTTCAAAATAAGTGTCTCCAACCTGTCCAGCTGCATCGTCTCCTTCAGCATATTGGTTTAAAGCTCAGTGTCTTATGGCATTTATTTGCATTTGCTGGACAATTTGATCAGGCAACTGAAATGTAGATAAAAAATAATGTACACTGTTGAAAGAATTTGAAATTCAGTTCAACAAAGATATGTGAAAAACTACTTTACAAAAAATGACAGCATACTGTACATATTCTGCAGTTGAGATTCAAGCTGCTTGCTTCTAGCTGACTGAGACAGGAGTAGGGAGAGTTGTCGCAGTGTAAAGAGGTAGAAATATAAGCATGAATGACCTTCCCTAAATCTGTGGAGTGGGGAAAAAACTCAGATATTTGATGATTCTCTCTTGCATGAAGCAGGATAAACTCTGCTCTTTACCTGCTCTTCAAAAGCACTGCTCTGCTGTTCAACCAAAGATAGTGTCTCTTTATACCACTACAGTACAGTAACTCTCTCTACAGTAGTCACACACACATGCAGTTCAGTCTTCAGATTTCATTCCAGAGGAAATAGTTGGCCGGTGATGAATGAATCCACAACGGCATCGACATTCCTGCGAGGACCTCAATGAATCTGGATTTTATAGACGTGTCATTTGTCGTCTGTATGTGTTTACTGTTGGAGCAGCGTCGCTGAACAGCAGCATTCACTGCAGGTGAAGGCAGATCCCTTCACCTTAACTAGAAATACAATCAAGGTCTGTTTTACTGGCCAAGTACATTTCCATATACAGAGAATGTGATGTGTTGAGTTGTACATTAAACATACAACTTGTGTAGTATGAGCATGTCATTGCAAAGAACTGCAGTTTCTTGGACTATAGCCTAATTATCCACCATATTCCATTGAAATTACTTTTTTTGTGGAAAAATATGCTACTGATGAAAAAAAACAAAAAAAACAGACCATATAACAAAGTAGAAAACATTCATAGAGAGCAGACTGCACTGCATCTTTAATAAGAGACAACAATGTTGGTAGAAATGATCAAAATGGTGTAGAAATGTTTCATCTGGATCCAGATCTGCATCAAAATATAGCGAGGAAATCATGGGATGCTTGCCAGAATGTTTCTCCGCCTTGAAGAGCAGCAATCCATGAGAATAGTTAAAATGTTCAAAAGTGCCATATCTCACTATGTTAAGAAAAGATCATCCTGAATCCACATAAAACAAAAAAGTATATGCACTTGTTCATTGGCCCGAGGCAAAACTTTTTCAGATTTTTTTGATGTATCAGGATTTGAAGGTTTTGAAGCAACATGTACGATTAAGTGCCTAGAAAAACTAAGAGCGGGCATTTAGGACGTAGGTCTGTTTTTCTATACAACCATATCAAAGCAATGGCCAAAGCTGTTATTTTCTGTCACTGCGATTAAACCCAGGACACATTTCACATGTCTCCCATACACCACTATTACTGACATAAGCACAATCATCATGTCCAGTCCATTCCTCAACCCCTGCGCCGCCATCCGGTTCGCCTGCCAAGAGAAGCGTCCGCGAAATGTGTTTTCTCCGACTTGTGAGAATGAGCGGGGTATTTGATTTTAGCCGCAGTAACGCAGGTAATCAGGCGGCGGCGAGGAGTGCACAGCGGCAATTTCCGGAAAGGTCACCTCTCTAATGAGGAGCATTAGCCCACTCGCCAGCCACAGAGGAGCTGAGAACCCTTTTGTGGCGCACAAGCCAAGTGGAGGCCGGCAGTTGAGGTGCCTTCAAGAAGCGAGCTTTTCGGTTGATTTCTTCCTGTGGGTTAACCACAGCCTGAGCTGACCTCAGAAAAGGCCAACAAAGTGGATAATGAAGGACTTTCAAGGCAGTTCTACAGCCTAATATATACTCCGTTCAAGGTAAATGTTTGAGCCTATCCATAATGGAAATGGTTAAAAAGGCTGGTGACTATACAGTATTCTGTCAAGGTCTTTTTCACTTTGTCACTCGCCTACATACTGTATGAGAATGTCACTGCAATTTATGGATCAATGCGAAGATATTAGACAGTCAAAAGAAAGCTCTGCACAATAAGATGTAAGAATGTAATGATAAAGCCAAGTCTTTGATAACTAGACCTTCATCAGGGGAGATGAAACACACTTAACTTGAATATACTTCTTAGTAAATGCACACATTTACCATGCCATTTTTGACAAAGAGAGTGGGGTGTGGGTGGTGGGCATGGTTTCCAGGTTTGTTTGACAAAACCAGCCCCTAAAACCAGAAAACAAAATATGCCCCCGTCAAACCCTATAGCGTACCATACTTTTAAAGTCCAGCAGCATTGCTATCATTACCAAATGTATTGTAATATCTACAAAGTAACACCATAAATGTTTAGTGTGCCAACATTAAAAGCAGTTTTCCCTGAACAGTTCTTTCACCTAGGTGCTAAAATGGCAATTAGTGTAATTAAACATATATTATCATGAATAAAATATAGCTCTGTGAACGTGTAGACCAATTCACTGACACACAAACCTGTCTTTCCGCTTTCTCTAACCTTCTCCCTCTTCCTCCCTGCGTGGACAACATGTATGTACTGTTTTTACTTCATATGCATTTGGTTAATGCAATACCTTATTTTAACGGATACACCTTATCTTGTTATCCAGCCTAATTCACAAGAATTTAATAATATACTCACAATACATGTGTAAATAGGCTATGTAGTTACTGAGCTTTGGTTGTTTATGTTTAATCTGTGTAATGACCATTTTATTTGTTTTTGGGAGACATTCTTGATTCCTTAAAGCCTCCATACACCCACAGAGGTGTTTTCAGTTATTGTGGCTGATTAGACCTCTACTCAGGTGGACAAACCTTCATCTACCAATAAGACTGATCAGGGTGTGATTAGTCCCGCCCTAACAGGTTCAACAAAGCTACCAGGAGAGTCAGGAAGACATCACTCACTTAGTGTGTACACGCTCACTCAGTCCTGAGGTCTAATCAGCCAGGTTAACTGAAAACACCCATGTCACCCACACAGGTGTTTTCAGAGGCTTTATCAACTTAAATGTGTTCCTAACATTTAAAATATAATTTATAATAAACATTTTTAAGGAAAATGTCTCATTTATGTGCATTTGGGAGATGTTATAATGCAGATTCTGTAAATCCTGTACGTTTTCAGGAGTTTTCTTGATGCAGAGGAGCCCCAGTGTTTCCCATTTATTATCATTTTCTGTGGGATTAAATTCTTGAATTTGAGAGAAAAAAAAAAATATGTCAAGAGTTTTTCACAGATCTACTTATTTTTCTCTTAAAGTGCACCAGAGTGATGTGTTTAATTATTAAAAGAATGCCCCCGGACCACCTTAGATGGATGGAATCCCTCCACCATACTTTCACAAAACAGGGGCCTTCAAAAGCTAGAAACGGCCCTGATCTTGGACATCACAAGGTCTCGGCTAATGGAAATAGGATAGTTCTCTTCTTTTGCAGAACTACTTTGACATTTACACTGATAAGACAGCTGTATTTGAATATAAATCTTGTCCGGCACAGGGTCAAAATGTTCGTCACAAACACAGAAAACAATATGCAGCACCATTTGGATTTTGTGTATCAGAATCAAAGTGTGTGAGGACCCTTTTCAGGAAACATGTGACAATCAATGGAAAGGTGAGCCATTTGGGCTGGCATCATTAATGTCAAAAGAGACTAAATCGAGAATCAGCCCCTCAGACTTGAGTGGCAATCCGAGTGTAAACATTTCACCTGTCAGCTCATTACCGGGGCTTCAGTGTGGCAGCGAAGCTGTTTGCAGGATGGACGGCGGTTGCCTTGCAGCTAGGGTAAATACCTTGCCCTTCTGCTGTATTCCCAGGATTCATTATACTGCAATCCAACACACAGGAGGAGCTGTCAGGGGTTACCAGTTCCATTACGCACTAAATCCTTTAACAGGGGCTTTAACGTGTTGAATGAGACTAATATTGATTCAGGGCGGGTGAGGAAGTTTGGGAGTAGTGGATGGGTTGATTCAAATCACTAAAGTACTTGAGATTGACTTTGAAAATCAGATCCCACTGAATTATCCACATCTTCTGACTACTAAAGTAATTCCTGCATTGCTCTGATGGCACTCCAAAGTTGCTTATTAGCTGTGCTAAATAATGTGGCCCATGAAAAAGAAAATCCCTCCCTAATTGCAAGGCAGATAAGCTGCTTACCTCATCTGCAAAAGAGCCGAGCTCAACCTGATGCAAGACTTTGTTTTCTTTTATTTACTATCCAGCTAATGAAGTGATTTACGCCAAGAGCGCAGTCACCCCCAGCCAAGCCCGAGCTCTGTGGAGTTTGTTTTTAATTTAGTGCTTCTTTCATGTGTTTTGAAAATTTTAATTTTTTTTTTATTTCGATTAAATCTTTGACGTAGTGCACTAGAGTTTTGGACTGCTCGTTGCAGAATGTTTTTTTCAGTAATGTGTATTATTGAAAAATATCATTACAGATCTTCCCAGTAACGCTCTTGTTGCTTTGACTATTTGGGGTGTTTGCGGTCGCAACGGGAGTTTAATGGAGAGTTGATATCAGTTTGCTTGCTGTGCATTCAGTGGAGCGTGTGGTCCAGGGGCTGGAGGTGGCAGTCAGCCTTTACCAAAAGAGAAATGTATCCTCCAAAGTTGTCTTATATACATGTTGTGTCTTCACAGCTGGTAAGCCTACAAGGAGTTACGCAGGTTTTGCTGGAGGGTTTGTGAACCTGGACAGAAATGTGAGACAGCAGATTAGAAAGTGTTGGTGAAGACTGAACAGAAAGCAAACCAAAAGGAGGATTGCTCTGCTCAGAATGAAGGTGGGTAGAGCTTTGATGAGACTTTATCACTTCACAAATCTTCATCTACCAATAAAAATGATGAAGGTGTAATTAGTCCCGCCCTAACAGGTGCAACAAAGCTACCAGGAGACTAACAGGTAGATGTCAACCAATTAGTGTGTACACGCACACTCAGTCCAGTCTAAATCAGCCAGGTTAACTGAAAACACCTGTGTGGCTGTTCAGAGGCTTTCACGTTTCCACTGCAGGAATATATTTTATTCATATTTATTTTCTAAACCTCCAGGACAATGATTAAATTCAGTGCTGCCTGTGTTAAACTGTGTAAAAGAACTGGCTTAGTTCTGCTTTCCATCTGTTTATCACTTGGCAAAATTAAAGTGGTGTTGATTTTGTTAAAATTAAGCATATTTTACTTAGACTTGTGCCCCTTTCCCACTGGACAAAAACACCCACTAATATCTGGCTTTTGTCTTTAGTGGGAAATGTTGCCATCAGCATTCATTCCCAGACAAATAACTATGCAATAGTCGGGTATTTATCAGATCCAGCTCCAATCAGCAGTGATGGAAACATGCCACCCGGATGGACACTGAACAAATAAAATCAACAGGGATTCGGACAATTACTATAATGTATTAACATACAAAACATACAATTAATAAGTTCTTCTCAAAGCCAAAAGACTCCAGTCAGACAACAGTCATTTTACCTCACTGATCATCGAAACACACTTCATTCAAACTCAACAGAAACTAAATAAAACTCATCAAAACCGTCTTTGTTAGTCTTTCCACAGTTCCAACAATCACTAACTGTGGTTTGAGAGTTTGAAAGAGAGACTGAATAAGTAAGATATATGTAAAAAAGAAGTAACAACCGTAACATTTCACTGTTTACCAACCCTGCTTCAATGCAACAGCAATGGCATACTCGCAATGGGAAAGGAGTTCAAGTTTAAAGTTTTTTTTTTAGTCTATCACCTACTTTTAGTTTAGGTTTTCCAGTGTTTAAAAAAACTGCATAGATGTGCTTATTTTGGTGGGAAAAGGGTTTGATATATATAACTTATCAATAGAAAACAAAAAGTAAACTACTGTGGAGTGTTTGGATTGTACAATAAACACAACTGTAGCTGCTCTTATTGATAAGCGAGCACCTCCGGTGACACAAGGCTCTTAAAAACAATAAACCCTTTTTTATACCTCTACATAAATATTATCTAAATTCCACTTTCTTCAGTGCAGGAGGGCCTTCAGTGTACAGTAGCTGCATGTTGTTCTTCCTGGAGGCATGTCTTTATATCACTGAAGAGCCATTCTCCATTCCAAGAGTCTCTGCGACTCTCTCGGGGGAATGTTTTGTGTGCCTGTGATTTATGATCCCATATCTTTGCCTTGAAGGAAAACTGATAAATTCCCGCAATAATTGAGGTAAATGATGGGTTTGTCTCTTTTTAATTGATCATTTCTACCCATAGTTCTTTGAACACACAAAGCACATTATGCGAATGACAGCACAATGTGGCAAAGAGAAGCTGTTTACGTGCTCGCTTCATGTAAGAGAGAATCACTGATGCGTGCGGCTAGCGGAGTGGAAATTGGTGAGATCATGGAGAGTGTTATAAAAAATGTCATGTAGGATTAGACATGCATTGATTTTGAGTATAGTTTGATATAATTGACAATTATTTATCATTAAAAACAAGATCTATGACCTTGTGGAGATTATTCATCCATCCGTCTTTGGTGTTTTTTGTTTTGCAGATCATTTCCCCCTTGACATCTCTGCAAGAGGCTGAAAGCCATCCAGCATGGCGGCCTTAAGGGGCACTATTCTGATTAGGAAATGATCAATGCCATAAGAATAATTGTCCATATGCCACAGATCATTAGCCAACTCTCCCTGAGCGCATAAATGTGCCAAGGCATGTCTTTGAATCCATCACTCTTGACGTTCCCAATGATCACCTCTCAGGTCTGTGAAGTTCTCTCTCTCTCTCTCTGGCCTTTGTGAGTGGAAATGCACGCAGCAGCACATATGAGAAAGCTCATGGGATACACTCAAAGGCGACAGTTGATTCACATCTTTGTCAGGCCTACAAACATTGTTATGTTACCTCTGACAGTCATATCGGGCGCTTGCGGGGGATGCCTGTCACATTCCCGCCACACGCTTTAGACCACAATACCTTTCCTCTGTCAAGTAAACGCATCAAAATGATGAACACGCTTCATCTGCCGGTAACGCTCGCACAAGATAAATGCCATGCAGTTATAGCCGGGGGGAGAGAGATTTAACATTCATAGATGTTTCCGGAGTTATACGTTTTAAGGGCAAGGCGGCACTTATTCTGCAAATTAAGGAGGAGGTTTACAGCTCATCTGCTGGTTTACAGATGAACAGGGTCACGCCGAGTTCAAAGTGTTGGAGAACAAAAGTAGGACGAAGCTTGGAGCTGTGACACACGCTGACCAGTGAACCCCTGATGTTAATTTTTTATTTTGAAAGATCAACCAGCAGCAGCCACCAGTTGCTCCGCGGATGTAGCGCGGCATTTTAATCACTAATCATGCCTCTGGGATGGGGAAAGTGTCCCAGATTCAGAGGGCCTCTGGCTGACAGATCAATTTGACATTATATTAGTGGGAGCCTCACAGGACTTGGAAAGCAGTCTTTAATCCGATGTGCTACAAGGAGGGAAAGTGCAATGAGAAGCATAGAAAAAGGTCTCGAACCAAAGAGAGGGGAGGCAATCAAGAAATGTAAGCCTGTCGATTGAGAGAATGAGGTTATTGTATTTGTAGACATTTTCAGACACCAAATTGTCACGGACAAGGGAAATTAACGCACAAGTTCCTTTCTTGTGCAAAGTATATGTCCTTTTTTTCATTAGTGTTCTCCTCAGTTGACGCTTTTATGCCACAACAAGAATTGTTAATGTTGATGAGGGGATGTAAATTTGGAAGTAAGAACTTACATATAGATGTATTTTGTTCCTTAAAAACACCACATTGTAGTATTTTAAAAAGAGGTTTTAGACCCATCATGCTGTCTATAATGGTATAATGCTGTTTTTATGCAAATACCAGTGTGTCCTCTACAATGTTGCTGTGTATGCTATTTGTGTAAATACATAGCCTGGCTCCTATAATTATTTGCCTGTATGTTGACTACCAGGTGTTTTGTGTGCTGATTGTTGTTGGCCAGCATGAAGTCTTTTGCTCTGTTCTCTTGATTTGCTATTGAAGACACCTGTAGGTGCAAACGAAGGCCATGCAGCACAGCTGCAGGCTAATGACTGAAATGTTTGCAGTCTTTCCTCTTCTTGATGTTTTGCACAAATTCCGTGTATTTCAGCTCCAAACAGAAGTTGAAGGGTGCATTGTTGAGTTTGAGTTATGTGTTTGAGACATTTTTTTTTCTTTTATGTTTTTATTAGGGTTTTCCAATTATAACAAACATTACATATTAATAAAAGGACCAATTTTGGCAGCAAATATAGTATACCATCAAATGATCATGCAAGTAAATAAATTAAACATAGTAATTAAAACAGAGATGAAATTACAATGTACAAGAAATGTAAAGGTCACACGGGCTACTTCACTTTATAATCCTATTTATTATGAAAAGCAGCCAGCTTTCCTTCAGTGATGTATATTAGTATTCCCATAGCAACACATGCTGATAAATGCTGATCCCCATTCTATAGCCATTGCCCTCTTAGCTTATAAGAGACGCAAGTCTATTAGTGCACGGTCACTCATCTTAGTGATATTGTTTGATACATTTAGTATTTTCATTTGTTCTCAGTTGATCCTGGCATAAAGCCCTTCCAGTGTCTTATTTAAGCAAGTAATTAAAATATGTTTTTCATAATTAAGGAGCCTGTATTTTGTTTTTTTTATTGAATATAAATAAATGTGAAAGGGGTCACTCATAGTGATGAACCCGCAGATAATTATCACCAAACACTGCATATCAGCTCTATTGTTTTGATTTTCAGGCTTCACTAAACTGGGTTGGCATTTAATGCAGAGCTTTATGCTACACTGGTTCATCTCATCTTTTCTTATGTGGAATATATATCATTATAGTCATCAGCAGGGCTGTCATATAGTACTTCATGGCTCCAGTCAGTGTCTTGGACCCTGCCACAGTGAGACAGTGACTCCTTCTTTTCATGCCTGTAAATAATTTCCCCAGTTGATTTGAATTGAAATCAGCTGCACGCAGCCCAACAGGAGGTTGCTGATTGGGTGTGCTGATTAAATGCTGGTTACCTTTTAAGAAGATATTCAAAAGTTAAAAGCAAAGCTTTTCCTCGAAGCGTATTGGATAGCCACAGCAGGTGGTAACTTAACACAAGATTCCTGCAGTTGTCAGTATTTTTCTGATCATTTACAACAAAAAGAGTTTATGAAGATAACAGGAAAAGAAGCACGTGTGCACTGAGCAGTAAATTAAGCTCAAATGGTTGCCACTGCATCTCTTTTCAAATACGGTGACAAAATCTCTAAAATGATTCTCAGTCATTCAGGTAATAGGATACCCAGCAGTTCATGAAAAGAAACTGAATTTGCTTTTTTCTTTATCATTGAAGAATGAGTTTTAGGTACTGGGAGGGGGGGGAGTGTTTTTCAGAACATCTTCAAGACAAGATATGTGCAAGAATAGTATAAAAATAACGTAGAAATAAAGAACCGACACATGTTTTCAGATCCCAAAAAAATAACATGTTTAATTAATTTCCAAGAGGGAGAAAGGGTGAAAAAATCAGGTAAAAGGTGACAAAATCAGTTTCATCTACCGAGTCATTGTTGCAGGCTTTCTGGTTACACCCTATAGATGATGGGTTAATCACAGACACATGCTGCCTCTCATTTGCCTTCTCCTGATTGGTCAATGCTGATTGCTGGTTGCCTGCAATATGTTCACCCTGTTTTTGCACCCTTTTTATTTATTTATCTTTTTAAGTCATTATGCAGGGAGATTGCTTAACACATGCTTTCTAATCACACATGTTCTCATGTAGAGATTTTATTACCACTATTAGCCAAGAGTCCAAACCATTTGTTGGAGGGCAGTGTGTCGCCATGAGCTGCTGTTTGGTCTTGAAGCTGTTTCACCACTGATTTTAGAGGCTTCCATCAGTTCTAGTTGGGGGGGTCCCAGATATGTTCACCCTTGGGGCTCATTCATATCCTCATGTCACATGAGTCATTAACTGAGGGATAAAATAGCAAGGCTATGTTGGTATTAACTTGAGATGGACCAGAAGAGCTGTTGCATTTCAATCGATATCCAGGCCCATCCCTGGCCGAACGCCTGAACCTGCCAGATCTCCCAGTTATGCCTCATCTCGGATATCCCACAGATAATACAGATTTATGATTTTATCTCAATAATAATTTCTTCAACTGGGCTCACATAACTACATTGGCAAATAGGGCCATTGTAGGTAATGCATTCGGAATATGCGTCTCAATCTTGCAGTCAGCTCTGTGCGTTGTACACAAACAAAGATGAATGAACAAAAAAAAGGCCCACATTTCTAGTCACAAGGAGAAACACATCTACTTTTAAACATTATTAAAGACTTGAATATCATATCATATTTTTTTTTTTTACCTATGGCCCTAATATGCCGTCATAGGCTACATAACACCAGATTTACATTAGCTTTAATTTCTCTGTCACTACCTGATACTTTTGAGCTGATAACTAATTTTAAATGTATCTCTCTGCAGTTTAACAAATAAACCAGTTAGCATATAAACGCTTCAGCTCCTTGTTGATTACATTTGTTGCAACTCTGGTGCTGGCTGGGTAGCTTTCCTCCTGGAAAAAATCTCTGGTGCAAAGGGAGTGAAGCGTTTTATATTAATGGTTGCAGCAACAATGATTTCTGGGGAAAACTTAATTAAACTCCGCTCTGATATTGTAACATTGTGTGACCAATTATCCACAGTAATAGGATAAATAAACTACGAACCAACAAAATAGGCCGAGAAGTGCAGCATGTATATTATTACAATATACATATTACAATATTGCGATCAATTAACCTTCATTAGGTCTGTTTAACTGGGTGTGTCATCATACTGTGATCCATGAGAGTGAATCCTCTCTCACATCAAAGGATATGTGCCATTTCCCTTTGTGCTATTTTGACGGGTTAAAAGAAAAACTTTTTTTGCCATTTGGGTTCCTACAATATGCTCCAAGGGATTGAGAAGTCATGTTGTCACATTTCCAGCACTCCCTGTAAAAGTATGACAAACATGTGACAAGCAGACTTTGCACGCATCATTCCCCCAACACGCTCAAGAGATGTGACAAAAGAAAAGTCTTCTGAAAAGTGCTCTGTTTTATTTAGCTCAGTATGAACACATTTGGGACTTATTTTGAAAGTTTTGTCAGAATATTCAAACCCAAGAAGGTGAGCTTGTGATTCCTAATAGATCTATTCCAAAAAGCAGCTGAGTGATTCGAATAGGAAACCACTGAGCACGAGCGTGAGTCATGACAATGGCCGACCAAATAGTGAAACAAGCGACTTTGTTTTCTTGTTTCAAATAATCAGATGATGCTAAAGCCTTCGCAGCTATCCACAATCCTTCAAAGGTTTGATCTAAGGTGGTTTTATGTCCACTGTTTACGCCTCTGAGGTGATGCAGAATCTTCAATCAGTGTGGCCAATTAATCAGGTGTCAACACATTCACATTTAAATAGCAAAAAGAGCAGCTCCGACACCTTGTTAGTGGTATCAGGGTTTACATGGCCACTTGTCATATACTGTAATTACCACCTGGAGTGCCACTGATTGGAAGCTATCTAAATTGAAATGGATTCCTTTTCCAAGTGATGTCTGCTGCAGGGGATACTCGTTTTTTTTTTTCTAAATCAAATTAATGAGGAAGGTATACACCAGACCTGCAACTGTAGCCAAAAGCAGCTGTGCTAATCACAAAGCATACGCAACGTGATTAGCAGGGTATGTTTTATATTTCTGTGCTCTGAGTGCCCGACCTCCTCTTTGACATGACTCCAAGATGTTATGTGCTTTCCTCTGCAATTTATTAGGCTTTGATAAATCTCTGTTGTGTATTTTATGAGACAGAGAGAGGAAATTAAAATGAAATATATTTTTATAGTAGAGCTGGAAATGTCCCATGAGCACCACTGATACCTTTTAAACAAATGGAAATTGCTGTTTAAGATAGTTTACAATAAGGACAAATAACTTTTGAGAAAAGGCTGTATAATTATAGACTTTAAGTACCAGAACAATCCTTTGAAACTAACTAATGTTTTCATGAATATGCAGTGTGGACAGCAAAGTGAAGCAAAGTCTACAGTTAAATCATCTGTGTCCTCCTTATATATTGTCCAACCAAGGCTAAAACAAAATAGCCATTCTCCAGACATCATGACCGAACAGCATTTTCCTTTCATAAGGCAGTTGACATTGACAGCTGCTTATCAGGGACATTTTTTAGCTCACAGTATCTTACCATCCATCTATTGTTATATAACAGCATGGCTTTGTTAACCGCCTAACCCCCAAGCCTCAATACAAAGGGATTTTGTATTTAAAGGAGACATATCATGCTTATTTTCAGGTTCATACTTGTATTTTGGGTTTTTTACTAGTACTACTAGAACATGTTTACATGCTTTAATGTTCAAAAAACACATTATCTTTCTCATTCTGTCGGTCTGAATATACCTGTATTCGCCCTCTTGTCTGAAACGCTCCATTTTAGCGCCTGTCTCTTTAACACCCAAGTCACATGTTTTCGGATTTAGGTACTGAATTTTCTTATTCCATAGTGTGTGGGTGGTTAGGCACTCCAGATACCCAAATGTATGTGCACAAGCACCGATATGATATATGTCCTCAGCTACATAGAGCTAAAGTTATCTGTAACCTCTGTTTACATAGGACAGGGAGCGCTTCCTCACTCAGGATGCAGCATGAGCTGCTTCTCGTTGTCTGGGTTTCTAACATTAGCTGGTCAGTGTGTATCATCTTCCGCTTTCACAATAGGTTATGAAATGATGGAACAACATTAACAAGAGTACATTATGTGTTGGCTCAGTGTTGAGCAGAAGAAGCCTCCTACTCATCCCTGGAGGAACCGGAGATGGGCAGAGACGGATGAGAGGATGCTTGAAATAGGGTATAATATTGTGATCTATTTTAAATCTACTGTATATCCTCCTACCATGATTGAATGTACAGTACTGGAGGAAACCCATTTATGGAGGGATTTGTTTTTAGCACATTTCCGGTGTGATGCTGAATGACTATGCAGCTGTAGCAGGTTACACAGTGAGTGAGTAACTGCAATCCAAATTTAGTCTACACTTTAAGTTTAGAAGTCTGATCAATACTTCTTGTTGGTTATGTAAGTAAAGGAACTAAAAAATGAAGAGTTCACTCTGGTCACAATAAGTTTCACACGCTGCTACGTGTCTGGTCACTCAATATTTAGTCTAGGGTCCAGGCCTTATAAAGGCCCTAGTTTTGAGTCTTACTGCAATATTAGGAGAGCACAACTAATATTACTATACAAACAACGCTATATGCAGTATTGTAGTAATGGCTTGATTCCACAGCAGTTTGTCACAAAACATTAATTGCTGTTATTCAACATAATTCCAGTGTTAAAATCACTTAATGGCCTGAGAGAGGTCACAAAACTGGCCTCAGAACTGTGATAATGCCAGCGTTAGTGCAGTAACCACCAAATACGATAAGATGTCACCAAATGCCTGGTTGTTGTTGCCTCAGTTCAAACAAATGATGCATTTAACTTAAATTCAACATGGTGTAAATATAAAAATAATCTGTCCGTACTCATTCCCAGGGCGTTAAATACACTTTGTCACGGCCGTCAGCGTTTGGTATCGCCACACACGGCATTTAATTACAATGTAAACCCAGTAAATGCTCATAGAAAGTGCGGCGGAAGTGTGGTGACGTAGTTTAAAGAGCGAAAGAGACGAGGTGAATGGGTCCAACAAACACAGGGCTTTCATCCAGGAGACTGTTGTTCATGTCACATGTGTCACGTTACAATCAGCTGTTCGTTCGTACGTACATTCAGTTTAATTTTCACTGTAGAAACGTAGTAGTTTTAAGCCCAACCATGTTGTTCTTACCTAAACCTAACTATAGTGGTTTTGTTGCCTAATCCTAAAGTGACACCAAGGGGTGTGACAAAGTGGCAGTATGTGGCAAGTTGAAAAAATATCAGGCAATCTGTGTTTTGTGTGTCTGAACTCGACCATGACTGTATGACTTTGGCACTTTATTTGTTGGGAGGGATTAACTCAGCTTTTCCTGTGTGTATGTGTGTCGGAGAGTGAAAGACATCTTCTTTTCCATTTAAAGCGGTGATGTAACTGTCCATGATCCTGATATTGTGTCTTGGTGACCTGCCTGGTCACTGTAGCAAAAAGACGGCTCGATCAATGTTAAGTTGTCAGTATCACATTATTGAAACCTGTTAAACTTTGTTATAGTGTGTGGGTGTATCCGTCCTCCTTACAGTAAGATGTATTGACATAAAGGTACAGAAATGGAAGCGCAGCAAATGGTATTTGAAAAGTCAGGATGTGTGCGATGCCCTATAGACACAGCCAAAGAACATGAGGTTTAAAAAAAATACAAGAAATAATCTCAATCATTTCCAATTGAGAGTTCTATACATCACATGTATCCTGCATTTATATGAACATCAATCAAGCGTTACTGGCTGCTAGGGGCCAAATTGTTAACATTTCCAATGTTGCATAATCTATTTAAACTGACAGCCCTAACGTGTTTAAAGGTCGGGTCGGTAATGCTGAGAAACTAGCAAGACTACACTAGATTTAAAAAAATATCTAACCGAAAAACCAAGCCCAGTGTTGCCAACTGTTTTCCAATGAAAGTAGCTGGCAGCACTAGCTCCAAAAGTCACTAAATCTAGGGAGAAAGTCGGCAAGCGGCGACACTGACAGCCCATCACTTCAGGCCTCCCTCCAAAGCCACTCCCCCAAAATTATCACTATCAACGTAAACAATGAAAATGGCTATTGTTAGTACTCAAAGCTGTCAACCAAGCAGCTTGTGGAAGACTCTGGTAATGTGTAATGAGTGCACGAGGCAGAGTTCTTGCAGACAGATCACAATCCTTCGACAGCCACAGATACACAGTTTTTCTTTTTTTTTGTGTCAGAGTATTTGATTTATTGTTTGCCGTCGGGATGTAAAGAGAATTTCAACAAATTTAACAAAAATGTATTTGTGCAACGTTCCCCGATTGGGCCGGGGAATGAGGGGGGTAACAATAAAATTAAACTGGGGAGAAAAAAAATCCAGAAAATGGAGGTGTAAGCAAAAATAAGGAGGGATTTATTAACCAAAGACAAAAACAGACAAAACACAAAAATATAACAGTTCACATGTGTCACAGTTCACACACAGATTTCAAGGTAGCTGTCATACGACTACGGACACTGGTCAACTGACCATCGTAAATTCCCCAGCCATGATTAGCGATATGATTCGGCCACCCGCTGCAACCACAAGGGTCGGGGAGAAAGGCGGTACGTGGGGAAACACACAGGCACAAAAGAACACACACACACACACAGGTAAACACACAGGCCCAAGACAATTACCAACCCTACCTGTAAAACGCTTGTTACAATACATCAGTGCATTTCAGTGGCAATAACTGTGTTTGACATTATTGTCTTTTATGTATTTGGTTGTGCGTGTGTGTGTGTGTGTGTGTGCATGAGTGCACTTTTCTAGTAAAACCTGTAATGACTTTTGTGCAATTTAAAAACATGTAACTTTAACTGGTCGCTCAGAAATTAAGGTTTACATGTGCACTTTGACACTTGTTAACATCTTTGACATAGAAGTCAAGCTCACATTTCACTTTAGATTTTGCCGTCTATATAAAAGTACAGCAGATGTACAGTATAGCAGAGCTTCCATGCAAGAACTGAAGACTTGTAAACCTCTCAACAATGGGGAAAAAGAATGGTTATATCATAATTCCCTGAAAGTAATTACACGATGAATCCTTCGCTTTTCTACATTCAGTTCATCAATTTAATACATCAGCTGTGCTTTTCTTTTGCTTTTTCAGTGCGAAAAGGTGAACATAAATGGGGCTGTCATCTAGACATTTAACAGTGACTCATAAAAAAGAATCCCTCTGGACTAATTACAAAGCAATGAAAAGGGTAAATTGTCCATCATATTTTTACGGGCTAATTTTAAGAAACTGATAATTACTCGCTAATTTATACCAAAGACCATGGCACACGGATGCTCCTAACACTCTTAGTATGTGCACATTAGCACTTACACATACACCACTTCAGTACAATTGAGACCTATTATCACACATTTAACTGCTTCTGCAATAGCCACAAACATCGATCTAAAGGACATTACGGATATCTGAATGTAATCAGTGGCTTTGTATTCTAAAGAACAATTGAAGACATTCATATTACTGGCAGTTCAACAACTGTTATCAGTTATGAAGTCATTACTGTCTACAATTTCTGTGGGGAGCGTGACTGACAGGGGAGTAATGGCTGCAGGAATGAGGCGGGTCATTTAGCCCACTACCTGATATCTTCTCTGTGGCCCTGAGAACAGTATCCTGTTATTCTATGGGTGACCTTGGGAAGGTAATGTTTGGCAATACCACTTTAGGGATTGTATCTTACCACAGCTGTTTGCTCTTGGAGACTGTTTCACATACATCACGTTGTAACATAAATTTTCTTGGTATTCTCCCTGTGGGATGGAGTATTGATTTTTTTTTTACATTACAGCAAACTCACATGAGGTAAACTGGGAAAAAAAAAAGTGAATTAGCCCTTTCAGCAACTGAGAAGTTATGCTGCTCATAATAGCGGTGTTTTGTCCGCAACTATCAGCACAAACTAATGAATCGTCTCATCTGTGATTCTCTTCGTTACCTCTCGCAGCCACGGAGTGATTGTCGCAGGATTTATTAATAAAACATACAGTGCCCTTTCATTTTGCTATCTTTCTCCCTAACCAGTGATTATTTTTAATGACGGAGGCGCAGTTTTGTCCCAGGAAACTAGATGACAAAATCACATGACTGGAGGTGAGCTCAAGCAGCCCCATATAAATGTCCTTCCCTGCAAACACCCATAAAAACCTTCACTGAGTGCAATTAGATTGAGACCATATATCAACACGTACGGGCTGGATCAATAAAAGTGACATGCACGTATATATGCCTATAGGCAGGCGGGAGAGATGGCAACACCTTTATATTGTGATTCATTAAGCCATTAATGAGGCATTTTACAACATGTCAGCCTGGCGATGATTGACGAGGCTTTATTTATTCAGACTGTACAGTGTGATTTCCGAGATCTTGACTGCATCGCCTTTATCACAGCTGGAGACTCGCAGCTGTAAAGTATATAGAAGAGGCATTGTGGCAGAGAATAAGAAAGATATTCCACTGTGCCCATCAAAATTAATAACTCTAATCTGTGTGAAAATGGATACATTTGTTCAAAGGTATCAGATATAAAGCTTTTACCCTCAAGTGCTTTTGATTAATCACAAAAGGGCTAAGGCCTCTTCTATGCCTTTTGTGTTCAACTGATAATGAGTATAAAATAATGTAATAAGGCCTTTTATGCCTGATTGAGCCTTTGGGAATTGATTTGTGTGTAATAGCTATGATTTCTATTAATTTCCGTGCACAGCATAAAGGTGAAGCAGAAAACGCGAGACAAGGTGAAGGATAATAAGACAGAGCGAAGAGAAGGAGTAACTGTCTGGTATTCGTCTTCAGGCGCTGAGACGAGCCGCCTGACAGTGCCGACATTCGATCCCCTGCGCACCTGATAGGGCAGAAACCATCGAGCAGAGTGAGTGTACCGAACCCGAACTGTATCGAGCAAGTAACGAAGGTAGTTGGGGGATTAGAAACAGGAGACAAGAAGGTAAAATTGATTGTGCATTTGCTGAGACGAGGCAGGGGCCAAAGCTCGGCAAATGCCAAGAAATCTCGAGGCGGGGCAGGGTGGTGGTGGTGGGGGGGGTTAGAGTACCGGTGCATTTGAGCGGCGTTCAATTGATGGAGGAAAAATGGCATGTCAGTGAATGGGGTTGTGATTATAGCACTACAGATTGTGGCAGGAGAAGTCCTTCATTACACAAATTGCCACGTTATCCAACATTTGGATCAATGCTGCAACACGGCCTCACTCTCAGGAAATATCCCTATTTTGTGAATCAAACACTGAGGCTCATTCCATAGGAATTTACACCATCATTAATAATGCAGTGCTTTTTCAGTATATGAGTTGGACTGGGTCCACGCTATGCACAAATGTAATTATGTGCATTTCCCAAGCGACAACCTCCGGTGCTGAGAAGTGAAGCCAACGCAGAAGTGCCAAAAAATGCGGTTCCTCAAATAGCCACTTGAGGCTGGCTCCAAAAGTGAGTCAATCCCCACAGGCCCTTGTGTTAAAATACCCAACTTTACAGCAGAAATAAACATGTTTACAGCCTTGTACAAAAAACGGTTTTGGTCTCTCTAGCTAGTTTGCCCGTTCATGACAACTGTACGGGGGCGGATTTTTCTTAGGGCTGTAAAGTTAACGCGTTAGCGCAAATTAGTTTTAACGCAACAAATTTCTTTAACGCATTAATGCAATCGATCTTCTCAGTCTCAGTTTTAATGCTAAAGTGAACATACTTGCATCACATGAAACTACAAAAACCCTAAGGAATCCATTGGTACCAACCATGTCATACTAGCTTTTCGCGAATTAGGTTAAATAACGCTCCAAGCCTACTCTAAATTTTGGCGAGGAAAAACAGTCATGGCCATTTTCGAAGGGGTCCCTTAACCTCTGACCTCAAGACATGTGAAATATAAATGGGTTCTATGGGTAACTACGAGTTTCCCCTTTACAGACATGCCCACTTTATGATAATCACATGCAGTTTGGGGCAAGTCATAGTCAAGTCAGCACACTGACACACTGTGACAGCTGTTATTGCCTGTTGGGCTTCACTTTGCCATGTTATGATTTGAGCATATTTTTCTATGCTAAATGCAGTACCATTGTTTTGTGTTGTTAATGCATTTCCAAAAATAAATATATATATACATTTGCATAAAGCAGCATATTTGCCCACTCCCATGTTGATTAAATACCTGAAAAATCTCCCTTTAAGGTACATTTTGAACAGATACAAATGTGTGATGAATTTGCAATTAATCGCAATTAAATATCATAATCGATTGACAGCCCTAATTTTTATACAACTCACCCGTTTAAATTGCATTAAGGCTTAAAGTTCGGCATAATTGAGGGTGTGGCCGCTTTGAGTGACAGGTGGGTGCCAAACCAGGTCGAGCTGCTAGCTGTCTGCTCTGCTGTGTCACCCGGGCTCACTTCAGCTCCACCAACGATCCACCTCTTTGCCCATTTTTGGATTAGAGGGAGTTAAGCATCACTACCAAGATGCCAATGGCCAGAATCACCCACTTTGAGCTTCAATGGCTTTTCAGAAACCTACGGGTGATGTTAGGGAGACTACGTCCAGATTGTATACTGTCTAAGTAGCTTTGTAGGGGAATGCAGTGGTATGTGAATACTAGCACAGTCTAATAAGTGCATAGAGTTCTTATAGCTCAGCAACTGCCTTTTTGGCATCATGCATATTATATATGTTGCTTTTATGTTTCCATCAATACATGCATGCATGGAAGCACATTTAGGCAGTTCTCGTGCTGTACATGTTTGGGTACAACACTTAATATTTAATGACCGCCTTAAGTTTCCCAAAGAGACTGCGAGGCGCTCTTTGCAACCAACCTAATACTGGAACACGAAGATGTTGTACATACTGTCCTTCTCATTGATAGTAAACAATATTAGGATTAACTAATCTCATTTAACTAAGTGCTGTGCACTTGTTACAGTTCATGTATTTGTCTAGCAGTACATTTCAGGTTAGCCATCTAGTGTGGATCACTGTAAATGTGTTTGTCATGTTTAGTTGTTTTAATTAATATTACGTATCCCCACAGTCCTTGGGGGAATTGTTAAGGAATAAAATTGTCGGCCTTCTGAGCCTCAATAATTTAACCTGTGCCAAAAGCTCACAGTATGTAGCATACTGTGGATTCACTGTAGGCAGAGAAATAATGAAGTCCTATGTTGATTCATTACTTCATTAAACCTTCGAGAAACAAAATAGATGACTGCTAACTATGCATTTACAATTCAGCGGCCGACACTGAAGTGTAATTGGAAAATGCATGAGCTGTATTAAATGCCTTCCGAATGAATGCGGCGATTCACTGAGATGTTTCTGCCCGTGTACAGTCTCATCCATGATGTAATGTTGTGAAACCTATTCACTAAAACAGATTTTTTTTGTTTCAAGGAGAATTCTTGACTGTATTGATCACAAAAGCTCTTACACGACACGGCTGAAAGACTCAGAGAGGACTGACACTGTGAAGAGTTAGCACAACGTTTGATCTCTGAGATTTCCAAAATGTCTAAGCAGAGTGGTAACTATTGCTGAAATCCTCGGCGCATTCATATTCAACACACCCCAGAATTCACACTGCACATTATCAATTGTTGATGTCGAACACTGGGGTGAAATTATTATTGTAAGATGAAATGTCTCTCAACTGACAAGCTACTGGCAGTCTATTGTGATTCCTGATGACAGTTTCCTTTCAGGACGGCAACCGCAGTGATACTTGAGCCAACGAGGGATGAAAAGCAGCACTTGGTGGGACAATAGGGTGATATTATCCATCATGCATTAGCTCTCTCAAATATATATGAGCCTGTGTTCAAATGCTGCTATTGTATCTATTTCAAGCTTCCCAGCTTGCAGGCTCTACGGATGCTGTAGATACTAGAATTGTGATGATATGGAACATTAAAGGTTCCCTGTGGGTTGTACTGTAAATGTCCTTGAGTCCTTACAATTATACAGAATGCATTTCTTTCCTCAAAATATTTGCAATTTGTTATTTCTAGGCATGTTACCACAAACATCTTTCATTCAT